>NC_065449.1:206630725-207880725 GCF_917563875.1 Diabrotica virgifera virgifera
AAGAGAAAAATCACTCTCATTTAAGAGTAAATGATACCATTCTCTTGGTGACTCTTCGTAATCTTCGCCATATCCGCCGGAGAAAGAGCATTAATGTCGTTGACACTCAAAAGAGCCAGATAGTCACTTTTTGACAAAATAGACATATTTTAACTGGATACTTAAGAACAAAGAACTGAACTCTTAAAGCTGTCTCACTAGACTAAACGAGTCCTTACAACGTCGTTAAATTTATCTGCCAGTACAGCTTCCCCCACCCTAATTGATTACCTTACGCATGCGTCATTCACGCGGTCAAAGGTCAAAGTCTTGTTGCCTAGACCTGCAATAATTAACCAAGTTAATCCAACAATGTCGATCTGCTGTTCTGACACAGTACCTAAATCACAACTCCACGTTCGATGTAGATAAATTATGAATTAAATTATTTAGATTAAATTGCAGTTGCAGAACGTGGGGTTGTGATTTAACAGCAGATCGAAATGTTGGATTAACTTGGTTAATTATTGCAGGTCTAGACAACGAGACTTTGACCTTTGACCGCGTGAATGGCGCATGCGTAAAGATAAAAAGCATGGAAAACGGAAAGTTTGCCTTGAACAAGTGACGGCGTCACTTGTCCAAGGCAAACTTTCCGTTTTCCATGCTTTTTTATCTTTACGCATGCGCCATTCACGCGGTCAAAGGTCAAAGTCTCGTTGTCTAGGACCTGTAATAATTAACCAAGTTAATCCAACATTTCGATCTGCTGTTCTGACACAGTACCTAAATCACAACCCCACGTTCTGCAACTGCAATTTATATCTAAATAATTTTAATTCATAATTTATCTACATCGAACGTGGAGTTGTGATTTAGGTACTGTGTCAGGACAGCAGATCGACATTGTTGGATTTTTTTGGGTTAATTATTGCAGGTCTAGACAACGAGACTTTGACTCTTGACCGCGTGAATGACGCATGCGTAAAGTAATCAATTAGGGTGGGGGAAGCTGTACTGGCAGATAAATTTAACGACGTTGTAAGGACTCTTTTTTAGTCTAGTGAGACAGCTTTCAGAGTTCAGTTCTTGTTCTTAAGTATCCAGTTAAAATATGTCTATTTTGTCAAAAAGTGACTATCTGGCTCTTTTGAGTGTCAACGACATTAATGCTCTTTCTCCGGCGGATATGGCGAAGGATTACGAAGAGTCACCAAGAGAATGGTATCATTTACTCTTAAATGAGAGTGATTTTTCTCTTCTAGCATGTGCTCCTAATGTAAAATGGTATTCCATTTGCCCGTTGTCATTTAGTAGCAGACGACGGAAGTACTGCACACGAACATCTCCATTCATTAATTCATTTTACGAATGGATCTACAATGTTGGCTTACAAGAAGAAACTACAACGTGCAGGGAAAAGACTACATCCAAAAACTACATTTAGAAAAATTATTTGTTTGGATCATTGTGTTGGTGTTTTGAGATACATTGCCTGTGCTGATGGTCAAAAACCCCTTCGTCGAGATGGAGATGGACTTTAGGTAAACCTCACTCCCATTACGAGAGAAGAGTATTTAAATCAGAATGGTTACATTCGAGAGGAAAGTTCTGTGCAGGTATACGCAAAGACATTTCTACCCTAGCGAGCAGAGGCGTTAGCAATTTAGAAAAATATACATCAGAGCATGAACTACATGTCAAATCAACCTGCAAGTGTGAAAGAGGCGAGGAGGTATTAGAAGGAAAAATGAAGCAAATGAAAAGAGAAGAACATTTTACAAAAGTGAACGTGGGATGGCGATACGAAAATCATACAAGGAAAAAAATGCATCAAAAACGAAAAATTATTAGTGAACTAATGAATTTAGGTTTAAATAAAAAGGCAGAACTGCAAGAGAAACAATTTTAAAATTATTAGAATTATTATAATTTGTTAATAAATAATATGTAACATCTTGGTATTTTATTTCGTACACAAAAAACACTTTTCGAATGTGATAACTCTTGGAATTTTATTTAGAATAGTTCAGTCCAAGCTAAACTGTATCATGTCTAATAGAGAATTGACCCATTTAATTTGTATTGAATTTTTGTCCAAGATTGACTTAAATGTCCATCACAGGACTCCTCTGTCCAAGGTAGACTTTCCGTTTTCCATGCTTTTTATATGGGCGTCCAGGATCCTATGCAATTTATTATTTTTATTGTGAATAAGCCACAATTTTACTTTAAAATGGAGTTTATTTTAACCTATCGATTTCCCTTTCGGAGATCATTCTCATAATACAAATGTATTTGATTTTTTGATTGGATCAATAGAAGTTCGATTTTTGCTTATTATTAACTTGTGTATACCCATAATAAGTAATTTCCTCAATCGGATTAACTCTAATTATACTAAAAGACTCTTGCTTTGAACATTTGCGACCTATTTCTATTAGATACCTTTCTTCTAGATATATTTTTTGTCTTTGTCATTTATATTGCACTCAGTCGAAGTTCTTTTTCATATCGATGAATTCAATTTGTTTTATGTATGGGCTTTTATTTGACATCACATTTAGGAACTTACTTTATAACAAAAATATGTATTCTCCAACTGACTAGAACTCTAAATCTGGTTTGAAAATATTATGAGAAATATTGGTGGTTTGGACTTAGCGAAAGAATTTATCTGATATGTATTGTAGGGTATTAGCGATATAATGATAGATTTAGCAATTTGTGGTTTGCATATATTTCTGCTCCATTTTGATACACATTTTGCACCTAGGGAGAGATAATGTAAATATTAAGAGTTGCATGTTAAAAATAAGAGGTTTACTAGTATGGACATAATGGACAGAACGCCTGTGTATAACAGTATACAAAAGAGTTAAATGTTTCTCTGTAGAAACGAAAATACTAAAGCCCTTTTGACATGCTGATGTATTTGATTTTTATGTCATTGTATTTTATTGGTTAAATTGGATTTGATACTCTGACATTTTGGATCTAGGGAGAGATAATGTAAATATTGAGAGTATCTACGACCGTAACCTATTCGGCATTTTTATTCAAATTCGCCATTTTTATTCAAATTCACCATTTTTAACCCAATTTTCCTTGACATTACATCGAAGAAATCTACCATAGTTTACCTATTAGCCGCTGGATGATGCCATTTTTAGTCCATTTTTATTCAAATTCGCCATTTTTATCTTAAGACAATCGATAACTTAATGGTGTTCTTTCCTCGATTTAGTTTCAAGTCTTCTATAGTCTGTCACAAAAGAGGATACTTTGTTAAAAATATCCCCTATAAGCAAATTAGAATGGTGTCGGGCGAAACAATTTTTTAAGCAAATTCAAAACATCACCTTTTTGTCCGCGAAAATATGTTTTTAGCATTTTTGGGTCATCTTAAATAAAAAAGATCTGTCATTTATTAAAACTTACGAGTTTTCAAGCATCGCAAATGCATATTGGAAACTCGGAAACTATCAACTTTTCAGAATTATGACAAAAAACCTTTATTGTTTATAATTACCTAAGAAACCTAAAAACACATTTTCGAGGCAAAAAAAGTAATTTGGAATTTGCTTAAAAATTGTTTCGCCCGGCACCCTTCTGAATTGTTTAAAGGGGACATTTTTGAACAGGAATCCGCAAAGAAGAAATCGAGTCAAAAACATTTTTAATACGAAAGTGCCTCACACATGGATTAATATGGAAGAAAAACTAATAATATCTGATTGTTTTTTGGTTACTATATACTTTTCTGCAAGTTTTCCTGGTACAATAAATCAAATATAAATTCATTGTGTAATGTTTTGATGTTATATCAGTATATTTTGAAAACAGCAGTATTGTAAATTTTTACTGACTGAGAATATTTTAAAAATTAGGAAGTTGTATTTTGAATGCTAAAGAAGTTTTTAGAAATCTTCAATTTTATAGAAAGGGAAACGGAGGAATTAAAAATACTGCTTTACTACACTTTGTTAAATGCCTCTTCTATATCAACATATACATCATATCGGCATATCAAACAGTTGTTTGTGTTATGCTAAATTGTTAAACGATTTTTTCTAATACAATATATATTCACATTTCTTACCAGGAGACCTGATACCAACCTAAAAAACAAGAATTACTGTAGATAAAATATAGTATGCAACTCACAATATCATCTGGATTCAGTAATTTTCATAAAAATGATACGCATATATAAAATAATAGCGCTGTATATTAATGCATATTTAGTGGAGATCAAGTGATATTTCAGATAAGATCCATATTGAGCAGCTCACTATATCTATTATTGTTGTCTGAAGGGTATTGAAGAGGTCTTTAAAAATATTAAATTTTCTGTTGATATCTATGTATAACATTACTTACTCGGTTTACGTCATATTGAAGAATATTTGTCTGGTATGTAAAGATTATATCGAGTTAGCTGGTTTGGCCATGCTCTAAGGATGGTTCAAGTTCATTTTGAAGTAAGTGTGTGTATAAAACGTGTATATGTAGACGAATGTTGGTTTTGATGCAATACCGTTGCTTTGTATTTGATAAATTCATGAGAGGGATGGATTGGACATATCAAAAGAATGCTTTTATTATATCTTATGCGTTTTATGGTTTGGCCATACTGTTTTTAGTGGATGTTTGTTGGTTTGGTCATACTGTAAGAATGGCATATGTTCTTTGTAAGGAACAGGTGCATGATTGGAGGGAGATCCGTGTATACTAGTACTCAATCGGAGAAGATTATATCGAGGATATTTGTTGGTTTGGTCATACTGTAAGAATGGTATATGTTCTTTGATTAATCATATTTTTGTTTCTAGTATTACCTCATAGGTTGCTGTACGTTATTTCGTGTTCATCGACACCTCGCAAGGAAAAAATAGTAGGCAAACGCGGTCCTGGACGAAGAAGAAACCTCATGATTGAAGAACTTGCGAGATTGGTATGGTGTTGATACAAGCATGCTATTTAGGGTGGCAGTGAATAAAAATTAGGATAGCTATAATGGTAACCAACGTTCTGAGAAGGACATGGTACATGAAGAAGAAGAAGACACTCGCCTGTATCTTTTATGAATTGTTTCGAGAGAAAGAGAGAGAGAAAGAGAGAGAGAGAGACAGAGAGAGAGAGAGAGAGAAAGAGAGAGAGAGAAAGAGAGAGAGAGAAAGAGAGAGAGACAGAGAGAGAGAGAGAGAGAGAGAGAGAGGAGAGAGAGAGAGAGGAGAGAGAGAGAGAGAGAGAGAGAGAGAGAGAGACAGAGAGAGAGACAGAGAGAGAGAGACAAAGAGAGAGAGAACAGAGAGAGAGCAGAGAGAGACAGAGAGAGACAGAGAGAGAGAGAGAGAGGAAAGAGAGAGAGAGAGAGAGAGAGAGAGAGAGAGAGAGAGAGAGAGAGAGAGAGACAGAGACAGAGACAGAGACAGAGACAGAGACAGAGAGAGAGAGAGAGAGAGACAGAGAGAGAGAGAGACAGAGAGAGAGAGAAAGAGAGAGAGAGACAGAGAGAGAGAGAGAGAGAGAGAGAGAAAGAGAGAGAGAAGGAGAGTCTTTTTACTATTACATATAGATGCTAGCTCACCTTTAACGTGTCGCAAGCTCCAATCATACCAATCACAACGGGGATGTAATGTCGCTATCGCTTAAACATACTACATTATGTTACGGTCGTAGATAAAATATAGTAAGCAGGTCGTAACGGTTAGTTACTGGATTAAATAACATATTCGATACTCCCCACACCTTTAACCTATCACAAGCTCCAATCATACCAATACCATCGGGAGATAATGCCGTTTTGGCAATGCCCTCCTCCCCTTTCACCACCCCTCCACTTTCTAACGACCCCTTTTTACATCACTATCCGACGAGCCAACGCGCCCCTATCCAACGACCCACCTTACTTCAAGATCCGACGAGCAGTCGCGTCTCCACCACAAAACGAGACAAAAACGAGCAGAATGAACCTTAGCGATTTTATTCGTTTTCCCCATAAGAATAACATGGGGCGCCTCCACCAAATACGCAGAATCCGTACAGCTCTTTTACTCACCCCCTTATTCGCGCCTTTAAACCCACCCAAATTAAAAACTAAGGGATTTTACGGAATTTTGTTAACACAGTCTTATAAATCTTCAAAAATCCTACAAAGTCATTTTTGAAAAAACTTTTTAACGGCAAAAATGAAGGAGCTATGTTTATAAAACGATTTTTTTTTTCGAAAAATTGGGATAGTCCGCTTGTGGATAATTTTCAATATATGTATAATACCACAGAACCGGTTCGTATACTGGAAGATGACTAAAAAACTATTTGTATTTGTATTTGTACATATTTGTAAATTCATATTTTTGTGTAAATAAATGTTTTTGTAATTCTTTAATTCTACTTTTTTTCTGTATAGATCTATTAAAATGTCTACTTTTAAAAGCTGTAATGTTATTAAGGGTAGTTTTTAAGGTTGAAATATTATGATATCCTAAATGGTTTATCCTAAAGCATAAAATAATTATTATTTAACCAATCAAAACCAAATTTTACCCATATTAAAGTTTACAATGTTTTTATATAATTTTTGACAATAAGGGGTAGTTTACAACCCTAAAAATAATCAACCCCCTTAAGCATGATTTGGAATATAAAGTACAGGGTGAGATGATCCTAATCCCAAATTTGTATGTAAATCGATGCAAGCCGAAATTATTCTTTTAGAAAAAGTAAATTTTTTATATATAACTCCAACAAGGGTGGTTTTAAGGGTTCAAATATTATGATAGTATATCTTAAAGCATAAAACAATCATTATGTAACTAATAAGACCCAAATTTTGGCAATATTAAAGTTTAAAATGTTATTTCATATTTTTTTACAATTAGGGGTAGTTTTCACCCTTAAAAAACCAAAGGCGTACAACGGCTCAATATAGAAAATGAACTAGAGGGTGTAATGAGCCTAATCCCAAATTTTTGTACAAGTCGATGCTGGACGAAAAAATTGCGAGGTTTTGCCATTTTTTCAGCTTCATTTCCTCGACTAATTGAAAAATGCCACAAAAAATGATTTCTAAACAATAATTGTTGGCAAAAATTTTAACTAAATACGCATTTTCTGAAACAAAATTGTATAATATACTTACAATCATAAAATGTAAAAAATGTTTAAAAAAAATAAAAACTTGCATTGGGATTCGAACCCGCGTTTATTAGCGTGCTTAGGATTTGAATGCGAAGCCTCTACTCATTTAACCACTTATACACATAGCTGTCATGTGCGAAGATAGGCCAACTTAACGTTTTACTGTTTGACAGTTATGAATTTAATCAAATTAGTTTGATTTTTCTGGTTAAAATATTAAAATACAACAAAACATAGAGTAAGAAAACAATATAATTAGATGAATTTTGTTGGTAAATTTTGTTAGAAATTTTGATAGAAATTTGATAGAAATTTTGTTGGTAAGCAAATTATGTAAATCAAAGCATTACCTACTACATAGGTACATTTACTATCACTGAATAGTTTACACCTTAATTTTTATATTGTAATACTGTAAAATTGCAGTGTCGTACGGATCTGATAAATGTCGAAGTCAAAAAATTTCAAAAAGTCAATACTTGTCAAAAATTTCGCGTGTTGAAAAATAAAATAAAAAGATATCAAACTCCTCCAAAAAAACTTCTTTGTATACTTCCCATTTTGTTAATTTTTTTTGAAGTTATACTTCTTTAGACGCGATTGAGAGTAAAATTTCATAATACTGCGCGCATGCGCACACAGACAGTATGGCGTTTAGTTGCTAAATATTTCTAGTTATGTATAAATATACAGGGTGTCCCGAAAAGATTGGTCATAAATTATACCACACATTCTGGGGTCAAAAATAGTTCGACTGAACCTAACTTACCTCAGTACAAATGTACTCACAAAAAAAGTTACAGCCCTTTGAAGTTACAAAATGAAAATCGATTTTTTTCAATATATCGAAAACTATTAGAGATTTTTTATTGAAAATGGACATGTATAATTCTTATGGCAGGAATATCTTAAAACAAAATTATAATGAAATTTGTCTACCCCATAAAAAAAATTATGGGGATTTTGTTCCCTTAAACCCCCCCAAACTTTTGTGTACGTTCCAATTAATTCATTATTATGGTACCATTAGTTAAACACAACGTTTTTAAAACTTTTTTGCCTCCTAGTATTTTTTCGATAAGCCAGTTTTTATTGAGATGTAGCTTCTTTTTCAAAATATACCTAAAAATGTATATTATAAATAAATTTTCATATTATTAACAGGTCTCTATAACCATATACAAATATGTGGTGGATTCGACAAATATTCAAAATATCTCGATAAACACTGGCTTATCGAAAAAGTGCTAGGAGGCAAAAAAGTTTTAAAAATAATGTGTTTAACTAATGGTGCCACAATAATAATTTAATTGGAACGTACACAAAAGTTTGGGGGGGTTTAAGGGAACAAAACCCCCATAAAATTTGTATGGGGTGCACAAATTTTACTTAAATGTTTTTTAAGATGTTGCTACCATAAAAATGCCACATGCCCATTTTCAATAAAAAATCTCTAATAGAAGTATAACTTCTTACGTGCGTACAAAGTACATACACACATTCTGTTTTAATTAAGCTTAATGCCTCGGCAACTAATGGCCCTTGTCATTTTTGTTAAATTTTGTAAAATATATTTATGTTGTTTTGATTTTTTAACTTTAATCAACCTATTCTAGGTACACCACTGGTAATGTCAATTTGAAGTAAAAGGTGCGTTTAAACGAGGTAAAATTTAAAGAAATCGGCCCCTAGATTCCTAAGCCTGTAAACTATTCAATGATCGTAACTGTACATACTTTTTCCAAATAGGTAAGTACCTATATCATTTTTATTACAATTCTGAAACATTTACAATTATGTACGTACCCGTTGCTTTTAAAAACTATTTAAAAAGTCACTACAATCTTGCTTTTTTCTGTGTCCTCACAACAATAAAAACTAATATACACAACATTTGTTTACCCATAACCGACATATTGAAAAATTATTGACAGGTCATTGTAATTACCCAATCAGAGCCCGTATAACGTTTGAGCTGCGCCCAGGACCAAGACTTTTGATGAATTCGCGCACATATACATTTACTTCCAACGCGCCTAAAGAAGTATAGTATAACTTAAAAAAAAAAGATTTAATTTAAAATTTAAATTAAACTATTAAAAGGTTCGTTTATATTTAATATAAACGAACCTTTTAATACACTAGATACACATAGACAGCACAGTCGATAAGACTTTCTAAAATAAATAGGGACCAAGAACAAATCTATAAGTAATTTATAGGGATAAAAGGTAGATTTCGAGCATATAGTATCAATTCTTGCCCAAGTATACTTTCGCTAACTTAGCATCATTAGGGGCATTTCGTCAAAACAGGAAGATATCCCAGCAACATGTAGATAACATTTGTATGGCAAGAACAATGATTGTTCTTACATTTCTCTTGCCAAGATGTAGTATCCGGCAAATTTTAATTAATTTTTGATCTGTTTGTCCTTCGTCCGGTGTGTGATTAATGTTATTTGTTAGTTGCAAAATTCTTTGAATTACGTTCTTGCCATACAAATGTTATCTACATTTTGCTGGGATATCTTCCTGTTTTGACGAAATGCCCCTGATGATGCTAAGTTAGCGAAAGTATACTTGGGCAAGATTTGATTAAACTATATGCTCGGAATCTGCCTCTTATCCCTATAAATTCCATATATTCAAGCATTCAACATACTTCTATTTTAAATCTATAAGTATTTCTCACAATCAGAAAGAAACGCTAGAGTATCCAATATCTAGTTGCTCTTACAATCATAAAAATATAAAATCGAAACCTGTCGCCCTGTTTTATGTACTGATTACTTTTATTTACCGAATATTCAATTTTTTGCACCCTTTTGTTTGTCAATAGAGATTGTAATCTGTGCGCTTCGTATTGACTAAAACAAATCCAAAAAATCCTTTTCCGCCTAATGGATTTTCAAGCTGCGCCAACGAGAAAACTAGAGAAATATGACGAAGTTTTTATTTAGAATTTTAGCTCAGAGTTGAGACTGCTGAGAGTTCAACAAAACACGAATTACCTCTGACATTCGTGCTTGCCTAATTAAATTTTTTTATGATCTAAGAGATTAAATAGGGGCTGTGTAAAGGAAATAATTTTATCTTTTTAATGAAAATTGAAGAAGACAAATATAAAAGCTTTTTTAAAATTCGTAGATAACAGAAGGTTTAAATAAAAAAAAATGTTAAAGCATAAATTTTAGAAGCATGTGAAGTTTTGTTGGTGTTCATTTCTCATTAGCCTATAATTAATATTTACAACTTTCGTACTAGATAGACCACAAATAGCTCAAGACGGATTACCACAAGGAGGAATATTAAGTCCAATCTTATACCTAATATAAACTGCTCGTCAAAAGTTAGGGATATAGAAAATTCTGCTGAATTTTTATAGTAGATTTTTTTGTGAACAGATTAACGGATTCCGCTATTTTTTTTTATTATTTTAGACTTTTCTTTATTATTTACACAGTTATGCAAAGGTTTACTCAATTTTTTTTTTGTACTTATACCGGGTGGAAGAAAAGAAATGTTTTTCTTATGTTAAGTTTGAGACGCCCTGTAGGGAGGACGAGGTACAAATGAGAGTATATATCGAAATCGTATTGTAGTCTTATGTTTTGTGAACATTTTATTTTTGAATGTCCCTGATATCTTTAGAAATAAAAATAATAGACGGTTTTGTAATTTAACATGTGTTTTAACCGAAACAAAAGTTTGAGACACCTTGTAGGGATAAAAAGGCACAAGGGTGAGTATACCTCGATATTTTCTTGTAGTCTCATATTTTGTGAATATTTTATTTTTATAATTTCTCTGATATTATTAATAACAAAGAAACTAGACGATATTACTCTTTAATATGTGTTTTAACTGACGACATGCGTCACATCACACATGTGAAACATAGAAAAACATATTAAAGAATAATACCTTCTAGTTTATTTGTTATTAAAGATAGCAGAGAAATTAAAAAAATAAAACATTCAAAAAATATGAGACTACAACATAATATCGGGGTATACTCACCTTTGTGCCTTTTTCTCCCTACAAGGTGTCTCAAACTTTTGTTTTGGTTAAAACACATGTTAAATTACAAAACCGTCTATTTTTTTGTTCTTTAAAATATCTTTTTTTGTTCTTCAAGATATCAGGGACATTCAAACAACAGCATGTTCACAAAACATAAGACTGCAATATCATTCTGATGTATACTTACATTTGTACCTCGTTCTCCCTATAGGGTATCTCAAACTTAACGCAGGAAAAATATATTTTTTCTTCCACCCGGTATAAGTACAAAAAATAAGTTTGAGTAAACCTTTGCACAACTGTGTAAATACTAAAGAAAAGGGTAAAATAAAAAAAATAGCGGAATCCGTCTGTTCGCGAAAACATCAACTATGAAAATCAGCATAATTTTCTATATCCCCAACTTTTGACGAGCAGTTTATACAAATGATGTGGAAAAATCAGTAACAGATACTAAAATATTACAATTTGCAGACGATTTGGTAATTTATACTGACCAAACAGAAATAAATAAAGGTGTAGAAAAGGTAAAAGAGAGCTAAACTGCAATTATAAATTGGGCGTTTAAAAATGGCATGACCCTTTCAAATAAAAATAACACAAGCATGTATATTTACCAAACGTAGGAAAGGTATTCCAAATGAGAGAGATTCCAAAATTCCAGAGATGCCATTAAGATTACGAAGAAATAAACTGTGTAGTCAATTCTTAGTAATTTTATTACATAAAGAATCTGAAATAATTAATAAAATTCATTGGTTTTCAATAAATGATTTAATAAAAAGTTATTGGACAAAAAGGTATCTCCCTGTATTACTGAATGTTATAGAGAACTGGCAGAATATAAATAAATTTTACATACAACCCCAATTAATTTAAATTATATTTTTAATATAGTACAATTAAAAAATTTAAAAATAAACTTCCTAAGAGATTATTCCAATCACCCAACACGTATTAGAGATGGTTAAAGCTGATATTAAAGAACTATCATCGAATGCTTATCAAATCTACACCGATGCTTCCAAAAGTACTAAAACAGCATGTGCAATATACGATCTTCAAACAAATTACAGTAAGATGTTTAAATTAAACGCAAATAGTAGCATATACTCAGCTGAACTAATAGGCATATTAGAAGCCCTAAAATACTGCCAACATCTTCCAAACAAGAAAATTTATATTTTCTCTGACAGTAAAAGTGCTTTGCAAAAAAATAATACACTCAATCTACATCTAAAATAAATTATATCATCTTAGAAATCTTACAAAAAGCTGAAGAATTAAATAAAGATTTTAAAACAATACATCTAATGTGGGTCAAAAGCCATTGTGGAATACTGGGCAATGAAACAGTTGATGTCTTAGCTAAAAGGGCCATACACGAAGGAGAAGGAACAAAATACAAATGTACAATAAATGAAATAAAAACAGTTATTAACAACGTTTGGAAAACAAAATGGGAAGAAAATAATAAAAAAAATCAAAAAGGCAAACATTACAAAGAAATTCAAGAAACGATTCCCAAAACACCATGGTATATAAAGGGGAATCTTTCCAAAAATGCAATAAGAAAAATTTGTGGTTTGAGGTTTAATCACGTACCTGTTCCCAAATTTATATTTACAATTCGTTTAAAAACCAATCCATATTGCAACTGTGGAAAAATAGGAGACGCAGAGCATCAAATATTAAATTGCTCTCTAATACAAGCTCCAGTGAAAATATTTTTGGACAAAATTTATAAGTTGAAGGTTAAGTTAAGTTATAAATCCACTTAATTTAAAGTTCTTATGAAATCAAAGTAATAATCCACAAGTTGTCATTTTATTACGTGAGCATATTAAAAATATTAAACTGAAAATATGAGTAACGATGGTTAACTATCTGTATTTAAAAGCACATGTAGAACTGGAGAGGATGTATGGTGAACCAAACATAGTAGGGATAATAAAATCACAAAGACTGAGATGGTTGGGACATATCCAAAGGATGCCAAACACGAGACTTCCCAAAAGAACACTAACGGGAGGAATAGGAGGAAAGAAGAAGAAAAGTAGACCGAAAACCAGATGGAAGAAAGATGTTGAAAAAGACATAGAAGAACTGAAAATCACAAATTGGAAAAATAAAGCAGCAAATAGGAGAGATTGGAAAGGAATATAAACCAAGCCATGGGCCTTCTAGGCCTGGAGAGATAAACTATATATTTAAAAGCATATAAATATTGTAACAAAAAATGTAAAAACATTGTAATAAGTTCTAACAAAAATGAACCATTAAGAAGACGAATAACCTCCGAGATTTTAGTCTTACCGTAATGGAAAAAAAAACAAAAAAAACAAAAAAAAAATCAAGAAAAAAACCGAAACAAAAAAAATAACAAAACAAAATAACAAAAAAGATACAAAAATGGAAAAAAATAATTATTGAATATAAAAAATGAATACTATAATGAAAAATAGAAGTAAAATGTTAATTTATAATAATAATAATAATGATATGATATTGTAATGTATTAATAGGGAAGGAAAATAAATATATGTTAAAATAGAGTAGTTGAAATTTATGTAAAAATGAACAAAATCGGTTAGATGGGCGAATGGACCCTAAGGTCCGCAGTCATACAAACCCAAGAAAAAAAAACTTTCCTTCATTTCAGTTTGTCTTTTGTACCTATGAATATTAATTCCGTTATACATTCATTAATTAATTAAGCATTACAATCCCTAGGAATTATAGCTAATGCCATGGCGTTTAAAATCCTATTTTTGGTTGAGGTGGATTACTCCTCTATGACATTTATAGTTTGCTGTGTGTCTTTGCTACTGTCGTGATTCTTTTCCATTTATTGCTGTCCTTGAAATGAACTTTTTGGTCTTTATCATTTTTTCTTCTTATATCTTCTTCTGCATCGTCCAGCCATCTTCTTTTAGGCCTTTCTGTATACCTGGGCCATAGTGGTATCCAGTTAGTTACCTTGTAACGTTACAAACGTCACATATTTGCTATTTTATTTTTAAATAATTATTCTATTTTATTTGCTTTAATATTTCATTATTAATTCTTTTTTTTTCTTTTTAAAAGAAGCTGTTCATTAAAAAGAAAAAACACAGAAGATGGACCTGGGAAAGTCCAGATGGAAAAGCAAGGAACGAAATCGACTATTTCTTAACAAATAAAAAAGAATTATTTAAAGACGTAAATGTGTTAAACCAGTTCAACACAAGCAGTGATCACAGGTTAGTAAGAGCTAAAATAACGATATCGATCGAAAAGGAAAGACTCAAAATGATAAATAAGAAACACCCAAAGAAATGGGTAAAACCAACTAATATTCAGGAGTTCGAAAAATATATTAATGATACATTGAAAGATACAACAACAACAGACATTAATATACTGAACAAGCAAATAATCACCACAATAAAACAGGCTCAAACTAAATACTGTCCAACAAACCAAAAAGATGAAAAACTAAGTCAACCTACTAAAACCCTTATAGAACTAAGACGACAGATGAATGGAGATACAAGTTCCAGCAAAGAAGCGCTAAATCAAATAAATAAGACTATCACAAAGTCAATAAGAAAAGACATAAGAAACTACAATGTAGAAAAAACAAAACAAGCAATAGAGCAAAATAAGAACATGAAAGTTTTGAAGAACGTAAGCGTACAAAAAGGAAAAATAGAAATCAACAAACTAAGAAACAGAACTGGAAAAGAAACTACAAACAGAGATGAAATATTAACAATAATCGAAGAGTTCTACACAGAGTTATACAAATCAAGAAAAAAAGATGACAATGCGCAACCTCCAATTACAGTAAAAACTGGAGTATTAAATCAAGGATCGGATTTAATGCCCGATATATCAAAATCAGAAATCAAAGAGGCTCTGAAGAAAATGAAAAATAATCGAACCCCAGGTGAAGATGGAATAGTATCAGAAGCACTAAAAATTGGAGGAAACATACTACTTGAAAAAATTAAACAACTTTTCAATATCTGCCTTCACAACGCCAATATTCCAACAGACTGGAACAACGCTACTATGATTCTATTACACAAAGCAGGAGACAAAGCCAATTTAGAGAATTACAGACCGATTAGCCTCCTCAGCCATTTATATAAGTTATTTACGCGAATAATAGTTAAGAGAATGGAAAGAAAGTTAGAGACTTATCAACCAAGAGAACAGGCAGGATTCCGAAAAAATTACGGAACAAATGACCATCTACAAAGTATAAAAACCCTGATAGAGAAAGTAGTGGAATACAATAAACCCCTAGTTCTAGTTTTTATCGATTTTCATAAAGCCTTTGATACAGTTGAACTTAACAAAATATTACAGGCGCTTAAAGAATGCAGGCTAGATTATAGGTATACAAAATTATTACACAAAATATACTTACAGGCAACAACCACTGTCAAATTACATACTAACAGTAATCGCATAAAAATAGAACGGGGGGTTAGACAAGGAGACCCAATGTCACCTAAACTTTTTAATACGGTCTTAGAACATGCTTTCAAGAGTTTGGATTGGATGACAAAGGGAATAAAAATAGATGGAGAATACCTAAACAACTTACGTTTCGCCGATGATATAGTCATAGTAGCTGAGGATCTAGGTATGGCAAGAGAGATGGTACAAGAACTCGTTGTAGCTACAGAAAATGTTGGTTTAAATATAAACATCTCAAAAACAAAAATAATGACAAATTTGGTACCCAACCAGAACATCAGTATTGGTGGGAAGGAAATAGAACTCGTAGATAGATATAAATACCTGGGACATGAAATTACGATTGGCAGGGATAACCAGACTCATGAGCTGAAGAGAAGAATCGGTCTTGGGTGGGCAGCATTTGGAAAACTGAGAGAAACTTTTAAAAGTGAGTTACCCACATGTCTAAAGAGAAAGGTATTCGATCAGTGCGTCCTCCCAGTCTTGACGTACGGATCAGAAACACTTACCTTAACTAAAGCCTCGGCTACCAAACTAAGAGTCACGCAGAGAAGAATGGAGCGGTCAATGTTAGGAATAACTCTGCGAGACAAAATCAGAAACGAAGAAATCAGGAGAAGAACAAAGGTGACTGACGTCATCGAGAGGATAGCCAGGTTGAAGTGGAGATGGGCAGGACACGTAGCCAGAATGACAGATGGGCGATGGACGAAGAGGTTATTGGAATGGAGGCCAAGAGAAGACAAGAGAAGCGTCGGTCGACCGCCTACAAGATGGACTGACGACTTAAGAAAGGTAAATAAAAACTGGATGAGGGCGGCGCAGGATAGATGGGGTTGGAAACGAGGGGAGGAGGCCTATGTTCAGCAGTGGACTTTTGAGGCTGGATGATGATGATGATGATTTCATTATTAATTATCTTCTGTATTCGTTTTAACTTGCTTTTTCGTTAAAAACTTGTTTGGCGCCCGTTCTATAGGCAACTCTCTTTTCATCTAACATTTAAATCATCAACTGAACATACTTCATAATCTTACATTCTAGCATCTGATCTAATCTTGTGTTCCACAGTCGTTATTTCAAATTTCAAATTTCATGTTCTGTGTTGTGTGTTTCGCTAATACAACAGTGACACTTTATCGCTACTCCCTGACACAAACTGAAAATGGAAGGGAAGAATTAATTTGTTTAAAGGCATGAAATTCGAATATTAGATTTATTTTCCATCAACTTTTATTCTCTTGGTGTGAGTTTTTCATACCTAGTTTTTTATAATAGTTTCTTATAGTCATTTTTTCCTATACCTAACCTTCCGTGTCTACGAGCACATGGTCAGTTTTAAATACCTATTTCTTTCTAATTTTCATATATGCACGTGTAAATCAAATTTCAACTAGTAGTATTAATCTTAATTTTATTTAATTTATTCTCGTCATGTGCTACTCTGACGATTATTTCTTAAAAGAATGACTGACTTGGCACACTGTGGTTTTCTTTCTTCTTGGTGTCAAACTTATACATGTTTTGTATTCTAGTTTTTGGGAATAAATCACTTTTCTCCCTTCGGGAGCCACCTGCCTTCATGGCCGGTGATGCTACTCATCAGGCAGGACAACAAGATACATCAAACATATAGCAGCACCCGACATCTCTAGTTGCAGCGACCTAGGGCCACAACATCTGCCCAGGTCAACAAGTCTACAGCTGTACCATCCGACATCAAGAAGATCTACCATCAAATACCACAAGCTATGCATAAGTATAATCTACAAATTGTTAGTTTTTGGAAAGAATTTGAATATTTGTTAATGCATTTAATAAGTCATATTTTTATTATATCTTTATTGAACAAATAAACATGATTAGCTAAAAATACTAATGAAAATTACTAAAATTTACTAAAAAGAAGGATACTAAATAGAAGATTACTAAAAATACTGAAAGCATGAACCTAAAACTTATTCACGATCCAAAGCAGCCTGCGTCGTTCAACAGCGGAAGATGGCGCAGAGGTTACAACCCAGACAATATATTTGTCAGCGACAGAATTGGAGACCAGGTGACAAAAATCGTTGGAAGCGCCCTCCCAAAGACACAGCACAGACCAATAATTTGTCTTTCCAACGCGGCAATCAGATACGAAATTGTTCCTTTCAAGAGAAGGTTCAACTTTACTAAAGTAAAATGGGAAAAATTCTCTGAAACATTGGATCAAGCAGTTTCCCAGCTAGAACCTTGCCCTGATTCATACGATAAATTTGTAGAAATCGTAAAGCATGTATCACGGAAATTTATCCCTAGAGGTTGTCGAACTGAGTACATAGCGGGGCTCAATGAAGAATCTAAACCCCTACTTAAAAGATACGAACAGCTATATGAAGAAGACCCTTTCTCGGAAGCGACAATACAGGCTGGGGAGGAAATGTTACATGCGATATCCGCCAACAGAACGGAAAGGTGGTGCAAGCTGGTCACGAGTCTGGACATGAAACAAAACAGCAGACGTGCCTGGAAGCTGATTCGGAATCTTGGCAACGATCCCGCTGCTCCGGCAGTCAACATGACAGAAGTCACACCCGATCAGATAGCCCATCATCTAATGAACGGTAAGACGACATCAAGAAAGAACAAGGTGAGAGCTCAACGGAATATCGACGAAGAAAGAGATGTTCTAGGTACCTCTTTTTGTCTAGAGGAGATGAGAGGCGCGATCCATCAAATGAAAGATAATAAAGCGGCTGGCCTGGACGACATACGAACAGAGCAAATAAAGAACTTTGGACTAAAAACCGTAGAGTGGCTCGTAAAAATGATGAATTGCTGCATCCGTACATTACAAATCCCCAAAATCTGGAGAAAAGCTAGAGTGGTAGCCCTCTTAAAACCAGGGAAGGATCCGGCGGATACAAAAAGTTTTAGACCTGTATCTCTCTTGTGCCACCTTTTCAAGGCCTTTGAAAGAATGATACTGAACCGGATCGCAGAATATGTGGAGACTAAAATTATTCCAGAACAAGCAGGATTCAGGCCCGGAAAGTGCTGCTGCAGTCAAATTCTTAATCTCACCCAACATATTGAAGATGGTTTTGAACGGAGGGAAATAACAGGAGTAGCGTTCATAGACCTAACTGCCGCCTATGATACAGTTAACCATCAACAGCTACTCGCAAAACTCTACGAAACTACAAAGGATTTCCGACTAACAAGGTTAGTGAAATGTCTCCTGTCTCCTAGTGAAAGAACAGTCGGTGGAGGGACCAAAAAAATGGGCTACCACAGGGAAGTGTCCTCGCGCCGATTCTATACAATATATACACCAACGACCAACCCATACACCAACAAACAAGGCAATTTATTTACGCTGATGATACAGCGGTGGCAGCTCAGGGAAGAACCTTCAATGAAGTCGAAGTGAAACTGACAGATGCCCTGGGAGACTTAGCTCTATACTATGATAAAAACCATCTGAAACCCAATCCCACAAAAACCCAGGTATGTGCTTTCCACCTGAGAAACAAGCATGCCCGAAGGTCGCTGGAGGTGGAATGGCGTGGTCAGATGCTGGAACACAACAAGATGTCAAAATACCTTGGCGTCCGTCTGGATAGAACTCTGTCTTACCGATACCACTGTCAAGATGTCAAGAAGAAAGTAAGTGCCAGAAATAATATCATCCGCAAGCTAACTAATACAAAATGGGGAGCACAACCACACACTCTCCGCACTTCTGCCTTGGCATTATGTTTTTCGGCCGCGGAGTTTGGAGCACCAGTATGGGCAAACTCTGCTCACGCAAAGAACGTCGACGTGGCTCTAAATAAAACGGTCCGTATAATATCGGGTTGCCTGAAACCGACACCTATCGAAGAGGTATACCCCATTGCTGGAATTGCTCCACCACCTATCAGGAGGAAGGTCACGTCAGAGGTAGAACGGAAAAAGCAGGAGACGGACCGAAGACACCCCTTATATGACCACCAAACTCAGCCAAGCAGACTAAGATCTCGGAAAAGCTTCCTGAAAACATCAAGATCCATCCCCGAAGCGCCAGAGACGCGCCGAATACACCTATGGCAAGCGTCAGCTACCGCGACACATTTTCCTCCCTCGGAGGAAATGGCTGCTAGACACAATTTACCGTATCCGACTTGGAAAGCGCTAAACAGACTAAGAACCGGCGTTTCACGTTGTGCTAGTAACCTGAAAAAATGGGGATACCAGGAGGACGATACCTGCGACTGTGGCGCGGTTCAGACCAGCCGGCATCTACTATCATGCACAGAGATGAGAGAGACCTGCACAGAACAAGACTTAATTATAGCAAATGACAGGGCCATCTATGTGGCCAACCATTGGAAATACAGAATTTAAAGTTGTTGGTGTTCCGGACACGGAAAGTAAGTAAGTAAGTAGCTAAAAATACTGTTTCGTTTGCTTCCATTCTAAATTTTCAGAGTTCATATCTAAGATTAGGATAAGACGAACACACACCCTGAGAGACTGAGCTAAGCTAGGGTAAGCGATAGCTATCTTAGATGATTAAAATATTATTTTCGGATATTATTTCAATAGGGCTTTTCATCGATTGTCATTTGTTTCGAGCTTCTGTCATGTGCCACATAATATTAATATATCTACGCCATACGTCTTTGGTTTGTACCATTGTTATATACCAATAACATATGACGTAGATATATTAATATTATGTGACACATGACAGAAGCTCGAAACAAATGACTGTGAATGAAAAGCCCTATTAACTGTGGTAGTCTATCGCCTTTTTTTCGTTTTAACCTTTTCAACATATCTGAGTGTGGGCGTCTCTGTATATGTCTCGTTATAATAATATATTCTAGGCGAAGGTATTTTATGTATCTGACTATATTTTCTCCCTTTATTATTCTTTAATTTCGGCAATTGGTCATTTTTATTTCTCCATCTCTTGTTACATTGTGGCCCAGTATCGTTCGCATTATTTTTCTTTCAAACCTCAGAAGGCTATCTTCATCTTTTTTGTTTCGTCGTTCTAATCGTTGTTTCTATCCCATATGTAACAACAGGTCTTATTAAGGTCTTATATTGGTTCACCTTAGTTCTCTTACTTAGTATCTTCTTCTTAGAAATCGGCTTCTCAGATTTTTGCTTTTCAGAATTCTTTTCTCTGTTCGCTCTTTTCCGGTTTTCTCTATTGTTACTCCTAGGTAACTAAAGGTGGATACAGTTTCAAACTTATGGTTCTGTGTTATTAGATATTTCTGAGTTATTGTGTTGGCCTTCCCTATCGCCATGTGTTTTGTTTTGTGATTTTGTGATTCATCTCTAGCCCTATTCTCTTTGCTGTCTTTCTAATTTCTCAATTGCTCCTCTTTTAAGTTTCATCTTTGCTATAATGACTAGATCACCTGTATATTCTATTAATTGAAGGTGATCTGTAATAAAATATTTGTTTCCAGAGCTTGTCCTCCTTATTGTTGCTTCCAATATCCAGTTCAGTATAGAGGAGATAGAGTCACCTTGTTTCACACCTTTCTTTACCCTATCTCCTTAAAAGTTTTGATCAGAAGCAAAAGCAAAAAAAGCAGTTTCTTGAGAAAAATTGATCTTTGCTGTGGTGTTCTTTAGGCTCACTGTTAGAATCCATCAGTGAGAAAACTAGTTTTTTACTATTTTTATAAAAATTGTTCGTGTTTTTTCTTGTTCTATTTCTTACATTTTTTCATCACTCATATTTCATTTTGTCTTATAATTTTCTTAACTATTTCCCATTCTTAATTATTCATAGTTTCCTGTATCTTCATCTTTATTCTTTCTTAGTTATTTAATTCTTACTTACTCCCTTTTAACTGTTGTTTCTCTTAGGTAGCTGTAGCTTTCTCTTTGGATATTGTTTTCTAACATTATAGGCGCAAGTTGGTTACATTGCTTTATGTAGTGATACTTTTGCCAAGATAATTTCTCCTAAAACCTTGTAGCCTTGTAAGGGCAGTGGAAATTTTTGGGAAATATCTATAATTTAGCTTGCTTCCTTCATATTTCAATCTTCCAAATTTTACCTAAGAACATACTTACAATGCTATTACAGTCGAACCTTATTAGAGTAGCTTATTAGAGTACCGGTTATAGGAATATCCCGGTTTATGGAATATAAATTCGAGGTCCCGAAACGTTTTAATTTACTCCTAAATAAATTTATCCGTTTATTGGAATACGTATTCATAAAACTATACCGCTTATTAGAATAATAATTTTCAGATCGACGAATAATTTTTTACCTACAATTTCGAATTCCCTAAAAATTCAAATTATGTCTTGTACTATGGTTTCTCGTCAAGGGCTTCGAAGGCCTGTAGTGCTGTTTTATTTATATTATTTGGGTTTGTCAGATAGGTAATAAATATATTTATTGCATTGTTATGACTACCAATTCAATCGTTTACCGACAAATCCAGCCGTAAAATAATTTCCTTTGTCTAGAAACTATACATATTGCCCCCCAGTTGCATGTTATAAAATTTTAAAGAAACAGTTCGGCCATCCTAATCTCTTTTAAAGTCATAAAACGTTTTTGGGATGGCCAAACCATTGTAAATTTTTCTAATTTATATAATTCAGAGGAACAAAAGTGACTAGTATTTTATGTAACAAAAAAACAAGCTACAATTACCGATTATTTTTCAAGACTAAATAAGTATATATATACACCGTTTTTAGGCGTCAACGCCCTTCCGGTAGGGATCTATGGAGGAGTGTCACCGAGCAGCAAGCCCTTATCCCTTGCCGTACCGCTCCTCCATAGGCCGATCAGACACCAGCTTATTCCGGACCAAGTCGTAGATTCTTTACTAAATAAGTAATTTTCTTATTAAGGCCATCGGTACATAATTCGCAAATATTTTACGGGTATCGCTACTTTTTCTGTCTTTACACGGCAAATTACTTGTAGTAGAATTCACACTGGCATGGATATGTAAACATTACTAGAATGTCATTCTACTTGAAAATGTCATCATTAATTTAAAGAGATGGCTTTTAAATGTTCTTGGATAAATGTTATTTTTATAATTGCAAATTATTAATTCAGTTAATAAATGTGATAATTTTTGTACCAACTATGTATTCAGTGATTGTAACAATTTATTTGTACAAAAAAACTAATACTCAATCGAGAAAAGAGGAAAAGTGTTAAAGTGATTTTTTAATAATATATTGCTACTATGGAACGCTTACAATTTTGAACATCTTTAACATCAAAATACTTGGATCACAGAATATATTATCCTGATGTATTATCTGCTTGGATCTTCCACAAATAATACACAATAAATAACTTTTTATGATATCACGTCTTAAATCAATTATTTATCAAATACACTATATATCAATATTATTTAATCAACAACTCAAAATATTCCCGATGCCATGTCAAATATTTAAAATTGTCACTGATTGTCACTGTCTGGCTGACAGTATGCTGACAATATTCTATCCGACTTAGTGCGTTGTATGACAAAGATAGATTTGGAAATATTACAACGGACCATGTGTTCATTTTTTTCAAATCCTGAAAAAACCAATAAATATTTTTGAAAAATTTAAACGCAGGATGAAAGACTATATTATTATTGAGGGCCGAAAGTCCCTTAGAATACATAAAAAGTTTATTTTGAATGAGATATTTTAAATTAAATATCACACTAAATTTTCTCTTAGTTTT
This sequence comes from Diabrotica virgifera virgifera, assembly GCF_917563875.1. Taxonomy (NCBI): domain Eukaryota; kingdom Metazoa; phylum Arthropoda; class Insecta; order Coleoptera; family Chrysomelidae; genus Diabrotica; species Diabrotica virgifera. The sequence continues at coordinate 206,654,063 of NC_065449.1, forward strand.
TCACCCCTGTAACTTATTAAAATAAACATTATAGAAGTTCTCAGGGACTTTCGGCCCTCGCCAATGACGTAATCTTTCATTCTGTGTCTAAATTTTTCAAAAATACTTGTTAGTTTTCTCAGGATTCGAAAAAAATGAATCCCCATTTGAATAGCATTGCAGCCGAAAATACGTACCCATCCTCTTAAGTATATTATGTATTTTAATACGACAATATTTACATAATCTATATATTGCATACATTTCATATTAATTACTGTATGTATCCACATAATAAAATGTAATTTGGTTTTTTAATAAATACATTACGCTATTGTATTATTGACATAAAAAGACTTAAAACCATATACATTTACATAATATTAACATAGTATGAACTATTATTACGTATATTCGGTAGGTACACTTATTACGGCTAGCCACCAATGATCGGTTATTAGAATATCCCGGTTATAAGAATATTTTTGCTTGGCACGTAGGTTATTCCAATAAGCGGGTTCGACTGTAATTATAATACTCACTAATATCGCCAAATTTATAACGAAGTGTAACAATTACATTTTATTGAGGTAAATTTTAGTTCGGTCCTGATTATTACACATTTCACACACCTCGAAACCGACCTTTTTGTTGACCTCATTAAATTCAAGTTTAGAGTTTGAGCACCCCCTCCGAATTTTTGAATAATGTATGAGTATTGAGATTCGGCTACCAAAACTTCACAAAAGTTAAATTTGCTGGTTCTCATATTCGGCTTGCTATCGCTTTTCAGTGAGCTGGTCACAAAAGGGGCAAAGAGGAACAGAAATCACGAAATGTTATCTATTATTTATTTGAAGTTGGTAACAAATAATTAATATTTAATATATCAGAAAATCAGAAGTAAATGAAAGCTTTATAATGTTTTGAAATACGTCTAATTTGTGACGGTAACAACTATAAAAATATGTTTGGAAAAGTATATACAGAGTGTCCCAAAAGTAGTGGAACGGTCGAATATTTCGCGAAATAAACATCGGATCGAAAAACTGAAAAATACGTTTTCAATAATTTTTAAAAATCTATTGAATGACAGCAAACACGACCCCCCAATCCATCCCCTGGAGGTGGGGAAGGGGGGGTAACTTTCAAATCTGTAATGAAAACCCCCCAGTTTTTATTTCAGATTTGCATTCCTTACGTAAAAGTAAACAACTTTTATTCGAGATATTTTTTAGATTTGTGAACAGATGGCGCTATAATCGGAAAAAACGATTTGCCGTGATACCATTGGAAAATTATAGAAACGGTCTAATATCTCGAGAAATGCACGTCAAAATAAAAAACAAAAGAATACTAATTTAATATTTTTTTAAAAACTATCTAATAACACCAAACATGATTCTCCACCCCATCCCCTGGAGGTGGGGGTACCTTTAAAATATTAAATGGGTAGCCCCATTCTTTATTGCAGATTTGAATTCCCCATAAAAAAACTAAGTAACATTTGTTACTTAGTAACATCTAAAAAACTAAGTAACATCTATCAACAATTCTAAAAAATATTTCGAATAAATTTTACTTATTCTTTTATGTGGAATCCAAAACTGCAATAAAAAAATGCCGGATCCTATTTAAGATTTTAGAGTTACCCCCCAACCCCACCTCCAGGTCGTGTTTGGTGTCGTTCAATGGTCAAGTGATTTAGATTGGTCAGTCTCACAAAATGTATTTCGGGGAATAGTGTTACGACAAATTATTAATTTATTGGCATAGGACTAGTAAGTGTTGTCTTATGGATAACACAGGCCTACAGTGTTTTTGGTGCCAAAGTGTTTAGAGCTGATTTTAGGTATATTTGGGGTGCTGATTCCGAATATGCCTTTAGTTTTGCGCTATCAGCTCTAGTTTTCAAGATAACTTAGGTCATGCCAGCTTTTATGCATTAAAATATGAATATGCTGATATGGATATACTAAATTGAAATAAAAACCACACAATTAAAAAATACGTATATTTTAAGCCATTGGATCATCATCATCCAGCCCTTTGCGTCCACTGCTGGACATAGGCCTCCCTCATTTTTGTCCATTGTGCTCTATTTTGAGCACTTTGCATCTAATTTCTTGACATTTTCTTGAGAACGTCAGTCCAACGAGTGGGGGGTCTTCCTCTACTTCTTTTGTCTAATCTCAGCCTCCACTCAAGTAACCTCTTCGTCCACCTCCCATCACTGATTCGGGCGACGTGTCCGGCCCAGTTCCATTTCAGGGTGGCAATTCGAGATATTACATCGGTAACTCATGTTCTTAGTCTAATTCTTAATTTCCAACTTGGTCACGAAGAGATGTACTCAGCATTGACCTTTCCATTTTCCTCTGAGCTATTTGCAGCGTTTTAGAAGTTGTAGCTATCACACATTGGTCACATATTTTACGCTTTAAAGAAATTGGTATATCGCTTTTAAAGATGTCTTTGAGTTTTCCATAGGCTGCCCATGCTAGGTTTATTCTTGTTCGTAGTTCGCATGTTGGGTTGTCTCTTGTGATCTTTATTTCGTGTCCAAGGTTTATATATTTTTCCACTAGCTCTATTTCGTTATCTTCAATATTGATATTTCCGCTAGGTAATAGGTTTGTTATGAATTTTGTTTTGGAGATGTTTCTTTTAAGACCTACACTGGCACACAGTAACTGAAGTTCATGTAGCATTGCACATAATATCTCCTTGAGGTTGTCAGAGAACAAAACTATGTCGTCTGCGAATTAAGCCATTTAACTACAATAAACCCCTTTGTACAATGAAACAGATATACAATTAGTTTTGAGAAAAAAACTAACAAAATAGAAAAAAAAATTACTTGACGTATCGAAAGCTTCGCTTGCGTGATATCCTGGAATGAACATTTGAATAGTCTCTCTTCAAACCCCAGCAAAAATCTGCCATCATATAGGTGTCTCATCTTCCTTGGTAGTGATCGTCAATGGTCTTTATCTCTTGGTGAAGTCTCTCACCTTGAGACCTCACTTGTGTCACCTAAGTTTTCAGGGAAACGGTCCAGGTGGCTGTGAAGATAGTTGACTTTGATGCTCATATTCTATCCAAGTAATTGGAAGTTATTCAACAAACGGTTTACCAGCTCAGCATAGTTTTCACTTTTGTGATTTCCCAGAAAATTTTTCATAATATCCACAAATGAAAGCCGAGCTTTTTCTCTTCCTCATTCATTAACCCCACAAAAGCCGGATCCTTTTTAAGAAGTCCGATCTGTGGTCCATCAAAGATTCCAGCTTTAAGTTTTTTCATACTTATCTGGGGAAGCTTCCTTCCTATGTAGGCAAAGCATGGTCCATGGGCTATGGGCCATTATTAGGTGGAGGCAGAATGGGTTTACAAGTGGTAAATGTATCATTTTAAAAGTTTAAAAATACTCTCCAAGCTGTTTTATTTCCTTATAAATAGTAATGTAACGACATTAAAGTATTATTTCTTGCACAAATAAGGCATAATACAGTGAGAACAACAAATATATACTGAGGAATAAGTTTAATTAACAATGTACATTCCTTTGAATAGCATATTCTTCATTATCTCAAATATTAAAACTCTAATTTCTGATTTTGTTATATCCATAAAACTAGAGCTGATACAAAAATACGAAATCCATATTTCGATTTATCGCCCCTAATATAGTAAAAATCAGCTTAAAGATTCACGGCACCTAAACAATTTTTTTTTCTCTAGGCCTGTGTAATATAAGAATGGTTTGTATTATCTGATATATTAGACCTACTATTTATTTTGTTTTTTTTTGTTATTTTTATTTTCTATGTTTTTGTATATGTATTTTAGAAAAACTTAGTGTATTTTATCCCTGTTATTAGAACTTACAGGTCTGTTGGGATAATAAATAAATAAATAAATAAATAAATAAATAAATAAATAAAGGTATTTGATTTGTACGTGCTTTCGGTTCTAACGTATGAAGCTGAAACGCTAACCATTAGCAGAAAAGCAATAAATAAAAGACAAAGACCATCTATAGCAAATTATGCAAAAATACAAAGATTGCGTTGGACAGGTCACCTTATAAGAATGGATAACGACAGAACACCTAGTAGAACACTTAGCGGGACTATGGTGGGACGTCGGCCAGTAGGAAGATCAAGGAATAGGTGGATAGACGAGGTGAGAACAGATGCTAAAGAGATATTAAGGGTGGACAACTGGAGGAGAGCAGCCAGAGACAGAGATACTTGGAGTCGGATGCTAGGTAAGGCCAGGGCCCGACTTAAGCTGTAGCGCCATAGGAGAGAGAGTACAAAGAGGAATGAAGAGGTCAATGTTGAATATATCTCTTAGAGACAGAGTTAGGAGAACAACTGGTGTTGCGGACGCAGTTAAAAGAATTACAATACTGAAATTGAACTACTCTGGCCATGTTGCCAGAGTCAGAGCTAGAAGATGAACCAAAAAAATTTTAGAATGGAAACCTAGATACAATGCTTATCGTAATCGAGGACGTCTTCCAATCAGAGGGTTGGAAGACATTAAGAGTATCCAGCACAACCGGACTCAAGATGTTTCAGATCGGAAGCAATGGAACTATTTTTGGGAGGCCTATGTTCAACAGTGGACCCAAAACAGCAATTAAGGATGACTATTATGACGATTTAAAAATATAATAAGATACAAGCAGACAAACAACAAGAAAAAAAGAAGTATTAAGTTGTAAACTAACACTCTCAAACATTTTAAACAAGATTTTAAAAAAACTACATCAGTGGATAAACGTAGCTGATGAGTAACAAGGAATTGTTATAGGAACAACATCTAAAGATGCAGTCTTTGTCATAAAGCTAAGTGTCAACAAAGCATTATTGTAGAATAGACAAGCACTTCTGTATATGAACTTGCAGAAAATTAATATGAAACCGAATACACTGCTACCAAATAAAAAAATCAAATCTAATCATCTCTTTTATTGTGACAACGTTATTCGGATATAATATTAATTGATTTTGTGAAAACCATAAAACCTCCAAAAAACTAGCTACGCCAATGACACCAAGCTATTAATCCCTCGATCTCGGTTGCTGTGTTCAATGTTTTACAAATTTTTAGAAGTCATAAACGGGATAGAGATGCGAAGTATCAGGAATGAGGAGCCTAAAGTTTAGTATTAACCTAAAATCGCCTCGAGATAAGACTGCGCCAGAAAAGCGTCCGCATTCGTCTTTAAGATTTCAGATTCGCGCGGTTTAATGGGATTATGTTTTGATTTAAGATTTACACCAAAGGAAACATTAAGTTCTGGCTTTAAACTTTTATTTATTTTGTAGTTCGAATATAAGGAGCGAGATTAGGAAAGAGATGTTGCTTTTAAGATGTTTGTTTAGATTAATTAAACAAAAATTAAAGATGTTGAAAGTTGAAAATGTTGGTAATTATTGGAAGCAGTGTAGAACAATATTGAAAGAGGTAGCAACTGAAGTGATTTTAAGGCAAAAGCGTGAAAACATGGGGTCGGACTGGTACGACAAGGAATGCGCATAAGAAAAAATCGAGCATATGCAAGGCTCCAAAGCCGAAGAACGAGACAAGTAGGGAAGGAGTATAGGCAACAGAGACGAGACTAGAAACGAATACTGAAAAGAAAGAAGAAGAAGCATATAGAAAACCAACTGCAAGAACTAGAAAAGTATAACACACAAATGGAAACGCGAGAAATTTACAAAAAGATTAACCAGACCAGAAAGGAATTCAAACCTAGACTATCAGTAGTTAGAAATCATTGGTGAATATGACACATGATATGATGTGAACTAATTATATTAGTGAGATGAGGTTGAAACAAGTAGAAATTCAGTTCGAAGGTATGAACGACAAAACAAAGAAATATAACATCATATCAGAGGAAGAAGTCATCAAAGCAATACAAATATTAAAAGAAAGCAAAGCTCTTGAAGCAGATGGCATACCTTTTGAGCTTTTAAAACATGGTACAAAAAATCTGTAAGTATACTTACAAAACAAAATACCAGAAAACTATGAAGAATATAAAAAACACAGGAGACTAGTAAAAGAATTGGTTACAAAGGCAAAGAAGGACAAATGGACAGAATTTGGAGAAAAAATGGAAACAAACAGTAAAGAGAATCAAAAACTGTTCTATGGAGTATTAAAATCAATGAGAAAAGAAAGAATTCAATAAATAGAAAACATAAAGAATAAAACTGGCGAAATTCTTACAGAAGAAAATGAAATAATGAACAGATGGAGAGAATATTTCCAAGAGATGCTACAAACTCACTGCTATCAAGAAGAAAACAATGTAGCGAACCAAAGAATAGAAGTAGACCATGTAGACCCTATAACCATATATGAACTGCAAGAAGCTATTGCAGAAATGAAAAACGAAAAAGCACCAGGCTATGGCAGAATAACCAGTAAAATGATAAAAAAAAATGGGACAAAATGCAACAGAGCTATTATTAAAAATATTTAATGCAGTATGGAGAGAAGAACAGATACCGATGGACTGGCAGAAAGCATAGATAGTACCGATTTATAAAAAGGGGCGATAGAACAGATTGCAACAATTACAGAGGAATAACACAGAAAACAAACATACAAACAAGCATACATTTGGGAAATGTACCGATAGAAAGGGTTGATAAATACAAATACCTAGGAACCTGGATTTCAGAGAAAAATGATCAAACAACAGAAATAAGGACCAGGATAGAAATAGCAGGAAATGCGTTTGTAAAAATGAAAACAGTTCTCTGCAACAAAGACCTTAGCTTAGAACTGAGAGCAAGAGCTTTGAGATGCTACGTGTTCTCGATACTACAATATGGACTTGAAAGCTGGACATTAAAGCAAGAACACATAAATAAGCTACAGTCATTTGAAATGTGGTGTTACAGAAGAATGCTTAGAATAGCATGGACACAGAGGAAAACGAACACGGAAGTACTGCGAGAAATGGGTAAAGAATGCGAAATAATAAACACAATAAAAATAAGAAAGTTACAATATCTGGGACACGTAATGAGGGGACCGCGATATGAAATGCTAAGACTGATAATACAGGGAAAGATAAGAGGCGGAAGGAGTATAGGAAGAAGGAGAGTGTCATGGTTAAAGAATTTAAGGGACTGGTTTAGATGCAGTTCTATAGAACTCTTTAGAGCAGCGGTGGATAGAGTAAAGATAGTGATGATGATATCCAACCTCCGATTAGGAGACGGCACTTGAAGAAGAAAAACACTGTTAAGCATTGCCATGAAAATATACGAAAAAATACTGAACAAAAGAATAATCGGAAAAATTGACAGCACACTCGAGGAATTACAAAGCGGTTTCAGAAAAGGCAGAAGCACCCAGGATCATATATTTACAATAAAGCAAATAATAGAAAAATATCGGCAACAGGAGAGAAAAATGTATATGGCTTACATAGATCTTGAAAAGGCATTTGACACTGTACCAAGGCAAAAATTATGAGAAATATTAGAGAAGAGAGGTATTAGTAACAAAATGATAAGGGTAATTAAGAACATTTACAACAATGTAAATTATATCATCACCCAAAGAGAATATCAAAACCATTTACTACGAACAAGGGACTAAGACAAGGAGGAGGATTAAGTCCGACACTGTTTATAATTTACATGGATGAGATAATTAAAGAGTGTAAAGTAAAAAAGTGAAAAAAATACAAGTGGGTTATAGAAATTTAAGAAGAGTAGAAATTTCAGAAGGAACATTCGCCGATGACGTCGTCATATTGGCCGAAAATGAGAAACAACTACAAAGAAATATAGAAATATGGAATGAAACACTAAAAAAATATGGAATGACAATTAAAAAAAATAAAACAAAAGTTATGGTCATGGGGGAAAAGGAAGAAGAAGAAAAGATAAACATAAAAATAGAAGAAATACATATAGAACAAGCACGAACATTCCAATACCTAGGAGTAGAATTAGAAGACAACGGAAGACAGGAAACAGAAATTAATAATAGAATTCAAAAAAACAATGAACCTATACCATGCAATGAGCAATAAATTCATAACTAAAAAAGAAATAACACGAAAAACAAAAATTAATGTGTTCAAGTCAATATATAGACCTATATTAACCTTTGGTTGCGAGATCAGACAAAACCGGTGAAAGAGATTTGGCAGGCAAAAACGCAAAGAAGAAAGAAGAAAGGTAGACCGCGACAAACATGGGATATATCACTAGGCAAAATAATCTAGAAAAGGGGAACAACGTGGATAGAAGCAATAGTCCAGGAACCGAAGCTTTTCACCTCGCAATTTGTACAGAATGGATTGATTTGCTTGAGAATTTGAGAAGAAGTAGTGGATAGTCCAATGATCAAAATCTATATGATGCAAAAATGCGCTTTTACCATGGGGGTGCTTGCCACCCCATCTCGGGGGTGGAAATTTGTTATTATATTTTGACCGCAAAAGTTGATAAAAACATTCATTCTAAGCAAAAAATGTTCTATAGATTTTTTTGATAAAATGAATAATTTTCGATTTATTCGCTATCGAAAGCGTTAGTTTTATATCGAAAAAAACAATGTTTTTCGATAATACTCATTTATGATTCACTCAATTTTTGCCGTAGAAAAATTTTTTTCAAACCAAGTTCTTGGGAATTAAATAACCTACAATTTCATATTTAAACATTTTTTCGTATCTCCGATGCTAATCTTTCTATTCTGAAGAAAACGGCATTTTTTACCAAACTACAAAAATTCGTTATTCGCTTTTAACTCCAGTTTTTTTAAAACTAATCATTCTAACCCAGTCAAACTTCTGGAATCTATTAATAATACGAAAATAAAGAAGAACGAATAAGGTCAATGATTAAAACACCACTAACATACATTATTATGCTTCCAATTTTATTTCTGCTTTTTGTTTTCAAAAAAATATATTGATTTTTTAACCGTAACTTTTTTATTTTTTATCTTAGAAAGTTTAGCAAATCAGAATTTTGTAGGTTTTTACAAGGTCTATGAGTTTATTAATATTAAATATTTTTAAAATCCTTAGTCGCAAAAGAAGGTGAATTTGAAAAGGTTGAAAAAGGTGGTTCTTGCATGTTATTTCAAGTTTTAATTGTAAATAGCTCACTCAATTTTTTCCGCAGAAAAAATTTTTGCAAACCAGGTTCTTGGGAATTAAATAAGCTACAATTTCATTTTTCGACATTTTTTGGTATCTATGATGCTAATCTTTCTATTCTGATGATAAGGGAATTTTTTTCCAAAGTACAAAAATTCGTCATTCGCTTTTAACTCAATTTTTTTTTAAAACTAGTCATTTTAAGCTGGTCAGACTTCTAGAACCTATTATTAATTCATAAATAAAGAAGACCAAATAAGGTCACTGAATAATTTTAATTAGGGTGGTGATTAGGAGGTTGCTTCCGACCACTTTTTTGCTGAAAAAAATAGGGACTGACATTATTTTCATTATAAGTCACTTAATTTTTGAGCTAGAGACTTTTTTTATTACTGGAGATAGATATTTTTAAATACGTTAAATTAGTTTAAACAAATTATCCTCGAAGAATGCATAGTTTTCCCGTCTTTTGACTTTGAAACTATAGTATTTAGCTCTTGACGAAGAAGAGCTAACAAAGTATAGCTCGATTACTGTTGGTCTTAAAGAAAATTAAAAAAGACGGGTTTGTTTATTTTTTTAAAAGGTACATTTTTGTTAATTAAAGTTGTTTTGATAAAACAAAAACTTTTTGAGTTATTAACAGAAAACTTATTAAAAACATTGATTTTTTCGATATAAAACTAACACTTTCGATAGCGAATAAATCCAAAACTATTAATTTTATCAAAAAAATGTATAAAACGTTTTTTGCTAAGAATAAATGTTTTTACCAACTTTTGCAGTCAAAATATAATAAAAAATTTCCACCCCCGAGATGGGGAGGCAACCACCCCCATCGAAAAAGCGCTTTTCGGCATCACATAGATTTTGATCCTTGAACCATCCACTACTTATTCTCAAATTTTCATGCAAATCGATCCATTCTGTAAAAATTGCGAGGTTTTGTCCTATTTTAAGCTTCATTACTTATAGTCCAGGGCTCATCTGTTTTGAGATGGACGTTGAGAGGTGACTCAAATTTTTTTGCAGAAATTGCTTGAAAATAACTCAAATAATAATATGTGAGTTATCCTCCCACTCAAAATGGTCCGGAACATTGTTTAAATAATCAAAATGTCAAAATATGAAGGAAAAATTCGATTTTTTTATTGGTTTTTTGATTATAACTTTAAAACTGTTAATTTCTGAGAAAAGTTTCAATAACATAAAAGTTGCGTAATTAAATTTCCTACAATATAGAATTGGTTAAAAATTTAAAAAATAGTCACCCTTGTTGCAAAATAGCAATACTTGCGAAAAAAACCATACAAAAACAAGTATTCGCATTTTACGTTTTTCAACCATTTATGCTAAACTTAGGACCTTTATGATATAGTAAAACAACACTGTAAATTTCATTAAGATCGGTTTAATAGATTTTGCACAATAAATTTTGAAATCCAGCTTTCGCAAAAAAAAATTCATTTTTTAAAAATGTTGCAGGACTAAAAATACAGCAGATAGTAAGTTGAATTTTTTTTTGCTTATAGAAGTGTACCGTACCTTTCATTTGCAATTTGCAAAATTAAAATCGAATAATCACCACGGCGTCAGGAAATTTTTTAAATAAACATTAATTTTTGGTGCTACGCGCAGGACAGCGGTGTTCGATTCACACAAGTTGATTTCCACCAAAATTTCTTCTAATCTTTATCTAATATATTATTTTCTTACTCTATATTTTGTTGTATTTTAATATTTTAATTCCACAAAAATCAAACTAATTTTATTATTGTTTGTGAAATATTGTTTAAACAATTGCATATGTTTAAAAATAATAAACTTTTATTCTCTAAGTTAAAATATATGAACAAAGAAAGTTTTTGCTAAAAAAAGTGTTATTTTAAAGGATTAAGTATGTGTTTTTATTTTGCAATAAACAAATTTATTTATTTATATCGAAATGTAATAAAAATTAAAATGTATCAATCATTATTAAAGGTCATTGAAATGTCCAATCAGAGCAAACTATCCGCTGTCCTGTGCGTAGCACCAATAATTAATGTTTATTTAAAAAAATTCCTGACGCCGTGACAGTTATTCGATTTTAATCTTGCAAATTGCAAATAAAAGGTACAGTACACTTCTATTAGCAAAAAAAAAATTCAACTTGCTATCTGCTTTATTTTCAGTCCTGTAACATTTTGAAAAAACGAATTTTTTTTGCGAAAGGTGGATTGCAAAATATATTTTGCAAAATCTATTGAACCGATATTAACGAAATTTACAGTATTGTTTTACTGTATCATAAAGTTTTTCTGAGTGAAATATGAAGGTCCTAAGTGTAGCATAAATGGTTGAGAAAACGTAAAATGCGAATACTTGTTTTTGTATAGTTTTTTCCCAATTATTGCTATTTTGCAACAAGGGTGACTATTTTTTAAATTTATAACCAATTCTATATTGTAGCAAATTTAATTATGCAACTTTTATGTCAATACAACTTTTCTCGGAAATGAATACTTTTAAAGTTATAATCAAAAAACCAAGAAAAAAATCGAATTTTTCCTTCATTTTTTGACATTTTGATTATTTAAACAATGTTCCGGACCTTTTTGAGAGGGAGGATAACTCAAATATTACTATTTGAGTTATTTTCAAGCAATTTCTGCAAAAAAATTTGAGTCACCTCTCAACGTCCAAATGTACTAATATTTTTACAGATCCGCCCTGGTCTATTAGACTACAAGGACGCTGCTGGCTAGAAATAAAAAGGAATGGGTCAAATTTGTACATAATATAAAGCAAAACCTAACAGAAGACGGGAACGTAGGTATAATTGTACGTATTCACAAGCAAGGAGATCAAACAATTTCTGATAACTAGAGGAACTACCTTCCTAAACGTGACCTACATAATTTTTGGCTTACATTTTTTACGTTTGACTATTAGGGGAGTGCATTTAGATTTTCACTTCGGAAAAAATCAAACAAGATAAAACTTTTTGTAATTTCATTAAGAAATGTTTAATAAACAACATATCAAAAAGTTCTACTCGAGAAGTGGGTGCTTCATTTTTTATTAAACAAATGAACAGCGAAGTTAGATGTTTTTTTAAATAACTCCGAAAATATAATTTTTAGAAAAAAACTGACTTGGCCATTGAAAAAATCAGAAAATTTTACAAAAAAAAAACTTATAAAAAGATTTTTCTAAAATTAAATCTCTAGCTTCTGTAATTTTTTATTTATAACGCTAAAGTCACCCTTCTCACACACATTGGCGCACTGTAAACTAGCATTGGAAGAAGTGCGCGGTTGAGTTTTTTTAATGTAATTCTTTAACTAATGGATCAACAAAAATTTTACAAATTGGACATGAAAGAAGATGAAATAGGCTATCTTATGGTTGTAATAAAGAGAAATAAAATGTATGGACATAAGTACGGTGTGGGCGGAGAGTGAGCCTTACATGAATTTTGTTTAAAAATGATTTAAAAATGTGTAACTAATGCAATTTTACATATAAAACTCTCAAATTTGCACAACTTAACTCTCAATCATCTTTCTAAACGATGTTTTATTCAAAAAAAATCTCAAAAATTCAATTCAAACAATACGATGTCTCAAAAAATGTAATTTTTGAAAACTTCGTAGTTTTACAGAATTCCCACCATTTTAAGACGGTATTACTCAAGTTTGAATAAATCTAATACAATATTTTTGCTATTTTGTAAAGCTTGGGATGTAATCTTTAAAAAACACTGAATTATTTTAGTTTAAAAATGAAATAAACAATTTATTTTTGAGAAAACTAAGAAAGATAACAAAAATGTAATACAAAAACCGAAAATTACCAGCTGAAAAAATGTTTATACAGAGTGATCAAAACTTTTTTCTGTAAAACTTACCTAAAATACATTTAATAATAAGCTTCAACAATAATAAATGTTCAACAAAAAAATTTTTCTTTAGCTCTTATACAGTGTGTCTGCGTAAGTTGGAACCTATTGATAACTTTTTTAATATCAGTTTAACGAAAAAAAGTTATTCTTTATAAAATACTCTACATCGTATATAACATAAGATGCAACCATCAAATATCAAATTTTGTTAATTTTTTACGAGGTATGTCAAAAAATATGAAGTTCACTCAAGAGTAAAGTACCTTTATATTTCACAATATCGAAAAATTTTATAAAGATAAGTTGTTTGGAATTAAAAACTATGTTCTAATATGTAATTATATCCTTCTAATCGAAAATTTGTTTTTTTTAAATATTCTTTCTAATACATTTTAATTTTTAATATTATTGTGAAAATTATTTGTTTATCTTTTTTTTAAGAATGAAATTCCATATTTGTTTGATTGGATTCTACTTGTTTTTCATTTAAATATCCGCCATTTTGGATCAACCATTTTGAAATTTAACTTTTTAATCTTTAATTCAGATTCAACAACCTGTTAAAAATAAAGACAATAAATGTTTTAGAAAAATGTTCTTTTTAGAAAATCCGCATTTTTGATCCGCCATTTTATAGTTTACAATGTTAACATTTAAGTTAGGTTTATCAACGCACTCAAAAATAAATATATGTAGAAATAAATATATTTTGTAAAGAAATTATGATTTTACAACTATTTTTTAAGTTATCCGCCATTTTGGATCTGCCATTTTATAATTTAAATTATCAAAATTTGATTCAGGTTCAGCAACCTCTTAAAAATATCCACATATATGCAAACAAACACGTTTTATATAAAAAATTCGGATTTTACAATTACTTTTTAAGGATTTTTAGGAAAAAAACTGCCATTTTGAATCCGCCATTTTGAATTTGCAAATTGTAATGTCAGATTCGGGTTCAGCATAATCAAAACTAAAATAAAAACATTTTTTATCAAACTAAAATGTTGAATTCACCCATATTCTTAACATTATTTATACAAAACAATTGTTATTGTTTAAACAATGAATAAACAATTAGCGGCGAAATTTGTGGGTAGAACTTTTTACTTTAACATATTTATAAACTAACAAAAAAAGTTTTAAAAAAATATAACCTTGTTTGATTTTTTCCGAAACATTGTATCTTTTCGTTCTAATTGCACTCCTCTATATTAGGATATTGTGAAAACATAATAGGCGAATACCAGTGTGGGTTTCGCAAAGAAAAGTCAATTTTCAATTAAATGTTCATTCTAAGACAAGTCTTGGAAAAAAACATCTATGTATAGAATTGATACTCATCACTTGTTTGTCGATTTTAGATGTACCTATGACAGTGTAGACAGAAACGCACTATACAGAGCCATAGTAGAATTCAATATCCCAATACATTTGGTAAAATTGGTGAAAGAGATCCTCCCAGCAGTCGAGTGTAAGGTTAGAGTGGAGAACAGAGTTTCAAGAACTTTCCAGGCACAAATAGGACTTTGGCAGGGAGATAGCCTATCGTGCCGTCCATTTAACATTATAAGTAAAATAAATTTCATGCTTTACTCGGTTTAGAGTACAAAATGACCAAGTGTTCTTAAGGTATTCCGAGACGCATTGTTGGAGAAGCTCCTCCTAGCGGCGCCGCTTGATACTATCGTATCTCGGTTAACAGAATCCTGACTCTTGGTCGAAATTTATTTTACTTATTTTGTCATTCCCCGTTAGAGGACAGTCTAACCACAATATACTGCAGATATTTTAATAGATGCAGTTCTTCTTCGTCTCGAGTTGATTCAATTCAGTCTACTTGCAATAGCCTCTTCGATAAAGGGTAGAGACCCAGAAACACTGTGTCAGAGGATGGCAAGAGACTCGAATTGAATCAAAACGAAAACGATTATTTTCTTTTTCATTTAACATTAGCCTAGAGAAAGTTATTAGAGTCTCGAATAACAACAAACAGTGTTATTCCAGAATAACACTACAACAGGATAAATATATAAAGTTACTTATCTTACGTGTTGCTACTTTATTTTATATTTATTCCATTACACATAGATTTAATTGAACTTTTAAATATTCTTCTTTTTTGTGATAATTAAATATTAACAGTAACAATAGAATTAAAGTTTTTTATTCAAAGGGACCACAACTGTCATATTATAAAATAGCTCAACTGCAAAAAATAGTGGCCAAGCGGTCAGAACCCAAATTTGTAATCTCTTACGTCGGTCATTGTTGGCCACTACAGCCTTGTTGGTAGGTTTAGTGTCGCTCACTGCCAACTAACCTCTCCGGAGGTTAACGTGTTAAAGGTAAAAATTATATTCTTCATTTATTAAGTTAATAATAGGTGTTGATTAAGTGATGTTAGGTAAAGACTGGAAGACTCAAGGTATGATCTTGAAAATAATGGTTAACAATTCACATAAACAAAATATCTAAAATCATCATCCTCTTTGCCTTATCGCTATGCGGGGTCGGCTACCCTTATTGCATTTCTCCACACAATTTTATCTTGGGTCATATCAATGTTAATCCCCTTTACCAACCTGTCCTGCCTTATCTTCTCCCCCAGGTCTTCTTTGGTCTTCCTCTCCTACTCCCTCCAGAAATCTGCACTTCAGCTATTCTTCGTATTGGGTGATTAACGTCTCGACGTTGAACATGACCAAACCATCTTAACCTATGTTCTCTCAATTTGGCATCAATTGGTGCCACATCTAGACTTCCCCTCATATACTCATTTCTAATTTTATCCTTCTTTGTCACTCCACTCATCCATCTAATCATTCTCATTTCCGCCACATGCATTCGTTGTTTCTCTTTATTTTCACTGCCCAACATTCAGTTCCGTATATCATAGCAGGTCTTATGGCTGTTTTATAGAATTTTCAATTCAGCTTCATTGGAATTTTTCTTTCACACAACACACCACTCGCTTCTTCCCATTTCATCTATTTCATCACTTCATGTATTTCTCCATTACTTTGTAATACCGACCCTAGGTACTTAGACCTATCCAGTTTTTGTTCCAAGTCTCTTTTACTATTTCCTATTAACACTACATCATCAGCATACATTAGGCACCATAGAATGCTACCCTGTAGTTTCGCTGTTATCTGGTCCAAAACTAATGAGAATAAATAAGGACTAAGCACCGAGCCTTGGTGCAATCCTACTTTCACCTGAAATTTATCCGTCTCTCCCACACCTATCCTAACACTAGTCGTTCGTTACTTCCTCATATATATATATATATATATATATATATATATATATATATATATATATATATATATATATATATATATCTCACAATCTTTACATATTCGCCAGGGACTCCTTTCTTATTGAGTGCCCACCACAGAATCTCTCGAGGAACTCTATCGTATGCTTTCTCAAGATCAATGAATACCATATGAGCGTTGGTCTCTTTATTCCTGTATTTTTCCCTCAGTTGCTTTACAATGAAAATTGCATCTGTTGTTGATCTGCCCTGCATAAAGCCAAATTGTTTATCGGGTATTTCGGTTTCTTCACGTATCCGTCTATCAATTACTGTCTTGTTGTATGTCTCCCTTGTTTTTGTAGGCAGGTACTAATATACTGCTTCTCCATTCGTCTGGCATTTGTCCAACTTCCATAATTCTATTAAATAGACCTGCTAGCCAAGTTAATCCTGTCTCTCCCAATGCTCTCCATACTTCCCCAGGAATATCATCTGGTCCGACTGCTTTTCCTTTCTTTATTTTTTGAAGTGCTTGAGCCACTTCCTCGTTTGTTATTCTGGTAACCATTGCTGTTACTGTCTCCGTTAACTCGACAGGCTGTCTGTCAAATTCTTCATTTAATAAACTGTCAAAATACTTTCTCCATCTCCTTCTGACATCCTTTTCGTAAATTAGTATTTTATTATTTTTATCTCGGATACATCTAATCTGATTAAAATCTCTTGCTTTCTTTGCTCTCTGTTTGGCTATTTTATATGTCTTTGCTTCGCCTTCCCTGGTATCAAGTTGATCGTATAGGTTTGAATACGCTTCTGCTTTAGCTTTTGCTACTGCTTTTTTCGCTTCCTAGCAACAAAATATCTAAATTGTCCATTTGAAATAGAACTAGTACAAATAATTTTGAAAACGAACAGTTTTAGTTATCTATGAAGAGAAATGGGTGAAAGAACTTGTACCAAAATCGGAGCAAAATTGATTCAATGCAAGAAATCAAATTTTTTTGTTATAAAAATACAAAAGACCTTCATAAAATCAGGAATGACGTACGGCACTGAAAATTGTGTAGTTAAAAATATAAAAGACTTACAGGAATAAGGACACTTACGTAGATAAGTGGAGTAAAAAAGGATAAAATTAGAAGTAGATTGATTTGAGAAAGTCTAGCACTTGCAACGATCGATTCCAAAATAAGGGAGTATATTAAGTGAGATGAATAAAGTACGTTCACCTTCAAAATGAGAATATTATAGCAAGATTGATCAAACTATCAGTTTTTATGTATAATAAAAGATTAAATTTTAATGCCTTTCAATTTAAGAGCCTGCAGTCTTATGTCGCGTCGGCTTTATGATACATGTCATTTTTGGTATTGAAAAATTTTAGAGGAGGAATGATTTGGAATACAAAATATTTCAGATAAGATTACTTTCAGTCACTAAAAGCAATCACTTTGTGTAACGTAGAAAAATATTATTAATAATAGATAATAGTCAGTGGCGTAACAAACCCTCGCCCCCACCCGCCCCTCCCCCACCCGCTTTCTATTTCGGGATTTTCCTCCAAAATCACCGATTCTCGAGAAAATGAATTTATTTCAACCTAAACATCCACACTTTATGTACTATGTACCCTATAAATAATAATATAGGCACCCAAACCTAAAACTGCCTACTTCTACTCCATGAAGTCCCGAAATTTTACTACTCCGTGGTGACTGCAAAAAGACCATAATATTGATAAATAAAATAATATAATATCTTAAATCATTAAATTTGAGACTGTTTTTGTTTCACCTAGACAAGTGGGATCATATTATATACCAATTTTAATTTACAAGACTCTTAGAGCTTCATTTAGTGGTCGATAAATCTGTAGCTGGCATAATAAAGCCTCTAAACTTTACAAAATGGGTATTTGATACTGAGCCGTTAGGGAATATACAATTAATTACGTAATATTCGAGTCTAACAAACTAGTTCAAACTTGGCCAGTCAGATAACCATTACGTCATGTCAGTATAATTACGAACGGTCTTATGATCTTGCGGTTTTGTCTGGTTTATATAAGACTTTAATTAATGTTAATTACGTGTTACATGTATATATATATATATATATATATATATATATATATATATATAAGACTTTAATTAATGTTAATTACGTGTTACATGTATATATATATATATATATATATATATATATATATATATATATATATATATATATATATATATGTTATAGAGTCTTCTTCTTTTTCAGATAAAATCAGGAATTTTAAAAACTTGTTGAGATACTCGTAGACACCTGCCAAAAAATCTGATAAAAATCATTTGTCATCTGTCATAGGTCATCTCCATATTAACAAAGAGAAAATATTACACTAGAAGAAATACAATTAACTTTACAGAATTTTATTAAAGAACCGAAATTTGTCAGCTATAGAATATATTCCAAATGAACTGCTTAAGCATGGTTGGTCAGAAATCGAAAAATAATTTATAAAACTACGAAAAAAAGAGAACAGATCTATGCTTTTTTTTTCAAGTCATTAAGTTTGATTTCCAAATTGTGTTATGTTTCATAAAATCTCGTATTTATGGACCTACAAGGACCCTATTTGATTTTCGCATCTTTCTTTTAAGTACAAAACCTTTGTCCATTCTTCTTCATAGCTTTTACAAAGTTTTTCATTAAACCTAACGTGATATGGAGTGGTGGCAGGTACATATACATATACAAAACCAAAGGCATGTTATCAATATTTTTCTTACCAGGATCAAAGGATAGCCGCTTCGGCCGTGATTTCTGTTTATAATGGCTTTGGCAATCTTGGCTATCCCATTACAAAGGAAGCAGCAAAACTTAAGCAGAAAATTAAAACTTAGCAGTTTGGTGGACTTCTTCTTTTTCTTCTTCTTCTTAGCCTTCTATCGTCCATGTTTGAACATAGACCTCCCCCAACTCCTTCCATCGGTCTCTATCCTGAGCAACATATTTCCAACAGTCTTCAACCCATCTCATCTGTGGTCTTCCTCTTGGTCGTTTACTTTTCTAAGGTCTCCAATGTTGTATTGTTGCGTTCCAATGTTGGTCTTTTTGTCTAGCAGTGTGGTCTGCGAAGCTCGATTTAAGTTTGGCAATTTTTGTTGTTATATTATGTCCTCGACTTTTGTTATTGATCTTATCCAGTCGTTCCTCTTTTTATCTCTAACGGATCTATACCTAACATTGCTTGTTTGCCGTAACCCGTAACAAATTGTTAAATAAAAGAGTGTGCAGCTCTGCTCAAATAAAATAAAGTTATTTAAATTCATAATCTACAATTACTTCAATATCGAGTTGGTACCTGTTCGGCCAAGATTTATTAATCAGAATATATTATAATCAACCACTTAGAAGTTTGGTTTGGATAAGAGACATCCACAACATTAAATAATGAATAAATTATGGAAAAGTATTAATTGCTAACTATAAGCCACACTATATTTTTTTCAGAAACAACTACTGAAAAGAGTTGGATTCCATAAAGAAAATTATTACTCACCTTTTTCATAACACTCATAAAATTTGAAGGGAACATTTTGGTGGATTGTCTAGTTTCTGTTCACAAAATTTAACAGTTTTGCAGTTTCAGACGTCGATATTTTCTTCGGAGATACTCCATTATATATCTGAAATCAATAGTCTAAATTAGTTTCATTAAATACATACTAACATCGGTATATCTGCATACAGTGTATAAAATGATGTCAAATTAACCATTTAAATTTACAACAATGACTGTTTTCAATTAAAATTATAAAATAGTTATTTTCCTAACAAGTGCAGAAAGTCATACTTTTCCGCACACGACTGCAGTTTGCCGAACGACGAAATGAGACTTTCTGCAAGCGTTAGGAACAATATTTTTTCTACGAGTCTTTAAAAAATGACCAAATCTTAATCAATTAATTTAATTAATATGATTATTTCATTCGTAGGAGATTCTGACCAATAGAAAGCTACAGAAATCTGAATTAAATCGATAATTTTTGATAATTGCCCGTCGTTAAGTATATTACGTCAGATGCCCTTCGTTGCTACGAAAAAATACATTCAGTGACATTAATGACAATTAATGTTTTAAAAATTATAAAAGTGATGACTTTCAATCGTCAAATATTTATAAAAACTTTGTGTTCAATTGTACTAATTTGTACTTACATAAATAAATTGCAATAAAATTTGGTTTGGAACAGTTTTATTCATGAAATAATCGCAACAAATTGCACTCGAACTCTAAAATTAATATAGAATTTTTGCCTACGTGACACTTTGACATAATTTCACTCGCCTTTGGCTCGTGAAATTAAAACTGTCAAAGTGTCAATCGGGAAAAATTCAATAATTTTAGAGCTCTTGTGCAATTACTACTAAAAATACATACACAAATTAATTCTTTTACAAAGTTGTCAAAACCAAACTTTCAGCATAATTGGTTAGCATGACGACGATTTTGGTTTCCATGACGGCGATTCAAAACCACTGTTATTGTCTACTGATTTGACTTTCGAATATTATGTCAAAATTATTTTATTTCATCGAATTCTCGCGTTAATTTCAGTAAAACATGAACACAATAAGATATATTTGAAATAAATTAGTAAATAATATCTAAATATTTGTTTATTGCATGTATTGTAATTACTTTAAGGCCATCTTAACATATCTAAATTATCGCGCGTGCGGAAAAGTAAAACGCGTGTGGAAAAGTAAAACGCGTGCGGAAAAGTGACACGCGTGCGGAAAAGTGACACGCGTGTGGAAAAGTAAAACTTTCTAAACTAAAACGCGTGCGCGAAAGTAGACTTTTTGCACGCTCGTAGAAAAAAAATATTATCGGTGCAATGGCATTAACTTTTCGATCCAGTTATAGTACAAAGTAGCGTGTTGCGTATTGACCAAATTTTATACATATTTTTACTTAATTCATTCTTCTCTGATCGTCAAGCGGAAGAGATTGAGCTCCTAACGTTAATTATCTGCAGTGTTGTCAAGTATTTAAATTTAAAGAGTCTATAATAATTTTTATTGACTATTATTTTTCCCCTCTCCTTAAGATACTGAAAATGCTCAACTAACAATATTCTCTTCTCCGTCTAAAAAAGCAAACACTAAAAAGGGATCAATATGGCAAAGAATTGTTCTTCTTTCTTCATTGGGACTGTCTGGTCTAAAAGATTTTATTTTACACTGAAGCTAAAGATTATTGTGTTGGCTTCCAATTGATATTTCCACAGCTAGTCTATTTTTGTACCACGTAGAAGTTAATACAGGTCTCTTGCTTGGTGTATCCTAAATATACCAGGGTCTCCTTTTGGTTGCCCATATAGTTTTTGTCTTTAGCAATCCAGCGCCTCGCAATCGCATACTACATATTTTATAATTTCTGGTTACTTATTTGTGATAAAGAGGTAATCGAAAACCAGAATCGAAATTTCGCGTAAGGGTTTTATGACTTGGAAACCAGTTTTATGTAACCGAAGTCTGTCGACCAATATTCGCAGGAAGCTCCTGAAATGTTATGTGTGGTCTAAATTATTTTATGGTTGTGAGACATGGACGTTAGAAATCACAATGCTAAATAAATTATAAGCATTCGAATTGTGGCGCTATCGACGAATCCTAAAAATATCGTGGGCTCCAACACTTCCAATGAAGATGTTCTCCAAATAATGAATTCAAAACGTGTGCTCATAAACATCAAGGACAAAAACAGAATATTTCGGCCATATAATTAGAGAACCTAAATATCATCTACTTCGCCTGATAATACTAGGAAAAGTGGAGGGAAAGAAATGAATTGGTCCAAAGAAATTTTCATGATTACGTAATATTAGACAATAGTGTTGTTCCACCAAGGGGTAGAAGAATTATTTAGCTCGGCAGCTGATGGAGAAAGGTTTCAGGAACTTGTAAACATGATGACGGCCAACGTCTGAATACAGACACGGCATCTAAAAAAGAAGAATATTACTTATTGCAGAATGAGTAACCGTTATCTGTCGCGAAGAACTACAGCTCTACGTACCGAAGGCTTTGATATTTCCAGAGTCACAGCCGGTTCGTTTAATCCGTTCGATCCTATTTTAGCAAGTTGATCTGCGTTTTCGTCGTCTTCAAATCCTGATGTCCTGGCACCCAAACAAGTTAAACTTTGTTTCAGTCACCTAGTTCATTCAGCTCTCTGATGCAGTCTGTCGCCATCCAGGTCACTGCCTGACACGCTAGTGCCTTCAGTACCGCTTGAACGTCAGACAATATACGAATGTGCTCTTTTTTATTGCTCTCTCATTGTTACACTTTACGCATTGCAGTATTGCATATATTTTCGAGTATTTAAAGTGTTTATTTTATGTCCAGCTTCAGTCGTATTATGGAGTTCTTCCTTGCGGCATATGTTTACAGGGTCGAAAAAGTTTAAAGAAAAAACTCGGTTTTTGCTCTTTTTTCCCAATTATTGCTATTTTTTAAACAATAAACATTAAAGAATAAAAATGTATACCATTTTTATTCAGTTGCAATGCGAAGGCAAAACAATCTTACTTTTCAATTAGAATACGGAGTGCAGTCCAGTTCCTTGAATCGCGATTTTCGGCTCTTATTGGAGCCTTCATCGTAAGGAACGTAGGCACTGTTTTCCATATTTTAACTGATTCGCATCGAGAGGTTCTCCCACCCACTGCAACTGAAGTGATGATAGTAGGTGGCTAGCGCCATCTGGCATTGAAAGACGAAGTAGTTTTCAATCCTAATAGTAAATTATTAATATTGAAAATATTAAAAATATTACTAAAAGATTTTTAAATTGAAAACTTATTGGTACACTTTCCTGGTGACACCTCCAAGACTTCTACAATTTGCAAGTCAAATGGATGCTGCAGTGAAGACGAGAGGGAAGAAATTCTACACTATGCAATGCACATCCCCCGTCTGCAGCTGGTAAAGTTCCAACGGAAAAATGCACCTAGTTACGCTACGGAGTAATACGACTATAAAATAAAAATGTATACCATTTTTATTCAGTTGCAATGCGAAGGCAAAACAATCTTACTTTTCAATTAGAATACGGAGTGGAGTCCAGTCCCTCGAATCGCGATTTTCGGCTCTTCTTGGAGTCTTCATCGGAAGGAACGTAGGCACTGTTCTCCATATTTTAAATGATTCGCATCGAGAGGTTCTTCCACCCACTGCAACTGAAGTGATGATAGTAGGTGGCTAGCGCCATCTGGCATTGAAAGACGAAGTAGTTTTCAATCCTAATAGTAAATTATTAATATTGAAAATATTAAAAATATTTCTAAAAGATTTTTAAATTGAAAACTTATTGGTACACTTCCCTGGTGACACCTGCAAGACTTCTACAATGGAGGTGTCACCAGGAAAGTGTACCAATAAGTTTTCAATTTAAAAATCTTTTAGTAATATTTTTAATATTTTAAATATTAATAATTTACTATTAGGATTGGAAACTACTTCGTCTTTCAATGCCAGATGGCGCTAGCCACCTACTATCATCACTTCAGTTGCAGTGGGTGGGAGAACCTCTCGATGCGAATCAGTTAAAATATGGAGAACAGTGCCTACGTTCCTTCCGATGAAGGCTCCAATAAGAGCCGAAAATCGCGATTCAAGGGACTGGACTGCACTCCGTATTCTAATTGAAAAGTAAGATTGTTTTGCCTTCGCATTGCAACTGAATAAAAATGGTAAGTATACATTTTTATTTTATAGTCGTATTACTCCGTAGAGTAACTAGCTGCATTTTTCCGTTGGAACCTTACCAGCTGCAGACGGGGGATGTGAATTGCATAGTGTAGAATTCCTTCCCTCTCGTCTTCACTGCAGCATCCATTTGACTTGCAAATTGTAGAAGTCTTGGAGGTGTCACCAGGAAAGTGTATCAATAAGTTTTCAATTTAAAAATCTTTTAGTAATATTTTTAATATTTTCAATATTAATAATTTACTATTAGGATTGAAAATTACTTCGTCTGAATAAACATTAAACTTTTAAGGCAAAGTTTTCAACCTAATAGAAACAATAATATTGAAAAATATTAAAAATATTACTAAAGTTAATCCATGGTAGTTAATCGATCCATGGTAGCCATGGTAGTTAATCGATTTTAATTTTGCAAATTGCAAATGAAAGGTAAAGTGTTCTTCTATATGTAAAAAAAATGTCAACTTGCTATCTGGTTTATTTTCAGTCCTGCAACATTTTGAAAAAATGAATTTTTTTTGCGAAAGCTGGATTGGAAAATTTATTTTGCAAAATATTTTGAACCGATCTTAATCAAATTTACAATATTGTTTGACTATATCATGAAGTTTTTTTTGTGTAAAATATGAAGGTCCTAAGTGTAGCATAAATGGGTGAAAAACGTAAAATGCGACTCCTTTTTTTATGGTTTTTTCGCAATTATTGCTATTTTGCAACAAGGGTGACAATTCTTAAAATTTGTAACCAATTATATATTGTAGTAAATTTAATTACACAACTTTTATGTCAGTGCAACTTTTCTCGGAAGTGAATACTTTGAAAGTTATAATCTAAAAACGAAGAAAAAAGTCGAATTTTCCTTGGTTTTTTGACATTTTGATTATTTAAACAATGATCCGGACCTTTCTGAATGGGAGAATAACTCAATTATTATTAAATGAGTTAATTTCAGGCAATTTCTGCAAAAAAATATGAGTCACCTCTCAACGTCCATCTCAAAACAGATGCGCCTTGAACTAATATACGTTTATGTTACCTTTTTCCTGACGAAAGGAATAACATGTGTTGCATAACTTGAGGTTAGCATGGTTTTTTTAAGTTAAAGCCCATCAAAAATTATTATACTATATTCCTTTCTGTTTCCAATCTATCACTACTTATCATTTAACACACACAAACACCGTCAAGTTTACCACCTTTGTAATGGCTGATTTTCTTTATTAGAACGCTACCTTTACATCGAATGCGACAAACAGCCACACCGAGCAGTGTTAATCTTGTTTACCTAATGAAGTTGTATAGAATTGGGGATCAGAGGGACTTCACACAATGGATAAACTGTGTTGCTTTGGTATTATTGTTAATATATTCAGATTTCGACTGTAATTTGAATAACTAGATGTGTCGGGGTCCGCGCAGATTACTGTAAGAGGTCGGTTCGGTTTAATTTCTTAAAGCAGCCATTACATTCGGAGAAGTGATGTGTTTGGAATATGAATTTAGGATTCATATTGTATGAAGAATTATTGTTTCATTATGTAATGTAGCTGGAAGGAAACTTTTGAGTACACAATTAAAAGTAACAAAAGTAAGTCAATCATAAGTGAATTAAAACACAACTATGGTTCACAAAATAGGTCTACTTTTGACAAAAAAATTAACAAATTCTTACTGGTGCATAAGAAATGTTCCTTCTCTTACAGAAACTTTTATTGATATAAATCCTTACCAATTTTATATTTTACAGCTACCAAAATTTCCTTTTTACGAACAAGACATTGAAGTTCTAAAAGACAAATCTTCCATTATATTGTCCTCCTATTCAGACTAACCAATTTTAGCTAATCTGATATTTAAATTCATACCAAGTACATTAGGGGAAAACTTAACAATAATTTATAGGTACAGATGAATTCAAAACCGATAAAAGTACTAGTTTCGCATTTTTTTTTTTTTTTTCAAACAACAATTATGTTGAAAAATATTGAATTCCTGATTGCTGTTCTATTTTTACACCCGAGTCTGTTGCCATAAAGAAAGCACTAATTTGGAGTGTCTCTAATTATTGTGTGAACATTTAATAGTTTCAGACTCTCTGTCAGTATTACAAGCTACTTATTTGTAGGCATCCATGAGGTAATTTCCAAAACTCCACTATCCTTGGTATAAACAACAAATGGTTTTCATGTGGGTAGGTACAGTAAGTAGTCCAATACAAATACATACTAAGGATTGTCGAAAATACCAAAACCAAAAGGTTTAAAATCCGAACACAACGGCCAAAAATGTTCAAAAATGAGAAAAATATTTGTGACATAGAAGCCGAATGATTATTTAACATATTTAACATATAAGTGCTCATTTAACATATTATTTATTTCTTAAATTCAGTAAGAAATTTCGATTCTTTTCGTGTATATCAATACTATCTAAGTCCTCGGCTTCTTAAAGAAATTATGCGCAGAAGTTGATAGATTTTATCAATCCAACCTAAGTTACATGCACGTTTCAAATCATACGTACAGAAAAACCTCATTATCTCAAAAACGTTTATTCATGACTTAGGCGTTTTTGATATGTATCGACACTCTTGACGGAGTAGGAGTAAAATTTCCGCTTCAATGGTTTTTAAATGCCTTATTTTTTTCGAATCCTCAGAAAACTAATAAGTGTCTTTGAAAAATTTAAACTCAGAATAATAAATTACGTTATTACCGAGGGCCGAAAGTCCCTGAAGACTTCTATACTGTTTATTTTATTGAGTTACCGGGGTGAAAAAAAAGAGAAAATTTAGTGTGATTTTTAATTTTAAATAGTTCATTCAAAAGAAACTTTTTGTTTATTCTTTCGGCCCTCGGCAATAAAGCAATATTTTATTCTGCTTTTAAATATTTCGAAAATAATAATTAGTTTTCCCAAGATTCGAAAAAAATGAATGCATTTAAAAAGCACTGGAGCCGAAATTTTGCGCCTATGCTCTTAATGATTTACCTTCTAAGGTTTATAGGTTATGTTTCACTTGTAGTTTAAACACATGAAATCACTTTCAGAAAAATTGCAAATGTGTTGTATATTAATACAGTCAAACCCGCTTATTAGAATACCTCTTAAAGGAATATCCCGGTTTAAGGAAGAGAAATTTGAGGTCCCGAAACGTTTCTACTAGCGACCAATGACCGGTTATTAGAATATCCCGGTTATAGGAATAATTTGGATTGGAACGAAAGTTATTCCAATAAGCGGGTTCGACTGTAACACTAAATTTTCAAGTCTCTTTAAGGATCTAGATGAAAAGCAAACAAGAGTACCCTTAAGGATTGGCCTCAACTAATGTCAAGACATGAAAACAGAAACTACTAATATCTAACCGAAAGTTGTCGAAAACCTAACTTTACCTATTTACTTCCTCTTACAGCCGCATCATTATTCCAGTTCAATCAGAGAGTGCAGCAAACACCTCTACCGGTTTCGAAACTTATTAGTCTTTCATCAGGAGGCACATATGCTGCTGTCTCTGACCCAACCAGGACAAACCCCGGCGTGCAGTTATGGATTGCAACGAACGAAATGGCAGGGATGCCCTAACGGCAACTTCTAGCAAATGACTAAATCAAATGACTTTAAAAGTTAATTTGTTACTAAACTGCAAAATAAGTGAAAATCGTTACTTGTTAATAACTTTTACTAAAACTACCTTAGAACTTTACTGTTTCACCCAAATTTGGGTATTGGCGTACTTAATAAACATTCAAAATTTGAGACCGATCCATTAATTAGTTTAAGAGTTATTCTATTTGTTTATCCCAGAGACCTTTATTTTGCAATAATATAAGACAGAAAATAATGAAGATAGGGCAATTCTGAGTATTCCAAATGAAAGTAGAAGAGTGATGGTATCAAAATGTATTAAAAAAAGATAAAAATAATCAATATAGTCAAAAATCCTAATGCCAAATTTTTGAAATTTTTAGTTTACAAACATTTAGAATAACTTTATAAATGTTGTCCGTAGAAACAATATTTTTATGTATTCGAAAAGATAGTATTTTAACACGAATTTTCAAATAAAAAAATTTAGCCTGGGTTTATTTGGGACAAAGTTAGCCATATGTTTTTTTTAATCCACAGCTAATTTTTTTATAATAATTAAGGAATCTCATTAATGCCATTTTAAAGAATGGGTTTTGTATTTTTTCTAAAAAAATTTGCACAAACATTGTACCTTCACAACACCCTCTACGATTTTTCAAAAATGTAGTTCAAACGATTACTAGGGGTAACCTACAAATCCACCGAGTTAAAATACCGAAAAATCCATTTCAAACGAATATAATTTTCTGTATCTCCGGATCAAGTCAATGGATTTAGATCTTTCTTTTTTTAATTTGTATGTAATTTCTACGTACATTACAAATATGCAATCTGTTTATAACTTTATAAATAATAAACAGTGTAAACAAATTAAACTGTTTATTAATTAATAAATGTCTAGACAAATTGAACATTTGTAATGTACAGAAAAATTACATACAAATTAAAAAAAGAACGATTAAAATACACACACCGGCAAAATTAGCCGAACACCTTAAAAATGGGACATGTTTGATGTCTCGAATTTCCTAAACCAGTGGTCCGATTTGAGTGATTCTTTTAGTATGTTATAGCCTTATTATTTAAGAATATCGTTGTAATAATATTGTTGGCAGACAGATAAATATCATTTTATGCCGGGTGTACCAATCATACTGTGTTTTTTTTTCTTAAAGTTTAGAACACCCTGTGGAATATTCTAGCACATGCAAAATATTAAAATTAAAACTCGATTGTAGAGTTAGGCTTTCTTAACATTTTCCTTTTCGATTCATTTAATTATGTGGGATAATAAAAAGGTTATGTGCGTTAACAACTATCCATGTTTTTCATCTATAAATTCTCAAAGTAGGGGAGGAAAGTATGCTAAATTTGCAGTTACTCGAGCGTTATGGGGACCTATTGGATTGTGAAGAGTATGTGCTAAAACCAGAAAAAGGTTAAGTTAAGTTTCCCATATAGTGGGGAACTTTTCATTTTTTAATTTAATTTTCCATTTGAAACGTTTCGTTTTTCCGATTTTGTTTTTTCCGATTATTATTCTATCCATAATTCGAAAAAATGTGTCGAATAAAAGTTGCTTATTTTTACGTAAAGAATCCAAATCTGCAATAAAAATTGGGGGCTCCTATTTAAGATTTTAAATTAAATCCCCCACCTCCACCTCCGTGGGGGGTCGTGTTTGGTGCCATTCGATAGATTTTTCAAAAATATTGAATACATGTATTTTCCAGTTTTTCGATCTGATGTTCATTTTTCGTCGATGTTGTATATAAAATTTGTAAAAAAACATGCAAAAATAAATACTGAATATTACATACTTGATTCAAATGCATGTGCGCTCAGCCTTTGACATTAAAACCCCCCTCGAAGCAGGGGCGTCATTTGATAGGGTCAAGGGGGCATTTGCCCCCCCCCCTGACCCTGAAAATTACTGAAATTTACAAAAAATAGATCAATTTTGTAATTTTATTTCAACTATTTAGCTTTTGAATGGAGTGCAAAAAAATCGAAAAAATCGAGATTTTTGCACTAAATTGTTAATAATTAAAAAACGGGCGCGAACTCTAGGCAGGAAACAGGTAGGTGTTCTTCTTATAGGTCTACAATAACTAAAGAAGTAGTCAGCTACCTGGATCTTTGAGTATCCCGAACATGGTCTATTTCTAGATTATTACCATGGAGTACTGCTAATGATGCTCATACATGAGAGGCAACAGCATACAGATAGTCCTTGGGCCCACCATTAAAAAAAAATTATTACCTCATAAGAATTTTCATTCATGTCGGATCGGTCAACTTTTCTGTTTCAGAAAATTTTCGGGAAGGGGGCGTCTTGTACATATAGAGGTTTCTAACTTTGGTGAGTCCAACAACTGCAGTACCCCTAAAAATTTGTCGGACAATATTACCAGTTATTTGTAAATATTTTTATTAAACAATCTTGCAAAAAACAGCTATGAGGGTATAAATTTTATGACTCTTTGTGATGCTTGCCTCCCCCCGCCCATATGGGGGTCGCACTATGGAGTCATAAATGATGATTTTTTTCAGGATTGTTTGATAAAAATACTTACAATTAACTGGTAATATTGTCAGACAAATGGTACTCCAGTTGTCGGACAAAACACAGTTTAAAAACTCTATATTTACAAAACGCCCCCCTCCCGAAAATTTAAAGGGATTAATATATTTTTTTAAATGGTGAGCCCAAGGACCAACCGTCAGAACTTTATCACGGAAGACAAGAAAAGGCTTTTAGCGGTAATGAAAGTAGATACCTATTAAATATGCTTGATTTCCACGATATAAGTTATTAGTCCTGTCGCCAGGGGGGGTACAACGGCCTCGTTAATTCAGATGGACTTACCCAAGTTTTTTTTATGTATTTTGACCCGTAGAACACGAATTTTTTGGGTAACAGTTGATCCGGATGTCGATAAGATTGTTATAGACCAAGAACTTGAGGAATCAAATAACAGCGATTTTTGGCAAAACAAAACAATATTTTGTATTTTTTGGGTCATTTTAAGCAAAAAATATTTCTACAAGTTTTTTAGTAGGATGCACAGTTTTCGAGATAAACGCGGTTGAACTTTCAAAAAATCGAAAAACTGCAATTTTTAAACCCGAATAACTTTTGATTAAAAAGTAAAACAGCAATTCTGCTTAGCGCCTTTGAAAGTTCAAGTCAAATTATGTCGGTTTTGATTATTTGCATTGCTAAAAATTTATTGTGTTATTGTTAAACAAAGCTACAAACAACTAGTGCGTGAGTGATGTTTCTATGATTTCTCATTTAAAATCGAACGAGTAGGTAGAATAGGTACTAGTGCAATCAAGACTATTTCTACGTTACATGCGTTAAAACGCATGTAAAAGCACGGGAAACCCTACGTGTTTATAGCTTTGTTAAACAATAAAAAAATAAATTTTTACCAATGCAAATAATCAAAACCGATATAATTTGACTTAAACTTTCAAATGCGGTAAGCAGACTTGCTATTTTATTTTTTAATCAAAAGTTATTCGGGTTCAAAAATTGCAATTTTTCGATTTTTTTAAAGTTCAACCGCGTTTATCTCGAAAACTGTGCATCCTACGAAAAAACTTGTAGAAATATTTTTTACTTAAAATGGCCCAAAAAATACAAAATATTGTTTTGTTTTGCCAAAAATCGCTGTTATTTGATTCCTCAAGTTCTTGGTCTATAACAATCTTATCGACATCCGGATCAACTGTTACCCAAAAAATTCGTGTTCTACGGGTCAAAATACATAAAAAAAATTTGAGTAAGTCCATCTGAATTAACGAGGCCGTTGTACCCCCCCTGGCGACAGGACTATTATAAAATGCAGCTGAAAGTAAACTTTCCGCAATTAACATAAACGGAAATTCATTATTCTAAACAACTAACTTGCTCCAACTGGAGAATTCATGAATGGGATGAATAAGGGGGTAATGTGCTTGTGATCTAAAACTGTGGATAATAGGAGCTTGTGGGATAATTAATTGTATATATTTCAATGCAAATTTCAATTTAAAACAAGTAATTATTTCTTGACTTAGTAAGTTGAATGAATTGTTTAAAAAAGAAAATAAAAAGGTAACAGAAAATATAGAACTCCAACGAACAATAGAAATAATGGATAAAGACAAAAGGAAAAATAATTTAATTATCAGTGGGTTAGAAATTGATATTGACGATTCAGCAGCACTGAAAGAAAGGACAATAAATATGATTGGAAAACATTTACTTGTAAATATTAATATTAAAAGAACGTGTAAGATTGGAATTGGAACATGCTTAATAGAA
The DNA here is from genome assembly GCF_917563875.1 of Diabrotica virgifera virgifera. NCBI lineage: Eukaryota > Metazoa > Arthropoda > Insecta > Coleoptera > Chrysomelidae > Diabrotica > Diabrotica virgifera. The sequence continues at coordinate 206,686,023 of NC_065449.1, forward strand.
CTGGGAAACGAAGAAGAAAAAACAGCCATTCTACGAAATAGGAACAAACTAAAGAATTTTAAACCCAAGAAAATATGGATAACAGAGGACCTTACAAGAAAAGAAAAAGAAAAAATGAAATCTCTAAGAGACAAAGCCAGGGGGATGAGAGATAAAGGAAAACAGTGAAAATTGGATACTACAAAATTACAGTGGATGGTAAGGAATGGAGATGGAACTACAATGAGGAAAAAGTAGTGGAGGTAGTGAGTCCAAAAAACTAGCAGACCGAAAGATAAGAGATGAAGTAGAGGCCAGACAAGGATCAGAAAACAAGGAAATTACGAATACACTGGACAATGAAAATAAAAGTAACTCTCTCTCTCGCAACTAACATAATTTCAGAATTAAAATTTAAAATTTTACCAGAAAAATCATTTTGCCGAAAATTCAAAGTATACCATTAAATTCAGTTTTTCATCCTCTTTTCAAATGCAAAATCCGTTTTAAAAAAAATTTAATATACAGGGTGTTTTCTTTGGGTCGGAACATTTTTCCAATATTTTAAACCCGGGCCTGGACTTTTTATAATTGTAAATAAAATAATTGATTGGACACATTAAAAAATTAGATTTAAGTCTAAAGATTAAATATACAGTGTGGTTAACAAGTTTTAAGTCGTATTTCAATTTTTTCTACTTTAAGATCTTGCAATTCACATAATTTCAGAATTTAAATTCAAAATTTTACCAGAAAAATAATTTTGCCGAAAATTCAAAGTATATCATTAAATTTAGTTTTTCATCCTCTTTTCAAATGCAAAATCCGTTTTAAAAAAATTTAATATACAGGGTGTTTTCTTTGGATCGGAACATTTTTCCAATATTCTAAACCCGGGCCTGGACTTTTTATAATTGTAAATAAAATAATTGATTGGACACATTAAAAAATTAGATTTAAGTCTAAAGATTAAATATACAGTGTGGTTAACAAGTTTTAAGTCGTATTTTAATTTTTTCTACTTTAAGATCTCGCAATTCACTTAATTTCAGAATTTAATGTTGTTCTGAAGCTATTTCCTTGTGGCATTTTTATAATTAAGTATTTTCTATGGGAAATAAGCCACCATTTTACTAAAAAATGAATTTATTAACGTTTCGAAGTCCAAATCGGGTTTCGTTGTCAAAATACAAAATACTATTATAATAAACAAAAATTTTGTTGCTAAGTAAAAAAAATTCTTCTAATAGTTTATTTAATCTGACTCATTTATATTGGCAATTCAGACGTATATTATACATTTTAAAGTAGAAGACTTTAAAATGATATCACCAATATTTACGAGTTGCGTTCCTGGGAAGGCTTTACTAAAAGATAGTTCATTCGATTACATGAAATCAATCCCAACCCAATCAAAAATATTAAAGTCAGAATTTGGTATTAGTTTTTTGAAGGTAAATTAAATGTAAAACCAAATACTTAGGATGTCAGCATAGTATCACGAGGTTTTTTCCTGGTTTTCCCTCGTGATTTACTATGGAATCTCTAACGCGAGAATTTTACTGTCATCCTTGCATTTGGTTGTCTTTTTAAAGACAGATCACATGTTATGATTTTTTTGCGACGGATATTCTTGAGTTGGGATTGATTTCATGTAATCGAATTAACTATCTTTTAGTAAAGTCGTCCCAGGAACGGAACTCATAAATATTGGTGATATCATTTTTAAAGTCTTCTACTTTAAAATGTATAATATACGTCTGAATTTCCAATATAAATGAGTCAGATTAAATAAATTATTAGAAGAATTTTTTTTTTTTTACTTAGCAACAACATTTTTGTTTATTTTAATAGTATTTTGTATTTTGACAACGAAACCCGATTTGGGCTTCGAAACGTTAATAAATTAATTTTTTAGTAAAATTGTGGCTTATTTCCCATAGAAAATACTTAATTCAGAATTTAAATTCAAAATTTTACCAGAAAAATAATTTTGCCGAAAATTCAAAGTGTATCAATAAATTTAGTTTTTCATCCCCTTTTCAAATGCAAAAACCATTTTAAAAAAATTTAATATACAGGGTGTTTTTTTGGGTCGGAATATATTTCCAATATTTTTTAATCCGGACCTGGATTTTTTACAATTGTAAATACATTAGTTGATTGCACACCTTAAAGAATATTTTCGTGTCAAATATAAAATGAATATACAGTGTGGTTAAAAAGTTATGAACCAAATAATAAAATGGCAAAATAGACAAAACACCCAGTATCTTTGTTATTAATGAAGTAAGACCCATTAAGTATGGCATTTTTGAGACCGCCTAAGCGTCCGATTTCTACAGTTAACGTATGTTACTTTCCCAATGAAACACCCTGTATATGATGTGCATGTGCAACAATAGTGTATTGTTGTTCACATGAAATACTTTTGATTTATATAATATGTAGTAGTTTAGCGATGTACATATAGGGGAGTGCAATTAGAACGAAAATATTCATTGTTTCGGAAAAATTCAAACAAGCTTATATTTTTCTAAAACTTTTTTTGTTAGTTTATATACATGTTAAAGTAAAAAGTTCTACTCGCAGATTTGGCCGCTAATTGTTTATTAATCGTTGAAACAATAACAATTGTTTTGTATAAATAATTTTAAAAATATCATTAAATTCATCATCTTACTTTGATCAAATATGTTTCTGTTTTGATTTTGATTATGCTGAATCCGAATATGCCATTTTAATTTGAAAGTTCTTATACAGAAGCTCTTATAGTGTGTCTGCGTAACTAGGAACCACATGGAAAACTTTTTTATTATCAATTTTACGAAAAAAAGTTATTCTTAATAAAATGCTCTGGATAGTCAAACATTTAAAACTGAACTATGAGATATCATACTTTATCAATTTTATACGAGTTATGTCAAAAATATGAATTTCGTTAAAGAGTAAAGTACCTTTATATTCCAGAATATCAAAAAATGCCATTATGAAAAGTTGTTTGAAATCAGAAACTATGTCTAAATATACAATTACATCATTCTAATCGAAAAAAAATTTCAATTTTTTCTCAAATTACGGATACTCATCATCATTTTATTACAATTATGATAATTATTTTATTATCACTTTTACAAAAAAAAAAAGTTATTCTTCATAAAATGCTCTCCCTGGTATAAAATCTAAGATACAACCATCAGATATCAAACTTTTTTAATTTTATACGAGGTATGTAAAAAATATGAATATGAAGAGTTAAGTGCCTTCAGTATTCACAATATTTTAATTAGAAGGATGTAATTGAACACTAAAACAATTTTTTTAATTCGAAACAACTTTTCTTTATAACAATTTTCGATACTGTGAAATGTAAAGGTACTTTACTCTTGAGTGAAATTCATATTTTGTGACATCCCTCGTATAACATTACTTAAATTTTATATTTGATGATTGCATCTTAGATTATATACGATGCAGAGTATTTTATAAAGAAACAAAATTCATGTAAGGCTTACTTTCCACCCACACCATACTTATGCCCATACATTTTATTTCTTTCTATTATAAGATAGCTTAATTATTCTTACTTCATGTTCAATTTGTAAAATTTTATTTGATCCATTAGTTAAAGAATTACGTTAAAATAACTCAATCGTCCACTTCGCCATACGCTAGTTTACAGTGCGCCAATGTTTGTGAGAAGGGTGACTTTAGCGTTATAAATAAAAAATTATAGAAGGTACAGATTTGATTTTAGAAAATTCTTTATATAAGGTTTTTTTTGTAAAATTTTCTGAATTTTTCAATGGTCAACAGTTTTTTTCTAAAATTTATATTTTCGGAGTTATTTAAAAAAAACATCTAATTTCGTAGTTCATTTGTTTAATAAAAAATGAAGCACCCACTTCTCGAGTAGAACTTTTTGATATGTTGTTTATTAAACATTTCTTAATGAAATTACAAAAAGTTCTATCGTGTTTGATCTTTTCCGAAGTGAAAATCTATATGCACTCCCCTAATAGACGATTAATATTTTAGTGCAATCTAAAACGTCATTTAGAGGATTAATACGAGTACCTTTTCTCGTATTAAGTTGTCTATAAATATTAATAGCATAATATGTCCATGTCCATGTCCAATACCACTGACTTCTTACTATCTCTCCATTAGTTTGAATGATGAAAATCATACACATATTTGAGTACACAATGAAGAGGTATAGTAGAGAATAGCAGTAATGTCGCGATAGAATATCATTAGGCAGAGATAGAAACGCCGGTTACCGCTCAGCGACATGGTTGCTTGTCACGTATAGGACTTCCATGTAATGGAACATTTATATTATGCCAGAGTGTCTTTTAAGAGATCGAAATCCGATGAATTGGTTTATTTGAATACACATGTTTTCTAAAGCTGTTTATAATCGAACTTACAGACACACTGTGCTTTTGTAACAAAAATAAAACTTGTTGGAGTGAAAGTTAAAAGAAAGATAAACTCCAACAGAAGTAGAAATAGAAAAAGATTATCTAGAATAACTAAATTAATAAAAATGACAAAAATGAAAATAGCTTCTCGTTGAAGAATACTACATGCTGCAAAATACTACTTTTGCAGTGGTATTAGTGTGGAGGAATGAAGATATGAAGAGAGTGGGATGAATTGATAACAGAAGTATAAATAGACAGATGCAAACTGAATGGAGTTAGGCTAGCAAGATATGCAAGAGAACGACTAACTGTTCTCAAACAAACCCAATTTATTGAACGACTCATAAAAAGTTCTTGCTGCATCCCAAAAAATGAGCACCAGGATAGTGCTAAACCGTGCCTCCTGTAAGTCCAGGTGCAAAGACGAAAATGGAGCTGGAACGCTCCAGAAGCTTGTTCTCCCAAGTGACTAATGGTTGGAAATGGTCCGACTCTCAGATGGTATGTGAGAGTTTTTTTAAGTTTTCACATGAGTGATTGATTCCTTATTTCTTCCCAAACACTCCTGAGTAAGTTTAGTGATCCATATTTCGATATTTTAACTATAAAACTAGGTCTTAACCTTTTGACCTGAATTTGTCACATGCCACTCACCGGAACCATTTCCAAGACAAAAGTGATCTCCGATTTCTCTGTCCGTCAAAATTAAGACTCAAAACACGAAGTTATATTTCTCTCTAGGTAGCGTATAGTACAAACCCACCAGTGATACCACAACATAATTTGGTGTGGCATCATTGCAAGAGATTTTAAAAAGAAAAGAAGATAATACTTATAAATAGTTAATTACGCGAAAGTTAGAGAAATTAATTAAGAGATCAAGAGAAAATAATTAAAGAGTTCAAAAATACTTTCGTAACGTGACGAACCATTACACTTTCATGATTCGACAGCTTTCAGTCTGCGGTATCTCGTAGTTTTCTTTAATATTTTATCATAAAAACTAATTTCTTATTCTTCTTCTTTTTAAGTGCTATCTCCGTGATGGAGGCAGCAATCATCATAGCTATTCGGACTTTAGAGATGGCTGCTGTGAAAAGTTCATTTGATGTACATCCGTATCATTCACTCAAGTTGCACAGCCACGGTATTCTGCGTCTCCCTATGCTTCTTTTTCCGTGAATCTTTCCCTGCATAAGCAATTGGAGCAAGTTTTATCTTTCTCCATGTGTAAAGGTACGTATTCATACGTTGGTGCTCTGTGCTCCGTGTAGCAGCTCCCCATAGTGGATACGTTGGTGCTCACCCTCTTCGATCTCAAACCGCTTTGCGATTTATATGTAGGGGAGCGCATGTCGTATTCATTTGAGCAGCTACACGGAACACAGAGTACTAACGAATGGATACGTACCTTTATATTTTCGAGATATTATTTTCTTGCTTTGATGGTATTTAAAATTTCCATTTCGTTATTCATCTTTCTTAGAGCCTTTTTGTTTGTGACGTGTCCTGTCCACGATATTTTCAGAATTCTTCTGTACACCCAAAGCTCAAATGATTCTAGTTTTTTCATTGATTCCGCATTCAAGGTCCAAGCTTCCTTTCCATAAAACAAAGTCGAGAAAACGTAGCACCTAGCCAACCTAACTCTTAGCTACAACTTCAAATCTCTTGTGTAGAGCACTTTTCCCATTTTGTTAAAATTTGCTCTAGCCATTTCTATATCTGATTTTGATTTCCTGGAAGTAATTACCTGTGGAGTTGATCATTGTTTCAACATATGCATATTGTTCGACTCGTTCGACGTTCGATCAGTTTATGATCTCGTTATTTCTTTGAGTTTTCAAAATTCTCATAAACTTTGTGTCATCCGCATATATAATGTTGAACTCCATTTACCTTTATTCCAGCTGTTTTACCCTGAGCTCCTGAGCTTTGTTTCAAGATCTCTTCCAAGTAGGCATTAAGAAGAATTGGCGAAAACACGCATCCCTGTCTCACCCCACGTCTGATTTAAATTTTCTGACAGCTGATCGTTAACACGTACTTTTTATTTTGAACAATACAATATTTTTATTTTGAACATTAAAAAGTACAAGTGTGGTAAGTTTTTCTAAAAAAGTCTAAATAATGAAAAGTCTAAAAGTCTAAATGAAAAAATGTCTAGTTTTATTTCGTTGTAAAAAATTATTTATTATAACAAAACCAAAGCAAGTTTGGCATTTAGTAATGCGTTAGTTAGGTGGTTCTACTTGAGTTACTTAGGATTAAAAAAATTAAAAAAATTAAAAAAATTGCTCTATGGGAAGCAGAGAAAATACATGTTTCTATGGATGCTATACAATGTGCAACTTCTCTCACTACTTACATAAATTCAAAACGAACAATTTCTCATGCAGTGAGAAAAGTCGGCCATTGCAGTGAGAAAAGTCGGCCATTGCAGTGAGAAATATTTTTTCTCACGGGTTGTGTGCCGGTTTTCAATACATATGATCGTCGTTTCCATGGTAGCATGCACAATACAAACACAATTAATGTTGTCAAACAAAATGTTTTGAAGCAAAACTTACCAAAAATTACCTTTCAAAACTGTGTAAAATGCCTGTTATATAATTAGAATTTGAATAAATAACGTATATTAATACCTACATGTATATGTATATTTCAATTTATGTATATGTTACAGTTCAAGTTGATTCTCAGTTAGAATTGACTTTTCCTAGTTCGAGTCAACTCCAATTGAAACGAGCAGTAAAAGTTGATTTGAAAAATTTAAATCAACTTTTACTAGTTGAAGTTGACTCTTCCTAACTCTTGTTAGTAAAAGTAGATTATAGAATTTATACGAGTATAATCTCACGTGCATTTTTGATGACTGTGCGTCTCTTGTCTCTTTGTTTTGACCGTTTCAACTACTTATTAGTCCAGCCTGTAACGTCGCCCCCGTTAGGTAAATTATTCTGATTCGATTTTTTTGCACAAACTTACTTAAACAAATACATCCTTATAACAAATACACAGTGTCAGGCGGTACCGCGGTCGAAAAATTGTTTAACCAATTTTTGTTAACCAAATTCACAAAAATAATTCTTATCTACTCTACCTCATATTATCTATGTATAAGTTTTTATTGTGTGAAAATTGTAAATATAGATAGCAGTAGATGAAGGGTTTAAAGTGTGCCTGAAGTAATAATGTATTTTAAATGGGATTGACTTTCTCGCACTGTTTTTTAGCACACTTTCAGATAATCAAATATCCTTAACTTTCGCCTTGTCATGGTGATGACATGTGAGCAATAAATTACAAAAAAAAGTTTTGACAGTTTTGTGGTTTGACAGAAGTTTGAATTTTTAAATGTCAATGTTCTAAAAGTTATAAAATAGAAATGTAGTCCAGTCACGAAGAGTTGCAGTTTTTTTATTTGTTTTTATTCTTTTTTATTCGTTTTTATATTTTTTTGTTTTTTGGTAAATTAAATATTGTATGAACCTGTGTGTGAAGTACTTTTTGCGCACTTAGGCGATGTATAGCACTCGGCCCGCTCGTGCTCTAAACATCGCGTGTTTGCGCAAAAAGCATACTTCACAAACTGTTTTATAAATAACTAAGTATTTCACCCCGGATAAAATTTTTTAGATTATTTTGGTCATTCGGAGGAAAAAAGGTCTCTTGTGATTTTTCTCTAAAATTGATAGTTTTCCAGTTATACCCGATTTAAAATTTGAAAAATGCGAAATGACCTTTTTTACGGCTTAATAACTCGATTAAAAACTATTATTATGAAAGTCACCTAATCAAAGTTTAAAGCCCCCCTACAAGATCCTGAAGAAATTTTTGTCATTATTTTATTACTAAGCTGTTATTTTTAATTATCAACAATGAGCGCTAAAAGCGTATTGAGGCGGCCGTCAATGTGAGTGCGAGTAAGATCCTCCATTCCGACCGTATAATGCAATGGTGCATCTCAGTCGCACTCACATTGACAGCCGCCTCAATACGCTCCTAGCGCTCATTGTTAATAATTAAAAATAACAGCTTAGGGCCAATTTCTCATATCGAGTTCAACTCCAGTTTAACCTGAACTTCTAGTAAACGTCAGTTTAAAGTCAAAATCGTCTTTCTCAATTCGCACGTTCAACCGATGGCAGTTTAAAGTTGAACGATGCTTGAACGGTGGAATTCGGCCGTTCTAAGATTTCAGAACTCAGTTCAGATGATTTCATGGACTACGCATGCGTTGTATTAACACGAAACGCTGTCATAATATAAATATATCCTATTTTGTTATATTAAGCCTAACGATAAACGATAACATTATTTTTGTTTGTATAATATTTATTTATAATTATTAAAATGACTATTTGACTATAAATACTTAAATTTAACTTTATTCAAGAACAGCATAAAAAAGGTAGTTCAAAATGGCGACAGTTTTGTACCTTTTGCCATCTATTGGCCTTTCTCGAAAGCGGTAGAACGAGCGCTGACATGAACGTGCAATGAGAAATACATTCCAAACAAAACTACAGATCACCGGTGAACCTGGTTCAACTGAACCATAGATTAACGCAGGTATGAGAAATCGACCCTTAGTAATACAATAATGACAAATATTTCTTCAGTACCTTGTAGGGGGGGGGGGGTCGTTAAAATTTGATTTGGTGACTTTCTGACTTTCATAATAATTTTTAACTGAGTTATTAAGCCTTGAAAATGGTCATTTTCGCATTGATCAAATTTTTAATCGCGTATAACTCGAGAACAATAAATTTTACAGAAAAATCACAAACGACCTCTTTTGCTCCGAATGACCCAAATTAATGATGTAAAAAAATGTCCGAAGTGAATTTTTTTTGTGAATTTGTTTAAAAAAAATGTTTAAACAATTTTTCGATTACGGTACCACCTGACACCCTGTGGATTCGTTATAAGGACCTCTTTTTGAGTAAGTTTGTGCAAAAAAATCGAAAAGGGATAATTTACCTAACGGGGGCGATGATACAGTCTGGACTATAAATATCACGATTTGAACATAATATACAGTAACATTTAATTTCTAGATTCGGTTGTTTGTGTGAATCAACTTTTACTAAATGGCATTGGGAGTGGCATGGCTTTAACTAGTTGGAGTCTACTTTTACTAGTAAATGTTGAATAAAAATCTTCATTTTCTATTTATAATAAACTTTTACTAAAACCAGCCGTTTGAGTCGACTCGAACTAGGAAAAGTCAATTCCAACTGGATAATCAACTTGAACTGTAACATATATAATATACCTAAAGGCACCTAAATTATTTCATTTTGAAGTTTGAACTCTTGACAAAACCGCATCCATAGAAAAAGTACAGTGTACAACACATGAGAAAACGACATATTTCTCCCTCGCTTGATTTACAGTACTCGCCTCGTGCCTCGGCTCTGCCAACAAACTTCTGCGCTTTTAACGTATACCGAATTCGTACTTTAAAATTCTACTTTCTTTAACCTAGTTTCTGATAGGTGTTTTGGTATTTTTAATCTTTTTCACGCGTAATAACGATAGTTTTTATATCTATACGTTATGAGTCTCTTAAAATGCGAGATGAGATGATGAAGATATCGGAAAAGATTTGTCAATGCGAATTATTCTAGTAAACAAGGCGAAGATTAAACACACTCAACGAAAAAGGTACGTAATATCAATAAAAATGTTAATTCAGACAACAAACGCAATACTTAAAATTTGTCCAATTCTTGGTTTTATTTGAACAACAAAGTGATGTTCATCAATTCATTATTTTCGTTAGTTGAGCCAATGTATTACGTTTATTGAATGGATAAACATTCATTATGTATACCATAATATCACTTTATTGATATTACGAACTCTGTTCACTTAGTCAAAGAACACTATACACTGAAACAACAACGTCGTTAATTGACCGACGAAGACTATTCGTTGTGTCAATAACAGTGTTATTTCTCCTAACGTATTTCATTTATTTCTACAATTATTTCCGTTTATTCTTACAATTAATTCCGTTAATTCCCACAATAAATACGGTTATTCTTATAAGCAATTCTATCCATTCTTACAATCAGTTTCGTTCATTCCTACTATGAACGTATTTTATATTAATAATTACTGAATGCATTAGCCCAATTAGGCTATTGATTATATTCAAAATAAGATAGCTAAAAGGAACTACAACGTTAACGGGGTTTTATTATTTCATATGGTCAATGGACATCTATATATGAAAAAACCGCGGAGTGCTACCATTTAAAGGGGTGCGTTTTTGAGAAATCGTTGAATGAGTCCCTGGGCACAGGTTACATTAGGGTGAGTTCTATGCACTTTTGGTACAAACATGTCTACATAAAAATTGTTCCTGGTTAAATTTCCTATCTAAATATCACTTTTAAAAGTCAATGGTACTTTTTTTTACAAAAATATATTCAAAAGAAAAAGCACCGTGAAACCCAAAAGAAAGAAATTTTGTTTTTTGTCCCATAACTTTTGTCCAAGAGGATATAGGTATAGACATTGCTTTACAGAAAAAAAATCTACATATTTCTTCTTTAAAACGTTGTTTAGTAGAGGTAATTAGGATTTATAGTTTTCGAAATATGATTTTTCAAAGTTCGCCACTCATAGCAATTTTGGGCAATTTTCCTTGTTATTTCGCAAATATTGTAACTTTTTTCAACGTAACTTTAGGTTTACGCAATGGTACACGTAATAGGAATAGAAATCAATTACCTTTAAAATGGTCTACTGTATAACGTTGTACGACTTTTTTTAAAGAGATTATGGTTTTTCAAGATTTTATACTTTTAACGATTCTTTCTAATATAATATAAAAATAAAATAATATTATTATATAATATATTATATAATATTATATTATATATAGTATATATAATATAATATTATATTATATATTATATAATACCTAATATAAAAAAATATTATTTTTTACATTTTTTACGATTATTTTTGAAATTTCTATAACTTTTTTTTCTTGTATATGAATATACTATATATTGCATAATAAAGAGGGCTTACTTTCTGTTCTTTAAATGTTGTATCATCTATATTTAAATATGTAATGGAAACCGAGTGATTCTTTGATATTTTTTTACCTGTATTATTTAAAATGATTTCTTTTACAAAAATTACATAAACATTAGTCTTAGAAAACATCATTTTAGTTAAAATTATTTAAACGTTTACATTTAAAAAAATTCAAAATCAAATTCCATTTCTTCGTTAGCATTAGCTTCAATATCTTCCTCTGACACATCAGTTATCTTAGAGTTCCCACAATTAGTACCCATGCACATGCACCCTTTGCAGAATATTAAACAACTAATTCCTATCTTCCTACAACCGCAGTTTTTTGTACATTTACATGGTATTTTTTCAAGCAAAGCTTGGGGTGCAGGTGGTTTGACAGTAAATATTGGAATTAATCCATATTTTGAAGTTTGCCCGGCCGAGTAAAGTGGATCCAAAGTATTACCTATAAAAAATCAGATTCAATCATAACACACAATCACATAAAAAAGTTATAATGAGGAATTATAAAAATAATCCTAAAATCAAAAATCGTTGCAAGTACTTATTACATTTTGAAAAAGTATATCTTATTCAAAAATAATATTTTTATAATACACCATTCTAAAGTAAACAGATTAAGCTTTCTTTTTTATTATATAATATATACCTAAATATAGAAAAAAGATAGTAGAAAAGTCTTGAAAAATATAACCTCTTTAACATATTCGCGGACACGCTGTCATTTTATACACGTATTCTTATGGAGTAAATGACTTCATATGCAGTCATGACCGCGAATGTATTAAAAGAAGTTGTAGAACATTATACTGTAGAACATTTTAAAGCAAAAAGTTTTGTTTGTCAAATAAAATACGAAACGTCAGACCGCGTATTTTAAATTTAAGAAATATTTTCCAAAAATTTAATATTTCTAAACTAGACATTACGCTTGCGAGGTGTGAACAGTTTCTGTTTTGCAACAGTTAAAGTTTGCCACTAGTTTAGGGTCTTAACCTAGCTAACAACCGCCGGTGTTGTTGCTTAAGTGTTTGCATATAGGTAAGTTGAGCATTTTTGCTTATATTTTTTTTTTCAAGCGGCTTTCTTTTATGCTATTTTGCTTGCTCTTTTTATTTCTTTTTGCTTTCTAGTTATTAATACTTCATTGACTGGTTTTTTCTTACAATGAGTGAGGAAAAGGGGGGCTCAGTCCCCCCTTATCCTGATACTTCTTCTCCGGCTAAAATTGCAATGACTAATAATTCCGAAAAAAATCAAAATCAGACTTCCGACAATAATTCTCAGGAAGAAAAAAAGGTTAATACATACTCCGAAAAAGATCATGGACCTTTTGTAGTATATCTTGAATCTACAAATATACCGAATATAAAAATTGGCACATTCAATACAATTAAAATAGCTCGAGATATATTCAACCTCAAACTTAATGACGTTAAAAAAATAGATAGTAAAGGGCTCAATAGAGTTTCAGTTGAATTTGCCAATTTTCACTCGGCTAACATGCTACTTAAGAACACTCAACTTCTAAATCAGGGATACAAGATATATATACCTTTTAACTTCGTAACCTGCAAAGGTATCGTCAGACAGATTGATACAGATATTGATGAAAAAGAACTTCTTCGGTGTTGCGATACAGGAAATGACATTGAAATTTTACATATAAAAAGATTAAATAGAAGAGTAATTAAAGATGGAGTAACTTCTTATGAACCCACAGGTACGACACTATTTACATTTCGAGGCGTTCTTATGCCCAAAACTGTGTTTTTTTATGGCATACCAAGACTAGTGGACACATATATTGCCCCAGTGACACAGTGCTATAACTGTCTTAGATTTGGCCACACAAAAACAAACTGTAAAGGGAAAGAAAGATGTTTTAATTGCGGGGAAAACAAACATGAAGACGTATGCATGACAAAATGTTTTTACTGCAAGGACTCTCACAAATCTATTGACAAGAGCTGCCCAGAATATACAAGACAAAAGAATATTAAAGAACTGATGGCGTATGAAAATTTGACATTTTTTGAGGCAAGTGAAGCTATTCCAAAATCATACATCTCAAATAATAAATTTATTTATAACCCGAGAGATTTTCCAAATTTTAAAAATAACAGCAGGCCATTAGAAAATACTCCAAGTACCAGTACAAATAATTCTAACACCATAGAACCATCGCAACGAAGAACAAACAATTTTAGATCATCTACAGTAAAACGTTCCTTTCAACAGGTGGTTCTGAATTCCGACAACAAACGGAGAGTCGTGCAAAAACGTCAAGATAAGCAACCAAATGAAAAGAGTATATATACACAGCAATTAAGACCAGAAAAGCCAACCTCTTCCCCCACTAGCTCATTTTCTCGTTCAGAACCTTTCAAATCAAGAACCTCAGCTAATTTATCACAAAACTCCAATCAAGCCTGGCAATCCAGTGCATCGCAAAACTTTCAAAATATTGATACCTTTTCTTCAAATGACTTTTTAAACTCATGCCTAAATTTTATTAGTAATACATCATCAGAAAACTTAAATTTACTTAAAAACCATTTATTTTCCCGATTAAACGTAGAGTCCTATATGGACCAAGAGGATAAATCTGATTCTGATTTTAATTAATTAAACATATATCAAATCACATAATCATGAATTCAAAAAAGAAATTAAAAATTATTCAGTGGAATATTAGAAGTATTAAATCAAACAGGGAAAACATAACGAACTTAATTTTCAAAGAAGACCCTGACATAATTGCTATTAATGAAACTTGGCTTAAACAAGATTTTAATTTTTCTTTGAAGTATTATAATGTTGTCAGACAGGACAGAGATGACGGATATGGTGGAGTAGCTACTTGTATCAAGAAATCTATTATTTTTTCTACAATTCAGAAATACAACTCAGACCAAATCCAATACATAACAACAAAAATTGGTAACTTATACATAATAAACATTTACTCCAATACAAATAATGCCATAACTCTTCCTTTCTTGAGCTCAACAATAGAAAACATACCTACAGAAAACTTAATTATACTAGGTGATCTAAACTCTCACCATCCCCTATGGGATAAATGTCCTACCAATAAGGGAGGAAAAAATATTTATGATTTTATTTTTGATAAAGAATTAATTATCCTAAATGATGGGTCAGCAACATTGTTTCAACCTCCTAATAATAATCGTAGCGCTGTAGATCTAGCCATAGCAAGTAATAATATGGCTCTATGTTCTACTTGGGGTGTCATACAAGATTGTGGAAATAGCAACCATTTCCCCACCTTTGTCATAATAAACAACTGTGAGTTTAACAAAAATGATAGCATCTATACACAAACATACAAAATGAGAAATATTAAAAGAGCAGACTGGTATACATTCCACACTGGGATGATAACAGGAATGCTTGATTTACCGGTAAACTCCAATTACAATGAGTTTTTGGAGGTAGTTAATCAAGTAGCAGATAACTCAATTCCCTATAAAAACTGTAGAACACAGGGTAAACCTTCAAATCCGTGGTGGGATGAAGAATGTTCACTTTGGATTAAAAGCCGCAAACAGGCAATTCAAAACTTTAAACAATCTGTTTCCTTAGAGAACTATATAAACGCTAAACGTATAATCGCCCAAACTAAACGAAACCTCAGAATTAAAAAAAGAAATAAATTCATAAACTTCTGTGAATCATTAAATAAGGAATCTAACACTACCTATGTCTGGAATAAAGTTAAAAAATTCTCAAATAACAAAAATTACGGCCAGACATTTCATAACCCAGCAGATAACATTAAAACAGAAATTCTACAGAACATGTCTGCAGTTTTTATTGATCCAAATTTTGAGCTTGACGATATAAACGAGCAAGTTTCCCCTTTTACAATCTGGGAACTTAACAATGCTGTAAATAATAAAAAAAATTCGGCACCAGGTATGGACGACATTCCTTACCTTATGATAAAACATCTACCACTACAAGCTAAACATTTTCTGTTGAATATCTACAATAATTGTCTAAATGGTGACAACCTTCCTGAAGATTGGAAAAACCATAATGTTATAAATATCTTAAAGCCACACAAAAATCCACTCTTGGCCAGTAGTTTCAGACCAATAGTTTTATCCTCTTGTGTGCTTAAAACATTAGAAATATTAATCAAGAATCGCCTAGATTGGTCCTTAGAACATAAATGTTCATTCACCAACCATCAGACAGGTTTTAGAAAAGGAAGAGGCACTGCTGACAACTTGACCCTCCTTCATTCCACAATTGTGGAAGCCTTTGAATCCTCCCAATCGGTTTTGGCCATCTTTCTTGATATCAAAGCAGCATATGATAATGTCAATATATACAAACTTTATAGTAAACTAAAACTTCGAAATATTCCATCTGCAATAAATAATATTGTGTTCAAAATTTTACAGAACAGACTTTTATATTCAAGATCTAATGATGGTGACTTTTTGGGACCTTTCATGGCAACTAAGGGGCTACCTCAAGGTTCTCCCTTAAGTACCATTTTGTTTAATATTTATATAGCAGAATTGTTTTGTATTAGCAATAATGAAGTTAAAATATGTGGATATGCAGACGACTTGGTTTTGTATATTAAGGGAAATGATATCCAAAGCATGGTAAGTAAAATAAACAAAGAATTGGAAAACACATTACACTGGCTTGCAGAACATGACTTGTCCTTATCCAAAGACAAATGTGAAGCTGTATGGTTCACAAAGGGTAGGCGAAGAGATAATCTAACAGAAATCAAAATCAACAACACAGCCATTCCTCTAAAAAATGAAGTGAAATTTCTAGGCATAATTTTTCATAAGCATCTATCATGGGACTTACATGTTGACAATATTATACTCAAGGCAAAGAAAAATATTAACATCCTACGTGCAATATGTAGAGTCTGGTGGGGAGCTGACCCACGAACACTCCTAATGGTTTTTAATGCCTTGATCAGATCTCATCTCGATTATGGTTCCTTCCTATTCAACCCAATATCACAAAAATGCAACAACAAACTCAATGCAGTATTTTTTGAGGGACTTAAGATATGTTTGGGGTGCATGAAGTCTACACCAAATTTGGCAATCTTGGCAGAGTCTGCCCAAATGGACCTAGAACATAGAAGATTATTGTTAGCCTCTAAATTTTTAAGTAAAATCATCATTATTGAGAATCATCCCATAATATTACTCCTAATTGAAATACGTAAAAAACTTATAAACAAACCTAATTTTTATACAAGGCATAATGTACCATACTTGGTTTCGGCATTAGAATATTTCTTTCCATATTTTAAAAAAATATACAAAAGCCCAAATTTTCCATGCTATGAATTAGACTATGATACACTAATGAATCCACTTCCAATTCTAAATTGTAATATCAAAAAATATGACCCGATGATTAAAGAAAAATTCCTTATGACTACTGAACAATATGGAAAAGACCATACCTTTATATATACTGATGCCTCAAAAAACAAAGAAAGGGTAGGTTTTGGGATATGCATCCCGAGTATTGTATATAATTTCTCCTCAAGACTTCCTGGAGCTCTAAGCATAAGCAAAGCAGAGAGTATAGCAATACATCAAGCGGTGGAAGTCGCAACTACAAAACATCTAAAGAAAGCTATAATATTTTCTGATTCGCTCAATGCAATAACCAATATTAAAACATGTAACATATCTGCTTCAGCAGATATAAGGGCCCTAAAAACAAAGAAACTTATATCTTCAGCCAATGAGAATGGTACCAAAATTCTCCTTTCCTGGATACCTGGACACTCTAATATATGTGGTAACACCCAGGCTGACATACTGGCAAAAATAGGAAGAGACCTGAATGTACCCATGGAAGTACAACTGAATTCCCAGGATGCCCTATCAGTCATCAGAGGAAAAATTACAAAAGAGTACCAAGAAAAATGGAAATCTTTAGTCCAGAAGAAGACTTCGCAATACAAAACAATTCAAGACTTCTTTCCTACAAAACCTTGGTATTCAAATTTTCCATATAGAAATAGAAGACACACTACCACCATCATTAGAATGCGCACAGGCCATTGTTTAACAAAACAACATCTGTATAAAATGAATATAAAAGATAATCCTTTTTGTGAATGTGGTCGTCTCGAGGATCTAAACCACATCTTTTTTGAATGCCCGATTAATGTGATTCCTAATTTTGATATATACACAAAATTTATTTCCATGAACTTCAAAACACCGCTCTCTATATACAATATTCTAAGTTCCTTAACGGAAGAATCAGTCAATGTAATTATGCGTTTTCTTGCAATTAACCAAATAAGCTTATAAACTGCAATGCGTTTTCTAGCAATTAACAAAATAAGCTTACAAATTGCAAGGCTCAACTGTTTATATGTATCCGTGTTATATTATGTTGCTATTTGTCATTTAATTTATGTTTTAATTTTTAATCATACTTAACATGACCCAATTAATCTCATTTAATTATAATCATCACACCTCATCAAAAGCTTCCTTACAAGAACATAGTCACATAGTCAGCGATTTTGGTATGGCTTAGAACCAGACTACGTCAAGATCGCTAATAAATCGTGCTGGTAATCGCCTTGCAGCGAAACCAAAAACAAAAAAGAAGAAGAAGAACATTTTAAAGGTAATTGATTTCTATTCCTCCTACATGTACCATTGCATATGCCTAAAGTTACGTAGAAAAAGTTACAGAACAATATTTGCGAAATAACAAGGAAAATTGCCCAAAATTGCTGTGAGTGGCGAAATTTGAAAAATTATATTTCGAAAACTAAATCCTAATGACCTCTATCAAACACCGTTTTAAAGAAAAAATAGGTAAGTTTTTTTTATCTGAAGCAATGTATATACCTATATCCTCGTGGACAAAAGTTATGGGACAAAAAACAAAATTTCTTTCTTTTGGGGTTCTTTGTGCTTTTTCTTTTGAATATATTTTTGTAAAAAAAAGTATCTTTGACTTTCAAAAGTTATATTTAGATAGGAAATTTAACCAGGAACAATTTTTATGTAGACGTGTTTGTACCAAAAGTGTATAGAACTCATCCTAATGTAACCTGTGCCCAGGGACTAATTCGCCCATTTCTCAAAAACGCACCCCTTTAAATGGTAGCACTTTGCGGTTTTTTCATATAAAGAGATTCATTGACCATATGAAATAATAAAACCCCGTTAACGTTGTAGTTCCTTTCTATAGTACATAATCAATAGCCTAAATGTATGATATTGATTAATAATAATTTTTTAAATCCCCCTTTTTTGTCCTAAACCTAATGGACTTTACACTGTGTGATTTCTCATATGATTTCACTTATACAGTGCGCTGGAATAAGTGTTACACTCCCCCTCCCCCTTATTAACTTGTTTGTTTTTAGCACATAAGCAATACGCTCGAACAGGTCGATTTTTAAAATAATCAAAGTATATTATAACATCAATGTTTCGAACTTTACATTATCCCTCTTCAGGTGACAGACATAACTTTGATTTTTTTAAATGGGAAAGTACATCATGTGACAGCTCATTTAAAAGCGTTTGAAATAGTGATTCCAAAAATGTATAACACTTTAATCTTTTTTGAGAGCGCAGGTACAAAATTTCCATCGAATTCTTTTTAAACGCATTCAATTTTTTTCTTGGAATCCTGACAAAACTAATTTTTTTTTAATAAGTATTTTTTTAAAATTTAAACGCTGAATAAAATATTACATTATTACCGAGGGCTGAAAGTCCCTTAAAATAAACAAAACGTTTCTTTTGAATGGTATATTTGAAATTAAAAACTATACTAAATTTTCTCTTTTTCACCCCTGTGACTTATTAAAATAATCATTATAGAAGTTCTCAGGGACTTCAGACCCTCTATAATACTGTAATATTTTATTCTGCGTTTAAATTTTCAAAAATACTAATTAGTTTTCTCAGGGTTAGAAAAAAATGAATACATTTAGAAAGAATTCGACCGAAATTTTACGATCATAGACACACGAAAACTTCCTTCTACTACGTACTAACCTTGGAAACGAAATAAAATTATTATTCGGCACTTCGGCAGAGGTAAAAGCATTGTTTAACAAAGAATTATTTTTTAAACAATGGTAACACAGAGAATCTAAGGGTATTACGATAAGGAAAACCCGTTACATTTCAAATGGTCAAGCAAAACATTTATTGTCTCAACAAATACGTTTTTTGTCACCATGAACGCATTGATTGTGGTTATTAACCGCAGTAGTAGATTGATTATTGCATTCGTTGTCACAACAATCAGTTTACATCTATACAATAATCATATATTACTGTATATTAACAAATTTGTCATTCTTCTTCTTCTTCATGTGCCGTGCTCGATTATCTAACGTTGGCTATCAAATTGACTGTAGCAATTTTGTGCAATTTTATAAATTTGTACATTGTTTTAATAAAATCTGTACGTTGTCACGATAAACCAAGGTAATTGCTTGTCATCTACGAAATCAAGAAAGTGAGTTGCTGCCAGAATTAACAATATTTATTAAATATACAAAACTAAGTTATTGGCTGAATAAATTGAGTGGTATTGATTAATGTACTCTAGTTATTTTTACAATTATTATTCAATTATTGTGACAATAACCAAATACATTCTAGGGGAGTGCATTTAGATTTTCACTTCGGAAAAAATCAAACAAGATAAAACTTTTTGTAATTTCATTAAGAAATGTTTAATAAACAACATATCAAAAAGTTCTACTCGAGAAGTGGGTGCTTCATTTTTTATTAAACATATGAACAGCGAAATTAGATGTTTTTTTAAATAACTACAAAAATATAATTTTTAGAAAAAAACTGACTTGACCATTGAAAAATTCAAAAAATTTTACAAAAAAAACCTTATATAAAGATTTTTCTAAAATTAAATCTCTAGCTTCTGTAATTTTTTATTTATAACGCTAAAGTCACCCTTCTCACACACGTTGGCGCAGTGTAAATTAGCGTTGGAAGAATTGCACGGTTGAGTTTTTTTAACGTAATTCTTTAACTAATGGATCAAAAGAAATTTTACAAATTGGACACGAAAGAAGATGAAATAAGCTATCTTATGGTTGTAATATAAAGAAATAAAATATATGGACATAAGTACGGTGTGGGCGGAAAGTGAGCCTTACATGAATTTTGTTTAAAAATGATTTAAAAATGTGTAACTAATACAATTGTACTTATAAAACTCTCAAATTTGCACAACTTACCTCTCAATAATCTTAATAAACGATGTTTTATTCAAAAAAAATCTCAAAAATATAATTCAAATAATACGATGTCTCAAAAAATGTAATTTTTGAAAACTTCGTAGTTTTACAGAATTCCCATCACTTTAAGACGGTATTACTCAAGTTTGAATAAATTTAATAAAATTTTTTTGCTATTTTTTTAAAGCTTGGGATGTAATCTATAAAAATCACTAAATTATTTTAGTTTAAAAATGAAATAAACAATTTCTTTTTGAGAAAACTAAGAAAGATAACAAAAATGTAATACAAAAACCGAAAATTACTAGCTGAAAAAATGTATTACAGAGTGATCAAAACTTTTTTCTGTAAAACTTACCTAAAATACATTTAATAATAAACTTCAACAATAATAAATATTCAACAAAAAAAAATTTCTTTAGCTCTTATACAGTATGTCTGCGTAACTTGGAACCTATTGATAACTTTTTTAATATCAGTTTTACGAAAAAAAGTTATTCTTTATAAAATACTCGGCTTCGTATACAACATAAGATGCAACCATCAAATATCAAATTGTGTTAATTTTGTACGAGGTATGTCAAAAAATATGAATTTCACTCAAGAGTAAAGTACCTTTATATTTCACAATATCGAAAATTTTTATAAAGAAAAGTTGTTTGGAATTAAAAACTATGTTCCAATATCTAATTATATCGTTCTAATCGAAAATTTGTTTTTTTAATATTCTTTCTAATACATTTTAATTTTTAATATTATTGTGAAAATTATTTGTTTATCTTTTTTTAAGAATGAAATTCCATATTTGTTTGATTTGACTCTACTTGTTTTTCATTTAAATATCCGCTATTTT
Organism: Diabrotica virgifera virgifera; assembly: GCF_917563875.1. Classification (NCBI taxonomy): domain Eukaryota; kingdom Metazoa; phylum Arthropoda; class Insecta; order Coleoptera; family Chrysomelidae; genus Diabrotica; species Diabrotica virgifera. The sequence goes on from NC_065449.1 coordinate 206,707,624, forward strand.
GGATACGCCATTTTGAAATTTAAATTTTTAATCTTTAATTCAGATTCAACAACCTGTTAAAAATAAAGACAATAAATGTTTTAGAAAAATGTTCTTTTTATGTTCTTTTTAGAAAATCCGCATTTTTGATCCGCCATTTTATAGTTTATAATGTTAACATTTAAGCTAGGTTTATCAAAGCTCTCAAAAATAAATATATGTAGAAATAAACACATTTTGTAAAAAAATTATGATTTTACAACTATTTTTTCAGTTATCCGCCATTTTTTACCTGCCATTTTATAATTTAAATTATCAAAATTTGATTCAGGTTCAGAAATCTCTCAAAAATATCCACATATATGTAAACAAACACGTTTTATAAAAAAATTCGGATTTTACAACTACTTTTTAAGGATTTTTAGGAAAAAATCCGCCATTTTTAATTCGCCATTTTGAATTTGCAAATTGTATTGTCATATTCGGGTTCAGCATAATCAAAACTAAAATAAAAACATTTTTTATCAAAATAAAATATTGAATTCACCCATATTCTTAACATTATTTATACAAAACAATTGTTATTATTTAAACAATTAATAAACAATTAGCGGCGAAATTGGTGAGTAGAACTTTTTACTTTAACATATTTATAAACTAACAAAAAAAGTTTAAGAAAAATATAACCTTGTTTGATTTTTTCCGAAACATTGTATCTTTTCATTCTAATTGCACTCCCCTATTCGTCAATGTCTAAAAGTTCGTTGAAACAAAAAATTAGATTGTTGTTACAACGAAATACTATTCACTAATCCCTGTTAATCAATATTACGAACTAAATTTTTTGAGTGCAGGCATTAAATTTCTAGAAATTAGGGTTCTTTTTAATAAGGCATTTTTTATGGGGATGTGAGAACATACGGCCTAATCGCAGCGCCGCAACTGTCACAAAAGCACATTCGATCAAGTTGTATTAATTTTTGTAGATATTAAAAATATATTTTCAATATATTATTTTAAAATGTTTTTGTACGACATTTCTGTTACGTTGTAATGCATATTATGAAATTCACGAATAACGAATCAAACCAAAAAGGACTACAGATACATATGTTGAGTTAATTAATCTAATGCATGGACCATGATAGATAAAATGTTCTGCACCGGTTTTCATTCCGATATTGTCAGAGAAAAAATTTCAAATAGCATGAATTCCTTTTTCAAATATGTATTTTAGTTTTGTAGAGTGTGGAGAGAGATGAGGTTTATTATTTGTAAAATTGAAGTGGGATGAATGATTTTGAAACTGGCTAGCCGCGCTCTACAAAATTCGAAAAGGACAACGGAAAATATTGAGCTAAATTTTTTTAATCAACAACATAGCTTCAAATAAAATTGATAGCATTTACACGACAAAGTTTCTGGGAATTTTTTTCCTTTTACGTTAGCTTTATTTTATTTTTTACGACTATTATTATTTACGACAAAAAATTTTCATAAAATCGTTCTCAAATTATAATTTAAACAAATTGTTGATGGTTGTTTAATACAGAACTTTAAAACGTTATTGTTATATTTTGGAGGTGCGTTCCTGGGACGACATATTTTAAGGGTAGTCCATTTCATTACATGAAATCAACTTTAACTTAAGAATCATCTTCTTCTTCTTATAGTTCAGTCTCCTATCGGAGGTTGGATATCATAATGGCTATGGTCACTTTGTTGGCTGCTGCTCTGAACGATTGTAATGAACTACAGTTAAACCATTCTCTAAGGTTCCTCATCCCGGAAATGCGTCTTCTTCCTATGATTCTTCTTCCTTGGATCCTTCCTTGCATAATAATTCTCAGCAACTCATATTTTTCTCCTCTGGGTAATGTGACCCAAATACTCTAGTTTTCTTGTTTTTATACTATTCATAATTTCTAACTCCTTATTTAAACGTCGTAGCACTTCAAGATTGGTAATACTTTGAACCCACTGAATTTTCAATATTCTTCTGTAACACCACATTTCGAACGCTTCTATTTTTCTTATGTGTTGTCTGTTCAATGTCCAAGCTTCCATTCCGTAGAGTAATATAGAAAATATGTAGCATCTTAGAGTCCTTCATCTGAGAGGCAACTGAAAGACTTTGTTTGTAAGCAGTGTCTTCATTTTTATAAATACTTGCATTGCAGTTTCAATTCGGACTTTAATTTCTTTGCTTTGGTCATTTTTGTCATCAACCCAGGTTTCCAGATATTTGTATGTCTTTACTTTTTCTATTTGGATTTGCTCTAGCATTAACCTTTCATTTCCATGTTGTGTTTTTGAGACAATTATAAATTTAGTTTTTTTCTTTTTTATTTTTAGTCTATATCGAATGCAGTAATCGTTAATTCTATTTAACAATTCTTGTAGCGATTCCAGGGTATCTGCCATTATAACGGTTTCATCGGGGAATCTTATGTTATATACTATTCTTCCGTTTATAGAGATTCCATCACTTAGTTCCGCTATCGCTTCCTGAAGTATGGCTTCACTGTACACGTTAAACAGTAGCGGCGACAGAACACAACCCTGTCTTACTCCTCTCTTTATATCAACATTCTCGGACTCTTGTTCTTCTATCTTTATATTGGCCTTTTGGTTCCAATACAGATTGATGATAATTCCTAAATCTCGTCTGTCTATATCTCTGTTTTTCAATAGTTCTATTAGTTTTTCATGTCGGACCCTGTCGAACACTCCAAGTCGATGAAACAGGAATATATATCCAGGTACATAATCTAAGCATCTTTGAGAGAGGACATTAAACGCAAACAATGCCTCTCTTGTTCCAAGTCCTTTTCGGAATCCAAATTGGGTATCATCCATATCATCTTCTAGCTTTCTGTATAATCGTCCATGAATCACCTTTAGAAATATTTTGAGGGTATCGCTTATTAGTGATATTGTCCTGTAGTCCGAACAATATTTGGCATATATTGTTTTTGGTATTGTTACAACCATTCCTGAGGGACTTTTCCAGTTTTATATTCTTCATTAAACAGATCCATTAGTACAGGTAGAGTTTCATCGTCTAGACATTTCAGCAATTCCGCAGGTATTTCGTCTGGACCTACAATTTTTCCGTTTTTTGCGTTTAGTATTGCTTGTTCGACTTCCTCCAATATGATCTCTGGTCCCGTTTCGCTGTCGATTTCTTTCGGTTCTTGCATATTATCCTCAAACAGATCTGTTATGTATGCCTTCCACTTTTTTAATTTCTCTTTGACTTCTATAATAATTTTTGCATTTATGTCTTTAAGAAGGCCATCTAACTTTTTCCACTGTGTATTTGTGATTTCCTTTATTTTCTTATGCATGTGAAAGCTATCATGCTTTTTAGAATATTCTTCTATTTCACTGCATTGATTTTCCAGCCAGGTGGATTTGGCCTCTTTTATTTTCTTTCCTATTAATCTCTGTATTTCCTTGTATTTTGACTTACTCCTGCCTTTATGTTTCCTTCTTTCCTCCTTAGGTCTAGGATTTCTGAAGTCATCCATCTCTGTTTTTTTTTCTTATTTTTGTCTGTAATATCTTCTTTCGTGCCTCTACTAACGTTTCTTGTATCATGTTCCATTTGTCATTAACATCTGTTGATTTTATTACGTCTTGTTTGATTTTCTTCAAGTTATCATTTATTTCTTGTTTTAAACTCTGACGTATAGTTCTTCGTCTTTCTCTAAGAATCATCATCCAGCCTCAAAAGTTCACTGCTGAACATAGGCCTCTTCCTCCGATTTCCAACGCCGTGTATCTTGCTCCGCTCTCATCCAGCTTTTAGTTACTCTTCTTAAATCGCCTTTTCATCTTGTAGGTGGTTAACCGACGCTTCCCCTGTCTTTCCTTGGTCTCTATTCTAATAACCTCTTTGTCCATCGCCCATCTGTCATCCTGGCTATGTGTTTTTATCATCTCCATTTTAGTTTGGCAATCGTTTCGATGACGTCAGTCACCTTGGTTCTTCTCCTGATCTCTTCGTTTTTTATTTTGTCTCACAGAGTTATTCCTAACATGGACCGCTCTATTCTTTTCTGTGTGACTCTCAGTTTGGTAGCAGAGGCTTTTGTTAAAGTAAGTGTGTCTGCTCCCTATATCAAGAATGCACTGATTCAATAATACCAATAAATGGACAACAACAGTGCGTCCTTTTCCTTTTTCTAAAAGTTACTATCTTCTGGAGATGTTGGCGACCACATTGACCCATCTTATTCTATTTACGGCATGCGGCAGCTCGAAATAGATCAGTTGACGTTAGACAAGTCCTCTTCCTAAGATTGGCCAGTCAGGATATACGTCCAGGGCCTCTCCTGTCCTCAATCTTGCCTTGTAGAATCAACTGTAGCAGTCGCTATTTTTCATTACGCATAATGTGGCCGAAGTAAATCAATTTTCTGTTCTTTACGGTGTTAATTATTTCTTTGTCTTTTCTTAGCCTCTGGAGAATAGTTATATTAGTTGTGTGGTGTATATATGAGACCCTCGACATACGTCGGTAGCACCACATTTCAAACGCGTCTAACCGTTTTATGGCATCTTCCGTCAGGCTCCAGCTTTCAAGTCCATAGAGGAGGACACTAAAGACGTAACATCTAAGAATTTTTATGCGTATATTAATACTTAAAGACAAGTTGCACATAATTTTCCTAAGGCTGTAAAAAGAGCTTCTGGCTTCTTCAATACGAGCTCTTATTTCGTAGCTATGATCCCAAGTATCCTTAATGTTTCAGCCCAGATAGCATATTTTCTGTACTCTCTCTAGGGGTGTATTGTTTACGGTAATTTGTGCGTTTATGTTGGTGTTTTTACTAATGATCATTATTTTTGTCTAATGATCCTTTGGAGCCCCTGCGCGCTATCTGCCAGCAACACTGTATCGTCTGCATATCTAATGTGACTCTTAGTTTGGTAGCCGAGGCTTTTGTTAAGGTAAGTGTTTCTGCTCCGTATGTCAAGACTGAGAGGATGCACTGATTCAATAATACCAATAAATGGACAACAACAGTGCGTCCTTTTCCTTCTTCTAAAAGTGCCTATCTTCTGGAGATGTTGGCGACCACATTGACCATCTTATTCTATTTACGGCAGCTCGAAATAGATCAGTTGACGTTAGACAAGTCCTCTTCCCAAGATTGGCCAGCCAGGATATACGTCTACCTCCAGGGTCTCTCCTGTCCTCAATCTTGCCTTGTAGAATCAACTGTAGCAGTCGGTATTTTTCATTACGCATAATGTGGCCGAAGTAAACCAATTTTCTGTTCTTTACGGTGTTAATTATTTCTTTGTCTTTTCTTAGCCTCTGGAGAATAGTTATATTAGTTGTGTGGTGTATATATGAGACCCTCAACATACGTCGGTAGCACCACATTTCAAACGCCTCTAACCGTTTTATGGCATCTTCCGTCAGGCTCCAGCTTTCAAGTCCATAGAGGAGGACACTAAAGACGTAACATCTAAGAATTTTTATGCGTATATTAATACTTAAAGACAAGTTGCACAGAATTTTCCTAAGGCTGTAAAAAGAGCTTCTGGCTTCTTCAATACGAGTTTTTGTTTCGTAGCTATGATCCCAAGTATCCTTAATGTTGCAGCCCAGATAGCATATTTTCTGTACTCTCTCTATGGGTGTATTGTTTACGGTAATTTGGGCGTTTATGTTGGTGTTTTTACTAAGGATCATTATTTTTGTCTAATGATCCTTTGGAGCCCCTACGCACTATCTGCCAGCAATACTGTATCGTCTGCATATCTAATATTATTTATAAGTTGTCCATTTACTGCAATACCATCTTCTGATTCGTCCAAGGCCTCTCTAAAGATGTTTTCAGAGTATATGTTAAATAGTGCTGGTGAAAGTATGCATCCATGTCTAACTCCTTTCTCGACTGTGAAGATTTCGGACAGTTAATTTTCGAATCGAACTGTTGCTTTTTGTTGGAGATATAAGTTTGAGGCGAGTCTTATATCCTTACCATCGAGTCCTGATGTTTTTAGGATATCGATTAGTTTTCCATGTGGGACTTTATCAAATACCTTCTCGAAATCTATGAAACATGCATACACATCGCAGTTGATATCCCTAGCTCTCTGTATTAGAACTTGCAAGCTGAAAAGTGTTTCCCTCGTTCCGAGTCCTGCTCTGAATCCAAATTGAACTTCACTCAGCTGTTCTTCTAATTTGGCGTATATGCGCGAGTGAATGATAGTAAGGAGTATTTTAAGTACATGGCTCATCAAACTAATTAATCTATGTTCTTCACATTTTCTAGCGTTGGCTTTTTTGGGAAGTGGAATGAGTATTGATAGTAGCCAGTCTTTTGGTAAGTAACCAGTGTCATATATGTTGTTGAATAACTTCGTAACAGCTGTAATTTGGTGTGCCTCTAACAGCTTTAAAATTTCACCGTACACCTCATCGGGTCCTGGTGATTTTCCATCTTTAATCCGCTTAATAGCCATATAGTTACTTCTTCGTTTGTTATTTTTGGGCCATAGGGATTGTCTATTTCATTCGGATTTCATGCAGCATATTTGAATAATGTTTGCATATATTTTTTCCATCTTCTTAATTTATCTTCAATTGTAGTCAAAATCTGACCTTCGACGTCTACTAGTATGCCTGTATTGCGTTGTTTTCTGATATTTTGTACTTCTTTAATCGTTTTATGCATATAAAAAACGTCATATTTGCGTTGTAGTGTTTCAATTTTCGTACATTTCTCCATCGGCCATGCTTCTTTTGTCCCTTTTATATACTCTTGACATTGTCCTTTTCCACAATGTCACAATCACTGATAGAGACGGATACATATGCCGATAAGCTGTTTTCTGATAGTGTTAAATAAACAACAATAAATAATTTAAAAAAAACAAAAGTTTATAAGTTAGGTTAAGGGTAACAATTTAAAAATTAATTGCAAGCTCTAAAATCGCACGCCGCAAATAAAGACCTTGCAATAGACTTGCATGAAAGTTAATCATGCAAGAAATTGCACCAAGTTTTCTTGCGAGCTCTAAAACGGGCTTATGCCCCAATTCCTGTTTGTTTTTAAAGCTTCTATTAAAAGTGCTTCTGAGAATTAACATCATAAAATAAAATTCTTTTCATTTTCGTTTTCAGAAAATACTTCTTTGGCGTTAATAATTAAATAACTCAAATTTATTATTGATGTTGATTCAAACTTTCTTTAATCTTTTTAAAATTCTTGGTAATTTAAATCCTTTAAGCTCATCTCGAGATAAAATCTTCAGGTTTTCTTTTTTGGCTATTAGTCCAGGCTGTATTCTCGCTCCCGTTAGGTAAATTATTCCGATTAGATTTTTTTTTGCACAAAATTACTCGAAAAGAGGTCCTTATAACAAATCCACAGGGTGTCAGCCGGTACCGCGGTCAAAAAATGGTTTAAATTGAAAAAGACTGTATGACTTGTACACACTTCTAAGTAGGTCAAACCGGCAAACAGGTGTATGTTCTCAAAGAAATTGAAAGTGTGTAAAAATTTTTTAATAATCAGCTAAGTACTTTCAACACATTACGTGCTATCATCAGAGCTTCCCAAAGGGACATTTAAGATAAGAGATTTTTTATAAACAAAAGATTGAAAAAACTGACGTCCTTTATAAATCCTTCATAGAAGAGCTATTGTTAAAAATCACTTAAAAAATCATGGATACTGGGCAAAAGCCACAGATATCGGGTATAAAACCCTTAAAATTATAAAATTTCACATCTAAATTCTCTTTTAATTTAAAAATACAACATGGCTGCGTCAAACCATTGTGAGTTCACGTGAACAGCTGAGGACTGTCATTCATTAAAATGATAAAGAATGAACCATTATCTTATGCGCCCTCTATATTGGTAAATAATAATTAAAAATTAATCTAATTGAAATTGGCTAAAAAGCCATGTGTTGGTTAAATGAATTCTAAGTGAAGATACTAAATGTTAAAATTAAATTTTCAAAATTACAATTATTAATAGTGAAGTGAAATGTTAACGTGTATATAAGTTATCAAAATTCTTTAAAAAAAACAAAACTATTTTGGTTTGACCAAGTGTGGAAGAAGTTAGATGAAAACAAACCAAGGAGAAATCTCATTTGTCAAGTTCAGAGTTCGAAAGCTGTTATTTTATAAAATTAACAATATTACCAATAGATTAAGTCAAATCTCTAATATTTTACTTATATGTAATACATGAAAGACAACTCAAGAATACCTTAAAAAGTAATGTTCAAAAAACCTACAGCAATTGTTGGGTATACTGTATACTAAACTAAAATTATTAAAGAAATTTCTTAAAGATTGGATCAAATTTACAATTTAATTGAATCTGGGTGTTAACACAGTTTTGAGGATTTCTTTTCATTTCTCTGCTTATTTCCAGATCTTCTAATAAATTCATTTTAGTATAATTATTATTGGTATGCTAAGTAATATTATACTATCTCTTTGGGGACTAAATATATGTTTCGATGCATGCAAATGATGACCAAAGCTAGATTTATCGATCTTTGACAGATGTTCTTTAATACGTTTATCCAAAGGTAGCATCGTTCTACCCAGGTAGGTCACAGGGCAGTCACCACATGACAATTTATATATGCCACTTTTAGAAGTTTTTTTAATCTTGTCTTTAGTATGACAAAAAATAGACTTGATGTTTTCTTTACATTTAAATGAAAGTTTTAAGTTAGGAATGTTACTTAAGATATTGGCTATATTGTCTGAAGGATAACCTATGTATGATATAGATCTATACATAACTGCTGAATTGGAATTGTCAGGAGCAGTATTACAAATAAGCTAGAGATCTGTTCCTTTTATTCCTTAATTTGTTGAGTATGTTATCAACCAAAGTAGGGGGAGTAACCATTACTATATGCAAGTTGTTTAATAATATCTAATTCAGAAGTAAAATTTGTGTCTAATAATGGTAAGCTAAGTAAACGGTGGATATAGCAATAAAAAGAAGCCATCTTCTGTTAAAAACGATTATTAGAAGATCTAGGGATAGTGTGGTCAGTCTGAGTTGGTTTTCTAAAGACTAAAAAACTTAATTTGTTCTCTATTCTAGTCAATGTTAAGTCTAGAAAATTAATAGAATTGTTAGACTCTATTTCTAAAGTGAATGTTATGGCTGGATGTAAATTATTGAGCAAAACTAGAATATTTTCTGCATCTGAGGAATTTCCATCTACAATAGCTAACATATCATCCACATATTTGAATCAATACAATATTTTTTGTAAAGGATTGTGATTCGAAGAATGATTGTCAAAGATATTAGACTCAAGGTTATTTAGGAACAAATCTGCTAGTAAGGGTGATAAGGGATTTCCCATTGCAAGGCCTTGAGCCTGTCTATAAATAATATTGTTAAAAGAAAAGAAATATTGTGATAAGCAAAATTTAAGTAAACCCAATATATGGGAAATTGTACCTCTATTAGTGTTACTGTTAATAAGTAAATTCTTCACTATAGGAATGGTTTCATCGCTTGGTACGTTCGTAAACAAAATACTTACCTCGAAAGAAACTAGAAAGAAGTCTCTGGGTAAATTTAAAACTGACAATTTATTTAATAGATCAGTAGAATTTTTAACAAAAAAATTAGGTTGAAAAGATTGTAAAATAGTGTTAAGGAATTTAGACAATGTAACAATTGGAGTGTTATAAAAACTAACCACTGGTCTCATAGGAGCATTTGGTTTATAAATCTTTGGTAAACCATATAGTCCTGGTATTTGAGGATTTGACAAAATGAAGGTTTTTTCTTTCATCTTATGTACTAGAAGGAAATCTTTATGTTTAGATAAGGTATCTTTTAGGTTGGTAACTAATTTATTTAAAGGACTTCTATCTAAAACGTCAAAGTTGTTATTTCTTAGAAAATTCTTCAGTTTTTTTAATGTAATCACTATGATGCATGATAATGAGGCAGTTACCTTTATCAGCTTTGGTAACGATAAGATTATTACTATTAAATTTGGTAGATATTTGTCTAATCAAATGTAGTTGTTTAAAACAGAGGTCGGCAACGCGGCACCCGCTTCAATAAATTTTAATGCGCCCTTAAACTATTGTTAATTTAGACAAGAAATTCAAAACGTATATTTTTTATACGTTTATATTTATATATTTGTGAGGTCAAAAAATAGTTGGCGCCCGCCATGAATTTTTAATTTATTTAGTATTTCACTCTTTACATTAAAAACGTTGCCGATCTCTGGTTTAAAACATTTGATTTTAATGTTATTAACATTATTATTAAATTTGATAAGATATTTTTGTAAAGAAATAAAACAATTACTTTTCAAGTTGGTTTTAGAAATGTAGTCTAAAGGTAAACTTTCTATAACTGTGTCTATGACAACTGAAAATTCTTCAACCATTTTATTGTTAAATGGTACTAAAATAGAGAATTTTAATCCGTTAGACAAAAAATCAAGTTCTTTATTAGAAAATGAGCAATTTGATAAGTTGACTGTACATTTGTAAAATCTAATCCTAAAGGAATCCATCAATCTATCAGTGTTTTGACTATTACTATTATGATTATTTTTTCTTATTTAATAAATTGTGTAATTTATTGTTTAATTTTGTTGAATTTAGAATGTTTAATGTACTTTAGATTATCTAAATAATAAGCTATGGAATCTCTGAAATTATCAAGAGCAGAAAAAGCTAATTATCTAGTTAATAATAAAGTTATGTCTAATAATAACTTAGTAGCGTATATACCCAAATTTTTTACACACAAGAAGGGTGTGTTGAGGAATATTGACACATACTTTTCTGAGGAATATTTAAAAAATGCCATAATATCTAATAAAGAGGTGGTTTAAGTTCAACGCATGAAACGAAAGGTAACAGATAAGACGGTAATATATGTAAACAGACAAATGGTTATAGTTCAATTTGTAAGAAATGAACTTCCTCAAAATATACAAATTAATTTATGCAATTTCTCTGTAGAACCATATATATTCCCCGTTGTTGAATGTTTTAATTCCTTGCGATATGGACAATCTGCCAAGCAATGTAAAACCAAATCTTCTCACTGTCGAAACTGTTCTAGCCGTAATCATACGTCAGACTCTTCTTGCGAAAAATTCTGCATTTATTGCCAAAATAATGAACACTGCTCTACATCCAGAGATTGTCCAGTATATCATACCATCAATGCAAGACTATCACAACCCAAAAATTGCCATTTTTTGTTTTTTATGAATCTGTAATGGTAATGGGTAGTCTAACATAATGCAAGAGTATTATAACTTAACATTAATATTGTTTAATAATGTCTTATATTAAATTTTGAGTTATAATTCTCTTTCATTATGTTAGACTACCCATTACCATTACAGATTCGATTCATAAAAAAAAACAACAAGAAATGGCAATTTTTGAGTTGTGATAGTCTTGCATTGAGGGTGCGATATAAGAAACAAAAAAAAATATCAAACTACTCATGGCCAGGGAAAATATTACATTTAAAGAAGCTGAAAGATTGCATGATAATCCATCTTATGCCAAGGTTTCTACAAATAATAGATTTTCAGTTCTTAATAATTCCACTAATTTTCCCTCTCTGCCACTCCCTAGTACGTCCCAAACTCCAAATTCTAGCTTTTTGCTACGTAAACCCATTGTTCAAAATATTTCACCCAAAAGACAAGAGAAAAAACGTAAACCATCTGTTCCGGAGTCTCCACCTATTTCTCAGTTTCTGCCTACTTCTTCCCATTTTCAATAAAAAAAAAACAAATCTTCACATAATCCCATCATACCAAATCCTCACAGAGATGACTTTATCCAATATAAGGAAAAACTAACAAGTCAGATAATAACCGTAGTTAAACAAGTAGTTAATTCGGATTCATCCGAAACAAATTACAATTTAGAAGAAAATATTAGAAATATGATCTCCTCTATATTAAGTCCTTCAAATCTAATTCCAGAAATCGATATTGAATCTTGTTCTGATGATTCAATCCGCTAATAAGATAAGTACACTCAATAGTAAAAACATTAAAGTTATCCAATGGAATATTCGTTCTTTCTCTAAAAACCATCCAAGTTTATTAAATTTTTTACACAATAATCCTGTATATATTATAACTTTATCAGAAACCTTCAAAAAACCAAACCATTCTTTTAAACTAAAAGGGTATAAAATTATCCGACAGGATCGTGCAAATGGCTTTGGCGGTGTTGCCATTGCAGTTCGCCAAGACATTAAATTTATAAATTTTCCTATTACTTTTGCATATAAAAAAGATTTAGAACATTGCGCAGTTAAATTTCCGTCCTTAAATATCATACTAGTATCGGTGTATAAACTACCTAAATTAAATGTTTCTAAATCAGATTGGTCAAATATCTTTCGGCAATTTAATTGTGCTGTTATTTTCTGTGGCGATTTTAACAGCAATCATACACTTTGGGGATCTCATATTAATAAAGCTTGTGGTAATCAATTAGTAGAAGCCTTAGATGACAATAACTATGTTGTTCTCAATAATGGTAAACAACTAGAATTTCTCGTCCAGAAGAGCTACCTTCGGCGGTATACATTACATTTTGCTCTGCTAGTTTGGCTAGTGATTGTTGTGTATGGGATGTCGTACCAGATGCGTTAGGTTCAGATCATTGTTTAATCAAATTTGAAATTATTAGGGATAGAGTTATAATAAATAAAAATCCAGCATCTAAATGGAATGATAAATTAGCTGATTGGTCTGCATACTCCACTATACTGGAAAATTCGTTAATTGGTACAAACCAAAATCTAAACTCCAATCTACTAAGCTTCTCTATTTTTATGGAAAAGGTCTCAGAGGCAGCATCCGCAACTATTTCCCTAAAAAGAGCAAGACAACAAGTAACTCAACGTCCAATATGGTGGGATACCGAATGCTATGATATGTTTCGTCGCAGAAAAGAAGCCCTGAACCAGTATAAACGTGTCTCAAACTATACAAACTATTGTCAATACCAAAATGTAGCTAGTCAAACTAAATTACTATTTTCTAAAAAAGCTCGAGATAGCTGGATATCTTTCATAAGCAGTATTAATAAAAACACGCACCCTACTAAAATTTGGCAATTTATAAAAAAAATATCAAACAAAAGACATAGACATAGGTTAAGTTCCCCTACCAGTATAAATTTAAGTAATGTTGATATTAATGTATCCTCTCACCATAAGTATCTGGGCGTGGTTTTGGACAAAAAACTAACCTGGACACTCCATGTGAATCACATTATCAACAAATGCGAAAAAGGTTTAAACATGCTTCGTTGCATATGTAAAGCTAGATGGGTTGCCGACCCAAAGATAGCATTCATGTTCTATAAATCGTATATTCGGTCAATCATTAATTATGGATGCTTTTTATATGGTTCATCGTCAAAATCTAATTTATTAAAAATCGATCATATTCAGTATAAGCCAATACGTATATGTATTAGTGCTTTAAGTCAACGCCATGTGCTGCAATTCTAGCAGAAGCGCAGGAACCCCCTCTAAACCTTAGAAGAGAATTCTTGTCTAATAAGTTTCTATTAAAGACCAGGACTTTAGACTCACATAAATTATTAAGTAAAATTAACAGTCTCACTGAATATAACTTAACAAATTCTTATTGGAGAATTAAAACTTCTCCCTCTCTTACAGATGCTTATCTAGAAACTAACAACTTTAGCATTAACACTAACAAATATTACCCATATAAAACCTTTCTATTGAGGAAATCGCAATCTTTCCAAAGATCATAAAACCTGCATACAGAAACTTACCATGCCAAAACAATAAAATTATAAAATTAATCTTATCTGAATTTTCTAATTATAAATACATCTATACAGATGGTTTAAAAACATGTAATAGTGCAGGTAGCGCTTATTATGTTTCTAATATAAAAAGTGGTAATTCTTTTAGACTACCTAAATGTACATCTATCTTCACTGCCGAACTTTATGCTATTGAAAGAGCCCTAACTTACGCGGTTGAACAGAACTTTGGAGACACGGTTATACTATCAGATTCTTTATCTGCTCTTGAGGCAATATTACAACCAATAACCAAAAACACAACAATGAGTTGTTATGCCATATTAGAAAAAAAATCGCTCGATTTAAAAATAATAGCAGTGACTTGGTCTTTATCTGGGTAAAAGGAGATGCCTGAATCAAAGAAAATGAGATAGTGGATGAAATGGCAAAGAATTCAGCAACTTTAAATGAAATAGTAGATTTAACAATCTCAGCGATTACATTCCAGAATTGCATAAAAAATTGAGAAAGAAATGGGAAACTATTTGGCTCAAGTTTGTACAAACTTCGAGGAATCCATACACTTACATATACCCACAACTTCCGCAAAATATCCCACATATATTTGATTATCACGTTACTCGATTTTATTCCACATCCCTAAGTCGCTTAAGATTAAACCATGGCAATTTTCCTGCACATTTGGCTAAAATAGGAATGCGTATCAACTCTCTCTGTTCAAGTGATAACTACTCTACTGCAGATTTAAATCATATAATCTTTAATTGTGAACTTAATAAATACCATACGAAAGCACTAATTGCTAGACTTCAGGAGCGGAATGTCAGTTTACCGCTGAAGATTAATTTCACATCTACTAAGCTTCAACACCAAAACTATTAATGATATTATCATACAATTTCTTAAAGATTCTAAAATAAAAATTTAATATGACATCTTCAATCTTCAACTTTCAAATATCTGTGGCAAAAAGTTTATCTAATGTCATCCCCTCTTTGTGAACACACACACCTCTCTTATAATGATATCATAAAGTATTTTAAGCTGAGCATTAATCATGTGGTTAAAAATTATTATTATGGAAGTCAGAAAGTGAGCAAATCAAAGTTTAAAGGCACCCTCTACAAGATCCTGAAAAAAAATTTTATGAATATTTAATTACAAAGCTGTTCTTTTTAATTATTAACAATAAGCGCTAAGCGCGTGTTGAGGCGGCGCGGCCGTCCAATGGTGCATCTTTCTCGCGGACGGTCGGCTCAATAGGTACGCGCTTAGCGCTCATTTTTAATAATTAAAACTAACAGCTTTGTAATAAAATAATGGCAAACATTTTTTCAGTATCTTGTAGGGGCGACTTTAAACATTGATTTGGTTACTTTCTGACCTTCATAATAATAATTTTTAACAGAGTTATTTTCTATTTTAGAGAAAAGTCACACGAGATCTTTTTGCTCAAAATGAGCCAAATAATTTAAAAAAATTATCGAAAGTGAAAAAATTGATTTTTTTAATTTGTTTAAAAAAATTGGTTAAACAATTTTTCGACCGCGGTACCGCCTGGCACCCTGTGGATTTGTTATAAGTACATACCTCTTTTTGAATAAGTTTGTGAAAAACAAAACGAATCGGAATAATTTAGCTAACGGGGGCGAGCGTAAAGACTGGACTATATCGTATCTAAAAAGTGCAAATTTATATTTTAATAGAGATAAGTCAAGCGTTAAAATGATAATTTTGGACCCAGCTAAATTTCTAATTAGAATTTTTGGATACACGTCGGTCTTTCTCATTACAACTTTTTACCTGGCACTTTTTGCTCACCTTTTTGCTTGCCGTTGCCAGGGACATTAATTTTTAGTTAAATTTACCTTTTTAATATACTGTCTGCATGTGGATTCTGATTAAAAACATAATCTGAGTCTCTTTGCACAGCTAACCAGACGGTTTTTGATTACAGTCATATATTTGCGTTTGAGTGTTTGCCAAAATGTTGTTAAGTTATACTCATTGTGCACACTTTTCGACTTCCAAAAATTAGATTTTAGATAATCTGAAATAATCCAGGAACAAAGTGTGTCAATCTTTATTCTACAATAAAAATAATAATATAAAGTTCTTTATAAAATGTAATTCTAAATTTTAGAATAATTCACAATAAAAATTAGAAGAATCTTAAAACAAAACTAAGTCCATCTTCAAGTACATCTCCGCGACGGAGAGGTCGGCAATCATCATAGCTATTCGGACTTTAAAGATGGCTGCTCTGAGAAGTTCATTTGTTGTACATCCGTATCATTCTATCAGGTGACGCAGCCACGATATGCTGCGTCTCCCTATGCTTCTTTTTCCTTGAATCTTTCCCTGCATAATCAATTGGAGCAAGTTGTATCTCTTTGTATGTGTAATGTGTCCGAGATATTTTAATTTTCTTGTTTTGATGGTAGTTAAGATTTCCATTTCTTTACTCATCTTTCTTAGAACTTCTTCGTTTGTGACGTGCTCTGTCCACGATATTTTCAGAATTCTTCTGTACACCCACAGCTCGAATGATTCTAGTTTTTTCATTGATGCAGCATTCAAAATCCAAGCTTCCATTCCATAAAACAAAGTTGAGAAAACGTAACACCTAGCCATACTAACTCTTAGCTCTAACTTCAAATCTATTGTGCAGAGCACTTTTCTCATTTTGCTAAAATTTGCTCTAGCCTTTTCTATTCTGATTTTGATTTCCTGTAAGTAATCTCCTGTGGAGTTGATCATTGTTCCAAGCAGAGGCGTGCGGTCCATGGAAGAGCGGGAAGCGCCGCTTCCCTATTTATTCGTCGATATAAGAAAATATATTATTAATTAATATTTAATAATAAAATTTTTTCCCTAATCCAAATAATCTACATATTACCTAGCCAATAGGCATTGAAAAATATTAAAAATTAATCGCGTACGAACGAACTCAATATGCACACAATTCAACTATTTGGTCCACTCCTGGCAGAAGCGCATCTCAAAATCGCCGCTTGTCATGCAATTGTCCCTTTTAAAATTGGTCAGGGTTCAATGACCGCAGCCACTAGTCGCGCGAATTTTGGTATGCCATGGAAGCGCTCGTCGTATCGCCTTCCCGAAAGTGAGATGCTCCGACTGTTACTGCTGCTAAGGGGTGCTTAGGTATTACATACATTCGCTTAAAGAATATTTCGATTTAAATTTTTTGGAGAGATATTTCCTTTTACTGATCTTTTATTTGACATTTTACAGAAATCAAATGGTATTGCATTTTGTATAAGACAAATTGATGACTTTATTAATACGATAATTAAAAAAACGAGAGCAGTTTAAAAATATTTGGGATAAAACTGAACATATGGGGTTTGAACATGAAAGAAAAATAATGAAGATTGATAATTTCGGAGACAGTGAGACAGAGAAAACAGAGGAAACAAAGAGACCTTTTGATAATATTCTACAACAAATGAATTCTAGCTTTCAAAATTTTAACGATTTAAAATTTGTAGAATTATATATAATCTTAATATTTCTAATTATAATTCATCAAAATTTACCACAGAGGAATTTATGTCATTACGATTATATAATGAAAATTTTTTGATACCCCAGCTTTGCATTCTCAGTTAAGTATCATTTATGAAACAACTGACATAAATGATAAAGAAATACACAGAAATCTGGGATTTCTTTATAACTACTGGTTTAAACAAGTAGCTGTGTGAAGTGGTCAAGTTGTGTGAATTAGTACTACTAACTATCCCAGCCACAAGTGCATAAGTTGAACGAAGTTTTGCAGTATTAAGATGCATTAAAAGTTTCAAATTAAGAGTTTAAAAGAAATTCAACAAGCGAAGACAGACTTTGAAAGTTAGCCCTATTATCCATTAAAAAAGACTGTATTCGACAATTATCAGAAGTAGATAGGAGAATAGACCTCGAGTATAAATAAGTGTCATTTTAGTGAAAGTTGTGTGTTGTGGAAAATGCCTCGGGGTATATATTTTTTTTTAATATGATTCTTCTTTAGAAAACCAAGCCCGGCGCGAGGACTCAAGGCCCGAGCTAGCAATACAGATCAATGATAGGTCACTAGTCACTAGAAATAGCGAGAATAGAGTGCCTCACGCATTCACGCGTCACGGATTTAGTGTGTGAGTCCTTGTACGCAGGACGTCTCACATAATTAAGTACTTTGATGATAGAGAGCCCCTGCGCATCAGAGTGTTATCAGGTGGAATGTTGCTCGACCCTCGACCCTTAAGAAAATATTTTTGTATCCTTATTGAATCGCTTCCCCTTTCGAAAAAGTCACCGCACGCCACTGGTTCCAAGGTATGTATATTGGTCGACTCGTTCGATATTGGATCCGTTTGTGAAAGATTCTCGTTATTTCTTTGAGTTTTTGATATTCTCATAAACTTTGTCTTCTTGACGTTCATTGTTAGACCGTATTCTTGTCCAAACTCCGCTATTCTGGTCACCAGCTTCTGAAGATCCCCAATATTTTCAGCTAAGATGACAGTGTCTTCCGCATATCTAATGTTGTTAATGTGAACTTCATTTACCAAGCCAAAGCCTTCTTCAGAACAATCCTCCATTCGCCCCTGTCTCTGGTAACTCTTCTCCATGCTCTAATTCCAATAGATTTCAAATCATTTGTTTTCTTGGTACCTAAGTCTCGGTCTTCCTCTTGCTCGTTGTCCTATTGGCCCTCTTTCAAATAAAATGATCCAAATTGGATTGAAGTGGGTACATCTATAGTACAAAAATCACACAAACGTTTTCGGACCAATCAGTCCATCATCAGGTAGAAAACCTAAAATAAGCAAACCACTGTATTAAAAGAGGCCAAGATGAAATTTTTGACTGTTTTAAAGTTAGGAAAATTAAAACATGTGGTTACTTACTTTAGATCCAAAGTAGTTGGAACTAGCTATACACCATCTAATTTACTTACCGTTGCACGTCATCCGCGTCATAGCCCGTGACGTCACATGATACCAACACGAAATATTTAGGCGGTAGGTGTGTTCTTTTTTAGAATCACTTTGCCGAGTACACTGGCATTACAACCACTAGATATATTTTATTATATACGCGTAGAAATAATATTTAAAGATGTCTATTAATGTTAGCTTCAAGAAATACACAATAATATGTTTAATTTAATTTGTATAAATGGATTATAAAGCGTTTTTATGAAGCACATTTGTTCGGAATACACTGTAACTATAATCGAACGAAGGTGATATTTTGACATAAATTGGTAACATTTAGTTGAAAGTTGCGGTGATGATACTTCATATTTGTTTATATTATTTACTATAAGTATTTGTTTCATTATATTTATTGTTTTTATTATGTACTTTAACGTAAGATTATAACTTAATTATTGTTTTCTATTTCTAAAGTTTTTATTTATTACATTGAATATTAATTGGTTTGGCTGTATAATCTACTTCCGCAAAAATTGTGTGATGTATTTGATTTAAAATGAATTCAAGAATTTTTTGTAATTGGGCAACAATGTCAACTTAGATCCCTAACGTAGATAATGACGTGCAACGGTAAGTAAATTAGACGAACTTTACATAGTTAGGTCAAAAGACCTTAAAATTACAATAATCAGGCCATTTCGGCTACAACAATGTCATACATGTGCTACATTTATAAATTCTTTAAACATCGACTTATTGTCGACATTGTTGTAGCCGATATGGCCTGATTATTGTAATTTTAAGTTCTTTTGACCTAACTATGTAGCTAGTTCCAACTACTTTGGATCTAAAGTAAGTAACCACATGTTTTAATTTTCCTAACTTTAAAACAGTCAAAAATTTCATCTTGGCCTCTTTTAATACAGTGGTTTGCTTATTTTAGGTTTTCTACCTGATGATGGACTGATTGGTCCGAAAACGTTTGTGTGATTTTTATACTACAGATGTACCCACTTCAATCCAATTTGGATCATTTTAGATAAAAATTTTAATAAATTTATATACCATTTACCTACAAGTGAGGTTTTAATTCCTTAGTAAGTTTAAAAGAGATCACTTACGTAATTCTTAAGAACATCATGGCTCTCAACTCAGAACTTGAGACTATCATGGTTTTTCTACAGTTTGTAACAATAATAATTAATAAGTTACAATAATTGATTCCATAGAGTTGCGTTAACAATAAAATTACTTTTGGGAGTTTATTTATAAATTGTCTTGTTACTTCTTTTTCGCGGCACCCGCCTTCTCGTGTTGGTGTCACACCCTGGATAAATATAGTAAATGATTAACATAAACGAACAGAAAGTTGTGAAACTAAGCAACAAAACAGAGGGACTGTCTGAGTTGAACAGAACGTGGCAGAGCGTTGAGGCTATAAATTAAGGACCTTTCAGGCTGTTAATATTCCTCATTAATCGCTCGACGAGCCCTACACTTTTGAAAAAGTGAAACGCCATCACGTTATCTGCGTTTCAACACTTGCACACTGTTTATTGTTCATTTGTTTCCTTTTGTCAACGTTGCAATGTCGACGGCGAAATCGTAAAATCTGACTACACAGTGACTGAAAGTGTAAATTACTTTTATTGTTATCTTCTTTTGATGTCTTTCGTTTTATGTGTAAATTAAACACAATGTTGGATTAAAAGGTAATAGAATTGAAATAAATGTTATGTACATCTATCTATGATATTTTGTATACTTATTATTACTTAAAGCAAACCTTTAATTAATATTAAAATCCTTTATAAAAGGTATATCCTAATTAAAATCCCTAAAAAGGGCGTTATCGTGATGTTCACATAACGAATTTTCGATTGGTTTACCAATCATCATCAGTGCTTACCTAAAATGAATATAACCTGGTAAAATAATGCAAAGATTTTGAAATTTTGACTACAGTTAAGAAAAGTTGTAGGTTATACTCACGTGGAATTTACATGCTAACCACCAAGATATAATTTTATAAAAATATGTGGGCCAAAGCCCTGTAGAAGTAATCCCTCAAGGAAACATAGGTTGAAGATGCTAACTTAAGCATGGATGATTAAAGTATTTTACTAATATGCCCCAGGTAACATCTAAGCTGTGGTTTGACTTGTTTACATGGTGAAAGTATGGCAGCAAGTGACAATGAAATGGATAGAGACTTCCAAACGATGACATGACAGAAATGACAGTTCCACAGGAAGTTGAAAAATTAACCTGTCATATTTAAAAACTATGGTGTACAGCTAGTTAAAATTAGAAATGATATAACAACACTCCATTGTGAAAAATAATCATTTAAAATTCAGTAAATTAGATGTTGTAGTTAAAAATGTATTCACGTATATTGTCAGTGGATGTGGTTGAGCAAACCACATTACACAAATGTTTGTATTCGAGAACTAAAGTCAGTAATCAAATCTTGTTGTCAAGAGACCTAAGATTTAAAAAAGTAATTAAACAATACAACAAAGGTTAAACAAAATCATTCTTATTATACCATCGCCATCGTAAATCCTGTAAATTGTATCTATTCCAGTATTTATTTTTAACTGAAACCCTTGTACATCAGTTTAAAAATGAGTACGATAAAAGTATTACGTAGGGTATACTCATAATTTATTGGTGGCAACGTTGTAAATGCCACAGTGCGATTTTCGGGCTAATTGCCGGGGTTGGCTGATTACGCGAACATTTTTGGCATTAATTACACAGAAAGGATAATCCGAAAATTAATAGGCTTTGTGAAGTTTCGAAAACTGTCGGATTACTCTCTTGTACAAAAAAGAAACGTGTCTTTCGTTCTCTGTAAACGAAAAGCAGTGTTGTAGAATGGTAAAAGATCATTAAATGGGGTTGAGGTAGCAATTACACGGTGTTGGGCCTTCAGACAAAGCGCAAAAATTGCTTATTGTTCCCACGAGTGACATAAAAGTTGCAATTTTAAACAATAGCTACAATTTATGCACAATTTATGAGTGAATTTGTGTAGGAAAACGAGAAACGTGCGGTTAATATACCTATAGTCGGTTCGCTAAACTCAGACACAACTGGCTCTAGTGATTTTAGTAAGTAATTTTGCCAATTTGGTAAATCTGGCAAAAAAATAATTACTAAATTGTTAATAATTACTATATATTTAGTAATTTTGTCAATTTTGGCAAAATTGGCAAAAAACAAAAAAATTACTTGGGAAAAATTTAAAAAAGTAAGGCAAGGAAACAACATAATGTGCCCCTAAGCGGTCACCCATCCAAAATATAACCGCATTCAACATTGCTTGGCTACGGTTATCGGGCAACAACCGTGTAAGTCAGTATGGTATGGCCGTGAAATTGGTACCAAAATTAATTATTTTGACAGATTGTATAAATAATATTGCTACATACAGAGAGAGTCTGTAATTTGGAATAAATTCAATATCTCAAATACTAACTGTTTTTTTTTAACATGCTTAGACCCGTCGATTAGTATTTCAAATTGTTCTTTTTGACATACAATAACAGTGTATACAGGGTGTCCCAATTTAGAGATATGACGTCATCATTGATTTTCTTAAATGGCAACACTGTCATTTTGATAGCTATTTTGATAGGGTGTGTAAAGTTATATACAACTGCAAAATATTAAATTTTTATTCTTTACCATTTACAAGATAATAGAAAGTAACAAAGTTTTGTCTGTAATTTGGAATAAATTCAATAATTAAAATACTAATTGTTTTTTCGAAAAATGCTCAGACCCGTCGATTAGTATTTCAAATTGTCATTATTTACATAAAATATTAATGTATACAGGGTGTCCCAATTTAGCGATATGACGTCATCGTTGATTTTCTTGAATGGCAACACTGTCATTTTGATAGCTATTTTGATAGGGTGTGTAAAGCTATACAAAACTGCAAAATTTCAAATTTTTATTCCTTACCATTTACAAGATAATAAAAAATAACAAAGTTATGAAAAACAAGTAATCAAATAATAATTGAATTTAATTATTTCAATTAAGCAAAGACTCATAATGATGCTCTCAATTATTGTTAAATTGTCAATGGGCAACGTTATGAGCATTTGTTTATTCGAAATAATTAAATTCAGTTATTATTTGATTACTTGTTTTTAATAACTTTGTTATTTTTTATTATCTTGTAAATGGTAAGGAAGAAATTTTCAAATTTTGCAGTTGTGTATAACTTTACACACCCTATCAAAATAGCTATCAAAATGACAGTGTTACCATTTATGAAAATCAACGATGACGTCATATCTTTAAATTGGGACACCCTGTATACGTTATTATTGTATGTCAAAACTGACAATTTGAAATACTAATCGACTGGTCTAAGCATTTTTCAAAAAAACAATTAGTATTATAATTATTGAATTTATTCCAAATTACAGACATAACTTTCTTATTTACTAATTATCTTGTAAATGGTTGAGAATAAGAATTTGATATTTGGCAGTTGTGTATAGCTTGATACACCCTATCAAAATAGCTATCAAAATGACAGTGTTGCCATTTAAGAAAATTAACGATGACGTCATATATCTAAATTGGGACACCCTGTATACATTATTATTGTATGCCAAAAAGGACAATTTAAAATACTAATCGACGGGTCTGAGCATTTTTCAAAAAAACAATTAGTATTTGAGATATTGAATTTATTCCAAATTACAGACTCTCTCTGTATATAGCAACATATATTGATATATTGTAGTTTGTAGCAACATATATTATTGATATATATATTGCTGTATAATTTTTTATGGAAAAAATTTAGTAAATAAATTTATATCAGAGACCACGAAATTATAGATTTTCATCGCCCTGTATATGACCAAAAATTGTAATAGGATAATTTAGTTGGTAATCAGTGTTTTCGCGGAAAAGTGAAATCGTTAAGAAGTTGGTTTTTCTTAATGGGTTTTGAACAGACTACACAATGGTGCGGTCAGATTAGACAATACCGTTTATTTCGCTTTGCAATGGACAATAAGATATTTTATAAGAAATTCGAAGAAGGTTAAGCGGTAAACAAATTTATGTTTAGAATGCAAGGTTTTTTGTTTAGTATTTTTTTAAACAACGAAAGTAATTTGATGTCTCCGAGAATTTAACAAAATGGAAAGTTGTATATAAATTAAATTGGTTCTTGAGAAATGATATTATGGGTAGTGGGTAGAAAGGATGTTTTGTGATTGGTGGAAAATGATGGATGGAAGGAATGAGAGTGTTGAGTCTGATTTTGACGAGAGAAGAAATAGGCACTGTGTAATGAATATCTGGAGACAGCAGTCCAGTTTTGGAAAAGTGAGAAGTCAGTGTAAAGTGGTGAAATTGGCCTTTGCGAGCAGAATCAAGTTAAAACGAAATCGTTGACCGTTTGAGAAGTTAATTTTCCTGTGTCCGAGGAAGATTCCTGTTTCTGTCTAGAACGAGTAGCCGATTGGTATCTATTTGCACAAGATATCGAGCAGAGAAAAACTGAGTCGAGAATTCGAGCGAGACCTGTTTATTTATTTTTGAAGCAGTTTGGACGAGAGGGACCTTTCGCAACATCCTAAGAGTACGTGTGGGAGAATCGACGACGACGCAATCCGGGAAAAGACGTAGAGAACAGACAAAAAGGTTAGTCAAATCATTTGTGAAACGGAGAGAGTTTGTTTATATCCACACCATATTTGCTTAATTTTTGTACTGAACAGTTCTATAACATAATTATTCATTCCAAATTTTAAAGAAGAAATAAGTAATCAATTCAAAAAGAGAAAAGTAAATCTATTAAATTTTGTAAGAATAAATAACGAATTATTTAAATTTTTTTTTACAACAGAGGAGATATCAGGATTAAAGCTTAATTTAGTAGATGAGAAATAGTTGCAACAAATTTAGATTTTAGCATATTTTTTAAATCCTATGTTTATGGTATATTGGATAAATAAATAATACTTTTTAACATTTATATGACATTGAGTGTGTTTAATATCCCTGTTTTGTCCTGGATGGAGTAAGCAACTAGAGATACCAGAAGCCACAAACCAAAGGTAAAGCATCAAAAATAAAATAGCCCTGAGTGAGAATAAAGTTTATTAGAAAATTTAATTTGAATTTGGTTTTGTTTTACATAAGCAGTAATTAAAATAATTGAGTAATTAATTAAATTAAGAATTTGCTCATCAATCTCATAAAAGATAGAAATACAGAGCATAACAATATGTTGTTACAAACTATAATGCAGGGAAAAATACAGGAAAAACGAAATATCGAAGAAGAATAGAGCTGCATTCCCGAGAAATTCCCGAGACAAATTTCCCGGGAAAACAGTAAAACATGAAAATGTCGATTCTCGGGAATTATTACAAATTTCGCGGGATTTTTTTAAATATTTTATTTTAAATTATGCGCGGAGATATTACTAACTCAAAATTAATAAATGATTCTGATACAATTATTATCTCTGTCTGCTTAATAATCATTTTAAATTATTCCACTTAAAATAATTTATTTTTCAATTATATTTTAAACCTTCCAATTTGGCGTTACTAAATCAGAATGTATTATATCCGTCACATAAACATTCTTTTGTTAATGCGACGATCTGATCCATTTGGAAGTATCCAGAATTATAGCATAAATATTTATTTTGAATTAAATTATGTTTATGAAGAAATATATTAGTACATAGTAAATTTAATGCGTTATTATATGGTGCAAATCAGCTGACCGGACGTTTAAAAAAATTACTCACTGCACTAAAAAGCGTCAGACCTACATCAACAGAAAGTCTGTTTTCAACTTCAGCAAATTTCCGTACATAAAAAAGAGCCACCCTAAAAGATCAAACACTCAAAAATTTATGTTTTTTAAACATATTTCAATAATAAAAATAACGAAAATTCAGATTAAACTTAAAATTAAAAATTTCGTTTATAATTTTGAAGTTTTCTATACATTTTTAATTTGTAATCACATTTATACGTTTTTATAATAATTGCGTTTAAAAATTAAAACAAAAACAATTTCTCCTTTTTATTGTTAAATTTCCCGATTTTCGGGAATTCTTGGGACATCCAAATTACCGACTCCCGATTCCCGGAAAATCAAAAGGGCCGGGAAAATGAAGCGCTAAAGAATACGCATCTCCTGGCTCAATAATCTGAGAAAGTGGTATAATTGCAGTTCCGTCGACTTGTTCAGAGCTGCAATCTGAAAAGTGAAAATAGCTGTGATGATTACCAACCAACCTGTTTTTTAATCTTCTTTTCATCATATTTTAATACTTATTACCCTATTCTCGTCGAAGACAACTCCAAAGACACAAAAATTGTATTAAATATATTTAGTTTAGTAAAAACACCAATATATTTTTTCACACTATATTTGTACTGATACATACTGTTGTGGAATTGTTTTTTTTTTAAGGAAATTCAAAAAAATTAAATTTATATCAACGACCATAAAATCATAGTTTTTCATCACCCTGTATATCACCAAAATTGTTTAGAATTTAATTTTTCTATTAAGCAAGTGTTTCGGGAAAAAGTGAAACGAGTAATAAGTGATTCGACGAAACGCACGGGACAATGAACAAACATTGCGGTGATTAGAGAGTTGGACATCGTGGTCGAAAACAAAGACGGTTTTAAGATCCTTCCGGGAAGGTATTTTAATGTGGTAAACAAACTGTATTAGTTTTTAGTTGTAAAAGTAGAAAGTAGTAAAGAACTAATTATGATATTCTTTGAAATTTGACAAATTGGGAAAGTTATATGGAGGGGTATTTGGTTTCTTAAGAAATAAATGGTTTGAGAGAGGTTGTGGTTTATTGGATGGAAAATATCAGGAGAAGGGATAATGAATGTGAGAGTATGGATTTGAGAGAAAAATAAAGACACTGTGAAATTGACATCTGAAGAAGGCAGTCGAGTTGTAAAAGTGTATAATCAGTGTAGAGTGGTGTGATCGGCCTTTGCGAGCAGAATCAAGTTGAAACCAAATCGTCGACCGGTTGAAGAGTTAATTTTCCTGGTCCGAGGGAGATTCCTTTGTTTTGTCTAGAACGAGTAGCTGATTATTATCCGTTTGTGCACAAGATATTCGAGCAAGTCCTGTGTGTTTTTCTTGGAAGCACTTTTGACGAGAGGGACTTTTTCGCAACAACCAGAGAGTACGTGTTGAGAGAGTCAAGGACGGCGCAATCCAGAAAACGAGGGAGTGAAGAATAAAAGGTTAGTCAAATCATTTGTCTGAATGGAGAAAATTTATTTATATCAAAACCATATTTGTTTATTTGTTTATTGAACAATTTTTTAACGCAGTTAGTCATTTCAAATTTGAGAAATCAATTCAAAAGAAGAAAAGTAAAATTCATTCAATTTAGTATGAGTAAATAAGAAATTAATTAAATAAATATTTTTGTTAAAACAAGGAGATATCAGAGTTAGAGTTTAAATTTACTAAGTTAGAGATTGTTGCAATAAAGTTAAATTTTAGTATTTTTTGAATCATATGTACACGGCTTAATTGATAAAAACAATAGATTACATTTATATGATTTTGAGTGTTTTCAATTTCCCTGTTTCTACCCTGGAAGAAGTAAGCAACTAGAAATACTAGAAGCCACAGATCACAGGTATTGTATCAAATACTAAATTAGCCCTGAGAATTAAATTGATTGGAAAAAATTGGAATTTAGTTGTGTTTTTATATAGGCAATAAATAAAATAATTGGATAATCAATTAAATTAAGAATTTGCTAATTAATCTAAATAAATAGAAAAAGTAGAGCATAACAATACATAACTTGGTATTTGGAGGAGGAGGTACAACTACGAGGTATACCACAGATATAAACATATATTTGGTGGTAAAGACGTAGTATCTCTTATAAGAATAGGAAGACTAAAATGGGCAGGACATCTAGCAAGATCACAGCATAACAACCCTCCTAGAAGAATCCTTATGTCACAACCTGTGGGAAGCAGAAATAGGGGTAGGCCAAAACTTAGATGGAAGGATGGTGTAGATGAGGATGGGAGAAAAATAGGCGCAGCAAACTGGCAACGGTTGGCAATGGATAGGACTGACTGGCGTAATAGACTGGGGAAGGTCGAGGCTCTTTCATAGGGCTGTAGCACTATTGATGATGATGACATACGTAACTTGAAAGATTAACAACTAATTTCATACTGTCGGTGTGCACGTAGGTACTTCATATTGTCGTTTTTATAACAATTCACCATCAACATTTTTCCAATCCTGCCTAAAGAAGCATAACTTTAAAAATACAACTACAAATACTAACCCAGGAAAAGAAGCATTTAAAAAATCGAAAAATAACTGGCAGCTATTTTTTAACTGGAATATCTGAGAAAAGTCAATAGAAAAGGCCTAACATCTCGTGGGTACCAAAAATTTTACTGTGCCATAGTTTTATAAGCAAATAAGCGACCTTTTCATTCATTTCAATATTGTGAAAAAACTACATGTTGTAGATAAAAACGTTCAACAAACGACTTTCTTGAAAAAACTTGCCCTTAAGAATAAGTATATCTAAATTAATAAATGTTTATAAACAAAAAAATTATTGCAAATTAAGAGCGTAGGCGCAAAATTTCGGACTAATGCTTTTTAAATGCATTCATTTTTTATTCGAATCTTGAGAAAACTAATAAATATTTTTGACAAATTTACACGCGGAATGATGGATTACATTATTACCGAGGGCCGAAAGTCCCTTACAAAGTTTCTTTTCAATGAGATAATTTAAAATTAAGAATCACACTAAATTTTTTCTTTTTTTTTTTTAACCTACACTCTTAAACTCGAAAGTAACCATTTTTTTTCGATTATTTATAGTTATTAAAATAAACAATAAAAATATTTAAAACACATTTCACAATGCGAGTTTTTATGTAATTTACTATATGTGCAAAAGATGGGCCCGATTAGTAGAGTAATTTTTAAACAATTCTATTTGTTTATCCCAATTGAGAAAAAAAAAGGTCATTTTTAAATGGCAGTACAGGTGCTTTGTCAATATTTAGAAGAGCTTTTTTGGTCCCATTCGTAGGTATTCGTTTTTCATGCTTTCAAAAAAGTATAATCATTTTTAATTGTTTTCTTACAAATAATTGGTGCAGAATGAGGTACCATTTTTCGCCTTATAAACAATTCAATTATCTGTGGCGTTTTAACCTTTACAAAAAAAGAACAAAATACACCATCTGAAAGGTTACGAAAAACATATCTTCAAAAAAAGTTTCATAGTATTTCATAGTTTTCAAGTGTATTACTCATAGAAACGGAGACATTTTTTTAAGTCACAGAACAATTGTTTTACCTTAGTTTCTCAAAAAAAGATCTATTTTATACTAACAAGGTGACACTTATTTTAATTGATATATTATAATACTAATATGCTATTTTTAAAATTTACTGAAAGTTTTCTGTGACAACCTATTTTACAAAAAAATCAGTCCACTAAAAATTTAGTCATTTTTGATGTCTCGAATTTCCAAAACCTGTTGTCCGATTTAAGTGATTTTTTTACCATATTATAGCCTTATTCATTAACAATATTGCTGTGATAATATTGTTGCTAGACAGGTAAACTGTCATTGTATACCGCGTGTACGAATCAAACTGTGTTTTTCTCAAAGTTCACATCACCCTGTGGACTATTCTAGCATTTATAAAATACTGAAATTAAAAACCAACTATAGCCTCAGGTTTTCTTAACATTTTTTCTTTCGATTTATTCGCTTATGTTGGATAATAAGAAGTTAGGTACTTTAACAACTGACCATGTTCGTCATCAGTAGAGGGTGTTTCGAAATAAGCGCGGCAAACTTTAGGGGTAATTTAACGCATAAAAATAATGACAGTTTGCTTTATAATCATATGTCCGCAAACGCTTTGTTTCCGAGATACGGGATGTTCAATTTTTTTTCACAAACTGTCGATCTATATATTACTTTAAAACCAGTTGAGATATGCAAATTAAATTTGGTGGGTTTTAAGACATAGTTATTGCAATTAAGAATTTAATATTCACCATTAGCGCGCAAACGAGTATTATGACCGATCATATTACCAGTATGCACGCCAAATGAATATAAAATTCTTAACTGTATGTCAAAAAATGCGCAATAACTACGTCTTAAAACCCACCAAATGTGATTTGCATATCTTAACTGGTTTTAAAACAATAAATAAATCGTCAGTTTGTAAAAACAAATTCAAAATCCCGTATCTCGCAAACGAAGCGTTTGCGGACATATAATTATAAAGCTAATTGTCATTATTTTCTCTTGTAAAATTACCCCTTAAAGTTTGTCGCACTTATTTAGAATACCCTGTACTGATGACGAACATGGCCAGTTGTTAAAGTACCTAAATTTTTTATTATCCAACATAAGCGAATGAATCTAAAAACAGAACGTTAAGAAAACCTGAGGCTATAGTTGGGTTTTAATTTCAGTATTTTATAAATGCTAGAATAGTCCACAGGGTGATGCAAACTTTGAGAAAAAAGCACAGTTGGATTCGTTCACCCGATATACAATGACAGTTTACCTGTCTAGCAACAATATTATTACAGCGATATTGTTAATGAGTAAGGCTATAACATGGTAAAAAAATCACTTAAATCGGACAACAGGTTTAGGATATTCGAGACATCAAAAATGACCAAATTTTCAGTGGATCGATTTTTTTGCACCCCAGTGTATTTTTATAACAATTTTTAAATTATAAGAAAATTGGTTTTCTCACTTCGAAAGCACTTGTTGATAAGTTCGGTTATTTTATGACGAAAGATGCTAATTTTAGGCGTAAAATGAAAATAAACAATTAAAAATGCCGAAAAAATCCAACATTGCCGTTTTTATGTAATATTAACAACATTATGATTCTGAGTAAATAATAAATAAATTGATTTATGCCATATAAAAATCAAAATTTTATCAATTGCGTATATTGAAGCATATTGAAAATACTTTACTTGAGTATTCATTGCATATTTTTGTTTTTTAAATTTGATTTCCAACCTACGGAAAATGGCCTCAAAAACGCTAAAATTGGAGTTTTTTGAAGCCGAGTATTTAAATGTTTATTGGCTTCTACGAAAAAAATTTAAACTTCATTAAATTTTAAATGAAAACCTGAAACTTTACTGACAATCTGCCAAATTTTTGTTTGTCATACTCGAAGACCATCGATAACTTTGCCAAACTTCCAGAATACAAACAAATATTTTTAGAATAAAATTGCTAAAGGTCGTTATACGTAGTCTGAGGTAGCAATTACACAGTGGTAGGCCTTACAGAGAAAGCATAAACATTGTTTATTGTTCTCTAGAGTAACATAAAAATTGCAATGTTGGCAATCGCTGCCATGAACGATTTATGGGAAAGTGTACACAATAAAAACAGAGGAGTATATTTAATATAATTTGTATTTCCACGAACCGCTGTGGATGGCCTTCTTCAACTAAATCGATTATTCTTATACGGTCTAATTTAGAAATTAAAGTACGATTCATTTTTAATCAAGTTTTCAAAAATTTCACTATAATAAATTTTTCAAATGTTTGCACCTTGGCAAAACCAGGTCAATTAAATGGGTAATCAAATAAAATAAAAAACCAAAAATGGTCTATTTTTTATAAAAAAGGTCCATTAAAGATGTGATAAAGATACGGATTTATAAAAGCGTAAACATCGTGAATGTTTGGTTAGATGCATAACTTTTAAAACTATGTGTAGTATTACTCCTATAGAGTATAAAAATATTTTAAAAGTATTTTATTTTACAAATATTTTTATTAGGTTGAAAAACTTAGACTTTGAAATTAATATACTTTAAACAGTTTGTTTATACTTTATTTAAATATTAAACTCATAAAATGTATAAAAAAATATAAAAAAAGAAAAATTTGCATTGGGGATCGAACCCGCGTATAGTCGTGTGATTTGGTTTAAAATTAAAGCGCCTTAGCATTTAGCTACTCCAGACATGTGGGAAGATAGACCAACTGAACGTTTTCAACTTTTTGACAGTTCTGAATTTAATCAAATTACGTAGTTTGATTTTTGTGGAATTAAAATACAACAAAACATAGAGTAAGAAAACAATATATTAATGAAGATTGGTAGAAATTTTGTTGGTAATCAAATTATGTAAATCAAAGCATTACGTAGAAGGTAGGTACTTACATTTTACATTTTCCAAATAGGTACCTATGTAATTTTTTATTACAATACTAAAATATTTACAATTACGTACCTGTTGCTTTTAAAAACTATTTAAAAGTCACTACAATTATAGACTTTCTTCTGTTTCTGTCCTCACAACGATAAAAGCTAATATACACAATCTAATATAACTTGTATATGTACGTCACCCTGGGAGCTAAGGGTGGTAATACTTCAGGTTCTTTTCAATGTTAAGTAGTTAAGGAAGAATGAAACATCTTACCTCGACGAACACCAAGTTTATTCTGATATTTTATTATGTTATTTTTAACAATCGAACTATGTTATTGTAATCATCCACGGGTTGCATATTCAGCAGCCATGGTTCAATATTTAGAACACCTAATATTTAAATGAACAATGAAGGTAAATGTTAGTCGATATTACACAATCTTGATCCAGTTCAATATTGGACATTATTTAATATTAATTAATCTTCTGATACTTATAAAAATCTTAATCCCATAATCTTATTCCAGGACACAACAATAAAAGCTAATGTATGTACACAACATCTGTTTACCCATAACCGACATATTGAACAATTATTGACAGATTATTGTAATTGCCCAATCAGAGCCCGTATAACGTTTGAGCTGCGCCCAGGACCAAGTCTTTTGATGAATTCGCGCACATATACATTTACTCCCAAACGCGCCTAAAGCAGGGCCGTAACTACCATTGGGGCAACCGGGGCAGTGACCCGGGGCCCCCGGCCAAGAGGGGCCCTCGCTTGATTGGCCGTGCATAGATTTTAACGAGGAAAATAAAAATATATATTTTAAAAGCCAATCCCAACGAAATAGTTTCAAATGACACAATTTTAAAAGACCTTACAGATGCACCCTGAACCTCAACATAAAGTTGAAGGGGCTAAGTTGGGCCCCCCAGACCATAACATAAAAATTTAAATTATTACCTAGGAAATTAGTTATTTTGGCGTATTAAAACCTAAAGTGCCATTGGAAGAGGAGGCCCGGGCTAAGCTGGGCCTTCTAGACCTTTGGTAAAGATATAAATTGTTACTGAGAAAATTAGTAATTTTGGCGAAATAAAAACTAAAATGCAACCGGAATATGGGCTCCCCCTCTCAGCTATATTGTCTTAACCAATTTACCCCAGGCCCCATATTGGTACGTGAAAGGAACCACATTATAGCCGAACAATGTACTTGCATAAAACAGATAAGATGGTACTTGCATAATTATTTAACTTAAAATAAGGTGATTTCAAAATGTTTTGTGTTGGTCAACTAAAACAGCAATATGTAGGTAGAAGAAACTTCAGTCATAAAATGCATTAAAATGAGTTTTCAAGGGGTTAAATATTAAGCATTTTTCCGGACCCTCCCATTCCGCTGGAGATGACCCCAGACCCCACGGTAGGGGCCCCCAGATCACGTTTGCCCCTAGGCCCCCAACATCGTAGTTACGGCCCTGGCCTAAAGAAGTATAACTTCAAAAAAAAGCTTTGTTTATTCTGGTTTTTCAGCTTTTTGCCCTACAATGGAATTAGGTAGTGTCTGGTTCAAACTGTACCTATCGATTTGATTTTTTCCTCTCTAAACGATGTACGTGCTATTCACAATTGTCATTAGATAAACCCGTTTTAAATTTCTACCCAGCCGGTGATAGGGGTTAAATCGTTGAAAAAGAGAAAAACCAAGACGATACACTCTGAGGCAAATTTTATTGTTTTCTACTTTGTATACATTGTACGTTTTTAGATTTTCTTTTCGTCTTGTTAGTAATAGCACAATTTAATACTAGAGAATCAGTTAATTCACTCTCGACTTATGACAGTTCCAATTTTGCAATCCACTTCTAAGACATAATTTTGAATACGTGACGATAACGACCAATCGCGGCAAACGTAGGATGCCATTAACTGCCATTCATCTGCACAAACGACTAAAATTTTGGATGCGCCATCACCAAACTGAAACATGAGACCAAAGGATTTTCGCGGAGTAACCCTACTGGTGTTAGTAGTACCTACTGATACATAAATATAGTCTAAGACAGTGGTTCCCAACCCGTGGTCCGCGGACCACTTGTGGTCCGCGCCGAGTTTACGTGTGGTCCGCGGGCTGTTTCAGAGTACGTCTTATAATTCACGGTTTTCTTCATCAATACGAGTATAACAATGTTTTTACTGGCTATATAATGAGACATTCATCCTCGGAGATACGTTTGTTATGAAAGTATGCCACATGAGTAATGCTGTTTTTATTTCTGATGTTAGGCGTGGAGTGACAGTGGCACAGCGCGAGCGCGGAGAGGGTAGGCTATTAATAGTCACTGCGGGGCGGGCGGACACATGCTTCCACCACTCTCAAGCTCGGTCATTCCCCTCCGCCGCTGTGTAGCCGCACCCCCGCCCAGCATTGTCTACCTTCTCCTGAGTTCCATGGCCATTTGTCTGTCGTAGTGTCTAGTGTCACGTACCGTATGTACAGAGTGAGAGACTGCAATGAGTAAGCAAGTGAATTTGTTTAAGTTTTTAAAAAGAGCACATGATGAAAGTGAACCCGGACCTAGTGCTAGTACGAGTGTTAGTGACAGGTTTGTTTCAAGTGAACCTAAAAGTAGAAAACCAGCCAATCGTAAGTACAGCCCAGAATACTTAAAATATGGATTTACTTTTAAAGAAGATGGAGATGTTCATTTGCCTCAGTGTGTTGTATGTTCAGAGGTTTTATGCAATGAAGCTATGAAACCGGCCAAACTCATGCGTCATTTTGAGACAAAACACAAAGAACTTGTTCAAAAACCATTGGATTTTTTCAAGCGCAAGGAAACTCAGCTTAAAAATGCAAAACAAGTAATGAAACAGTATTCTTCTCAGGATAAGGCTGCTTTAAAAGCATCTTTTTTAATTTCATTGAAAATAGCAAAAGCAAAAAAACCATTTACAATAGGAGAAGATTTAATTTTACCCTGTATTTTTGAAGCCACTAAAGAAGTACTTGGTGAAGAGTCAGCTAAAAAAATGAAAAACATAGCTCTATCAAATAATACAGTTACTAGAAGAGTTGAATCGATGGCAGCAGATGTTGAAAACCAACTCATAATAAAGCTTCACCAATCTAAGTGGTTTTCTTTGCAATTAGATGAGTCTACCGATGTTACAAATAAAGCAATTTTACTGGTGTATGTAAAATACATTGATCATGAAGAAAAGAAATTAAATGAAGAATACATGACATCTATTGAACTGCCAGGTCATACAAAAGGTCGGGACATTTTTAATGCTGTTGATGGGTATTTAAAGTTGCATAAACTATCTTGGAAAGACTGTGTTGGATTGTGTACTCACGGCGCGGCTGCTATGACATGCTCCAAACAAGGCCTTAAAAGTTCTGTACTGAAAGAAGCGGGAACGGAAGTACAAATAACACACTGCATTATTCACAGAGAAATGCTAGCAACCAAACAGTTGAGTCCTGAACTCAATGAAGTCCTCCTTACAGTTGTAAAGGCTGTGAATTTAATCCGGAGCAAAGCTCTTAATTCAAGATTGTTTGCTACGCTTTGTGATGATATGGGCTCGCTTCATTCCAAACTTCTCCTCCACACTGAAGTACGATGGTTATCCCGAGGGCGTGTATTGGCCAGATTTTATGAACTCAGAGAGGAGGTTTGTATGTTCCTTGACAAAAACAATCCAGAACTAGCAGCTGTGTTTCGGGATGGACAATGGGTGGCTAAACTTGCTTTTTTGACTGATATATTTGAAATTATAAATGTGCTGAATCTTGGTCTTCAAGGGCCCTCACACACAGTATTCGATCTGTGGAAAAAAATTGCTGCATTCAAACAAAAGTTAAAGTTATGGCAAACTGAAGTAGAGAAAGGATCTTTTGCTATGTTTAATCTGTTTTCTGAATTTATAATAGAAACGGAAGGTATGAATATAAATAAAGAACAGCTGTCATCTTTGGTAAAGGCTTACATAGCATCGCTTCAAGGGTATTTTGACAACTATTTCCCTGCCAGTTCTGACGTCAGTTCTAAAAACTTGTGGGTGGCAAATCCTTTTTTACCACTCAAGGATATTGATCTTACACTTAATGAACAGGAAGAACTTATTGAGATATCTTCTGATCCTCAGCTTGAAGTTGTCAAAATACAATGTGACAATATTGCAAGCTTTTTGATCAAGTTACTTGATGAGTACCAAACCCTCAGCCAAAAAGCCTTGAAAATTCTACTTCCTTTCAATTCTACATATCTTTGTGAAACAGCATTTTCAACACTAAATGTTATTAAGAATAAGCATCGTAACAGTTTGTTGAAATTGGATGCTCCATTCAGGTTGAGTTTGACCTCTTTGAAGCCAAATATCGAAGATCTTGCCAGTAAAATGCAAAACCAAGGAAGTCACTGAGAGACTTAGTGTCATATTTTGTAAGCGTTTTACAATAGATTTATAATGTTTCTATAACTATATTAAGACTATAACTATGTTTTTTTTCTAATTACTTACTCTTAATACAATGTATATTAAAGGATTTAAAATATATTTCTCTAGTTCTCAATTTAATTTACCTAGTTATAAAATCATGTAGTCCGCAGACGTTTTCTTATAGATCTTGTGGTCCTCGAGGGAAAAAGGTTGGGAACCACTGGTCTAAGATACGATATAAGGTCGATTTGCACCGATCTGTTTAATGGATAAAAATTATAGGATATATATGTAATTTAGCATGTTAACAATTACAAAAAACAAGGGTTGCCCGATCTAATCTTGTTCTAACTATAGCCCAGTAAATGAACGGGAAATTCGGCGATACCGTGTAATTTTCAGGGGCAACTCCGAATTGCATGAAAATTTGGATTTAGGTTCTACTTACCCTCCACTTCAAAGTTGAAATTGTGATGTTGGTTGCTTTTACTTGGGGGGTGACAGTCACCCCTTCTCGGGGGTGAAAAAACATATGTTCGAGATAAGACCGGAAATGGATAAATTGACTTATTTTAAGCAACTTTTGTTCTATAGAGTTTTTTATTTAAGTCAATATTTTCGAGTTATTTGCCATTGAAAATGTTGATTTTTCGACAAAAAAAAACAACTTTTTCAGACGGTTTTTCGCAAATAACTCAAAAAGTTAATATTTTATCAAAAAAAATATTAGCAAAAGTGTAGCTTATAAAAAAACCCAAAAAAAATGGTGTATCAGTAAAGTCTATCAATCAAATAAATACAAAGTTGTAGCTCATGAAAAATACGTTCTTATTCGTCTAATCCATTATCGAATATTTCAAGGTGAAATCACCGAAAAATTAAGCACTTTTCGGGAAAAACCCATTTAAACTTTTTTAAAGTGTTTATAAAAAGTTTGTTTTAATTGTTAACAAAAGTTTTAGCATTAAAAATAAGCGAGTTACGCTCAAAATAAAGTTGACCCTCTTTTTTTGTAAAATATCATGAAAATCTCACCGTGTTTAGTTCCCCAAATGAAATTAATCGCTAATCGAGTGTATGCAAATTTTGAACAGACATACCTTAACAAATTTTTGTCTTACGGAAAAACAAAATGAAACTAACATATTTATAATAGCAAAACCTACATTTTTTTACTCTTTAAGATGTTTCTTATCACTAATACTTTTTAAGTTAATTGGTAAAAATGAAATTTTTCGAAAAGTTTTTTTACTATAAAACCAAATGTTTTCAAAAATAAGCACTTCAAACCAATCAAACTTACTGATCATATAAACAATACACATAAAGTTTAAATAGATGGTAAAGCCAAACGATTACATTTAGGGTGCTAAATAGAGGGAGGTTTTCACGATTTTTTTTACCAAAAAAAAGGGGCCAACTTTTTTTTTCAGTGTAACTCGCTTATTTTTTATGCTGTAAACTTTTGTAAAAAACAAATAATAAGCTTTTTTCGATACTTTAAAAATGTTAATAAGGTTTTCCCGAAAAACGCTTCTATCTTCGGTGATTTCGGGTTGAATTATTCGATTTGGAATTAGACGAATAAGAACGTATATTTCATGAGCTACAACTTTGCTTCTACTCAATGTGTAGGCTTTACTGGTACATCATTTTTTTTCGTTTTTTTATAGGCTACACTTTTGCCAAAAATATTTTTTTCGATAAAATATTTATTTTTTGAGTTATTTGGGAAAAACGGTCTGAAAACGTAGTTTTTTTTGTCGAAAAATCAACAATTTAAATCGCGAATAACTCGAAAAGTATTGACTTACGTAAAAAACTTTATAGAACAAAAAATGCTTAAAATAAGCCAATTTATCCATTTCCGGCCTTATTTTAAACACGCGTTTTTCACCCTCCGAGAAGGGGTAAATGTCACCCCCCAAGTAAAAGCAACCAACGGCACAAATTCAACTTTGAAGTGGAGGGTAAGTAGAACCTAAATCCAAATTTTCATGCAACTCGGAGTTGCCCCTGGAAATTACACTCCAAAACGGTCATTTATTGGGCTATAATTAATGAATAATTAAAAATTGACATTTTTTTATAAAGGACACCGCACACATCTTATGGAAAATATAATGTCACTCAAATGAAATAAAATTTACATGAATAGATCCGTCCTGAAATTTCAATAATTTGATACTATTGCGCCAACTCTGAATTTTGCTTAATTAGTGCGTTAATTGTAATTAAAGTTTATCGAAATCACATTTTGAAGTCCATAAAAACTGGCATTCATAAATAATATCAGTCTAGCGGCTATTGAATACAGTATATTCACCACTAGCTTAAGCCAATTAGAGGCGGTACAACTAACCAAATTATACCTACTATATTATCAATAATAATATAAAAAGATAATGGTAAGCCCCTGCCTTAATCTCTCGAGAAGGATTTATGGAGTAAGCGAATAACAAGATCTTTTTTCTCTCTTTGACACCCGTACATTCCTATTTGATTTTAGATTTATTTTCATCAATTCACGCTCTTGTTAATCAAAATACAGAGTTGGCGCAATGGTATCAAATTATTGAAATTTCAGGACGCATCTATTCATGTAAATTTTATTTCATTTGAGTGACATTATATTTTCCATAAAATGTGTGCGTTGTCCTTTAAAAAAAATCGATCCGGGCAGATATTATTTCAGATTTTTTAGGTCATTCTAAACAAAAAAGGTCTTGTGTAATTTTTCTCTAAAGTTGATCGTATTCTAGTTATAAACAATTTAAAACTGAAAAAAGAACGAAAGATGGCGATTTTCAAGGCTCAGATTTTTCTATAACATATCATTTTTGAAATTACGAAGTACCTAAATTCAAGTTCAAAGGTTATTCTATCAGTTCTTGAGTCTTTTGAACTTATTTCATTCTGAAACATTGTTTTTTAGTTGTTAATGCCAATCTTTCCAAAAGAAACCTTCCTCATTAACAATTAAAAAAATATATTTTAGAATAAAAAATGGCTAAAATTCTTATCGAGATCTGATATAAAAAGGTTTGAACTTGAATTTATATACTTGACGATTACAAAAATGATATTTTTTACTTGTGTTTTTGAGCCTTGAAAATTGTCATCTTTCGTTCTTTTTTCAGTTTTAAATTGTTTATAACTCCAAAACGATCAACTCTAGAGAAAAATTACAAAAGACCTTTTTTGTTTATAATGATCCAAAAAATCTGAAATAATATCTGCCCGGGTCGAATTTTTTTTAATTGTTAACAAAAATGTCATTTTTTAATTATTAACTAATTACAGTTAGAACAAGATTAGATCGGGTAACCCTTGTTTTTTGTAATTTTTATCATGCTAAATTACATATCCAATAATTTATATCCATTAAACAGATCGGTGCAAATCGACCTTATATCGGATCCTCTACTAATACATTGAGAGTCGTACTGTGCTTAGGAATGTATAATTAAACCATTGACAAAAAGGCGAAAATAAAAACTAAACTTAAAGGAAAATATTTATAAAAACCTAAACTAGAAGTAATATTTTTAGTCCGTTCTTTAACGGTAAAATATTGCAAAACCTCTAAATTTTAAAGAACCGCTTGGATTGACATGAAATTTGGTATACACATAGCTAACAAGTCAAAGAAAAAAAGTGATATTGTGCCGATATGTGCTTTTGCCCTGGGGGTGGTTTTCACCCCCTGTTGGGGGTGAAAAAATATTCGTCCAAAGAAAGTCAGGAAATGGATAAACTGGCTAATTTTAAGTAACTTTTGTTCTATAGAGTTTTTTCACTAAATACTTTTCGAGTTATTTGGCAGTGAATATGTTCATTTTTCAACAAAATAACCACTCTTTTAGACGGTTTCTCGCAAATAACTCAAATAGTAAGTATTTTGTCGAAAAATAATTCTTAGCAAAACTATATCCTGTAAAAAATTTAAAAAAATGGTACATATATCATGTCTTTACACCTTGTAGAAGAAGAGTTATAGCTAATGAAAAATGGGTTCATATTCGTCAAATTCCAAATGGAATATTTTAACGTGAAATAACCAAAAATTAAGCAGATTTCGGGGAAAACTCATTACAACTTATTTAAAGTGTTTAAAAAAAGCTTCATTTTTGTTTTATAAAAAAAAATTCTAGCATCAAAATTAAACAAGTTACGCTCAAAATAAAGTTAGTCCCTTTTGGTTTTTGTAAAAAAATCGAGAAAATCACCCCTCCAATTAGTATCTTAAATTAGCTTAATCGTTACGACTTCACAAGTTTCTTGACTCGTGTATATATTGTTTATATGATCTGTAAGTTTCATCGGTTCCAAGTCCTTATTATTGAAAGGGCTGTAGTTAAAAAGGATTGAACGAGTCACTGATCACGAATGTATGCAAATTTAGAAACACCAAATCTTAATCAATTTTTGTCTAACAGAAAAACAAAAAATACATGATATTCAGAAAAGTAAATCTGCCTTTTTTGTTTTTCGAGATTTTTGGTATCTCTAACAATTTTTAAGTTATTTTGAAAAAAAGCATATTTTTCAAAATTTAAGTTTTTCAAAATTTTACTTTGAAACCAAATTTTTTCAAAAATATGCACTTTGAATCGATGAAACTTACAGATAATATAAACACAACATAAGTAAAATAATTTGTGGAGCGGTTACGATTAATTTAGTTTACGTTGCTAATTAGAGGATGGTCTTCCCGATTTTTTTTTGCAAAAACAAAAGAGACTAACTTTATTTTGAGCGTAACTTGCCTAAATTTAATGCTAGAAACTTTTTGTAAAAACAAAAATAAAGCTTTTTTTAAACACTTTAAAAAAGTTATAATAAGTTTTCCCCAAAAAGTGCTTAATTTTTTGGATATTTCACGTCGAAATATTCTATTTGAAATTTGGTGAATATGAATCTATTTTTCATTGGCTATAACTCTGGTTCTACGAGATACAGAGACCTAACGCGTACACTATTTTTTTTTTACTTTTTTATAGGCTATATTTTTGCTAAGAACATTTTTTTCGACAAAGTACTTACTTTTTGAGTTATTTGCGAAAACCGTCTAAAAATGTGGTTATTTTGTTGAAAAATGAACATATTCATTTGCAAATAACTCGAAAAGTGTTGACTTGGCGAAAAAGCTCTATAGAACAAAAGTTACTTAAAATTAGTCAGTTTACCCATTTCCGAACTTAGTTTGGACATATATTTCTTCACCCCAAAGAGGGGGTGAAAGTCACCCCCAGGGCAAACGCACACATCGGCACAATATCACTTTTTTTCTTTGACATGTAAGCTATAAGTATGCCAAATTTCATGTCAATCTAAACGGTTCTTTAAAATTTAGAGCAAAAACCGTGAAAGAATGGACTATTTTGAAATCCACACGTTTTTTAAATATTCTACCGTAGAATACGAATGTCCCTGCATTTGTGTAATATTCGAAATGGCAATATTTGTAAAACGAAGTGAAAGGTATTCATTCCCAGTAAAAAGGGAGTATAAATGAAGTTCGTTTGGAGTATATTAAAGCCGGTAATATACAACGATTTCTCAGTTTACGTTTTAAGTAAATGAGTTGAAAAGATATAACGAAACATCCATTCGTAAGAACTGACGGACGAAATTTAAATGACGAAGAGAATTTATACGCTTTCTAAAACGGTTAATGAGTAAATGAATAAATGACATTTTATAAAGAGATAAATTTTAAAATAATAAATAGGAAATTGTAGTTAATTTACTTAAAATCTAAAGTTGATACAGTTACGGATAGATTTATAGGTAATAAAAAAACTATTTTCCAAATATAACGGAGATATAGATGACTTCAGGTAGTGTAAAAGAATAAAAGAAAAATAAAAAATTGATGAAAATCCGTTATAAAATAAACAAACATGTTTGTTCTGTTGTTTTTTTTAAACCCTGTAGATTTAAGTAGTCATTGTATATTATAATTGAAAAAAGAAAAACCAAGAAAAAAAGAGAAAAGAAAAAGCAAAACAAAGGGAAAAAAGCAAAAAACAAAAAAAAAAGAAAACTAAGAAGATGTAAACCTCCGGAGATGTCGAATCGGGTTTATGTCTTAGCGTAGTAAAAAAACAATTAATAAGAAATAATAATAAAAAAATAATAAAAAAAACAAATTAAAGATATAAAAAAAATAAATATGTACAAAAAATATTTACAACCAAAACAGTGTATTATTTAGATAATAATTGTAATATGTTAGTTTGTTATGTATTTAGAGTTAGAAATTCAGAAAAAAATTCCTCTGACTGAAAAAACAAATTTGTTTGTTTTTAAAATAACAAAATATCTGGCTAATTGGCTCGCCCAAGGCCATCAAATTCACACACAAAAAAACAAGGCCCCTGTTATATTTTGAAGCGCTTGGCTTTGTAGGGTGGTGAGAAAGGTCGCACAAGATTACAATGCCGTCTTTGTCTACCAAAGTACCTATTGAACCATAAGTAACTGTCGGTCGTATCACTGATGTATGTAACAAACAGATTACCTTTGGCTTCAATCCCCAGGTTTTACCTACAACTCACCTGCAGTTCCAGAAGAGCCACTTAGCCCTGTTGGTTATATTGTTATTTATTTAAATTGAGTTTGGAATACAGGGTACCCCTAGATACTTGACCTCATTGGTTTTCTCTCATACCTCTTCAAATAATTTTAGCTCACTCGGTCCAGTAAGCTTTCTCTTATTTGTTAAGGATACCAATTTAGTTTTGGAAAGGTTCACGGAGAGGTTCTCTTTCAGACATCAGTTCTCTATGTAATGAACGGCCTATTGCAGCTGATGCGCAACAGTGCTGGGAAATGTTCCCATAGTCACCATTACAATAACTTCTACAAAACCCAGGACTCAGATTCCTTGAGCGCTTATCCTATGAATTAACTCATCGACAACTGTCCCAGTGTCCTATTTATATATCGGGTTATAATTCAAAAATAAAAAATGTAAATTAATTTCATGTACATTTCCTTATTAAGAACAAGATTACTGATAATTATAGGTATACCTATAAGTAAAATTTTGGAATTTGAAAAAAAATATAATAATTTGAGCATTAATGGGTTAAATTTAAAACTGAATGTTTAATTGAGTATATTTTTAATACTAATTTGTTATAAATTTTTTAGGCTTAAGGGAGGGGGGATACGGTTTGAAATATTTAATTTTTTTTTTATTATTTCAAATAAAAGTGCCTACTTTCAAGAATACTCTATGAAAATTTCAAAATAATCGGAGTAAAATTACCAGAGATACAGCGTGTTGAATATCTCTACCTTCGACTCGCTTTGCCGCGACTTCGCGCCAGCACCCTTGAGCGTAGTGAGAAACGTTAAACAACTGTTCGCCTTCTCTTTTGTAGATTACTCCTCGATTCAAAAAACATATTCCAATGTGCATCACTTTACGATTTGGCAGACAAATAAGAAGATGAAGGTGCAGTTGTCAAAACTTTAAACGCATTTTTCTCAAAACTGCTTTTTCAAATGCGGTGGACATTGTAACTAAAAAACTGCTTGGCCGATCTACCTGATATTTTGCACAGATTTTCTTTAGACATTTCATAAGGTAACAACATCGAGATATTTTTCTTCTTTTGCTTATTTTTTGTTCAACAATAATAAATCTGTTGATCTTCACAAAATTTTTACGAAAAATTTCATTTTTTTGATTTCTGTGTGATACCAAAAATTCAAAAATCATTAAAAATAAAAAACTCGACCTTGAAACCTCGCGAAACTCATAAGCTAATTAAATCTCGTTGAACTTGTTGTTTCGTATGATCGAGTGACGAGTTCCGATGTCCACTGCAAAATCCATTTTTTTGTGAGCTGCCTGTCAAAATTTGTCACCAATGGCTTATTTTTCAATATTTTGGATGGAATTTTTTTCTAAATATTCTTTGGATTGTACTTAACATGCTTATTTAATTTAAAAATAAAATAATTGTACCATAGCTTCGAAAAAATTCACAAAGATGTGCTTGATATGTTGATTTCAAACCATACCCCCCCTTCAAACTGAATAGCTTTGACTGTATTAGTAGAGCTGTTTTGTACTTTCTTAAAGTATCCATT
Organism: Diabrotica virgifera virgifera; assembly: GCF_917563875.1. NCBI lineage: Eukaryota > Metazoa > Arthropoda > Insecta > Coleoptera > Chrysomelidae > Diabrotica > Diabrotica virgifera. Next base: position 206,752,208 of record NC_065449.1, read on the forward strand.
GTGATATTAAATTATATACATCTGGCTTAATTTAAATCCAGAATCAATTCTGAGCATCTCTTTGTAACACACAGCCCTCCTTTCTGGTTGTATTCACACCGCAAGGGTGTGCTTTAGCACTTCATAAAGCGCTCGGAATGCTACAAAAGTATGTCCTCGAGTTTCCCAAATTCTCCCATCTAACAATAAACCTCTTACTCCTTTCAAGACCTTATAGACTTCATTGCCTGGATTAATAGCCGAATTAATTCCCTAAAATCGACACCTTCTAATCAGGTGTCAGGATATGGACTATCCAGCCATCATTTTAATCCAAGAAGACGGTTCATGATTCTCTGGCCTCAAATTAAATAATTAGTGGGTTAAGATTCGATGACGTTGCTCTAATTTACGGGCACTGGAACGACGGCTGGAATTTCGTTGATATCGATTTTGCCTGCCTGGGGTATATATAGATATATATGTATGTGGAAAGGAAGTTCGCACTCGCTTGGAATTCCGAGAAGAGCGGTTAATAAGAGTTGAACGTGAATATGTATACATTTCTACATACCGGGTTCTTTTCTTGGGAAGGGAAGTTTTCTTGTGCTGTCTATATTTAATTATTTTTATGTCTTTTTTACTCTTGTAAGGTTATTTAGGCAATTTCTTATGTTCTGTGCTAAGCAGAAATGTCTTTGTAAATTATTTGCCAAATAGTTTTGAATAACATCTACCTTCAGTATTAAGTATTATAATTCCCTCGTATGTATCTACCAAAAATCGTGATACAAACCTGTTTTAAACTGGGTGTACCAAGTACTCGCACATATACATTTCTTACGTTTCTAATACCTTGTTCTTTATGGTAAATTGTGAGTTTCTACCTAATGCGTATTTGTATTTCACGTTTATCCCTTTTATTTGTACCATAGTGTATATGAGATAACAAAATACCAGACTACATTACAAAGATAAAAGTAGAATCTATACAGGATGACTCCACAAGATACCTATTCTCAAAAACAATAACAAAAAGAAGCAGAAACATATGTATCACGGAGAGTGCTGGAATTAAAGAGAGCTGGGCAAAACATATAGTAAGAAATGCAAGAATAAAAAAACCGAGTACAATAGATATTTCATCGAGAAGGGCAAAAACTTCTGTTGGAATTTGCAGACCATATCGATTGTAACGGTCCGAAGGTCATTATTATTTTTGCTCCACCCTATATACTCAGTCCATTAATCATGTTTGTGTTTCAGTGTATTACGTAATCCATTTCTCACAATGTTGGATTGATTTTGTGTTCTCATGGATATTAATATCTCTTTTATCCGAGGGACCTCGATATGTTTCGTACCGCCAAAAGAATCGGGACTCGTAAATCTTTTACTAATGTATTTTTGGCGACTTTGAGACTGAAATATGTTATTTTGAAGCTGATTTGTTTATGTTGAGAATTCCTTTATAGAGATTAAGTGGCTCTGAGTGTATTTATATAATCCAACAAGTTTACACCTGCACTATTGCGAACGTTGTGAAAAAGCCTGGGAGAATACTGAGCTGAGATATAGCTATCAGAATTTCGTTTGGTTTAGTCCTATTTGCGAGGGAGTTATTGCCTTTAAAGGCGTGGTTGAAATTTGCTTAAATCTTTTCTATTCGTTTTGAAATGAAGAGTGGAAATTGGCAAATTTTTTGATTGGTAAAACCGGACATGGTTGAGTAGGATAGAAAAATGGGGAGATGGAATGAGTTTTGGGTTGTGAAAGAGTTCGAGGTAGATTCGAAATCAGTTCGAGGTAGTCTAGAAGAGAGATCAGTTCTGGTAATCTAGAGCAAGAAGCTAGAGCCTTTCCGTCTGCAGGCTCTTTGCCTTGCTGACGGAGAAAATTGTTGATAATAGTTCAATGGAGATAGTTGTTTGTATTTAGTACAGTTCAGTTTTTGTTCCAGAGCCGAAGTAGGCTTAAGTGGCTGCTGTGGTCGTAGAGTGTAAATTCTCGACCGTATTTTGTGTTTCTAATGATGGATTAAACAGATCCATCGGTTTTTTTTGTCGAAAAGTTTTTCGTTTTTTTTTTTTATAAGTTTAAATAATAACAATAGTATACAAGTGTTGCATACAATAAACAAACAATGGAATTTCATCTCTAATATAATTAATAGCTGTACTTTATCTGTCAAAATGAGTATCGTTATGTGTCGTGGCAACAAATGTGCCGTAACATCAGGACGATGTTTAACACTTTAACTGCCGCATGGATGGACTATGGATCACCCACGGATAAAGAACACAACAAGGTACTTGCGCTATTTTTAATTGTTAAACGCTTACCTTTCGCGTGAAAACGTAAGAGTTCAACAAGTAAACAGTAAATAAACAAGTAGGTAAGTAAACAAGTAGTAAAATGATTAAAGACTTTTTTTTGCAACTTTGCTAAAATTTTATTTATTTCAATAAAGTAAGAATTGTGTTTAATTATTATATTTTCTTTACCAATCTCTATCCTTCTTATAAAGTAATCACGCATGAAAGTAGCCTACGGTAAGTACAGACATTTCAAATAACCGGCATTCTTAGTTTTATATTTTTTTATAAATACGCATATATTATATTTTCTTTTGTAGTTATGGCGCCCCCTCCCCCTTCCCCTATTATTACGCCTAGCTCTACAGCTACGTGTTTTGCAAAGAAAAATCGCAAGGGAGATCTTTAAGCCCGTATTTAAAGAACAGCACATGGAGAAGAACTATATCCAGACGCTAAGCTAATAAAAGAAATAAAGTCCAGAAAACTCCAATATACAGGACAACTCAGAAGACATTCTAACGAAAGAATAATAGAGCTCATGTAGAAAGAAGTCCCAACTGGAAAAGGACCACGGGGAGGACCTCGACTCCGGTGGCGAGATAATACAGCAGGAGACCTTGAATCTATGGGCGTGCAGAATTAGATGAAAATTGCTCAAGACAAAGAAAAATGTGGTCGTGTTGCCAGCTGAAACCCACGAATTGTTGTAACGCGACGAAGTACGTAAGTAAAGTGTTTATATCATTTTTAGTTTTAAAAATTATTTTACAATATTATTTTAGATTAAAAATGAATAACCATTTTCAATTTCGTTGCAACACGAACCTACAGCCGGATTATATTCTAGTTCAATCAGAGAGTGCAGCAAGCACCTCTACCGGTTTCGAAACTTATTAGTCTCTCATCAGGAGGCACATATTATGCTGCTCTCTCTAACCCAACCAGTACAAACCCCGACGTGCAGTCACGGATTGCAACGAACGAAATGGCAGGGGTGCCCTAGCGGCAGATTGAAAACTTAGTCTTTTGCTAGCAGTTGCTTTTAAAATAGGTTTCTTGTTTCGTGTTGCAACTAAATTGAAAATGGTTATTCATTTTTGATTTACATGTTTACTCTGATTGGAGTACGAAGGGAAGCATTCTCGTTGGAACTTTACCGCGCTGAGCGGATGGGACGTGAATTATAAATTGTAAAATTCCCTCATCTTCTTTAGTCTCAGCATCCGTTATGGCTTGCAAATTTTACAAGTCTCGGCTTGTAATCAATCTGGTGGAATGTAAAGTAATATTTTAATAATTTTTTTTTCCTTACATTACGCATCAACCACGCAGGGTTATTAGCGTGTATGGATTGTGTTACAAAATTATAAATTAAAAATAGGTTTTAAACATAACAATAGGAAATTATAAAAAGCCCTAAATTTATACAAAGTAAAAGTAAAGTAAAATACAGTAAAACCTCGATAGAACGGACCTCTATTTAACGGACTTTGGATATAACGGACAAGAAATCCGATCAAATACAAAAAAAATTGAATGCAAAAAATATGAAAAATGGAATTCTGGAAGAAAAATCAGCAAGAACATGATCTCGGTACTGTTTTGTGCCAACGCCGATGGATCGCATTGATTGACTGTTATATTGTTGGCAAATCTCGTAACCCCTTGAGTTGTCAAAGATATAATGCATCATCTGCCAGTTTCATATTATAGCTCTAATAAGGCATGGTTCATCACAGATATTTTTAAGAATTGGATTTTTAAAGAACTTGCACCTACGGTGAGAAAATTTCAAGTGAAGAAACTGGAAATACTGCCGAAAGAGGTGAAATATTTATAGATTTTAGGCAACGCTCCTGCTTATTCCCCAGAAAATATTCGACATTCAGAAGATGGCAACTTTAATTGTATGTTTTTGCCAAAAAATACATCGCTTATTCAACCCATGGATCAGTAAATAATTTTGGCAACCAAACGAATATTTTGCAAAAAGTTTTTAGATGAAGTAGAAAAGTAAAAAAGTAGCAAACAACTGATTCCTTTGTACACTGTATTTAAATACAGTACATATTTTTTTAAAACAAAATTTGACTGATTTTAAAGATATTTTTATATAACGGACTTTCGGCTTTGACGGACATCCCGTCCCCCAATTTGTCCGTTATATCGAGGTTTTACTGTACTATATTCTTGGTAAAAGGTTGCAGTCTTTGAGGAATATAAAGATGCTTTTTGTATCACTGTCTTTTCCGAGTGCTCTATTTATTGTTGGTGGTATGTTGTACTTTATACTAGGGATGGGAAAAACCTACCTGTTATAACCTAAAATCGGTTTTTTTAATTCGAAACAACCGGTTTTACCGGTTGTTTTTTGTCCCGGTTATAACCGGTTTTTTCTTTTCAAAGTAATAACCGGTGAAAATCCGAATAAGTTACCTGTGGAAAAAAAATTAACTTAGAGAAAAATACAGAAATTTCTATCTATTTTCGATCTCAATCATATTTATGTATTATAAATAATATGCGAAGTAATTAACCCAAACAACCATAATTCAAATTTTATTTACTAATAGAGAACTGGACGAAAGTGTCACATCAGATTTTATGAAACGATTTTGGGGAATAGTTATTTAGATTTAGATGATAATATTTACATAAAAAAGTAAGTGATCTGCTTGAAATCGATATTCCAACCATCATCTAAAAAATTGTTTATACTTGAGTACTTGAGACTCTTGTATGAAATGTGAATACCGAAATACGATTAGGAGTCTCCATTATGTAATTTTTAAACAATAAAATAATTCTTAGGAAATAAAAGGTAGGTATTATCCAAAAGTATTAAAAAATATTACCTACTGAAATTTTTTGATGGTAATAGAAATAGAGAAGTAAATAATGAATTGGTTTATCGAATTTAATTTTAAGTAAAATATTTAGTCATTTGGATATTTTTTTAAACTCGATAGATCCAAGGGACATTTCGGTAGATCGGTAGGATCATCACTTTTGGGAATATCCCAATTATTCAGCAAGCAATATACGCCGAGGCCGTCTACAACGAGCGACGAATCAGAGATTGGGATACTTTCGCCCATTTTAGGGTAATTTGAAAGCTCCTGGGAAAATTTGTGTAGGTTGAATTGGTTGGGGAATTTTTCGGGAGGAAAATTGAGCAAACTAAAGTGCAATATAAATGTAACATTATAACCTATTGAGTATTTGCTTTTGATTAAAAAAACCGAAAACCGGTTTTTGGAACAACCGGTTTTTTTGACCGGTTATAACCGTAAGTAAAAAAACCGGTATACCCGAAAACCGGTTTTTTGTTCAACAACCGCCATTCCTACTTTATACTTCGGACACTGCAATAAACAATGTTTTACGGTAAGGACACTTCTACACAAATCACACACAGGTTGATCGGCACGTTGGAGTATGTAGCCATGGGTTAATTGAGTATGGCCAATCCGGAGACGTGTGAAGATTACTTGTTCTCTTCTGTTTTTGAATTGTGGAATTTGATTGTGATTAATGTCAACTTCGTACAACTTGGTTGGGGAGTCCCTCCATGTATCCTGCCATATTTTAAAAGTATTTTCTTTGAAATATGCTTTCGGGTCGGTGTGTAGGGTTTTCATGTTCTCTTCTGCGTTTGGGTTATTAGGTGCATTCTTTGCTATTTTGTCTACAACCTCGTTACCTTCGATTCCAGTATGAGATGGTACCCAAATAAAATTAACTTTAATATTCATATTTTCTGCCTGTTTTAGTTCCTTTTTAATTAAAAGTAGTAGTGGGTGATCAGAATAGAGTTGTTTTAAAGCCAATATTGAGCTGAGAGAATCTGCAATAATGATGCTTCTCTTTTTATTTTTGTTAACTATCAGAGCTAATGCTGTTAGAATAGCAAACAGTTCAGCGGAGAACGTTGTTGTGTATGAAGGTAATTTATAAGCTGCTGTGTAATCTGTCGAGTAGATTGCTGCGCCAGTTCCGTCTTCGTTTTTGGAGTCATCGGTGTAAACTTTGAAGCAGCTGCCATATTTCAATATTGTTTTATGTGCTATTAGATTGAAAATTTAGTCTTTTATTTTAGATTGCTTTAGAAGCACCCTATATCTAAAATTATCCTTTCATTTAACATTTTTCATTCGTTCTTTATACAAGATATTATACACTCTAATACTCATTTTCTATGGTTTCAGTCTATTAAGGAGCTGTTCATTCCTAACTCAAAAACGATAATACCACATAATTGGCATTCATATTTTAGAAAAGCGATTTTTGTTTTAATCAAAGCTAAGTGGAGAGACTTAATTTGTTACCTAATTCCTAAGACAAGATCCCGTGTAAAGCAGAGAGAAGCTGTAATGATTCATTCATGCAGTCATGTGACTGACTCTTCAAAGAGAATTAGCTTTTCCTTTTAAAAGTCGTTCGTTACTCACTTTCTGCTTATTAAATTTCTTAAAAATTACATGTAGGAGATTGTACGTTGAACGCATTATTATAAAGGACGGTTATGTAAAAATTTGGTATTGGATGATTAGGCCAATCAAGTAAAAATAAGCCTTTTTCGTCACAATAGGGAACTTGCACATTTTTATGTTAAAAAAATTAAAAAATACCAAGTTTCTTGTAAATGGTATTGTGATTTATGGTATACAGCCAGCTACAGGAAGTTTATTTTCCTCCTGGATTTTTATGTTATTACGTAATAATGTTGAGTTTAGTTTAAAAATAAGATTTCCAAAAAAATTTCACATCTCAAAAGCTCATAGTAAATTGGAAGTACAAATTTAAAATCATCTGTGTATTTAAATCATTTCAAACGATCGAAAAAGCGAACCCTTGTAACGTCATATCGTAATAATTTGTAATGACATTTCCCTGTCTCATATAAAAGTATGTAGCATTTTGTTTAGTTTGGGGTTTGATACAGTTTTTGGAAGAGATAGTATTGTGTGTGTGTTTACTATGTAAAATAAAACTTTTTCTTCCTACTTTATAAAGAGGCTCAAGCCTGATTTACTTCGGTTTTTAGCCACAATTGACATTGTCTGACCATCTTTTCCTCGGTCGTCCCAGTGATCTTCTTCCATTTTGGCGATTTGTCTCTTGCTATTCGTACTATTAGTCCTGTCGTCAGGGGGAGTACAACGGCCTCCTTAATTCAGATGGACTTACCTAAGTTTTTTTCATGTATTTTGACCCGTAGAATACGAATTTTTTGGGTAACAGTTGATCCGGATGTCGATAAGATTGTTATAGACAAAGAACTTGAGGAATTACATAACAGCGATTTCCCGCAAAACAAAATATTTTTTTGTATTATTTGGGTCATTCTAAGCAAAAAATGTTCTGGCAAGTTTTTTCGTAGGATGCATAGTTTTCGAGATAAGCGCGGTTGAACTTCCAAAAAATCGAAAAATTGCAATTTTTGAACCAGAATAACTTTTGATTAAAAAATAAAATAACAATTCTGCTTACTGCATTTGAAAGTTCAAGTCAAATTCTATCGGTTTTGATTATTTGCATTGCTAAAAATTAATTTTTTTATTCTTAAACAAAGCTATAAACAGTAATAAACACCTAGTGCGTGAGTGATGTTTTCAATGATTTCTCATTTAAAATCGAACAAGTAGGTAGAGTAGGTACTAGTGCAAGCGAGACAATATCTACGTAGGATGTATTAAAACGCATGTATTAGGTACGGGAAACACTATGTGTTTATAGCTTTGTTTGACAATAAAAAAATAAATTTTTAGCAATGAAAATAATCAAAACCGATATAATTTAACTTGAACTTTCAAATACGGTAAGCAGAATTACTATTTTATGTTTAAATCAAAAGTTACTCGGGTTCAAAAACTGCAATTTTTCGATTTTTTGAAATTTTAACACCGGTTATCTCGAAAACTATGAATCCTACGAAAAAACTTGTAGAAACATTTTTTGCTTAGAATGACCCAAAAAATACGAAAAAATGTTTTGTTTTGCGAGAAATCGCTGTTATGTAATTCCTCAAGTTCTTTGTTTATAACAACCTTATCGACATCCGGATCAACTGTTACCCAAAAAATTCGTGTTCTACGGGTCAAAATACATAAAAAAGACTTGGGTAAGTCCATCTGAATAAAGGAGGCCGTTGTGTCCCCCCTGTTGACAGGACTATATTATATTTCTTGATACTAAGTGTACTAGGTGTATTTTGAACAAAAAGAAAATATAACTTTTAGTATATTTTGGTTAGATGTACCTACATTACAGATTTAATGATAGTTACCTATACAATATTTTTCTGGAACTGTTTTTACTATAAAATTAAGATAAACTGATCATAATAAATATTTATGTTCATAATAGGTAAGTTATCATACTGCCCTTTATAAAAACCCTCTACGGTCATTTAAAAAAAAATTTCTTTAAAAACCTCAAATATTATGAAATATAATATGAAGGGTACAGGGTAAAAACAGCCAAAGTCACAAATCTGTTGTTTGTAGTATGTAATTCGAATTTTTAACTTTAAATCGGCATTCCTTTATTTACAAGTATGTAACTAATCTAAAATGTGAAAATATTTTTTTTTTCAGTAAGCATTTTTTATTAGTGTATTATAATCAAAACTAATGTTTAAAGTATTAATTTTTTTTTGTTAACTTTTCATTGACTGTTGTTTCCTTTTTTCCTGTGGACTCTGGCTGTACGGTATCTTTTCAAATGTTAAAAGCTATGGACTAAGGCTATGTTTTGCATTTTTTACAAATAGAATGGTGACTTCTGATTGTTTAGTACCGAATGGCGCGAATAACTCAATTTAAAAAAAATGTGACTTTGGCTGTTTTCCCCTGTACCCTTCATATAGTCCACAGTCCCCCGTAAGTCGGAAAATATCGACCGCACGGAAATAAAACAGAAATTATAGAAAATCACCTTTTCAACAATTTCAGTTCCCGCACTTTTTGTCGAAAAGTTTGTAAATGCCAGATGGCATTGGAAGAAAATCAAGATGGTGGCAATTTTATTAAATTCAGACTTTCAGTTGGTCTATCTTCCCACATGATGGGTGTGGCTAAATTCTAAGGTGCTTTGATTTCAAACCTAAACATCCTAATATACATGGGTTCGATCCCCAATTCAAATTTTTATTTTTTTATACATTTTATGATTGTAAGTATATTAATTATAAAAATTTTTGGTATTGTCTTAATAAAAAATTTTGGAAAGCAGTAAGTATTAAAATTAGTTTAATATTTAAATAAAATATAAGTAAACTGTTTAAAGTATATTAATTTCGTTGAAATCATATTATAGAAGTATAACTTCTTACGTGCGTACAAAGTACACACACATTCTTTTTTTCTATTACAAAAATGTATAATTTTGTAATTATACACTTTTTAATACTTTCTATCAAACTTTATTTCTAAAATTGAACATTGAAAAAAATTGTACAGGTTAAAATAATTAAACAAATAACAAATTTTGAAAAGTAACTCTCCAAATATGGCTTGATCCTACAACAAACGTGGCAGAAGCTTTAGATGTAACGTTTATCAAGATACCGTGACATTTGGGTGAAAAGCTGCTTCTATTTTGAGTGAAAGTGATCGCATGACTGCATGAATGATTAATCCTCTTTGAGTAACTTTCTTACAAGTTTAATTGAGGGTATATGAAGATTAGGCTATCCCAGAAAGTATACTGTTTAATACAAGATGTGAACTTTTCAAATATAACTTGGGCGATACGATGTTTAAAAGTAATGTGGGACGACAAGAAAAATAATTGCCACAACTTTTGTGGAAATAATAAATGTTTGTGTGGGTGGACTTCAATAAAAATGTGACTCAAACACAGAGCCTATTTTACTTCAAATCGGGCCCGAGGCACTACACAATTTTCAGGCCCCTAAATATAATTTAATAATAATAATACTTTTTTTATATATTAATTATGTATTTAGTTTTATTAACCCGGGAGCAGTCTCGCTCACTTCTGTTACGTAAGTAGTCGCGCGTAAAGAAAAGATCTCACAACCAGATTTAAATATGAATTTAAATCAAATTTCTAACAATTTGAAAGCTAATAAGTTCTCACCTAAACCATAAATTCCACAAAAAAAAATAAAAAAATTTAAAAAAAAATAAAAAAAAAAATTCTACGCATTACTACTATCTTTCTCGAGACACTTACGAGTGGAAAACAATGTTGAACAATTTTTCATCAAGATATCAGGGAAAAAGATAAAATGTGAGATCTTTTCTCTGGGCGCAACTGCTCCCGGGTTAATAGTAATATAGTTGCACCAGAAATTTTAATTTTAATTAAGAATAAATATCTAAAATTTATATTTAAACAATTAAAAATTGTTTGATTGTTTAAATAAAAATTTTTAAACATGAGTAAAATTTGAATAGGTATAGAGCACATTATTGGTACATTATAGATAACAATAAAATTTGACTAACGTGCCTAACGTGCAACTAGACGAAAATACAAATCCCATCCCTATTAAGAGAGGCGTGAGACAAGGAGACGTAATATCGCCGAAGCTTTTCAACCTAGCACTAGAAGACGTCTTCAAAACGACAAATTGGTCAACCTATAGCATTAACGTTAATGGCAAGAAGCTAAATCACCTCAGATTCGCTGACGACATTGTGATAATAGCGAGCTCATTCGAGGAACTGCAAATTATGATAGAGGAACTCGCAGGCAGCTCCCAATACGTCGGTCTAAAAATGAACATGAAGAAAACAAAAATAATGACAAACACAGATGACCCCAGACGCATAACTATAAATGGCAGTGAGATAGAAAAAGTCCAGGAATATATCTACCTAGGCCAAATCCTGAAACTTGACAAAGAAAACCAAAGTGCGGAAATTAATAGGAGAGCAAGACTAGCATGGGCAGGATTTGGAAAACTTGGTTGGATACTTAAGAACCGCAAAATACCTCAATATTTGAGGACCAAAGTGTTCAACTAGTGAAAACGACTGTCAGATAAAAAGAGGAGCGACTGGGTAAGATCAAAAACAAAAGTCGAGGACATAACAACAAAAGTTGCCAAACTTAAATGGAGCTTTGCAGGCCACACTGTTAGACAAAAAGACCAACGTTGGAATGCCACGATACAACATTGGAGACCTTACCAAAGTAAACGACCGAGAGGAAGACCACAGATGAGATGGGTTGATGATATTAAAAGAGTAGCCGGAACGAATTGGAAATATGTTGCTCAGGATAGAGACCGATGGAAGGAGTTGGGAGAGGCCTATGTCCAAACGTGGACGATAGAAGGCTAAGAAGAAGAAGAAGAAGAAGAAGAACGTGCCAATTGATGAAATATATCCAGGAGATCGCTCATGTTGAATAACAACTGTCCTATTGATATTTTTCAACAGTTTATAAACGTAACAATAAACACGGCTATATTTAGAACAACAAACTACACTAACTTCTCGCGAATAATTTTTTCCCTATTAGCTGTTGTTTTATAAAAAATCGCACTTTACTTTCTGGTTTTATTATCATCCAGTTGTGTAAAACACTCACTAATTTTATCAATATTTTGATTTCGTCGATTAGATTATTTTTAAAAAGTCTCTACGAAAAGAGTTATTGACATTGTCGTTTTCTATAGATGACGGAAATATACGTGTGACAGGTGAAGTCGCTTGAAAATTAACAGTGAAGTCATCATCTTTCATCTTCTTTGATTTAGACAAGTCAAAACCGGCGGGTTCGTTGGAAAAAATATTCCCATGAGATTTTTTTGCATAATCATATTCGTGAGACATACCAGAATAAGGTTCAAGAAGTCGCCCAGGTGAAAAGTGGTCCAATTTTTTTTTCAATTTTTTTAATCAAATTGCAAAAATCAATATTTTAGGTTTTTTGGACGATTCTGGACAAAAAAGTCTGTTATAATTTTTCTCTAAAATTGCTCTTTTTCGAGTTATAAGCAATTTAAAATTGAAAAACCGAAAAATGGCGATTTTTTAGGCTTAATAACTCGGTTAAAAGTTATTATTATGAAAGTCAGAAAGTGATCAAATAAAAGTTTAAAGCCCGCCCTACAAGATCCTGAAGAAATTTTGTCATTACTTTATCACTAAGCTGTTATTTTTAAGTAAAAATAATGAGCGCCATGCACGTATTAAGTGGCCTGCAATGATGAGTGCGAGAGAGATGCCATTCCGGCAGTCGATGGTACATCTTACTCGCACTCGCATTTACAGCCGCGCATCAATACGATCTTACGGCTCATTATTAATAATTAGAAATAACAGCTTAGTAATAAATTAATGACACAAATTTCTTCAGAATCATGTAGTGGAGGCTTTAATCTTTGATTTGGTCACTTTCTGAATTTCATAAAAATAATTTTTAACCGAGTTGCCTTAAAAATGGCCATATTCGTGTTTTTCAAATTTTAAATTGCTTATAACTCTAAAACGATCAACTTTAGAGAAAAATTAAAAGAGACCTTTTTTATCCAGAATGGCCCAAAAAACCAAAAAAATTATCGGGACCGAAAAATTATTTTTACAATTTTATTAAAAAAAAATGAAAAAAAATTTGGACCATTTTTCAAGTGGGCGACTTCTTGAACCTTATTCTGGGACGTCTCACGAATATGCTTATGCAAAAAAATCTCATGGGAATATTTTTCCCAACGAACACGACGGTTTCGCCTTGTCTAATTGTAACTCGCCCTTTACCACATATTGATCAGAAACAGGATAGGGAGACGAATTTCCTTTTTGCTCACTGTTGTGGGGTATAAAAACTGATAATATTGCATTTTTTGTGCAATTTTTGATTTTTTAGTTTTTACCACTTAAATGTTTGTATAGAGGTTTCGCTAAACTCAGACACAACTGGCTAGTGATTTTAGTAAGTAATTTTGCCAATTTGGTAAAATTGGCCAAAAACAAAAAAATTACATACTAAAATCACTAGCCAGTTGTGTCTGAGTTTAGCGAACAGACTATATTTAACTATATTAACAATAATAACCAAACGATTAGTTAAGAAAAATATGTAAATGTTTAAAGAAATTAATAGATTGGTTGTTAAGTAATAGTTAAATAAATAGTTAATACATGAATATATTAGTTGAACTTAAGAAGCACAGGACTGAAAACTAATACAAGCAAGCAAGACCTTGCAGAAATCGGCATCAAACTAAATATTTAACTAAATTTAGTGCATTTTAAATAAAAAATTTATTTTTAAATAAAAAGTGCGTAGTATATGTGTTAATTCTCTTGTTAATTCTACCTCTTGTTAATCCTTTGAAGTGGTGTCTAAAAATTTTGTTTATTGCTATTGAAGCCGACAAGGCAATCTACTCTTATTGTTATTATTTATCATTTGCTGTTCGTGAAATGAAAAAATTTTGAAAATTTATTTTGTTATTGTAATAAAATTTTTTTGACGATCTTTCCGGGTCCCCATAAAATGCGGCGGGCCCGAGGCAGGTGCCTCACGGGCCTAGTGGTAAAATAGGCCCTGCTCAAACAATGTTTGTTAAAAAACGCGAAAAAATATGTGATCTACAGAAATAATAGTTGTTTTAAAATTATATATGTATACAATGTTTAAAACCAAATGGAATAAATTCATTACTTCGTGAATGGACGATGTTGGAAATAAATCCCGAGACAGGCCGAATTTTATTTTTAGATTATGATTTTTTTGTCATCATCATCATAAGTGGCTCGAAAATCCGTTGTGGATCTTCTTCGTGGTCGTCCTCTACTTCTTGTGCCGTTTGGTTTTGAAAAAGTTAATTTTTTATTTAAGATTAAGAATTTTTGGCATATCATAATAGTGACGTCATCCATCTGGACGTGATGACGCAATTCGTGATTTTTTTAAATGAGAATAAGGGTCTTGTGCTACCTTGATTGCAAGGGTATGGAATTCTCTATTCAGTAATGTAAACATTAACATAATTATTTTTACAAGGTGTCCAAAATTTTTTTTAATTAAATTAATTTACACAAAAAGAAGAATGTATGTGATTTATTTAATTTAAAATTCATTTTACTGCTGTCAGAAAACACAAACAAATCTTTATTTGTCAAAATAAACATTGACTTTCGCTGCTGGGTTGGAGTTTAAACATTTAATTTAATCGAAAAGCAATGTTTATTTATCAAAAAAACATTTTCTTTCTATTTTTTTGAGAGCAGTAAAATGTATTTTGAATTAAATCGCCCAAATGTATTGCGTAGGTATTCATACAGAGTGTTAGTAAATAAATGCGACAAGCTTCAACGAGAAATTCTGTATAAAAAAATAATGACAGTTTTCTGTGGCTCTATAAACGTATGTCAGCACATACTTTGTTTCCGAGATCGGGGTATTGATTTTCTCTTATGGCTTTGTCTAATGTACCATCGTGCGAAATATGAATACCTAGATACCTACCTACTACTACCTAGATAATTGTAGTATAGTTTGTCAAAGGCACGAAAAAGTTTGCAAATCTCACAATCTCACAAAGAGTTTGAAAATCTCACAATCGCCATAACGTCAGGCGATTTTAAGATTTTCAAACTCTTCCCTACGTTTGACAAACTGTAGAAGTAGACCAGTGCGCATCTGTAAAAATATTAGTACATTTGGATGTTCAGTGGTGACTCATATTTTTTTGCAGAAATTGCTTGAAAATAACTGATATAATAATATTTGAGTTATCCTCCCACTCAAAAAGGTCCGGAACATTGTTTAAATAATCAAAATGTCAAAAAATGAAGAAAAAATTCGATTTTTTTCTTCGTTTTGTGATTATAACTTTAAAAGTATTCATTTTCTCTCCGACGTCCCTGAGGGGCATAAGAAGTTTCGAGAAAGAAGAAGAAGAAGTATTCATTTTCTAGAAAGGTTGCACCGACATAAAAGTTGCGTAATTAAATGTCCTACTTTATGGGATTAATTGAAAATTTTAAAAATTGTCACCCTTGTTGCAAAATAGCAATAATTTCGAAAAAAACATAAAAAAAACAAGTATTCGCATTTTAAGTTTTTCAACCATTTATGCTACACTTAGGACCTTTATATTTCACCCAGAAAAACATTATGATATGATAAAACAATACTGTAAATTTAATTAAGATCGGTTTAATAGATTTTGCAAACTAAATTTTGCCATCCAGCTTTCGCAAAAGAAAAATTCATTTTTTCAAAATGTTGCAGCACTAAAAATAAAGCAGGCAGCAAGTTGATTTTTTGCATATAAAAGAATAATGCACATTTTATTTGCAATTTGCAAAATTAAAATCGGTTAACTACCACGGCGTCAGGAATTTTTTTAAATAAACATTAATTTTTGGTGCTACGCGCAGGACAGCGGATACGTTCGCTCTGATTGGGCATTCCAATGACCTTTGATAATGATTGAAACATTTTAATTTTTAGTACATTTCGAAACAAATAAATAAATTTGTTTATTGTAAAATAAAAACACATACTCTGTCCTTTGAAATAACACTTTTTTTGCAAAAACTTTCTTTGTTCATATGTTTTAACTTAGAAAATAAAAGTGTATTATTTTTAAATATATGCAATTGATTAAACAATGTTTCACAAACAATAATCAAATTAGTTTGATTGTTGTGGAATTAAAATATGAACATACAACAAAATATAGAGTAAGAAAATAATATATTAGATAAAGATTGGAAGAAATTTTGGTGGAAATCAACTAGTGTGAATCGAACACCGCTGTCCTGCGCGTAGCACCAAAAATTAATGTTTATTTAAAAAAAATTCTGACTCCGTGGTAGTTAACCGATTTTAATTTTGCAAATTTCAAATGAAAGGTACAGTATTCTTCTATTTACTAAAAACAATTTAAACTTGCTCTCTGCTTTATTTTCAGTCATGCAACATTTTGAAAAAATGATTTTTTTTGCGAAAGCTGGATTGTAAAATTTATTTTGCAAAATTTATTGAACCGATTTTAACTAAATTTGCAGTATTGTTTTATCATGTCATAAAGTTTTTCTAGCTGATATATGAAGGTATACCATACCAAGTGTAGCAGAAATGATTGAAAAACGTAAAATGCGAATACTTGTTTTTTTTATGTTTTTTTTTTCGCAATTATTGCTATTTTACAACAAAGGTAACAATTTTAAAAAATTTTAACTGATCTTATATTGTAGGAAATTTAATTACGCAACTTTTATTTTAGTGCAACTTTTCTCGGAAGTGAACACTTTTAAAGTTATAATCAAAAAGCGAAGAAAAAAATCGAATTTTTCCTTCATTTTTTGACTACTTAAACAATGTTCCGGACCTTTTTGAGTGGGAGGATAACTCAATTATTATTATGGGCGATTCGAAAATGGGCCCAGAGTCAGGTAACAAACCGTTAATGTGTACGAAATTGGGCCCAGGACCAAAATTTATATGCAAAGGTATATACGAAGTTCGGCCCAGATGATAAATACAAAAAAACATTGTATTTTGTTAATAAACAAAACAAAACGTGTCGCTCACTTTTTCCGGTTCTAAAAATAATAGTCCAAAACAATATCTTAGCCACTTTCCAATTTCTGAACGTTTGTCATTATAGTCGTTTGTTAATCCCAATTGTTGTATTTTTCGCCACCAAGCTTGTGTTAGATGAAATCTACAGCCTATTAACTTCGATTCTGGTCAAACATTATTTACTGCATTATGTATGGATTTTTTAAAATCCACTACAATACAGGGTGAGGCAGATAAAGGGCCTATTAGAAATATCTCGAGAACTAAAGCTAAGAGAATCTTGTAAATTGGAATACAGGGGTTTTGAGGTATGAACTATTTAATGAAAATATTTTCTTCTCTTTGCTACTTCCGGTTATACCGGAAGTTGATTGTAACTTCGTTTTTTTAAATGGGACAACCTGTATATTTTTACATTTTTGGATTCTCCTCGATTTCTTCTTTCTTAAAATATAAGGTTTTGTAATATTATACAGGGTAGGTTAAAAGATAATTACGTTTTCTTATTAATTTCGTAGCAACATTAACACCCTGTAGGATTGTATTAGATTGGCATAATAAACTCTATTAATGCTCAAATGATTTTTAATATAGTCTACTATTGTTAAGAGTTATTGGTATAGTTAAATTTTTCATTTTAGTATACAGGGTTGGTCGAAACTCGGAATGAGTATTTTCTGAGTTTTCTTAAATGGAACACCCTGTATTTTAGTATTGTAATGAAATGCTATTTTATGGTACTTTTTAATTTCTTAAGCATTCCCTATACCTAACTTCTTTAATTTGTGAGTTATTGGTGATTCAAGTCAAACATTAATTGCAACACAAAATAGGTGAAATTGTATTAGGTTGGCCGTGAAAATATTCAGTCACAAATAATTTTTTGGAAATAAATACATATTAATCTATACTGATACTTAAAATTGCCAATAGTGGTTCAGGTTTCAAAACACCATCGAAGTTAAGATTGTTGGTGCGATTAACAATTAAGCACAAACTAAAGCAGTTAGGTATAGGGAATGCTTAAGAAAGTAAAAAGTACCATGAAATATCATTTCATTAAAATACTAAAATATAGGGTGTTCCATTTAAGAAAACTCAGAAAATACTCATTCCGAGTTTCGACCCACCCTGTATACTAAAATTAAAAATTTAGCTACACTAATAATTGTTAACAATAGTAAACTATATTAAAAATCATTTGAACATAAATAGAGTTTATTATGTCAAACTTCTACAATCCTACAGGGTGTGAATATTGCTACGAAATTAATAAGAAAACGTAATTATCTTTTAACTCACCCTGTATAATCCTACAAAACCTTATATTTTAAGAAAGAAGAAATCGAGGAGAATCCAAAAATGTAAAAATATACAGGGTGTCCCATTTAAAAAAACGAAGTTATAAGCAACTTCCGGTATAACCGGAAGTACCAAATAGATGAAAATATTTTCATTAAATAGATCAGTCTTCAAAACCCCCTTATTCCAATTTTCATAATTCAGTTGTCTTTGGTTCTCGAGATATTTCTAATAGGCCCTTTATCTGCCTCACCCTATATACTTGGGATTAAAACACATTTTACGTTCCACCAAAGTTTTTAAAATAAGTCGAAAACAAGCTTCATAGGTAAGTTCGGATAATGGGATATAGCGTCCATTAAAAAAGCCATGAAGCGTAAACAGTTGCTTAAAAAATTGAACAGTACAAAACAACAAGTACACTACTTGAATGAAACAGAGAAACTAAATAATAATTTCAACATATTTACACATTTCCTTCTACCTGCTAACATCTCTGGGCCCAATTTCGTATTAGCCTTATCTACAAGTGTTTATACACCTTTTGCATTAATAGTTGTTGGGCCCGATTTCGTACTGCCCATTATTATATGGGTTAATTTCAAGCAATTTCTGCAAAAAAATTAGAGTCACCTCTCAACGTCCATCTCAAAACAGATCCGCCCTGGACCAAAGCGGTACTTTATCGTAGTCATGTCGTCTAATATTAAAAATTGCTATTATAAAAAGTTGTTTAAAATTAAAACCTATGTTTCTTTCCAGATACATTCTTTTGATTGAAATATTGTCAACTATAAGAGTACTTTACTCTTGAACAAAGTTTATATTTTTTGACGTACTTACCTCGTTTAAAATTGATAAAATTCGATATATTATGATGGTTGTATCTTATGTTCAATACTATGCAGAAGCTTTTTATCAAGGATAACCTTTTTTTTATTTCCCTAATTTTCTATCAATTATTCTCCTTTCCTGTTTTCAAAGAATTTATATTAATATAACGACCCTTTATTTTTGCTTATTGTTCTGTTTTGATCCTAAAAACCAAAATTTGGTTTTTTGATCCTAAAAACTTTTTGATACCCCTGGTATCTCTACACTTCAATATCCATATCTCCCTTGATTTTCTTATCGATATCCCTACCACTTGGCCCTACTAATGTTTAAATATTCACTTCTGAAAAGAACATACCATTTTCCGTCGGTAACCATTAGCACAGCAACAAGTTCTAATAGACCTACGTGTTTCACCGGTAAGTTTTTCAGTATTTAGTAAAAAAGCTTGTTTTGATTGAAGTAATTAGGTACTACAGCAAAGAAATATATAATATGTGAAATTTTTTAATTTTTATTTCTTGTTTTGATATAAAATATTTCTTTTATCTCGTCAAATACTATTTTAATTATTACAGGTTTGTTTAAAATTAGTTTTATTTTAATAACTTTTTTATATATTGTCTTCAGTTTTAATCTACTTGTCTCTTAGTTTATTCAAGTTCCTTACTTTCTGAGATTTGGGCTTTTTAATATCGCGTGGACACTTGACTGGTTTTCTGAGCTTAAAACTTAAGGTTGCTTTTCTTCTTCTTCTTAAGGTATCCATCCTCTCCTTAATGATCAATGGAGGTTGGCTACTATAATTGCAAACTCTTGTGTGTCTTCAGCTGTCCTTATTAGCTGTTCAAAATTTAGCCCTGTCGATTGTCGGATAGTTCTTAGCCACGATAGTCTTTTCATTCTTAGTCCTCTCTTTCCCTCTATATTTCCTTTCGCTATTAGTTGAGCTTATCGTTATTTATTATTTCTCAAGGGTGTAACAAAAATACAGGTAATAAATTAAATCACATATTCTGGGACCAAAAATAGTTCGAATTAACCTGACTTACCTTAGTACAAATATGCACATAAAAAAAGTTATAGCCCTTTGAAGTTACAAAATGAAAATCGATTTTTTCGAATATATCGAAAACTATTTGAGATTTTTTATTGAAAATGTATATGTGGCATTCTTATGGCAGGAGCATCTTAAAGAAAAATTATAGTGAAATTTGTGCACCCCATAAAAATTTTATGGGGGTTTTGTTCACTTAAACCCCCCCAAACTTTGTGTACGTCTCAATTAAATTATTATTGCGGTACCATTAGTTAAATTTAATGTTCTTAAAACTTTTTTGCCTCTTATTATTTTTTCGATAAGACAGTTTTTATAGAGTTGAGGCTTATTTTTTAATATGTTTACATAAAGTTTTTATAGGGATTTTGTTCTTTTAAACCCCCCAAATGGTTGTGTACGTTCCAGTTAAAATATTGCTGCGGTACCATTAGTTAAACACAGTGTTTTTAAAACTTTTTTGCCTCTTTATATTTTTTCGAGAAGGCACCTTTTATCGAGATATGGCTTCTTTTTTAATACGGTTCAAAATATACCTAAAAATGTAAATCATACATAAATTTTCATATTATTACCAAGTCTCCATAATCGTACTTAACCATATACAAATATGTGGTGGATTTGAAAAATATTCAAAATATCTCGATAAAAACTGACTTTTCGAAAAAGTACTAAGAGCCAAAAAAGTTTTAAAAATAATGTGTGTAAGTAATGGTACTACAATAATAATTTAATTGGAACGTACACAAAAGTTTGGGGGGGTTCAAAAGAACTAAACCCCCATAAAATTTTTATAGGGTGTCCAAATTTCACTCTAATTTTTTCTTAAGATGCTACTATCATAAGAATGCCATATGTCCATTTTCAATAAAAAAATTTTAATAGTTTTCGATATATTGGAAAAAATCGATTTTCATTTTGTAACTTTAAAGGGTTGTAACTTTTTTTGTATGCACATTTGTACTAAGGTAAGTTAGGTTCAATCAAACTATTTTTGGTCCCAGAATATGTGATTAAATTTATGACCTGTATTTTCGTTACACCCTGTATATGGTCTATAATTAGTGTTTTACTAACGTTGATATGACTGTGTTGAAAATTTCTCGTTTTTTGCCTATTCTATATTGACAATTTTCCGGTAGATCCACATTTCAAAGGCCTCCAATTTATTTACGGTTGATCTTTTAACGGTCCACATTTTAACTGCATAGAGAAGAGTCGATCAGTCCTAGTATTTTGATAAACATAGTCGAATTTCGAGTTTTATTCAAAAATCCTTAGCAGTCTTTTGATTTTTTCGAAAGATTTTCTGGCCTGCTCTATTCTAGATCTTATTTCTAGATAAGGATTTAGGCTGCTATCGATCCAATACACCAAGTACTTAAATTTATTGACCTCTTCTAAAACGTGTCCGTTTATTATGCAAAGTTGAGGTACATTCTGTTTTTTTTTTGGATTTACTTCACTTTGGCTTTCTTCATGTTTATTTTCATATCGAATTATTCACAGATTGAGTTGCTTCTGTCGATGAGTAGTTGTAGACCTAAGTAGGCGTACGCCATTCACCTTTACTCCATCCGTGGAATCCCCCAGTGCCTCTTTAAATACAAACTCGGAATAAAGATTTAATAGCAGGGGTGACAAAGCACATCCTTGTCTAACCTTCTTCCTAATTTCTACTTCTGCGAACGTGGAACTCTCGATTCTAATTCTGGTGTTTTGGTTCCAGTTTAGTAAGTTGTGTAGTAGTTTGATGTCTTTCCGAAACCGACTTGTTTCGCTTTTTCGAAGTCTATGACTACACAAAAATATATCTTTCTGTTGGCTCGTAGCATTTTTGAGCCAGAACTAGTAAACTGAACAGGGCTTCCCTCGTTCCCATGCCGGATCTGAATTCAGACTGATCATCTAGGATGATTGTTTCGCACTTTTTATAGATTCGGTTATGTACGAATTTTAATAGGACTTTTACTGCGTGACTCATAAGGCTTATCAGACGGAACTCTTAGCAATGTTGTGTATTTAACTTTTTCGGTAGTGGGATGAATATAGATTTTCTATCTAGTCTTGGAGGATTTTTCCTGTATCATAAATGCAATTGAATAAAATGACAAATATTTCGATGTTTTCTTTACTGATCAATTTCAACGTTTCTTAGTATGGTATAACTAGACCCAAACCCAGACATCCAAAGTGAAAATTATCCTCCAACACCAAATTGTTCTATATGGTCCACATAATGTTCAGAAAAAAGTCAGACCGTTTTGTGCGTCGGGTTTGGGGGAGAGGGGAGAGAAATCGGTAGATTCGTAGTTATGTATTTACGTTTTTCGTCAATATTTCTAAAACTATGCGGTTTAGCATGAACAACCTTCTATACAAAAATGTTCTACAATAAATTTTAAATAAAAAGGGCTCGATGCATAATCCTTCTAAAATGAACGGTTCCAAAGTTACGGAGGTAGTATAGTATAATTGGTCCAAAAAAAGGCCTAACCCAGCCATCCAAAGTAAAAGTTTTCCTCCAACACCAAATTGTTCTATATGGTCCACATATTGTTCAGTAAAAAGTTACACCATTTTGAGCGTCCGGTTTGGGGGCAGATGGGAGAGAAGTCGGTAAATTAGTAGTTTTTTTTACGTTTTTCATCAATATTTCTAAAACTATGCTTTAGCGTAAACAATGTTTTATATACAAAAATGTTCTACATGAAATTTAAAACAAAAATGGTCCTATACATAATTGTTATAAAATCAACGGTTCGAGAGTTACGGAGAGTGAAAAGTGGAGGTTCTCGATACTTTTTTATTTTCTTTGGGCAATTTATAATATTATTACAGATGAAAGAAATTTTCTTTAACATAATTGTGTTTTGTAAATAAAATTTTCTATTTCAGTGGCCTATGATGGTATGTTAGTAATAAGCACTTAAAGAAACGTCAACCTCACCATCCAAATTCCTCATCAATTGCCCAAAAAATATAAAAAGTATCGAAAACCTCCACTTTTCACCCTCCGTAACTCTGGAACCGTTGATTTTATAACATTTATGTATAGGACCTTTTTTTGTTTTAAATTTTATGTAGAATATTTTTGTATAGAACATTGTTTCTGCTAAAGCACAGTTTTAGAAATATTGACGAAAAACGTAAACAAACTACTAATTTACCGATTTCTTCCCCATTTCGTCCCCAAACCGGAAGCTCAAAATATTGTAACTTTTTACTGAACAGTATGTGGACCATATAGAACAATTTTGTGTTGGAGGAAAACTTTTACTTTGGATGTCTGGGTTAGGCCTTTTTTGGACCAATACTATACTACCTCCGTAACTTTGGAACCATTCATTTGATAAGGATTATGCATAGGACCTTTTTTATTTCAAATTTAATGTAGGACACTTTTGTATAGAAAGTTGTTTATGCTAAACCGCATAGTTTTAGAAATATTGACGAAAACCTTAAAAAAACTACGAATTTACCGATTTCTCCCCCCTCCTCCTCACAAACCCGACGCTCAAAGTGGTGTGACTTTTTTCTGAACATTACGTGGACCATATAGAACAATTTGGTGTTGGAGGATAACTTTCACTTTGGATGTCTGGGTTATGCCATCTTTTGGATAAATTGTATCATAATACTATTCTGGCTAAATTACATCTGAACCTGAACTCTTGTTTATTTTGAGTTGATTAATGGCACTTATAATTTCAGTTTTCGGAATTTGTGGCCCTTCGTTGTTGTCCAATCTTCTTGATTCTTCACGTATAGCACTAAAAGAAACTTTTCTCATTCTTTTAGTTTATCTTCGGTCGACTCTAGCAGTTTGCCATCCGTGTTCAACATGGCGTGTAACTTGTTTTTTTTGTAAATCGATGTGAACTCTTTCACCTTTTTATGTAAATTTAAAAATTCGTGCATTTTTTACGGTACATTTAAATCAAAGCGAACACGAACGAACGAACTAAGGAACGAATTCGTAGGTGTTCACTTGGTTATTCGTTCGCTACAAATAGGCCAGAAAATAAAGCTGAAAATGGCAAAACCTCGCAATTTTTTGCGAGATTAGGCTTAAAAATTGGGATTAGGCTTATTTCATCCTCTAGTTCATTTTCTATATGAAGCCGTTTTACGTTTTTAGTTTTTTAAGGGTGAAAATTACCCCTAATTGTAAATAAATATAAAATAACATTTTAAACTCTAATATGGTCTCCATTTGGTTTTATTATTTAAATAATGATTGTATTATGCTTTAGGATATAATATAATAATATTACAACCCTTAAAATCACCCTTGTTGGAGCTAAAGATAAAAAATTTATTTATCCTAATATATTGTTTTCGGCTTGCATCGATTTGCTTAAAAATTTGGGACTAGGATTATCTCACCCTGTACTTCATATTGTATATATCATACTCAAAGGCGTTGATTATTTTTAGGGGTGTAAACTGCCCATTATTGTCAAAAATTATATAAAAACATTGTAAACTTTAATATGGGCAAACTTTGGTTTTGATTGGTTAAATAATGAACGACCCTTAATAACATTGCAATTTTTATTAACATTGGCGAGGAATCAACGAAATATACACTCATACACGCAGACATATAAGCAGATGTTTCTTCTTTTCTATCTTTCGATTTGAATGGAGAAAGTGGAAATATTATAACGTATTACTAGTGAGCGGCCGTGGGTAACGGCATAAACGCTGGCCTCATAGGCCAGTAGACGTGGGTTCGATCCCTGCCAAAGACAAACCATTTTCATTTCCAATAATGACACGAGCCGTCTCACCGTGCCTCGGAGAGTACGTTAAGCCGTCGGTCCCCCTGGGCTAGTGTACATCGACACTAGTTACTTGAAACAGGGTTAAAGATGTAATTGGCGCTGGAACTATCCGAAAGGATCTCCCCGGCAAAAATGCCATACGATATTATTATTATTAACGTATTACTGCCGAAAAGCCAGTTCTGTGGTATTTATACATACATTTAAAATGCTCTATTATAGCCACTTTACACCATGCAACTAATTGCGCAATTAATTGCACAATTTCTTGCAGCAATAGAAATTGCATCGTGTCATACGCGAATTGCACAGAAAAGCTGCAACTCCTTGCTGCAAGAATAAGTTGCAGCTAAATAGAACATGTCCTATTTTTCATGCAATTTTTTCTGCAATTTGGTTATATTTTTAGTAACTTTTAAGGCTACAGTGTTTGTTTTTACTTTTCTGCTGTCAACAAATAAAAGATTTTGATGACATTGAACTTCTGTCATCTTAAATTTCAAACCAAACAATTTATTAACAAAACTAGAGGAACTTTTTACCAATTTCACGCTTCACAGATAATATTATTCAGGTGAATAACTTTAATTATGCAACATAGGGATTAAAAAAAACTATTTTATTTCTTACAACTTGTTTCCTTTTGTAAATGAATAATATGTATTACATACTTGGATTAGGTATTAATTGATTTTGTTATACTTAATACATAATATTATAATTTTCTCAAATTATAATCTAACATCATCTAATATCTGATAATTCTACTCAAAAAATTACATTTAATTTGTAAAAACAAACATAACCTAAAATTTATGCTATTTTGTCAAAGTTTCTGTCTATTTCATGTCGTTTGCACCGTGTAATCACTTTATTGCAGAAAGTTAGTTGCAACTTATTGCACAAGTTCTTGCGCAAGA
Source organism: Diabrotica virgifera virgifera (assembly GCF_917563875.1). NCBI lineage: Eukaryota > Metazoa > Arthropoda > Insecta > Coleoptera > Chrysomelidae > Diabrotica > Diabrotica virgifera. Next base: position 206,777,928 of record NC_065449.1, read on the forward strand.
AATTGTGCAATTAATTGCGCAATTACTTGCATCGTGTAAAGTGGCTATTACACCCCCAAGTGGGCTATTCGAATTTTTCGAACAAAAAATTCGTTTTATCAAGATATTTCCTTCATTTCTGGTGATAAAAAGTTTTGTTTTTTTTAAACATGCTTTTATGGGGATTTTGAAAAGCTATAAGACTATGTAAATTCAATTTCGTAAGATCCCTTAGTTTTTAAGTGGGGTGAGTTTAAAGAGCTCGAATAAGGGGGTGTTTGCTCGTATATAGAGGTTTTAACCATTTATACCTCGCTAAATATTCACTATAAACAAAATCTATGCACAGATGAATTTTGATTATTAAAAAAGCTACAATTTAGTACTGCATCATTTTTTTCGTATCTCCAGTATTTTCGGATATAATTTGAAGAAAAGAGTAAAAAACGCTGGACGGAAGGGCCGCCCGAGAACTTTATCGTACCGATCTATTATCGTTATGGTACTAGATATTGGCATTCTATAAAAATAACAAAGTTACTCGTTATTTTAATATTTTAGAAACACCTACTGTACTTAAAAGTATTTTATGGTTCTACGCATCATTAATTCCTGCATTTGAGAAAATGTTCGATGCCATATTTCGGGGACACACTATAGATGTGTAGATTATTGCATAAATCAATAGAATATTATAGTCATACTTTCATTTCAAATTAGTTCATTTTTCTGAGAAATTAATAGTTTACAATATTTGCATTTCATTCTATTTCGATTACGCCAGTCAATGCGCGAGATTAAGAACAAGATATTATCTCCAAATTCTATCCTACTGCATGGATTTTAATGAAATTTTGGGAGTAGCCCAATCTCCTAATTCAAAGTCTATCCTATATACTATGGCGCTTTTATCATGGGGGAAGTTCCCACCACTTCTCAGGGGTGAAATATTTTTATTTTCGAATTACATGGAGAAAAAGGAAGATTTTTAAGGAAATTTAAAAATTCATTCTATAATTTGATCACATTTTTTAAAAAAACCATTCATTTTAAACCCGTTTAACTTTTTGAAAGTAGAAATAACACTATATTAAAAGGTATTGAGAAGAAAAACAATGCATTTAAATTATGGTGGATGGGGAGTTAAATGTATATACTTTTCATTTTTCCTTAAAGTACATTAGTCATTATATTTTTTGCACCATATCTCGCTTAGTGTGTAAGTAACCGACATTTAACGATGCTCGTTTTAAAGGCCTTTTCAAACACTACAAAAGGTGTTGGTAGCATTATACACCTAAAACCTACCGTTCCTCTGTTATTTCAAGTTGAATACACCAATTTGAGCATGCACCAAAAAACAAACTATTTTCACCTACCATATCTCTTTTTGTATTATAAATAGAACATTTACGAAGGAACGAATCTCTTTATTATTTATAATTTAAAAAATGTTTTATATAGAGTTTTTAGTTCGATGCATAGTTTTTAAGGTATTCACAAAAAATCCGTCCGAAAAGGTGTCATTTTTCAATGAAAATGGCCAATTTTCAACTACGCATAACTCAAAAAGTATCGAGTTCTCAAAAAAAAGTATAGACCAGTTTTTGCTTAGAAATAGGTTCTTCAGCCACTTCCGTGCTTATTTTGACCAACAAATTTTCCACCCCCTTGAAGAAGTGGGAACCGCCCCAAGATAAAAGCGCCATAGTATATAGGGTAGATTTTGTTTCTTGAGCTATTCCCTACTTACTGTGAAAATATCAAGTACATCAATGTAGTAGGATGGAATTCGGAGCCAAATACCCTCATTGACTGCTCTACAATAATGCTCTGCTATGAACGCGTGAGAGAGGACACACATAAGATTATAGCAAAATTTCTATTTACCGTAACTTTTCGAGTTTTTGAGCTACAGCAATAAATTTTATGTCATTGGAAAGGTAATTTTGCATTCTTTCAAAATGTGTTAAAATATACAGGGCGTATCAAAAAAATTAAGATTTTTTATTCATTTCCGGTTCAACCGGAAGCCATGTTTTTGGTAAAATTTATTGTGATAATAGATAATAAAATACCATATATGTCTGCAAAATTTCAAATTTTAGTTTCTATTAAGAAGGAAGTTACGGGCACTCGAATATTTTTTTATAAAAAATTCATAACTCCCTTCCTATGGGGAGTTAAGATATATGACTAATGTCATTCAATTTACTGATAGGATATCAAAAATATATCAAAAAATAAAAAAATTCCTTGGAACCATTTTTGAGAAAGTCTAGTTCAAATTTATGTCAAAATTTGACCCCTTAAATATAGGCAACCCGTAACTTTTTCTGAAAAACGATAACATCTTTCTTATAGCCCCATCTTTAGGCTATATAACGACTTTTTCAAATTAAACTTATCTTTAAAAAGTTTTTAGATAGATAGGGAAATGTGTCGGGGGGGCGGTCGGCCATGTTGGCCGCCATTTTGAATTTGGAAATGTCAAATTCCGTACTTTTATTTACCTGTCGATGAGCTTACTTTGAGTTGAATTTCATTTATTTCTGTCAAAATTTGCAAAAATGGGCCCTAAATAACCCCCTTATTTCGGACCCCCTTTGAGAGATTTTTTTTTTAAAAGCTTAGTTTCTCGACAAAATTCTCTTAAACTTACTCATACCGAATTTCATCAAAATCGGTCCAGTAGTTTTTGCTGGGCGGTGGCGACATACGTACGTACGTACGTACGTACGTACATACTTCCGACATGTTTTTTTTTATTTGCTTTTTAGACTCAGGGGGACTCAAAACGTCGAAAAAAAGTGAAATCTGAAAAAATTTTTTTTGCACGATCCTATAACTTTATCTATTATACTATACTACGTATATAGTACGATAAAGTAAAAACGGTATTTTAACGTTTTTTACACTATAAAATTTGGTCAAAAACTTGTTTTGAATCAAAATAACTTGTTATAATGCCATATAATGACATTTTTGAGTACTTTCTATTAAAATATTATGTTTTTCATTGATACTTTACGACAGAAAATGCAAATTTGTTTAAATAAACACCAAATCACTGTAAAATCGCATAAAATAACAATTTTGAGAAAAAAAAGAAGAAGATTTTTTGACCTTAAATATCGTATTTTTACGTCCCTCAGAAGCTATATACCAATTTTCAGACAAATCGGAGATCCAAAATTTTTTGCCTGAGTGATTTGACATGGAATGTACCATAAACAATTTAAACTTGAAAAAAACTAAAAATGGCGATTTTCAAGGCTTAATAACTCTGTTAAAAGTTATTATTCTTTTTCTCATGATCATCTTTCAGTGCGTCACAGTTTTTCGATTTCTCTCTAACGCATTAAATTGTATGTGACAGAAAAAAAGGCACGTCTGGGAATACTTCGGTAATTATTCTAGTTCGGTGATTATTCTAGTTGTCGATAGATGGCGCCATAATCAAAAAAGAATTATTTATTAAATAAAATAATAATATTATCAATATAATCTGTACAATTTATAAGACTATACAAATGAAAGAAAATACCATTTTATAAATGCAATAGACACAATTGATTTGGTTTTATTCCAAATTGAAAATAAAATTTGACAACTGTCAGATTTAACTAAAATGTCACGTTAGAATAAATGTCATAAATGTGTATTATCACGGACTTACCTTTTTTTCTATAATTTGTGACGCACTGAAAAATGTTCATGAAAAGGAGAATACTATGAAAATCAGAAAGTGACTAAATCAAAGTTTAAAGCACCCCCTACAAGATGCTGGAGAAATTTTTGTCATTATTTAATTAGTAAGCTGTTACTTTTAATCATTAACAATAAGCCGTAAGATCGCATTGACGCAACTGTAAATGTGAGTGCGAGTAAAGGCCCCGTCTCACCATCAAATAATTGACAGTTATTTGATCAAACTTGACAGTCAAACTTGACTAGTGACACAAACTATACATACTAACTGTCACTTTGTGTCACTAACTGTCAAGTTTGATCAAATAACTGTCAATTATTTGATGGTGAGACGGGGCCTTAAGATACACTACCGGAATGGCATCTCTCTTGCACTCACTATAGACGGGCACCTGATACGTGCAGGCGCTCATTATTATTACTTAAAAATAACAGCTTAGTAATAAAATAATGACAAAAATTTCTCCAGGATCTTGTAGGGGGTGCTTTAAACTTTGATTTAGTCACTTTCTGATTTTCATAGTAATAACTTTTAATAGAGTTATTAAGCCTTGAAAATCGCCATTTTTCGTTTTTTTCAATTTTAAATTGTTTATATCTCGAAAACGATCAACTTTAGAGAAAAATTATAAGAGATCTTTTTTATCCAGAATGGTCCAAAAAATCTAAACAAATTGTCCGGGCCAAAAATATTGATTTTTGCAATTTGATTAAAAAAATTTTTTTTTTAATTTGGACCACTTTTCCCTTGGGCGACTTCTTGAACCTTATTCTGGGATGTCTCACGAACGTGATTATGCAAAAAATGTCATGGGAATATTTTCTCCGACGAACCCGCCGTTTTCGGCTTGTCTAATAAGCCACAAATTTACTAAAAAAATGTTTTTATTAACGTTTCGACGGTTAAATCGGATCCTATTTGGACGTTAATAAAATCATTTTTTAGTAAAATTGTGGCTTATTTCCCATTAAAAATAGTTAGTTACAAAAATGCCACAAGAAAATAGCTTCAAAACAACATTGTTTAACATATTTTAAAAATTTAAGTATTTCTTACCTTATATACCTAGAATAATATCACCTAAAAGTAACACTAGAACAAAATCAAATCAAAACTAAAAATATGAAATCAATTAAAATTAACACAAATTATATTATTAATCTATCAAAAATATAGAATTACAATTAATAATTAGGGTACGCTTAAAACTGATTTAGCAACAACTTGTCAAAGCGAAAAGAGGCGTAATTCTGACGTCACTCCATAGCTCACTTACACGGCGGCGAACGGCACACTCCTAATTTGAGGCTTAGAAATCGAAAAAGCGACCATGGGAGGTGAATGGCAAATTTTTATAATTCTTTATATTTTCGAGGTAGCTGAATCCGAATATGAAGTTTATTTTTATCTAGAATTGGTGGAACATGTTCAAAAATCAAATTTCATGTAAAAATTCAAAAAATCAATTTTGATGATTTTTCAACTTTACCTCACTGTATCTTTGGTCGCTGTAAATATTTCCTTTTGAAAATTTTACTGTGTCATTTTTTAAGTATTTAGATACCAACGAGCTTTGTCTAAAGTGTTTAAACGAATTCAAAAAGGAGTTATTAATTTTTAAACATTTTGTCGTCAGATTTCGTTAGTTTCATGTTTAATTAAAAAAGTTGAGCGACGAAGTTTTTAGCTTATAATTTTAACCAATACAGTATTAAAATATAAGTGATGAAGAAGTTTTCTGAAAAATTTCCAGTCAAAATATGTAATAGGAAAAAAGTTATATGACTTTAAAAATCGCACACCTAGTGTTAGGCAAGCGGCAGCAACCCCTAAAATGATGTTATACCGACCACGAAAATCAACTTTAAGGTGAATGACAAATTTTGATGATTCTTTATGTTTTCGAGGTCGCTGAATCTAAATATGATGTTTATTTCTATTTAAAATTGGTGGAACATGCTCAAAAATCAAATTTTATGCAAAAATGCAAAGAATCAATTAAGATGGTTTTTCAATTTTAACTAGATTTATCTTTGATTGCTTTCGAAAATGTTACTGTATTATCTTTGAAGTAATTAGACAACAATGAGATTTGTACAATATGTTTAAACTATCCCTTTTAAGCGCCATATTGGCTAACCTTACAACGATGCGATCGACACAAACGCCAGAGGTACGTTTGGCATATTCACCAATGTTATATCTTGATTGGACATAAGCGCCATTTTCTAGTTTTTAATTTATTTCAGACAGTATTTTCAGCCACATTAATGTTCATAAAATATTAAAATTTGAAAAAAAAATCACCAATTTTTTTGAGTCACTGTGCAGATAAGCAGAATTGGTAAAAATAAAAATAATCAGTTTTTTGGCTTTCTTGAAAAATCAATTTATTGTCGTTTATGCCGTTTTGGCTTGACAGCGTCGATCTAACGGTGCTCGTTTTAAAGGCCTTTTCAAACACTACAAAAGGAGTTGATAGCATTACACACCTAAAACCTACCGTTCCTCTGTTATTTCAACTTGAATACACCAATTTGAGCATGCACCAAAAAAGCAAACTCTTTTTCACCTACCATATATCTTTTTGTATTATTAACAGAACATTTACGAAGGAACGAATCTCTTTATTATTTATAATCTAAAAAAATGTTTTATACAGTGTTTTTAGTTCGATGTATAGTTTTTAAGGTATTCACAAAAAACCGTCCGAAAAGGTGTAATTTTTCAATGAAAATGGCCAATTTTCAACTACGCATAACTCAAAAAGTATCGAGTTCTCAAAAAAAAAGTATAGACCAGTTTTTGCTTAGAAATAGGTTTTCTAGCCACTTTCGTTATTTTGAGCAACAAATTTTTCACCCCCTTGAAGGGGTGGGAACCGCCCCAAGATAAAAAGCGCCATAGTATATAGGGTAGATTTTGTTTCTTGAGCAATTCCCTACCTTCTGTGAAAATATCAAGTACATCGATGTAGTAGGATGGAATTCGGAGCCAAGTACCCTCATTCACTGCCCTATAATAATGCTCTGCTATCATCGCGTGAGAGAGAACACACACAAGATTATAGCAAAATTTCAATTTACTGTAACTTTTTGAGTTTTTGAGCTACAGCAACGAGTTTTATGTCATTGGAAAGGTAATTTTGGATTCTTTCAAAATATGTAAAAATATACAGGGCGTATCTAAAAAAATTAAGATTTTTTTTTCATTTCCGTTTCAACCGGAAGCCATATTTTGGGTAAAATTTATTGTTATAATAGATAATAAAGTATCATGTATATCTGCAAAATTTCAGATTTTAGTTTCTATTACAAAGGAAGTTACGGGCAGCCGAATATTTTTTTATAAAAAATTCATAACTCCCCTCTTATGGGGAATTAAGAAATCTGGCTGATGTCATTCCATTTATCTAGAGGATATCAAAACTACATCAAAAAATAAACAAATTCCTTGGAGCCATTTTTGAGAAAATCTAGTTCAAAATTATGTCAAATTTTGACCCCTTAAATATAGGCAACCCATAACTTTTTCTGAAAAATAATAATCTTCCTCTTAGAGCCCCATCTTTAGGCTATATAACGACTTTTTCAAATTAAACTTATCTTAAACAAGTTTTTAGATAGGTAGAGAAATGTGTCGGGTGGGCAGTCGGCCATTTTGGCCGCCATTTTGAATTTGGAAATGTCAAATTTCGTATTTAGATTAACCTATCAATGAGCTAACTTTGAGTTAAATTTCATTCGTTTCGGTCAAAATTTGCAAAAATGGACCCTAAATAACCCCCCTATTTCGGCCCCCCTTTGAGAGATTTTTTTTAAAAGCTTAGTTTCTCGACAAAATTCTCTTAAACTTAGTCATACCGAATTTCATTGAAATCGGTCCGGTAGTTTTTGCTGGGCGGTGGCGACATACGTACGTACATACGTACGTACGTACATACGTACGTACATACTTCCGACATGTTTTTTTTATTTGCTTTTTAGACTCAGGGGGACTTAAAACGTAAAAAAAAAGTGAAATCTGAAAAAAAATTTTTTGCACGATCCTATAACTTTATCTATTATACTATACTACGTATATAGTACGATAAAGTAAAATACGAAATTGCAAAAAATCGATTTACATTTAAACTCCAATTTTTCTAAAATTAAGCCCTTTAAATGGGTCAATCTTCTTGAGCGTATTGACAATACATATTATATAAAAATAATTGCAGAAGGGTGAAGATCGATTTTAATAAGGAGGGTAGTTAGGGGGTTGTTTTCACAGATTTTTTCGTAGATAAAAGTAGGTACCCACCTAATTTTGATCATAAGTCGCTCAATTTTATGCTAGAAACTTTTTTATTTTTTTTTGAAAGATCTAATTGTATACTTAAAAAATGATTCTGTAAGTTTTTCTCAAAAAATGCAAAGTTTTCCCGTTATTTGACTTTGAATATTTCAAATTACGCATTTGACGAAAAAGGCTAACCTTTAACATGCCGTATCTTCGTTTGTATTGGTTGTAGAAAAATTATAAAAAAAAAATGATTTTGTTTGTGTTTCTAAAAGATAGAATTTTGATCTGTACAGTTTTTTTGATTAAATGCATATATACTTTGAGTTGTTCTCAAAAAATCCTCGAAAAATCTATTTTTCGGCAAAAAACTGTTACTTTCAACCGCGAATAACTCGAAAAATATTAGTTTTACGAAGAAAGCCTGAAGCGCATTTTTTTCTTAGAATCACTTTTTCCCTCGATTTCCATAATTAAAATGTAATAAAAAATTTCCACCCCCCGAGATGGGGTGGTAACCACCCCCAAGGTTTTAGCGTACAGCAGCATGGTATAGAAAATGATTATTAGTCTTAAGTACTTGTTCAAAATTTCAACTTCAGCAATATGTAATAATGTATATCATTAGTTTTTCTGGATTAAAATTTATCCAATAAAAACATCAGGCTTTTAAAAGCAAACCACTTAGAATTATAAATTGTGTCAGTACCACTACCTGACGTTTTTGAAGAGCCCTTTTTGTCTTTCTCGTCTAAATGATAACAGAAGCGAATTCATTTTTTTAGTTCAGAAACATCACAACCCATTTCTGTAGAAATGTTATTCCAAGCATCAGTTTTTACGTTTAGTATTTTATATACCTTCGATTTCGGGTTCCATAGGCAATCTTAATTTCTATATAACTTAATTAATTGAAGTATCTTTTCATTGGTCCATTCCATATTGCAAAATTATATTTTCACTACACAATAAACAACCCTCTAAAACAGCGTTTCCCAAACTTATTTTTCTGTGGCCCGGTTATTTTTGTGCTTATCCTTCGTGACCCACACATTTTTTTTTGTATACCCTGGTATGTGTGTACAAGAAAACATATAGTTATTTAAATATTTATTATAGTTTTATACAGTTTAATAAAGAATCATTAGCTCAAACAAAAATGTAATAAAACAAAATAAAAATCAAATAATTTATTAATGAGAAGTATGCAGTTGTTTATTGTTTCTGGTTAACTAAAAAATTAACGTTTGGAGGAAAAAAATAATAATATTATCCTCAGGTCCTTCCAAACGATTTCTATATGTACATATTTATTTTTGAGGAAAAACCAGTATTGAAAACCCCGCGGCACACCTATAGGTCGTAACAAAAGAAATTAGAATTGTTTTCCTGCTTTTCCTGCTAAAACTGGGTACTCCTGGCGGCAAGGCAGTCAATAATCTATCAGTGGTAATCATCTAAATCAGGAAGGACTGTCTCGGATTATCTGTCCATTGTAATTGGATTCCTTATCCATACTTTGTTGCTGTCGATGGGGGAATATTCCTTCAGATTTGCCGCCAGAACAGGTGTTCCTTGAAAGCTACTGATATCTCATCCTAAAATGAATTCACGTTATACTCTTTTTGTAGTTCTGTTAGCTTTTTAAAAGCTTTGTAATTTCCTGCTTGCGCCCGACGTGTCCTCAAATTAAGTTTTGATGTTGCAGCTTCCATCTTCTCTTGTACTCTAAATACATTTACATTGCTACCTTGTAATATCATATTTACATTGTTCAAGAAGTTAAAAATATCACAAAGATAGCGGTGGCGTCAGTCAGAGCGCGGTCTTAAAATGCAAGTTGTGAGACAGCGAGACGACGCGACCCGGCATTTTTCTTTCGTGGACCGGTACCGGGTCGCGACCCACCATTTGGGAAACGCTGCTCTAAAAATAATTTTTGTAAATAAATTAAATTACTAAAAATTGAAGAAAAATTTTCTGTTCAAAAGATATATTTATTTTAAAAACCCCAAAAAAGGGCTACAAATACAAAACAGAACGTTTTTGCTCTAAAGAGAGCATCATCAGCGTTCTTTGCAAGCTCTACATGCTAAGCCACCAACAATGCATGGGTTAAAACCCTTAAAATACATTTTAAGGGTTTTAACCCATGTATTTTAGCCTTATATGGCTTTACATGTATTTTAGCCTTATATGGTTTAGCGTGTAGAGCTTGCAAAGAACACTGATGATACTCTCTTTAGAGCAAAAACGTTCTGTTTTGTATTTGTAGCCCTTTTTTGGGGTTTTTAAAATCTCTACACAGAAGATTTTTCTTCAATCTTTTGTAATTAATGGTATACAGCCAGCTGCAGGAAATTTTTTCCTTGTGGAAATTAAATTAGTACTTCTCAACGAATTCGTTCACTACCGTCTATCCACTGTCCACATTGAACAACGATTTACTTTGATGATCTGATTCGCTAACTTACCGACATCGGTTGGAACATGTGAGAATGCGAACGAATTCGTTCGGTCGTGCTCGATTCGCTGTACTAATACAATGATGTTAACGAACGAATTCGTCGTTGTCGAATTCGTTCGTTCTTTCGTGTTCGCTTTGATTTAAATGCACCTTTACAGTTCTTCCATTTCGACGCATTTTGTTTCCAGCCATGTGTCTTTTGCCGCGGTTGTTTTTTTTTTAATATTTAATTTAGTCTTTTGTATTCTACGTAAAAGAAAAAGCGATTGGAAAGCGGAAAATTAACACTAGAGCGACAAACCACACCAAACCGTGGTTTTGCCAAGAGGTAAAAGAACTCTCTGAATTAAAACGCGAATGCTACCTGAGATATAAAAGCACACAATCTGAAGAAAATATTTTTTTGTATTTTTGGTAGACTTGATACGCTCGTATACGCTATTTTTTAGATCTTCAAAAACTTTTGTAACTTACTTAAATGCACACACCGGCAAAATTAAAGGAACACCTGAAAAATGAGACATTTTTGATGTCTCGTATTTTCTAAACCAGTTGTCCGATTTGAGTGATTTTTTTAGTATGTTATAGCCTTGTTATTTAAAAATATCGGTGTAATAATATTGTTGCTAGGCAGGTAAATGTTATTTTATACCGGATGTAAGAATCAGACTGTGTTTTTTCTTAAAGTTTGAAACACCCTGTGAAATATTCTAGCATATATAAAATATTGAAATTAAAACTCAATTGTAACCTTAGGCTTTCTTAACATTTTCTTTTTAGACTCATTTGCTTATATTGGATAATAAAAAGTTAGGTAATTTAACAACTAGCCATGTTCTTCATCAATACAGGGTGTTTCTAAATAAGTGCGACAAATGAGACATTTTTGATGTCTCGTATTTTCTAAACCAGTTGTCCGATTTGAGTGATTTTTTTAGTATGTTATTTAAAAATATCGGTGTAATAATATTGTTGCTAGGCAGGTAAATGTTATTTTATACCGGATGTAAGAATCAGACTGTGTTTTTTCTTAAAGTTTGAAACACCCTGTGAAATATTGTAGCATATATAAAATATTGAAATTAAAACTCAATTGTAACCTTAGGCTTTCTTAACATTTTCTTTTTAGACTCATTTGCTTATATTGGATAATAAAAAGTTAGGTAATTTAACAACTAGCCATGTTCTTCATCAATACAGGGTGTTTCTAAATAAGTGCGACAAACTTTAAGGGGTAATTCTGCATAAAAAATTAATGACAGATTGTTTTATAAACATATGTTCGCAAATTCTTCGTTTCGGAGATACGGGATGTTGCATTTTTTCTTACAAAATGACGATTTATTTGTTAGTCTAAAACCAGTTAAGATATGCAAATGAAATTTGGTAGGTTTTAAGAGGTAGTTATTGTGCATGTTTTGACATACAATTAAGAATTTTATATTCATCATTGGTGTGCATACGGGTATAAACATTTTAGATATATCCCGTATGCACGCCCATGGTGAATATAAAATTCTTTATTGTATGTCAAAAAATGCGCAATAACTACCTCTTAAAATCTACCAAATTTTATTTGCATATCTAAACTGGTTTTAGAGCAATAAATAAATCGTCAGTTTATAAGAAAAAATTCAACATCCCGTATCTCGGAAACGAAGCATTTGCAGATATACAGAGTGAGTTTTATGTATGAAAACACTCAATTATCTCAAAAACGGCTTACACGATTTTTATAGATTATGGTAGGTATGGGTTTTCTAATGCGCCCGATATTATAGTGCTAATTACATTGTTGTCATATTTTCCGTTTTTCTGAAAATCTAATGAACTTTATAATTTCAAATGGAATACCCTGTATAGTTTTTGTGTTTTGAAGTCCCTAAGAAATACTGATAATTTTTCATGTTATATTCCCTATACCTAAATACCATAATTACGGAGTTATTGCTACATTTATTTAAAAAAAAAATTTAACAAATTATAAAAATCAATTTTTTTGACTCGGGTAAACACTATTTTAGGTTGTTTGGATCATGGGGAACAAAAAAGATCTTTTATATTTTGTCTCTAAAATTAATCGTTTCCGAGTTATAAACGATTTAAAACTGAAAAAAATCGAATAATGACGATTTTCAAGGTTCAAGAACACAAATAAACAATTTTATTTTTGAAACTGCGAAGTACCCAAATTCAATCTCAAGCCTTATTTTATCAGATACCGATAAGTAATTTAAGATTGTTTCATTTTAAAACATTATTATTTTAAATGTTAATGCAGCCCGATCTCCCGTCCTCTCATATGCACTTCATTTAAAATTAAAAATCAATGTTTTAGAATAAAAAGAGACAAAAAATCTTATGGCAAGCTATCAGAAGAAGAGTTGGGTTTGAATTTAGGTACATTATAATTTCAAAAATTATATTTTTTACTTGTATTTTAGTTTTACTTAAAACTTTAGTTTTACTTAAAAATCGTCTTTATTCGATTTTTTTCAGTTTTAAATTGTTTATTACTCGAAAACGATTAACTTTAGAGAAAAATTACAAAAGACCTTTTTTGTTCCCAATGATCCAGAGAACCTAAAATAATATCCACCTGGACCAAGAAAATAGATTTTTATAATTTGTTTAAATTTAAAAAAAAAATTAAAATAAATGTAGCGATAACTCCGAAATTATGGCATTTATGTATAGGGAATATAACATAAAAAATAATCAGCATTTCTTAAGGACTTCAAACACACAAAAAATATATAGGGTGTTCCATTTGAAATAAGAAAGTTCATTAGATTTGCAGAAAAACAGAAGATCTAACAATAATGTAATTAGCACTATAATATCGAACTTATTAGAAAACCCCTACCTACCAAAATCTATAAAACTCGTACAAGCCGTTTTCGAGATAATTGAGTGTTTCCAGATATAAAACGCACTCTGTATGTTTGTCAAACAGACCGTCATCATTTTTCATGCAGAATTGCCCCTTAAATTGTGTCGCACTTATTTAGAAACACCCTGTATTGATTAAGAACATGGCTAGTTGTTAAATTACCTAACTTTTTTAAACGCTTTTATTTAGTTCAATAGTTTGCGTCAAATCTTCTGACGTTAATTTGACTGCCTTTTCTCCAATGCAAATGAATGAAAATTTGCAGACATATGAATTCGCGGGAACAATACACGAAGAGTCATTAAAAAAAAATTTTTATGTTTATTAATTGTTTAAATAAAAAAAACGATTTTAATGGAAAATGCTCAAATTCTCATGTTTTTTACAATGTAAAAACTTGAAACTTTTACGGATTGCAGCTAATGATATGAACTATACATAATTTCACTTTTTACGTTAATTGTTTACGTTATGATTCATAAATAAACAATATAGTTTCAAATTTTTGCCGATTCCGACTAATTTTCATGTTACTACATCATATGTTTTATACATATTTTAATAAACGTGACGATATATTTTAATGTTTGAAAAGTGTAAGACTAAAAAGTAAAAAATAAAAAAATATGAAAAAAAAATTTTTAGGAAACGCTTTTCTTTAGTTACGAGTGACTAAAATTAAAAATATAAAAAAATCAACTAAAAAGCAAAAAATAAGAAAAAATTGAAAAAATCTAACACATTCGTTAAAGAAAAGCGTGGGGCGAAAACCGTTTATTCGATGAAGACGCGCCACGCTTTTCTTTGACGAATGCGTTAGATTTTTTCAATTTTTTTTTATTTTTTGCTTTTTATTTGATTTTTTTATATTTTTAATTTTAGTCACTCGTAACTAAAGAAAAGCGTTTCCTAAAAATTTTTTTTTTCATATTTTTTTATTATTATCCAACATCAGCAAATGAATAAAAAAAGAAAATATTAAGAAAGCCTACGGCTACAATTGTGTTTTAATTTCATAATTTTATATATGATAGAATATTCCACAAAGTGTTAAAAACTTTAAGGAAAAAACACTGTCTGATTTTTACACCCGGTATAAAATGACATTTACTTGTCTAGCAACAATATTATTAAAACGATATTTTCAAATAATCAGGCTATAACATACTAAAAAAATCACTCAAATCGGACAACTGGTTTAGAAAATACGAAACATCAAACATGTCCCATTTTTATGGTGTTCCTTTAATTTTGCCGGTGTGTGTAGTTATTGTTCTAATTTTAAGATTTTTTGAATTAAAGCCGGCAAAACGTCTAGCACTAATATGTTAAACAATAATTTCTAGATACTTTTTTTTTAATTATGACACTGAGGGGAGGTGCGATATATTTCGTTTTTTTTTTCAGATAATTCTTTTCAAGGATTCATATATATGCCAAATCTTGACCGCAGGATCCCTCGTCAGTTGAAAGTTCGGAATTTTCGGAAACGTGTGGTTTTCCAGAGCAGTTTACTGCGCTTCCATGAATTTGCAACTCAGCAGATAAGTATATAATATTGTTACCCAATATAATATTTCAATGAACGATAATATATAGTCTAAGATACGATATAAGGTTGATCGGGATATTAACTAAATGGACAAGGTCGGTGGATTCTGCCCTTCATAAGAACACAGTCTCTCCAGGTGGAAGACCTTCGGCTTACTTTGTGGCGTCAGTTGCACCCTATATACAAGGTCGTTTATCTTCTTAGTAACCAGGTACCGTCCCTCCCTGGGCCGCTGCACCACCTTTCCTTCTCGTTGGTTGGTAAAGCCAAACTGCATCACCTTACCTGAAACTAACAGGAGTGTATTTCTGATAGAACCTAGCCTTCATCCGGTCACTGGTGACTAGTATCTTATTCCTGGCGAAATCTTGGACCTTAACCAATCGATGCTTTAGACCGCTGACATACTCGGGGAGTGTCTCTTGACCGCCTCTACGTCTGGTAGATTACTATGTAGGAGATCGATGGAAAGCCTCATCTCTAGACCAGTTAACAGCATTACTGGAGTGTAACTAGTTGCATCATGTTGGTAACTTCGGTATGCTAGCAGAAACAGAAGCACCAGTTTGTCCCAGTCTCTCTGGTTTTCGTGTACAAAAAGGGACAGGTATTTGTTGATGGTCCGGTTATGTATTTCTACCATACCGTCGTATTACAGATGGAGCGGTGTCGTTCTGGTCTTCTTAATTTCTAGCAAAGCCATTATGGTCTTCCAAACTGCAGATTCGAAGTTGAGCCCCTAGTCTGAATGAAGCAGAAGTGGAACACCATGTCGAGAAACGACATTCTCAAGCAGAGCTTCACCAACTGTGCCTGCTTTTTGGTTGGGTACTGCAACTACTTTAGGCCATTTGGAAAAATAATCCATCGCAACCATCAAAAATTTGTTTCCTGATGTTGTTACTAAAACTGTTCCCAGAATGTCTACAGCAACTCGTTCTCATGGAGTTCCAGTAATATATTGTTGGAGTTTTTCCCTAAGTCTCGTTTTGGGTCCCTTCTTGGATGCACACAGGTCACATCGTTTGCACCATTCTTCCACATCTTGCCGACAACTTACCCAATAATGGCTCTCACGGACTCTGTTCAGAGTCATATTAACTCCAAAATGCCCCCTGCAGCGACTATCGTGGAGTTCTGCAAGTACGTTATTAACACATGACCTTGGGAGAACAACTTGGGGAACTGTTCTTGTTCCATCTGGATTCTCACACTTACGAGTGATAATGTTGTCTCGCAGACACAAGGAGTCCCACTAAAGCCAATAGCCCTTTACTGCTTGCCCATATTTTGCACGCAGAATGGGAAGTTCCTCCCTTTGCACGGTCTTCACGAGAGACCGTCGGCATTTCCATGACTTCTTCCCGCTCGGTGGCGAATTTCCAAATCATAGTTCTGTAGTTTCTCCAGCCACCGTGCTACCTGGCCTTCGAGTGTCTTAAAATTGAGGAGCCATTGCAAGGCGGAATGGTCGGTTTTATCAAGAATTTTCTGCCACAGATGAACAAATATTAGTGTTCTACTACTTTGACGACTGCTAATAACTTCTTTCTGGTGACACAATAGTTTCTTTCTGATTTTCCCAGAGTTTTAATGAAGTATCCTGTGACGTGTTCCTCGCCCTCTTGCTCTTGGGAAATCACCGCCCCGATGCCATTTTGAGAAGCAACTGTATCAAGAACGAAAAGACCCTGTTCTTTCGGATATACCAAGATTGGAGCCGTACTCAATTTACGCTTGAGTGTGGTGAAGGCGAGCTGGTACTGTGGTGTTCAGTCAAATGACAGATTTCTCTCAGTCAGATTATGGAAAGGTTTGGCAATCTTTCCAAAGCTTCTTCGCATTTACTTGTAGGTGAGCGTTCCTTAGTCTGGTGAAAGCTTCTTTCAAATTGGCAAGTTGTTCATCGAAATCTTTTCCGGTGACCATAATGTCGTCCATGTTTACCAGACAGGTTTTCCATGTGAGTCCTCTAAGCACTAGCTCCATTAAACGTTCAAATGTGGCAGGTGTGTTACACAATCCGAATGGTGTCACTTTGAATTGGTAGAGCCCATTTCCAGCAAAAAATGCGGTCTTCTGTCTGTCTCCAGATCCACAGTGGAAAATTTTTACGACTCAGCCAAGGCACTAAGTGTATCATCAATACGGGGCAGTGGATAGCTGTCCATCTTGGTAATGCTATTCAGTCTTGTGTAGTCGACACAAAACCGCGTGGAGCTATTTTTCTTGGTTACCAACACCATTGGAGAAGACCAGGGGCTACTCAACTCTTCGATCACATTCTCCTTACGCATATCTTCAAGGATGGCAAAAGCTTCTTCAGTGTTTATCCGATGTTGGACTAAGTCAGAGCGGCCAGTTATTCTCCTTTAAAAAAGGTGTCACTATCGTTCTTGATGAACTCTTCTGCTTTTTGGTATTCATCTTCAGATATATGGCCTCATGACTTTTTTAAATTTTTCATAAGTTCAGTGGAGATTTGTTGTGTACTGCCAGCTGTTGGCATGTTTTCTTCTATTCTGATCACTCTTACAACTGGCAATCGCCTTTTAACGTTTTATCTGCTCTAGCGACTCAAAATAGATTAATTTATGACTGCATAATCAATATTTTTTGACTAAATGTAATATTTTTCTTTAGATCAAAAAAAATATGTTTGTTTTTACTTTTTTTCCTTTGTTTTCTCTCCTTTATATGGTTAAACCTATTTACCGTGGCCTAGTTTTCCTGTGTATGTTATATATTATAATGTCCTGATGGGCCCCTGGACGTGAAGCGAGTGACCCATGTTAATTGTATGTGTTTATGGATATATAATTTTTGAAAATTTTTATTTTATATATTTATTATTATTTTATTTTTATTAATTATTGTTGTACTGATTTTCCAACTTATTAAATTTGTTTATTAACTTCGTTAAATTTATTTAAGTCTATTCGATTGCAAATAATTCAGTTAAGCCATATTTTATGTATAGCATAAAACTTTTTACTGCACCTAATGTGATTAAAAGATCATGTAACTGGCTGATCTTGTCATTTGGGTTGGCCACCCTTACTGGAACGGTCTGCTTATCATCATCTACCAAACATCTGGCCACAATAACGCCCTCATGAGTCTGCTCTTCTGGTTCTAATAACATGGCTCCCAAGCCACCAGATGCATCAATTTTTACGACCACGATCTTCTCGCTGTTAGGAGGAATCCTCGTGTCATCTGATACTAACATATTTAGCCCATTTTGCTGCTTTCTAGAGGAGGACGGTAGAATTTCTTCATTGCCGACGACTAAGGTCCTGTTTCTGATATCTACAATAAACCCGTGTTTGGACATAATGCCGACGCCTAGGATGAACTAATCTACGATACCGGCTATTAGAACCACTACTTCTATCTCGACGTGTCCCAGCTCGATTTTTACACACCTCATCCCATAAACAGTTATGTTTTCGTCTGCTGCAGTCTCTAGTATGGGGGTTTCGATATTTTTCTTATAGATGGAGGTGGTCTACTGGTCGATTTTCTGTCCTCTGATCTTGTACGTTGTCTGCAATCACGTTGAAAGTGGCCTAACAATCCAAAAAAATTATAACACTTTGGGCGCCCGTGACGTTTTTGCTTAAAGATTCAGCTATTGGGCCAAAATATTTCTCGAATGGTGCAGCTAACACCTATGGCTGCGTATTCTTGCAAAGATTCGTTGGAGCCTTGGATACGCACTTTTAGTTGGCTCTGGTATTCTTGATTCAAATATTGGCTGCCGTATCTTAGTTCTAGAGCCGATACGATAGTATCATATTTCTTTTATGCGTTCTTTGGAATGTTTTGGAGGATTTCGACATATTTACCTAGCAGTGCTAATATGAGAGCAGTTGCCTTCTGGTCATTTGTCCATCCATTATTTTGTTATTTTGTACAGCGGCTTCAAAGCCTATAAGTCTTCTATACACTAACTAGGAGATCTCACCGTCAAATGTATGAGGCTTAATTATTCTGTTGACAGTGGAACTAATTACTTCTGGTTTACCTTAAACTCTCAGTTTACGGGACTTTTCAAGTCCTTGGAGGATATGTTCAAGAGTTCTCGTTACCTCATCGCGTCTTTTCTCTACTAGGCCTCTTGTTACTTCAATATCTTAAATCATCTCTTCTTTTGTCTCTTCGATTTATTTTTTCATATCTTCTTTTGTCTCGTCGATTTCTTTTTTCACATCTTATCTTCTTTACTCACTTTTGAGGTTTCTGTTTTTGATATAAGTGTCACGAGCAACTCTCTGTCTTCCTGAAGACGTATATTTTCACATTCTTTTTCTTTCTGACGACGTTTTTCGATTGCAGCAATCATGTCTCTAATTTCCTCCATTTGGTCTCGCTTCTTGTTTTGACCAAAAAAATTCTCGAAAATAATTTCATTTAATCCAGCTTTATTTCTGGCACGTTGTTTTTCTAGGTGGGTTCAGAGATTATTAAGTGAACTGTTAAGGCCGCGTCTCACCATCAAATAATTTGATCAAACAGTTTGAACAAACTCCGGAAGTACGTCAAAGTGACGTCATAATTGCAGTTTTTTGAAATTCTAAAAATCTGTGCTCTCATTATCAGTCTAGTTTGATCAAATTTTTTGTATTGAGTTGTCTAACTTGTTTGTACTTTATTTAAAATTAAAATTTTTCATTATTATCCACAATGAACATTCAGGATGTGACGTCACTAACTGTCACTTTCAGTTTGCTCAAACCAGTTTTATCAAATTATTTGATGGTGGGACGCGGCCTTTACGTGGTAGGTAGTAACAACTTTATTAAATTCTTAATAAAGCAAAGTACAAAATTAAATCTCAAAAAGGTTTTTATGACAAAACTCCTACTTGGCAAATATATCAGAAACGATTCATAACATCGGTTATGAATCACCTTAGCGTAGGCGTAAGAAGCATAAGTTAGAAGCGTAAGTAGCGTTAGGTAGCGTAGAAAAAGCGTAAGTAGCGTAGGCGTAGGCGATCTAAATACGCTGCCCCTAACCGATGTTATGAATCAACTTAGCGTAGGCGTAAGTCTATAAATTCGGGAAGTACTGGTAATGGGTCGGACATATTTGTTTGTCAAGTAGAATTTTGTCATAAAAAACCTTTTTGAGATTTAATTTTGTACTTTACTTATTAAAAATTTCATAAAGTTTTTACAACCCCGTAATAGTTCACTTAATCCCTGAACCCATCTGAAAATTCCTCCTATATTTGACGGCGAGATCTCCTGGTCAGTGTATAGAAGACAGTTCGAAGCCGCTGCACAAAATAATGGATTTACAAATGAACAGAAGGCAACTCCTCTCATATTAGCACTTCGAGGTAAGGCTGTCGAAATCCTCCAAAACATTCCAAAAGACGCACAAAAGAAATATGAGACTATCGTATAGGCACTAGAACTAAAATACGGCAGCAAATATTTGAAGCAAGTATACCAGAGCCAATTAAAAGTGTGTTTGCAAGGCTCCAACGAATCTCTGCAAGAATACGGAGCAGAAGTAGAAAAGATGGCACGACTCGCTTGGCTTGAAGTACCTGAAGAGTTTCTACACCAGTTCACCATCCAATGTTTCCTTGATGGCATGCGCTATGTAGACTTCCAGCAGACAAGTATGAGGTAGGTGTTGATGAAGAGGAAGAAGGCGATCTAAATACGCTGCCCAGGTGTTGGCCACACAATTCGAGAAATATCTTGGTCCAATAGCTAAATCTTTAAAACAAAAACTTCAAGGGCGCCCAAAGCATTATAAATGTGGATTGTTAGGTCAACTTCAACGTGATTGCAGACAACGTACAAAATTGCAGTACATAAAATGGACCAGTAGGCAACCTCCAAAACAGCAACGCAATTCGGAAAACTAAAAGAAGACAACGTCACGTGGCGCACGTTGGCTGCTCTGTCCCAAGCTCCCAGAGTCATAAAATCCACAATAAAACGAAGTAGCGACAGCTTAGTTGCCGATGGACTTCTTAATGACCACAGATGCAGTTTTACCATCGGTACTGGGAAAACTTGGTCAGTTTATGAATACAGGTTTCCTTCTCCAGTAATCTATAAGAACAATATTGAAACCTAGAGTAAAGTACTAGAGGCAGCGACAAGCGACAACATTATTTATGGGGAGAGATATGTAAAAATCGAGCTGGGACACGTCGACATAGAAGTTGTGGTCCTAAGAGCCGACATCGTAGATGAGTTCATCATAGAAGTCGACATTATGTTCGAACACGAGTTTATCGAAGATGTCAGAAACAGAACCTAAATCGTCAGCAATGAAGAAATACTACTGTCCTCCTCTAGAAAGCAGCAAAATGGGCTAAAGATTTCAGTAGCAGAAGACACGAGGATCCCTCCTAACAGCGAAAAGATCGTGGTCGTACAATCTTATGCATTTGGTGGCTTGGGAGCCATGTTATTAGAACCGGAAGAGCAGATTCATGAGGGCGTCATTGTGGCCAGATGTTTCGTAGATGAGGATAAGTAGACCGTTCCAGTAAGAGTGGCCAACCAAAATGACAACAAGATTACCTTCAAAAAGGGTCAAGTACTTGGAATATGCAAGTCAGTTGTAAGAGTGACCAGAATTGAAGAAAGTTAGCAGCACACAATAACTCACCACTGAACTTTTGGAAAATCTTAGAAAGTCATGGGGCCATAATATATCTGAAGATGAATACCAAAAAGCACAAAAGTTTATCAAGTACGCAAGTCACTTTTTCTTTAAAGGAGAAATAACTGGCCGCATTGACTTAGTCCAACATCGGATAAACACTGACAACTCCAACCCCATAAAACAGGCACCAAGACATCTTCCATTTGCCAAACAAAAAGAAGCTTTTGATAACCTTGAAGATATGCGAAAGGATAATATCATCGAAGAATAGAGTAACCCCTGGTCTTCTCCAATGGTGTTGGTAACCAAGAAAGATGGCTCCACGCGGTTCTGTGTCGACTACAGAAGACTGAATAATGTTATCTTTCGGATTGTGTAACGCATCTGCCACGATTGAACGTTTAATGGAGCTAGTACTTAGAGGACTTACATGGAAAACCAATCTAGTATACCTCGATAGCATTGAAAAAGATTTCGACGAACATCTTGTCAATTTGAAAGAAGTTTTCACCAGACTAGGAAACGCTCACTTACAAGTAAATGCCAAGAAGTGCGAGCTCTTCCAAGAAAAAGTTAGTTTCCTTGGACATGTAATTTCATCCTGGGGAATTGCAGCAGATCAGACAAAAATAAAAGAGCAGTACAGGAATGGCCCACACTAAGAAACAAACATAATGTCCGAAGCTTCCTTTGCCCTTGCAGTTACCATCGTCGCTTCGTGAAAGATTTTGGAAAGATTGCCAAACCTCTCCATAATCTGCTTGAGAGAAATCTGTCATTTTACTGGACACCAGAGTGCCAGCTTGCCTATACTACGCTTAAGCATAAATTGACTATGGCTCCAATCCTGGCATATCCGAAAGAACAGGGTCTTCTCGTGTTTGATACAGATGCTTCTCAAAATGGCATCGGGGCAGCGCTTTCCCAAGTGCAAAAGGGCGAGTAACACGTCATAGGATACTTTATTAAAACTATGGGGAAAGCAGAAAGAAACTACTGTGTCACGAGAAAGGAATTATTGGCAGTCCTCAAAGCAGTAGAACACTACCATTCGTTCCTCTATGGCAGAAAATTCTTGATAAGAACCGATCATTCCGCCTTGCAATAGCTCCTCAATTTCAAGACACCCGAAGGCCAGATAGCTCGGTGAAGACCATGCAAAGTGAGCAACTGCCGATTCTGCGAGCGCCAAGAAGAATGACAGGGCCAGATTCTACAGTTAAGAAACATGGAGAATAGAAGTGACGAAGAAGCTCTAGAAGACATTCAGGTTAAACAGAAGGAAGATACAGATCTAAAAATAGTCCGGGAGTGGCTGGAAAAAGGAGCTAGACCACAGGGCAGGAGATTGCAAAATATGGGCAAGCAGTGAAGGGCGGTTGGCTTCAGTGGGACTGCTTGTGTCTGCGAGACGATATCATCAGTCGTAAATGGGAGAATCCAGATGGAACAAGAACTGTGCCCAAAGCTGATTTCGCAAGGTCATGTGTTAAGGGCGTGCTTGCAGAACTCAAGTCGCTCGATAGTCGCAGAACTCAAGTCGCAAGATAGTCGCTCCGTTGGGCATTTTGGAATCAATAGGAGTCAATCCAGATAGAACCTGGGAGCCTTACTAGAGTCCGTGAGAGGTATTATTGGGTTAATTGTCGGCAAGATGTGGAAGAATGGTGCAAACGATGTGATCTATGTGCATCCTGGAAGGGACCCAAAACGAGACTTAGGGGAAACTCCAACAATATATTTATGGAAATCCATGGAACGAGTTGCTGTAGATATTCTGAGACCATTTCCAGTAACAACCTCAAGAAAGAAGTATTTGATGGTCGCTATGGATTATTTTTCCAAATGACCTGAAGTAGTTGCACTACCCAACCAAGAAACAGTCACCGTTGTTGAAACCCTGCTTGAGAATGTCGTTTTCCGACATGGTGTTCCACTTCTGCTTCATTCTGACCAGGGGCGCAACTTCGAATCGGGAGTTTGGAAGACCATGATGGCTTTGCTAGGAATTAAGAAGACCAGAACGACACCGCTCCATCCTCAACCCGACGGCATTGTAGAAAGACATAACCGGACCATCAACATCTACCTGTCCCTGTTTGTACACGAAAAGCAGAGAGACTGGAACAAACTGGTTCCTCTGTTTCTGCTAGAAAACCGAAGTTACCAACATGATGCAATTGGTTACACTCCAGCAATGCTGTTAACTGGTCAAGAGATGAAGCTTCCCATCAATCTCGTAGATAGTAATCTACCAAATGGAGAGGTGGGTCAAGGGACACTCCCCGAGTATGTCAGCAGTCTAAAGGATCGACTGGTTAAGGTCCACGATTTCGCCAGGAACAGTACAACTCACCAGTGACCGGATGAAGGTAAGGTTCGATCAGGAATCTACTCCTGTGAGTTTCAAGGAAGGTGACGCAGTTTGGCTCTACCAACCAACGAAAAGGAAAGGTCTAAGTCCCAAGTGGCAGCGGTCCTGGGAAGGACCGTACCTGGTTACTAAGAAGATAAACGGCCTTGTACATAGGGTGTAACTGACGCCACGAAGTAAGCCAAAGATCATCCACCTGGAGAGAATGTGTCCTTATGAAGGGCAGAATTCACCAACCTGGTCCATTCAGATACTGTTCGGGGCGAACCGCCTGAAAGAAGGGGGCGATGTTATGAATCACCTTAGCGTAAGCGTAAGTCTATAAATTCGGGATGTCAGACTAGTAATGGATCTGACAAATATATTTGTCCTGTAGAAGTTTTGTCATAAAAAACGTTTTGGAGATTTAATTTTGTACTTTACTTATTAAGAATTTAATAAAATTGAGAATATACCATCATTAAAATATGGTTACATTGTATTTCTACCAATTATGGGATATATCAGATTTTTATTATTATATTGGTATATGGGATATTATATTATTTTATTAACATCCTAAGTGCTCTAAACTTTGCTGCAAACACACGATAAACGCAGTTGCTCGAAATGACATAGTGTAATTTACCTCCGAGGTAAAAAACTCTATATGTGTATACACTGTGTCCGTAAAGTATGGAACAAATTCTTTTTTAGCTAAACAGAGCATTGTAAGAAATAATCCTGAAACACGTCGATTTTTGATTTTAATTTACCGTATTTTAAAATAAGATTCTACTATACAAGGTGAATTACTTTCGAGTAATGACGTCACCGTCATTTTTTTTAAATGGCACACCCCCATTTTGTCTCAATTTTCGGATTACTCTAGCTGAGCTGATTTCAAAAATGTATCACATGTTGATTCAAATTGGTACAGGGTGGACAAAAATACAATAGTTTTGTGTGTACTCATAATATTAAATTTTAATTAATTTTTGATATTATATTAAAATATTAAATTAAACAATATCAAAAATTAATTAAAATCAAAAATTAATTAAAATATCAAAAATACAATAAGTATTTTTGATAATATTGTTAATTTAACTAACGCGTTACTTTATGAACACACACAAAGCTATTGTATTTTTGTTCACCCTGTACCAATTTGAATCAACATGTGATACATTTTTGGAATCAGCTCAGCTAGAGTAATCCGAAAATTGAAACAAAATGGGGGTGTTCCATTTAAAAAAAATGACGGTGACGTCATTACTCGAAAGTAATTCACCCTGTATATTAGAATATTATTTTAAAATACGGTAAATTAAAATCAAAAATCGGCGTGTTTCAGGATTATTTATTAAAATGCTCTGTTTAGCTAAAAAAGAATTTGTTCCATACTTTACGGACACAGTGTATATATAGTTTATGTAGTTTCGTAATATGGATATATTGACAAAATTTATGGACCTGTTACGAAAACTGTTTTAAAATATATACGGAAAATATTTTAAAATATTAAAACGGAAAAAAATACTTTCGAGTTAGTCCCATATAGTACAAAAAAACAACAGAAATAAGGAACTATTTAAGTTTGAGCCCTTATATTATTAATATCCCTTCACTGTTTATGCAATATAGCGATTTATAACGAATTGGACCCAATTATTTATTACATTTTGCATAATATAAAGGCTCAACTAAAAATTGTTCTATATAATACAAAAAATGTTAAAACACAATCTCACCATGTTCTTTTTCTCTCTGTGTCAGCGCTAACCGGCAGAGCATTTCATTTTGTGCCCTTATCATTTAAAATCACACTTAACAAAAATTTTGAGTTGAGCCCTTATATTACTCAGGGTGCGATATATACGTTTTTTAATTCTTTTATTAAACTATTTTTGGTTTCAAAACAAAAAATAGTTTCAGAACCAATATTTGGGTGTCTACTGTTTCTTGTAATTTTATTATTTTTAATTTAATGTAGTTTTACTGATTTTTTGTAGTGGCCCATTCATCTTATTGAAAGGTTTTTCGAATATTGTATATATAATTTAATGAGACTTTTTCAGGAAATACCACATCAGCGAGGGCTCGATAACACGGAAAGAGTCCCACCAGAGCTCAATCCGTTTGATACGTAGGTATCTGGGATGAGTGAATTTTCCCCTTAGTGGGAGTGTGAGCCGTATGGCGTAAATCTGGATTTCTGGACATTTTAGCTATCCACAGCTTAACACGTTCAATGCCAATAACGCGCTGGCGCGTCGATACATGACAATGGGTGGAATGCATAAAACGTAGTACCTGCTAATGCTTCAAGTATGTACTACATTTTTGAAGATTTTACTACACTTACAAAGAATTACTACACTTACAAATGCTTTGTAAGCATTTTACTACACGTACAAAGCATTTAATGCTGTGTAAGTGTAGTAAAATCTTCAAAAATGTAGTACATACTTGAAGCATTAGCAGGTACTACGTTTTATGCATTCCACCCTTTAGCTAGGTGCCGACGACGCTCTCGCGCGTTCAGACTTTCATCGATTATTATCTTGGATTATTTCACTGGCGCTACAACAGGGCTTTTTATATTTTAAAGGCAGGTAACTAGAGGTATCAATTCTCTAATTTTGTTCTTGGTTTTTCGATTTACGACTTTTTGTCCCGATAGGATGTGTATATCTGTTGGCTTTGTATTAAGTGTAAATATCAGTAATAGCACATATAATTCTGCAAATGCTTATTAATTTATCGGATTACTAACCGTGTAAAAATTAAACATTCCCAGATTTCGGTATTTCCCCTATTTTCTAGAGTCGCTAATCGTAAAGCTTGGTAATACCCGGATAATTTCGGTGTTTCCCCTAAATGTTATTTGAGTTCTTTTACATCTCCTTTGGTTATTTTATATTTGAATGGCATAGGGTAAGCATAGGAAGTGCAAAAATGAATAACACTGACGATATTTTACAAAGTGGCTCAAATTCAAATAAAAAAATAAAATTAGATATGAAAAAAAAATTAACAGAGGAAGAACTTTTGAGATTATTAGAAACAAGCGATGAAGAATTTAGTGACTTTCTTGATTCAGACAGTGAATATTTACCAGAATTTGAGGATGAAATTGAAAATACTTTACCTACAGCACTTATTGAGGATACGGAAGATACGGTATGTTACAAAATTAAATGCAAATATTAACTTTTTATTAAAACATATTATTTAATTGTAGCCTAATCTACTCGTTGATGTTGATGAAAGCGATAAATGGAAAGAAAATTTTGATGGTATGAAAAATTTTCCTTTTTTAAAACACCAAGAGTTACTAGTAGAAGTTTCCGATAATAATCCAGTTGACTTTTTTCGGATGCTACTTACAGATGAATGTTTGCAGCAAGTATGTGATGAGACAAACAGGTATGCCGAGCACATTTTCTTATCTAATGCAGGGGCGACACATTCTAGGATTTTCGATTGGAAAATTTTGACTTCCGAAGAACTGCTAGTCTTTTTAGGATTAGTTCTACACATGGGTCATATTTCGTTGCCTAGGATTGAGGATTATTGGAAAAAGAAAGATCCTCTTTTTGCTAATGCAATTTTTTCCACTTTTATGGGCCGGAACAGATTTATGGTCATAATGCGATGTTTGCATTTTAATAATAATCCAGAAGAGGGAGAACAAGTACCTGAAGACAGAATTTATAAAATTAGACCGATGATAAACTTTTTCAATAAGAGAATGGAAGAAGTTTATTATCCTGATCGTAATTTGAGCTTAGATGAGTCAATGGTATTACACAGAGGACGACTTAATTTTAGACAATACTTAAAAAACAAAAAACATAAATATGGGATTAAGTTGTATATGTTGACCGAACCAAATGGTCTAATTTTAAAATTTTTAGTTTATTCTGGAATGTTTGACGATTCAGGTGGAAAAGGACATGTTAATAAAGTGGTTTTGCACCTTTTAGAAGGGAAACTAAATGTAGGCCATTGCGTTTACATGGACAATTTTTACAACAGCTTTGATTTAGCTAAAAATTTACTTGAATTTTCCACTTACTGCACAGGAACTCTTAGAATTGACCGTAAAAATAATCCGGCAGAAGTAAGGCAAGAAAAACTTGCTAAAGGTGCAACAATTGCCCGTTGCCGAAAAGGGGTATTAGTTGGCAAATGGAAGGATAAAAGGGACGTTTACTATATAACAACAGAATGTCAAAACACTTTACAAGAAGTTACAACAAGAAGAGGTCAACATGTAATAAAACCAGAGCCTATTATCAGATATAATAAAAATATGTCTGGTATTGACCGGCAAGACCAGATGCTTGCCTATTATCCGAGTCAACGAAAAACTGTACGATGGCCAACAAAAATATTTATACATGTTATACAGATGATGGCTATAAATGCCCACATACTATACAACAAGTACTCTGGAAAAAAGATTGGTCTTTACGAATTTCGTTTACAACTCGTTAGATCCCTTTTAAAAGTTATTAATTCTGAAGCCAAACTTGTTCCAAAAGATCATTCAGTAACAAAACGAGAGGTAAAGGATGTAAAGGGAAAAGTTATGAGAAAACGCTGTAAAACTTGCAGTCAACAAAATATTCGTAAAGATACAATTTACGAATGCAAAGCCTGTCCCGATACCCCTGGATTTTGTCTGGATTGCTGTCAAATATCCCACAAAGTTTAATGTTGTTTTATTTACTTATAATTTATGTTATTTTGTATTTCTTGTTTTGTTTTGTATTAGTAAATAAATGTTCCTACTGATTTTTATCAATATTATTTACAAAACGCACCAGCGCGTCGAACGGCGTATGTATACAAATACTAGAGTCGAGCGCCACTGACGCTCTGGCGCGTTCACCACCAACCCCTCTTGTATATATGTGCATTTAGTTTAAAAATACTTACTTTATTCGGACTTTTCCAGAAACTAATAAATAAACGTCTTTGTATCAAAAACAGTAAGCGGCTCCTGGTGAAAGCCTACCCAGAATGGACCGGCAGTTAACGTGTTAAAGTTCGACTCAACAAAGCTACTTCTTTTATCCACCCTTCTCTTTCTTTCGTTTACTCCAGTTTGTCCACCGGTATCTTTTCTATTTATTTTCAAAAAAAATTGAAAACCTTTTCAAATTTTCCTACCCATTATGGGGGGTGTGTTTCTTTCTATATAACGTAACAGCTTCTTTAGTTTACATTTCCCTAATTTTCTATTAATTATTCTCTTTTCTTGTTTTTTTTTTAATTTTTTTTTTGTTTTTATCCTAAAGACCAAAATAATTGGCGTTCAACTTCTATTTTTAAATTCTGTTTTGTCTGCTAAGCTTTCGATACCCCTGGTATCTCGACATTTTAATATCCATATATCACTTATTTTTCTTGAACTTCTTGTACTACTTGAAACTAATAAAGTTTAGATATTCACTTTTGAAAAGGACAGGCTATTTTTCGTGAGCTAACCATCAGACCAGCAACCAGATCTTTTAGATCTACATGTTTTACTAGTAAGTTTTTCAATATTTAGTAAAAAAAGTTTGCTTTAATTGAACTAATCAGTTGTTTTCAATATTTTTGAGTCATGTACCACAAAATTCATTTAAAATTATTCTTGGTACCACCTAACTGAAATAGGTACCTATTGAGCTAGGTAATCCAACTAACTACAAAAATATGCTCGATTTTGGCTGTGTTTTTGTGTTTTGTGTACCACTCCAAATAATGATTTGTACCACCAGTGGTATATGTACCACAGATTGAGAACCCCTGATCTAATTAATATAGCTAAGAAATGTATGTGACATTTAAAAAACAATTTATTTATTTAACCCTTAAACGGAGAGGTGCCGTCTGACAAACTGACACCCACTGGCACCACGCTTCATATATTGCTAATACTCTTGATTGTTTAGTCGTCACCTGACTTGAAAGAAAAATTTCACTCCTTGCAAATTTATCATAAAAATTCAGTTTTTACTAGTCTGTCTGTCTCTGTTCGTGTGACTTAATTGATTACGATTTACGTCAAGTGCGTGTACAGTACATTGTTTATAATTTCAGTTTAAGTTATTTTCTTAATTTCTGTTTTAAGTAGTAACTATTTTCTAGCGTTATCACCTTAAAAATACATATTTGACTAACAAAAAATGGAAAGCTACGTATTTTAAGCGTTTATATCAATAATTGCCGTCAATAATCTTTCCGCTTTTAAATATATTCTAAATTTATTTACTGTACCTTATAATAAACATAATATGTATACGGTACTATATTAATAAATAAATTTAAAAAATTGATTTAGGCAGTTATTGTCTCCTTAAAAAAACGGTAGTCTCTCAGACGGCATGTCTCCATTCGTGTGCTAAAATATGGTCTCTCCGCTTTTATCATCATTCTCTTTGCCTTATCCCTATGCGGGGTTGGCTTCCCTAATTGCATTTCTCCACACAATTCTATCCTGGGTCATATCAATATTAATCCTCTTTACCAACATGTCCTGCCTAATCGTCTCCCCCCACGTCTTCTTTGGTCTTCCTCTCCTACTTCTTCCAGGAATCTGCACTTCAGCTACTCTTCGTATTGGATGATTAAAGTCTCGACGTTGAACATGACCAAACAATCTCAACCTATGCTCTCTCATTTTGGCATCAATTGGTGCCACACCTAGACTTCCCCTAATATACTCATTTTTAATTTTATCCTTTCTTGTCACTCCACTCATCCATCTAAGCATTCTCATCTCCGCCACATGCATTCGTTGTTCCTCTTTCTTTTTCACTGCTTAACATTCAGTGCCGTACATCATAGCCGGTCTTATGGCCGTTTTATAGAATTTTCCTTTCAGCTTTATTGGAACTTTTCTGTCACACAACACATCACTCGCTTCCTTCCACTTCATCCATCCAGCCCTAATTCTACTGCATGCATCTCCATCTATTTCTCCATTACTCTGTAATGGTCTATCCGCTTTATCTCTTTCAATATTATTATAAATATTAATACACATACTAAAGTTAGTTTAATTCTAAAATCTATTTTGCATTATTTTTATCTTTAATAAACTTGTTTCTATGAAAAGTTCCTTATTCTCTGAGATTTAGGTTTTTTAATAGATATAAAATCACTTATATGGCGAAAATTTATTAATATTGTTCTGTTTTAGAATCTTGGGTTTTGTACCGTAAGAAAAATGGACTGGTAATTAATCCACCACCAGGCTCACCATCTAATGGATAATTAGGAGACCCGATGCCTGACAAATGACACCACCAAAATGGACAACTTTTCATCTAGCAGCCTTACATCAAAAACAACATTTGGCAAATAAATTAAGTATTTAATAAGGATATTTTTCTTTAATATTAAGATATTCAGCAACTTTTTTACCTTTGAACCTTCAGACTTTTAACTTTTGTTTGGACCTTTAGTCATTTTTGAGGCCTTCAGCCATATTGTTCAGGACTTGTTATAGAGACAAGTCTACCAATTTGTTTAATAAAATATTCTTGTATAAATGTTTGTGTTATGCTTTGATTTCCCTTATGACAGTTCTTTGATAGTTTCCCATAATGACGCTTATAATAGTTATTTATGAAACAGTTCGTGAAGTATGCTTTTTGCGAACGCACGCGATTTTTAGAGCACGAGCGACAACGGAGCGAGTGCTATACATCGCGTAAGTTCGCAAAAAGTACTTCACGCAGTTTCATACAATATTTTATCTACGATAAACAAATAAAAAAACTGTAACGTTTTGTCACTGGAATTCATTTCTATTCTACTATTGTTAGAACTTTGACATTTAAAAATCCAAACTACTTTCAAACCACAAAACAGTCAAAAATTTTGTTGTAAGTCATTGCTCATATTGTCATCACCATGACAACGCGAAGTTAAGAATATTTGATTATATGAAAGTGTGCCAAAAAACCCATTGAAAGTGTGCGAAAAAGTAAATCCCATTTAAAATACATTGTTACTTCACGCACACTTTAAACCCTTCACGCACTGCTATCTATAATGACAGTTTTCTCAAACTAAAAACTTATACATAATATGACATAGAGTAGATAAAAATATGTCTAAGCTATAAGCTATACCATCGGATAAATATTGCTGTATCAATCAATAAGACACTATTTGTTATATGACATTGCTACTTTGAAGTAAGTTGTGTATACTAAGATTCATCTTAGTCGTTAACCGGTAGTAGATAAGTCTGATATAGGTGTTATGATTGCCGACCTTCATAGAGAAGGCACATAAAGAAGAATATTGAAAATTGTTACCAACATATCGATGTTGTCAATAAGTAATTATTTTTTTACGAAACTGCAAAGTTTTAAAATCTCGTATATAGGGTGAGGCAGATAAAAGGCTCATTAGAAATATCTCGAGGGCTAAAGGTAATAGAATCATAAAAATTGGAATACAGGGGTTTTGAGGTATGAACTATTTAATGAAAATATTTTGGTCTCTTTGCTACTTCAGGTTATACTGGAAGTTGATTGTAATTTCGATTTTTTAAATGAGACACCCTATATATTTTTACATTTTTGTATTCTGCTCGATGTTTTCCTTCTTAAAATATGAGGTTTTGTAATATTATACAGGGTAGTTTAAAAGATAATTACGGTTTTTATAAATTATGTAGCAAACTTTACACCCTGTAGAATTGTACTGATTTGATACAAAAAACTCCATTTTTGTTCAAGTAATTTTTAATATAGTCTATTATTATTAAAAATTATTAATATAGCGAAATGTTTAATTTTAGTATAGAGGGTTGGTCGAAACTCGGAATGAGTATTTTCTGAGTTTTCTTAAATGGAACACCCTGTATTTTAATACATTGTAATGAAATGATATTTTATAGTACTTTTTTATTTCTTAAGCATTCCCTATACTTAACTGCTTTAATTTGTAAGTTATTCCTATTTCTTTAAGCCAAACATTAATTACAACAAAAATTACGTGAAATTTTATTAGGTTTGCCGTGAAAATATTCAGTCATAAATAATTTTTTGAAAAGAAATATATGCTAATCTAGAATGATTCTTAATTTAATTATATTGGATGAGATACCAAAATGACTACGTTGTTAAGATTGTTGGTGCATAAAATATTAATAAAAACAAACCACATTCTAGTTAGTTGGCTATGGCTTTGACACTAAACTTGATTAAACATTAGACATTATATTATTTTTATAATTCCAGTGGTTTTGTTACCATTACTAATATAAATTTTTTTAATGGAGAACTGATTAGTAAAGTTTTTGTTCTAGGAGAGTATAACAAAAATGTACTACTAGCAATAAGAATTTATCATCTGCAACTCCCTGATAGACGACAACCAAGAAGAGAAACTTTTCAAAGTTTACTAAAATAGTTTCGACGTACTAGACACTTAGATTACGAGAACGTTCATACTAATATGCAGATTCTCAGTGACTCTAACATTTAATTCATTTTAATGATTTACAATAGTTTTTGTTCGATCAGATTTCTCGTAATCTAAATGTCCAGTTCGTTAAATCCGCTCTAGTAAATTTTGAAAAGTTTTTGTTGTCATCTATCATGGAATTGCTGATGATAAATTCTTATTGCTAGTAGCACATTTTTATTTGTTATACTCTCCTAGAACAAAAAAACATCTGAATCAGTTCCTCATTAGAAAAATTTACTCATTAAAAAAAAAGCAACTGGAACTTTAAAATAGTAGAATGTTTAAGCAAAGCAAATGTTTAAGCATATTTAGTGTCAAAGTCATAGCCAACTAGATAGAATATTGTATGTTTTTTAAATATTAAACACACCAACAATCTTAACTAATCTTAACGGTCAGTCCAGATTAATATGTGAAAAATTATTTATGACTGAATATTTTCACGGTAAACCTAATAAAATTTAACGTAATTTTTGTTGCTATTGCAATTAATGTTTTGCTTAAAGATCTACGAATAACTTACAAATTAAAGCAGTTAGGTGTAGATAATGCTTAAGAAATAAAAAAGTACTATAAAATATCATTTCATTACAATACAAAAATACAGGGTGTTCCGTTTAAGAAAACTCAGAAAATACTCATTCCGAGTTTCGACCAACCCTGTATACTAAAATTAAACATTTCGCTATATTATTAATTTTTAATAATATAGGGGAGTGCAATTAGAACGAAAATATGCATTGTTTCGGAAAAATTCAAACAAGCTTATATTTTTCTAAAACTTTTTTTTTAGTTTATATACATGTTAAAGTAAAAAGTTCTACTCGCGGATTTGGCCGCTAATTGTTTATTAATTGTTTAAACAATAACAATTGTTTTGTATTAATAATTTTAAAAATATCGTTAAATTCATCATTTTACTTTGATCTCAAATATGTTTCTATTTTGTTTTTGAATATACTGAATCCGAATATGGCATTGCAATTTGAAAATTCTTATACAGAAGCTCTTATACAGTATGTCTGCGTAGCTAGGAACCACATGGAAAACTTTTTTATTATCAATTTTACGAAAAAATTTATTCTTCATAAAATGCTCTGGATAGTCAAAAATCTAAAACTCAACCATCAGATATCAGATTTTATCAATTTTATACGAGTTATGTCAAAAATATGAATTTCGTAAAGAGTAAAGTACCTTTATATTTCAGAATATCAAAAAATGCTATTATGAAAAGTTGTTTGAAATTAAAAACTATGTTTAAATATACAATTACATCATTCAAATCAAAAATTATTTTTCAATATTTTCTCAAATTACGGATACTCATCATCATTTTATTATAATTATGATAACTATTTTATTATCACTTTCACGAAAAAAAAAATATTCTTCATAAAATGCTCCCCCTGGTCTAAAATCTAAGAAACAACCATCGGATATTAAACTTTTTTAATTTTATACGAGGTATGTAAAAAATATGAATTTTTCTTAAGAGTTAAGTGCCTTTATTATTCACAATATTTTAATTAGAAGGATGTAATTGAACACTAAAACAAATTTTTTAATTGCAAACAACTTTTCTTAATAACAATTTTCGATATTGTGAAATTTAACGATACTTTACTCTTGAGTGAAATTCATATTTTTTGACATACCTCGTATAAAAATCATTAAATTTGATATTTGATTGCATCTTAGATTATATATGATGCAGAGTATTTTATAAAGAATAACTTTTTTTCGTAAAACTGATAATAAAAAAGTTATCAATAGGTTCCAAGTTACGCAGACATACTGTATAAGAGCTAAAAAAAATTTTTTTGCTGAACATTTATTATTGTTGAAGTTTATTATTAAGTGTATTTTAGGTAAGTTTTACAGAAAAAAATTTTGATCACTTTATATAAACATTTTTTTAGCTGGTAATTTTCGGTTTGTGTATTACATTTTTGTTATCTTTCTTAATTTTCTCAAAAAGAAATAGTCTATTTCATTTCTAAAGTAAAATAATTTAGTGAATTTTAAAGATTCCATCCTAAGCTTTAAAAAAGCACTTATAAAACTGTAATAGATCTGTTCAAACTTGAGTAATGCCGTCTTAAAGTGGTGGTAATTCTATAAAACTACGAAGATTTCAAAAATTACATTTTTTAAGACGTCATATCATTTGAATTAAATTTTTGAGATTTTTTGAATGAAACATCATTTGGTACGATGCTTGAAAGGTAAGTTGTGCAAAATTTAGGGTTTTATAAGAAAAATTGTATTAGTTACACATTTTTAAATCATTTTAAAACAAAATTCATGTAAGGCTCATTTTCCGCCCCCACCGTACTTATGTCCATACATTTTATTTCTTTTTATTATAGCCATAAGATAGCTTAATTATTATTCTTTTAGGTTCAATTTGTAAACCGTGCACTTCACCGTACGCTAGTTTACAGTGCGCCAATGTTTGTGAGAAGGGTGACTTTAGCGTTATAAATAAAAAATTATAGAAGATACAGATTTCATTTTAGAAAATTCTTTATATAAGGTTTTTTTTTGTAAAATTTTCTGAATTTTTCAATGGTCAAGTCAGTTTTGTTCTAAAATTTATATTTTCGGAGTTATTTAAAAAAAAACATCAAACTTCTTAGTTCCTTTGTTTAATAAAAAATGAAGCACCCACTTCTCGAGTAGAACTTTTTGATATGTTGTTTATTAAACACTTCTTAATGAAATTACAAAAAGTTCTATCTTGTTTGATTTTTTCCGAAGTGAAAATCTATATGCACTCCCCTAATAATAGACTATATTAAAAATCACATGAACATGAATGGAGTTTTTGATATCAAATCAGTACAATTCTACAGGGTGTAAGTTTGCTACAAAAATAATAAAAAACCGTAATTATCTTTTAAACTACCATGTATAATATTACAAAACCTCACATTTTAAGACAGAAGACATCGAGCAGAATCCACAAATGTAAAAATATACAGGGTGTTCCATTTAAAAAAAAATGAAGTGACAATCAACTTCCGGTATAACCGGAAGTAGCAAAGAGACCAAAATATTTTCATTAAATAGTTCAAACCTAAAAACCCCTGTATTCCCATTTTCATGATTGTCTTACCTTTAGTTCTCGAGATATTTCTAATAGGCCCTTTATCTGCCTCACCCTGTATATCACGACAATGTAACCAATTTCAAAGTGTTGGGAGAGTTCCTCCTTAAATTAATAACCCGAGTGTTCGTCGAAGCAGTTATCTTCATGCTATAATATATAGGTTACATCTCTAGAAACCTAATTAACCTAGAGTGCGGAGGAAATAAACATGCAGCCCTAGTTATTTCAGTAATAGCTACAGATTCGGATTATCTGTGTACACTCACATACTTGTCCTGTCTGTCGTCTCTGTGTAATAGGAGCTGCATTGTTACGAAAATCTGAAATGTTTTTGTTAAAGTCCTTAGCTTTTCCTCTGATATCTCGATATAAACAACAAATGTTGTTTGTAAATAGTAAAGTTCGTAATCGTTTATTATTTTACCCAACTATTAGTAATAGTAATTTACGTAACAAGTTCCGAAAGTGATATTTTACGAGACGAGTAGGAATTTTCCAGGACGAGCCGTATAGACTAGGAAGGATCTGTTTTTAGGTGGATGTGAGAGGTGGCATTCGGATTTTTGCGGATAAAGTTAGGTGATAACTTCGTTAATAATAATATATGCCTTCTCAAATATGCCCGGAACATTAATAAAAAAAAATAAATATTTAAAAATTTCAAAAAATTTCGTTTTTTTTTCTACTTTCTTTGCTTATACAAAACTTTAGAACGATTCATTTTGGAAAAAGTCGTATAGGAACAAAACAAAGATAATTAAATTTTCTATCAGATACGATTGGTTAAAAATGTCTTAATTTAACACCCTTGCTGCAAAATAGCAATAAATATAAAATAAGGGGGCCAAACAAGCCTGCCCTTATTCAATATTTTTTTATCACTTAGGTTACACATGGAACCTTCCTAATTCGCTTAGAAAATTTTTGTAATGTGCTAAAACCGTCTACCAAATTTCATTAAAATTGACTTACTAGATTTTGCATAATAATTTTGCAATCTAAACTTTTTTAAAAAAATTAAAATTGTTTAAAATCTTGCACAACAAAAACTAGAACATACAAAGATTTGTCAATATTTTTACATATAAAGAAGCACTCCACTTATCTAATGCACTTTACATAATTGAAATCGGATTATTTAAGCAGCCTCAGCAGTGGTTTAAAGTTATAAACAATTTTTTGGCCTATAAACAAATTAGTGCTATGTCCAGGAGGGGGTGCTACGGGCTCCTTTATTTAGATGGACTTACCCAAGTTTTTTTATGTATTTTGACCCGTAGAACACGAATTTTTTGGGTAACAGTTGATCCGGATGTCGATAAAATTGTTATAAACAAAGAACTTGAGGAATTACATAACATCGATTTTTCGCAAAATAAAATATTTTTTTGTATTTCTTGGGTAATTCTAAGCAAAAAATGTTCTTACATGTTTTTTCGTATGATGCATAGTTTTCGAGATAAACGCGGTGGAGCATTCAAAAAATCGAAAAATTGCAATTTTTTAACGAGAATAACTTTTGATTAAAAAATAAAATAGCAATTCTGCTAACAGCATTTGCAAGTTTAAGTCAAATTAAACCGGTTTTAATTATTTGCATTGCTAAAAATTAATTTTTTTATTATTAAACAAAGCTATTTTTTTATTAGCCAAAAAAATATTTATAAATTTAAAGCATTGCTGAGGCCCCTTAAATAATCCGATTTTAATTCTGTAAAGTGTATTAGATAGGTAGAGCACCTCTTTATATGTAAAAAAATTAGCCAACCTCTAAATGGTCTACTTTTTGTTCAGAAAGATTTAAAAATTTGAACTTTTTTAAAAACATTTATATTGCAAATTTATTATGCAAAATCTATTAGGTCAATTTTAATGAAATTTGGTGGACCATTTAAGTAAGTTATAATAATTTTTTAAGCGAATTACTAAGGTTCTAAGTGCCACCAAAGTGGTTAAGAAACATTGAATAACAACAGGTGTATTTTCCTCCTTATTTTGTATTTATTGCTATATTGCAGAAAAGGTAATACCTTAAGACATTTTTGACCAGTTGTATGTCATGAAAAATTCAATTATCTTTATTTTATTTCTCTACGACTTTGTTCCAAAACGAACCGTTTTAAACTTATAAGCAAAGAAAGCAGAAAAAAATCGATGTTTTTCGAAATTTTTAAATATTTTAATTTTTTATTAATGTTCCGGGCATATTTGAGAAGGAGCATAAGTCAATTATTATTACTGAAAGTGTCACCTAACTTTATCTGCAAAAATCCGAATGTCACCTCTCACATCCAAAAATACACGTTTTTTACAGTTTAGTCCTGGTCTAGTAGGCGAGTCCTGGAATCCTGCGAGTCTCGTAAAATCACTGTTGCATCGTGTTACGTACAATATTTTTTCTGCAGCCGTTTTTATGTTAAAAAGAATATATGGATAAAATTTACTTATGAACTTTTATTAAACACTTTAAAGTTACTCTCGTGAAATCAACATTAGAAAAATCTACTTATGAATATTAATAACACAATTATAACAATTATTTACATTGATATTTAGTTTCCCTAATCTCATCTGGAATCATTTCGGCTTCACTTTCACTGCTGATTTCCATTTCTTGGAATTGAAAAACGAAATACTGAGCGGAAACACACACGAATCTGAAATGACAAACGTTGTCAAAATAAAATACAAAGTTGATGTTATTGTCAAAGCCATTACCTAGCTATCCAAAATCGTCCCGAAAGTAAAAAAAATCGTCCCGAAGTTAAAAAAATCGTCCCGAAACTGAAAAAATTAGTCCCGAAAGTACCTACTTTCGGTACGAGTAGTGTAAAATGGTACTTTT
Organism: Diabrotica virgifera virgifera; assembly: GCF_917563875.1. Lineage (NCBI taxonomy): Eukaryota > Metazoa > Arthropoda > Insecta > Coleoptera > Chrysomelidae > Diabrotica > Diabrotica virgifera. The sequence continues at coordinate 206,817,253 of NC_065449.1, forward strand.
GATTTAATAAATCATACCGAAAGTTTTATTTTCGGGACGGCTGCAGAAAAATTCCTGCAGCCGTAGGTATTTTTCTGTACACAAACACTCCTGTAAATAAGTTACACTGAAGCATGAATGCATAAATAGGCTACAGTTAGAGTTGCACAAGTTTGACTTAAATGTTTGAAATTGACTTTTAAGTGGAGTTTGAAATTGTGTTTAACTTAATTTCAAGTCAAACTCAACTCAAACCTTCTGACAAATAATTTACGTCAAGTCAAACTGGTCAATGGTTACAAGTTTGAAAATTCAAATTGTTTGTCAAACTAGTCTGAAAGAGTTTTAAAAATTTATTTATTAGATATACTTTTTTTCGAGATAGAAATGTAATTAATATGACAATTAAGATAACAAAATTAAAAATACAATGAGTCCCATATAAAAATAACATGACACGGGATGCGATTCAGGTTAAAATAGAGTCGTAAATTAAAGAAAATGATTCATTTCCGCGTAAAATTGCTTGCTGGCAAGTTTCGTTTTATCGGTGATCATTGTGTTCCTTAAACTCAGTCAATGATCACTTCTTATGTTTATTTGAGTGTTGCTTTAGATCACTTAGATCACAACAAATAATTCTTGGTTCCACTATTTGTCATTTTATAAAGCTGTTCTTTATTTTTACATAATGTGGACATGGCAATTTTCATTGTTTTGGAATCGCTTGCCGTAACATCAAATAAATCAGTACGAAATCACGTTCACACATTATCGCACAAAGCACAACACTTCAAAATGAACGTAACAAATAAGCCAAGCGTATACTTCTAAATATGAACTATAATTCTATATGAACTGTATATTGATATAATATGAACTATATATTGAAGAAGTTTGATTTCAAGTCAAACCTAAAGATATGGAAATCAAGTCAAGTCAACATTTTTTACAAAAAAGCTTGGTTGACTTAAATCAAACTAGTTTGACTTGACGCATCTCTAGCTACAGTCCTTTAAAATGCGGTGTTACAGAAGGACACTTAGAACAGCATGGACACAAAAGAAAATTAAAACGGAAGTATTTCGAGAAATGGGCACAGAATAAGAAATAATCAACACAATAAAAATAAGAAAGTTATAATATTTTTCTTAAGGTTCCATCTTCTAAGGTTCCTAAGGTTCCATCTGTTGATATCCAAGGTTGGATATCAACATGGCGACTCTTATTTTACTTACAGCAGCTCTAAATAGTTGGTTAGAGCTCAGACTGAACCACTTCCTTTAATTTCGTAACCAGGAGGTTTCTTTTTCTTCCTACATCTATTTACCTTATATGTTGCTCTCTATAATCAAACGCAGAAGACTATAACGAGGACCTTTTACTATATGACCGAAATATTTAAGCTTCCGCCTCTTAATTGTTTTTATAACTTCTTCCCTCTTATTAACCCTATCATCAACAGCTATTCCATCAATCGTCAGATGATAAGGCCTCCCTTAGGTGTGTCCATTCATTTCTGTTTGCTGCTTTTGCATCCATTCGGGTCAGCCATTCGTTAGATGGCATTACTCCATCTTGTTTGAGGTCTGTCTCTTCTTCTTTTGGTTGTCCATGGTCACCATTAGAGAACTCGCTTCTTGCAACAGTTGTCTTCCATTCTTCCTATGTGTTAACCCTATCAAGGACATCAATACTCCTAGTTTTGTCTGCCCATGATATTAGTAGCATTCTTCGATTACACCAACGCTTAAAAGCTTCCAATTTCTTAATATCTCATGCTTCAATGTCCAGGCCACAGATCCCTAGAGCAAAATTGTAAAAAGGTAGCAACGCAACAACCACATCCTTAGATGAATTATTAGATGAAGACCTTCTGGTCTCTACTACATAATCGATATTTCATTTTCACAAATTTTGCCCATGCTATTTCTAGACGGCTTTTAATCTCTTGTGTTTGTTCTGTGCTTTGACTAACTATACAGATGTCATGGCTCAAAGAGGTTTCAGCGATGAGAGCTGCGGGGAATAGAGCATTATAGTCAGTATCATCAGTATTAAGATTTAGGCTGCTAAAAATATAATCTAAATTAAGATTGTACATATCAATTATTCCCTCAGTTGTTACATATGGAAGTGAAACATAGCTGCTGGTATTTGAAAAAAAGGTTCTCAGAATGATATTTGGGCCTCAAAGAGATGAATTGACATGAGAGTGGAAAAGAAGCTGCAATGATGATTTGGTGATTCTGTACGGTACTGAAAACATTGTCAAACATATAAAAGCTAACCGAATAAGATGGGTAGGTCATGTGGTAAGATCAGGGGAAGACAGAGTGTTAGACAGTGTTTTGAGAGATCAGACGGTAGAAGATCAGTAAACCTTCCCAGAAAAAGATGGAAGGATGATGTTGAAGCCCATTTATCTAATATTGGAGTACAACAATGACTTACAACGCCTACTACAAAAATTTTAAATAACCGCCGAAAGTATCTCTCTCTCTCTCTCTCTCTCTCTCTCTCTCTCTCTCTCTCTGTCTCTCTCTCCTGTCGTTTCCCCATTACTGAGGATCATGATTTCTTCCAATATTCCTAACAATGTTTCTCCATTGGTCTCTATCTTCAGCTGCTCTAAGAGCTTCGCAGAATGAGTTTCCAGCTGAATGCTTTATTTGGTCAGACCATCTAGTTGGTGATCGTCCTCTTGATCTTCTCCCCGGAACGTTTTCAGAAACAATTAATCTCTCTAAACTGTCGTCACCTCTGCGAACCACGTGACCAAAGAATTGCAGAATTCGTTGCAGACATATTGTGAACAGCCTTTTTTTAATATTGAGTTGGTTTAGAATGGAAACTTTTGTCCTATGAGCTATCCAACGTATGCGTAGCATTCTTCTCTAGCACCACATCTCAAAAGCATCAATTTTTTGGAGCTCACATGCGCGAAGAGTCCAAGTCTCTGCGTCGTATAGAAATATTGAGAATACAAGGGCATTCACCAGTCTCGTCTTGATATTTTGAGAGATTGATCTATCTTTCCAAACTTTAGTTAGGCGACTCATCGCATTTTTTGCCATACCAATACGTCTCCGAACTTCTGCTTCACAGTTACCATCGTTAATTATACTAGATACAGACAAAGGTGTTTACTATCTGGTATTCCTGTAACATGTTAGTCAGTAGAACAATGTCGAATCTGTCGACCACCATTATTTTTGTCTTAGCTTTATTGATTTTCAGAACAACTTTATTGCTTTCGTATTCAACTCTTCGCAGAAGATCAACCATTTCTTGCTCATTTGCTGCTATAAGTGTAGTGTCATCAGCAAATCTTAAATTGGAGATTTTTCTACCAGCTACTGTTACTTTACCGGCCCATCCTTCTAAAACCATCCTCATAACATGTTCACCATAAATGTTAAATAAGTCAGGTGACAACACGCATCCTTCTCTCAAGAAGACCTTCAAGACCTCTCTCGGTCTTGAATTGGTTTGAGAACTTCTGATCTAGTCGTACTATCGCTATATTAGACTGGTACAGATTTTTAATAAGTGTCACCAGGTGCATTGGTGCGCCCATTTCTATTAAAATTGACCACAGATTTATCCAGCTTAGACAATCAAATACTTTTTGGTAGTCAACGAAGCATATAATCATAGGTACTTGAAATTCTCTACACTTTTCAATGAGTTGTCTCAGGTTCAGGATTTGTTCCCTTGTACCTTTACCCTTTACAAACCCCGCTTGTTCCTGAGGTATTTGGTAATGTAGATAGGTTTTTAATCTGTTTTTGAGAATATGCAACAAGATTTTACTAGCATGTGTTATTAGTGACAGTGTGCGGTAGTTTTCACATCTGGTAGTAGTTCCTTTTTTGTGTAGTGGGATATAAATTGAGGTACACCAATCAGATGACCATTTTCCTTAATTCCAAACAGCGACACAGATAGAATGGATGATATGTAATCATTTGTCACTTAGTAGTAACTGTAGTATTTCACATGGTATTGAATCAATGCCTGGGGATTTATTTCTCTTTAGTGATTTATTAGCATCTTTGACTTCAGTGAGTAAGACAGTAGGTTCTCTAGGGTAGTCAGAAGGCCACTGATTTTCTGCTGATACCTCGTTATTTTTATACAGCTCGACACAGTAGTTTCGCCATGTTCCAATATTTCATCAGTATCGGTCTTTAAATTACCATTCTTATCTATTACAGACCACGTTTGAGGTATAAATTCTCTGGTAAGGAGTTTGATCTTCTGGAATAAGTCCCTCGGTTCATTTCGACAGCCATGTTCCTCTAGCTCTTTGCATATTTTAGAGATGTAATCAGCTTTATCTTTGCGGCACTGTTTTTTGATTTCTCTCGATAACGCTCTGTATTCATCGTTTGTTCCGTATCTAGTTTTATGTTCTTTTCTGCGTTGAATCACAGTCCACGTATTATAGGATATCCATGGCTTACGGCCAGTGGAAACCGCTGCCTCAGTCTTTTGCAGCCTCGATTACCTTATCTTTGAGATAGATCCAAGTGTAGGAATACAAGGAAAAGTATAATCTGACATTATCCACAGAGAAAACCCCATCGATGGTAATATCCAAGAACCCAATTAGATGTAAATTAGTAGTGGACGACCATATAATTGAACAGGTAATGGATTGTAGATACTTGGGTGTGGAAATATCTAGCGACAGGCATCTGTGGCAAGAAACAAAAGAGCAGGCAATGAAATCAGCGAGAGAACCTGGTGTACTGAGGGATATAATCTGGCGGAATAAATATATGAGCACCGAAAGTAAAGTCCGCATTTATAAGATATGTGTTAGACCCAGACAAGAACAAGATTCTCCAATCAATGTATACTCCCTGTTCTAATATATGGCTCTCAGACATGGACGTTTATAAAAGAAAATAAGAGGAGGCCTATATCCAAGGATGGATGTGTAGGGCTGATTAGATAGGTAGTGTTAGATCCGTACTGGCATACGCAGCTGAGACAAGGGCTGAAACAACAAAGACCAAACAAATAATGAGAACAACAGAGATGAAAACCATAAGATCCATAAGAGATATCACACTCAGAGATAGAATACGAAACGAAGACACATTGAGAGAGCTAGGTGTTCAAGACGTAGTGAGATGGATAAGAGCACGACGACGTATGTGGAGAGACCACGTAGATCGGATGGTCCCTGAACGTATGGCGAAATGGGCGAAGACACAGAAGCCCAACACCAAACGACTCATAGGTAGACCCAAAAACGATGGTACGTATCGCAGCAGATACTGTAACAGAAGAAACAGGACATAGTCCTATTAAAAGAAGAAGAAGAAGAAGAAGAAGAAGAAGAAGAAGAAGAAGAAGAAGAAGAAGAAGAAGAAGAAGAATAAGAACAATGGGAAATGGAAGCGCAAGATGGTAAAAGATGGAGCTATAGAGGATGCGGCGTAGACTCACACCGAGTTGAAAAACCAGTCAAGATAAAGAAGAAAATGTCATGGCTCAAGAAGTTCGAACAACTATTTCCAACGTTAGGCAAACCGAATGTGGCACCAAAAAAAGAAGAAACTAGTTCAATAAGTTTTACTCTGCCTCTTCCCTAGCGCATTTTATTAAGTTACTAAAATGTTTATTGTAAATTTTATAGAATGTAGAAGGTATAATATATTTACAGTTTGTATGTATTTTTCTATATTTTTAAAGTTATGTTTTACATATCCATTCCTGATATATTCTGAACAACATTTTTGTTTATTTTAGTAGTATTTTGTATTTTGACAACGAAACCCGATTTGGGCTTCGAAACGTTAATAAAATTATTTTTTCAATTTAATTGTGGCTTATTTCCCACTAAATAGTTAATCATAAAAATGCCACAAGGAAATAGCTTCAGAACAACATATCCATTCAACCTTAGTAATAGGATTATAAAAGAAAATTGCTCGTTTATAATGAGAATATTTCATTTTTAACAGAAAATCAAAATGATTTCTTTAAATTCTTTTATGAAGGCAAAGTTTTTCTCGTTAATTTTGAGTAAATCATTCTTATGATAAAACGAATTTCTTTTATTAAGCCAGTAATAAAAATGTGCAAAGTTAAATTGAGTTACTACCGCTGGCAAACTATTTCGTCTCCTCCTTTTATTTTTTATCAATTTTCATGAATTGGGGTTGTTTAAAATTGAAGCTATTTCAAATTGGGGTCGCTTAAAAGTGGATTATTAGTTTCAGAAATTCAAATAATAACGCAGAATATTTAATAAGTAATTTCAACGAGCATCTGTGAAAGTCCTTTAAGCTTCAATAATAAAACCTTTTAAAATTAAATAATAAATTTTATCCATGTTAATATATCACGTAATAAGTTCATAGAATAGTTTAAATAAAATTGCAAAAAACTTTGAAGAAAAGAAATATTGCAACGCCGTATTTCTCGACATTTCCCAGGCTTTCGATAGAGTATGACACCCTGGACTCCTCTTTAAATTAAAAAATACGCTATCGAGTAACTACTACCTCATACCCAGATCATATCTGTTCAATAGAAGCTTTTCCGTTAGACCTGATAGCGCTGAATCCACCATTTGTACCATCTAATCGGGGGTCCCACAAGGCAGCGTTTTAGGTACACTACTTTTTCTGATTTTCACAGCGGATTTACCAGAAACACACAATGCTACAATTTCATTTTTTGCAGATGATGTAGCTGTATTATCAACTAGTTAGAATCCACCTAAACCTACTCGCAGAATAGTATAATCAATGGAGAATTAAAATCAATGAAAAAAAGTCATAACAAGTAATATTTACCACCCGCCGGGAAATCTGTCCTCCACTCACACTTAACAATACACACATCCCCGTCAGCACAGAAGTGAAATACCTTGGATTGCATATCGACCAAAGACTAACATGGAATAAGCACATCCAAATGAAACGCAGGCAGTTGGATTTTAAGTTCAGACAAATGTACTAGCTCCTTGGTATGACATCCAAATTTACATTAAATAACAAATTACTCATATCCAAAATCATATTGAAACCAAATTTGATGTTCGGTATCCGTCTCTGGGGATTTGATATATTAACACACATCACAACCACACAGCGATTTCAATCGAAAGTCCTTAGATCAATTACCTGATATGTCAGTAATCTCACAATTCACAACGATCTGAATATTCCCTTTGTAAGAGATGAAATTCAACTGGCATCGACCAACCATGAAAGTCGAATAAGAAACCATGACAACGAACTCGTTGAACATCTCTACCATAATAGACCAATAACCAGAAGACTCCAACAAACGTGGCCACAAGATTTAATACAACAGTAAAATAAACCTATAAGGCTAAGCATCATTGCATGCGCCTCCTTGCTTAAAAATTGCATTCAAATTTACCTATAACTCTTAAGAAGACTATAGCTATTTGTATAACAAGGGAGGAAAATGCTACTTTTCCTCCCGAGAATGAAGTTTACTTAATCATTAGTGAAGTAATCATTCAAGGGAGGAAAAGGAACTTTACTCCCATGTTATACATATGGTTTTTCCACCTTCCTCAAATAACAAGTCATTTTTTCATTTTTACTTCATTTATTTATGTAAGTAACCAACAAAATTTATTAGAACTAAAACTAACAAGTAGGTACAATATAACTGTCAACTGTCAAATATAAGTCAAATTATTAATGTAAACATTGTTAAATCAGAATAACAATTTACTGTTTTTTACCATTCTGCAAAATACAGGGTGTTTTATAAATAACCGTTAAAATGTATAGATACTTACGTAATAGAAAATAGATATTGTACAGGGCGTCAATAAGTTATATTTCATGAATGAAATACCATGACGTCACTTACTTTTCCTCCCTAGGGAGGAAAAATATTTTCGTCCCTAGGGAGGAAAAGTACAACTTTGCTCCCTACAATCAGTTCCGGAAAAGTATACTTTCGGTAGAGGTAGGTGGAAAAATAATTTGTGTCGTTCTATTTATACGGTGGCCGGAAAGTCCCTTTACAATAATAATAATAATGTTTCAACATCTAGCCAATATTTATTTGCGTTTCGGCGCATGCGCATCTTCAAGAGCACCTGTCTGGGCACACAGACAGACAACAATAGATGCGATTGAAACATGATGGCGGCCACCAGAGAGTCTACAATTGAAGCGGGTCAATTACTGCTTCAACACTTTCAGAGAGCATGTGACAAACAAAATGTTCTGTTCACCGATAAGTTTGCGATTTCTTGAAATCAAAATGTTTATTTCTGGGCAAATGACAACCTTCATTTCTTTGAGGAAGTGAAAAACCCCACCTCATGTTATAGACCAGTGCAGATAGCTCTAAAATGGACCAAAAAAATAAAAAATTAATAGCAGGATGAGACCAATTCCAAATGAAAGTACACATATTAGATAACATGTGGAACATTTTTCACCAAATCTGGATGAGGGGAACATGGGTTGGGGGAGCGTTTTTAGGGGTGAAAACGGTTAATTACGACTTGCCGCAAAACGGCACATCCTATCGAAAAAAGTTAAATTGCAAAGTTGTAGGCAATAAAAAGATCTACAACTTTTGTAAATAAACATTTTTCACATAACCTCAGAATATCCGAGAAAATTGGAAAATTCGATGTTTTTGATTTTATTTTTTTTTCTCACTGAAAAAAAAATTTTTTTTACCAAATATGGTGGAAACTTACCTCTTTCTGTCCCAAACACGCTTTAATTTTTCTGTATAAAAATATTTTTTAAAACTCTTGTTTTTTATGTTTAAGGGAAAATGTAAGCATTTTTTCAATTGAAAAATCTCCCGAAATTTTTTTAGCTTTTTTAAAGAAGTTGGCATTTTTTTGTTTATTCAAACCTCTATTTTCTGATGGTGTAAAAAAATATATACGTTACTGTGGAAAATTTTGTCACAAAAGACAAAAATCGGAAATTTATTTTCAACCTCTCACCATTTTCAGATTCTCAGACGTAATATAAGTTGCATAGCGAGCAGGAACCAACGAACCTCTGTTAAAAATTTACTACACTAATGCCGTTGTCTGTGATTTTTAATTTTGTGAATAAATTATAGTAAAAAAAAATAAAAAACACACTTTTAAAGCACTAACAATTTAAAAATAAAACATTACTAGCTTTAATTTTAAAAGTTATTTTTAAATTTTTAGTGCTTTAAAAGCGTGTTTTTTATTTTTTTTTTAAACTATAATTTTTTTTAAGTCGGCCTACTTACCTAGAAGCTACATTTTTTTTAACGTTTTTCTCATGAACCAAATTAAAAGTCGCAACAACTTTTTTAACGAAAAAGTTTATTTAATATAAAAGAAAGTAATTATTATAATTTTAATGGCCAATTTTTCATCAATTAATTAAGTTTTTGCTTCTTTGATGGCATTTCTTCATCACATTCGGTAATGCTTACAGATTCTGCAGTTTACTCTATGCAGCTTTCCGCAGCTATGCAACTTACATTACGTCTGAGAATCTAAAAATGGTGAGGGGTTGAAAATAAATTTCTGATTTTTGCCTTTTGTGACAAAATTTTCCACAGTAACGTATATATTTTTTTAGACCATCAGAAATAGAGGTTTCAATAAATAAAAAAATGCCAACTTCTTTAAAAAAGCTAAAAAAATTTCGGGAGATTTTTCAATTGAAAAAATGCTTACGTTTTCACTTAAACATAAAAAACAAGAGTTTTAAAAAATATTTTTATACAAAAAAATTACAGCCTGTTTGGGACATAAAGAGGTAAGTTTCCACCATATTTGGTAAAAAAAAAAAATTTTTTCAGTGAGAAAAAAAAATAAAATCAAAGACATTGAATTTTCCAATTTTCTCGAATATTTTGAGGTTATGTGAAAAATGCTTATTTACAAAAGTTGTAGATCTTCTTATAGCCTAAAACTTTGCAATTTAACTTTTTTCGATAGGATGTGCCATTTTGCCGCAAATCGTAATTAACCGTTTTCACCCCTAAAAGCGCTCCCCCAACCCATGTTCCCCTCATCCAGATTTGGTGAAAAATGTTCCACATGTTATCTAATATGTGTATTTTCATTTGGAATTGGTCTCATCCTGCTATTAATTTTTTATTGTTTTTTTGCTATTTGCACTGGTCTATTATGGCATGGGATGGAATTATTTCAACTTATCTGTTTGTGCCATATTTTTTGAAGGCTCCATAACTTATCACACTTATTTATCTGCAGATAATCAAAGAAAGGTTATTATTGCAATTGACAGCTCAGGGCACTACTGACACTATTTATTTTCAACAAGATGGCGCCTCATCCCATTTTCCTCTCGTTATCCACAAACGCCTGAATGAAATCTTCCCGAACCGATGGATTGGACGTGGACGTGGTTCTACAATTTTTCTCGGCCTCCAAGACGTCCATATTTAACAGCGCCGGACAATTCACTGTGGATTTTCATTAAAGATAACGTTAGAAATGAAGATATGTTTCGAATGAGGACTTACGCCCAACTTTTATGTCAGTAACTCCGGACATGCTGAGATGGATGAGCATACGAACATGGTGTCGTATCAAGTTGTGTTCAGGGCTGCTTTATCCATTAGGCAATATAGGCAGTTGCCTAGGGCGGCACATTATTTGAGGGCGGCAAAAATACTGTACAAAAAATATTTGTATATAATAATTATGGATCTGGCTTCTGTCATTAAAGATTATGAAGATCTTTCAAATTACGTTACCGCAAGGAAGCCAACAAAATGTGCCCAAATAAAACATATAAAGAAATAAGAAACAGAAAAAGAAAAATTCAATTTGACGATGATGATGAACTAAATGATGATGAACTAAACTTTTCAGCTAGTGATGAGATGAAAATCCACACATTCTATATTATAATCGACACTCTGAATAAGAGACCTGAATAGACGTTTGGAATCTTATCGACTTATTTATCAACGTTTTCGTGGCAATGAAGAAATTATTAAAGAAGCTGAAAATCTGATACAAAATAAAGACGACCAAGATATATCATTCATAAATGAATGCATACCACAATAAAATCACCAATTGACATATCTTAATATTTAAAAAGAGTTAGTAAAGTCACTGAAGGTGGATATGAGCTATTACCTCCGATTTCGTTGAACCTCCATCGATTTGCATGAAAATTGGTGAGTAGTTAGAGGATATATCAAGGAACAAAGGTGACATGGTGTCAACTTGCTCGAGGGTGGATGCCACCCCTTCTCAGGGGTGAAAAAATATTTTATTAAAAATATCCCCAGAATTCGATAGAGGGACAAATTCTAAGCAAAATTTGTTACATAAAGTTATTAAAATAAATCAAAACTTTTTGAGTCATTAAAGATCAAAGATTTAAATTTTTCGTGAGAAAAATGCATGATTTTAACCGCTTTTTCATAAATAACTCAAAAACTATAAGATTTTACAAAAAAGTGATTATTACCAAAATTAAAGCTAATAAAAAATGAAATAAACTCCTTACTGGAAAAATCTTTTAATGTTAACTAAAAGTGAGTTATAGGTAATTGAATGTAAATTTTTTCGACGAGTACCCAAATCTAAGTATTCAAGCTTAAATAACGAGAAAATTATGCATTTTATAACATAACCTTATTAAACATTTGTCAAAGTACTTAAAAATATCTATCAAATGGGCCCCCGAACAAGTTGATAGCATTAAAATTTATGCACAAAATATTTTTCAAAATTCCAAAATAGTTATTGTTTTTTTTTAATAACTCCGTTAATTTTTACGATATGAGGTTTGTCTAAAAACTATTTGAAAGTTAATTTTAATGGCTATTAATTCACGTTGATTTTAATCTTTTAAACCCCTTACATATTTTAAAAATAAAAGGTTAAATGGCCCCGGTTACATGGTTCTCGTAGCAAAATTTAAGCTTTAAACTTTCTATCTCGATTATTTTTTACCCGACAGACATATTAAAAAGGTGAAATATTTGATACAGAAAAACTAAAATTTGGTTATACATATACATCACTGTTTACGTATATTGAGTATTTGTGGAGTTATTATCAAAAGAAAATGAAAATTACGATAATTTTAAAAATTCTGATTTTTTTAAATTATGTCTTTTTTTCAAAAATATGCATTCTAAACAGGTCAAAATTGTTGAAGTCATTACTTATGCTAACATAAAGAAATTCTTCTAAGGATATACGAAATAAATTTTAATTTTTGTGGAAATGGCGTATGTTTTATTTTTCACTTTTTCCTAAAAAGTTCTAAAGGGTTCTCTTATTTTCATCATAACTTGCTTAATTGTGATGCTATTAACTTCTACTGGAACTCATTTGATAGGTACTTTGAAGTACTTTGACAAGTGCTTAGCAGGTATATTTTATAAAATGCATTGTTTTCCCATTATTTAAGCTTGAATACTTAGAATTGAGTACTCGTCGAAAAAAATATACATTCAATTACCGATAACTCACTTTGAATTAACATTAGTTTAGTTCTTTAAGTAAAAAATGTATTTTTTGTAAAAGCTTATAGTTTGTGAGTTATACGTGGAAAAGAGCTTTAAAACATGCATTTTTTTACGAAAAAAATAAAATCTTTGATCTTATATAACTCAAAAAGTATTGATTTATATTAATAACTTTATACATATAACAAACTTTGCTTAGAATTTGTCTTTATCGATTTATGGTATTATTAAAAAAAAATAATTTTCACCCCCGAGAAGGGATGGCATCCACCACCACGGTAAAATCGCAAGTTGGCATCATGTCACCTTTATTCCTTGGGGTATACTACTCATCAATTTTCATCAAAATCGATGGAGGTTCAACGGAATCTGAGGAGAAAACCTTCAGTGACTGCACTAAGTGAATTGAAAGATATTTTCCCTAATTTTGACATTGCTTTGCACATTTATTTGTGCATCCCAGTTGCCAACGTGTCTGCTGAAAGGTCATTTTCGAAAACGACAAGAATTAAAAATAATTTCACATCAAGTATGACGCAAGAAAGTGTTAACAATTTGTCGATTTTGTCAAGAAAAAAAAAATTTGAAAAGCATTTTTTTGAAAAGAAGTCTCTGATGTGATCGAACTGGAATGACAATTTTTTCTGTTATAGATATACAAACATCGTAATTTAAATCCATTTATAATGTATTCTTATTTAAATAAAAATTTCTGCAATTTTTTTCGCAAAAATGGTACATGTTCGAAGGGCGGCTAATAGAGAATTGCCTAGGGCGTCAATTGACCTAAACGCGGCCATGGTTGTGTTGCGGCAATGGAGGTATTCACACCCATGTTTTAGATAAATAAATAATGAATAAATAACTTACAAACAAAATTGTGTTATTATTTTTCCCGTCTGTTGTCTAAAAAAATAATTCATTAGTGTAAAGGGACTTTCCGGTCACCATATACACTAGACCTTCAATAATCCGTTCTCAATGTGGCACGGAAAGTCACTGTACACTGAGGCGGCACACAATGGGATCAACAGTGGCGAATTTAACGTACTTATTGGAGTCATACAGGGGTGCGTGCTTTCTCTGTTTCTTTTTAACATAGCTGTAGGCTACGTTCTCCTCAAACTAGACTCCAACACAAGAGATGTACATACAATGGACGTTAACCACACGCCTAATCGATCTAGAATTCGCCGACAATATGTCTGTTCTACTCTAACGATATGAAACCTGCAAACTAACAAAAACCCTTACAAACTGCAGGTTTTCAACAAATACCTACGAAGAATTGCTCGTATCTTCTGGCCTAACATCATCAGAAACGAAGGTCGGCTACACGTGACCGAGCAAAAGAGGGTACAAAATGAAATAAAGTCCATAAAGTAGGATTGTATCGGTCACACACTCCGAATAAATAGCTCCAGTATTGCATAGACTACCGTAGAGGGAACCTTCAAAGAAAAAAAAAAGAGCTCGCCCAGCACAAACTTGGAAAAGATCCAATATCGACGAGATAAGTGGTCAAGGAATGTCTTGAAATGGGGTGACAGTCTTAGCGCACGTGTTCGCTTTCCAACTATTTCATCTCATTTTCTTCTTCTTCTTGTAGATTCTCTTCTATCTAAGGTTGACTATCATCACAGCTATCCATACCTTACGGGCGGCTGCTCTGAAAAGATCTACTGAGCTGCAACTATAACACTCTCTTTGGTTTCTCAGCCTGGAAATTCTTCTGTTACCTATGAATCTTTTACCCTTAATTTTACCTTGCGTTGTGAGCTTAGTATCTCATATTTTGTACCTCTGGTAATGTGGCCTAAATATTTCAGCATTCTTGTTTTGATGTTCTTCATCACATCGGATCGAATCCTTTTGTTTCCTTCTTAACATTTCTGCAGTTGTAGCTCGTTGGATCCATGGTATTTTCAAAATCTTTCTATATCACCACATCTCAAATGCTTCCAACTTCTTTATATTGTCTACTTTTAGTGTCCAGCTTTCCATTCTATACAACAAAGTCGAGAACACGCAGCATCTAAGGCTTTTATCCTCAGCTCCAGAGAAAGGTCTCGATTAACAAACATTTTTTTCATTTTTATAAATGCTTGTCTTGCAATTTCAATGCGTGTCCTGATTTCTCTACCTTGGTCGTTGTTTTCATTTACCCACGTTCCCAGATATTTGTAGTTATTCACTCTTTCTACTTGTTTTCCCTCGATATCTAGCCTTCCTACTGTAGGTAGCTTAGAAATAATCATGAACTTGGTTTTTCCCAACGTTCATTTGTAGTTCATATTTTATACTGACTTGATGTTATCTATTTACTAATCGTTGCAGTTTCTAGGCTGTCTGCAAAAATACCGGTGTCGTCTGCGAATCTTATGTTGTTCAAAATTTTTCCGTTTATTGATATACTCTGTTCTTCCTTTGATATTGCTTCCTTAAAAATAGCTTCGCTGTACAGATTGAATAGCAATGGAGACGACACGCAACCCTGTCTAACACCTCTTTTGATTTCTATGGTTTCTGTTTCGACATTTCCGATTTTACTTGGTATTTGATTCCAGTACAGATTAACAATAACCTGTTTACTCCTCCTTTTATTTTTTATCAATTTTCATAAGTTTGGGTTATTTAAAATTAGAATCGCTTTTAAAGTGGATTATTAGTTTCAGAAATTCAGATAATAACGCAGAATATTTAATAAGTAATTTCACTGAGCGTCTGTGAGTATCAATTAAACTTTAATAATAAAACGTTTTAAAATTCAATAATAAGTTTATCCATGTTTGTGTTTCGGTTAATTGTTAATATGGTTTCCCGGTATGTGGAACTAAATAATTTGTGCTCTTCTGTTTACACTATTTCCTCGAACCTCGATTATCCGTGCTCAACGAGACCGGACGTGGCACGGATAATTGAAAAGCACGGGTAATCCAAACATTTATTTCTAATATACGGTATGGTGCAAATGTTTGGAATAAGCGATATTTCGTAAGCTGGTGACTTCAAGGAAAAATCCCGGAACAGGTTGATTTTTATTTTTAAATTTTGAGTTTTTAGCATGTATGTACAGTGATGAGCGCGCTAATAACCTGCAAAATAATATAAACCTATAAATTTATATTGTATTTATTGTTTCCCATCTTTAGACGTATCGGATGAGATTGGCAACTGCCACTGTGACAGTGACAGCTTTAGTTTACATACGCTTTTGATATGTCTAAAGATGGGAAACAATAAATAGAATGTAAATTTATAGGTTTTTATCGCTAAATTTTCCACCTCCACTAGTTTCATTTCTGTTTATCTCACAACTTAATATGTTTTCCATCTTTTGCGTTATTTTGCCCGTTATTAGCGCGCTCATCACTGTATATCATACTAATGACATCATTCACTTGGGTGTGATGACATAATCGATGATTTTTTTAAATAAGGATAGAGGTCGTGGGCTAGCTCATTTGAAAGATTATTAAATTCTCTATTCAGTAATATAAACAATAACACAATTATTTATCCAAAAAAAAATAAATTTAATTAATTGACACAAAAAGAAGAATATTTGTAATTTATTTAATTCAAAATACGTTTTACCGCTATCAGAAAACAGAAAAAAATTATCATGTCAAATCTTAATTTTAACCTTAAAATAAAAAAAAATGAAATCACGTTTTTTGCGTTTACCTCGCTACAACTCTGTTCTATTTTAATATTTTTTTCTGAAATTTTTACAGTATATAGCTCTAACATTTCTGAAGACAACAGTATCTGATTTAAGCTTTTATTCTTATCCTGATAAAGGTTATGAATGTTTTAAAGGAAAAGGTGCGGATCTGTGCATTGCAAAGTTTACTCGCAAAAGTTATGTGACGAAGTTTAAAATTTGGCTTCTTAATTATGTCAATGTTAAAATAGAGAGTACAAAGAAGTTTTCTGTTAAGTTTTAGATCAAAATATTTTATAGAACAAAAATAATGCAATTTTTAATGTCACATTAGAAATCAACAATATAACGCTCATTTTTCGAGATACTGACCAAGGGTGGTGAATGACTAATTTTGGTCTTAGATTATGTTTTTGACCGTGATGAAAACGACAATTAAATTTATTTTAAATTTTAGGTTGGTGAATATTGTCAAAATTGAAATTCTACTCTAAAAATAAAAAAAAATGAAATCACGTTATTTGCGTTTAGCTCGCTACAATCCTGGTCCGTTTTAATATTTTTTTCTAAAGTTTGTACACTATATATCGCTCACTTTTTTGAAGACAATGGTTTCTGCTTTAAGCTTTTAGTCTTATTCTAGTAAAAGTTATGAATCTTTTATTCTAGTAAAAGTTTTAGAACCATCAACAACATGCAAAATGTATAAAATTGGCCATTCACCTCTCCGTGGTCAGTACCTGGTTATTTTGCGGGTGCCTGCCGCTCACCTATTTCAAATGAGCTATCACGCGACCCCTATCCTCATTTAAAAACATCATCGACTAAGTCATCACGCTCAAATGAATGGTGTCACTAGTATGATATGTATGCCCAAACATCTTAATTTAAAAATAAAAATCGACCTATTTCGGGATTTATTTCCAGCATCGTCCATTCACGAACAAATGAATTTATTCCAACTTTTACGTGCTCACTGTATAATTTATCCACCCTGGAGTCGCAAACAGAAAAGTGTGGAAACTAACTGCCTCCATATATCATGGAAAGTGTGTACAAAGTAAGATTAATACCATTTCTTTTTTCATCTATGAAACTTTAAACACTTTTTCTCAAAAATACATTTTTAAAAATTGCCCTAGCTTTAACTTAACAGCTATGATTGAGCGAATACACTTTTTGTAAATTAAATATTGTATTTATGTGGGATTAAGCCACAATGAATTGTAATGGGAACTATGTACATTATTCGTTTGCTTTTGATGTCTCTATTTCCAATCCGGAAATCGTTATTAAAAGAATTTTTATAAACTACGAAAAAATCTTTCTTTTTGAAGTTATACTTCTTTAGGTGCAATTTCATTGAGGGTGAAATTTTAATAATCTGGGCGCATGCGCACACCGACAGTATGGTATTAGTCGTTATACGGGCTCTGATTGGGTGTTGAAATGATCTGTCAATAATTGTTCAATATGGAGTTTATCGGTAAACAAAAATATTGTATATATTAGTTTTTATTGTTGTGAGGACAGAAATAAAATCAAATTTATAATTATAGTGACTTTTTAAATAGTTTTGAAAAGCCGCAGGTACGTAATTCTAAATGTTTTAGTTGTATTCCAATAAAAAATTATCTTCATACCTATCTATTTGGAAAATGTAAAAAAATAATGTAGTTACCTATTAGTAGGCAATGCTTTAATTTACATAATCTGATTATGAACAAACTTTCTACAAATCTTCATCTAATATATCGTTTTCTTACTCTATATTTTGTTGTATTTTAATTCGACAAAAATCAAACTAATAATTTAATTAAATTCATATACATAAACAAAATGTCAAAAAGTTTATGGTGTAAACGTTTAGTTTGTGTATATTCCCACATGACGTATACGCGAAGGTGGTCCAGTGGAAAATCGCTTCGACATTCGTACGACGCGATAGACATGAAGTGGGTTCAAGCCCCAAGCGAGTTGTTATTTTTTTATTTTTTTTTATAGATTTTATGATTGTAAGTATATTATTATATAATTTTTTTCAGAAAATACGTATTTAATTAAAATTTTTGGCAACAATTATTGTTCAGAAATCATTTATGGCATTTTTCAATGTGTTTGTGTGTGTTTTATTCTTTTATTTTTTTTTTAATTTTTGGTATTATTTTAATAAAAAATTTTTAAAAGTAGTAGAGAAACTGTTTAAAGTATATTGATTTCGTTGAAATCATATAATTGAAGTATAACTTCTTATGTGCGTACAAAGTACAAACATTCTTTTTTTTTTCAACTAAGTAATAAAGTCAAAAAACTACAATGAAAATAACAACAAAACTACAATAAAAAAGCAGCCAGAAAACTACAGAGGTGTCAACTTGTTAAATACCACCCTAAAACTTAAAACTAAAATTCTACAAGAACTAATAAATCAGAGGATAAGTTTAGCAGATGAACAACAGGGTTTTCGTAAGTACTGGAAGATCGTGTACAGATGCAATATTCGTCATAAAGCAAATTAATGAGAAATCGTTAGAGTCTAATAGACCAGCATTTCTATGTCTGATTGACTTGAAGAAAACATTTGACAGAGTAAGAGTCAAATATGTAATCCATTTTCTGTATAGAGAAGTCCCCTAGATATCATAAAAACTATTGAAAACATCTACCAAAACAACAAAATGGAAGTCAGAATAGATGGACAACTTACAGAACCTATAGACACAGGCAGTGGAATAAGGCAGGGAGACTCAATCAATAAATTAGATGTAAAATAGAAATTGATGGTGTCAATATTGAACAAGTAACGGAAATAAAATACCTTGGAATTACATTGTCAAGCTACGGAGACTTGTCCAGGTCTCATAAGTATGAGAAATCGAGTACAAAAAGCAAATAGATTGTCGGGATGTCTCAATAACACTATATGGAAGAACCGATATATTAACACTGAGATGAAGTCAAGAATTTATAAAGCCAGTGTAAGACCAATAATGACATATACATCAGAAACAAGACCCGATACAGCCACAACACAAAGACCATTAGAATCGGCAAAGATGAGAGTACTGAGAAAAATTACAAGAAATACGCTGAGAGATCGAAAAAAGATTAAAGACATTAGAAGACAATGTAACGTACAGTGTATAAACGAATGAATACTAAATAAAAAAAAGAATGGAATAACCACATAAGCAGAAGGGAAAGACACATGTGGTCAAAATAGCAAGAGATAAATCACCAATCAGTAGAAGAGATATCGGTCGACCGCGCAAAAGATGGAGTGACAACCTTCCATAGAGGTATCTATCCGCCAATGAACAAGCAGAATTGCTTATAAAGAGATAGAAGAAGAAAAAGAAGAAGAAGAAGTAATAAAGTAAATTCGCCCAACTGGGATTAATTTTGACAGATTCAGAGTAGGAAATGTATAACACAAAAATTCCTACCTCACACTATTAACAGCTCAAATAAATTTACTTTTTATATATTTTTAGTTATTCTCTGCAGGTGTCCATACCAGTTTTGTCGTTTTGCTTAAATTTTCTCTATTATTTCTAGTCTTCAGTTTATTATACTTAACGTTAGGGAGACCTAATGTTAGCACCGAAAGAAGTTACCTAAGAAGCTACGATAAGTAAATGCAACTCTTGTTCTCTTGACAGACTTTCTGTCTTACTTGGGTTAGACAGAAAATGTTGTCTATTGTGGATCTACCTTCCCTAAAGCCGCTTTGTTCCTCTATTAGTTTGGATGGTTCCTCTTGCTATTTCTTTGTTAGCATGTAACTCATCACAGTTTCTTCCGTTTTGCTGGATCATTAATTCGTTGTAAATATCAAGGATTCTCTAGGTCTTCGCCCTGTCCATGTCCAGCTTCTGATATTTGTCTTCCCATTTTTGATTTTGGCATTTATTATTTAGGTTTCAAATTTAGCACTGGCTGATACATGATAACTAAATTGCCTTTTTATGCGTTTCGAGTTCTAAAGATTCTATAACTCAAAGAAGTAGCAGGATAATAGTGATGATTATAAAAAGTAAATTACTTTAAATATAATATTCTCATATTAGTACATATTTTATTTATCCTTCAAAGTATCTCAAATTAATACACTTTTCTGAATTCTGCATTTGAGATTCTTTTGCAATTTGTTAAGAGATGTCGATATATCGCGTCCCAATGGCAAATTCAATGATTTTTGAAGTTCCCCTTAAATTGATGGTTGAGCTGTTTTTCGATTCAGGGGAGTGCTGCTAGCGCTGTTGAGGAAGCCTGAAATGGTGGAAACAGCTGTCCAGCGATTGTGCAACCCTCTGAATCGAAAACAAGCAAAACCATATATTTACTTTTCTATCTTTTCTCAGATTTGAGTACTAGAAAGTTCCTTTTCTGTCCTTTTCCTAGACGAATGAAAACGGAATGTGATCCTTTTTGTTTTCTATATTCGTCGTTTGCGGTCTTATAAACTGTAAAAGCCGCAGATTAAGGATGTACCAGAAAAAACTTTCAACACGAAGAGTCTCAAATTTAAATAACTATTAACTATTTTAATTTTATTTAGTGGTGAATTCTGCATTTGAGACTCTTCAATTTGTTAATACATTTTTATTGTACACCGAGTAAGGCCAAAACCTGCATTTTATTTTTAGTCCGAGAATGTGTCCGCTTTCTAGTCGGCAGGTAATATCAAATCAAGTTTGTTATTGGTTTTAAAATGGAAATAGGAAATATCACAGAAAACGTACAATTATTCGGGAAATTTTCAATTTGAAATCCTGTTTGAGGCTTTCCCTTTACAAGCTTTAATCAAAGTTAATAACAAAAAAAACTGGAAAATTAAAACGTGGACATAGCGCTTGTGAGAGCTGATATTTCCAAGAATGTATATTACCTATGGTTCGTACATTATAAATACTGTTGCACGTCATTATCTACGTCAGAGATCTAAGTTGAAATTGGTGTCAAATTACAAAAAAATTCCTGATTAATGTTAAATTAGGGAATTGCAGAAGTGGATTATAAAACAAAATAAATTATCTAATATTCAATGTAAATATGTACTTAAATAAAAATATTAGAAATAGAAAACAAGAATTAAGTAATAATCTTACGTTAAAGTAAATAATAAATACCATCAATATAATAAAACAAATACTTATATGTAGTCAATTATATAAGCAAATCTGAAGTGTCAATACCGCAACTGTCAAATAAGTGATACCAATTCATGATAAATATCACCTTCGTTCATAAAAACGCTTTAAGTGTGCTTCATAAAAACGCTTTATAATCCATTTAGGTATGAAAATTAAGTGAAACAAGTTATAGTTCAGAGAAATAAGGAAAACAAATATCCTGTTGGTGACATAACCCCCTCCAGTCCGAAACCAAATTTTTTGAGTAGTATGGACATCTACAATATATTAATATTCTATATGTTTCCTGCAGCCGATTTTGATGATATACATAGTTATAAACAAATGAAGATCAAAAAACGGTAAATATTCGCTTTTTTCGTCTATAACCAAAAAGTTAAGTATTTTAAACAAATTTGATAGTGATAAACTCATAAATCGTATTAAAAACTTCAACATGCGTTCGCTGAATATGTCTATCCTTATTGGTTGCTTAGAAAATTGCAAAATAAATCATAAATTTTGAGTTTTTATAAATATTCATAACTTATGCAAAAATTACCTTAGAACATTCTTATTACACAGAATGCTGAGACTTCTAATGCTTAAATCATAACCTAAATTTCAAAGCAATTGATCAGATAGTTTAAAAGGTATTCAATTTGTTTATCCCAAATTAATTTTTTTTGCAACGCTATAAGTCAGAAAATGATAAAGTTACAGTAATACTTTGGATAGTTTATGAAAGAAGAAGATTTATACTAATTATTTAACTAAAAAAAATGAGAAAAATAATTCTAAATACTGCAAAATTATTTTGCAAAATTATTTTGCAAAATCATGTGAATTAAAAAAAGGGGACTAACTTCGTCACTAATTGTCCTAGGACAATTGTTTTTCTTTCTAAATGTGTATAAAAATTCAGTATTTTCAAATATGAAAAAACAATTTTTCTACGGATAACGGTTAAAAAATTATTCTAATTGTTTATAAGTAAACAAAAAATCGACGTGTTTTTGCAAAATAATTTTACACTGTTTAAAACTACTTTTTGCCATTTTTTTTTTATTAAGTCAATAGTATAAATGTTCTTCTTCCATAAACTGTCAGAAGTCTTACTGTAACCTCATAATTTTCTGACTTATACTGTTGCAAAAAAATGAATTTGGGATAAACAAACTAAATATCTTTTTAAACTATTTGACTAATTGCTTTGAAATTTAAAATATAATTTAAGCACCAGAAGTCTCAGCAATTCGTGTAATAAGAAGGTTCTAAGTTAATTGTTACATAAGTTATGAATATTTATAAAAACTCAAAATTTATGATTTATTTTGCAATTTTCTAGGCAACCAATAAGGATAGACATATTCAGCAAACGCCATATTGAAATTTTTTAGATGATTTATGAGTTTCTTACCCTCAAATTTGTTTAAAATGCTTAACTTTTTGGTTATATGTAGATGAAAAAAGCGAAGTTACCGTTTTTTGATCTTCATTTGTTTTATAACTATGTATGTCATCAAAATCGGCTGCTGGAAACATACAATTGTATTGTATAGGTTATTAATATAGATGTCCATACTACTCAAAAAATTTGGTTTCGGCCTGGAGGGGGATGTGTCACGAGAAAAATCTTGTTTCTCTGGACTATTATGGTATTATATTTCTTTAAGTTTACATTATTAGAAATCTTCAAATATTATTTCTACGCGTATACAGGGTAGCGACAAAGGATGGAAACACGGTGATTTATCAAAAACCGCTAGAACGATTTTTATATATTCTGGTGGGTAAGGGTCTTATAATGCGGCCGATATTATAGTGGTAATTACATTGTTGTCAAATCTTCCGCTTTTCTGGAAATCTAATAAACTTTATTATTTCAAATGGGACACCCTGTATATTTTTTGCGTTTTTAAGTTCTTAAGAAATACCAATTATTTTTCGTGTTATATTCCCTATACCTAAACGCCATAATTTCGGAGTTATAGCTACATGTTTTGTGTTTTCTGATCAAACTCTTTATCGTAGTCGATAAAACAGAGAAACACGTCTTTTCGCTGAAGTTACTTCTACTAACAAAAATTGAATGTTATAAGTCGCTAAAGGCATACGTTGGTAAAATATTTAAATATATTTATCAACCAGTCAGTACGTTTTGATTAAATTCAGTCTTCTTTGATAACGGGTAAACCTAGAAACATGTGTCAAAGGGTGGCAAGAGATGACAAGTAATTGAAGGGTCCGGTTGTAAAACATGTTAAGTAATATTGCCTAAGATTTAAATGTTTTTGCATGACAAAGTTGTTAAGTAACCATATTACAGATTTTAATTTTCAAAATTGGGAATTTGACTCATAGATGTCAATACCTCACATCGTCAAAATCTGTTAACTGTCTAATATTATGTTTTTTGCATGTAAATCCTATGAACTGCAGTGAGCATGCTATAAGTGTACTTAACAAGTTGCCTGTTTTATTTTATTTTATGCTTAAAAATGTCGAAAAATAGTGATGTTTCTTCAACAGAAGAGCCCTTTGAGGGCTCAGATTTGGATCCAAAATATATATCCAAACAATTTAGAACAAGTAAGTTTTTAGGTTAAGATTCTAACACTGCATGTAAAATAAATATGTTAAGTGATGGCAGATACCACGTTTTACTTGCTATTAGTGATATTTATTTATTATATTAGTAAAATCTGTTAAGTGATATGATACATATAACATGTTTTACTTGCAGAAATAGCTAGTCATATTACTTAGTACTTGACATTATTTAACATACTAAATTTACATTTTTTAGAATATTAATGTAAAGAAGGGAAGAAAACAAAAGATACAGATAAACAGACAAAAGAAAAC
Organism: Diabrotica virgifera virgifera; assembly: GCF_917563875.1. Lineage (NCBI taxonomy): Eukaryota > Metazoa > Arthropoda > Insecta > Coleoptera > Chrysomelidae > Diabrotica > Diabrotica virgifera. The sequence goes on from NC_065449.1 coordinate 206,841,385, forward strand.
AAAACTATTAAAAGATTCTGGAGAGAAATATAAAAAATACAGAAGAAGTGGTGGTGAAATGTTTTGAGATAATAGCAGATGAGCGATCCAAAATATTTTCTAAGTTCTGGCATTTTTTCCTGCAATGGATTCCACCAGTACATCATTCTTTTTACTATTCACTGAAATCCCAAGATTTAACAGTTTAAAATTACTTTTTATGTTCATTTGCTGTTTAAATTCTGTTCATCTCTTGTTGTCTTATAAAACTTTGCTCAAATAAAGTTATCAACTAAACAATTTTATGCTAACTTGATCCAGTGATTAATAATAACCTGTTAAGTGTCTTTATAGTTTCTTAACAGATTTTTAGTTTCTTAACTAAGACGCATAAAAAACTTGTTAAGTAGCATTTTTTTTTCAAATTTCTTCTTGTTAATATTTGAAAAAAAATTTAATTTGATAAAAAACAATGTCTTTTTATTTTAATATGAGATTTAATAATAGAATATTTCTAAAATATTTTATTTGACGGCTGATTTCAAGAAAAATTATTTTGTTAGTTTTTAGATTCAAAATGTGATATAATATCAATTTTTTTATTTCGTCACTTAACTAATTTTACGACCGGACCCTTCAATTATATATAGACCATCTGTGGTAAGACAGTTTATCACTAGCTCAGAGGAGTAATGTATAGTGTGTGTGTGTGTTGAGTAAATGTCTGGTTACTTAGTAAAGTCGACTTCATTGTCTTTACAAAGACACGCTAATTGTATCCAAATATCTACGATCCCTCCGGTGAGTACCGATCCGAAAAGGATAGAAACTGTTTTCACTTATTAATTTTTAATTAATGAAAATTGTCTACCCAGCTGGGATTCGAACTTACAACTCTTGGATCCAAAGGTGGGCTCTCTTACCGCTGAACCACAGAAGTGATTATACCAATTTTGAAAAAATATATAAACGATTAAAAAGAAGTATAATTTATTTCATTAAATTAATGTATTATTGTAGTAAGAGTGTTTAAAAAAGGGGTTCATTTTTTATCTGGAATAAACATTAGTTTTAGGCTATAAATGTCTTTTTAATTTACCTACCTTTTCTGTAGATATTTGGGTCAGATTGTACATAATTTTTAGGAAAATGAGTCCTGCTATTAACTTTATTAGAGAGTTTTGCCTTCTATTTAGCTTTAACCAACTGCCAGGGGCGTAACAGAGGGCCCCGCAGCGTGAAGCTTGCGGGGGGGCCCCAATCGCTTAAGGGCCCCATCTTGTCATCTGATATTATGTAAAAATCTGTTATTGTTATATTATTTTTACGTTGTCTGTTTAAATTTAAAAACGTAAAAGTTTCTAACTAGACGTAGGTATTTGCCAAGTGAATCATCTCATAATATCTAGAAACTGAATCCCTTCCGGCCTACCGAAATTTTATGGGAGCGACAATAAACTACCTATATAATGCTTTGTACGTGACTATTGAAAGATATTAGAATTGCAATTTGCCGAATTTAAGAACAATATTTTTAAATCTAAAAATGGGTTTTCTTTCTCTCTGTTCTTTACCTACTTTTAGTATTTCGATACAATATTATCGCCAGTAATTTCATATTGGTTGTTTGCATTGAATGTTATTTATGTTTGTGTTGTTTTACGGATATAGTTGCATCAGTTTGGTACGCATTTATTTAACAATTATTGACGACTTTTCTTGTGTAGGTAATCATTGGACAATCTCTCAACAGATAAACGGTAAGATAAGGAAATTATAACACTTACGCTTTAGGGGAGTCAATGTAAAAAAGCTTGCATTGTTTCGGTTTCGGAAAAAATCAAAGAAGCTTATATTTTTCTAATACATTTTTTGTTAGTTTATATATCTTATCTTAAAGTGAAAAGTTCTACTCACAGATGCCTCTAATTGTTTATTAATTCTTAAAACAATAAAACTGTTTTATATTAAATAATTTTAAAAGATATCGGCGAATTCATCATTTTACTTTGTTCAAAAATGTTTCTATTTGCTTTTTGATTATACTGAATTCGAAAATGTCATTCAATCAGGGCCATAAGTACGATGTTAAGGGGCCCCGGGGAAAACGTGATCTGGGGGCCCCCTACCGGGAGGTCTGGGGTTAATCACCCTGTGCAGAAGGAGTCCGGGAAAATTGATATTTAACCACTTGAAAACGCATTTTAATGTACTCCATGACTGAAGTTTCCTGTACCTGCCTACATATTGCTATTTTAGTTGACCAACACAAAAAAATTTGAAATCACATTATTTTAAGCTAAATATTTACCATCAATATAACATCTTTTCTGTTTTCATAAAAAATATACTACATATAATGTTACTTACATTCTTCGGCTATAATGTAGGTTTTTATTGCCTATAGGCAGTATAACGCGATTACAATCGCGGGGCCCCCTTCGCCGGGGGCCCCGAGGCACTGCCCCGGTTGCCCCAATGGTAGTTACGGCCCTGTCAGACATTACAATTTGAAAATTCAAAATAAATTTTTTTGAGCACTTATACAGTATGTCTGCGTGGCTTCGAACCATATGGGAAACATTTTTATTATCAATTTTACGAAACAAGTTATTCTTCATGAAATGCTCTGAATGGTCTCTTAAATCTGAGATACAAAATAAGCCAGATAAACCATCAGATATCAAAGCTTATCAATTTTATACGAGGTAAGTCAAAAAATCGGAATTTAACTCAAGGATAAAGTACCTACTTTTATATTTAACAATATAGGTACGATTTTAATTTTAATATGTAATTACATCCTTGTAAATAAAAAATTAATTTTTCCAAATATTTCTCAATTTACCGATAACCAACATCATTTTATTACAATAATTATAATAACTATTTTATTATAAATTTTTTAATTTTACGAAAAAATTCTTTATAAAATTCTCATCAGATTCTTTATAAAAAGCTCTGCATTATCTCAAAACGAAGATTCAATCGTAATATATCAGATTTTACCAACTTTATACGAGGTATGTCGAAAAATATGAATTTCTCTCTAAGAGTTAAGTACCTTTATAGTTCACAATATTTCAACTGGAATGATATAATTGCATATTTAAACATAGTTTTTAATTGCGAACAACTTCTTATAATAAAATTTTTCAATATTGTAAAATATAAAGGCGGTCTAGGTACCTACTACTGTGCGAAATTAATATTTTTTATATTGTACCTCGTATAAAATCAATAACATTTAATATCTGATTATTGCAACTTAGGTTTTATACCATGCAGAGCATTTTATGAAGAATAACTTTTTTTCGTAATATAGATATGTAATAAAAAAGTTTCCCATAAGTTCCAAGCTACGCAAACACACTTTTTTGGAATGGGTCTGTATACCGATAAAGATGAGAAATGTAAGTTGTTATAAACAGTGAATGATAACGCTAACATAAAAAAGTTTTTGTTAAATAAGTCGTATTTAGTAATTGTTTAACGCGGGAGCAGTCGCGCGTAGAACAAAATCTAACAATACAAATTTAAAACAAATTTCAATTTTATAATATTTTTGTTTGCTTGTTATGTTAAAAATATCTATTTCTAACAATTTTAAAACTAATTGGTTCCCACCAAAGCCATAAATTCCACAAAAAAAAATAAAAATGAAATTAAAAAAAATTAAAAAAAAATCCTAAGCATTACTACAATCTTCTTCGAGGCACTTACAAGTGGAAAGTTATGTTGCAAAATTGTTCATTAAGTTATCACGGAAAATGATAAAAAGTTGGATTTTTTCTAACGGCGCGACTGCTCCCGGATTAAAAGGGGCCCCATTTCAAATTCTGCGGGGGGGCCCCGACGGCGTTTGTTACGCCACTGCCAACTGCTATAGAAGTGTTTTATAGATGGTCATTGTATTGTATTTTATGTGTATACTATTTTATGTGTTTTTAATCAGGTAATGTTTTGACCACACACGTGTCTGTTGTATCTAGGTACACCTTGATATTTTGAATGTGATTTTAAATTAAAGGTGATGACTACGTACACACTATTCATTATAAATTTGTTTATTAATGTTATTTTTACGTTATATGCTAACAGATATAAAAATATTGAGGTATTTAAAAGAAAGCCTTTAGTGGCATATGAATGGCTCATAAATAAAGTTTTTTTAACTGTTTTTCCCTTGTTTTTGTCAAAATTCCTTTTTTGCATATTCTAGGTGTTTTTTGCACATTTTGTGTTTTTTTGGGGAGCAAAGTATGCTAAATTTGCAATCACTCGAGCGTTATGGGGACCTATTATTGGGTTGTGATTATTAGGTCCTAAAACCAAAAAAAGTCAATTCAATTTTCCATTTTAGTGGGGACTTTCCATTTTTTAATTTAATTTTTCATTTCCAACAATGGTTTTTTCCGATTATAGCGCCATCTATCCATAATTCTAAAAAATGTCAAGAATAAAAGTTGCTTATTTTTACATAAAGAAACCAAATCTGCAATAAAAATTTGAGGGTCCCGTTTAAGATTTTAAAGTAACCCACCAACTCACCTCCGTGGAGGGTCATCTTTGGTACCATTCGATAGATTTTTCAAAAACATTTTGAAAGTGCATTTTGCAGTTTTTCGATCTGATGTTCATTACGCGAAATATTTGCTTTTTTTGTGAAATTTTTGACTCGCCCATTTCCTTACGCCCCTCTCAAATCGTCAGATTTTTTAATCATACACTCTTTTGAATGTACTTAACTTACCTTATTTTAATCTGACAATTTCGAGTATTTTTTTGGATTGATTTTTTTTTCGGGCCGCCCTTAACGAGCTTCCCTGTCTTAAGAGCCAATATATGGTAAAGGTACATCTGCAGGGTACCAGCTTTCTCCCCATACGATAATCTGACGCGCTCGAGTAACTGCAAAAATCCCCGCTTGGGCTCCAATACCATAATTAAAACGTAAAATGTTACAAAAAGCACATTTAAAATCATATTTTGACCTTAAAATAATCAATTGCTCATATTTTAATTTTGCTATTAGTCGAGGAAATGAAGCTGAAAAAATGGCAAAACCTCGCAATTTTTTCGTCCAACATCGATTTATACAAAAATTTGGGTTTAGCCTCATTACACCCTCTAGTTTATTTTCTATATTGAGCCGTTGTACGCTTTTGGTTTTTTGTGTTTTTGTTTTGGTGTTTTGGTGAAAACTACCCCTAATTGTAAAAAATTATAAAAGTAACATTTTAAACTTTAATATTGTCAACATTTGGTTCTTATTAGTTACATAATGATTGTTTTATGCTTTAAGATATACTATCATAATATTTCAACCCTTAAAACCACCCTTGTTGGAGCTATATATAAAAAATTTACTTATCCTAAAAGAATAATTTCGGCTTGCATCGATTTACATAAAAATTAGGGATTAGGATCATCTCACCCTGTATTTCATATTCTATATCATGCTTAAGGGCGTTGATTATTTTTAGTGGTGCAAATTACCCCTTATTGTCAAAAATTATATAACAACATTTTAAACTTAAATATGGGTAAAATTTGGTTTTGATTGGTTAAATAATGATTGTTTTATACTTTTTAGGATATATCATAATATTTCAACCCTTAAAAACCACCCTTAATAATATTACAGTTTTTATAAGTAGATATTTTAATAGACCTATAAAGAAAAAAAGTAGAATTAAAGAATTACAAAAACATTTATTTAAACAAAAATACGAATTTACAAATATGTACACAATGTACAAATACAAATACAAATAATTTTTTAGTCATCTTCCAGTATACGAACCGGTTCTGTGGTCTTATACATACTTTGAAAATTATCCATAAGCGGACTATCCGAATTTTTCGAAAAAAAAATTCGTTTTATAAACATAGCTCCTTCGTTTTTGGCGATAAAAAGTTTTTTCAAAAATGACTTTGTAGGATTTTTAAGTTATAATAATGTGTAAACTAAATTCCGTAATTATATACAGTCGGAAAAATGAAAGAATACCCATGAACGAACATATAAAACACGCTGTATTTTCCTGTCACCGTGTCACAAAGAAAATTTCCCAGCGCAAGTACATGTAATAATAATTATTACATGTACCTGCGCTGGCCAATTTTTTGTGTGACACGGTGACAGGAAAATACGGCGTGTTTTATATGTTCGTTCATGGGTATTCTTTCATTTTTCCTACTGTATATATATATATATATATATATATATATATATATATATATATATATATAAACAAGGTTGAAATATTGGGGTAGCAGCAATCTCAAAGAAAACTCTTTATAATAATTCCAAGCTTTCGATAATGTTTATTATCATCTTCAGGGAAACTACAAATATAAATATACAGTATTTAACAATTAGTCTAACTAAAATCAATAAAAATTGTTATCTTTGTGCCATCAAAAATCCAAAACACCATAGTTTTCTCTCACTAAACTAGGTGTCTAGGATCCCCAGAAACACAAAAATAACAAAATATTGCTCTGAGAAATGCAGAGCTAATACTCTCACTATAAACACCGCATATCACAGAACAACCTTACTAAAAAATTATTTATATGTTTTGGTACTTACATTATTTGAGGATGTAGAGCCTAGTTGTTAAATACTGACATAACAATGAAATTTTGTCTTGGTAAATAGTAAATAATATAAATTAAAGTAAAAACTATATAAAAACTTATAAAAATCTGAGTATAAAGCGATAAAAGCTAAAATATTTTTTAAAAAATTATGTATGTCTAATTGGCATTTTATAAAATGTCTAACAAAATGTTATGGATGTTTATTCATTTTTCTTTGAATTCATACGGAAACGTCACAACCACTGAACCAATTACAATTTTGTTATAAATTTCTAATAAATTTTGAAATAGGAAAAGAGCGAAATGATAATATAAAAGTTTTAATAAATGCAAAAATTGTTTCATAGTCCTTGTCTTTTATTATTATGTAGTATACTGAAAAAATCTACAAATTATGTATCAAATTAAAGAAGAATCTGAATTATTAAATTTAAATTGGTTATTTTTGTCTAAAGTGAGCAAATAAGAATAAATTTTCAGTGGTTGTGACGTTTCCGTATGAATTCAAAGAAAAATGAATAAACATCCATAACATTTTGTTAGACATTTTATAAAATGCCAATTAGACATACATAATTTTTTAAAAAATATTTTAGCTTTTATCGCTTTATACTCAGATTTTTATAAGTTTTTATAAAGTTTTTACTTTAATTTATATTATTTACTATTTACCAAGACAAAATTTCATTGTTATGTCAGTATTTAACAACTAGGCTCTACATCCTCAAATAATGTAAGTACCAAAACATATAAATAATTTTTTAGTAAGGTTGTTCTGTGATATGCGGTGTTTATAGTGAGAGTATTAGCTCTGCATTTCTCAGAGCAATATTTTGTTATTTTTGTGTTTCTGGGGATCCTAGACACCTAGTTTAGTGAGAGAAAACTATGGTGTTTTGGATTTTTGATGGCACAAAGATAACAATTTTTATTGATTTTAGTTAGACTAATTGTTAAATACTGTATATTTATATTTGTAGTTTCCCTGAAGATGATAATAAACATTATCGAAAGCTTGGAATTATTATAAAGAGTTTTCTTTGAGATTGCTGCTACCCCAATATTTCAACCTTGTTTCCTAACTGTTCAGCAAAGATTATATACCTGTTATATATATATATATGTATATATATATATATATATATATATATATATATATATATATATATATATATATATGTATATATATATATATATATATATAATCCTAAACCAAATTAGTTGCATGCACAACTTTTCTCCATTGCTTCTTATTCTTTGCTTGGTTTCTTGCTTGTTCTTTGCTGATTCCTCGTGTTTCTAGGATTGAGGTTACATTATCATCCCATGTCTTCATTGGCCTGCCCCTTGGTCTCTTGGTTTGTCTTCTGGCTTCCCATACTTTTTTAACTGGTCTTTCTTGGTTCATTCTAACCATGTGTCCATACCATCTCAATTGGGCTTCTTCAATTTTTTTTATAATTGGTTGGACCTTAAGATGTTCTCTGACTGCCTCATTTCTAATCCTGTCTAACCTGGTTATACCCATTATTCTTCTAAGAAATTTCATTTCTATGCTCTGTATTTTCGATTTTAACTTATCAGTAAGCGTCCAACTTTCACTACCAAAAGTTAAAATCGGCACAAACACCGTCTTGTATATGGACACTTTAGCTTTTTGGGATACTTCTTTTTTTGACAGAAACGTACTTTTGATTGCGTGGTACATCCGAGCAGCACTTTCTATTCTGGAACTTATTTCAGTTTCTTCAGTTCCTCTGCTCTCTATTTGTACTCCCAAGTATTTGTAAGTATCGACCTGTTCAAGTGTATTTCCGTTAATTGTTATCTTCGTTTGTTTTCTACTTTTTCCACATACCATTACTTTCGTCTTCTCATTATTGATTCTCAAATTTCGTTTAATTAGTGCAGCGTTCCATACTTGTAAATTTCGATTGAGTGCTTCTTCATTTTTCCCAAATATCACTAGATCGTCTGCGTATGCACACTCTGAGATCCACACTGCTTCTAAATTTCTATGTCCGGCATATAACTTTACCGTTTCTGCTCTAGTTTCTTTAATTATGTCATCCAAGACAATGTTAAACAGTATGGGGCCTAGGACTCCTCCTTGACGTAGACCTTCATTTACTATGAACTATATACTCATAATGGCTTGCCTGAGTTTGATTTTCACACCTTTCTTTTTTAAACATATGTCAATCACCTTCCTTGGAGTACTATCAAATGCCTTTTCTAAGTCTATAAAGGCTTGGTATAACTCGGTGCTTGAGTTCCGTGCATTTTGTATTAATTTCTTGATAGTAAAAATGTGATCTTGGATGCTTCTGCCTTTTCTAAATCCACTCTGTGATTGTTCCATTTTAGAATCAACTTCTTGTAAAAGACGTTTTTCTAGTATTCTCTCATATACTTTGGATGGGATGCTCAGTAGTGTTATTCCTCTGTAGTTGCTACATTCGCGTCTGTCACCTTTTTTGAAAATGGGTAGAATAACTCCCACTTCCCAATCTTTTGGTATTTGGCTCTCACTCCATGCCCTATTACACACTTTTGTTAGCAGTTCAATACCCTTGTCGCCCATGTTTTTAAGCATTTCCGCTGTGATTTTATCAAATCCAGCCGCTTTACCTTTCTTAAGCTTTTGTATAATTTCCTTTATTTCCGCTATAGTTATTTCGTCTTGAATTTGGTCTTCCTGCTCTACCTCTTCTGGTTCTTCTGTGATAATGTCTACATCGTTTTGGATATTCAGTAGATCCTCGAAATATTGCTTACATCTCTCTAGGATGTGGTCATTGTCATGAAGCAAGTGTCCTTCTTTGTCCCTTATTTGCTTTGGTGTTTGTGGAGCCTTTTCGATTCTTAAATTCTTCAGGGTTTTAAAGAATAACTTTTCGTTAGAGTTGTAGTCTTCTTCCATCTTGTTTCCGAATTCTTCCCAACTTTTCCGTTTCGCTGCTAGTACCATATCTTTGACTTTGATTCTTTGCAGTTTGTATATTTGGTAGTTGTCTGCGGTTTCGTTCCTTAAATAATTTTTCCAAGCTATCTTCTTAGACTTCACTTCTGCTTTTATTTCATTGTTCCACCAGTTTGTACACTTTTTGCTTCTGTTATTTCTTGTTATCCCGCATACTTGTTTACCACCGTTTAGGAGTGCTTCTTTCAGTATTTGCCAAGTTTGGTCTAAGTCACCGTCATGTTCAGCGTGCTCTGTTAGGTAGTTATTAACGTAGTTTTTAAACTTGTTTGCTGTCTCCTTGTCTGCTAGCTTATGTGACCTGATTACTTCTATAGTAGGTGTATCATGAGCTTTACTTGTTTTCTTGGTCTCTTTCGTTATTAATTCTTGTCGCACTCCCAAGCTGGTCCTGGCTACAACTAGATAGTGGTCACTATATAATTCAGCTCCTCGTTTTACTCTAACGTCCTTAATACATTGCCTTGCTGATCTATTTACTAACACATAGTCTATGATGGATCTTTCGCCTCTACTTTTGACTTCTCTTGTATATTTATGTGCATCTTTGTGTTTAAAAAACGTGTTCATTATTATTAAATCATTTTCTCTGCATATATCAATAATACGTTCACCACTGTCATTTTTTATTTCTTCTCCATATGGTCCTAATACATCTTGGGTATGTTCATCTCTTACACCCACTCGACCATTTAGATCCCCCAGTACTATAGTATTGCCTTCTAAACTGTCTATTATTTCTGAAGCCTTGTCCCAGAATATGTCTTTGCTAGCTGCTCTTTCGTTATCATTTATTCCATATATAACGATGATATTGACTAGTTTGTGTTCCTCGGTTATCAGTCTTATCTTTAAAATTCTTTCGGAAATGCATTCCCAATCTTTAATGTTCTTTATTAGGTTGCTGTGTATCAGGCAGCCTACCCCTTCTTTTGCCCTTTCGCCAAGTGACACTCCACTGGTGATGAGGAAGTGTCCATTCTCTAAAAAGTGTGTGTTTTTTCCCTTCTTTTTGGTCTCTGTTATACCCAGTAAGTCTATTTGATGTTTCTCGAATTCTTCAGCAAGTTCTACTTCTTTTCCGTTGAGACCTCTGACATTCCATGTTGCTAATGTCCACCCTTTGGGCTTTAGCACTGCTCTTGTGGGTTTTGAATAGTTACTGTTTATATTCTCGCTCGTTGCAGACTGCATTTTTATGGGTTTACTCTTTCTTGTCTCTCGTTGCTCACGTCCTTGGTCATTATTTATGGATCTATCTTTGTCTTTACTACCTATTCTATAATTATTCGTGTCCATTGTCATTGCCTCGTTTGTCATAGTATTTCCGGCATATTTGTTTACTAGTTTTTTGACCCCATTTTGACTAGTTTGTCCTCTTTGTTGTCCCATTTCCAGCCGACCTTGTTGATCCATATTTTATTTCCTCCAAGTCTTACATCGCTTCCTTTCTCCTTTTCTTCTAGCGCAAGTTTTCTAATTATTTTCTGAATTTCTCTCTCTTTATTCGTAGTATCATCATTGATGTATACTTTTCCTTCTTCAACATGTCTTAGTTTGGATTTATTTTTCATAACCTTTACCTTCTCTTCATGTTCTGCTAATTCAATCAGACAGGTTTTCTCCCCCAATTTGTATGCATTTTTAATTTTAACATCTACCTTCAAATTGTGTTTAATGAAGTTGCTCATTCCCTCTTTTAAGACGCTTTGATCGTATGTTCGAATTGCTAGTCCACTCATGACTACATTGTTCTTTCTTCTTTGTTTTTCCATGAATTCAATAGTTTCCTTAACTTCATTTAACTCCTTTTTGATTTCCATATTTTCTTTCTTCAGGTCTTTATTTTCTTCTCTTAAAGTCTGGTTATCAGCAATTAGTCTTTCTATTGCTTCATTACTTCTGTTTTGGTTTCTCCTTATTTCTTTGATGTCACTTGCCAGAATGTTCATCATGTCTATTAATTTATCCAGTTTTGTCTCATCATGGTTATCTATTGTTTTGGATGAAGTCTTGGAGAGTTTTCGACTCTTCGTTGACCTTTCTTCTTCGTTATCTGAACCCTCATCTCTTGTCCTCCTTTTTGTGCCATCATCCGTTGTTCCGTCACAGTCCAGACATTTTTTATTTTCCAGGTATCTGTCCATTTTCGGCGCCAAGCACTGTTTTCCACCTCAACAGTGCAGAGAAAACAATGCCTACCGTTTCACGGTGATACTTTATTGTTTTTATTCTGTACTCAGAAATTCTTGTCAGTTTGGCAACGTCGCTTTAAAATCGGACAAGATTTAGATGTAATTACCGGTTTAATTGTTAATACTTCACTAATTATCAGCTAACCTTGTTTATTTGTGTTTAACTCACTCAAATGTTTTTTTATGTTTTACGGCCAATCCTTATCACTGTTATTAACATATTATTATAATTATACACTTTGTCTAATTTCACTAAATTATTTCTCGTTGTAACTCTCGAATTTACGGGATAATCACGGACGAAAAATAACAAAGTATTTTACCATACACTACCACGTTGCCAATACTAAATTCCGTAATTATATACTTATTTATTATTATATATTATTATATATAAATGTAAAATAAAATAATACCTTAGTTTTTAATTAGGGTGGGTTTAAAGGGCTCGAATAAGGGGGTGTGTGATCGTAAATAGAGAATTTAAACAGCTATATCTAGCTAACTGTTCACTGTAATAAAAATCTATGGACAAGGAAATTTTAGTTATTAAAAAAGCTACAATTTAGTAATTTATCATTTTTTTCGTATCTCCAGTATTTTCGGAGATATTTTGAAGTAAAAGGTGAAAAATGGGAAATTCCAAAAAATTAATTTTTTTTAAATTCCAATTTTTCTAAAATTAGGCCTTTTAAATAGGTCAAACTTCTTGGGTGTATTTATAATACAAATATAAAAGGAATTACAGAAAGGTGAAGACCAATTTTTAATTAGGAGGGTAGTTAGGGTAGTTAGTTTTCACTGATTTTTTCATAGAGAAAAGCAGGTGCCGACCTTTTTTTGATTATTTTTTAAGCTGGAAACTTTTTATTTTTTTTTTTTTTTTTTTGAAAGGGCTAACTGTATACTTGAAAAAACATTAGTTAAGTTTTCCTCTAAAAATGCAAACTTTTTCCGTTATTTTACTTTGAATATTTCAAATTATGCTTTTGACGAAAAAAGCTAACTTTTAACATGCCGTATCTCGGTTTGTATTGGTCTTAAAGATATTACAGAAAAAAAAATTGGTTTGTGTTACTAAAAGATACAATTTTGATATTTACATTTTTTTTTTTTTTGATTAAATGCATATTATTCGAAGTATTCTCAAAAACCCTCTAAAAAAGTCGATTTTTTCATCGAATTTTAACTAGGTGCAGAGCTACAACAAATGTTTTAAAAACACCCCCTTTAGAGGTTATAGAAGAATTTTTTATTCATCATTGGCGCGCATACTGGTAAGGGTCTAAATTTTTAAGAGAAAAATAGTACGCCACTGATATATGTCAAATTAAAAATCATTTTTGGATTTCTAGTCCAATTTACGACAAAAAATCTTTCTTGCGTATTTTTCATATGCGGCGCCGTTTTTATGTAAAAAAATAAAACATCTTAACGTTTACAAAGTATTTGAACTAAGTTTCTATGTATATGGAAACTACCTCAAATACTTTGTAAGTGTTAAGATGTTTTATTTTTTTGTATAAAAACGGCGCCTCGTATGAAAAAAAGGTAAGAAAGATCTTTTGTCGTAAATTGAACGAGAAATTCAAAAATGATTTTTAGTTTGATATATCTCAGTGGCGTACTATTTTTTTCTTCAAAAAATTCAGACCATTACCCGTACGCGCGCCAATGATGAATATAAAATTCTTCTGTTACCTGTAAAGAAGATCATTTTAAACATTTCTTGCAGCTTTGCACCTAGTTGAAATCTTATTAATAATATTTTCTGTAATTGTTGTAGTTTAGTATTATTATATTGGATAGTTCTTGATGATGTATTAAGAAATGAAAAATACGCGCCAAGATGTTTTATTTTTCTGCATAGAAACGGTGCATTATATGGAAAAAAGGCAAGAAAAGTTTTTTATGAAAAATTAAACGTGGAATTCAAAAATAATTTTTAATTTGAAATATCCCAGTGGCGTACTATTTTTTTTCTTTAAAAAAATTCAGACTATTACGCGTATACGCGCCAATGATAAATACAAAATTCTTAATTGTATGTCAAAAAATGCGTAATAGCTACATCCTAAAACACACCAAATTTTATTTTCATACCTCAACTGGTTTTAGAGCAATAAATAAATTGGCAGTTTGAAATAAAAATTTCAACACCCCGTATCTCGCAAACGAAGCATTTGCGGACATATGTTTATAGAGCAAACCGGCATTATTTTTTCATGTAGAATTGGCCCTTAAAATTTTTCATACTTATTTACTAACACCCTGTATATCAAGTGCGAGCAGACGCACAGATACATTGTAAAAAGCTCCCTCATTGTAATAGGTGCACATAATAAATTTTCAAATACAGCTTAAAACAAAATGGAAACGTCATCACTGCTCAACTGTTGAATGAAACAACAAGGCACGTAATTTTGCGTTGTACTGTTGCCAGTCTCTCGCTTGATGCCGGTTCGAGATACGTTATCAATCAAAATGTCGGGAAAACTGATTTGCAAGCAGCTCGCTCGCGTGTAGCTTTCGATACCGCCACGATACCTAGAATTAAAGAGTTACAAACGATTTTGTTAACAAAAGGAGAATGTAGACGGTGGAAACGCTATTTTTCTATTATCGTATTTGTATAATAACATGTTAACACGTATCATAGGTTTACGTGGTGTGAAAATGTGAAAAACATCAATGTAAACAGTGTGTAATGAAACAATAATAAAACATTGTTGCTTAATTTGTTTCTTTATTACTGGCTGCTATTATTTGATTATTACATTGATATGACAGTTTTGTTTTTTCTGCGGATATTTGATATTATTATAGACCAGTAAGGATCTGTTTTTAGGTGGATGTGAGAGGTGGCAATCAGATTTTTGCGGATAAAGTTATGTGATAACTTCGTTAATAATAATTGATTTATGCTCCTTCTCAAATATGCCCGAAACATTAATAAAAAAAAAATAAAATATTTAAAAATTTCAAAAAATTTCGTTTTTTTTTTCTACTTTTTTTGCTTATAACTTTAAAACGATTCATTTTGGAACAAAGTCGTATAGGAATAAAACAAAGATAATTAAATTTTTTCTATTAGATGCGATTGGCTAAAAATGTCTTAATTTATCACCCTTGCTGCAAAATAGCATTAAATATAAAATAAGGGGGCAAAACAAGCCTGTCCTTATTCAATGATTTTCCATCACTTAGGTTACACTTGTAACCTTCCTAATTCGTTTAGAAAATTTTTGTAATGTGCTAAAACCGTACAACAAATTTCATTAAAATTGACTCACTAGATTTTGAATAATAATTTTGCAATCTAAACTTTTTTTAAAAAATTAAAATTTTTTAAAATCTTGCACAACAAAAACTAGAACATACAAAGATTTGTCAATTGTTTTACATATAAAGAAGCATTCCATCTATCTAATGCACTTTACAGAATTGAAATCGGATTGTTTAAGCAGCCTCAGCAATGTTTTAAATTTATAAACAATTTTTTGGCTTATAAACAAATTAGTCCTGTGGCCAGGAGGGGGTGCTACGGGCTCGTTTATTTAGATGGACTTACCTAAGATTTTTATGTATTTTTTGAACCGTAAATCACGATTTTTTTGGGTAACAGTTGATCCGGATGTCGATAAGATTGTTATAAACAAAGAACTTGAGGAATTACATAACATCGATTTTTCGCAAAATAAAACATTTTTTTGTATTTCTTGGGTAATTCTAAGCAACAAATGTTCTTACAAGTTTTTTCGTAGGATGCATAGTTTTCGAGATAAACGCAGTAGAAGTTTCAAAAATTCGAAAAATTTCAATTTTTGAACGCGAATAACTTTTGATTAAAAAATAAAATAGCAATTCTGCTGACAGCATTTGAAAGTTTAAGTCAAATTATACCGGTTTTAATTATTTGCATTGCTAAAAATTAATTTTTTTATTATCAAACAAAGCTATTTGTTTATAAGGCAAAAAATTGTTTATAAGTTTAAAACATTGCTGAGGCCCCTTAAATAATCCGATTTTAATTCTGTAAATTGTTTTAGATAGGTAGAGCACCAAAAAAATTAGACAACTTCTAAATGGTCTACTTTTTGTTCAGAAAGATTTTAAAAAATTTGAACTTTTTAAAAACATTTCGACTGCAAATTTATAATGCAAAATCTATTAGGTCGATTTTAATGAAATTTGGTACATGGTTTTTACAAAGAATTTTCTAAGCGACTTACTAAGGTTCTAAGTGCCACCAAAGTGGTTAAAAACATTGAATAACAACAGGCGTATTTTGCCCCCTTATTTTGTATTTATTGCTATATTGCAGAAAAGGTAATACGTTAAGACATTTTTGACCAGTCGTATATCATACAAAATTCAATTATCTTTATTTTATTTCTGTACGGCTTTGTTCCAAAACGAATCGTTTTAAAGTTATAAGCAAAGAAACCAGAAAAAAATCGACGTTTTCGAAATTTTTAAATATTTTAATTTTTTTATTAATGTTCCGGGCATATTTGAGAAGGAGCATAAGTCAATTATTATTACTGAAGGTGTCACCTAACTTTATCTGCAAAAATCCGAATGCCACCTTTCACATCCAAAAATAGACGTTTTTTCACAGATCCTTACTGGTCTATTAACTAACTATCCTTTTGGTATTAATTCTGAAAATATACCAGACTCATACTCCTTTTACGCAATATGCAATCACACATATTTCTATCTTATGATGTTTTTCTTTCCTAATTATTAGCAAATTATTTTGTTACTGAACTCAGATCATAGTCAATTCTGTTGACATTTCGTTGTACTGCTTTGTCTATTGCTGCCATCCTCTGGGATTAAAGTAGGTAGGGGAAACCGGGGTTGGTTGTTACAGATTTGGCTAAAAGAATAATATAACAAAAACTATTTTTAAGAAATGTATTTTAAATAAATCAAACAAAAGCTTAACACTTCTTTTACTTATTAAAGAACTGAAATAAAACTTAAACACTATTGAGTTAGACAAAAAGTGTAAAATATATGCTGATGACAAACGTAACAACCAACCCCGTTATGGGGCAACCCCAAAAGCATGGTTTGTAAAAAATGCTGAATAACTTTAACAAAACTATATTTATTGAGCAACTGAGCTATAATAAAAAAGAAACATAATATACTGATGCATTTACACGTCACAAGAATATTTAATATCATTATGTATTTATTTATTTATTAAGCGCAGCAGGCCTTGTAGGCCTAGGGCTAAAATGTTTACATTTCTGATTACATAAATAATATAATAAATAACTTAGTATAACTTACATAACTTATAAAACTTGTAAATTTTATTTAAATACACTTCAGTCTTTTTATACACTCCTTCACCACCTCTCTCCATCTCCTTCTGTCCAATGCTAGTTCTTTCCATCTCTCAATGTTACTTTTCTTCAAGTCTTCATATACACTCTCCTTCCATCTTTTCCTTGGCCTGCCTTTCCTCCTCTTTTGTATTGGTCTTCGTGAGAGTACCATTTTTGGCATTCGTTTACTTCCCATTCTCTCTATGTGCCCCAAGTATCGTATTCTCTGTGCTTTGATCGTCGTCGTAATCGTTGGCTCTTGATATAGTTCTTCCAATTCTTTATTGGTTCTTTTTCTCCACTGATCTTCTATTTTCACACCTCCATATATTGCTCTTTGCATTTTTCTCTCCCATCTTTCTAATAGGTCTGTTTCTGACTTTTTGAGCACCCATGTTTCACTTGCGTATGTTACTGTAGGTCTGATAACAGTCTTATAAATTCTTATTTTTGTTTTTCTTGATACTTATCTGGATTTCAATAATGTGCGTAATGCTCCATATTTTTTTTCCTTTAGCTATTATTGCCTTTATGTCCCCTTCTTCATGACCATTTTCATCTATTTTGGCTCCCAGGTAAATAATTTCTTTGGATCTTTTGAACGAGTATGTTTTTTCTCCATCTATTTGTACTATGATGTTATTCTCTTTTTCTTTTTGGATCTCTCCCATTATCATATACTTTGTCTTTTCTTCATTTATTTTAAGTCCGAAATTTTTGGCTTCCGTTATTATGTTTTTCATTAACTTTTGTAGTTCTTTTTTGCTTGTTGCTAATATCGTCAGATCATCTGCAAATGCTATGCATTGGTGACCGTTTTTAAATATCGTTTCTTGCATGTTTATTCTGCTTTTCCTGATTATTCCTTCCAATGTTAGATTGAATGCCATTGTTGATAGTGGGTCTCCTTGTCGTAATCCTTTCTTTGTTTAAAACTTTTTGGATGTATACCCTTTCCAAGCTATTTCGTTTGTTGTGTTTTCCATCGTCATCTTTATCATCCTAACAATTTTACTTGGTATCCCCAGTTCTTTCATCAGTTCGTACATCTGCTGTCTATTTACTGTGTCGTAAGCCTGCTTAAAGTCTATGAACAAAGCATATAGTACTGTTTTATGTTCGTAACAGGTAGTCTGTATTATGTATTACCAAAGATATTAATACTTACTTCGGCACATTAAATTTTATTCGGAGGCATGAAAACACATAACCACACTCTACGGCAGCGATACTCAACCTGCGGCCCGCGGGCCCTCTTACGTTTTTTATGCAGCCCGAGGGCTAACTAAAAGGCCCTGTAAATGATAAAATTGTTTTGAACTCAAGTAAGATACTTGGTGGTGACTTTTAGCATTTATTTGCGACAGAACAGAAAAACTTGGCGAACTTAATCGTCATTTACACATTAAAAGGTAAACATAAAATTATTTTCGTAGTTGACAAATAAAGTATTTGCTTTCGTGGACAAGCTAAAGATGTACATCGAGGAAATAAATATAAAAAATCTGCATAACTTTCCGACATTGGTGAAAGCTCAACAAGATGGAATTGATGTATTTCCAAAAAACTATGCTACTTATTTCTAATTTTCTAGTTTCCTTGAGCAATGAATTTCAGGAAAGATTTAATTATTTGTGAAATATTAGGAAATGTCTTCTATTAATGGAAAATCCCTGGCACTTTGAAGTAGCCTCTACTATACAAATTGCGGCCGTTGGGATTTAATAGCGCAAAGTTGTAACATGAACCAATTAATTTTAAAAATGATACAAATCTGGAGGCAATTTTTAAAGAAAAAAGAGACGCAAATCAATATGAAGGCTTCTGGAAATTAGTACCGGATAACTATAAAACTCGCAAAATTTACGCTTTCTTGTTCCTCCCGTTGTTCGCTTCATCATACCTGTGCGAATCCTCATATTCAGAAATGAAATATGCAAAAAAATATTTACCTATCCTGACACTGATTCGCACCTGGAGGACGTTGTTATTTCGTAAGCGGGCGACTTTAAATCCTGAATCAGGTCGATTTTTATTTTTAAATTATGATTTTTTTACACATATTATCGTCATCCATCGGGCGTGATGACATAATCGATATTTTTTTAATAAGAATAGGGGTCGTGTGCTAGCTCATTTGAAATTCTCTATATAATAATATAAACATTAACATAATTAAGAGGAAACAGTAGCGGTCAACAGGTAGCAAAAACGCGTTCCAAGATTGTGGCTGTAATTTTGAATATTTTTTCGAGATATTTGGCACACGTATTCGTAATATAATCAAGAATGGCGGTACAGAGCCCAATTTGAAAAATATATTAATATGTGGAAATTACTCTGTAATTAAATACAATATTAAAAAAACGAGCCTGTACCGCCATTAAGAAGAACAAAAAAATACACTTTCTTCAAATAAACTTTTTTTATTATTATACATAAGCAAGGGCAGAGGGACAAGTCCCTATTATGCCCAAAAACAAAGAAATTACATAACTAACCTACTAGTAGATACAATATAAAACAAAAGAAAAAAGATATAATTTTTGTTTACATAAAAAAAAAATAAAATAGTTCAGCTATAATAAGAAACGGTCAAGTCTGTTTTTAAACGTGTTAGTAGAGGGGGCCGTGACAATGTTATCACTAAGGTTATTCCAACTCTCGAACACTCTATTTGGTAGGAAGTTCTGCCTTGATCTCGTAGAAAAGTTCTCTTTTTTAAGTTTGAACTGGTGACCTCTGAGGCGTTCATCTTGGTTTATAGTAAACATTTCGTCGAGATTTCCGAAACTGAATTTTAATATTTTAAAAGTGGTTATTAAGTCTCCACGTTGTCGACGAAGTTCGAAGGAAGTTAGATTGGCCATACTAAGTCGCTCTGCATAGGAGGGTCTTCTCAGTCCCAATGGAATTCGAGTTGCTTTTCTTTGGACGTGGCTTTTCTTTTTATGCGATGCCTAGATTTTGTGTCATTTTGGAACTACTAAAATTTTTTATTTCATTAGTAGTTCCAAAATGACACAAAATCTAGACATCGGATAAAAAAGTTTATTTGAAGAAAGTGTATTTTTTTGTTCGTCTTAATGGCGGTACAGGCTCGTTTTTTTAATGTTGTATTTAATTACAGAGTAATTTCCACATATTAATATATTTTTCAAATTGGGCTCTGTACCGCCATTCTTTATTATATTACGAATACGTGTGCCAAATATCTCGAAAAAATATTCAAAATTACAGCCGCAATCTTGGAACGCGTTTTCGCTACCTGTTGATCGCTACTGTTTCACCTTAAGTATACAGTATGCCGAAAAATTTTTTGTTTTGAATTGAATTAATTGACAAAAAAAAGAAAAATGTATGTAATTTATTTAATCTAAAATGTCAGAAATTTATTTAATTTAAAATTTAAAATGTCATTTAAGCTGTCAGAAAGCAGAAGAAAATGTTTATTTGACAAATAAACACTACTTTTCCCTTAAATCCAATGTTCAAACTGCCAAGAGGCAGGTGGGTGGAAGCTTGAACAATAAATTTAAGCTAAAAGCAATGTTTACTTGTGAAATAAACATTTTTTTCTGTTTTCTGGCAATAATAAGCTATATTTTGAGTTAAACAAATGACATACATTCTTCTTTTTGTGTCAATTAATTTAATTCAAAATAAAAATTTTTTGGGCATCCTGTAAATAACCTTTCAAATGAGCTAGCACACGACCCCTATTCTAATTTTTAAAAATCATCGATTACGTCATCACGCTAAGATGGATGACGTCACTAGTATGATACCAAAAAAATCGTAATTTAAAACTAAAAATCGATGTCTCAGAATTTTTCCTTAAAGTCGCAGACTTACGAAATAACGAATTTATTTCTTTCATTTGCACCATACTGTATATTACTACACATAGATTGCGGCCCGCAAGCTGTGGCAATAGCTGCTATGTGGCCCAGGGAAAAAAAGGTTGAGTATCGCTGCTCTACGGGATTATACGATGGACTGGCGCTGTGTCGTTTGGATATATTATAGGTAACAGACATGCGCGAAATTCTTCAGACTTGTTATGGAGTCAACGACTATTCGTAAGTAATAAAAGCGTCTGTAACAAAAAGCAAATAATGTTAAGGGTCATATAAATGTACAGTTTGTATCTTAGTTTTAGTTGTCTTTATTACTCTGTTAACCATTACTAAGAAAAACTGTCCTCGTTTCGTTTTTTGATTTCATTATTAATTGATTTTCTCTGCACAAGTGGTGGTAGGTCAGTTGGTATAGACCTTCAACTTCAAACAACCCCATAAAAAGAAGAATGTTGTTGACTCACACGATCTAGGGAGCCACTTCTGATGTTTGAAACGAGACAGTACATGGATAGCAAATGTCTCACGCAGTAATTAAATTGTTTCGCGGGCTGTACAGTAAGTGGCACCGTCTTCTTAAAACTACATGTCGCCGATATCAATAGCATCCAATTTAGATAGAAAGAACTCTTTTATCATGTTGCGCTAATCATAAACTAGGAAGAGTCACTATTTGACTAGCTTCACTTTCAAAGAAGTATGATCCAATGATGCCTCCAGCCCAAAATCGCGTAACAGTAACACACTGTTGATCATTTTTTAAGTCACATGTGGTTTGTCAGAACCCCAAATGCAGCAATGTTTACCATTAACAAAGCCTTTTTGAAAATGTGCTTCACCGCTTAGGATTATTATGCTCGTAAAGTCTGCATCCACTTGTTGATATTTAATAATCCATTCAAGGAACTCTCTTCACTGTGCAGGATCATTTGACTTTAGTTCTTGTATCAGTTGAACTTTGTAAGGATAGCAATACAGATTTTCAGTGAGTATGCGCTGCATAAAGTTTCCTAAAATTTGCGCTTTTTGTCGGGAAAACTGATTTGCAAGCAGCTCGCGTGTAGCTTTCGATACCGCCACGATACCTAGAATTAAAGAGTTACAAACCATTTTGTTAACAAATGGAGAACGTAGGCGGTGGAAACGCTATTTTTCTATTATCGTATTTGTATAATAACATGTTGCCATCTCTCTTGCCATACCTAGATCTTCAGCTACTATGGATGGCAAGAGAGATGGTACAAGAACTCGTTGTAGCTACAGAAAATGTAGGTTTAAATATAAACATCTCAAAAACAAAAATAATGACAAATTTGGTACCCAACCAGAACATCAGTATTGGTGGGAAGGAAATAGAACTCGTAGATAGATATAAATACCTGGGACATGAAATTACGATTGGCAGGGATAACCAGACTCATGAGCTGAAGAGAAGAATCGGTCTTGGGTGGGTAGCATTTGGAAAACTGAGAGAAACTTTTAAAAGTGAGTTACCCACATGTCTAAAGAGAAAGGTATTCGATCAGTGCGTCCTCCCAGTCTTGGCGTACGGATCAGAAACACTTACCTTAACTAAAGCCTCGGCTACCAAACTAAGAGTCACGCAGAGAAGAATGGAGCGGTCAATGTTAGGAATAACTCTGCGAGACAAAATCAGAAACGAAGAAATCAGGAGAAGAACAAAGGTGACTGACGTCATCGAGAGGATAGCCAGGTTGAAGTGGAGATGGGCAGGACACGTAGCCAGAATGACAGATGGGCGATGGACGAAGAGGTTATTGGAATGGAGGCCAAGAGAAGACAAGAGAAGCGTCGGTCGACCGCCTACAAGATGGACTGACGACTTAAGAAAGGTAAATAAAAACTGGATGAGGGCGGCGCAGGATAGATGGGGTTGGAAACGAGGGGAGGAGGCCTATGTTCAGCAGTGGACTTTTGAGGCTGGATGATGATGATAATAACATGTTAACACGTATCGTACGTTTATGTGGTGTGAAAAACATCAATGGAAAGTAAACAGTGTGTAATGAAATAATAATAAAACATTGTTGCTTAATTTGTTTCTTTATTACTTGCTGCTATTTGATTGTTACATTGATGTGACATTTTTATTTTTTTCTGGGGATATTTATTATTATTATGTAACTACCTTTTGGTATTCATTCTGAAAATATACCAGACTCATACTCCTTTTATTCAATATTAGGGATGGGAAAAACTTACCGGTTTTAACGTAAAACCGGTTTTTTTACTTCGCAAAAACCGGTTTTACCGGTTGTTTTTTGTCCCGGTTTTAACCGGTTTTTTCTTTTTAAAGTAAAAACCGGTTATTAGGTTTTTACGTGATTAGGATTAGGTTAGGTATTATTTTGGATCCCTATCATATTTATTATTCTCAAGTAATTATTCCAAAAAAACCATAATTCAAATTTTATTTTATAAATACAGAAGCAAACTGAAAGTGCAAACTCACATCTGCCAGAAACAATTAAGTTTTATTGTAATATTTCGTTGAAAAGGTATTTGTAATCATAATATTTACATAAAAAGTGATCTGGTTGAAGTAGACGCAAACATCGTCTATTTTTCACACTTGACTCTTGACATTGAAAGTGGGTGAATGGCTTTTTCTGATTACCAAAAATAATGTTCTGACTATGGATATCGAATTAACGATTACGAATACGAATCTCCAAGGATATCCCTACGTTTTCAAAACGATACACCCATACAGGAAGTATTAAATGAGTTAAAATGTACCTATTATACAAATAGACCAACGTGTTAAAAGAAATATAGTATGGTATAACTAGACCCAAACCCAGACATCCAAAGTGAAAGTTATCCTCCAACACCAAATTGTTCTATATGGTCCACATAATGTTCAGAAAAAAGTCACACCAATTTGAGTGTCGGATTTGGAGGGAGAGGGGGAGAAATCGGTAAATTCGTAGTTTTTACGTGTTTCGTCAGTATTTTTCAAACTATGCAGTTCAGCATGAACAACCTATTATACAAAAAATATTCTACATAAAATTTGAAATAAAAAAGGCCCTATGCATAATCCTTCTAAAATGAACGGGTCCAAAGTTACGGAGATAGTATAACTTAATTGGTCCAAAAAAAGGCCTAACCCAGACATCAAAAGTAAAAGTTTTCCTCCAACACTAAATTGTTCTATATGGTCCACATATTGTTCAATAAAAAGTTACACCAATTTAAGCGTCTGGTTTGGGGGGAGATGGGGGAGAAGTCGGTAAATTAGTAGTTGTTTTACGTTTTTCGTCAATATTTCTAAAACTATGCTTTAGTGTAAATTATGTTCTATACTCAAATTTTCTTCATAAAATTTAAAACAAAAAAGGTCCAATACATAATTGTCATAAAATCAACGGTTCCAGAGTTACGGAGGGTGAAAAGAGTAGGTTTTCGATACTTTTTATATTTTTTGGGCAATTTATAATATTATTACTGATAAAAGAAATTTTTTTGTAAATAAAATTTGCTATTTCCGTAGCCGATGGTATGTTAGTGATAAGCCCTTGAAGAAACGTCAACCTCACCACCCAAAATCATCATCAATTGTCCAAATAATATAAAAAGTATCGAAAACCTCGAGTTTTCACCCTCCGTAACTCTGAAACCGTTGATTTTATAACAATTATGTATAGGACCTTTTTTGTTTTAATTTTATGTAGAACATTTTTGTATAGAACATTGTTTACGCTAAAGCATAATTTTAGAACTATTGACGAAAAACGTAAAAATACTACTAATTTACCGACTTCTCTCCCATCTTCCCCCCAAACCGGACGCTCAAAATGATGAAACTTTTTACTGAACAATATGTGGACCATATAGAACAATTTGGTGTCGGAGAAAAACTTTTACTTTGGATGTTTGGGTTAGGCGTTTTTTTTTGGACCAATTACACTATACTACCTCCGTAACTTTGGAACCGTTTGGAAGGATTATGCATGGGACCTTTTTTTTTCAAATTTAATGTAGAACATTTTTGTACAGAAAGTGGTTCATGCTAAACCGCATAGCTTTAGAAATATAGACGAGAAACTTAAAAAACTACGAATTTACCGATTTCTACCCCCTCTCCCCCCAAACCCGACGCTCAAAATGGTGTGACTTTTTTCTGAACATTATGTGGACCATATAGAACAATTTGGTGTTGGAGGATAACTTTCACTTTGGATGTCCGGGTTATGCCATTACTTGGATCAATTTTATCATACTAATACATGATAAATTTTTTTGATGGTGGTAAAAATAAAAGATAAATTGCATTATCCAATTTATTTTTAAGTAAAATATTTATGTTGATATTATTTTTTTTTAATCCCATTTGAAAGAGTCTGGGAAATTTTTTATAAGTTGAAATGGTTGGGATAAATTGTATATTATTGCAATATGTATATGTTGCAATAATATACATATATAAAGAATATATAAAGAATACAAAAAAGAACCTCATAATACAGAATAAATGAGAATATACTAAGTAAAGAAATACTAAATTATAAACCGAAAGAAAGGACGCTCCTTTAAAAACAGAGCAACACAAAAATTATCACATCTAGTTACATGAATTTGATAGCTGGGTAATATCACAAAGAATGGCATAATAACAGTAAAGATATAATAGAATTCTTGAATTTCCCACCCATCGATAAGAAAACCAAAAAATATAGAACAAAACAAAGTAAAAGATCAGAGAATAGTCAAAATGGGTCAGTTTATTTCATTATTTCAGTAAGAGGTATTTTTGTAATAACTGATTTTAGTCTTTCAGGTTCTCTTTTTTACCAAATCTCAAAATTCTAACAAATCACTGTAATCCGTAGCAAATGAAATGTTGCTAATTGCTAAAATAAACCGTTTAAACCACAAGTTTTAATAACCGTAGCGTGTACGCTTGAACCAGAATGGCATGCATATGACCTAAATACATGAAAATAACGAACTTTTATTACATTATATATCATTATTTAAAAACTTTAAATTAGTACATTTGAACTATTGCCTGTATGACTAGTTGTAATTTTTGAAATTTGACCTAATTTACAAAAGAGCACTAAACTGAAATTCTAGGAATGAGAACTCATTATTTATTATTCAGATTATTCTACTTATGAAATATCTACCAGATATTATAAATATCCACCAAAACATCACAATAAAAGTAAAACTAGAAGAAGAACTAGTACTCTAGTGTTCAGAGTGATCTTGGATAGAATAATAAAAAAGTGAGAACTAAAAAAAGGATACCAAATGGGAGAAAAGCAACTCAAAATAATCTGCTATACTATGCAGACGATTCAATACTAATCTCTCAAAGTAAAAATGATTTACAACGAATGTTGCACCAATTTAATATCCACTAATTCATTATCATCATCATCACACAACCAAATTTGTCCACTGTCGGACATAGGCCCCATCAAGGTGTCTCCGCCCTTCACTGTCCTGGGCAGCTGCAATCCAGTTTGTAGCTATTCTTTTAACATCGTCGGTCCATCTGGTAGGTCGTATTCCACGACTTCGTTTGTCTGCCCTTGTCCGTCACTCTAAAATCTTCTTTGTCCATCTGTTGTCTCTCTGTCTTGCGACGTTTCCTGAACATTTCCACTTCAACTTCGTAATGCGTTTTATGATGTCTTCCACTCCAGTCCTTCGCCGTAACTCATCATTTCGTATTTTGTCTCTCAAAGTTAGGCCAAGCATGGATCTGTCTATTTTTCGTTGTGCTACTTGTAATTTTCTTATTGATGTTTTCGTCAATGTCAGTGTTTCAGCTCCATAAGTAAGCACCGGAAGTACGCACTGGTTAAATGCTTTTCTTTTTAGCTTTTTTAGGATGTTTTCCTTGAACACGTCTCTTAGTTTGCCATACGCTGCCCATTTTAAAGCAATTCTTCTAGATAATTTGCATGTTTGGTTGTCTCTACTTATTTGTATTTCGTGGCCCAGATAGATGTATTTGTCAACTGTTTCGATATGGCAGTCCTCCAGTTTCAATTGTCCGCTAGGTACTAAATTGGTCATCATTTTAGTTTTCCCAAAGTTTATTTCCAACCCTACTTTTTGAGAAACTCGTTGAAGTTCTTGCAGCATTTCGTGGGCTTCCTTTAAGTCGTCGTTTATTAAAACTATATCATCTGCAAATCGTAGGTGGTTCAGCCTTTCGCCATCGAAATTCAAACCCCTGTTTTCCCATTCTAACATCTGGAATGCATGCTGCATTCCGGTTTTTAATAGTTTTCGTGACATGTTGTCTCTTTGTCTAACTCCCCTTTTTAGTTTTATTTTTTGAGTTTGGGTATGGAGGTTTATTGCTGTTGTGGCATTTGCATATATATTTTGAATATTGTTGGAATATCGGTAGTCGATTCTACAATCTCTCAAAGCTCTTAAGATGGCTACCATTTCGATAGTGTCAAAGGCTTTTTTGTATTCAACAAATACCAAATTAGCGGCCGGTTGTACTCCACAGTTTTTTTCGATCAGGACCTTCAGACAAGTCAGATGGTCATTTGTACCATACCCAGGGCGGAAACCTGCCTGCTCTCTCCGTTGGCATGCCTCCAGTTTGTTCTCAATTCTGGCAGTGATTATTCGAGCAAACAATTTATATAGGTGGTTTAGAAGACTAATTGGCCTATAGTTTTCAAAGTCTGTTTGATCTCTTTTTTTATATATGAGGAGCGTTATAGAATTATTCCATTCAGCTGGTATGGCTTGGTTTTCTACGCATATATTGAAAAGGTGTTTGAAAAATATTCGTGAAGGTGTTTGAAAAGGAAAAATATCCGTTAATTAACAGTTAGAAAAATTAACATGTTAATTTCCCCAAAATAAGACTAAATGCATGGTTATAGCAGCAAATTTACTAAGATGTAAATTAGAGCTGTAATTTAAAACAAGTCAAGGAGTTTAATATCTAGGCATTACACTATCTAACTACAGCAAGCTCAAAACAGAAGTGGAAGAACAAGTGAACAAAGAAAACAGAGCCGCAGGTTACCTGAATGAAACAATATGGAGAAATAAAAATATCGGAAAAGAAATAAAAAGCAGCATGTGCAAAACAGTCATTAGCCCAATAATGACACGCGGCAGAAACACGACCTGATACAGACAGGACAAAAATAATGCTAGAAACAGCAGAGATAAAAGTCCTTCTAAAAATCGATGGTAAGACACTACGGGATATATCTAGAAGCGCAGATATGCGGCGGATTTGCAAGATGGAGAACATTAGGAATTTTGTAATGTTTCTTTTACTTCATGCGCCAAATCGTACTAATTTTATGATAATGATATACAATAGGTGTGATATAGTTGTTCCAGTATATGTACAGGGTCATAATGCAGATCATAAATTAAATCACGTATTCTGGGACCAAAATCAGTTCGATTCAACCCAACTTACCTTATTACAAATGTGCACACAAAAAAAGTTATAGCCCTTCCAAGTTACAAAATTAAAATCGATTTTTTTCAACATATCGAAAACTAATATTAGAGATTTCTTATTGAAAATGGACAGGTTGCATTCTTATGGCAGGACCATATTAAAATAAAAAAACTATGAAAAAAATATTTATAAGAAACGCTTTTCTTTAGTTACGAGTGACTAAAATTAAACATATTATAAAAAAATCAACCAAAAAGTAAAAAATAAAAAAAAAATTGAAAAAATCTAACACATTCGTCAAAGAAATGCGTGGCGCGTCTTCATCGAGTAAACGGTTTTTGCATCACACTTTTCTTTAACGAATGTGTTAGATTTTTTCAATTTTTTTTTATTTTTTGCTTTTTAGTTGATTTTTTTATAATATGTTTAATTTTAGTCACTCGTAACTAAAGAAAAGCGTTTCTTAAAAATATTTTTTCCATACTTTTTTATTTTTTGCTTTTTAGTCTTACACTTTTGAAACATTAAAATATATCGTGATGTTTATTAAAATATGTATAAAACATATGATGTACAATCATGAAAAATAGTCGGAATCGGCAAAAAATTTGAAACTTTATTGTTTATTTATGAAGCATAACGTAAACAATTAACGTAAAATTATGTATAGTTCATATAATTAGCTACAATATGTAAAAGTTTCAAGTTTCTTCATTGTAAAAAACAAGAGAATTTAGCATTTTCCGTTAAAATCGTTTTTTATTTAAACAATTAATAAACAAAAAAAATTTTATTGACTATTCGTGTATATTATTTCCGCGAATGCATATATTATCTGCAAATTTTTAGTCATTTGCATTGAAGAAAAGGCAGTAAAATTAACGTGTAAAGATTTGAGCAAAACGATTGAACCAAAGAAAAGTGTTTAATTTTAATTAATACGACAAAACGAATTCTAATGGTAATTGTAGCACAAAACGTCTCTACCGGTGGTTTTTCTAAGACTACGATAAAAACATGAATTTTTTGAATTCAAGTTTTGGTTGAAGTTTTGTTTCGTATCGTATTGAAATTTGACACGAATAAACGCCGATTTTTATACATATAAACAAATATATGAGCGTACAAAATTAAAAATTTTATTGTTTATTTATGAAGCATTACGTAAACAATTAACGTAAAAAGTGAATTCATGTATAGTTCATATCATTAGCTACAATCCGTAAAAGTTTTAAGTTTCTGTATTGAAAAAAAGAGAATTTAAGCATTTTCCATTAAAATCGTTTTTTTTTTTATTTAAACAATTAATAAATATAAAAAAAAAATTATTGACTTCGTGTATTGTTCCCGCGAATGCATATGTCTGCAAATTTTCATTCACTTGCATTGAAGAAACGTCAGTCAAATTAACGTCTAAAGATTTGATGCAAACTATTGAAGTAAAGAAAAGCGTTTAAAAAATAACAGTGAAATCTGTACACCCATAAACATTTTATGGGGTTTTGTTCCCTTAAACCCCCACAAACTTTTGTGTATGTTCCAATTAAATTATTATTGTGGTACCATTGGTTAAACTTTAAAACTTTTTTTCCTCCTAAGTCAGTTTTTATCGAGATTCGGCTTCTTTTTTAATATACATAAACAATTTACATAAAAATTTTATGGGGATTTTGTTCCTTTGAACCATCCAAATGTTTGTGTACGTTCCAATTAAACTATTATTGTGGTAGTTAAACACAGTGTTTTTAAAACTATTTTGCTTCTTAGTATTTTTCGACAAGCGACCTTTTTTCGAGATGTGGCTTCTTTTTTAATATGATTCAAAATATACCTAAAAATGTAACTTATAAAGAAATTTTCAGATAATTAACAAATCTCTATCGTACTTAATCGTATCTTAATCGTACTTAACCATATACAATAATAACTGGAGGATTCGACAAATATTCAAAATATCTCGATAATCACTGGCTTATCGAAAAAGTACTAAGAGGAAAAAAAATTTAACAATATTGTATTTAACTAATGGTACCACAATAATAATTTAATTGGAACGTACACAAAAGTTTGGGGGTGGGTTTAAGGGACAAACCCCCCACAAAATTTTTATGGGTGCACAAATATCACTATAACTTTTTTTTAAGATGTTCCTTCCATTAGAATGCCCCATGTAAATTTTCAATAAAAAATCTATAATAGTTTTCGATATATTGGAAAAAATCGATTTTCATTTTGTAACTTCAAAGGGCTTGTAACTTTTTTTATGTGTACATTTGTACTAAGATAAGTTAGGTGCAGTCGAATTATTTTTGGTCCCAAAATATGTGATTTAATTTGTGACCTGCATTTTTGTTACACCCTGTTTATCTTTGCACAAACGTCATGATTCATTTGCAAACAAATTAAATCAAAGCATTAAGTAAAACGTATGTTTTATTGCCAGAAACTGGTACGTCTATTTATCTTCCAGAGATCAATCGATTCCATCAACTGTGAATTAGTACCGGTCATAGCCGTACGTGTGGGGTAGGTCAACGGTTATTTTATCTTATAACTTTTTTATCTTCAACTTTTAAGCATGTTTGCCAACGGATTATTATATTGTGAGGTATTCTAGAATTAAAAGGTAATCTCGCTTTAAGTCGGTAGAATGCACCATTTTCTAGAAAAAAAATGGATTTGAACAGTTTTTGTTTTTTTAATTTGAAAAACATTTGAAAAAAAAGTTTAAAAAAATGATGTATTTTACTGACTTAAAGGAAGGGTAAATTTTAGTACTAGAATACCTCATAATTTAATAATCAAATAAATGTCAAAAATACTTAAAAATTAAAGACAAAACTTGTGCGAAAAACACCGTTGACTTGCCCAAAACGGATGCATATGACCGGTAGTAGTATATAGAGTTAAACTCGCAATTTAGAAAATCTATTTATCTGTGGAAAATAAATAAACGTAAAAGTTTTCGTTTATATAAATAGTTTTTTTTTAATTTTTATTCATATTCAAAAAACGAAAAATTTTCAAATAGATTTTTCTAGAAGACGATGTATCCTACCGAATTAAAACAACAGTACCTTTTAGTACTATAATACCTCACCATTCAATAAACCAGTGTCAAACATGCTTAGGCAAAAATTTAAGGAAAAAGACGTTATGTGATAAAATAACCGTTGCCCTTCCCAAAAAAACGGACACCTATGACCCGTACTAGAAATTCGCAATTGATGAAATCGATTTATCTCTGGAAGATAAATAGGCGTACCAGTTTTCGCTTTTCTAAATAGAAGCATTCTGCAAATATTAAAAAATTATTACAAGACACCATCTTTAAAGAGCTCTACCTCCCTTAGAAAGCATTTTCGGACTAGGTCAATAATTGAGTTAAATTTTCTTAAAATTATCTGAGGAATCTCCGGTGCTCGTTGGTCAGGAGTTTCTGGACACCCTGTATACTATCTTCTGAAATTTCTAAAATCATATTCGTTCTACTTCCTTTTTCTGGCGGTATCTTTTTGTACATTTTTCAACTTTTTGGTGACTTATTATGCTCCTTCGCCAATTTAAGACGAATTTCTATTATAGAGTCTAAGAGCTAGTGAACCCTCCGACTAACGGTCTTCCTGTAAGGCTAGAAATTTGTGTAGTGATAATTCATAGCACACCAAGGCTAAAAACCATGACCTGGCAGGCATAAGCCCTGCACGTGTATCTACCAGGTGAGTCGAAAACCTACCTTAGTAACATATAACTTGAGACATTTGAGAAGGTGGTATACATTTCTTCTAGCTTGCGTGTTGTGCGGGCAACTAGGTCCACGTCATCTGCATATGCCAAAATTTGGGATGATTTATTAAAAATATTTCCTCTGTTGTCTATTCGGGCATCTCTGACCGCCTTTTCCAGAGCTATGTCGAAAAGGAGAAACGCCAGCGCATCTTCCTGTCGCAACCCAACATGCGTTTCAAACGCATGTGATTGTTCGCCCTGTGTTTAAACTTTGCAAAAAACTTTACGCATTGTAGCCTTAACCAATCTTATCAGTTTATCAGGGATGTGGAATTCATTCGTGGCTTCATACAATTTATTTCTAAGGACACTATCATAGGCCGATTTAAAATCTACAAAAAGATGGTATGTGTCGATATTGAATTCATTCGTTTTTTCCAGTATTTACCTTAGCACAAAAATCTAGCCTGTTGATCAACCAGGCCTAAAACCACTTTGATATTCTCCAAGAAGCTCCTCTGAATGTGCACTTAGGCGACCATATAAGATACTTGAAAATATTTAGTAAGCTGTATTAAGGAGGGTTATTCCCCTAATAAGGATAGTTTCTACATTCCAATTGATCGCCCTTTTTGTGTAGCGGGCAAACGATTCCAATATATCACTCTTCCGGGATTTGTTCCTCGTTCCAGGCTCTCAGTACTATTTTATTTATTTGATTAGTCAGAGTAGCACCTCCACATTTAATAAGTTCCGCTGGTATGCCATCACTTCCTGGACATTTATTATTTTTTAGGTGTTTTATTGCATCCCGTACTTCTTGAATTGATGGAGGCTCTAATGGTGTATTGTTGCTTGCTCCTGAGGGTGGTTGATTTGGATCTTCTAGTTCGATAGTAAGTAGTTCTTTATAGTGTTCCGCCCACCTTTTCAATACTTCTTCTTTTGTATTGAGTATGTGCCCCTCATTATCCTTACATAGTCTTAGCCTTGGTTTGAATTCTTTTCTTGCATTATTCAGAGTTTTATAGAATTTTCAACTACATACTATCAAAATGTTTCACGGATGATGGTCCAACTGGAACGAAATCGTTTTTGAAGATTTATAATCCTTCTGGATGATTTTTTAAAATTTATTAATAATAAAATTATACCATCAACATAAGAAGTTTTTCACTTAATTGTAAGTTTGTTTAAAATTAAAGTTCTTATTCTACCAACAATTATGTTTTAATTTTATTTTTTTATCCCCTCTGTGGCCCAGTGGAAAGAGAGCCTACCTTTGGATCCAAGGATTGCGAGTTCGAATCCCAGCTGACGTTCAATTGCGTCTAATTGTAAAGACAATGAAATCGACTTTACTAAGTAACAAGACATTTACTCGACACATATACTACACATTACACTATTAGACCTGAATTGAATAGTTGATTAATAGCTTGCTATTATTCACCTTTTTTGGTACGCGGGATCCAGGCCTATATAACCTTATTGCGAAATCAATTGTACCATGCAAATGGCCTTATATTAGTTGTCGGCGCATTTAAGTCAAATAAAAGAATTATTTAAGTTGAGAAAGTACATGATTAAATAATAGTATATTATTCAACGAGCATGTAATGATGGTTATTACTCACGATGATGAAGTTTGCGACACGAGCTGCAGGCGAGTGTCGTAATTCATCAGAGTGACTAATAGCCATTACATGCGAGTAGAGTACTATACTTTTTCTACGACCTTTTTTTATTTTAATTAGTAAAAAAATTAATTATCAACTACTCGAGATTTAAATTATAATAATTTACAAAAATACCTAAATGCTATTTACCCCTAGTAAGTGGCTGAATAAATGGTTGCCTGCTATTACCAAATTCTTATTTATTGTAAAAATATAACTAGAAATAGTCAATATCAGTTCTATTCGTTTCCTAAAAATTATAAGCTTAAATTTGTACCTACTGTCAATGAATCTAATAAATAGGAAATGGCTGCTGTCGTTGGACGTATTTCATATATTTTATAGTTATAATGTATATTTACATTTATCTATATATAATATAATAATATAACTATACATAATATGTTATAAATAACATATTTAACACAATATAACTTAAAAAATAAACAAAATATTAGTTATAAATTCCAATTAACATAAACAAACTGCGGTAATGTCACTGTCACTAAAATAAATGATAAACGTCAAAATTTTTAGTAAACAAGATAAAAACGTAAAAAATATACTGAAATTGTTACAGTTAAAATTCCTTTAAAATTTTTTCGAAGTTAATTATTGATATAAATTACAAAAATTATTGTTGTTGTTCTGAAGCTATTTCCTTGTGGCATTTTTATAATTACGTATTTTTTATGGGAAATAAGCCACAATTTTATTAAAAAATGAATTTATTAACGTTTCGAAGCCCAAATCGGGTTTCGTTGTCAAAATACAAAATACTATTAAAATAAAACAAACATGTTGTTGCTAAGTAAAAAAAAATTCTTCTAATAATTTATTTAATCTGACTCATTTATATTGGCAATTCAGATATTATACATTTTAAAGTAGAAGACTTTAAAATGATATCGCCAATATTTATGAGTTATTAAATTAAATTATTAAATTAAAATTATTGTATTAAATAAACAAGTCTAAGTAATTTCATTTGCAGTTTATACACGATTAATATTAAAAGTGGCATGCGCCACTTAAATCTAACTTCAGCCCGTGAGTAATGAATTATTACTCACGGGTACAGTAATGGGTGCTATTATCTATGAAAAAATAGCGAATGATGAGCATGTTATTAAACGGTCGTAGAAAAATTATTTTTTTGCACGATTTATCATTTTTGACTGTTTACCGTGACATATTTTACGTCAGTAGGTGACATTTACTAGCAACTCGACGGTAAGTAATCCAACTCGACGGTAAGTACTCCAACTCGACGGTAAGTAATTCACTTACCGTCGAGTTAAAAAATCTCTTAATTTTAATTTATTTTTTGAAAGAATAAAGAAAACTAACGAATTATTTATTAATATTGAAACTTATGGTACAATTTGTTAAATTATTTGTGAACTAGAAATTCTTCATCCGGTGGTTCCATCAGAAATTTTTCAAATTGCTCCCGTGTAAAAATGCTCGCTTTCTTAGGCATATAGCCAACATTTTTTCTCTTCAAACACGCGATCAAAGTTGAAAACTTGTAAATATCAATGCCATCATAAAGAAAAACGGTGGATTTAATCATTGAATATTCTGCCCAGAAGCTTCCAGGAGCTTTCAACTGCATATGTCTTTGAACGAAATATGCCAATAGACTCTTTTCTTCGATTCTTAAATTCTTGCCTTCGCACCATTTTTTAAAACTTTGGTAGGTACTTTGATAATAGTCCATTCTTTCACGGTTTTTGCTCTAAATTTTAAAGAACCGCTTGGATTGACATGAAGTTTGGCATACATATAGCTTACATGTCAAAGAAAAAAAGTGATATTGTGCCGATGTGTGCTTTTGCCCTGGCGGTGGCTTTCACCCCTTCTTGAGGGTGAAAAAATATATGTCCAAAATAAGTCCGGAAATGGGTAAACTGACTAATTTTAAGTAACTTTTGTTCTATAGAGCTTTTTCGCCAAATCAACACTTTTCCAGTTATTTGCAAGTGAATATGTTCATTTTTCAACAAAATAACCACCCGTGTTGAGCTGCCCCCCCCCCCCCACTTGCAAAAATTAAAAAACAAATAGCCCTGATTTATGAGCTATTTATGAGCTCTCATATTCCGCAAACTAAAAATTTTGAGCTCGTTCCACTGAGCAGGAATTTAATACTTTAGTGGGGGGGCTGAGTCAGCCCCCCCACTACTTAAAAATAGGAATATTGAATCAGTTTTTACGGCAGAATTACGAGCTATTTATGAGCTCTTGAAATTATATAGTTTCGATTTTTGAGCTCATCCCCTTCACCCCCAAACAACCCTTTAATTGATTTAACTTAAGAGAAAAATGCTGAGAAAACTTAAAATATATCGTATTGCAGATATAATTCCTATAGCGTATATACTCTAAGAATAAGCTATTAAATCGCGTGCATTTCGATTATTGAGCTACAACCCCTTCGCAAGAAAACCACCCTATCTTCCCGGCTTCAGAGAAAGTTGTACTTAAAATTCATTAAATTAATTATTTGCCGACTACATATCATTTAATAATTTATAAGCTTCCAAATTACGCGCACTGAAATCGGTAAATTGCAATTTATTTTATATAGTGCAGTCACTGAATGTGAAAATCAACGATTAACTTCAATTTCGGTGAACCTTCATCGATTTTCACGAAAATTGGTCAGTGGTTAGAGGATACCTCAAGAAACAAAGGTGACATGGTACACTTCGCGTCATATAAAACTGGTACACTTTTTTTTCCCAATGTAAACCTGTGTTCAGAATGATAATTATTGTTCGTGAATCACTTCGTTGTTGCCATCACAGATAACGGAATTGCACTAAATCTAAATACAAAAAAATAACGTTCAAAATGTATATTTCGAATTATAATACATATTATATTTAAATTACACACTTGTTCACTGTAAAAGTTATTCATTTTGTATTAATTTCAAATTTAATTTTTAATTTTTCCAGTGTGTTTTATTTACTCTACACAACTTAATGCAGTTTTGTCCTACAATTTACGAGAAACCAATCACACCTCTCGATTTGACATTAAACATAATAATTTAAAGTCATGTCAAGATTTATTATCTATCATTATTTTTGAATTGAAATATTTTCATAAATTATAATAAAACACGAATCAATGTATGAATACTTAATTGAGATGACGGAAAATTACAATTGTTTTAGTTTTTAGTATATTAAAAAGAACGGTCTGTCGCACAGCCCCGTTTTTACCTAGTTTGATATAATATTTTCGTTGAACTTGCAACGTTGCCCTAGAAATTGGAATGACACTTGTGACAAGATCAACTTACACAACTTGAAAAACACGATTTTCGGTTATAAGAGTTGTACCAGTTTTTTTTTGACGCGAAGTGTACCACCTTGCGCCTTTACCCTGAGGGTGGATGCCGCCCCTTCTCGAGGGTGAAAATTATTTTATAAAAAATAACTGCACAAATCTATGAAAGAACAAATTATAAGCAAAATTTATTATATAAAGTTAATAAAATAAGTCAATACTTAGTCAATAAGTTATTAAAGATCAAAATTTTTAATTATTCGTGAAAAAAATGCATGTTTTGAAGCGGTTTTTCGTAAATCACTGAAAAACTGTAAGTTTTTACAAAAAAGTTAATAGTAGTTTAATTCGTATAGCTTATATTCTAAGAATAAACTCTTAAATCACGCGCCTTTCGATTATTGAGTTACAACCCCTTCGCAAGAAAACCATCCCATATTCCCGGCTTCGGAGAGAGTTGTACTTAAAATAATTTAAATTAATTATTTGGCGACTAGATATCGTTTAATAATTTATGAGCTCGCAAAATATACGCATCTCAATTATTGAATTGCCATTTTCTTTCTATAGTGCAGTCAGTGAAGGTAAAAATCAACTATGACCTTCGATTTCGGTAAATCTTCATTCATTTTCACGAAAATTGGTGAGCGGATTTTGATGCTATCAACTTTTTCTGGAGCTCATTTTTGATAGGTATTTCTAAGTACTTTGATAAGTATTTAGTACCTAAGTGTTATAAAATGCATCTCTTTCCCGTTATTTAAGCTTGAATCCTTAGATTTGAACAGTCGCAGAAAAAAATATACATTTAATTACCAATAACTTACTTTAAATTAACATTAAAGGGTTTTTCAAGTAAGCAATTTATTATATTTTTTATTAGCTTCAATTTTAGTGATGAAAACTTTTTTGTAAAAACTTACAGTTTTTGAGTTATTTATGAAAAATCGCTTTAAAGCATGCATTTTCTTTCACAAAAATTAAAATATTTGATCTTTAACAACTCAAAAAGTATTGATTTATTTTAAGCACATTATATAACAAATTTTGCTTAAAATTTGTCCCTCTCGATTTGTGGGGTTATTTTTAATAAAGTAATTTTCACCCCCGAGAAGGGGTGACATATACCCCAGGTTAAAACCCCATGTTATTATTGTCAATTCGTAAAAATGAATGGTGATTTACCGAAATCGAAGGTCATAGTTGATTTTTACCTTCAGTGACTGCACTATAGAAAGAACATGGCAATTCAATAATTGAGATGGGTATATTTTGCAAGCTCATAAATTATTAAACGATATGTAGTCGCCAAATAATTAATTTAAATTATTTTAAGTACAACTCTCTCTTAAGCCGGGAATATGGAATGGTTTTCTTGCGAAGGGGTTGTAGCTCTATAATCGAAAGGCGCGTGATTTAAGAGTTTATTCTTAGAATATAATCTATAGGAATTAAACTACTATTAACTTTTTTATAAAAACTTACAGTTTTTCAGTGATTTACGAAAAACCGCTTCATAACATGCATTTTTTCACGAATAATTAAAATCTTTGATCTTTAATAACTTAAAAAGTATTGACTTATTTTATTAACTTTATATAATAAATTTTGCTTTTAATTTGTCCTTTAATTGATTTGTGCAGTTATTTTTTTAAACTAATTTTCACCCTCGAGAAGGGGCGGTATCCACCCTCAGGGTAAAGGCGCAAGGTGGTACCATGTCACCTTTGTTTCTTGACATATCCTCTAACCACTGACCAATTTTCGTGAAAATCGATGAAGGTTCACCGAAATTGAAGGTAATCGTTGATTTTTACCTTCAGTGACTGCACTATATAAAATAAATTGCAATTTTCTGATCTAAATGCGCGTAATTTGGAAGCTTATAAATTATTAAATGATATGTAGTCGCCAAATAATTAGTTTAATGCCTTTTAAGTACAACTTTTTCTTAAGCCGGGAAGATAGGGTGGTTTTCTTGCGAAGGGGTTGTAGCTCAATAATCGAAATGCCCGTGATTTAATAGTTTATTCTTAGAGTATATAAGCTATAGGAATTATATCCGCAATACGATATATTTTAAGTTTTCTCAGCATTTTTCTCTTAAGTTAAATCAATTAAAGGGTTGTTTGGGGGTGAAGAGGATGAGCTCAAAAATCGAAACTATATAATTTCAAGAGCTCATAAATAGCTCGTAATTCTGCCGCAAAAACCGATTCAATATTCCTATTTTTAAGTAGTGGGGGGGGCTGACTCAGCCCCCCCACTAAAATTTTTAAATTCCTGCTCAGTGGAACGAGCTCAAAATTTTTAGTTTGCGGAATATCAGAGCTCATAAATAGCTCATAAATCAGGGCTATTTGTTTTTTGATTTTTGCAAGTGGGGGGGGGCCAGCTCAACACGGGTAAAATAACCACATTTTTAGACGGTTTTTCGCAAATAACTCAAAAATTAAGCATTTTGTCGGAAAAAACTTTCTTAGCAAAAATATAGCCTATAAAAAAGTAAAAAAAAAATGGTGTACGCGTTAGGTCTCTGGATCTCGCAGGACCAGAGTTATAGCCAATGAAAAATAGATTCATATTCACCAAATTTCAAATAGAATATTTCGATGTGAAATATCCAAAAAATTAAGCACTTTTTGGGGAAAACCTATAATAACTTTTTTAAAGTGTTTAAAAAAAACTTTATTTCTGTTTTTACAAAAAGTTTCTAGCATTAAATTTAAGCAAGTTACGCTCAAAATAATGTTGGTCCCTTTTGTTTTTGCAAAAAAAAATCTGGGAGACCACTCCCTAATTAGCAACTTAAATTAAATTAATCGTTACCGCTCCACAAATTATTTTCCTTATGTTGTGTTTACATGATCTGTAAGTTTCATCGATTCAAAGTGCTTATTTTTGAAAAAATTTGGTTTCGAAGTAAAATTTTTAAAAATTTACATTTTGAAAAATATGCTTTTTTTCAAAATAACTTAAAAATTGTTAGAGATACCAAAAATCTCGAAAAACAAAAAAAGTTAGATTAGCTTTTCTGAATATCATGTATTTTTTTGTTTTTCTGTTGGACAAAAATTGATTAAGATTTGGTGTTTCTAAATTTGCATACATTCGTGATCAGTGACTCGTTTAACCCTTTTTAACTACAGCCCTTTCAATAATAAGGACTTTGAACCGATGAAACTTACAGATCATATAAACAATATATACAGGAGTCAAGAAACTTATGAGTCCTAACGATTAAGTTCATTTAAGATACTAATTAGGGGTGATTTTCTCG
Organism: Diabrotica virgifera virgifera; assembly: GCF_917563875.1. Classification (NCBI taxonomy): domain Eukaryota; kingdom Metazoa; phylum Arthropoda; class Insecta; order Coleoptera; family Chrysomelidae; genus Diabrotica; species Diabrotica virgifera. The sequence goes on from NC_065449.1 coordinate 206,881,776, forward strand.
ATTTTTTTACCAAAACCAAAAGGGACTAACTTTATTTTGAGCGTAACTTGTTTAATTTTGATGCTAGAAATTTTTTTTATAAAACAAAAATGAAGCTTTTTTTAAACACTTTAAATAAGTTGTAATGAGTTTTCCCCGAAATGTGCTTCATTTTTGGATATTTCACGTTAAAATATTTCATTTGGAATTTGACGAATATGAACCTATTTTTTATTAGCTATAACTCTGCTTCTACTAGGTATAGAGACGTGATGTATACACCATTTTTTAGATTTTTTACAGGCTATATTTTGCTAAGAATGTCTTTTCGACAAAATACTTACTATTTGAGTTATTTGCGAAAAACCGTCTAAAAGAGTGGTTATTTTGTTGAAAAAATTAACATATTTACTGCCAAATAACTCGAAAAGTAATGAATTAGTGAAAAAAACTCTTTAGAACAAAAGTTACTTAAAATTAGTCAGTTTATCCATTTCCGGACTTACTTTGGACGAATATTTTTTCGCCCCCAAGAGGGGTTAAAAACCACCCCCAGGGCAAAAGCACATACCGGCACAATATCACTTTTTTTTCTTTGACTTATTAGCTATGTGTATGCCAAGTTTCATGTCAATCCAAGCGGTTCTTTACAATTTAGAGGTTTTTCAATATTTTACCGTTAAAGAACGGACTATAACGGATTTTGGATTTTCGGGAATAATTGCGGAACACCCTTCTTCCCAAGCCCGTTCAATTTCTTCAAATTCACTTTCGCTCATATTTTAATTTATAATAATCAAAATTGTAATTAAAATTATTGACAACTAAATAAAAACTCAATTCTCCATTGTTGTTATGCACCCTAGTTACTACCTAACAACCAAAGTATCTATCTTGATAAAATGAATGAAACTAGTCAATATGACGAAAATGTTTAATTTTATAATTTATAATGATATCAATCGTGCAAAAAACGTTATAAGCGGGTCTCGGTGAATTCGTAACTATTTTAATCCCCCATCCTAATTACAGGCCAACTCGTAACTCTGGCGCGCAGGTAATAATTCTTCGATAACCTACTAACTACCGGTGAATTAGTAACTTTCATTTTTAAGTAATGTTGATAATTGAATACCGGTATTCCAGGTATGTACCTGTAAAAATTACTCTCTTTGAAGGTGGTGTAAAAGGTATTTCATCATTTATGTATTGTCTCTTGGAAGAGTTACTAGAGAAAATCCAAATAAATTTTGTGAAAATGACTAAAATTATTGTAACAGATAACAGATTTCGTAATGAGTGCACGTGGGTGTAAGTTATTGGTGGTAAATAATTTTAAATTTCGATTAAAGAAAGTGCTAAAAAGTGGAAAACATTTATGGTACTGTTCTGCATCTGGTTGCAAGGCAACCTGTTATACCGACGGAATCATACGGCCTGCTATCATACGGCCTGCTATCATACGGCCCCTATTTTCATTTAGAAAAAATCATCGATTGAGTCATCACGCCCAGATGGATTACGTCACTAGTATGATATGTATACCAAAAAATTAGAATTTAAAAATAAAAATCGACTTATTTCGGGATTTATCTCCAGAGACGCCCATTCTCGAGAAAATGAATTTATTCCAACTCAAACGTCCTCACTGTATTTGTTTATAAACCAAAAAATTGTTTATAACTTTAAAACAGTGCTGAGGCCTCTTAGATAATCCGATTTTAATTCTGTAAAGTGTATTAGATAGGTATTCATTTTCTCATGATCATCTTTCAGTGCGTCACAGTTTTTCAATTTCTTTCTAAAGCATTAAACTGTATGTGACAGAAAAAAAGGCACGTCGGTGATTACTTCTAGTTCTGTGATTATTCTAGTTGTCGTTAGATGGCGCCATAATTAAAAAAAATAATTTTTTTTAATTAGATAATAATATTACAAATATAATCTGTATAATTTATAAGACTATACAAATCAAAGAAAATACCATTTTATAAATGCAAGAAACACATTTGATTTGTTTTTATTCTAAATTGAAAATAAAATGTGACAACTGTCAGATTTAACTAAAATGTCATGTTAGAATAAATGTCATAAATGTGTATTATCACGGACTTACCCTTTTTCCTATCATTTGTGACGCACTGAAAAATGATCATGAAAAGGACAATAGAGAGCCTCTTTATATGTGAAAAAATTAGCAAACTTCTAAATGGTCTACTTTCTCTTCAGAAAGTTTTTAAAAAATTTTTACTTTTTTAAAAAAATTTAGATTGCAAAATTATTATGCAAAATCTATCAGGTCGATTTTAATGAAATTTGGTGGACGATTTAAGTATGTTATAAGGATTTTCCATGCGAATTATGAAGGTTCTAAGTGCAACCAAAGTTGTTGAAAAACACTGAATAAAAAGAGGCTTATTTTGCCCCCTTATTTTGTATTTATTGCTATTTTGCAGAAAGGGTAATAATTTAAGACATTTTTAACTAGTCATATATCATAAAAAATTCAATTATCTTTATTTTAATTCCCTACGACTTTGCTCCCAAAAGAATCGTTTTAAAGTTATAAGAAAAGAATATAGAAAAAAATTAATGTTTTTCGAAATTTTTAAATATTTTAATTTTTTTATTAATGTTCCGGGCATATTTGAGAATGAGCATAAGTCAATTATTATTATTGAAGTTGTCACCTAACTTTATCTGCAAAAATCCGAATGCCACCTCGCACATCCACAAATAGACGTTTTTTTACAGATCCGCCCTGGTCTATACATATAATATTGTTTCAGTCAAAAGAGATTTCCATTTTTGTTTTTTTTTATAGGTACATATAATACACAACATGTTTTTAAGCAAACCAAGAACCATTCGCTTACATAATAATATATGCTATATGCCCCGTGTTGGCTTAATCCGTTACTGTTCAAATTTATTTCTTACCTTTTAACCTAACAACTATTAAACAGTGGTTTCGAATTCACCTGTATAAAGTTGCGAGTTGGTCAGGTAGAAAAGTTACGAATTGGCCGGTGTACATTTTGATTTAAAAAAATTTGTCATTAAGAGTTACGAGTTGGCGCGTGTCCGTTATAAGCATGTCGAACGTTAAGGGTAACCGATCTCAGACAATAACTGGAGTCGTCGCTCCGCTTCTCCTCCAAACAATTGTCTTCGATCAGTGTAAAACCCTTACCGTTCTCCATACTTAATATACTATTAATTTTAATTTATGTCAAAAAGACGCTCGCCTGTCTTTATTATAATATTTCATATATAATATAGACTGAAATAGTTTTAAATTCATACAAGACCATTATTTTCATTTCTGCAAAGTCATAATTTAAGTACATTTTCATTACATCTGCTTTGTAATGCATTAACTCATTCTGTGTCTAGTGTTGTGCAGCATTGCAGCATTGCAGCATGAGAATGAATTTTAATCCAAAGAGAGTACAAATCCTCCTGTCTAAATAATGTTAATTTGTAAAGTGAGTCTTCCGTTTAGTAATTAAAAACCCATTAGCGTTTATATTCTACATGGAAAAATGTGTCTTCCGTAAACAATGTATCTCTCTTAAGCATTTATAAGCCAGATCTTAACCTATTATTACATTATTAGTAATTTTATCCATTGCCATGCGCCGGGGTATCCAACCAATTGCCATCTACAGTCACTCCACTCAATTTTTTCAAAATTTTAGTATCAATAAACTTTCAAAACAATTAAAAATTAAAATTTTTTAAATACTAAACGTCTTACATGTAAACCACATGTAGGTGTCTAGTCGGACAAACTTTGATGTATGGAAACACTTGAACAGGAGAAGTTTTAATTGTGGAACGTGATTTTAATTGTGGAACGTGTCATCCTAACAAGTTTATGATTGTGAAAACTAACAGGTTGTTTTTAAGTTTATTCAATAGCAAACTTTTAGTCCAGAAAGCCACTGCGCATCCGCTAGGAAAAATGTTCTAATTCGGATTTTTTGCACAATCTTACTCAAAAAGGACCCCTTTTAACAAATTTGCATGTTTCCAGGACCAAAAGTTGGTCAAAAATTTTTTAAACGTTTTTTTTTTGTTTTTTTCCTAAAATTATTTTTTTTTTGCATGGAACAAAATTTTTTTAGGTTTTTTGGATCATTAGAAACAGAAAAGGTCTTTAGTGACTTTTCTCTAAAGTTGATAGTTTTTGATATATAAGCGATTAAAAATTGAAAAATTGCGAATTCGGCCATTTTTAATCCTCAAAAACTATGTGAAAAACTGAAAATTTGAATGTTACCAAGGTAGGTAGATATTCTTTAAACATCGATTGATGAAATCCCGAAGAGTTTTTTGCAATACAATATCAAAAACCCCTTTGTTTTCTAATTGTCAATCAAACGTGCGCGACACTATTTTCCACCGTTGCATGTGTGTGCAGTATGGTGCAAATGAAAGGAATAAATTCGTTATTTCGTAAACCGGCGACTTTAAGGAAAAATCCAGAAACAAGTCGATTTTTATTTTTTAGTTATGATATTGTGACATATATGGCTAGTGACGTCATCCATCTGGGCGTGATGACGTAATCGATGATTTTTTTAAATGAGAATACGGGTCGTGTGCTGGCTCATTTGAAAGGTTCTTCAATTCTCTACTCAGTAATATAAACATGTAAATAATTGTATACATAGGGTGTCCAAAAAATTTTTATTAAATTAAATCATTTGGCAAATTGACGAAAAAATTAAATTATTGGACACCCTGTATAAATAATTATGTAAATGTTTATATTACTGAATAGAGAATTGAAGAACCTTTGAAACGAGCTAGCACACGATCCCTATTCTCATTTAAAAAAATCATCGATTACGTCATCACTCCCAGATGGATGATGTCACTAGTATACCATATATGTCACAATATCATAACTTAAAAATAAAAATCGACCTGTTTCGGGACTTTTCCTTAAAGTCGCCTGTTTACGAAATAACGAATTTATTCCTTTCATTTGCACCATACTGCATACACATGCAACGGTGGAAAATAGTGTTGCGCACGCTTGATTGGCAATTAAAAATCAAAGGGGTTTTTGATGTATTGCAAAAAACTCTTCGGGATTTCATCAAACAATATTTAAAGAATATCAACTTACCTTGGCAACATTCAAATTTTCAGTTTTTCACATGGTTTTTGAGGGTTAAAAATGACCGATTTCGCAATTTTTCAATTTTTAATCGCTTATATGTCAAAAACTATCAACTTTAGAGGAAAGTTACTAAAGACCTTTTGTGTTTGGAATAATCCAAAAAACCTAAAAAAAAATTTGATCCATGCAAAAAAAATAATTTTAGGAAAAAAACAAAAAAAAACGTTTAAAAAAATTTTGACCAACTTTTGATTCTGGCAACATGCAAATTTGTTAAAAGGCGTCCTTTTTGAGTAAGATTGTGCAAAAAATCAGAATTAGAATATTTTTCCTAGCGGATGCGCAGTGGCTTTCTGGACTATTTATATAATATATGAAAAAAATTTTGTCCGACAAATATCTTGAGCATTTTAATAAGTCCGACAAGTAGAACATGCCAAATGACAGGAATTATGTTGGTGATAAAAATAGCAGTCTAATTTTTGCATGGGAGTTTAATGAAAGGGTAACAAATCAATGGGAAGTTCTGTTCGACAAAATACATGGGAAGTTTTCGTAGTCTGTCGTTCAAAACTTGTAACCTGTTCCACAATTAAAACTTCCCCTGTTCCAGTGTTCCCCTACATCAAAGTTTGTCCAACTAGATACCGTTGAGATATTAACAAATTTTCAGCTTGCTATTAATAAACTTTCTTTTGGTACGCGGTATCCAGGCCTGTAAAGTAACATAGAGCTTTAATAGTTATTTACGATATAAGTGTTAGAGGTACACGTTTAAGGCACGCATGTGAAAGTTTGCAGAATGAGCGAAAGCGAGTTGTGCAATTCACATGAGTGCCTTAAAAATGAACTTTTTAACACGCATATCATACAATATTTTTTCTACAAACGTAATTACACGACAATATCTACAAAAACTTTTACTTGAACTTGACTGACATTCCAATTTTATATTTTTTTGACATTACATCAAAATAAAATTGCATATACGGTCAATACGAACTGCAGTGCCTTAAAAATTTTTTTAAAGCACTAGTGCCTTAAAGTAGCATTTTTAACGCTCGTATGGAGTGCTAAAAATTGCATTTTTAACACGGTTGTAGAAAAAATTTTATTAATAAAGTTATTAAGTTATTTTTCATAACCAATATTTTCGTCAATTTTGCGAAAAATGAAAAAATGATAAAAGTATAGTTAAAAACTAATATTTAGCTAAATAAGAAATTTAAAGGGGTTATTTTTAATCTGCGGTCGTTACCGCTTTTCGTCTTCTACCAGTTTCCTTGTATCCATCTTTTCTAGCGCTCTTTTGTGATCGTCGCATAATTTGTTTACTAATTTTATCTTTATTTAACGATTTACAAAGTATTGTTTATTATAATATCTATGGATTGTTTAAGTTGTGTTTTAACTTTAGTATGAATTTTAAATCATGATGTTACTACATATATTAGTTTTTGTTTTCAGCCAATTTATTGTGTTTCTCCACACTGACTGTGGAGAAATATAAATATGCACCTTCACATACATCTAAACATACATCTTCTTATATGCAGAAACTGTCCTCAGCGGTCTACCCTCGAAGATTTGTGGCTTGCCAACAAACATGGGACTGACGTTGGCCGATGTTTGGTCGAAATTATATTACATACTGATATAACAGGACATATCGGTTACACAGTAAAGTAAGTAAACAAATGTATTGTTGTAAAGGCAAAACATATTGCAATATGTAGGTAATTAATCTAATGTGAAATTATAATAATTATATTAATTTGAATTGTATGTTTGTTGAAAGGTGATATTTGTTCCTTGAAGAGAGTCTCGAGTAGTGGATAATGTTGTAATAGGGTTTATCTTATTATTAAGATCTTTAGCATACGCATACGCATTAATAGTATAAGTAGAAAACCTTAGGTAAAGTGCACACAATGTAGTTTTGCTAACATCAGCAAGGTTGTTTATTAAACTTGACACAGTAATGAAAAAACATAGACAAACACATTTACATAACGATATACTGATAAATAAGAGAACACGATTAGATTCGGATTTATTGAGTCATTTTAGTGAGTTTGACGAGTTAGTTAGATTTACGGGTTTGCTACCCTGAGAGCAGAATAATATCTGTCAGAATAACCTGTCAACTGAATACAGATATATGGTATTTGAGGCGTTCAGAGCAACAGTGGTTTAACCCACATCACACAATTTTACCAAAACGCTTTTATTACATTAAAGTTATCCCTTATTTAAGTGTTTTCAGATGCAGAGTAGCTCAAGCAATGGTTGTTTGAGCCACTCTGCTTTTGAAAGTACTTAAGTAATGCATAACTTTAATACACCAGGGAAATAAGGCAAAAATATACCATGTTCGGGACACTTGAGCAGCCAGGTTGCAAATGAGTTTTTTGGGTACTATATACCTAATACATTATAAATACAAAAATGCGAGTCACAGTTTGGACGAGAAATTTAGTTATTAACAAATAAGAGTCAAAAATGAGAGTTTTTTCGTTTAAATCGCTACAGGTAAAAATAGGGTAATTAAATGTCTTATGTATAATATTTTTCTTTTAGTAGATGAGCCAAGGTTTAAAATAGCGTTTTTTGAATTTTGGTCCGATGATTTGTTGCTTCGGATATTGCAAAATAAAACTAAAATTTCGAAAATAAAAAATTTGTTGCATAAAAAGTTGGGTCAAACAGTCCATACAATGCACAAAAAATTTTAAGACGATGCGTCAATTAGTTTAAATTTTATTCAATTTGTTTATCCCAAAGAGCTTTTTTTCGCAAGGTTATTGTTCGGAAAATAATAATGATACAGCAATGCTGTGAAAACAACATGAAAGAAGGATAGTCATATTTTCAACGCATTTAAAAAATCATTAAGAGGAAACAGTAGCGATCAACAGGTAGCGAAAACGCGTTCCAAGATTGCGGCTGTAATTTTGAATATTTTTTCGAGATATTTGGTAAACGTATCCGTAATCCGTAATATAATAAAGAATGATGGTACAGAGCCCAATTTGAAAAATATATTAATATGTGGAAATTACTCTGTAATTAAATACAATATTAAAAAAACGAGCCTGTATCGCCATTAAGAAGAACAAAAAATACACTTTCTTCCAATAAACTTTTTTATCCGATGCCTAGATTTTGTGTCATTTTGGAACTACTAATGAAATAAAAAATTTTAGTAGTTTCAAAATGACACAAAATTTAGGCATCGGATAAAAAACTTTATTTGAAGAAATTGTATTTTTTGTTCTTCTTAATGGCGGTACAAGCTCGTTTTTTTAATATTTTATTTAATTACAGCGTAATTTCCACATATTAATATATTTTTCAAACTGAGCTCTGTACCGCCATTCTTTATTATATTACGAATACGTGTGCCAAATATCTCAAAAAAATATTCAAAATTACAGCCGCAATCTTGGAACGCGTTTTTGCTACCTGTTAATCGCTACTGTTTCCTCTTAAAAAGTAATTTTTATCACTCAGAAAACATTTTACTAAAATTGAGTCATTTTTGGCTTATAAACAATTTGAATAACTTTGTTAATATTGACTGTAGGCTAAAACTACAATAGAATTTGAAAAACTGGTGGTTTTATACGAATTTTCAAAGAAAAACTTTTCGCCTAAGTTGATTACGGTCAAAGTTAGCCACTTTTTTTATTTAATTGACGGCTACTTTGTTTATAACAATTAAGCAACCTAACTAGAGCCATTTTAAAGTTGAAGATATATAGGTTATGTGTAAAAGTTTGAGTAAACTTTGAACCTCAACAGAGTGGTTAATAAAGCTTTAAAAATGGCGTCCGAACGGAATTAATTCGTGGCCGGTGGAGGGGTATTAATAAAATACATGCACTCTTCTTCTCTTCTTCTTTCTCGAAACTCCTTATGCCCCCCAGGGGCGTCGGAGGTTTTATTCATCTTCTATCCATCTCTTCCATTTCTTGCGGTCCTTTGCTAACTCTTTCATTTGTTGATGTGTTTTTCCTTTTTCCTGTCCAATTTCTATAATCTGATCGATCCATCTCTTCCTTGGCCTTCCTTTCCTTCTTTTACCATATCTTTTCGATTCCATCACCTGCTTTGGTAGTCTTCCCTGGTCCATTCTGTTAATGTGTCCATACCATTTTAATTTTCTTTTTTGTATCTTGGTTATTATCGATTCCTGTTTCAGTCTTTGTCTAATATCTTCATTTCTTATTCTGTCCAATTTCGTTTTTCCTGCTATTTTTCTTAGCTGCTTCATCTCCGCTGCGTTTATTGTACTGTCTATTTTTGCATTGTTTACCCATGTCTCACTTGCATACATTAAAGTTGGCACAGAGATTGCGTTGTATACCTTCAGTTTTATTTCTTTATCTATTTCTTCCTTTCCAAATATTGTTTTATTTAGTGCATAGTAGATCTTATTTGCTTTTTTCGCTCTGTATGAGATTTCTTGATCTATCTTTCCATCCTCTGATATTATTACTCCAAGGTATTCAAACGTCGAGACTGTTTCTATTATTTCGTTTTTGCACCTAAATATCGTTTGGTTTATTTCTTCCCTTTTCTTTTGGGTTACTATCATGGTCTTCGTTTTCTTTACATTTACCTCCATTTTCAAATTTTCTATTTCCTCCACCCATATATTGATTAATTTTTGCATTTTCTCTTTATTGTCTGCTATTATTACTAAGTCATCTGCATATAGTAATCCCTCCATTCTCACTGGTACTAAATTCCTGTACCCTATTATTGACTGTAATTGCCTTGACCTTCTTTTAGCGCTCTTCATTACTCTATCCATTACTAATATAAACAAAACTGGGCTGAGACTGTCCCCTTGTTTTATTCCTCTCCTTAGGTTTATTATTGGCGATCTGTTTCCATTTATTTGTACTTTAGCAAGTACGTTTCTATACGTACTTTTTACCACGCTTACTATCTTTTGCCGGATTTGCAGATCTTCCATTACTGACCATATTACTTCTCTATTTATAGAATCAAAAGCAGCTTTAATATCTATAAACGTAACATATAAGTCTTCTCCTATTTCGTTTTTCCTTTCAATTATATTTCTCAGTATGTATATATTATCTGTTGTTCCTCTTTCCTTCCTAAAAGCCGCTTGTTCTTCTTCTAGTTTTCCTTCCAGTTCTTTCCTGAGCTTCCTTTCTATTATCCCGGTGTAGACTTTATATGCCACTGATGATAAGCATATAGCCCTATAGTTATCACATTCCGCTTCATCTCCTTTCTTGTGTATTGGTATCAATAAATTTTCTTCCCAGTCTTCCGGTATCTTTTCTGTTCTCCATGCTTCCCTCATTATTTCCAGCAGCCAAAACTTGCCTCGTTCTCCCACGTACTTCATCATCTCCGGATCTATGTCATCGGCACCTCCCGCTTTTCCAATCTTTATTCTTGCCAATCCTTCTTCAATATCTTTGATATGAATTTCGTCTACTCGATTGTCCCTATCCACTTCTCTTGCCTGCTGTCCTCTCTCCTCATCTTGTTGGTTACTTGCCTCGAATTTTTCTTTATAGTGCTTATTCCATATGGTTAGTATGTCTTGTATGTTTGTTTTCAATTCATTTCGCTCATTTCTAATTCCTCTTATTTGTTTCCTTTTTGTTCCTTTCATGCTTCTTATTTTATTCCAAAACTGTTTATTGTTATTCCCAAAACCTTCGTTCAATTCTTCACCGAATTCCTTCCAGCTCTTCTTCTTCGCATCTTTTACTAGTTCTTTCACTATATTTCTCTGTCTTCTGTATTCGTCTCTGTCTTGCTCTTGAAAACATGCACTCAAAAAATGAAACTGATTCTGCAAACATATGCTGCGATTAATATCGCTGGAACTTTTTGATGGATTTTTATCATATTTTTTTTTAATTTGTATGTACTCGTAGTCTTATAGACTACGTTATGTACACACAACCCCACCTAACATTACAAAATGTTAGGGGGAGCTCCCCTTATCACTCAGGGATATGAAAAATAGATTACGACCGATTCTAAGACCCACCAAATATACATTATATTTATATTTTCATAAAAATTGGTCAAGCGGTCTCGGAGGAGTAGTATGGAAACTAACACTGTGACAGGAGAATTTTATAGATGTAAATATATAGATGGCTATTAACAAATAGGGGTTCGTGATAGAAGAGTGAAAATTAAGGGTTGTATGTATTTTTTAATTCTACATCATATAAAATTAAGGTAGATAATTTTGTCCAAAAGAATAAAAAAAATGTCAGGGGGGCAACCCCACTTATAACTTATGGGTATAAAAAATATATTAAAACCTCTTCAACGTCCTACAGGATAAACGCGTAAAATATTATAAAAATCGGCCAAGCCGTTTCGGAGTAGTATGGTAACTAACACTGTTACAGGAGAATTTGATGTATATAGAAGTAACTGCGAATAAATAATAAAAGTGGCTAACTTTGAACCTAATTAACCTAGACAAAATGTTTTTTCTCTGAAAATTCTTATAAAAATACAAGCTTTTGAAATCCTAAAGTAGATTAACTCTATAGTCAATATTAACAAAGTTATTCAAATTGTTTATAAGCCAAAAATGACTCTATTTTACTAAACTTTTTTCGGAGTGATAAAAACGACTTTTTAATGATTTTTTTTAATACTTTAAAAACATAACTATTATTCTTGCAAGTGGTTTCCACAGAATTGCTATGTCATTATTATTTTATGAACAATAACATTGCGAAAAAAAAGCTCTTTGCGATAAACAAATTGAATAAAATTTAATCTAATTGACGAATCGTCTTAAAATTTTTTGTACATTATATGGAATATTTGATTCAACTTTTTGTGCAATATGAAAGTCTTAAGGCCATTTTTGCAAAAGTTAAAGCACATTTTTTTTTTGAAATTTTAGTCTTATTTTGCATTTTCCAAAACAAAATAGGATCGGACCTGAATTCAAAAAGTGCCATTTTAAACCTTGGCTCATCTACAAAAAGAAGAATATTATAAATAAGATATTTAATTACCCCATTTTTACCTGTTGCGATTTAAACGAAAAAACTGCCATTTTTGACCCTTATTTGTTAATAACTAAGTTAGTTTCTCGTCCGAACTGTGACGGGCATTTTTGTATTTATAATGTATTAGGTATATAGTACCCAAAAAATCCATTTGCAACCTGGCTGCTCAAGTGTCCCGACAAAAACCTTATTTCTCTGGACTATAATGTAATAAAAGTCTTGGTAAAATTGTCGGATGTGGGTTATTCCACTGATGCTCTGAGCGCCTCATTTGTTCACCTAATAAACGAAAATTCTAATTTTTTGGTATATATAATATCATACTAGTGACGTCATCCATCTGAGCGTGATGACGTAATCGATGATTTTGTTAAATGAGAATAGGTGCCGTGTGATAGCTCAATCGAAAAGCTATTCAATTTTGTATTCACTAATATAAACATTAACATAACTATTTATACAGGGTTTGAATTAAAAAAAAAATTAAATTAAATTAGTTCCAATATTTAGATTACGTCATCACACCCAGATGGATGACGTCACTAGTATGATATTTATGTCAAAAAAGTATAATTTAAAAATAAAAATCGATCTGTTTCGAGATTTATCTCCAGAGTCTCCCATTCTCAAGAAAATGAATTTATTCCAACTCAAACTTCCTCACTGTATTTGTTTATAAGCCAAAATATTGTTTATAACTTTAAAACTGTGCTGAAGCTGCTTAAATAATCCGATTTTAATTCTGTAAAGTGTATTATATAGGTAGAGAACCTCTTTATATTCAAAAAAATTAGCAAACTTCTAAATGGTCTACTTTTTGTTCAGAAAGTTTTTAAAAAATTTGAACTTTTTTAAAAAAATTTAGATTGCAAAATTATTATGCAAAATCGATTAGGTCGATTTTAATGAAATTTGGTGGACAGTATGCTGTAAGAATTTTCTGAGTCAATTATGAAGGTTCTAAGTGCAACCAAAGTGGTTGAAAAACATTGAATAAAAACAGTCTTTTTTGCCCCCTTATTTTCAATTTATTGCTATTTTGCAGAAAGGGTAATAATTTAAGACATTTTAAACCAGTCGTGTATTATGCAAAATTCAATTATCTTTATTTTCATTTTCTACGACTTTGTTCCAAAATGAATCGTTTTAAAGTTATATGCAATGAAAGTAGAAAAAAATCGATATTTTTCGAAAATTTTAAATATTTAAATTTTTTTTATTAATGTTCCGGGCATATTTAAGAAGGAGCATAAGTCAACAAGAATAAAAAGACCGCTAAACGCCGTAAAAATGAGTGGCGCATAAAATATTCCAGCTACAAAAGATCTTATATGAATGTTACGTGGCGCGAAAATGGATTTTCATTTGATGCAAAACAAAATTCTAGTTTTATTTTAAAAGATTTTTCCATAATATTTGCTAAATTTGAAGTAAACGCGCCACAAAAGAGTTTCAAAATTCAAACTGTATCAAAGTTACTCTTTTGTGGCGCGTTTACTTCAAATTTAGCAAATATTATGGAAAAATCTTTTAAAATAAAACTAGAATTTTGTTTTGCATCAAATGAAAATCCATTTTCGCACCACGTAACATTCATATAAGATCTTTTGTAGCTGGAATATTTTATGCGCCACTCACTTTTACGGCGTTTAGCGGTTTTTTATTCTTGTATCAGGAGTTTTTCAAAGTTATTTATAAATTAAATGTATGAAGTTGAATGCAATGTTCCTCTATTACACGTCAAGCTTTATAAATGGTCACCTTTGTTGCATTATCTCCCAAATCATCTAGTGTCCATCGAATGTACACTAGATTTTTTTCTATTCGAAATAGATTGAAAAAAAAATATATTGAGATGGCCGGTAAATGAAGTCGGATTGCCCGTTGCCAGATCAAATTTAGCGTCGTAACCACTACAACTCATAAACCATTTGGGGAATAATCGTTAATTGGATTATACTTTTGTATCTTAATAACTTCTCTAAACGGCTTAACCGATTTTGATCAGTAAACATGAGTTTGAAACGTATTGACCAGTAGTATCTGATGGATCTAAGGTCAAGTATGATAACTGAAGCTATTAGGTACAGGAATTATTTAGCTTTCGAAACCGTTTTTCCCACAGAAAATAGATTTTATCATATTTATGAAGCCTATAACCTAAAAATTTGAATTTTCAGGTTAGATTCGTCTTGAGTCCTTATACAAACGCTAAGTTATTGGCACAATTCGTACGTTGAAATGTTGAGTAATTGTCGAAAAACCAAAATTTTCAAAGTTTAGTTTTTCAGTTTTTCGGCTATGCTGAGCCGTGTGTATGTCTGATCCTGACGGCTTGGACACCATTTGAAAGCTTAAGTCAACACTATTGATTTGATATATTTGCGGTTCTCATGCCTCTTCTTGATCCGAATATATATACCCCCAAAAAATATGCCGTTTTGTACCTACAAAGTCCTATAGCTGGCTTATGGGTGGTCAAAAGTCACAAACTACACCGGTTCTAAATCGGCCCTGCCCCCCCTCTTTAAATACAGAGAAAAAATATCAAATCGGTTTAACTTTCAAACACACATACATACATATCCACAAACATTTTCCCTTTTTTAAATAAAAATTGAGTCACATTTCTAAGCTCTATAACTTTTGAATGGTATAACTGATTTTCAAAATTAGACATGCGTTGGAAAGGTAATGATCAGTTCTATTAGAAACCGCAAAGGTTGAACGAAAAACAGACCGTAAATAGGAAAGGCCGTAAAATCGACACCCTTGGACCAAAATGGATGGTTGACATATGAATGGGTGAGTCTTTTTCTGAACTTGAAGATGGGAGTTGGCACAATTTTCAATTCAGTCAGATTTAGAAAATTGAAAATTTCGTGTATATAATAGAGTCGCGTGTAGGGGGGTGTATTTCTGCGCCACTGGCGAGAACTGCCGTTATCTGGTAATCTTTCCGATATAAAACTAACAGCTTCGATAACTAATAAATCGAAAACTATTAATTTTATCAAAAAAATGTATAATGAACATTTTTTGTTTATAATTAATATTTTTACCAGCATTTGCGGTCAAAATATAAAAAAAAAATTTCCACCCTCGAGATGAGGTGGCAACTACCCCCTTGGTAAAAGCGTCTTTCGGCATCATATAGATTTTGATCCTTGGACTATCCACTACTTATTGTCAAATTTTTAAACAAATCTATCCATTCTGTAAAAATTGCGAAGTGAAAAATTTCAGTTCTTGGACTAATTATACCTTTGGAGCTCTATAATTTCTGAACGGCTTACCTGATATTGATCACTAAACATGAATTTGAAACGTATTGACAAGTAGTATCTGATGCATCCAAGATCGAGTATGATAACTGAACGTATTACAGGAATTATTGAGCTTGAAAAACCGTTTTTCCCATAAGAAATAGATTTGATCATACTTATGAACCCTATAACTTAAAAATTCGAATTTTCCCAGATATAAGGTATACACCGTTAGACGCATCCTAAGTCCTTCTACAAACGCTCAGTTATTGGCGCAATTCGTAGGTTGAAATTTTGAGTAATTGTCGAAAAACCAAAATTTTCAAAGCTTAATTTTTCATTTTTTTGGCTATGGTGAGCAGTGCGTATGTCTCAGCTTGATCGCTTAAGGGCCATTTGAAAGATTAACTCAACCCTATTAATTTGGTGTATTTGCGGTTTTCCTGTCTTTTCTTGAACCTAAGATATATACGCCCAAAAAATATGCTATTTTGTATCTACTTAGTCCTCTAGCTAACTTACGGGTAGTCAGAAGTCAAAAATTAGACCGGTTCTGAATCGGCCCTCACACCCTCTTGAAACACAGAAAAAAAATTCAGATCGGTTTAACTTTTCCACATACATACATACATACAAACATACATATCCACAAACATTTTCCATTTTTTAAATAAAAATTGAGTCATATTTCTGAGCTCGATAACTTTTGGATGGTACAACCGATTTTCAAAATTAAACATGCGTTGGAAAGGTAATGATCTATGCTATCAGAAGCCGCAAAGGTCGGGCTTAAATTTTTGAAATTTTTGGGAGTTTTGGGGACGAGAACGAAAAACAGGCTTTAAATGGGAAGGGCCGTAAATTCCACACCCTTGGACCAAAATGAAGAAGTAACATATGGATGGACGAGTCTTTTCGTAAACTTTAAGATGGGATGTGGCCCAATTTTCCATTCAGTCAGGTTTAGAAAATCGAAAATTTCGTGTATATATAGTGTCGCTTGTAGGGGTGTTGTGCGCCACTGGTGAGAACTGCCGTTCTCTATGGATTATAATTACTGAAGTTATTAGCTAACTTTATCTGCAAAAATCCGAATGCTACCTCTCACATCCACCTCAAAACAGATCCGTCCTGGTCTAGAAAGTGTACCATGTGGCAGTTAGTATATTTTTATTAACGGTGATTGGTGTGTATTTAGTAAACAGATTATTCGTAAACATTTTTACTTTATATTTCCTTTATATTTTGATGGTTAATCTTATTTTTTATTATATTTTTGTTATTCACCATTTTTTTATTCTGAAGTTTTGGCCTTGAACATTTTATTATTTTTTCCTTTTCATCAGATTGTACATAAAACGCGTTATCTTGCTTAGGATTTAAATATATTATTTTTATCTGATATACTACTTGTTTTCTACATTTTACCGTGTAAGTATTTACTTTATCTGAGAACAGACACAAATTCCCTCTTAGGGACTCTACTTTGGTGCCCAAAGGCGTTACAGTGTTACTTGCAAGTGTTTGATATTTCCTTGTTTTTCTGTTCCCGTAAAGTCTTTAGAACGGTGTGCAGATTTGTTGGTGTTAAATATACCTTTTACTTTTTTATTTAAACCATTCGAAACAGTTTGATACACTATTCCTCAAAATTTATTTGTTTAAATATTAAAATAATTAGTAAACCTGATATTGTTTTTAGTTTTCACAAAATATACAGTGTGTCAAAGCCTAATGGAATAAATTTATTATTTCGTGAATAAGGGATTTTGGAAATAAATCCCGAAACAGGTCGACTTTTATTTTTAAATTATGGTTTTTTAGGATATACATCATACTAGTGACGTCATCCGTCTGGGTGTGATAACATACTCGATAATTTTTTTAAAAGAGAATAGGGGTCGTATGCTAGCGCATTTAAACGGTAATTCAAATTATTTATATTTAAACAAAATTATTTATACAGGTTGTCCGAATAAAAATTTAAGTAAATTAATTGCCACAAAAAGAAAAATGTGTGTAATTTATTTAATTCAAAATATGTACATTTAACTGCTGTCAAAAACAGAAATATAATGTTTATTTCACAAATAAACGTTGTTCAAACTGCCAAGAGGCAGGTGGGTCGCAGCTTATGAATTTTACTGTCATCATTCCATGTGGCTGTCTTGTTAAATAAATAAACTCATTATATGATTTTTCTGATGGATTTTGTTAAGTTAAAGTTGATTTCATTTAGTCTAATGAATTATCTTCCAATAAAGTCGTCCCAGGATGCAACTCATAAATATTGACAATATTATTTTAAAACCTTTAAAAACTATAAAATATCACTTGAGTGCAAAATAATAGACTCACTTGCTGAATTGTACACGTTAGAAGTCTCGAATTTGCTAAACCCGTTGTCCGATTTGAGTGATTTTTTGAGTATGTTATAGCCTTATTGTTTAAGAAAATCGATGTAATATTATTGTTGTTAGACAGGTAAAGATCATTTTATACCGGGTGTAACAATCATACTGTGTTTTTTTCTTAAAGTTCGGAACACCGTGTGAAATATTCTAGCGTACAACATTATTTAAATTAAAACTCAATTGTAGCCTTAGGCTTTATTAAGCCTTAGACTTAGTAAGCCTTAGGCTTTTCTTTTTTGATTCATTTGCTTATGTTGGATAATAAAGAAGTTGGGTACGTTAACAACTAGCAATGTTTCTCATCAATAAATCTTCATTTTCTGTTTAGTTTAATAAACAAGCCTAAAGTAGGCTATGGGAAATTAACAATTTAATGGATGTCAAATGGTTAACAGTCAAAAAGTGTCTGGTTTGCTGTGAAAATTAGTAAATTTATTATTTAATGCTTCAATTAAGTCCGTAGTTTTTTTTGTTATTTGGTGGAAATGGAACGCGCTACAAGGAAATTGACCCGCGATGAGTGTGTTCAAGCAGTGATCTTACACAGCGAAGGACTTAGCTACCATGCTATAGGCTCCTTATATTGGTAAAAATTTTTTGATAATGTGCGATAATGCAAGACTTCACGTTCACGAACTGTAACCGAATATTTACAACAGGTAAATCTTCGGGCTTCGCATTGGCCATCGCATAGTCCAGATCTTAACCGGATCGAACATTTGTGGGACATAATTGGCAGAAGACTACGACAGCGTTTGCCACCTCCTAGAACCTTACCTCTTCATGGCTGAAGAACCTGAGAGAATGGTTTGGATGCAGCTCAAAACAACTATTTAGAGCTACTGCCTCAAAAATTAAAATAGCTATGATGATTGCCAACCTCTGTAGCGGAGATGGCACCTGAAGAAGAAGAAGAAGAACCTTATAAGAGGTAGAAACAGTATCTCTCGAGATTTTGAATTATATTGATCAAGACCAAATAGCATACCTCATTTGTAATATAAAAGTATATATCCCTTTTATTATCGAACATAAGCGAATGAATAAAAAATCAGGATGTTAAGAAAGCCTAAGGCTACAATTGAGATTTAATTTAAATATTTTTTATGTGCTAGAATATTACACAGGATGTTCCCAACTTTAAGAAAAAAACACAGTACGATTGTTACACCCGGTATAAAATGACCTTTACCTGTCTAGCAACAATAATATTACATCGATTTCCTTAAATAATAAGGCTATAACATACTAAAAAAATCACTCAAATCGGACAACAGGTTTAGGAAATTAGAGACTTCTAACGTGTACAATTCTGCAAGTGAGTCGATTATTTTGCTCTCAGTGTATATTAATGAATTGTTAATATGAATTAGTCAGATAAAACTAGAATAATAAGAAGAACTTTTTACCAAGCAACAATAACAAAAACTAAATAAATCCAATGTTTATTTTATTTAATCCTAGTTTTTACCTATAAAATTAACGAGTAAGTACTCAATATTTTAATTCGCAAAACACAGTTAATCCTTTTATAAACCTGTGTTTTATTTTATAATCCAACTTTTTGTACAACGCTGCACATACAAGGATTATACAAGCCGACCAAACGCGTGCGGTCCATGGAAGCGGGGGAAGCGCCGCTTCCCTATTTATTCGTCGATATAAGAAAATATATTATTAATTAATATTTAATAATAAAATTTTTTCCCTAATCCAAATAATCTACGTATTACCTAGCCAATAGGCATTGAAAAATATTAAAAATTAATCGCGTAAGAACGAACTCAATATGCACACAATTCAACTATTTGGTCCACTCCTGGCAGAAGCGCATCTCAAAATCGCCGCTTGTCATGCAGTTGTCCCTTTTAAAATTGGTCAGGGTTCAATGACCGCAGCCACTAGTCGCGTGAATTTTGGTATGCCATGGAAGCGCTCGTCGTATCGCCTTCCCGAAAGTGAGATGCCCCGACTGTTACTGCTGCTAAGGGGTGCTTAGGTATTACATACATTCGCTTAAAGAATATTTCGATTTAAATTTTTTGCAGAGATATTTCCTTTTACTGATCTTTTATTTGACATTTTACAGAAATCAAATGGTATTGCATTTTGTATAAGACAAATTGATGACTTTATTAATACGATAATTAAAAAAATGAGAGCAGTTTAAAAATATTTGGGATAAAACTGAACATATGGGGTTTGAACATGAAAGAAAAATAATGAAGATTGATAATTTCGGAGACAGAGAGACAGAAAAAACAGAGGAAACAAAGAGACCTTTTGATAATATTCTAAAACAAATGAATTCTAGCTTTCAAAATTTTAACGATTTAAAATTTGTAGAATTATATATAATCTTAATATTTCTAATTATAATTCATCAAAATTTCCCACAGAGGAATTTATGTCATTACGATTAAATAATGAAAATTTTTGGATATGCCAGCTTTGCATTCTCAGTTAAGTATCATTTATGAAACAACTGACATGAATGATAAAGAAATACCCAGAAATCTGGGATTTCTTTATAACTACTGGTTTAAACAAGTCGCTGTGTGAAGTGGTCAAGTTGTGTGAATTAGTACTACTAACTATCCCAGCCACAAGTGCATCAGTTGAACGAAGTTTTGCAGTATTAAGATGCATTAAAAGTTTCAAATTAAGAGTTTAAAAGAAATTCAACAAGCGAAGACAGACTTTGAAAGTTAGCCCTATTATCTATTAAAAAAGACTGCATTCAACAATTATCAGAAGTTGATAGGAGAATAGACCTCGAGTATAAATAAGTGTCATTTTAGTGACAGTTGTGTGTTGTGGAAATGCCTCGGAGTATATTTTTTTTTAAATATGATTCTTCTTTAGAAAACCAAGCCCGGCGCGAGGACTCAAGGCCCGAGCTAGCAATACAGATCAATGATAGGTCACTAGTCACTAGAAATAGCGGGAATAGAGTGCCTCACGCATTCACGCGTCACGGATTTAGTGTGTGAGTCCTTGTACGCAGGACGTATCACATAATTAAGTACTTTGCTGATAGAGAGCCCCTGCGCATCAGAGTGTTATCAGGTGGAAAGTTGCTCGACCCTCGACCCTTAAGAAAATATTTTTATATCCTTATTGAATCGCTTCCCCTTTTGAAAAAGTCACCGCACGCCACTGAAGCCGACAAAACATATTCTGTCCCGACAGCGCAACGTCATGTAAAGTTGCATTCAGCGAGTAAAAATTTAGCCAGTTACAGGCTTTAAAAAGTGGATCTAATGGATCACGAAGGACGAAACGGCCTCATTGCTAATGGAATGTAAAATAGATTTAAAGAAGAAGCTTAAATATATGGTGTGAATGTTGAAGTTGTGGTTTATTCCTTTAGTAGTTGAGAGCTTTTCACTTATTCTATTTATAATTTGTTTTTACTCTAGTTTTAAGTTCTTGAAGTTCTAAATGGCGCATAAAGCTTCATTGAAAACGCGCCATCGAGTTATATTTTTCGCTAAGGTCTTCACCTCATTCCAAGACTTTCCTTGGCCTCGTATCTCTTGCATTGGGCGAACTCTTTTTCGCCTCAGTGTCATCATCATCAACCCGTACGCGTCCACTGCTGGACATAGGTCTCCCTCAGCTCTTTCCATCTTTCTCTGTTTTGTGCGGCTTGCATCCAGTTGCCGACAATACGTTTCAGATCGTCAGCCCATCTGGTTGGTGGTCGTCCTCTGCTCCGTAGTGCTTCTTCTCGTGGCCTCCACTCGACAATACGTTTTGTCCATCGGTTGTCTGACAATCTGGCGACGTGTCCTGCCCAATTCCACTTGAGCGACGCGATTCTTTCGACGGCGTCCGCTGTTTTTGTTCTACGACGTATTTCTTCGTTTGGGATTCGGTCCCTCAGGGAGACACCCAACATCTGGCGCTCCATAGCCCTTTGAGTTATGCGAATCTTGTTCACTACCTTTTTTGTGAGTCTTAATGTTTCCGCTCCATAAGTGAGTACAGGCAATACACACTGGTCAAAGATTTTCCTTTTCAGGCATATGCGAATCTCAAATGACTGAGCTTCTCTCCGTTTATGTTGATACCATATTCGTTCAGATCTGCCTTCTTAAATGTGTGTTCTAAAAGGGTTGTGAACAGCTTTGGTGAGATGGTGTCTCCTTGACGTACTCCTCGCTGTATACAGAATTTATTTGTTTGTTGATCAGATAGTCTTACGCTAGCCGTTGCGTTGTGGTAGATATATTTTATCATGTTAGTATAGCGATAATCTATTCGGCATTCTGTCAATGCTTTTAACATTTTCTGCTGGTTTATGGTATCGAACGCTTTCTCGTAGTCCACAATATCAATGCCAATGGTTTGTTGTATTCCCCAGACTTCTCGATCAAGTTTTTTATTACCAGTAAGTAGTCGTTAGTGCTGTATCCGGATCTGAAGCCAGCTTGTTCTCTAGGTTGATAGAAGTCTAACTTAGCCTCCAGTCTCTTTTTGATAATTTTTGTGAAAAGTTTATATATGTGTGATAGCAGACTGATAGGACGGTAGTTTTTTAGATCTGTTATGTCACCTTTCTTGTGCAATAAAACAATGACTGCATTGTTCCATTGAGAAGGCGTTTTTCCTTGGTAAATGCATTCGGTGAAAAGTTTGGCCAAAACCTGAATAATTTTATTTCAACCTTGTTTGATGGCCTCGATCACTACTCCGTCATCGCCAGGGGATTTATTATTTTTCATTTCTAAAAGTGTCTTTTTAACTTCATATGGTGTTACTTCTGGCATTAATTCTGATCCCTGGTTTGTGATTTTGGACAGGAGCTGATCTTGCCTTGCGTTGGTGCTCTCATACATTTCGCGATAAAACGATTCGACAACCTTAAGGATTTCGGCTCTATCCGTAGCAATGCTGTTGTCTTTATTTCTTATTCTGTATATATTTTTGTTGCCAATGTTATTCGTATTTCGCCGCAAAACTTTTAAACTTTTGTTTTCTTGAATTATTTGAGTTATTTCTCTTGTATTGTTTTCTCTTATGTCTTTTCGGATTCACCGGTGGATATCTTTATTTAATTTCTTCAGTGTTGTGTAGTTGGAGTCGTATTTTTCCGTCAGTTGTCTTCTTTTACTTATTAATTCTTCGGTATTTTGGCTTAATTTTTCTTTATGGGTCACGACCGTCGGGCAGCACTCACTTTCGGTTTCTTTAAGTGCCTCCGTTATGAGATTATTTGCTAGTTCAATGTCTTCTATTTCGTTTTTTAAGTCTTGTATACGTCTGGTTAGTATATCTTCATAGAGGTCGTTGTTTTCTGGGGGAATCCATTTCTTCTTTCGTGTTTTGAAGATTATCTTTGTTCTTTCCAAGTTGACATTTAATTGTATCCTTGCTCGGATTAATCTGTGGTCGCTTCCTATCGAAAATTTGTTAAGTACTTCAATATCTTTAATTATTTCTTTTCTGTTCGTTATGATAAAATCTATCTCATTTTTGACACTGCCATCTTGGCTTATCCATGTCCATTTACGCTGAGGCTTTTTATCGAAAAAAGAGTTCATCACGGATAAATTTTCCTGGTGTAAGAAGTTAAGCAGTCTTTGCCCTCGTTCATTTCTTTCGCCGTACCCATACTTGCCCATTGCTACTTCTGCATCATCTTGTTTAAAGCCCATTTTCGCATTAAAGTCGCCCATAACTATTGTGTAGTATGCTGGTGTATTATGTAATGCTGTTTGTAGGTCGTCATAAAATATTTCAGTTTCTTCATCCGAGTGGCTAGTCGTTGGAGCATATGTCTGGATTATCTTAAGGTTATAACTTGCATTTAGTTTGAAGATGAGGTACACAATCCTGGGACTTACGCCGTTAATTTTAGTTATATTTTGGGCGTGCTTTCTATGTATAATGAATCCTACTCCACCATTTGAAGTGTCTTCTTCTCCTCTAAAATGAAATAAGTGCCCCGATTTAAGGGTAATTTGCGCTTCTCCTCTTCGTCTGATTTCACTGAGGCCGATGATGTCCCATTTTATTGTTTTCAGTTCTTCCTCCAGTTCCATCATCTTCTGGTCCGATATAAGAGTTCTAACATTATATGAGGTGATATGCATTTGTCGTTCTTTGTGGCAGCCTGATCTTTTCCGGGGATTCTTAGCACCCTCTGCTCCAACCCTTTTCCATCCGCTACCTTGGCTGGGGGTGTTGGCGCCTCAGTGTACAATGATTTTAGAATGGAAATTATATTTTGCGGGATGTTTTTTAGATCTAATATTATTTCCCATATTTGGCAGCCTGAGATAAGCCGTTCAAGGCATGCCCAAAATCGACAAAAACCATGTTTAAGGGTATGTTCCATTCAACCGATTGTTCGATTATTACCCTCCCAGTATTGATGTAGTTTGTGCAGGCTAAGGCTTGATGGTCGTGAAAATTTTATTTAAGGTGGTAAGCATGGTTATTCTTCTCCAATTTTTGCAAAGTGTAAGGTTGCCCTATTTGGAAGCTTGATAATATTTCCCTTTTTCCAGCCCGCTGGAAAACGGTTTGTTTCCCACGCCTCTCGGATTATGGGGAGCAAAAGTTCAGCAGTTAAATTCAGATCAGTTTTTAGTATTTCGGCAGAAATTTTGTCGATTTCCGGAGACTTGTTGTTTCTCAGAGAGATTTGATAGCTACTATTATCTCCGTTTTGGAAGAGTCTCTACTTGGTCATTTGTTGTAGTAAGTCTGTGTTGGATCTTACAATATTCGAACTGTTTAGCCCATTTTTTGGTATACTTAGTCTAGTCTAGTAACTTGGTATACTTAGTTCTGTTGTATTGTGCAGCTGTTTCTGCTTGTTTTGGCAGCTCTTCAGCCCACCTTGTTTGTCTATTCTTGCATTCCTTTTAACTGCTTTATTTATTGTTTCATATTCTTGTTATGTATTCGTTCTTTCTCCTACAGTTCTTGCTTGCAAGATATCGTTTGTCTCTGTGTTCCTTCCTCGATAAGATTCCAAGTTTCATCTGATACATATATTTTTTTCTAGCTTTCCTATCTTTAACCAGTTTTTCTTTGATATTTCTGTCCAAACATTCTGTTTTTATATAGTGCTCCAAATACAAGGATTATACAAGCCGGCAAAACACATTCTATCCCGACAGCGCAGTGTCATGTAAAGTTGCATTCGACTATTCTTTATTTCACGTTAAGAATAGAATATTGCGAAGATACCCCCATGCATTTCTTAAGAACGATAGAAGCGCGCCGATGCCACGCCGTACTGATTAAAACGAATCGCAGTTGAGTAGCCACCCGTGCCCCAAAGGTTTATCAACACTGATCTCCATAAGCGTAAAGTTATATTCTTAACGTGAAATAAAGTATAATAAAAAATTAGCCAGTTACAGGCTTTAAAAAGTGGATCTGTTAACATTAATTGCCAAAAAAGATCAAAAATTTTGCCAACATCTAGAAACATCAACTGATTTTTCGAGAGTTTCAAGTGATATACAAAATGATATTATTGAAGCTATATGTATATACATTTCGCCATATCTTCATTTTTTTAAATAAGATTTTTTGCATCTGGTTTTGGTAACACTTTGGAAAAAGTCACGCGTCACCACTGTAAATTAATTAATAATTTAAACGATTATACAAGGAACGGTTATCCAAGAATATTCAAAAACTGAACGAAATAGCTATCTCTATGTTGCTGATGACAATGGCATTGATAACTAATTTTTACATCTCCTGCAGCTTCCATATCATTGAGAATTTTACTACACGTAATTTGCCGTGTAAAGAAAGAAAAAGTAGTAATAGCCGTAAAATATTTGCGCCTACTACTCCGGTCAACTTACACATCCGAGGTTACAAAAATTACCATCAAGCTGAAAATTGGCAGGATAGTTCAAAATACCATCATAAATGAAATTTAAAAAGTCCTCATAAATCCGACCCGAGCTAAAAAATTTACGCGGGGTCAAAGGTCACCAAATATAGTTTTTAGCGATTTTCGGCGAAACGGTAAGTTTTATCATAAAATTAGTTCTAAAAAAAATGTAGATTAGATAATTATCTATAAAAAATGTCACATTAATTTTTTTCCTAAGAGCCACCGTTTTTGAGTTACAACGATTCAAGAAGTTGTATTTAAGCTATTTATTAAGGGTTAAAAATGATAAAAGTTATAAAAAGCGGTATAAATTAGAAAAAGGGAAGTTTATCCAACTCGTTCATAATTTTCTAATACCTCTGCTTCCTTTTCTCCTTGTTCTTCTTCTTCTTCTTCACCTTCTAGTTCTTCTTCTTCTTCTTCACCTTCTAGTTCTTCTTCTTCTTCTTCTTGTTCTTGTTCTTCTTGTTCATCCTGGGTGCAAGTAAATTGCCCCAATAATGACACATCGCATGGCTCCTCGATAGAATCAAATGAATCCAACTACGGAAGTTTTGATGTAAATTTGTCTTCTTCCATAGCTTCCTTGACAACAGGTAGACCTAGAAATAGCGCTATCGGGGGACGGCAGGAGACAGATTTAAATCAAAACGAAACCGTCTATTTTTCTATTTTTACTAATGCCATACTCTGTATGAGAGTACAAAAACTCGTTTCAGTCGTTTCATATAGGTTCTCTGAATCGCATTTTGGAATATTTTTCTAGCGGTGCCTTTGATATTTTCATATCTGGGTTAACAGAAAACTTGAATCGAGTCGACATTCATTTCACGAATCCTTAATTGTTGGTGATTCAACATTGGAGTACGACCGATTTTGACAATTAGTTCATGCTACTGAACAAAACAGTCCAACTTTTTTGCAACTACATTTAGCGCTACATCCCTTTTTACAGTTGCAAAAAATTGTGTTCCGGAATTTTTCCGGCGTGGGTGGGAGTAAAGTTAGAATTGGTTCTAATGAACTGTCGACTAATTTCCATCCACAGTCTTTTGGATCTAGCTGATAACCAAGCCACACTTGAACTTGGTAATATACCCGAAAATGATGTCGCTGAGCAGCCGCTGAGGTTGGAGGAAGACAAGATAATTGCACTTGTTTTTATTTCGAGTATTTTTAAAGAAACATGCATATCGAAACTTAGCACGTAGTTTTTTTAGGCGCTCCATACATAGAGAGAAGAAAGATAATTCCGTTGGAAATAACTTCTTGTGGAATTAGTTTTCTTTAAACTTCAACACATTTAAGTAATATATAAATAAATAAGTTTAACACGTATTTTCACCCCGGAGTAGTAGTACTCAAGACTAATGAATACCTCGAGGGTGTCATTTACCTGAAGGATTTCGCCACCCAGGAAGATAACGGTGTAATTTGCATAATAGTAAACAAACTAAGTTTGCATAAAGTTTATTGTATATTGAAATGTTTATTAGTACTTAGCAATAAACATTTTGTACAGAAAGTTGGCTTTCATTATTATGTCAAACCCTTCTAGAAAAGAATAGGTAGGGTGATTAGATTAGCCGACGTACCGATAGAACCTGTTTATTCCGACAAAACCCATTTTTGCAAATTGAATAAGATGCATAAGTAAGAAGAATTATTATAAGTTAATACTTTGTCATATCAATTTACTATTTTTGTTGGGAATAAGCCGTAAAATTGAAATAATAATTCTCATTATTTTCGCGTTACATTCACTTTGTAAAGATTTTTTTGTTGGCACTGTAATATAATTTGTTTATTCAAACAAAGCCATGGATGAAAGAGGTCTGCAAGTAGATCAATGTGCGGACAGAGAGGAATGGCAAACGTGTATCGGAAGACGGAGAACGTTGTAAACCGATAATATATATATATACTGTAATATAATATAGCTTAAACATTGCATCCCTCACGGTAGACCGCAAGCTGTATAGTAGAAACATTATCATATTTATAATATCTTATTATATATATTATTGTGTGTAATATAAGTTAAGTTGACCGATAGAATATTATGTTTTTCTATGGATGCTATACAATGTGCAACTTCTCTCACTACTTACATACATTCAAAATGAACAATTTCTCAGGCAGTGAGAAAAGTCGGCCATTACAGTGAGAAATATTTTTCTCACGGGTTCACCGCCGGTTTACATACATATATGATCGCCATTTCCATGGTAACATGCACAATACAAACACAATTATTTTTGTCAAACAAAATGTGTTGAAACTTGTCAAAACTTATCAAAAATTACCTTTTAAGACTGTTCAACTGTGAATTATAATTTTAAATAAATAAAGTATATAAATATTAAGAATATTAAATACCTATGTGTATATATGTATTTTATTTCAATTTAGGCATATAATATACCTAAAAGCACCTAAATTATTTAATT
The DNA here is from genome assembly GCF_917563875.1 of Diabrotica virgifera virgifera. Lineage (NCBI taxonomy): Eukaryota > Metazoa > Arthropoda > Insecta > Coleoptera > Chrysomelidae > Diabrotica > Diabrotica virgifera. The sequence continues at coordinate 206,909,926 of NC_065449.1, forward strand.
TTGAAGTTTGAACTCTTGACAAAAACGCATCCATAGAAAAAGTACAGTGTACAACACGAGAGAAAATGACATATTTCTCTCTCGCTTGATTTGCGGCAAACAAACTTCTGCGCTCGTGAGAAATATGTCTCTTTTCTCTCTTGTTGTACAATATACTATTACCTACTTGTATTACAGCTTCAGTGATGTATATACGTGGTGTACTAATAGGCCAGGGTAATAAGACAAAAATATACCCTGTTCGTGACACTTCAACAGCCAGGGTACTGAAGCGTTTTTTCGACAAGTAATACCTATAGGAACAAATTGTAACTATTTCCTGCGTAGGATCTGGCGGCCATTTTTATTTATAAACAATTAACTGTCAAAAAATGGCATTTTTCCCTTTTTTTTTCAAATCAATGGAAAACAGTGAAACTTATGATTTTTTTAGTACGAATATCTTTGAGATCATGAAAAAAGCTTTAAAATGACATATTGGAAAGTTTGATATACTCATTTATTGTTAATATAATTGCGAAAAAAGGTCGGAATTGCAAAAAAAAAATTATTTTCGCAATAACTGCTGTAAAAACTAGTGTACAGATTTAAAATTTTGGCCAAATGAGGGTTCTTTGGTGCTTAATATGTGATAAAAATTTCAAAGCGATTCATTCAATTGCTTAAATTTTATTCGAATTGTTTATCTCGGAGAGCATTTTTTACAATAACATAAGTCAGAAAAAAATTACGTTAGAACCATTCTACATGTGTCAAATGAAAGAGAATGAGCTATATTTTCAACTTGGTTTAAAGAAAGCGAATAAAAAATGCATTTATTAGTAATAAATAATTTTACAAAAGTATCGTAAATCTTTCCTTATAAACTTTTTGAAAAAGTTTTTCCAAAAAAATTAACTTTTTTACCCTGTTTTAAGTGCACAACTACCAAGTAATGTTATTTATATCATAATTGATAAAAAATTGTAATAAATATATATAATTTCTTATATAACAAAATAAAAAGTTTATAAAGAAAGATTAACGATACTTTTGCATAAATATTTATTACTAATAAATGCATTTTTTATTCGCTTTTTTCAAACCAAGTTGAAAATATAGCTCATGCTCTTTCATTTCACACCTGTGAAATGGTTCTAACGTCATTTTTTCTGACTTATGTTATTGCAAAAAAAATGCTCTCTGGGATAAACAATTTGAATAAAATTTAAACAATTGAATGAATCGCTTTAAAATTTTTATTACATATTAAGCACCAAAGAAACCTTATATAACAAAAATTTCAAAGCTGTACACTAATTTTTACAATAGATATTGCAAAATTAATTTTATTTTGCAATTCCGACCTTTTTTCGCAATTATATTAACAATAATTGAGTATATCAAACTTTGTAATACGTCATTTTAAAGCTTTTTCCATAATCTCAAAGATATTTGTAGTAAAAAACCATAAGTTTCACTGTTTTCCATTGATTTGAAAAAAAAAAGGGAAAAGTGCCATTTTTTGACACTTAATTGTTTATAAATAAAAATGGCCGCCAGATCCTACGCAGGAAATAGTTACAATTTGCTTTTATAGGTATCACCTGCCGAAAAAACGCTTCAGTACCCTGGCTGCTCGAGTGTCATGGAAAACCCTTATTACCCTGGACTATAATACATATTATGACGATTAGAACTCTTTCAACTCTTTGAATCGTTGTATCTCAAAAACGGTAGCTCTTACGAAAAAAAGTATAAAAATATTTTTTATAGATAATTTTCTAATCTACATTTTTTGTTAGAACTAACTTAATGATAAAACTTGCCGTTTCGCTGAAAATCGCTAAAAACCATATTTTGTGACCTTTGACCCCGCGTAAATTTTTTAGCTCGGGTCGGATTTATGAGGACTTTTTGGATTTTATTTACGATGGTATTTTGAACAATCCTGCCAATTTTCAGCTTGATGGTAATTATTGTAACCTCACTCCTATTTTTGAGTCTAACTAGACCGGTATATACGCTCTTAATACATTTTTATTAAATCATATAAACAAAAAAATGCTGATTTATGATCTTTACATTTTCTTCTTTTTTTACAAATCGTTAATGAATGTTTCTGTCTGCTGTTTTTATTTAAAGGCGCCCTTTAGTGATTTCAATAAATTTTAATGGATTGTACCTTATTATTCAAACATGTGTACCTGCGTGTGTGCCAAATGCAAGACTATAAAAATGGAAATGAAATATGTCGACAGCTGAACTGAAAGTTAGTGATAAGTTTTACTGCTTTCTATTGGTAACGGCAGTTACGAAGTTATAAAAACGAAAGAATACAACAGTAAAATCCAATATTATGTTTTATAAAAAGGGTGAAAGGAGATAACAAAAATTCTGAATAGGCCTGGATCCCGCTTACAAATAGTTAATTAATATAGCAAGCTGAAAATTTGTTAATAGCTTAACGGTGTCTAGTCGGACAAACTTTGATGTATGGGAACACTGGAACAGGGGAAGTTTTAATTGTAGAACAGGTTAAAAATTTGGAACGTCGGACTACGAAAACGTTCCATGTACTTTTTCAGACAGAACTTCCAATTGATTGGTTACCCTTTCATTAAACTCTCATGCAAAAATCAGACTGGTATTTATTACCAACTGGGCATTTTAATAAGTCCGACACGTAGAATATGTTAACTGACGGGAATTATGTTGGTGATAAATAGCAGTCTGATTTTTGCATGAGAGTTTAATGAAAGGGCAACAAATCAATTGGAAGTTCTGTCCGACAAAATACATGGGACGTTTTCGTAGTCTGACGTTCCAAATTTTTAACCTGTTCCACAATTAAAACTTCCCTGTTTCAGTGTTCCCGTACATCAAAGTTTGTCCGACTATTAACAAATTATATTTGTTGAGCTATTAACAAATTTTCAGCTTACTATTAATCAACTTTTTTTTGTTAAGCGGGGTCAAGGCCTAAAAAAAGTTTATTAATAGCAAGCTGAAAATTTGTTAATAGCTTAACAGTGTCTAGTCGGACAAACTTTGATATATGGGAACACTGGAACAGGGGAAGCTTTAATTGTGGAACGTGATTTTAATTGTGGAACCTGTCATCCTGACAAGTTTATGATTGTGAAAACTAGGAGGTTATTTTTAAGTTTATTCAATAGCAAACTTTATATAATATATGAAAAAATGTTTGTCCGACAAATATGTTGGGCATTTTCATAAGTCCGACACGTAGAACATGTCAAATAAAAGGAATTATATTGGTGGTAAATAATAGTCTGATTTTTGCATGAGAGTTTAATAAAAGGGTAACAAATCAATTGGAAGTTTCGTCCGACAAAATACATCGGACGTTTTCGTAGTCTGACGTCCGAACCCTGTAACCTGTTCCACAATTAGAACTTCCCCTTTTACAATGTTCCCGTACATCAAAGTTTGTCCGACTAGACCCCGTTAAGCTCTTAACAAATTTTCAGCTTGCTATTAATAAACTTTTTTTGGTACGCAGGATCCAGGCCTAGGATATCACGAGAATCAGAGAAATAAGGTACACCTACAAATAATAATATAAACAGCAAGAAAAGATAGATAGTAGCTGGTAGTTCAAAAATGTAAAATGTGAATGCAAAATTTAAAGAAAACCCACTAACATCAGAAATTAAAACTACATATATTTAGCTGATCAACCACAGATACGCACAGATAATCCAAAAAATAAGTTATTCGCGTAACTTTGACCCGGTCAGGTATCTGAAAATTCTTTTTTCTACGAGCGTGCAAAAATGTCTACTTTCGCGCACGCATTTTAGTTTAGAAAGTTTCACTTTTCCGCACGCGTGTTACTTTTCCGCACGCGGTTTTTACTTTTCCGCACCCGTGTTAATTTAGATATGTTAATATGGCCTTAAAGTAATTATAATACATGCAATAAACTAATATTTAGATATTATTTACTAATTTATTTCAAATATATCTTATTGTGTTCCTGTTTTAATGAAATTAACGCGACAATTCGACGAAATAAAATTATTTTGACATAATATTCGAAAGTCAAATCGGTAGACAATAACAGTCGTTTTGAATTATCGTCATGGAAACCAAGATCGTCGTCATGCTAACTAATTATATTGAAATTTTGGTTTTGACAACCTTGTCACAGAATTAATTTGTGTATGTATTTTCATATTAATTAAATTAATTGATTAAGATGAGACAGTAGCGATCAACAGGTAGCGAAAACGCGTTCCAAGATTGCGGCTGTAATTTTGAATATTTTTTCGAGATATTTGGCACACGTATTCGTAATATAATAAAGAATGGCGGTACAGAGCCCAATTTGAAAAATATATTAATATGTGGAAATTACTCTGTAATTAAATACAACATTAAAAAAACGAGTCTGTATCGCCATTATGAAGAACAAAAAAATACACTTTCTTCAAATAAACTTTTTTATCCGATGCCTAAATTTTGTGTCATTTTGGAACTACTAAAAATTTTTATTTCATTAGTAGTTCCAAAATGACACAAAATCTAGGCATCGGATAAAAAAGTTTATTTGAAGAAAGTGTATTTTTTTGTTCTTCTTAATGGCGGTACAGGCTCGTTTTTTTAATATTGTATTTAATTACAGAGTAATTTCCACATATTAATATATTTTTCAAATTGGGCTCTGTACCGCCATTCTTTATTATATTACAAATACGTGTGTAAAATATCTCGAAAATAATATTCAAAATTACAGCCGCAATCTTGGAACGCGTTTTCGCTACCTGTTGATCGCTACTGTTTCACCTTAAGATTCGGTAATTTTTTAAAGACTCTTAGAAAAAATATTGTCCCTAACTCTTGCAGAAAGTCTCTTTTCCGCACTCGACTGCTTGCCGAACTCCCGCTTCGCGTCGTTCGGCAAACTGCAGTCGCGTGCGGAAAAGAATTGCTTTCTGCACTTGTTAGGAAAATAACTACTTAATTTTATGGATCTTGATAACCCAAACCTCTGTTTCCTGCAATGGTTTTGGTGGACTGTTTAACTTATTAACAAATTAAGGCCAAAAATGAATTTGGAAGTAATTAGGTATTGTATAAAACCCGTTTAAAAGCTTTTTTATTTTATAATTTTTTTTTTTTTTAGTGAAACATGGTTATTAAGATTAGTAATACAATTTGTTATTCTACCAACTCATTACAGCTAATGTACATACTATGTTAAAATGGTTCACTAACCTCAAACGATTTGTAAGTGTTGATTTACTACTACTCGAAATTGGTTTCTTAGAAAACCTAACAATTCATGATATTCCGTGGAAAGTTGGGTCTTGTAGTTTTTAAAATGTAGTTAAAATTTCAGAGGGATTCATCAGTTAGTTTAAAACTTATTCAATTTGTTGATCCCAAACAACTGATTTTTGCCATAGCATAAGTTGGTAAAGAATTAACCTACAATGATTATATGGAGCATAACCAAGCGAGAGAGTGAAAGTTATTCTATCAACAAAATGTATGTGTTCTATTAACAGTTGGCGGTACTGTAGACTAGCGCAAAGCTTCATACCGCCGCACAGTGGTTATAAATGCTGAAAACGTGGTCATGAGGTAAAATAAAAAGTCCCTGTTTAGGGATTTTCAATTTACAGTTGTTTTCTCATACTGTCGTAGAGTCGTAATACGCATGTATAAGGATAAGACCGCATCTATTCCTATTCATAACTCCGGGAGAAGTGAGCCATATACGATCTTATTTTGGCCGGCAGTGAAAGTCAAAAAGAACGCGTATTTTGAAAACGCTGTAAAACGTTTTGTGGTTTATCAGTGTTATTGCTCTAAAGCAGATTCTTCTTTTTCAAGTATGTATTAATGTAAAATAAAAGTTGACTAAATATTTGTTTACAATAAATGCATAAAATTTGTTAATAAATAAACAGTAAAACTATACCTGACATAATCAAAATTTTGTAAAAATACATTTAAAAAGTACTTAATTCTGCATAATTCTGCGATTAATGTCTATTAATCTCAAAATATACAATCAGAAGATACAGAATCACATTGTTTCAGCTGCCTTTAACTGCTTATGCATTGTTGGCAGATGTTTGAATAGAAAAGTGTGAAATGAAAAGTGTGAAATGACGCATCTTATATGATTCTGGCCCATTATTGCATATGTATGGGCCATTGTACCTAAATAATAGGTTTTAAATATTATAGGTACTTCAAAAAGAAAATGTATTGGTAATCAGCAATTTCAAAAGTCCCTTATAATATAAAGTTTCAAAAACATATGCATTTAAAATAAAATTTTTGAATTTCTTTCGGCCATACTGGATCCGCCATTTTGTTTTTCAAAAAAATAATGTTAGATTTGTAATTATCGACCTTAAAATACCAAATTTCACAAAAAAATTGGCATTTTGATTGATATTTTCAATTTCTTTCCGCCATGTTGGATCTGCCATTTTGTTTTTCAAAAAAATAATGCCAGATTCGTAATCAGCGATGCCAAAAACTCTTATCCATAAAAGTAATTACGAAGTATATGAACAATATACGCTTTTAAAGGTTCATGACCACGGTTTCGGCATTTGGAACGACAGTGGCGCCGCCGGTCCGGAAGAGGAATGACGTAACTTCAAAAGCCAAATTTCTCAGGAGAGCAAACAAACGATTTTTTAAATATTTAAAATAGGGATTAATTTAGCAGTAACCGTTAAGGCTCATCGGTATGACGTTTATTCTTATAATGATGGCTTTTATATTTATCCCTATTGGTTCGAATTTCATTATCTTAATTTAATCCCCCCATTTTCAACCCTATCTACAGTTGCGTCATTGTTGATCTAAAATTTAATAATAATAAAATAGTAAAATTAAGAATTTTATTAACGGTTCCAATAAGCTCAGCTATTGGCGAAAGCCCATTTTCGAAATTTAAAGTTTAAACATATTTAACTGTGACACACACGAGGCTTGATATGTTAGCATTAAATTCAATAGAAAGTGGTATGTTATGTGATAAATTAGATTTGTTCCGTTGGTGGTTGACGGAAACAATTAAATGAAATTACAATATGTAAGACAACGAACAATAATATATTTATTTATTTTTGGTTAAAAAGGCGTGCTTATATCTCGTAAGAGGGTTTGTTATTCTTTGCGAGACGAGGGTTTGTGTCAGACTGCCTGTGGATGAACTAAAAACATTAGTTTTACATTTCTGTGGTTTTTAAAGAAGTTGAAGACTGATTTATTGACATAAGGGGGCTGGCCCTTTATCGTCACGTAATATTTGAATATCTGAATATAATATCTGAATACCGATATATTTCGTTTCTTAAAATTTAACAGGCCCTTTATGCATGTGGTTTGTGAATTTTAAAATAGGACGTCTTATTTCATTTTGAAAAAGTTATTAAAAATTAAAATTAGCAAAATAGTAATTGAAGCGTGTCGCCACAGATTTATTACTATCAATCTGAGAGAGACACAGAGAAGAATGAAGCGATTTATGTTAGGAATAACTCTGCGAATCAAAATAAAAAACGAAGAGATCAGGAGAAGGACCAAGGTGACTGACGTCATCGAAAGTATAGCCAGATTAAAATGGAGATGGGCAGGACACATAGCTAGAATGACAGATGGGCGATGGACAAAGAGGTTATTGAGATGGATACCAAGGGAAGACAAGATGGACGGACGATTTGAGAAGGCGAAATAAAAAACTGGAAGCGAGCAGAGCAGGATAGACGGGTTGGAACCAAGAGGGAGATACCATGTTCAGCAGTGGACATTTAGGCTGGAAGATGGATTATTTCATTCATAGAGTAAAACAGAAATAAAAATTACAGCGATTATTTTTTGATGGTTTTAACTTCCAATCGTATAGTAAGATATTTGATCACGTGTTTAATTCTGTCCAATCAGATTAAAATTATACTGAGAATTATCTACTGTAGAAAATTACCGATAGAATTTTTTTAAGTAGATTGTTTCTGTTTAATGGCAACCAGTTTCCTAGTTTTGACAACTGTCACATTTAAGAAAATATCCATAATATACATATTAAAAAATAATATTACGAATATCACACGATAGTAAGAATAAATAAGAAAATAATGCTTCATTTTTACTCAAATTTGTTGTCATTGGGCAATAGCCACTCGAGCCCTGCAGGCTCTCGTGTCTGTTGCCAGACAACAAATTTTCGAAAAACTGTCGCATTATTTTCAATTTATTCTCACTCTCTTGTGATATTATACCCGATAATTTTTGATAATATCCCGTCGTCAAGTTTTACGTTACACCCCCTTCGTTACTACGCAAAGACGGACATTCAGTGACATTAATGACAATTAATGTTTTACAACTTGTCACAGAGAACACCAAAAAATAATGAAGATATCAATAAAATAGTAGTTAAAATGATTGAAAAAGACATTTTTATTCATGAATAATCTCAGCGAATTACACTCGATCTCTAGAATTATTATCGACTTGTTGCCCTCGTGACACTTTGACATAATTTCACTCCTCTTCGGTTCGTGAAATTAAAACTGTCAAAGTGTCACTCGGGAAACAAATCGATAATTTTAGAGCTCTCGTGCAATTACTACTGATAATTTCGTATAAATTAAAACAAGGAGAATGGAATTTTTAAACTGTTTACATCGTATTTTATCGTTACATCGTTATGGTTATAACAGCAGATCCAATAAGATGTAAATTGGAGCTGTAAGGTCAGATAATAGAACAAGTGATGGAGTTTAAATATCTTGGCATCACACTATCTAGGCTATCATTATCACGGAAGGCTCGAAACAGAAGTGGAAGATCAAGTAAATAGAGCAAACAGAGCCGCAGTCATCCGACCAATAATGACATCTTCTTCTTCTTAAGGTGCCTATCCGTTCCGGATGTTGGCGACCAGCATGGCTATCCTAACTTTGCTTGCTGCTATTCTGAATAGTCCGGTTGTCGATGTATTAAACCACTTTCTCAGGTTTTGAAGCCAAGATATTCTTCTTTTCCCTGGTCCTCTCTTTCCAAATACCTTGCCTTGAAGAATGAGTTGCAACAAGCCATATCTCTGTTCATTCCTCATAACATGGCCAAGATATTCTAGTTTGCGCTCTTTGATTATGTTAATAATCTCGCATTCCTTGCCTATTCTACGTAGAACCTCAATATTAGTCACACGATCCACCCACGAAATTCTCAAAATGCGCCTGTAACACCACATCTCAAATGCCTCGAGTTTTCTCAAAGAAGCCTCGGAAAGTGTCCAGGCCTCTACTCCGTATAATAACGTAGAAAATACATAGCATCTGATGATAGAGATTTTGGTAGCAAGAGGTAAATCGTGGCTTCTGAAAACAGACTTCATCATTATGAACGCTGATCTCGCTTTTCCTATGCGTTGTTTTATTTCACTTGAGTGGTCCCACTGGCTGTTTATGTTGGTACCAAGGTATGCGTAGCTGTCGACCCTGTCAATTAGTTGTTGGTTAACCAAAAGCTGTGTATTTAATATTTCGCGCTTACTGACTACCATATACTTTGTTTTTTTCGTATTGAGATCAAGTCCGTATTCTCTACTTATATCTGATATGCGCGACATTATTCTTTGCAAACCATCTAGACTGTCTGCAAAAACTACAGCGTCGTCGGCATATCTAATGTTGTTCAGACGCACTCCGTTGACTAATACGCCTTCCTGTAGTTCTCCCAGCGCTTGCTCGAAGATACATTCAGAGTATATATTAAACAGCACCGGGGACAGGATGCATCCTTGCCTCACTCCTCTATCTATGGAGACTGCCTCTGTTAATTGGTCTTCCACTTTAATATTGGCAGTTTGGTTGTAATACAAATTATATATGATTCTCAAGTCTCTATCATCTACTCCCGCTTCTTTCAAGATGTTTATGAGTTTATCATGTTTTACTCTATCAAACGCCTTTTTGTAGTCGATAAAACAAATATACACTTCACAGTCAACATCCCTGCATCTTTGCATAAGCACTTGGACAGCGAATAGAGCCTCTCGGGTGCCTAAGGCATCGCGGAATCCAAACTGCGTCCATGATATCTGTTGTTCGCATTTTTTATATATTCTGCCATGTATCACCTTCAGAAACGTTTTGAGTAAGTGGCTCATTAGGCTAATGGTTCTGTAGTCTTCACATGTTTTGGCATTTACTTTTTTGGGTAAAGTTACGAAGGTCGACTTTAACCAGCTTTGGGGTATTTTTCCAGTTACGTATATTTTGTTGAATACGGTTGTTATCCATTTTATTCCTTGTTCATCCATAAGTTTTAGAAATTCTACATAAAACTGGTCAGGCCCTACAGCTTTACCATCTTTAGTTGTTTTAATAGCTGACGTGACTTCTTCAATGGTAATCGGGGGTCCTGTTTGGCATTCAATGTCTTCAATGGTATTCTGCCTTTCATCTGCAAAAGTTACTTCCACATATTTCTTCCACGTGTCTAGTTTTTCTTCCACACTTAACAGTGGTTTGCCTTGGTTATCTGCCAAACACCCAACTCTTCTAGGTTTGTATAAGCCTGCAGCTTCTTTAACTTTTTTGTGCATATTGAATGAATCGTGTTTATGTTGCAATTGCTGGATTTCCGCACACTGTTCTCTTAGTCGTGTATCCTTAGCTATTCTAATTGCTTTTTTGATATCTTTATCTATTCTTTTGTATAATGACATGTCCTGATCTTTGGACTTTCGCCTCTCTTCCATCATATCTAAAATCTCGTTTGTCATCCACGATTTCTTCTTTATTTTTGGTGGTTTGAGGAATTTCTCACGTATGTCTTGTGAAACTGTATGCAACTTTTCTATCTAACAATGACATACGCGACAGAAACACTACCCGACACAGAGAGAACAAAAAGATGGCCCAAAACAGCGGAGATGAAAACCCTTCGAAAAATCAATGGTAAGGCTCTATGGGACAGAGCTAGAATTACAGATATACGACGGAGATGCAAGGTGGATAACATTAATAACTTTGTAATAAACAGAAGAGTAGAATGGAATGACCACATAAGCCGAATGACAACAAATAGAGGACAGCGAGAGACGGTTCCCCAATAGGAAGACGATCAGTGGGAAGACCACGAAAACGATGGAACGACAACTTATTAGAGGCACATTGAAAAAACAGACAGAGTCATGTCTATACAAAAAGAAGAAGAAGAGAGAAGACATCGTCTTTACTTTTTGATTTCAAAAAATGAAAAAATAAAAATTTTATTAATTAAATTTTAAAAAACGGCTCCAATGTCAGTTTTACAGACGGGCACCATATATCCTGGAACTGAGAGAACTATAACTTTGTATTAAAAGAGTAGTAAAATATTCGGTAAGTACAAAGTATTCCAGTAGGTATTCGCGAGTTAAAGACTATCCTTCGTTTTGTTATATTATTCGTAAACTATAAAAGTAAGCTTAAATTATCAATCAGAAATGTTGTCCAAAATTTTGAAATTAACTACATATTATCAAATTAGCTTAGACAGTAGAATGCGTTTAGAACCAAAATTCTTAGCAGTTTAGATCCTAAAAAATTTAAAGCATGACCTTACACTGCTATTAGCACTGATATGACATTTACTTCAGTTTTAAATCGAAACCGAATTTTTGTGTATTTTGTTTCAAAACTATAATGATGAAACATTTAAAGGACATTGGTAAATATATTTACCACTTCATGTGACGCTTAAAAAAATCCACCTTGTGCCATAAAAGTGGCCTAATATGTTTGGTTTGCATTGGTAAAGACCGTTGGAGGAAATATTTGTCAGTTTTTAGGTATTTTCATAAATGTGGTAAACATACATACCAGTGAGCAACACTAAAAACCACCATCAGAGTAAAATCAGTAGCACCATTAGATTGCGTATCATCATGTTTGCTATATTAAATTGATATTTCACTAAAGTAACGAAACAAACTGCAAATTTTAATGTTAGAAATAAGTTTTGTAGCATATTATGATTTTTGTTTAGCATATTTATATCAGCCTTTATTCTTCAAAAAATACACAATTAACAAGAGGTGTACACCAGGGTGTACTACCCAGGTCGGATAGGATAGGTTCGGCTGAAGTTGTTTCGGTACAACTTAAGCATGAGCCACAATAGACCACTTAGGTTAGGTTAAGTACTATGCTTAGAGTTTTACATTTTGTATTTCTGTTTGTCTTCTACTTCTATATATTATGCATAATCTTAAGTCTAGCGTGATTTTAAATTGACATTATTTAATTTTCCTTTTGTACCGACTAATCCTATACAAATTATGTTTGTAAAAAACAAAAAAAATTATTATTAGGTCGAGTAGAAAGTGGTAAAAAAAAGGAAAAATCTTCAATAGTAATATAAAGGCAGTACTATTATAGGGATCACAAACTTGGAGAATAACAAAACACAACACTGGAAAGATTCAATCCTTCATCAATAAATGCTTACGAAAGAAAAAACTAAGTTTTCAATCTAATAGCACAACAATGGGAACTTTCACTGGTAATACCTCCGAGGCTTCTACAATTTGCAAGCCATAACGGATGCTGAGACTAAGGAAGATGAGGGAATTTTGCAATTTATAATTCACGTCCCATCTGCTCAGCTCGGTAAAGTTCCAACGAGAATGTTTCCCTTCGTACTCCAATCGGAGTAAATGTAAATCAAAAATGAATAACCATTTTCAATTTCGTTGCAACACGAAACTACAGCCGCATCATTATTCCAGTTCAATCAGAGAGTGCAGCAAGCACATCCACCGGTTTCGAAACTTATTAGTCTCTCATCAGGAGGCACATATGCGGCTCTCTCTGTCCCAACTAGGACAAACCCCGGCGTGCAGTCACGTATTGTAACGAACGAAATGGCAGGGATGCCGTAGCGGCAACTGCTATCAAAAAACTAAGTTTTCAATCTAATAGCACATAAAACAACATCCAAAAATGCTATTCTACATCCTACCAGATTAAAAACAATGGGAACCTTCTCTGGTAACACCTCCGAGGCTTCTACAATTTGCAAGCCATAACGGATGCTGAGACTAAGGAAGATAAGGAATTTTACAATTTATAATTCACGTCCCATCTGCTCAGCTCGGTAAAATACGAAATAGCTTACGAAAAATTCTAAGAATATTTTGGCCCAACAGAAATACAAACTCGACTTATGGAAAAAAAAACGAAGCAAGAACCGATACATAAAGAAATAAAAAAGAGAAGATGGAAATGGATGGGCCATACTCTGCGGAAGCCAGACACAGACATAACAAAACAAGCATTGGAATTCCAACCTCCAGGAAAACGGAAACAGGGGAGGCCGATAAATACATGGAAGAAAACAATTATTAAAGAAGCAGAAAACGTCGGCTAACCTGGAAGAAGTTAGAGAAAAAGAACAAGATTGGCAAAAATGGAGAATGACAGTAGATGCCCTATGTTCCAGTGGGAACTAAGAGGATAAGTAAGTAAGAAGGTGGTTATAATCATATTGAACATGACCTAATCTAAACTAATCATGGCTGTATTTTATCTTCTCCACTATTAAAGGATAATGACCCTACTTAAACCTTAAATCAAAAATACTCTCAAGACCAGCAAAAATAAGAATATATAAGACAATAATTAGTCCCACAATAACGCATGGAAGCGAAACATGGACTCTGAATCAGCGGGAAACGACAAAATTACTGGTACTTGAAAGAAAGATACTGCGGATTATCTATGGGCCTTGCACATATGATGAACTCCAGACAATATATGGAGATGAAAACATAGTACGCTACATTAAAGCAAACAGAATACGATGGGCGGGTCACGTGCTAAGATCAAGTGACGAAAGACTTCTCAACGCCACATTCTGGGAAAGGCCTGATGGAAAGAGGTCAGTTGGTCGCCCAAGAAAGAGATGGAAGGACGCAGTAGCCAGTGATCTACGCAAAATGGGAGTACAGCAATGGGAAATAGCTGCTCAGGACCGACAACAATGGAGGGAAATAGTAAACGCGGCCAAGACTCACATAGAGTTGTAGAGCCAAATGGTGATGATTATTAAAGGATGTCTACGTATTATGGCCATTCAAAATCAAGCAAAAGAGATAAAAATAAACTGAACACCTGGGCCCAAATATTAGTAGATAGTAAACCTTTGGAAATACTTGAAAGTTTAAATACTTTAGATGCGATATAAATGTAAAAATAAAGAGCAATGTAGAAATTAAAACAAGAACAGCAGAGACAAGATCAGCAATGGCTAAATTCCAAAAATACTTATGCATGAAGGAGATAACTCTAAGCTTAAGACTATAAAATGCGTATGCCCCATAATAGTATACGGGATGAAACATAGTCTAAAAAGCTGAAGCCGAATGTGGTTACAAACTAAAAAAAAAAACAAAAAGTTTCCTGATTGGGACATATAGTAATAGGTGATAAATATGATAAATAAGATTAGTTTTCAATATGTAGGATAGAAAGAAGAAAGGATCCAGAGAGAAAGCAACATTTGTCGCTGAAAAAAAAAACACTAAATTTGGCAAAACTATCCATTATTTTTTATAGCCTCGCTGCATTAAAGCCTGTAAAGTCAAGAATTTATCTCAGAATCTATTGGAACTGCAAACAGATTCTTAAGTAACTGAATAATCACAATGAAGTAACTTTATTGTGGAATTAAGTTTATTACGAATTCTTGGTAACCAAGCCGTATTAAAAAGTGACTTGCACTTATCTTATAGGACCAGAAAAATTCTGGGTTTCTCAAAAAATCACATCGTGGAATATGTCTGAAAATTGGGAAAAGGAAGTGCAACCTACTGGAAAAATAGTCCAAATTTAAAGCAAGCAAAACAGTTATTAAAATATTCTGATTCCTGCGGAAAAATATACTTAGATTTTCAGAAAACTGAACTTTAAAATAGGACAAAGCAGCAAGAATATTTTCGAAAGTTCAGAGAAAATGGCCCAAAACATTAATCTACAAATGTTAGTTAAGGGTTCACTAACTCCACAGGTACCTGGTACCTCCATGGTACCTAGTACAGGTTTGTCTTGGTTAGCAAATAAGCAAAGCTCCAAAACTGATAATCGGCACTGAAAACTCTAGACAGACATTTTGGACTAAAACATAAAAATAGTACAAAATATCGTTCAGATCTCCATGAAAAAAAGTGTGTGAGGCCAAAGAAACCATTTTAAAAAGGAAAATCATTGGCGAAAAACTCGCAATGTGAATGTGAATACAAAAGAAAATACATAAGAGGGTGGTTCTTTTGCATTCATATTCACATTGGGAGTTTTTGGTCAGTGTGATTTTCCTTTTCTATGTTTATAGTTGTACTCGTTTAATCGTTTACCCAACATCCTGTATATAAATAAATATAAATTATTCACAGTGAGACTGCCTATCCTCTTTTTATGCAAATTTTTTCAACGGTCCAGCTGATCCTACGTTATAATTGAATTTTTAGCTTTTTAGCACGCTATGGGAAAAAGGTACGATGTCTTTTTAATGAAACCCTCGACGAAATCAGCGGCAGCCATCAGATATTAATTGACGTCGCATCACCTAAAACTTAACCCGAAAATCCTTCATCATGTCATATACGAAGGTTACAATCCAAATAGGACGCAAATTTAGGTGAAGGTTAATATATTCCATATTTTTCCACTCCTCCCGATTTTTTATTTTATTAATATTAATAAATATAAACAGAGGAAAATTAAGTTTAACCATTAAGATGTTTTCTGTTCCTAGATACCTGTTAGTTCTCTGACGTGGAGATGCGAATAGTCCCCGCATAAAAATGGCAACCTGTGGAAGAGATCAGCAATTAGTCCCGAAACGTCATTAAAACGGATTCCCGAGACGTCGGCGTTCCACATAGCACTAAACCCCCGCCGAGGGGCGCTTCCAGGAGATTTTCCGCGATTTTCCCCCTCGGAAAATGAGTTTTTCCGGAGCAACGCAAATTTGAACCAGCAGCGGCCCGGAGCTGGCATAAGACTCCAGTGTAACAAGTAGGTAGATGGTGGTGACCGGGAAAGGTGCGCGCGCAAGGCTCGACCAGCGGCGGGGCGCGGTACACTCCCGAGGGATAGGAGGGACACCAGGAAAAATAGGTTGAGTAAATCATGTAAATGCACTTGTTACTCGCCCTTCGTAATAGTCCAGCCGGTTAAGGTAAAGATCGCGACTAATTGTGGATCGATCCCTCTCATCGGTTAACTTTTAAAGATTTAATTAAGAACTTCAATAAATTATGTTATTTTTTCTACTTTTTAATAGAAAAAAACATGTTTTTGGTAACATAGTTATTAAAAATAATTCATTATAATACAGGGGGCAACAAAAAGATGGATCATAAATTAAATCGATCCAAAAATAAACTCCTGGACAAAATTAACGCACCACTCATATTTTTCTCAATAATCTTTATTTATTGATAATTTACTGTACGACAAGTTGCCTATGGACCTTGTTTGACAGTGACAGTTGTTATGTAAGCTAATAATAGTCTTGTTTTAACAATAATTTGTATTAAACTTCGTTTTAGACTAAAAGTGGGTTAAACTTTTCATAAAAAGTGCCGATTAAAGCAAAGTGCTTGTGAGAAACAAGCTTTTTAGTGTGATATTTTTCATCACATGCATGTTTGGAAGTTCATTTACATAAAAATCAAATAAAAAAAATGAACTTCCAAAGAAATTTGTCAATGGAGGAGGCAATGTGAGCATCGACTCTCCCAGATGAAGGATATTCAATGCGATACGTTGCAGGTTTGTTAAGAAGACATCATTCCAGCATCAGTCGCAAGGTGAGGCGATATAATGAAAGATGGTCGTACGTCGTACCATCGAAGACCAGAGCAAGGGCGAAAACGTTGCACTAATCAAATTGATGATCGTTTTTTGAGACAACGTGCTCTCAGAGATACGAGAGTCACCAGCAGTTTGCTAAAAATTGAACTAGCAGATGTTCGAAATGTCGCGATTTCGTCTCGAACGGTTAGAAGACGTTTACATGAAGCAGAATTGAGCAACAGGAAACCGGCCAAAAAACCCTTGCTTACCAAAGAACACAGGGTTCAGAGATTGAATTTTGCAAGATTGCATCAAAATTGAACCATCGATGATTGGAAACAAGTTCTTTTCTCCGATGAGACTAGAGTAAGCCTAAAAGCTCCAGATGATCAGAAGCGTGTCTGGCGAAGGCGAGGAGAAAGGTTTGATAGCTGCAATATCTCTCCTAAAGTACCTTTTGGTGGTGGCTCTAAAATGTTTTGGGGGGGAATTTGTTTTGAAGCTCGTATGGAGTTGGTTCCCATACGTACGAGGTCTATGAACGCCCATTATTACTTAGACAACATTTTTGTCGAACACGTAATGCCTTTTGCTCCGTTTCTTGGACCTAATTTTTTATTCATGCAAGACAACGCTCGTCCTCATGTGGCTCGACAGGTTATTGGCTACCTAAATGATGTTGATATTCCATTATTAGAGTGGCCACCGAACAGTCCGGACATGAATCCTATAGAGCATCTATGGGACTATCTCAAAAAAAGATTCGAAGTCGTAGACCCTCTATTGCCAATCGCAACCAACTCATTAAGGCCGTTATTGAAGAATGGGAGAATATTCCGCAAGCTTTTGTTGAACATTTGATATCAACCATGCCTCGGCGCATAAATGCAGTCATAAGAAGTAGAGGAGGGCCTACACGGTATTAGTGTTGACCCAGATGCATTTTATTGTGTTACTTTACTGATTTTTTTCTTTTTGCAATTTGGAGTTATGCTAGCTAATTTACTCATTTCCGGCAAAAACAATTTTTAAAGAAACAATAAGGCAAATTAAGGTCATGATAAAGTCATGTTGGACTTACTTGTAGGGTTTATTATTATTTCAATGTAACTTAGTTTTATTTTGTGTTCATATTGTACCTAAATATTTAGATTAACTAAAGTGGTGAGTTAATTTTGTCCAGGAGTTTAGTTCGATTGAACCTAACTTACATTATTACAAATGTGCACATAAAAAAGATAGTCTTTTGTGAAAATTGATTTTTTCCAATAATTATTCCTTATTTCGAAAACATTTAGGGATTTTATATTGAAAATAGACATGTAGCTTTGTTATGGCAGAAATAGCTTTAAAAGAATAACAGTAAAATTTTTGGACCTCAAAAATGAGATGTTGAACCAAATAGTGTTTCAAATATGATGTGCAAAATAATTTTGAATTCGGTTCCGCTAATGAGCTTGCTTTTTTGTCATTACAGTAGAAAAAACGTTAAATTTCTCCTGAATAATAATTATCGTCCAGTTATCGTCTAATTATTTTAACTATACTTTGTTTTTAAAACTTTTTGCTTTTTAGCACTTTAGTTAGTGAGGGTTGCTAAATAGCAGACTGCTTTTTAACTGCTATCTGGTTCTTTGTAACTGGTACTACTACCTAATTCGAAAATAGCTGCTATTCGGTGATTTCGACTAATTTAAGCTTTGCCAACTGCTACTTTGATTGACTATGACTATGATATGTACAATTGATATGACAACCACCACGTACAATTTATATTTTTTACAATGAAGCTGGGATAAAGCATACTTAAGCCAGTTTTATCGAGATGTGGCTTCTTGTTTAATATGTCTTTTTTCCAAATTTTTGAGTACCTAACAAAATGTAAATTATAAATAAATTTTCATATTATTACCAGGTCTCTATAATCTGTAAACTCATATACAAATATGTGGTAGATTTTACAAATGTTCAAAATATCTCGATAAAAACTGGCTTGCCGAAAAAGTACTAAGAGACAAAGTAGTTTTAAAAACATTGATGATACCACAATTATAATTTAATTAGAACATACACAATCATTTCGGTGATAAAAATTATTTCCTTAATAATATAGAATCAAAGTAAAAAAGTAAAAATACGGTCTTAAAAATGGGTCTTACTTCATTAATAACAAAGATACTGCGAGTTTAACCTTTTTTCCATTTTCTTATTTGGTTCATATATTTTTAACCACACTGTATATTTATTTTATATTTGGAACAAAAATATTCTTTAAGGTGTACAATCAATTATTAATTTATTTACATTTGTAAAAAATCCAGGCCCGGATTAAAAAATATTGGAAAAATGTTCCGACCCAAATAAAACATTAAATTTTTTAAAATGGATTTTCCATTTGAAAACAGAATGAAAAACTAAATTTGGTGGTATACTTTGAATTTTCGGAAATTATTTTTCTGGTAAAATTTTCAGTTTAAATTCTGAAATTATGTGAATAGCGAGAGCTTGAAGTAGAAAAAAATTGAAATACGACTTACAACTTGTTAATCATACTGTATATTTATTTTATATTTAACACACAAATATTCTTTAAAGTGTCCAATCCTAATTTTTTTTACAATTATAAAAAATCCAGGGCCGGATTAAAAAATATTGGAAAATATTCTGACCCAAAAAAAACACCCTGTACATTAATTTTTTTAAAATGGATTTTGCATTTAAAAAAGGATGGAAAATTAAATTTAGTATTATTCTTTGAATTTTCGGCAAAATGATTTTTCTGGTAAAATTTTGAATTTAAATTCTGAAATTATGTGAATTGCGAGAGCTCTAGTAGAAAAAAATTAAAATGTGACTTAATTTTAATGAATACCATTATTTAATCTAAATTAGTAAAATGTTAACATTTCAGTATTTTTTTTTTGTTATGTGCGACAACTAATTTATAGCGAATATTCATCTTTAAATAATGAATAAAAAGAGTCAATAAAAATACATCACTTTAATCAACAAAGTATCTAAAAATTAAATCAAAACCGCGAAAATTTTCAGGATAATAAGTATTCAAAACTAGAGTACTTATTCAAAATTACCACCATAAAAAATTTGGTATTTTTGACCAAGAATAGAATGAATATGCCTTAATATTTTCAAATTTTAAAGAGTGTGCGATGAAAAAGTTATGTATTTTCTGTGAAGAAGTACTTAAGTTTTGAATAGTTATTATCCTGCAAATTATCGCTGTTTTGTTTTAATTTTTAGAAACTTTTATGTATTTTTCATTTATTAAAAATTTATTATTTATAGAATATATATTTATTTTATTATTTATGTATTCATAGAATTAGAAATTTCTTTCGTATAGGCATTATTCTGTACAGTATGACGGAAGATTAAATTAAATGTTCAAATTACCAAGAGGCAAGTGGGTGGTAGTTTGAACATTGAATTTAAGCGAAAAGCAATGTTTATTCGTCAAATAAACATTCTTTCTGTTTACTGACAGTAGCAAAATATATTTTGAATTAAATGAATTTCATACATTCTTCTTTTGTGTCAATTAATTTAATTCAAAAATATATTTTTTTAGACACCTTTTCTACTGAGTTGGAAACATATGGGAAACTTTTTTATTATTAATTTTACGAAAAAAAGTTATTCTTCATAAATAGTTCTGCATGCTCTAAAACCTAAGATTCAATCATTAGATATCAAATTTTATCAATATTATACGGAGTATGTAAAAAAATATGAATTTCGTTCAAGGGTAAAGTACCTTTATTTCTCTGAATATCGAAAATTCTTATTATGGAAAGTTGTTTGGAATTAAAAACTAAGATCAAATATGCAATTACATGCTTCTAATTGAAAAAAAAAACATTTTACAAATTTTTTTCAAATTTATGATTACCCAACATTATTTTTATTTATTACAAATATGACACTTAATTCTTTTATTATTCATTTTACGAAAAAAAGTTATTCTTCATAATAAGCTCTGCATGGTCTAAAAACTAAGATACAACCGTGATATGTCAACATGTTTTAATTTTATATGAGGTGTGTCAAAAAATATGAATTTCGCTCATGAGTGTAGTACGTACCTTTATACATATTTCACAATATTTTAAAAAGAAGGATGTAATTTCATATTGAAACATTGTTTTTCATTCTAAACAACTTTTTGTAATAACAATTTTCAATATTTTGACAAATAAAGGTACTTTACTCCTGAGTGAAATTCATATTCTTTGACATACCTCGTATAAAATTAATAAAATGTGATATCTGATTATTGCATTTTAGGGCTTAGGACATACATTTTTATAAAGAATACCTTTTTTTCGTAAAAGTAATAATAAAAGAGTTATCTTATGTGTGATAAATAAAAACGAAGTTAAGTATCCATAAATTTGAGAAAAGTTCGGAAAATATTTTTTTCGATTAGAAGCATATAAATGCATATTTGATCTTAGTTTTTAATTCCAAACAACTTTTCATAATAAGAATTTTCGATATTCAGAGAAATAAATGTACAGCTGGTTCCTAAAAAAACTGATACGACTCTTAGTAAGATTTGATTATTTTGAGCAGTGTATGATTAGTCTGACATTATATTATATTTATTATGACAGACAAATAATAAAATAAACAAACAAACAGCCATTTTTTGAGGTTGAAGTTATCTGACAGATTTTAAGATTTGGCAGTGACAGTGACAGTATGTAAATAATAAGTATTTATCCATCAAAATATAATAAATTAAATATAATTAAACTCTTATTCATTATATCACACCTCATCAAAAGCTTTTTACAAGAACACAGTCAGCGATTTTGATATGGCTTAGAGCCAGACTACATCAAGATCGTCTATAAATCGTGCTGGTAATTGCCTTGCAGCGAGACCAAAAACAAAAAGAAGAAGAAGAAGAAAGTACACTGCTCAATTTTCTACAAAATACGCTTTAAGAGTCGTATCAGTTTTTTTAGGAACCAGCTGTACTTTACCCGTGAACGAAATTCATATTTTTTGACATACCTCGTATAATATTGATAAAATTTGATATTTAATGATTGAATCTTAGGTTTTAGAGCATGCAGAACTTTTTATAAAGAATAACTTTTTTTCGTAAAATTAATAATAAAAAAGTTTCCCATATGTTTCCAACTAAAGTAGACACACTGTATAAAAATGTTAATGTTTATATTACTGAATGGAGAATTTCATAAATTTTCAAATGAGCTAGAACACGTTCCATATTCTCATTTAAAAAAATCATGGGTTATGTCATCATGACCAGATGGATCACGTCACTAGAATGATATACCTATATGCCAAACAATCATAACTTAAAAATAAAAATCAATCTGTTTCGGGATATTTTTCCAAAATTACTCATTCACGAAATAATGAATTTATTTCATTTGGCTTTGCCATACTGTACATAACAAGGTCCTTACCTTAAAGTTAATAAATAAATATACTAATATTCATATAAATGTTACAGCAATAAAGTAAGTGTGTATGTCCTACTAAGTAAAACTTCACTCACTTAAGACTTCAAAAACCAACACATGGTGAATAGAATATTCTAATAAATAATATTAATAACAATAATAATGTAAAGTATAACGGTACGGTATAATAATGTTTTGTTTGCACAAAACTACATATGAAGGTACCCAAGTGAATAATTCTGTGCAGTTAAATAAATGATGCAATTCAACTAACTGAAATTTATTAGCCATTTCTTGCCACAAAGAAACCGAATGAAATCCTAACTATACATGTATGTTTATTTTTACCCACAGCTAAACCATGACACACAATTCAACAGTTGGAGACATGTAACATGACGGAGCTCCCCTCGTTTTCTTTTGTTGCTGGAAATTCAGTTTTCAGATAATTTTCTGACAACTGTTCTGGCAGAGGCGGGACAATATAGTGGGTTTTCATCAATCTCTGTCTTATCGACGTAGATACTTTCATACTGGTTTTAAACATTTATATTGAATAAATGGGAAAATAAACGTAGGCTCAGTGACATTAGAAGTATTATACCCAGACGGAATAATTTCTTGAACGTAAATTTTTGTCAAGAGAATGACTCTATTTAAAATATGCTATGATAATAAAATCAATATTTTATCTTTTATACTGTTTATAACAGTTATCTTTAAATTTTTTTGTTAAGAGATATTATGAAGACTGGCTGGTACAGAAATTTTTAATTATTAGTCCTCAGTCTAATCGTATTTGTAAGAAAATGCCTTTAGTTCGAAGACATCAAAATTACCACCATATTAGCCATTTTGACAGGGGTAGAATTGCTGCCTATAGAGATATGGGTTTGTCGTATTGCGCAATTGGCCATCGTATTATTTGTACGGTAATGACGGTTATTCGTGAGTGTGTTGTGTGAGGAAAGACGAAGGTAGGCGAACACGAAGAAGACCAACTCATCAACCGAGGCTTACCACCGAGCATCAAGATTTAGACTACTACTGGTGCTTTAGACTACTGGCTCTGCGAGACCGTTCTGCTACTATAGTCCAGGGTAATAAGGTTTTTTCCATGACACTCGAGCAGCCAGGGTACTGAAGCGTTTTTTCGACAGGTAATACCTACTATAAGAGCAAATTGTAACTATTTCCTGCGTAGGATCTGGCGGCCATTCTTATTTATAAACAATTAAGTGTCAAAAATGGCATTTTTCCTTTATTTTTCAAATCAATGAAAAACAGTGAAACTTGCGGTTTTTTAAGTACAAATATCTTTGAGATTATAGAAAAAGCTTTAAAATGACGTATTACAAAGTTTGATATACTCATTTATTGTAATATAATTGCGAAAAAAGGTCGGAATTGCAATAAAAATTAATTTCGCAATATCTATTAGTGGACAGCTTTGAAATTTTTGTTATATAAAGCAGGAAACCCATTATGAACGCCCGGCACGGCACAGCACAGGCCGGTACGTCCAAAAACCCATTTGTAACGGCCGGCACGGCACGGCACCGGAAAAATGATCATTTGCCATGGAGACTTCGTCAGAAGAAGAGGTTATAATAGTAAGTGAAATTTGTGCTGAGATTGAAACAGACGAAAATGCAAAATTACGGCGTAGATATCGGTTTTGGGTTCACGAACTATTAAAAAAAGAAAAGAATATGGCGATTTCCATCGTCTTTTCCCGCATAAAGATGATCCAAAATTTCTCAAATATTTTCGAATGTCTCAAACCAAATTTTATATTTCCATATTTCAAAACAAACAACGCGCTTTCAATTAAAAAATCAACAATATATCTGCTTACTACCAACAATTATGACGCACTGGCGCCGACTGGCCGTTCAGGCCGTTCGACTTCAACGGATTTTATTCTCCTCGGAGAATTTCGGCCGTTCCGTTTGCGTGCTGGACTGTGCCGGGCCGAGCTGGCCGCTCATGATGGGTTAAGCAGGAAACCCATTATGAACGCCCGGCACGGCACGGCACAGAACAGTCCAAATTCATTTGTATAGTTTTAAATGCAACGTAACCCATTATGAGCGGCCAGCTCGGCCCGGCACAGTCCAACACGCAAACGGAACGGCCGAAATTCTCCGAGGAGAATAAAATCCGTTGAAGTCGAACGGCCAGTCGGCGCCAGTGCGTAATAATTGTTGGTAGTAAGCAGATATATTGTTGATTTTTTAATTGAAAGCGCGTTGTTTGTTTTGAAATATGGAAATATAAAATATAAAATTTGGTTTGAGACATTCGAAAATATTTGGGAAATTTTGGATCATCTTTATGCGAGAAAAGATGATGAAAATCGCCAGATTCTCTTCTTTTTTTAATAGTTCGTGAACCCAAAACCGATGTTTCCGTAGTAATTTTGCATTTTCGTCTGTTTCAATCTCAGCACAAATTTCACTTACTACATTATATGTATTATAATTCAATTATAGGATTATAATCATTATAGGATTATATAGAATTATAATCAATTCCGAAGGGTCAAGAAAAATGTTACCAGACCTTGTTCACTCGTCTAGAAAAACGCTATGGAGATGCTCATCTACAACAAGTATACAAAGCACAACTGCGAAGTAAAAGTCAACGAGCAAGTGAGAATCTGCAAGAATTTGAAGCAGATGTTGCTCGTGTGGTGCGGTTGGCTTATCCGGAGGCGCCAGACAGTATTTTAGAAGAAATTGCCGTAGATACCTTCATCAATGGGTTGAAAGAGAGTGAACTACAGAAAGCCTTACGACTAGCAAGACCGAAAGTTTTAGGTGAAGCACTTGCTATTGCCTTGGAACACGAAGCAGCTAGCCAAGCTTCACGAAACAATCGAGTAATAGCCGTGGAAAAAGGCGATAAGAGAAAAGATGAAAGTTTGGTGGAAATGGTACGGAGGGTGATTCGTGACACGATGTCGAAGAGACGCGTGAAGAGGGCTGGAAGAGTTCGTTCAAATACAGATGCTTCCTCGATACGGCCATGCGGTGAAAGTTGTAATCACCGGCTTAAAGTAGAGGAACAGCGTTGCCCTGTGAGACGAACTACCGTAGTTAATGAACAATGGCAGCCCCAACAGTTACAACACGCCCAAGAAGATGATCCATGTATAAAAAGAGTATTGGATTGGATGCGGCAAGGTGAGAGACCTAGTTGGCAGAACATTAGTGCATGTAGTCCAGAAGTCAATGCCTACTGGAGCCAATGGAATTGCCTGGTACTAAAAGATGATCTTCTGTACAGAACCTTTGAGAACGATGATGGTACAGAATCTAAGCTTCAGTTGATTGTACCTAAAAGTAAAGTGTCAGAAGTATTGCGTCAGTTGCATGACGGTACATCAGGTGGACACTTTGGTATTACGAAGACTCTGCAAAAGGTTCAAGAACGGTTCTATTGGGTGAACTGTAAAGATGATGTAAGAAGATGGTGCCAGAAATGTGAACTGTGTGCATCCGGTAATGGTCCAGTTGGTAAAAAGAGAGCACCCATGAGACAGTATAATGTTGGCAGTCCTATGGAAAGAGTAGCAATCGACATTGCAGGTCTATTTCCAGAAACTGATGCTGGAAATAAATGTATCCTGGTAGCCATGGATTATTTTACTAAATGGACCGAGGCCTATGCATTACCAAATCAAGAAGCTGCTACCGTTGCAGAGGTACTTGTTAAAGAATTCTTCAGCCGATTTGGTGTTCCCTTGGAGATCCACTCCGACCAAGGGCGAAACTTTGAGTCAGCTCTTTTCCAAAACGTTTGTAAATTGATTGGTGTCAATAAGACCAGAACAACACCCCTGCATCCTCAATCAGATGGGATGGTCGAAAGGATGAACCGAACGATGGGTAAACACTTGTCCAAAGTTGTATCTGAAAATCAGCGAGATTGGGACCAACACATTCATTTATTCCTGATGGCCTACCGCTCGGCCGTAAATGAAACTACAGGTCAAACACCAACCTGCCTGATGTTGGGTCGTGAAGTTCGTTTGCCCTGCGACATAGAGTTTGGCTGCAGACCTTGAAGGCTGAAGCTGCAGTGACAGAATGAAAGATCAATATGATTCTCGATGCAAGAATGAAAGCTTCGAAGTAGGTGATCTTGTCTGGCTTTATAATCCACAACGTCGTCGCGGCTTGTGTCCTAAACTGCAAAGACAATGGGAAGGTCCGTATGAAGTTAAGAAGAAAATAAATGACGTAATATACAGAATTAAGAAGTTGCCAAACGGTAAACCAAAAGTTATTCACATAAATCGTCTTGCACCATATGCTGGCTCAAATGAAACAGAAGAAGCCCGAGTCCTCCAACAGGAGATGAAAGACGCCGCACAGCCAAGTTTTAATCAATTTATGTCAAATTACGCAGCGAGAAAGAGTGCTAGATTCGGCGTGACCGCAGAAGTTCAGCAAGATCTGTTTGGTGTTCCAGAAAACGTCTCTCTAGCCCACTGTGTTGCCCAAGACCTCGAGATGACTAAAGGAATCTCGTTCGTATTCAATAGAAAGTTCGGCCGCCTGGACGAGTTAAGACATCAGCACCCTAAAATTGGAAGAGTACTGCGATTGGAAGATGGTCCTCGATCTTTGCTGTATATGGTGACCAGGAAGTCTTACACGGACACGCCAAGCTACGAGAACATATGGCGTGCTCTAACTAATTTGAAGAAAACCGTGTGTAATTATGACATCAAAGATTTGGCTATACCAAAAATAGGCCATGCAGTAGAAAATCTGGATTGGAAGATTGTGAGAAGCATGCTTGAAGTGATCTTCAGAGAAACTGGCGTACGAATTACTGTGTGTTGCATGAACCCGAAGATGTCATACCCTTCAAAGACAGTAGACTGCTATTTCTTCTTGAAGGGTGTATGCAGAGCTGGAGAGTCGTGTAGATTCCGCCATCCTGGGCCTTCATCTAGAGTTGCTGATCGGGATGCTCAGATCTTAAGAGGGGAGCAGTGTAACAAAAGAGAAATCTTGGCCGACCGCCGTATAACAGTAAACACCTCGAGAATGACGTCATCGAATGATCTAGGCCTCGGCGGAAAGGAGGAGGAACTTCTCGAACGTACGACTCGTAGGCGGAACACGCTGATAGCTAGAGATGGGCGTCGATTGTTCCAGAATAACAACTGGGTATAAATACGGGCATATTTGTAAATAGTTTTTAGTCTTAAGCTAAAGTTTGTAAAGTGAACTTGTATAAATAAATAATAAAGTCGTATATAAATACCCGAACGCTCGTTTTGTTACAATACGTTGGAATTACACTGTTCAACTATATGGAGACCTAGACAAAGAAGTTAGAGATCAAGTACAAAAAGAAAATAGACTGGTATAATGCTTTAACTCTTCTTGCCTAATGTATAAAACCATATAAGACCAATATGACCAAGACCTGACACAGCCACAAAACAAAGACTACTGGAAACTCTTACGAATTCTCGTACAGTATTGAAAAATTTTATACCAGATGGTTCCGTAGTTTCTGACCTATTTATTTTCTGTTTTTTTTTATAACATTAATAATAAAAAAGTTAACCATATGATTGCATTTGCCGTGACATACGTATATGATTTGACTCAGCCATTTGATGGAACTTGTTTATTACATTTATTTCATTCAAAATCTCCAAATCTCAGGGTTTTTGAATTGCACAATGTAGTCATAGAATCGACAAATTTGCTTTTTGCGACCACATTCCCCCACAGTATAAGCTCTAAACGGATATAAGGAAAACGAATAAGAGCCTCTGGAAGATTTTGCGTGGGTTGTGTAGGCTTTTTATGTTGTTTACTTTACTGACCATGAGTAGGTGACGTTGATAGCGATTAAAATTTTGTCAATAATAATAAACCGAAAGCTTTAATGCGGTGAACAGTCTCGTTAAAATTTGTTAACAAAAACGTATCAAATATTATTATAGCGATTAAGTTTACATAAAAGTACATTGTTCCTAGTTTAGCGAAAATAGGTTGACGTTAATCGATAAACAACAAAGATTAATTTTTAATTACCTATATGGTTTTTGTTTTATATTGATATTAGAAATACCAGAGTTTGCTATAAAGTTTGATGCAAACATGTAATGGAAAAGATATTTTTCTGTACTTAAAGGGAGGGTATGGTTTCAAATTAACATTTCAAGCACATTTTTGTGATTTTTTTGAAGCTATCACGCAATTATTTTGTTTTTAAATTAAATAAGCATATTAAGTATAATTTAATTTCAGGTGGATCGGTTGAGTAGTTTTTGAGTTACAATGTACATCGCATTTGAAAAAGCAGTTTTGAGAAAAACACGTTTAAAATTTTGACAACTGCATTTTCATCTTCTGATTTGTCTGTCAAATCGAAAAGTGATGCACATCGGAATACGTTTTTTGAATCACGGAGTAATCTACAAAAGAGAAGGCGAACAATTGTTGAACGTTTCTCATTATGCTCAAGTGTGCTGGCGTTAAACCTCGGTAAACCTAGTCGAAGGTAGGGATATTCAACATGCTGTATCTTTGGTATATTACTTTTATTCTGTATAAAATGATGTGTGTTCGTTGGAGAACTAAGTAAACAAACTCTGAAGGAAATGTACAAGTGTATTGAGTTGTTAACAGATTAGAGTACAAAACGATACTAAATTAATGAATACAAACTATTTCTTAAAACCTTTCATAGTCCTGGAACATATCACTGACACCTCGAAATTATCAGCGTGGGTGTTCTGTATCATCTCTGTTGTAGTCTAGATATTGAAATAAAAACACACACAGTGGCGTGCTCTCCATAACCTCCTGAAGACCGAAGGTGGGGTGTCCAAGAAGGGGTTCTTTTGCAGCTTATAAGTTTTGGCTTGTAGTGTAGAGTAGGGTGGGTCGAAAAAAATCGATATTTTTTTTTCGGATCGTAATACCGCGGAAAAGTTGCTAAATGGTATGACTAAAAAGGGGAAAAAATATTAAAATTATCGGATGTTATCTTCCGTTCGCGCATAAGCTCTAAAGTTTTGAAAAAAATAATTTTTTTTTGAAAATTTGTAATAATTTTTTTTTACGATATTTAATATGTAATAGTGAAAAATTTCATCTACGACACACTAATAAAGTAATATAAAAATACCGGTATTGCACTTCAACATCTTCCGTTCGCGCATGGACATCCAAATATAGCCAAAATACAAGAAAATCGGATTTTTGTCCTATTTTCTTTTCATGTATAGTTACAGATATCAATAATGTAATACCTAATATCTGATTATACATGTTCTGATAGTTAAAGAAAAAAATTCAGACGTAATTAGGCTTGGTTTTTCGATCGCGCACAGCGATACAAAACTTACTGTCAGCGCCACTAGCGGGTCAACGACCCACGCCGCGTCACGTGATACCCCCTCTCCGCTGCAGGCAGCCATTACACTGGTCCGCCGCGCAATTTTGTGTGCCAGTCTGCTGTTGTCTGCCAAATTTCATATTTTGGTGTAGTTTTTTGAACAATTGTGCAATGAATGATGGCATTATCAAAGACAGTGATCACTAGACAAGAATTCCAGTGTCCGTTTTTCGGTACACCAAGAGACTTGCCGCCTAACAAGCTCCCTATAGGAGAGGACGTTCTTCGATGTATATCGAATGAGAGGTATAATTTAGCAGTTAAAGTAAACAACAAAAGAGTTAGTTTTGGACAAGTAGCCAATACAGTAGCTGGCAAAATAGTGTGTTTGTACAATAGAGCATCAATTCCCACCGTAAGTGATAAGAGAGTAGTACAACTGTTGACTGCACTGCATGACAAGTATTATAGTTTAAGAAAATCTCATACTCGAGACAAAAACAAGGAAGTCTTTAAGAGAAACCTTGATGATTTTAAGAAAAAATGCTGTTTGCTTTTTGACATTGCGGCATGCAAATGCCCCATTGCCCTTGAATGTACCTGTCATAAAACATCGGATCAATGCCAGTGTATCTGCTCAATAACTTGTACTTGTGAAAAGCTTAAAAAAATACCTTTACTTGAGCTGAAATTTATCTATTCACTACGCACTCACGGCATTGGCAAAATTGGAGGTGTGTACTTAAATGAAACAAAGAAACGTGCCAAATCTTTACAGAGGAAATCTCGTTCCAGCTGTCCAAAACCAAAAGTAGATGTCCAAGTTTCCGAAACTGAACAACGTGATGAATCCTTGACCTCCAGTGACGATTGCAGTGACAGTGACCAAGAATTCATACCTGAATCTCCAAAAAAGAAATCCGGTTGGCAAATGAGGATTAACCTTAAATCTACTGCATTAACTAGTGATCGTTACGGTGTTTCCGATCGTGCTACAGCAGCAATAGCCTCAAGTGTTTTGCAGGACGTTGGCGTGGTAACTAATAGCGACAATTCACAAGTAGTTGACAAGTGTAAAATAAGAAGAGAAAAACACAATGTTAGGGCTGATTTGTCCAGTTCTATAACAGAAAATAAGCTAATTGGGCTATATTTTGATGGCCGTAAAGACGACACTATTGTGGTACAAGAGGCACATTCAAAACGATTTAAAAGAGTGGTAAAGGAGGAACATTACGTGCTTATACAAGAACCTGGTAATATATTTCTGGGTCACGTGACCCCGAATTCAGGAAGTTCAGAGGATATTGCGACCTCTATTATATCCTATTTGACAAGCAATGACATTTCTTTGGACGAATTAGTCGTTATTGGCTGTGATGGCACCAATGTTAACACCGGATTGAAAAACGGTATAATACGCCGTATTGAAACACACTTAGGTAAGCCTCTGCAATGGGCAGTTTGTCTTCTTCATTTTAATGAACTACCCTTCCGCCATTTATTTCAGTATTTAGATGGTAAGTCGACCGGGCCAAATTCTTTGAAAGGACCGATTGGTGGGAAATTGATCAAATGTGAAACACTTCCAGTAGTGCAGTTTGAAAGTATTGATTGCCAAATCCCTGAGATAGACAAAAAAACTCTTAGTAAGGATCAGAAGTATTTGCTGGAAATATCAGAAGCGATTAAATCAGGTGAATGCCCAAAAGATTTATCAATCAGGGATCCAGGACCTTTGTCTCACTCAAGGTGGCTAACAACAGCGAACCGTGCTTTAAGACTCTACATTAGTCAAGAAAATCCAACTGCTGAGTTCCAGGAAATAGTAATATTCATTCTGAAGTCATATATGCCGATGTGGTTTTGTATTAAGAAGACCAAACTTTTTACTGATGGCCCTAAGCTCGTGCACCAATGTATTGAAACCTCAAGATATCTTAAAGATGAACTCAAAGCTGTAATTGACCCAGTTATAGAGAGAAATGGGTTCTTTGCGCATCCAGAACATGTTATGATTACTATGACTCAAGATCCCAGAAAACATATAAGAGAACTGGGCCTCCGCCGCATCATTAAGGCAAGAGAAAGAGACCAAAAGAG
Source organism: Diabrotica virgifera virgifera (assembly GCF_917563875.1). Lineage (NCBI taxonomy): Eukaryota > Metazoa > Arthropoda > Insecta > Coleoptera > Chrysomelidae > Diabrotica > Diabrotica virgifera. The sequence continues at coordinate 206,941,691 of NC_065449.1, forward strand.
GAAAACAATTCGAACGTACGTGGCACCTAAGCTAAACTTTTCCGCAACAGACTACACGGAATTAAATTATTGGACAAACTGTGAATTTTCTTCGCCGCCTCTATTGAAAGATGTCACTGATGATGAACTGAAAACCTACATCAAAACAGAAGAAGTACCGAAGTGGGAAATCCTATCACAGAAGATGCCAGTCCATACTCAAGCAGTGGAGAGAAGCGTCAAGTTGGTGAGCGAGGCTTCTGCTAAGGTTTGCGGATCTGCAGCTCGAGACGGGTACATAAGAACGACACTTAAGTCAAGGTCCACGATGCCAGCCTTTGATAACAAAAGACAGTTCAAACTACCAGACATGTAATCTATTCGTAAGTGAAATATGTACTTTGTATTTATTGGATAATACATCAATAATATGTTGAAGCTTGTATATATTTATTTTTCCTAAGTCCACATTTTTGAGGTTTTCAACACTTTTTTGCTATTTTTACAGCCCATGCGCGAACGGAAGATGTTAAAACTCATTACCAGTATTTTTATATTAATTCATTAGTGTGTCGTAGATGACATTTTTCCCTATTAGATATTAAATATCGTAATAAAAAAAATTATTAAAAATTTCCAAAAAACTTTAATTTTTTCAAAATTTAATCAAACTTTAGAGCTCATGCGCGAACGGAAGATAACATCCGATAATTTTAATATTTTTTCCCCTATTTAGTCATACCATTTAGCAACTTTTCCGCGGTATTACGATCCGAAAAAAAATATCGATTTTTTTCGACCCACCCTAGTGTAGAGCCTCCCTGGACATGCTCCGCACAGGGCAGGTAGGGCTACATGAAACAAAGAAACCAACCGGCAATTACTCATTATATTTTTGTTGTTATGAGATGGCCGTAGACGAAGAGTACCACAAGGTAATCGAATTATATGTTGCAGTTATTGATTAAAATCCCTATATAATATGGATAATGAAAGTTAAAGCTAAAATCAATATCAATAAAAGAATTAATATTAAAAATAAACTCACCAGGCTTCCGGGTTGAACCGCGTCGTTGGTTTCTAGGCCGAGCTTTCGACGTCCTCTCTGACGTCATCTTCAGGGCTTCCGGGGTCTCAGTCTCCTGAGGCTCCAGACACTACACTCACTACTCACTACTTCACTACTCACTGCACTACTGTTGTTGTTGACGCTGGGGCGGTTATTTATACCGTGGACTGGCGTGACTGACGTGGCGGAGTGGGAATTAGCGCGAAGACTATTCGGAGTGGGATTTGGATTGGCGCGAAGATTTTTGACGGCGGGAATTGGGGCAGACGATGTTTTCTTTAGAATGGGTCTCCGGATGAATTATACAGGGTGTCCCATTTAAAAAAAAATGAGAAAATTTTGTATTTGCAAATAGTGATCACACTGTATATTTTATGGCTAAAACTAAAAGATATTAAATTATTTAAAAATAACACTATATTATAAAAACTTTGACATATTACTTAAATTTTTATTACCTTGGAAACATAATCCACAACCCTATAAATATTACCATTTTTCTCAATAAAAATGTAAATATTTCGAAAATTATTAACTTGAGACCTATAAGACCTTATACAAATTTTTCATATTTTTAAATAATATATATAAAAAAAAAATTAATATACAGGGTGATCCATTTAAAAAAGTACAACTTTGGTTCATACCGTCGTTCTGACTCACCCTGTATAATCGAAAATCATTTTAAATTATAGACGTCTTTGATACACATTAGTTTTGTTAATTATAAACATTTTTTTGTATATCTCATAGTTTAGCCGTAATCAAAGAAAACCAGAGGTTTGGCGCACCCTGTATATATATACAGGGTGTCCAGAAACTCTACCGACAAACGAAGACAGGAGATTCCTCAGATAATTTTAAGACAATTTAACCCAATTTACCTAGTCCGAAAATGCTTGCTAAGGGAGCTAGAGCTCTTTGAAGATGGCGTCATGTAATTAGTTTTTCTTAAATACCTCCAGAACACTTCTATTTAGAAAAACGAAAATTGGTATGCGTATTTACTTTCCAGAAATGAATCGATTCCATCCATTGCGAATTTCTAGTACCGGTCATAGGCGTCCGTTTTGGGTAGGGCAACGTTTATTTTATCGCCTAACTTTTTTGTCTTTAATTTTTAAGCATTTTTGACTCTGAATTATTAAATTGTGAGGTATTCTAGTACTTAAAGGTACTCTTACTTTATGTCGATAGGATACACCGTTTTCTAGAAAAATCGATTTGAAAATTTTTCGTTCTTTGAATTTCAAAAAAGAATATTAAAAAAAAACTATTTAGAAAGATGAAAACTGGTACATTTATTTATATTCCAGAGATTAATCGATTTCATTAATGGCGAATTTCTAGTACCGGTCATAGGCGTCCGTTTTGGGTAGGTCAACAGTTATTTTATAGCATAACTTTATTGTCTTTAATTTTTAAGTATTTTTGACACTAGATTATTCAACTATGAGATATTCGAGTACTAAAAGTTACTCTTGCTTTAAGTTGGTAAAATACATCGTTTCCTTTTTAAATTTTTGTCATTTTTTTTTCAAATTCCCAAAACTAAAAACTTTCAAATCGATTTTGCTAGAAAATGGTGTGTCCTACCGACTTAAAGTAAGAGTACCTTTTAGTGCTAGAATACCTTACGATTTAATAATCCAGTATCAAAAATGATTAAAAGTTGAAGACAAAAAAGTTATGCGATAAAATAACCGTTGCCCTACCCAAAACGGACGCCTATGACCGGTACTAAAAATTCGCAATGGATGGAATCGATTCATTTCTGGAAAGTAAATAAGCATACCAATTTTCGTTTTTCTAAATAGAACCGTTCTGGAGGTATTTAAGAAAAACTAATTACATGGCGCCATCTTCAAAGAGCTCTAGCTCCCTTATGGGAAGCTCCCCATTAGGAAGCATTTTCGGACTAGGTGAACTGGGTTAAATTGTCTGAAAATTAGCTGAGGAATCTCCTGTCTTCGTTTGTCGGTAGAGTTTCTGGACACCCTGTATATAATTTATTATAGAAAAAATAAAAAGTTTATAAGGAAAAATTTACCATACTTATACATAATTATTTATTACTAATAAATGCATTTTATTATTCACTTTTTTTAAACCAATTTTAAAATTTAGCTCATGCTCTTTCATTTGACATCTGTAGAATGGTTCTAACATTATTTTTTTCTGACTTATGTTACTGCAAAAAAAGCTGTCTGGAATAAACAATTTGAATAAAATTTAAACAATTGAATAAATCGCTTTGAAATTTTTGTCACATATTAAGCACCAAAGAACCCTAATTTGACAAAAAATTTAAAGGTGTAAACTTATTTTTACAATAGTTATTACAAAATTAATTTGTTTGAAATTTCGACTTTTTTTCGTAATTATATTAACAATAATAGTTATTTTCCTAACTACTGCGGAAAGTGATACTTTCACGCACGAGACTCCAGTTATGAACAATCTTTTTTCTAGGGCCGTACGTTTGGAATAAAGCCACAAAAAAAGGGTTATATCAATTTTTATTTAGAAGTGAAAATACACAAATTAATTCTTTGACAAGGTTGTCAAAACCAAACTTTCAATATAATGGGTTACCACGACGACGATATTGGTTTCCATGACGACGATTCAAAACAATTGTAATTGATCACGGTTATTAGACTTTATTACGGTTGTCTTGTCCGACGGTGGTGGGGAGACTTATATTTTTGACTTTACGTCACAAGAGTTTACATTCCCATATTTTTAAATGATTTTCGATCATTGAATGTGTGTTATTGTGTATATATGTGTATTATTTGTGTTATTATGAAATAATTAGACAAATAGTACACATTTTATCTTATACCGCGTGGTGAATCGTAAAAAGGGCCATAGGAAACTCAATGTAAAATTCTGAATTGTTAAATTCCTGCTTCCCTGTTGAATTCTGAATTGTTGAATTATTTTACATCAAAAGTCATGAGAGAATACTTATAGAGGATTAAAATCTGTATTAAAACCAAAAGTTAAAATTGTTCTACGATTTAAATGCATTCCAAAATTTTGAAAAATATGATACATTTGCCACAATAGGTAAACTGACATTTGCGTGTAAAAGTAAGGCCACACGTTACTATTTAACTGACAGTGCTCACACCATTGACTGAATAAAAAAATCTTTATTATTAATCCTTTCTCCGCAACTGAGGGTATCTTATCAACTGTATTGTTTTTAAACAATAGATGATAAAATAAAAACATTGACAGTTCAAAAATGTGAACATTATTGCATTGTGTGTGGCCTAAGTTTGAGCTGAAAACTAAAATGTATTACATTTTTACAAAATTTTGGAATATGTTTAATTAGGTAGACCAATTTTAACAGTTATTTCCAATACAGATTTCAATCCTGTACAAATAGTTTCTAATGTCTTTTGATGTACAATAATTATTAGGGAAGCTGGAATTCAACAGTTCAGAATTTTACATTGAGTTAATGCAAAATTTTGACGCATGTCAAAATTCTCAATGTGTTTTAATTGTATTCATTTTTTTCGAATCCTGAGAAAACTAATAAATATTTTTGAAAAATTTAAACTCAGAATGAAAGACTACATTATTACCGAGGGCTAAAAGTCCCTGAAAACTTCTGAAATGTTTATTTTAATAAGTTACAGGGCTGAAAATAAAAGAGAAGTGTGATGTTTCATTTCAAATATTTCATTCAATAGAATCTGCTTGTTTATTCTAAGGGGCTTTCCGCCCTCGGTAATAATGTAATCTTTCATCCTGCGTTTAAATTTTTCTAAAATACTTGGTTTTCTCAGGATTCGAAAAAAATCATATTACGATTCAAATGACAGTAAACTCTCGTGACGTAACCTCACCCTTTATGTTCATTGGTTAGTCGATTTAGGCAACCGTAGTAATGTCTAAGAACCGTGGTAATTGATATTGTAATTGTTTACTGATTAAATATTATGTCAAAATAATTTTATTTTATCGAAATATCAGTAGTAATTGCATAAGAGCTCTAAAATTCTATATTAATTTTAGAGATCGAGTGCAATTTGTTGCGATTATTTCATGAATAAAACTGTTCAAAACCAAAATTTTATTGTAATTTATTTATGTAAGTATAAATCAGTACAATTAAACACACAGTTGTTATAAATATTGACGGTTGAAAGTCATCACTTTTATAATTTTTAAAACATTAATTGTCATTAATGTCACTGAATGTATTTTTTCGTAGCAACGAAGGGCATCTGACGTAATATACTTGACGACGGGAAATTATCAAAAATTATCAGTTTAATTTAGATTTCTGTAGCTTCCTATTGGGCAGAATCACATATGAATAAAATAATCAGTAGTAATTACACAAGAGCTCTAAAATTATCGAAGTTTTCCCGAGTGACACTTTGACAGTTTTAATTTGACGACCTGAAGGGGAGTGAAATTATGTCAAAGTGTCACGAGGGCAAAAATTCGATACATAATAATTTTAGAGATCGAGTGCAATTTGTTGCGATTATTTCATGAATAAAACTGTTCAAAACCAAAATTTTATTGTAATTTATTTATGTAAGTACAAATTAGTACAATTAAACACACGTTTGTTATAAATATTTGACGGTTGAAAGTCATCACTTTTATAATTTTTAAAACATTAATTGTCATTAATGTGACTGAATGTATTCTTTCGTAACAACCAAGGGCATCTGACGTAATATACTTGATTCTTATTTATTCTTACTGTCGTGTTATATTCGTAAGATTATTTTTTAATACGTATATTATGGATATTTTCTTAAATGTGACAATTGTCAAAACTAGGAAACTGGTTGCCATTAAACAGAAACAATCTACTTAAAAAAATTACTAAATACAGTAGATAATTCTCAGTATAATTTTAATCTAATTGGACAGAATTAAACACGTGACCAAATATCTTACTATACGATTGGAAGTTAAAATCATCAAAAAATAATCAGTTTAATTTTTATTTGTGTAACTTTCTATTGGTCAGAATCTCCCATGAATGAAATAATCGCGCTAATTTCATTAAAACATGAACACAATAAGATTTTGAAATAAATTAGTAAATAATATCTAAATATTAGTTTATTGCATGTATTACAATATATTATAATGCCATATTACAAGGTATTTTACTTTCCCGCGCGCCCTGCGGGAATAGCTATTTGTATAACAAGGGAGGAAAGTGCTACTTTTCCTCCCGAGAATGAAGTTTACTGCCCGACGCGTAGCGGAGGGCAGTAATCATTCAAGGGAGGAAAAGGCACTTTACTCCCATGTTATACATATGGTTTTTCCACCTTCCTCAAATAACAAGTAATTTTTTCATTTTTACTTAATTTATTTATGTAACTAACCAACAAAATTTATTAGAACTAAAACTAACAAGTAGGTACAATATAACTGTCAACTGTCAAAATATAAGTCAAATTATTAATGTAAACATTGTTAAATCAGAGTAACAATTTACTGTTTTTTTTACCATTCTGCAAAATACAGAGTGTTTTTAAATAAACGTTAAAATGTATAGATACTTACGTAATAGAAAATACGTATTGTACAGGGCGTCAATAAGTTATATTTCATGAATGAAATACCATGACGTCACTTTTACTTTTCCTCCCTAGGGAGGAAAAGTACAACTTTGCTCCCTACAATCAGGTCCGGAAAAGTATACTTTCGGTAGAGGTAGGTGGAAAAATTTATTTTCACGCACGCCGTGCGGGAAAGTGCAACTTTCGGAAACGAAATGCGTGCGTGAAAGTGGCTCTTTTAGCACGGTCGTAGAAAAATGAGTATATTAAACTGTGTGATAAGTCATTTTAAAGCTTTTCCCATTCTCTCGAAGATGTTTGTACTAAGAAAACCATAAATCTTACTGTTTTTCATTAATTTGAAAAAAAAGGAAAAATGGCCGTTTTTGACACTAAATTGTTTATAAATAAAAATGGCCGCCAGATCCTACGAGGGAAATAATTACAATTTATTGTTATGGGTATTACCTGTCGAAAAAACGCTTCAGTACCCTGGCTGTTGAAGTGTCATGGAAAAAACCCTATTACCCTAGACTAATGGTATTTAATGAGCGGCCGTGGAGTAACGGCATATTCGCTGGCCTCATACGCCAGTGCCCGTGGGTTCGAGCCCTGCCAAAGACAAACCATTTTTATTTCCAATAATGACACGAGCCGTCTCACCGTGCCTCGGAGAGCACGTAAAGCCGTCGGTCCCCCTGGTTAGTGTACATCGGCACTAGTTACTTGAAACAGGGTTAAAGATGTAAATGGCGCCGGAACTGTCGGAAAGGATCTCCCCGGCAAAAATGCCATACGATATTATTATTATTAATGGTATTTAATGTAAATGATTGCTTTTTAAATACCACATTGTTTTAATTTGAGAAAAATTATTATACGACGAGTTATAGGTACATCTTACTGAACTGCATTCAACCTGCTACAGCTAGTAGAAACCGAAAACAGTAGATGTGGTCTCAACATCAATCAACAAAACACAAAAATCATGATAGCCGATTATTCGAACTTACTGCAAACAGCCGGAGTTGTAAGTCATTTTCATTTCAAATAAAAAAACATAAAACTTAACAAACAGCCTTAATGATAGTTCAGTGATAGCCGCGTGCATATATTTTGCATATTTCCGCAGCACAATTCATTTCGAGGTTATACATTTTAGTAGAACAAAATTAATGTTTCACAGACATAGAAGTTGCAGAATTCGCTGAAATTGTTGTTTGTTTGGAGGGTAATTATACGGCAGATTCTAACCAAAAACAATAAACTGCTACAAAGAGTGGAATTTTAGGTAAAGGTGACTTTTATTCATGTCGTCTCTGTAATTTCGAAAATTAGCCGGAATATTCGTTTACGGTAGTTTAGAGGCGTTGTTAAGCTAATGGAAAATACAGTATGATGGAAATGAGAAAAACAAATTAATTAAATTGTATCTCATTACCCTTGGAAAAAAATGTTGAATCACTTGGATTTATGACTTCAAACGCGTTTTCTTTTTTATTCACTACGTCATCTGTGTACGCCTAATGAGTGATCGATGGTTTTTAAGGTGAATGGAGCTACGTCAATCATTACTTTTTTTATTTTTCACAAAGTAATTTTTCCGAATTTCGACTTGTGAATTAATTTTAATATTAATTATACAAGCTTATAAATGATAGCAATGTTTTAGAGGCTATAACTTCGTTTTTCAATACCATTTATACAAGGGAACAGCTACCTAATTGTTTGTCCAATTCACTGTTTATAGCTCTAACTAAGAAGACAGCAGCAAAAAACTGTGCTGATTATTGAACCATCAGTTTGTTGAACTATTTATTGAAAATTTTTGTGAAGGTAATAAATGGTCGTATCTACAATAAATGCGAGGAATACCTAAGTGACACACAGTTTGGTTTTCGTAAGGGTTTGGAACGAGAGAGGCATTCAGTCGTGTGATGGATGACCGAAGTTAACTTTAACGTTTGAGTTAAAGTTAAGATAACTCTCAGGAATAACGATGCCCATAACTATTTAGGTGGGGGGTCGGCAACACGTCGATCGCGATCGACCAGTCGATCTTAACTTTAGTTCGAGTCGCTCGTCGTGCGAATCGAATAAAATAAAAAATATAACATATATAAACATATATAAAGTAGATAGATAGACCCTTGAATTATCCAAAATTATCCAAAAAATTGTTCAATTAGAATGTGCTAGAACATAGTTTTAATCGTGACGTGAACCCATTATTTATAAAAATAAATCCTTCAAAGAAATCAAAAGTTTATCACTTTCATATAGAGTGGGCAGACGATTATTTTTTTACTCAAGTGAAAGGCAAGTGTATATGTCTATTGTGCCACGCAAGTATCGCAGTTGGAAAAAAAGGTAACGTCGAAGGACATTTTAATAGTACTCATCCGAAAATAAACACAGAATATCCCGCCAATAGTAGCATCCGAAAAGAGAAAGTGAAACAGTTGAAAAATCAATTAGTTAGGCAGCAGTCTGTATTATTACAAGTCAGCGATAAAACTAAAGCCACCACTCTAGCTTCTTACAAAGTGTCTCAAGTTATTGCCAAAAAGAAGAAACCCTTTGAAGATGGCGAGTACATCAAGGAATGTTTTGTGGAAGCTGCAAACTGCCTATTTGAAAGTTTTAAAAATAAATAAGAAATAATAACGGCTATAAACTCCCTCCAGCTTTCAGCGCGAACCGTAACTAGACGAGTGGAAAATATGTCAGATGTTGTTTCCCAGATGAAGACGGACTTACAGCGATGTATTTTCTTCTCCTTGCAATTTGACGAGTCCACAGATATTAGTGATACGTCCCAACTAGCCATATTTGTCAGAATGATATTCGATGATTTTACTACTAAGGAAGAACTTATTAAAATTATTCCTTTAAAAGGGCGGACTCGAGGTGAAGACATATTTTCTTCCGGTCAAGATTATTTTATCTCTAAAAACATTCCACTTCAGAAACTGGTTGGCATTACAACTGACGGAGCCCTAGCGTTTACTGGAGTGCATAACGGATTCATTGCCCTTTGCCGCAAAGATGACACGTTTCCAAATTTTTTAACATACCACTGCACCGTGCAGCAGCAAGCACTTTGTGGTAAATTTTTAAATGCCGACAATGTTATGAAAGTCGTTGTTAAACTTGTAAACCAAGTAAGAGCTCATGCTTTGCAGAGAAGACAGTTCCGAACTCTAATTGCAGAAATGAATCTAGAATACGGAGAATTGCTTCTGCATACAGAGATACGCTGGTTAAGCAAGGGGAAGATTCTTCGGCGCTTTTATGAGCTCCTACCAGCTTTAATCGCTTTTCTTAAGGAGCGTAAAGAAGACTACTCAACATTAGAAGAACCCGCATGGTTGAGAGATTTTGGATTATTGACCGATGTCACAGGAAAGCTGAATGAACTAAATTTGCAGCTTCAGGGTAAAGAAAAAGTATTCTTCAAATGATTTCCGAAGTAAAGTCATTCATTTCGAAACTTAAACTATGGGAAAAAAATCTACTGGAAGGAAATTTAAAACATTTTCCTTGTTTAAAAGAAGTAATCAAAAAAGAAGTAGTAAACGTTCAACCTTACACAGGAGAGGGGCATATAGAAATGTTGACCAGACTGAGGCATGAATTCGATACCCGATTTAGTGACTTCAACAAAATTGAAGCGATTGCTCAGTTTGTATCTTAAATCTTATCCGTACATGTCCCTCGATGCAGAAAGCTTATCCCAAACCATCGAACAGCATTTCAGCGAAAGCAGACCAGAGACTGAATTAGAAATAGTCACACTGTAGAATGATTTGTGTTTGAAGAGCGTTGCCGGAAAAGAGAATTTTTGGTGTCTAGTGTCCAAACAGAAATACCCAATCCTAGTCAATGTAGCTTTGAAAATTAGTGCCCTGTTTTGTTCCACCTACCTTTGTGAATCAACGTTTTCAAACATGAAGTTCATTAAAAACAAATACAGAAGCCGAATAACGGATGAACATTTGGACTCGTGTATTAGACTAGGAATAACAAACTACCAACCGGATGTTAAAAACCTAACAGACATGATGGACTGTCAATCCTCCATTAAAACAAAATACCTATGTATTTTTTTGCACGATTGATCATTTTTGACTGTTTACCGTGACAGATTTTACGTCAGTAGGTGACATTTACTAGCAACTCGACGGTAAGTAATCCAACTCGACGGTAAGTACTCCAACTCGACGGTAAGTAATTCACTTACCGTCGAGTTAAAAAATCTCTTAATTTTAATTTATTTTTTGAAAGAATAAAGAAAACTAACGAATTATTTATTAATATTGAAACTTATGGTACAATTTGTTAAATTATTTAATGAAATCCCACTTGTTTGGGCTGTGGTTTCACTTCTAACAGAAACTCCTGCAGAATCGCATACATTAGTAGTATTACTATGGTTTATTTTTTAACCAGGAGGAGTAAACTAAAAAGACATATTCACACCGAGGAAAGTCATTAGAAAAATAACCAAATACATCTTCTTTTTTGGTTGATCATGTCAGCCCTCAACGGTAATCCATAAATATTATATTATATTAATACGCCATTAAAGAGTTATAAAAATAACTGCTTTTTATATAAAGCAGACTAAAAATCTAAAAATTAAAGGAATAACACAGAAAACACAAAAAATCGCCGATATAACTTAATTAACCTATGAAATGTCAATCGTGTCAAAATGTGATAAATGTCATTAGTGTAAAATTTTTATATCAGTGGAGTAAACTTGCCTGCGGTTGGACCAATTACAAACAAGCATTACAGCGCGGTAAATTTAAATCACTCCTCTTGGTTTAAAAACAAACCATAGTATTGCACAATATTGCGACCTACAAATTATGAAAAAATTTTCATTAGAGTATTTCTTTTACCTAAACTAGCTTATATTACCTTGTGAACTAGAAATTCTTCATCCGGTGCTTCCATCAGAAATTTTTCAAATTGCTCCCGTGTAAAAATGCTCGCTTTCTTAGGCCTATAGCCAACATTTTTTCTCTTCAAATACGCGATCAAAGTTGAAAACATGGAAATATCAATGCCATCATAAAGAAAAACGGTGGATTTAATCATTGAATATTCTGCCCAGAGGCTTCCAGGAGCTTTCAACTGCATATGTCTTTGAACGAAATATGCCAACAGAGTCTTTTCTTCGATTCTTAAATTCTTGCCTTCGCACCATTTTTTAAAACTTTGGTAGGTATTTTGATAACGGATTTTGGATTTTTCGGGAATAATTGCGGAACACCCTTCTTCCCAAGCCCGTTCAATTTCTTCAAATTTACTTTCGCTCATATTTTAATTTATAATAATCAAAATTGTACTTAAAATTATTGACAACTAAATAAAAACTCAATTCTCCATTGTTGTTATGCACCCTAGTTACTACCTAACAACCAAAGTATCTATCTTGATAAAATGAATGAAACTAGTCAATATGGCGAAAATGTTTAATTTTATAATTTATAATGGTATCAATCGTGCAAAAACGTTATAAGCATGTCGAACGTTAAGGGTAACCGATCTCAGACAATAATTGGAGTCGTCGCTCCGCTCCTCTTCCAAACAATTATCTTCGATCGGTATAAAACCCTTACCGTTCTCCATACTTAATATACTATTTTTCACCATGTTTAGTTTTTACTTCCTGTTCTCTTAAGTGTACGTCTATAATAATAGTATTTTTCGCTCCGCGAACAATTTTCGGATTCGTAATGTAATGACGGGTTGCATACATTAAGGTTAGAGAAGGAAGGAATGCAAATGCAACAAATTTGTATGTCAACAAAGAGAAAGAGAATAAAAGTAACAGGCAAATGATTAAGTTTCTATTCAATGCCTTTCTAGAAGTTAGAAATTTGATTAGAGGCTTTCTTTATTATTTCTACATTATCTATATTTTTGTAGAGAGTAAAATATTGTTATTATATGTATTACTTGGAAATGGCAGCTTGATATTTAGATATAGATTACCTTTAACTTCCTGGGGGTTGAACATTATCTGAAGGAAGGAAAAATTTAAGTAAGCAATAATTTCCAATTTTGATATATATGTATTGAATTTGATGAATTTAACCTCGATACGGGTGAACCCCGGTAAACCTGAGCAACCCTATTGGAGACTAGGTAACCCACCCCAGTGGAAGGTGGGGTCAGGGCTGACGAGGAAGGGAGAAATGGTCCTCCGAAAAGGGGGTTGGGCATGAGGCTAACTCCCTCATCCCTTAAAAAAACTATTGTTACGAAATCTCGAGATAGAAAAGCCGGACTGAATTCAAGACGACGACCCAGGCACCGAACTAAGGACAATGATTTAAAAATCAGTACTTGGAATGTAAGAACGCTGTATAGGACAGCGGGACTAAAGCTGCTCCAAGATCAACTTCTAAAATATAGAATAGACATTGCAGCCATTCAAGAGATGAGATGGACAGGAACCATGCAGAAAAAAGAACATGATATCTATTACAGCTGCAACCTGAACCGACATGAGTTCGGAACCGCGTTCCTAGTATCAAAAAAAATAAAAAATTTAATTATTGGTTTTAAAGCCATAAATGATTGGTTATGTATCCTTCCTAATAAAAGGAAAGTTTTCAACATATGCCTGATCAACGTGCACGCGCCAACCGAGGAAAAAGACGAAGAAATTAAAGATCAATTCTACGAAGACCTTGAAAGAGCATATGATAACTGTGCCAAAAACGATATTAAAATAATCATTGGAGACATGAACGCCCAGAGAGGAAAAGAGATTTGCTACCAAGATTATATTGGTAAACACAGCCTTCATGACGTTACTAATGACAATGGTTTAAGACTTATTAGTATGGCAGCTTCCAAAGATTTAATTGTGGGAAGTACATGTTTTAATCATAAAAATATACATAAAGCAACTTGGATATCACCAAATGGAAATACCACAAATCAAATTGACCATGTTATAATTGACAGAAGGCACTTTACAAACCTAATGGACGTGAGAAGTTACAGAGGCGCAAATATTGACTCAGACCATTTCATGGTAGAAGCCAAGTTACGACAAAGAATTTCCAATGCCAAGAAAGAAAGGGGCACTAGACAAGTAAAATATAATTTACATATGCTAAAAAATGAAAACATAGAGGAACAGTTCCAGTCAAATATAAAAGAAATCCTAGAACACACCTGGCCAGTCGACCAGACAAGCACGGAAATGTGGAACAACTGCAAGGAGGCTCTGAAGTTAGCAGCCGAAAGCACCTTGGGAATATCCCGAACCCAAGAAAGAAACGACTGATTCGACCAAGACTGCAAAAAAATAACAGATGAGAAGAACGAGGCGTTTAGGACCATGCAACAACGGAAAACTAGGACAACAATAGATAGATACAAAAACTTAAGAAGAGAGGAAAAACGCATACACCGAAAAAAAGAAACGAGACTCAGAAAATGACATATTAGAACGGCTTGAAAGCCATATGAGTCACGGAGAAACAAGAAAGTTCTACCATCAAATAAATACTATTAGAAAAGGATTCAAACCGAGAATCAATTATTGCAATGATAAGGAAGGTAACTTACTTACCAACAAAGATGATATCCTGTTACGATGGGTAGGGCACTTTCAAGAGTTGCTGGAAGGGGAACCTACTAACAACATAGAGCTGGAATACCGAAATGAGGAGCTCGTGGAACCCCCCTCGGTAGAAGAAATGAAAATATCTATTGAAAAACTAAGGAACCACAAATCTCCAGGCAGCGATGGCATCCCAGCAGAGTTATTTAAGCACGGTGGAGAGCAGATCACCAAGGTGATGCGAGAAATTGTTTGTAAAATTTGGTCTGAGGAGCAAATGCCTGAAGAATGGAGTTTAGGCTTAATATGCCCGTTACACAAAAAGGGAAACCAACTGGAATGCAATAATTACCGCGGAATAACTCTCATAAATACAGCATACAAGATATTGTCAAACATTTTACACGAGAGATTGAAGCCCTATACCGAAACGTTTCTAGGAGAATATCAGGCAGGATTCAGGCGCGGACGTTCAACCATTAACCAGATCTTTACACTACGACAGATCCTCGAAAAAGCGCAAAAGTTTAACATAGATATGTACCATATTTTTGTCGATTTTAAAGCGGCATATGACAGTGTCTTAAGGCAGATGCTATGAATGAGTTGGGAATTCCAAAAAAACTCATATCTATGATAAAAGTGACAATGGCGAAGATGCTATCAGCAGTAAAAATTCAAAACGACTCGTCAACCCCATTCGAAATACATAAGGGGTTAAGGCAGGGAGATGCGCTAGCGTGTCAGCTTTTTAATGTAGCCTTAGAAAAAGTTGGACGAGACGCTAATTTAGATAGCAGAGGAACAATATTTAATAGATCAGTCCAAATTCTTGCATATGCAGATGACGTGGACATTATAACAAGAACCAGGACGAGAACTGCGGAAATCCTAACCGATCTAGTAGTAGCAGCAGAACTAATGGGGTTACATATAAATCAAAATAAAACAAAATTCATGGCGACCAACACAAACACAAGAGCTGGAAACGTTGATGCAGATCTAATCATCAATGACCAAAACTTCGAAGCGGTCAAAGAGTTCATATATCTAGGGACATCGGTTAACCCCAATAATGACACACCTGAGGAAATAAAAAGGCGAATAATAATTGCAAACAGGTGTTATCATGGTCTATCAAAGTACTTATCTAACAAACGTCTGTCTCAAAAAACTCATATAAGGCTGTACAGAACATTGATAGTCCCCGTTCTCACATATGGTTCAGAGGCATGGACGCTAACTAAAACAGATGAATCCGCTCTATCAATTTTTGAAACAAAGGTACTACGCAAGATATTCGGAGCGGTTTGTGAGAACGGAATATGGAGGCGTAGATATAACTTTGAACTGCAGAATATCTACAAGCAAACGTTTGGTGGAAAAGATATTATCACTATAATTAAGCGAAATCGCCTGCAATGGGCAGGACATGTAGCCCGAGCCCCTGAATCGAACATGATAAAAAGGATTCTAACAGCTCAACCCGTGGGAATGAGAAGACGGGGTAGACCAAAGTTGAGGTGGATGGACGGGGTAACACAAGATGCCGAGAAGATCGGAGTCAGCAACTGGAAAGTGCAGGCAAGGGACAGAACAGAATGGCGTAGAACGCTTGAGAAGGTCGAGGTCCTCTAAGGGCTGTAGCACCAGGATGATGACGATGATGATGTATTGAATTTGATAGGTTGTGGCATTGTGTTGTGGTTTATTTAGTTTATTACACCACAAAAATAATGAAATATAACAAGACACAAGAAATAGTTTCAGAATAAGTTTGATGTGTTGTTTATGTTTCATTATATTCAATAAGAGACTAATTTAACTCATAAATTAAACTGAAAAATAAACCACAAGAATATGTAGGTACTTATAAGCTCATCTAGATAGAAGAAATTAAGTAAAAACAGAGTACAATTTATTGTAATACATACTACCGTAATAGATAATTATTATCGAATATCCAATGAAAATAATACTAGAAAGTACCTACTTATTTATAAACATACTAATGGAAAACATTGACAAACACAACTAAAAAAAGTTTTAATATAAAAAATATTAAAATTTGTTTGAACAATATTTAAATGATACAACACTTTACATAATTTTAAAACTTTAAAAACCAGAATCTACATCTACAAGTTGTTTAACAAAACAATATTTTAGGTTAAGAATTGGAAGGAGTAAGAACAGATGTCAAGAAATTCTTCCCAAATATTTTGTGCGCCTGTGCGAACTTAAAATCCGAAACAAAATCCTCGAACGTCGAGAGCGTATCCCGGACACGTTCAGGATCTTTTTTCTGTACTGCGCGAACACCGAATTAAAAATCCGGAGGGTGTTCAGAGGGAAAGATTTGAACTCCGCGAACGCTCGATTTTGTAACGCGCAGGCGTTCTCCCTCTGGGTATACCCAGGACGTACAGCGCGATCAAAGCTACAGATAAATAATATAGTATTACCTGGTATTGTTCAAGCAATCTATATAGTGTAATAGGTAAGATTTGTAGCTTTGGGCAGTTCTTCTTTAAGCTATTAGGCCGGCAGCTGGTTTTTCTGGTAATTAAATATGTAGTTAAAAATATTTATTTATACTTAGGTAAATACCGTTAAAGCAGGACATAACATCGTATGTGTTAAAATTAATTTTATCAATTTTCTAATTACATTTGAGGACCCTAGAAGTAAAGGGGTATAAGTGACATTTTTGTAAATATTGAGATAACTGCACAACTGAACTGGAAATATCTCATTCTATTTGGTGGTAAAGAGATCTAAGCGATAAGTCTAACAGGTGCTGCTTTCTAGCGTGTAGTTACTTAACCTCCGAGCCAATTATGAGTAGAGCTTGGAAGAGAAGAGATACAAGTGCGCTTGTACCCCTGTTCCACTGTGTCAGACTGTTAGTTGATTTTGTTTTCATTTTGGATGGATAGTGCCGGTAGTGGTATAGCTCCTCTAAAGCAATATTACTTTGTTGTTAAAGTAATACTTTATTGTAAACTGCAGTGCTTTACGTTTTCTTTATGTGGCACGAAGGTCAGGCTCCAAGTAGATATCAGGAAATATCACATTGTCTCATAAGCCTTCCCCCATCTGTGAAACACATAACTCTATCAATGCGACACAAAGTCACATTTAGCGACAATTGTGGAGGCCACTATAAGAGTCATCTGACAGTCAAATTTCCATGGCCACTCTCATGAGTATGACCAACATTTTGATGTAATAGAGTTAGAAAAGAAAAGAATCAAAAAGGACCTGTATGTACTTCAACATTGGATGAAGCTGGTAACTTCTACAAGTAGAAAGTTCTTTACAGTGCAGATGGAAAATGAAGATTTTTTTTAGACTTTCAAATACTTGCGCCATACTTCAAGAAGAGCGTAAGTGGAATACAAAGTATGCAATAGTTACATTTTCAGCAGGACAAACCTTTATCCCAGTTTTACGAGAAAACAGCTGGAGGTAGCATAGAAGAGTTTAGTGAGCTACCTATGAATCTCACTCTAGCTGACAAAAATTCTCCCCTTCTACCAGATCTCTTGCCAGTACTGATTGACAGAAGACCGCTCATTAAGCAAGCTAAATATTAAAATCTTTAACAGTTACTCAACTTCTTCTTCTTCTTCTTCTACGGCACGACAGCCCAAATTGAGCCTTGGCCTCCTTTATTTTTTGCCTCCACCCTTGCCTGTCTGTGGCTGCTCTTCTCCATACTACTCAACTACGTACCTCCAATTTACCATGAGTTTTTCACAAATCTGTGACATGATGATCAACAAGTTGGAGAACTAGCCAAGTCAGAAGAAGCAAAAGTCAAAAATGACAATATGGATCATCATTAAGACCCTGATATCGATGAATCATAAGTCAATTATGTATTAGTGTGATGGTAAAGAATAAATTTTTACAAAAACTAAAGGTCTTTTTAGCTATTTTACCTTTATGATGCATTTCTTAGAAGTAAAGGGGCACAAGTGCTACTTAGCAACCTAAAAATAGCTCCAAAATGAGCAAAGTTAGAAGTAAAGGGGTACAAGTGCTACTTAGCAACCTAAAAATGGCTCCAGAATGAGTAAAGGTAATAAAAGTATGATTTTTGGTTACAACTAAGAATAATAATGCCTACAGCTACTAAACCGGAGAAGAAATACTAGCATTAAAAAATCATGGCAATTACAGTAAAGGCTCAACTTTGAACGGCGTTTACTCAAAATTTACTTTTTTCACTTATACCCCTTTACTTCTAGGGTCCTCATTTAACCTCACAGGGACCCTCCCTCTTACCGCATGCTTGCATTAATAACTGATGTAGAATAGCTTTTATAATTAATCTTGTTATTGTTAGAATTATTGATACTAAAAGAACTTTATAAAAACACAGTTAGATCTAAAATTACTTTAGGTATACAGTTCAAAACTTTTAAAATTTTACACTTACTACACTTACTACTACACTTACACTTACTACACTTATGCTTGGAAAATGAATTGCACAACACAACAATTAAAATACTGATACACTTAAATCATTTTCTCCTTCTTCCGTATTTTCTTCGTCACTATCATCGCCCAATTCAATAATAAATTTATTTCCACCATTAATGTGGAAGTGCCCAATCTTCTTATAATATTCTTCCACTTTGATCACTTTGGCGATTCTTTTCTGCCAGTCTACTTTGGTAATATTGGCTACTTCTTTTTTAATTATCTCAATTACCTTTTTGTCAAATTTAGGAAATGTATTTGAACGCCTTATACTTGGTTTGAATTGTCCCCAAATTAACTCAATAGGATTGAAAACACAAAAATAGGGGGAAGTCTCAATATAGTGTGTCCATGCTTTTCGGCAATACTCTCTAGAGCGTATAATTTTCTAAATTTCTTCGTGTGTAGAACTTCAATAAGTTGTTTTTTTGTGTAAAAATCTTCGAAATACAAATCATTTTCCATTAAAAAATTTTGCAAGTCAGCTTTCTTTGAAGATGTATTTGGTATTTTGGTGAGCTGTCGGGAATGATAGGAACCGTTGTCAAGCACTATTACTCTGTTTTTCTCCAAGTTTGGGATCAGCAAGTTTTCAAACCAATCTTCAAAAATGTCAGCTTCCATATTCTTGTGGTAGTCAACGTTAAGCGGCGTTCAGACACAGCGATAAGTCACAGCAACTAGTTGCGATGAAGTTGCTGTGATTTGTTGATGATTGAAACGCTGTTTAGACGCTGCGATAAGTTGATGTGGATTTATCGCGATGTGATTGACCACAACATGTTGAAGAGGGGAGCATTGTGTACATTTTAGACCCTTCAATGAATTATAACTAGTTTTCATCCTAAACAAATAGATCCTGTTACTTTTTTCATAACAAAAATATAAAGGTTGGGTATGTTATACTACAGGGTAATTACAAAGTCATAACCAATTTTATATGAAAATCGTAACAAGTTCAACTCACTGTATAAATTTAAATAAGCACAAGGGCAATGGTTTATTAATGCCATATTTTTTTATTTATTGTCAAAATTTTTAAAAATGATTGATATTGCGTATTTACTTTATATCTAATAAAGGGTGAGTTAAAACTCAAGTACATTATTTTTTCAGTAAAATTTAAATGGGATACCCTGTATTTTATATCACTATTAAAAAGTACCATTACCGTACTTTAATTTGTATACAACATTCCCTATGTCTAAATTTATTAGTTTACTTTTATTTTTCTTTGCGTTTAAATTTTTCAAAAATACTTATTAGTTTTCTCAGGTTTCGAAAAAAATGAATCCCATTTAAATAGCTTTGAAGCCAAAGTACGTACCGAAAGTTCGTACCCATCCCCTTAATGGTAACTATTTAATTTGATAGGTAAATAAATTCTAATTCGGTATTATTCTACGATATTGATGCAATTTAACTCCAATTTCGATAAATCGGGGTACCGTTTAGACACGAGGATAAATTAAAACAACTCGATCATCACAACAAATTGATTCAATCCGATACCAACTTCAACCCAATTCCAACTTTGATAAATCGCTGGATGCACCGTTTACACACAACGATAAGTTGCAACAGCTTGACTGATATGGATAAGTTGCTTGATTTATCGCTGTGTCTAAACGACGCTTTAAATTGGAGCTGGAAGGTCAGATAATAATACGGAAGCTAAATGAGCATTACCAACAGGCAGGATTAGTAATAAATATGGATAAGTCAGAATACTTCATAGTGGGAAACGAAGACATTGAAAACCTACCATTGGAACAAGGACATATTGTTGGTGTGAAACAATGCAAATATTTGGGAGCTATATTTAACAACCGAGGAAATAGTGAAGATGAAATACAACACAGGATCAATAAAGGTAGAAGCATCACTAGATCCCTCAATTCAATTTTATGGGACAAAGATATCAGGAAGGAAACAAAGAAAAGAATATATGAATTCTTGTTCAATTCAATTTTCAATTCAATTTTTGTTATTAACTTTTATTGCTATCTATTACTATAACGGATCTACGTAGCTTTACCCCACTAATCAATCACCCTGTACATTGAATTGGATATGTAAATAAATTCTAATACGGTAAGATTCTCCTAAATTGATGCAACCCAACTCCAATGATAAATCGCTGTACTGTTTAGACACGACGATAAATTTAAAACAACTCGATCGATAATAAGTTGATTCAACCCGATACCAACTTCAACCCAACTCCAACTTTGATAAATCGCTGGATGCACCGTTTACACACAACGATAAGTTGCAACAGCTCGACTGATATGGATAAGTTGCTGGATTTATCGCTGTGTCTAAACGACGCTTTACAATCTTCCATTTTCTTCCCACATAATTTTAAAGCATTCGGAACCCATCCCATTTCTGGTATGCACATGCTTGAACCATCTGTCCATCCTTTCTTTACTGTATCGAGGGTATCATACCAAGTTTCATCTAAATAATAGGTAAATTCTCTTATTTTCTTGCATATCTTTAGTAATTTCTTCTAGGTACATATTACGTCTGTTGACTATTCTTTGGCTTTCCATAATTATTGCTTGATGTTTATTTTTTTTTTTTTTTTTATTTAAAGCCCATTTGAAGAGTTTTCTCACAGCAGTTCATATTTCGACCGGTTGTTTCCTATTTCTTTCTTATTATTTCTATTGTAGGTATTTCATTGCTTTTGTAGCAGTCGTATATTGTGGTTTTCAATAGTTTTACAAGTGAAGGATTTAAAGGTCTTGAAAATTTGTAGTCACATCGTTTCTTGCGATGATAGGGTTCATTTTTACCTATTTTATATACAGTAGAAAGTGGAATTTCTGTTAAACCAGAGGTGGCTTGTGCCAATAGTGTTTCATCGAAGCCGAATTTCGTACGTAGATTTTTGTATACATTCAAACATACTTGCTGTATTTCAGCATTTAAATGCATTCGAATCTTCTTTACGGGCACTTTTTTTTAGTAATTACATTCACACTAGCACTGGCAATTTCTACAATATCAGCGTTATCGTACGCGATATTTACATTATCCTACGGGCGCGACATCACTATTCACATTAATTAAATTACAATAATCAACACTTTACACTCTCCAAACGAAATACTAATCCAATATTTAAAATAATTACAGCAAACAAAACACTCGAATCACTACACTGCTACCGAACTAAAACTACTATCGTTTTGCACGAAACTTGTTAATCGATGGGAGGTCTGGGCGTAAAAACACAGATGCGTTCAAAGGGCCGCTTCTTAAACGTTTGACCTGATATCTTTATTAGAAGAATATCATATTTCACCGGCTTAAAGATATTCCACAATATGTTTTACTTGGACAATACAGCGCGATCAAAACTAATAACCGTAAAAGTAAATCCACATCGTCGGCCACCGTCGATGA
Organism: Diabrotica virgifera virgifera; assembly: GCF_917563875.1. Taxonomy (NCBI): domain Eukaryota; kingdom Metazoa; phylum Arthropoda; class Insecta; order Coleoptera; family Chrysomelidae; genus Diabrotica; species Diabrotica virgifera. Next base: position 206,963,802 of record NC_065449.1, read on the forward strand.
CCGGACAGCAAATAGCTGTTCGGGTTCGTGGTGTTTCAAAGAGTAGATAGAAACAGGGTTGCCAGATTGGTGTATTTTCCCACAATTTTGGGGTAATTTGAAAGCGTGGAAATTTTTGTAAGCCGAAATTGTAGTGGGATTTTTTATGGGTGGAAAATTATGGAGTATTTTAAGGGGTAAATTAAATTTGCAAATGTACATAGAACTGCGTATATTATACCGGTGATTATACTCCCATAAAATGAAGACCATACGAACTATTAATTATTTCCAGGGCCCTCGTTGATAAGTAGTATAATGTTGGTGTACTGTTCTCTTCATTTGACTACTAATTTATTAAAATGCGGCAAATCAGTTTGAGGGAATTTCAGTTTCTAAGTGGGGGATTTATAAAATATCATCTGGCAACTCTGGATAGAAAGCTCAGTAGATACTTAGAATAAAATTTCAACTTATATCTCTCGATTTGATTTTTGTATCATTTCTAAAATTGTATTACCCTTCTATTCTTATTTATTAAATTATTAGCTTCTAAATTCACTTGATTTCTGTCTAAAAACAAGTCAAAAGATGAACCTAACCTTACATATCCATACATAACTACAATACTACAAAGTTATCTCATAACTTGAGGTTTAACGTCGCGTTATAAAGTGACAGTTGATATACCAGATAACTCAAGAACTGTCAAGAAATAACGCAAGTAGTTAAGTTAAGTATGATTAGTGTGACCAAGTAGCCCGAAAAATCCGGGACATGGCCCGAATTACGAAGTTGTGTCCCGGCATCCCGGACAAGGCTTCTGGGCCATCCGAATTTTCAACATTTTGGTAAAATTCTATTATGAAATTTTGGATACGTTATTCTTCTAAACAGTCACATCAAATTGAATTGGTGGGACGAAAAAGTCGACAATTTCTAAAGTATAATACTAATACCACATCCAAAACGCATGCATTTTATATCTTGCGTGGTAATACAGTTTTAAGAAAACTAAAACGGTGAACTTTTTTTCGTTTCTTGTATTTTAAAATGTATTTTAATTCTGAAAAAAAATGGCCTGATTTTCATTGAAAAGTCCCGGATTTTAGGTATTTTTTTCAGCCTTGTCCCGGATTCGTCTCAATTGGAGTTGGTCACACTAAGTATGATACATCACACCAATTCGAGGATTATAACATAACTACAGGATAACTTTACGTTAACGATAACTTCGGTCATCCATCACACCGCTGATTGTTTGGGATGAACGTACTTGCTAAAAGATGTCGAGATATATCTGTCGACATATATACTGTTGTTTTATTGACTCCCAAAAGGCATTTGATCGCGTTAAGTGTTGTGTTAGGTATTCCTACATTAGGCAACACCCCGCACGTTAGTTCCTGGCTGGCTTGGTTGGTAGAGGCCATGAGGTTAGGAGGATGACAGAGGGGTTTTGAGAGGTTAGGAAGCCCCAGATCACAGCGTGCTCATGCTAGGTTGTATCTACAAGAATTGTATAATAAATGCATCTATAAATCTCCAATATGCTTTTAAGTTTCATTAAAGCAATGAACAGACTGCTGCGATTTAATCGGTGCGTCGACGACACGATTTTTCTCGCAATATAAGCGACAGCGTTTTTTCATGTGATTAACACATTGCTGCGATTATTCGTCGTGACGACGACGTGTTTTTTGTCATTGATGACGTTGAACCGATCGCAACAACATAGTCTAGAATGGATTCTTCGGATTGATGTTGCTGGTAGCTTTAGCAGACGAGGAGGATCAAAGGTAAAATATCTAAATATATATTAAAATTAAAGATTGTCTTGTTATGTACTCACTAGGCAACTGGAAATATTATACCAAATATCTGTTTTCATATAATGTGCAAGTTTTAATATATATTTATATTTTTTATAGAAAAAGAAAAATTTGGACTCGTGAGATAAATTTGGAAAGACATCAAAAAGGAGAATTTCATACGTTAGTAGTGCCACAACTTCGAAATGACGAAAAACGTTTTTATAAATACTTCAGAATGAAAATTGCTTATTTTGATGAAATTGTAAACTTAATAAGGGAAGATATTTCTAAGCTTGATATCAATTTTCGTGAATCTATTTCAGCGGAAGAAAGATTAGCCATTACTTTGAGGTAAATCATCACTCATTGTATTTTTATTTTAATATTTTTTTTATATATCAACATTACAAAGGAGTATAAACTCGTAAAAAGGTGCCTGCTGAAGTCGGAAATGATTGTTCGCAATCTGCACTGCTGGTACCTGGATTATCTTCATGGGAAATGGTTCCTTGGTCTGGCGAAATAAGTGGAGTTTCACAGAAGTTCGAATCAGAGGTGTAACTATTGGAAGTTGATGGTTGAGCACTCTGGTATAGTTCAATTATCTGCTGCTGCTGCTGCTCTTCATAATGCATTAACTCTTGCTTGGCAATTACTTCAGCAATTTGTAATTTTGTTTCGGCCTGACGTTTTCCAGAAAATTGTTTTATCAAGCCTGCATATGATAGAAACAATAAATCTGTGGAGTCTTTTTCTGTTTTTTTTCTGCTTTCAAAATAACTAATAATAGTTCTGACTTTTCGTTTTTTTGGTTCTGGTTCTACAATCGGGGTGGTTACATCAGCGCAAGTAGCAGACTCTTTATTTTTTGTAGGTAAGGGTACCTCAGATATATCACCAATTTCACTCTCTTCATTACGCGAAACATCTACACCATCATCTTTCTCAGTTGCAGACTCTACATTAGTCACAACTTCCGGCACATTTGAAGAGGTTTTAGCAAAAAGCAAGAAAGGTTGGAACATTTTCATACTTTCAGCCCATTGCCATGTTTTATTTTGTGCACCTTGCCCAGTTCTTGTTTTGATTACTCTTAAGTATCGCACATAAGAATCACGTAAACTTCTCCACCTTCTCTTTAGTTCCTCACCTAAAAAATATACTGTTTTAGGTTTTTAGCAACGGGCGACAGCTTCAGTACAATAGGGCACAGTTATCGTGTTGGATTTTCAACAGTCTCTACAATTATAAATGAAGTATGTGAAGCTATACGTAAAAGATTACAGCCTATTTATCTTCCCGAACCGACAACAGAAATATGGCAAAAATCAGCTGAAGATTTTCTAAACATGTGGCATTTTCCTAACTGCATCGGCAGTTTGGACGGAAAACATGTAACTATAAAATGCCCTGGAAAAACCGGGTCAAACCATTTTTGTTATTTGAAAAAATTCTCAATTGTACTGATGGCCATCGTTGATGCTAATTACAAATTTATATGCATTGATGTAGGAGGCTACGGAAAAAATAGCGACGGAGGCATATTTGAAAATTCAAACATGGGCCAGAGATTTGAAGCAGGTTTAATGAATGTTCCTGAAGATAAAAATCTTCCTGGGCAAGTGGAACCTTGTCCACATGTTTTGATTGGAGATGAGGCCTTTGCTTTGAAATCTTTTTTAATGAGACCTTTTCCCTACAAGCAATCTAGAAGTGACAGACGAAAAGAAAATTATAATACTCGTTTATGTCGAGCTAGGCGTGTGGTGGAAAATGCATTTGGCATTTTAGCTCAAAAATGGCGAGTATTTTTTAGGCCAATTGAGACAAAAGTTGAAACGACAATTTCAATCGTTGAAACTTGTTGTATTTTGCATAATTTTTTACGCACTAAAGTAAACCAACAAGGACGAGAGTTTTCAGAAACTGAAGAAAATTCAGGTAGAGCTTTTATCAATATAGAAAGAGACCCAAGGCGTGCAACCAATTTAGCATTTTCAACTAGAGAAAAGTTTGTTAACTATTTTAATATTTGAAATGTGAATAAAAACTCTAAATTAAAATAATTAAAGTGAATGTATAAAAATTATTATTTAATATAATAATTAAAGTGAATAAAAACTTACAACTAAAATACTTACGGCATTCTTTCATCTCTTGACCAATTTCATCCCATATTTTATCCTTCTTTCTAATATTTTTATAGTCCTCGTGTGACAAATCATAAAGTATTGGATATTTTTTAACTAATTCTATTAATTTCTCTGTTGGAACCATTGTAAAATCGCAACGACGATGACAGAAAACGCAACCAACTGCGATAACAAAATATAACGCAGTACTAACGTTGTCGCTGCGAGAAATCATCGCACCTATGTGTTGGTTCTCGTTAACCGCCGTGGCCATTCGTCTCCCGAAAATTTCGCATTGCGATGTTGTCGTCGACGCAACGATTAAATCGCAGCAGTCTGTTCATTCCTTAATACAACATTAAGCACTGTATATTGATCGAAGCTCTAAAAGACATTGGGTGCGTTCGGACGACCATAGCGGCTGGCTGCCAGCAGAAATCGGCTGAGTGGTTGCATCCAGCCGTGATAGGGAAAGCTTAGTAAATCTCTCAGCGGCTGGCTTCCAGCGGTGACGTCTGACAGCTACTGCTGGCTCAGCTGTCCAGCCGCTGTGGTCGTCCGAACGCACCCATTGGCTTGGGTGGCAGAGACGTTCGCATAATTGCACATTTGTATTGGAATCAAACAACATCAGTTATAGTAGATGGTGTGGAATCACAGGTTCTTAATATTAAAGAAGGAGTACGGTAGGGATGCTTCTTGTCGCCTCTGCTTTTCAACGTTTACTTAGAAAAAACATTTCAGAAATGCACTTTCTGAAGAAGAAGAAGAAGAAGAAGAAGAAGAAGAAGAAGAAGAAGAAGAAGAAGAAGAGGAAGAAGAAGAAGAAGAAGGAATAAGTGTGAACGGTGAAGTCATCAATAATTTGCGATATGCGGACGATACAGTACTCCTAGCTTCTAGTCTAGAAGATCTGCAAACACTACTTGATAGTGTCGTTAAGAGTTGTAGGGAGGCAGGTCCGGATCTCAACATACGAAGAACCAAAATACTCGTAATAAGTAAACAACAGCATATAAAACCATATATAGGGTGTCCCAAAAGTAGTGGAACGGTCGAATATTTCGCGAACTAAACATCAGATCGAAAAACTGAAAAATACGTGTTCAATCATTTTTAAAAATCTATCCAATGACACCAAAGACCAACCCCCATTACACCCCCTGGAGGTGGGGTGGGGGTAACTTTAAAATCTCAAATAGAAACCCCTAGTTTTTCTTGCAGATTTGGATTCGTTACGTAAAAGCATTGTAAAAGTAAGCAACTTTTATTCAAGACATTTTTTCGAACTGTGGATAGATGGCGCTATAATTGGGAAAAACGATTTATCCTGATACCATAGGTAAATTATAGAAACGGTCTAATATCTCGAGATACCAAAAACAGGTTTTTAATATTTTTCGATAACCTATCGCTAAACACCAAAAATGACCCTCCAACCCACCCCCTGGAGACGGGGTGGGGGGTAAATTTAAAATCTTAAATAGCAACCCCCACTTTTTACTGCAGATTCGAATTCGTCATGAAAAATATTCAACCGTTCCACTACTTTTGGGACACCCTGTATATGTAAATAATACCAAACTTGAGCAAGTTGATAAAACCGTTTACCTTGGGCAGCAATTAAATTGTAACGCAGAAAGTCACGGCGAAATTAGATCTAGGATAGAGCAGGCCAGAGCCGCTTTTAGAAGGATGTCCAAGGTGTTATGTAACAGAGACCTAAAATTGGCATTGAGGATCCGCCTACTTTGCTGCTACTTGTTCTCGTTCTTACTTTATGGTGTCGAGTCCTGGACTGTGAAGAAAATCGACCTAAATCGCCTTGAGGCTTTCGAAATGTGGTGCTATAGAAGAATTTTAAAAGTTTTCTGGGTGGAGAAGATTCGAAACTCCACATTACTAGAACGTCTCAGCAAGACTACTGAGATAATAAAAAGCATCAATCAGAGAAAGCTGGAGTATTTCGGACATGTAATGACACGTCCCAAATATAGGTTGCTGCAAAATATTATGCAAGGAAAAATATCAGGCAAAGGCAATCGAGGACGAAGAAGAACCTCATGGTTGAAGAACTTGCGAGATTGGTATGATGTTGATACAAGCATGCTATTTAGGGTGGCAGTGAATAAGACTAAGACAGCTATGATAGTAACCAACGTTCTAAAACGACATGGTACATGAAGAAAAAGTATGAACTAATATCCCAAAAAACGGCAGTTCTCGCTAGTGGTGCCCACCCTTCCTAAACGTGACACTATATATTAGTCCAGAAAGCCACTGCGCATCCGCTAGGAAAAATGTTCTAATTCGGATTTTTTGCACAATGTTACTCAAAAAGGACCCCTTTTAACAAATTTGCATGTTGCCAGGACCAAAAGTTGGTCAAATATTTTTTAAACGTTTTTTATTTGTTTTTTTCCTAAAATTATTTTTGCATGGAACAATTTTTTTTTAGGTTTTTTGGATCATTCCAAGCAGAAAAGATTAGTGACTTTTCTCAAAGTTGATAGTTCTTGACATATAAGCGATTAAAAATTGAAAAATTGCGAAATCGGCCATTTTTAACCCTCAAAAACTATGTGAAAAACTGAAAATTTGAATATTGCCAAGGTAGGTAGATATTCTTTAAACATCGATTGATGAAATCCCGAAGAGTTTTTCGCAAGACAATATTCAAAACTCCTTTGTTTTTTAATTACTATTCAAGCCTGCGCGACACTATTTTCCACCGTTGCATGTGTATGCAGTATGGTCTAGGACAGCAGTTCTCAACCACCGTGTCGCGACACACTGGTGTGCCGGAAGAACCTATCAGGTGTGTCGCGAGATTTACGAATACGATATTGTTATTTATATTTTTTTACTTGTTATAATATACCAATCATGCATTCAACCATTTTTTTAACAATTAGGTATATACCACGTTATACCAATCAATAAAGTGCCAATCCGTAATTGTTTCCTCTCTACAGTCGGAAAAATGAAAGAATACCCATGAACGATCACATCAATCACTTATTTTGTATTTGCTGTCTTTTTCTATAAATAACAAACGTTTGTTATAGAAAAAGATAGCAAATACAAAATAAGTGATTGATGTGATCGTTCATGGGTATTCTTTCATTTTTCCGACTGTAACTGTTTTTAATATACAGTACGTAAATCGTTCTGCTGAACATAGGGATTATACATTGAGATCATTGTGGCAACTGCGCCAACCTGTGTTAGGTGAAACTTCTGTTCGAGTACGAGTTTCTGGTGCAATAGAGCTGTTAGAACGAATAGAATGAGTGATTTTGAATGCAAGGTAGTCTATAAATAAATCAAAAACAAAGATTTTGACTGATGAATTAATAATTTTACTTTAATTTTTAAAATATCTTTTATTTAAAAATTAATTTCCAAATTAAACAGACTCAGTTTTCCCATTAGGTCAAAAATAGTTCTACTACAATGTCATGTTTTGACGTTTATTTGTGTCACCCAAAATTAATTGTCAATTTTGAGGTTAATGCCCTAATGCTAACAACTATATACTATATTGTCATTGAGAGAGCGAAATTGCCACAATTATCTTAATATAATACAATGTATGTATTTATGTATCTAAATAAATACAATGTATGTTCCCTATGTCCAGCTGAACGATTTACGCACTGTATATCTTTTTAATATATTCATCTGTTCTTACCTACCACTAGCAAAAATTTGTACATATAAGGGTGTCGCAAATCTGTAAGGAGTACGTTAGTGCGTCGTTGAGTAAAAAAGGTTGAGAACCGCTGGTCTAGGACATTTCGCCGTCGCCGTTTCTCCGTCGCCATTTCGCCGTCGCCATTTCGCCGTCGCCGTTTCGCCGTCGCCGTTTCGCCGTCGAACCATTTCGCCGTCGCCGTTTCGCCGTCGAGCCATTTCGCCGTCGAGCCATTTCGCAGTCGCCATTTCGTTATTAGCATTCCTACTTATAATTTCGGGATGATCATTACTTGTATATAAGTTTTGAATGGTTTTCGAACGATTATATACTATCACTTTTGAATAATGAAGTTTTTTATTTTTGATACAGTAAAAACAATTGAAATTGAAATCCCTTTTCTCAATATTGTTTATTTCCGGGAATCTGATAATAGTCATATTTATCTATTTAATGACTTGTTTTTGGTTTTACTAGCAACATCAGCATTTTATTTACACTGACATTTAGTATAAAAAAAAAGTTAGTATGTTATCACGTTCTTGCGACATTTAGTATAAAAAACTTAGTATGTTATCACGTTCTTGTAAACTTAACCAATGCCGGGATGGCGACGGCGAACTGGCTCGACGGCGAAACGGCCGACGGCGAAGTGGCTCGACGGCGAAACGGCGACGGCGAAACGTCCCAGTCCGTATGCAGTATGGTGCAAATGAAAGGAATAAATTCGTTATTTCGTAAACCGGCGACTTTAAGGAAAAATCCCGAAACAGGTCGATTTTTATTTTTAAGTTATGATGTTGTGACATATATGGTATACTAGTGACGTCATCCATCTGGGGGTGATGACGTAATGGATGATTTTTTTAAATGAGAATAGGGGTCGTGTGCTAGCCCATTTGAAAGGCTCTTCAATTCTCTATTCAGTAATATAAACATTTACATAATTATTTATACAGGGTGTCCAATAATTTAATTTTTTTGTCAATTTGCCAAATGATTTAATTTAATAAAAATTTTTGGACACCCTGTATAAATAATTATGTACATGTTTATATTACTGAATAGAGAATTGAAGAACCTTTCAAATGAAATAGCACGTGACCCGTATTCTCATTTAAAAAAATCATCGATTACATCATCACGCCCATATGGATGACGTCACTAGTATACCATATATGTCACAATATCATAACTTAAAAATAAAAATCGACTTGTTTCGGGATTTTTCGTTAAAGTCGCCGGTAAATAACGAATTTATTTGCACCATACTGCATACACATGCAACGGTGGAAAATAGTGTCGCGCAGGCATGAATAGCAATTAAAAAACAAAGGAATTTTAAATATTTTCTTGCAAAAAAATCTTCGGGATTTCATCAATCGATGTTTAAAGAATATCTACCTACCTTGGCAATATTCAAATTTTCAGTTTTTCACATAGTTTTTGAGGGTTAAAAATGGCCGATTTCGCAATTTTTCAATTTTTAATCGCTTATATGTCAAGAACTATCAACTTTAGAGAAAAGTCACTAAAAAAACTTTTCTGCTTAGAATTATCTAAAAAACCTAAAAAAATTTTGTTCCATGCAAAAAAAATAATTTTAGGAAAAAAACAAAAAAAAACGTTTAAAAAATTGTTGACCAACTTTTGGTCCTGGCAACATGCAAATTTGTTAAAAGGGGTCCTTTTTGAGTAAGATTGTGCAAAAAATCCGAATTAGAATATTTTTCTTAGCGAATGCGCAGTGGCTTTCTGGACTAATAGGCGACCTCCATACGCGAAGTTTAGATTTTGTCAAATAATTAGATTTTGTTTCAAAAATGGCCCAAACCCCATCTTAAAGTTTCGGAAAAGACCCGCAAATTCCGTATGTCAAACATTCATTTTGTTCCAAGGGTGTGGGTTTTACGGACCTCCCCATTTGGAGTCTGTTTTTCAGGATCTTCCCCAAAAGCTTCAAAAATTTCGAAAATTCAAATCCGACTCCTGCGGCTTCCGATAATATTGGTCAATAACTTTCCAACGCATATCTAATTTTGAAAATCTGTTATACCATTCAAAAGTTTCAGAGGTCAGAAATTTGACTCAATTTCTATTTAAAAAGGGGAAATATGTGTGGTTGTGTGTGTCTATATTTCAAGAGGGGATTAAGCCCGATTTAGAACCGATGTAGTTTATGACATTTGACCACCCATAAGCCAGCTATAGGACTGGGTAAGTACAACAGTGAGTTTGTAGAAGGACTCCAGACGCGTCTAACGGTGTATACCTCATATTTCGGAAAATTTGAATTTTTAAGTTATAGGTATCATATGTGATCAAACCATTTCCTATGGGAAAATTATTTTTTCAAGCTCATTGAAACCTCTAATACTTTCAAAATTCATATTTGACATTAGGCGCATCAGACACTACTTGTCAATACCTTTCAAACGCTTGTTTGGTGATCAAAATCGGGTAAACCGTTTAGAAGTTATCGAGCTCCAAAATTATAATATATTTAATCATTATCTCCGAAATGCTCTAGTGGTTACGACGCTAAACTTGTGATCGGGCAATCAGAGTACATTTCTCAGCCATCCCAATATTTTTTCAATCTATTTCGAATAAAGAAACAATTCAGTGTACATTCGATGGACACAAAAAAATATATTGAAAAAAATATATTACGATGGCCGGGATATTAACTCTGATTGCCGGATCAGAAGTTAACCACTAGACCATTTCGGCGATAATCGTTTAGTGGTTTATAACGCTTAACGTATTGTAGCGGTTCTAACTGTAATAACTTATAATTTACAAAGAAACTAACGGTTCGTATTTATATACGACTTTATTTATATAACTGTACAGACGAATTTATTTTACAGACTAACTACTTTTAAAAATTGACATCCTTATATATTGAATACAAAAAATAACAACCATGTTCTTGAACGTTCCAGAAAAACGGAACCGCCCCCCAGTTGACCATTTTACAGAGCAACTACATTTCAGTTACATCACACATGTTCCTTGCTCTATCATAGATACATCACAAGAAAAGCGCGTAAACATAGCAGAGCTATCTCTGCTTGCTCCTATGTCCTACCCTAAAAGGGAGCAAAACTCTTTTCTTGAGCACTAAATTATGTCACGTATATGTCGCAACTACAGAACAACACTCTTTTCTTAAGCGTTAAAGGATGTCAGATATATGTTGCAGCTATGGAGCAAAACTCATTTCTCAAGCATCAAATAATGTCTCTTATCTGTAGCAGCTATGTATAAGATATGTTTCAGTTTTGTGTCAACTATGTCTCGTAGAGTGCATGTTAAAAAAATATTTACAATAAAATCGCTTCTTTAACTTTATATTATTGCAGACAGTATTTTTACTTGACATTGTAAATATATAATTGACATTCAAATTGTCCTGGAATAAGAGAGATAAAGATTTTCATAAGTATTACAAGATAAATTATTAATAGATGTAAAATAATATCCAATATTGAACTGGGTCAAGATTGTGTAATATCGACTAACATTTACCTTGATTGTTTATTTAAATATTGAGTGTCGAATCCTTGAGCCACGGGCGCTGAATAAGCACCCGTGTATTTGTAACAATAACACACTTTGATTATTGAAAATAATATAATTAAAAGATCAGAATAAACTTGGTGTTCGTCGAGTGAAGATGTTTTATTCTCCCTTAACTACTTAACATTGAAAAGAACCTGAAGACTACCGCCCTTAGCTCACAGGGTGGCAATAAATACCAGTTATATTAGTTGGCGGTCCACATACCACTATATGGCGGTCCAGAAGGTCTTTGTTAAGTAGTTATTGTAATTAGTTTAGTGTAAATTTTAAGAAGAAATTAATTAAGAAATGAGAACATGAAAAAAAAAAGAAATTAGAATAAGGGAAACTTAAGTTAGAAAAAGTAAATCTAAAGTAAAACAATGGGAGCGACGAGAAACTGGAAGAAGAAAAGAAAATTGGGGTAAAGTATCTATCCCCCATAGATATTATGCATTAGCTGATAGATGGAATTTGCGATGCCCACCAGACTAGACATTGGAGACACGTCGACATGGACGAAAATTGGGAATTCTGGAACCATGGAACCAGCCGGCGCGGCGTCAGGAGGACGCACATCCACGAAATGGACAGTGGTGGACAAGGACAAAAGTATGTGACGTGTGAGTAATTTGGCTATATTGTATTTATTGTTTTAACATTTCTCATATTGCATATAGCCTAACATAAGAATTAAATTTTTTTTAATTGAATACAATTAATATTAAATTAGGTCAAGTTTTCGTATGTTTACTAAGTATAGAAGTATAATATTCAATAAATTTAGATGGGTTTTTGTTTAACTACATTGATAAGTGATAATAAGTTTTATTTTTAATGAAAACAAGAATTTTTTTGCAATTTTTTTAATAGAGAGAATGCATCTATTGTTATAATTATTATTATGCGTAAAAATAATGATTTAATTACCAATTTTTTTCTATGAAGCAAAAATATGCTATTTAAAGATTTTTATTTTTGCGTAAGGTATATTATTTATTATTTATATTTAATTACGTATTTTCAAATGTTGACGTTATTTGACCGCGAAAACATGGGTCAAGAAATACTATGATAAGGAATTTTGTTGACAGAAGATATTTACACGATTTAAAATTACGAATTGTATTATTATACACTAGAAAAAGGTGTAGAAACAGTTTTATGATAAATCAAGATACCTATTGAGAGTATAATAGAAGGAATTATTATTTGGAGTATAATAAGAAGAGAAAAGGAAATATTTTTAAGAAGTTGGAACAAAATGGAAAATTTAACATAATGAACAAGAATAATTTTGACGGAAATATGAGTTCCCGAATAAACTTAATGATTAAGAAACAAGTTAGACAGAATTTTTATTTACCGATGATATGACAAAGACATGAAACCTAGAAAGTAGAAATGTAACAAAGAAACTATGAAATGATGTAAGACTGAAATTATTGAAAATTGATATGATTTTAAATGAATCAATTTTGAAACTACAAAGAGTATTATCCCAGATAGAGAGTCTAATCAAGATTCGATTGATTAAAAGCATTCATAAATGCAATCGAAATAAACGATGAATATTTGGACGAAACGAAAATTTAAGGACAAGTTATTAAGATGTTACAAAAAAATTGAATATTTAATGACAAAAAAAGTTATTGATAAAATAATGAAGTGTCTAAGGAGACATTATTTTGAAACATATGCATATTATATATAAATATACTTTAAGTTCTTATATTATAAATATATTTAAATATTTGAATGAATAACATAATTTATGTAAGGCTTTATAGCAGATATAACCAGAGAAATAGAGATAAGACTATTTTGTTGTGACGTTATAAAAGTGTCTATTTTAGCGAAGAAAGTGAACTATTAGTAGTTAATTGGTACCAAAAGTTAATTATCAATAATAAGTTTTTCGCAGTTGTATTTTTATGTAAATTAGGTAAATATTTTAATGGGCGCCCAGAACCATAAGTAGTATTAGTATTCAGCGATGGTAGTTGAGCCTTTTTGGTGATTTTTTTAACAGAATATAGTCTATTTTTATCACCACTTTCTTTCGATTTTTTTATTGAATTTTGAAGTTTTTTAGATGCCGATAACAGGTTTTTGACTTAAATTTTTTTAAAATCGGTCGACTTTTAGTATAAATATTTTATAATAAAGTACAATTAAAGACAATCTAAACAATAAAAACCAACTCTTGTCAAGGAGAAGGTACAAAATGAAAATTAGAAGATATTAGCACACCCATTTCGTGTTTTGAAACTAATGGTAGGGGAGCCCAAGCGGGGATTTTTGCAGTTACTCGAGCGCGTCAGATTAGCATATGGGAGAAACCTGGTACCCTGCAGATGAACCTCTACCATATATTGGCTCTTAACACAGGGGAGTTCGTTAAGGGGGGCCCGAAAAAAAAAATCTATCCTTAAAAATACTCGAAATTGTCAGATTAAGATAAGGTAAGTTAAGTACATGCAAAAGAGTGTATATTTCAAAAATCTGACGATTTGAGCAGGGGGTAAGGAAATGGGTGAGTCCCAAAATTTCACAAGAAATAAGCGAATATGTCGCAAAATAAATGACAGATCGAAAAACTAAAAAATACGTTCTCAATATATTTTAAAAATCTATCGAATGATACCAAATACGACTTCCCACGGAGAGGGGTGGGGGGTAAATTTAATATTTTATATACGAATCCCGCGATATTTCGCGAAATGAACATCAGATCGAAAAACTGTAAAATACACTTATTCGATACTTTTACAAAATCTATCGAATGGCACCAAACACGACTACCCAAGGAGGTGGGGTGGGGGGTTACTTTAAAATCTTAAATAGAAGCCCCCATTTTTTATTGCAGATTTGGATTACTTACGTAAAATTAAGTAACTTTTATTCGAAACATTTTTTCGAATTATGGATAGATGGCGTTATAATAGGAAAAAACGATTATTGGAAATGGAAAATTAAATTAAAAAATGGCAAGCGCCCACTAAAATGGAAAATTTTACTTAACTTTTTTTGGTTTTAGGACCTACTCTTCACAACCCAATAGGTCTCCATAACGCTCGAGTGACTACACATTTAGCATACTTTGCTCCCCTACCATAACTGGATCTCACCTAGACTGAGTATATCAGATCAGACAGGAATTTGGGGATGCAAGATGTAGAAGATTTTTTTAAGCGCACAACTATCCATTTTGTCTTTTTGGGACAAACCTTCTCACGACTAAGGACGTGCAAAAGGACCGGAAGCAAATTCAAGGGTATAAAGTTGCGGAAAAATACCCACCAAGTAGGTAAGGGTTAGAAAATGAAGAATTTTTAAAGTAAATGATATATAAATGAATAATTATGAAAAATGATATGAATATGTATGAAGGAAGATATTATATGAAATATGAAGTAAATGATATAAAGAAGAAATATGAATAAGAAGAAGATTTATGTTTAATAATACACTATGAAGAAAGTACTAAGTATAAAGAAAATAAAGAAAAATATTATTAGTGTGAAGTAGGTACCTGACAAGAAGAAAAAAGAGAGAATTTTTAAAAGAAGAATATGTAAAATTTTGAGAACATCAAAAGAATTGTCTTATAAAAGTCTAGTAACAGAATAAGAATTAAGAGAGTAAATTAAATTTTAAGAGTTTAAGTTGTAATTTCTTTTTAAATCTTTGAGTTAAAGTAAAGTATAAAATATAATTTGTGAGTGTAGAATTTCGCGAGATATAAAGAAAAGGAATTATGTAAGAATAGACAATATTTTACATTATTGAAGTTTGTTTTGTAAATTATGTATATGTATGTATATTTAGGTTTAATGTTTTCAAGGAAATGTTTGTGTTTTATTGGCGTATAAAAGTGAAAGTGTAAAATAAGCAAGCTTGTACATAGTTTCATTTTCATTTGGATAGGTCAGTATTAATATGACACAATTTTGACCGAAGTATAGAAAATAGTATTTGTTAGTAAACACACCGTAAAATGTATCCTAATACCAATTAAGATTTTTTTTCATTTCGTAAATCAGATAATAAAAAAAATCTTAAAGAGAGGAAGGATGGTGTCCTGGAATAAGAGAGATAAAGATTTTCATAAGTATTACAAGATAAATTATTAATAGATGTAAAATAATATCCAATATTGAACTGGGTCAAGATTGTGTAATATCGACTAGCATTTACCTTGATTGTTTATTTAAATGTTGAGTGTCGAATCCTTGAGCCACGGGCGCTGAATAAGCACCCGTGTATTTGTAACAATAACACACTTTGATTATTGAAAATAATATAATTAAAAGATCAGAATAAACTTGGTGTTCGTCGAGTGAAGATGTTTTATTCTCCCTTAACTACTTAACATTGAAAAGAACCTGAAGACTACCGCCCTTAGCTCACAGGGTGGCAGTAAATACCAGTTATATTAGTTGGCGGTCCACATACCATCATAAAATTAAAGTAAAAAATAATCTACAGCAATATAAAGTTGAGGAAACTATTATTATTACTATGTGTTGTGGACAAATGAAATACAAACATTATATAGTTTACAATTTTTTATTATATAATAAAATGTTAGAAAAAATTAAGTCACTTATTTATTCTGCCTCTCCCTTTGGTGGTGCTGTTTTCCGTGACGGGTCCAATCCGCTGCAATAGTTTCAAATTTTTTCACAGAATACCATTCATCAGTATGTACAGCATCTGAAATTTTTTCACTAAAACAACCTTTTCTAATCGATGAACCAGGGGAGAGTCGCGTGGCACACGGCACAGCACAGCACACACCACAGACATAACCTCAACTTTTCTTTTTTTTTTCACGGCTCTTAGCTCTGTTCTCTGTCTGAGGAACGTAACAGCTACGAATCTAAACTAGGTAATAATGCTCTCTTTTCACGCTTAATGTGAAATATCGCTATAAGGTAGAAAATCTACTTCTACGTTATATAGAAGTAATACGATACCGCTACAATGTATTTACATAGTATCTATACGTTTGCTATAAATATGGAGCATGTTTTGCCCCAGAAATGTAACGGAGACAGAGAAACTTTATATAGTAATACTCCCTTTTCTATCTTTAAATTCTATATCACAGCGACATAGATGGTCACTTGGGCCATCACTAGTTAATCCGTGGCTTTGACTGTCGAATATTCACGGGAAGTCGTTTCCTCACTTGCACGGTGAGTCATTGTTCCAGATGTTTCCTTACGTGACGCGCTGTCGAGACGGAACCTGTTATTTGCGGTCGGTAATTCGTCACAGTATAATAGAGAAACATTACATTCAAGTTCCTATATTTAATTTATAAAAACTTCTGATACAAGAATTAAAAAACCGCTAAACACGGTAAAATCATATAAAAATGATAAATGACAAAAGAGCTGATTATGAATATTACGTGGCGCAAAAATGATAGTTTTATTTTGAAACATGTTTCAATAATATTTCTTAAATTTGAAGCAAAGCCCATAAGGAAATAAGCAAAGCTCCATAAAGGAGCCTCAAACCGCAAACTTTATCAAAGGTGCTCTTTTGATGTATATTATTGAATATATTTTTGAAATTAAGATATTTTGAAATAATTTCCTTACGTTTAAAGCCATCCATATATAAGCCACATACCTAATAATTTTTTAATTCAGTCCCGTAACTTTGTAGCAAACTTTCAATTTTCAATTTCAAACTTTTGCCTTAATTATTAAATTTCAATTTATACCTTATTAGCCAGAGTAAGTGACAAATTACTAAAAACCGTTAATTAAAAAATATTATGTAGGTACCAGTTAACTTTGCAAAACGATAGCTTTTACTGGTAGAAATAATTTTGAAGTAAACAAGTAAATGAAGTTCTAATTAAAATATTGATTCAATTTGAAGACTATACAAAAAAGGTATTCAATCCTTAAAAAGGGTCTGAGCTTTATCAATATGACTAATGGAGTATACTGTTTCAGAATATGTATACCTAATGAACAAATATATGACTATATCGATTGATTATAATTTATATTTGACTATATCGATTATATTTTACTGGTGTCAGAAAAGAGTGTGGCAACACTTTTTTCTCTTTAAGTGCGTATCCATTACCGATGTTCGATACTTCTTCTTAAAGTGCCTACCCGTTCCGGATGTTGGCGATCGTGATGGCTATCTTGACTTTGTTTACCGCAGCGCGGAACAGTTCAGTGGTAGTCGTGTTATACCACTTTCGTAAATTTTGAAGCCAGGAAATGCGTCTTCTTCCCGGTCCACTTTTACCACGTTCTTGATTTCTCATTACATGTCCTAGATATTCTAATTTTTTTTTGTTTTGATGGTTATGATAATTTCACACACCGATGTTCGATACTAACATTTTCTAACATTTACTAACATTTTCGATACTAAATTTGCAAAAAATTATTTTTAGCGTTTTAAATAAGCACTATAAAATATCTTATTTTACAGGAGAAGTTACACTATGTTATCAGTATTAATAAAAAAAAATTAGTCCAAAAATATTGAATATTTTTTGAGATATTGAATTTGTTTATTAAATGTTACTCTATTTTCAATTGCAAAAACGCGGTTGTTGCCAAAGAAATATTCACCTGTATTAAATCTTACTAGTTTTATTTTTATGTATATTTTCGATAAATGTATTGATAAATTCAAATTTCAATTAAACTTCCCCCTAAAATGACATTTGAAAATTATTCAAATTTGTTTATAATTTGTTTTTTTAATAACGTCGCGGGGATTTAATATTTTGAAATGCCGTTTCGATAATTGGATTTTTGGGAATTTTTCACTAATTAACAAATTTTTTTGTCTTATTTTCCTCTTCTTTTTTTTTTTCTTGGAATTGTATTACTACGGGCCCTTTTAGGGTTAAGTTTCATTAAGAATGTCGAATCTCTAAGTTATAGATTCTAGACCTAAAAATATTAAGATTGGTCTAAAATCACTTAAATAAAATGTGGCTGGTTACTGAGTTACAGGGTGTTTAATTTAAAAATTAAAAATTATTTTTACCAAGTACTTTCAAACTATTTGACGCATCCTTATCATACTTGTCAGAAAGTGTGGGTACTATACAGTCTACTAAATTGTGACAAATAAAAGTTTCTAGCTACTACCAGAGGCGTACAACAGGGGATAGTTAATGGTTGACCCTTTCCAAATTCTACGCCACTGAGGGAATTACTATTTTAGCGAAATTTTCCGATTCTCCAATACTTTATATGTAAATAATATACTCTTTACTGGTAACGATTAAGTCATTAGTTTTCGAGATATTGGACGTTAAAAATGAAACGGCATAGTTATTTTGATTCATTCATTCATTCATTTTAAACTTCCAATATTTCTCAAACTGATGACTTTATCGATACCAATAACGTTAGTTACATACAAAGTATTGGAGAATCGAAAAATTTCGTTAAAATAGTAATTCACTCAGTGGCGTAGAATTTGGGAAGGGTCAATCATTCACTATCCCCTGTCGTACGCCTCTGGCACTAGCTAGAAACGTTTATTAATCACAATTTAGTAGGGTGTATAATAGCCACACTTTCTGCCAAGTATGATAAGGATACGTTAAATAGTTTTAAAGTACTTGGTAACAATAATTTTTAAATTTTTAAATAAAACACCCCGTAACTCAGTAAGTAGCCACATTTTATTTAAGAGATTTTAGTTAAATCTTAATATTTTTAGGTCTACAATCTAGATCTCATAGACTCGACATTCTTAATAAAATTTAACCCTAAAAGGGCCCTTAGTAATATAACTCCAAGGAAAAAAAGAAAAAGAAAAAACGACAAAAAAATTGTGTTAATTAGTAAAAAATTCCCAGGAACCCAATTATCGAAACGGCATTTTAAAATACTTAATCCCCGCGACGTTATTAAAAAAACAAATTATAAACAAATTTGTATGATTTTCAAATGCCATTTTAGGGGGGAGTTTAATTGAAATTTGAATGTATCCATACAATTATCGACAATATACATAAAAATAAAAGTAATGAGATCTTAAGCAGGTGAATATTTCTTTGGCAACAACCGCGTTTTTGCAATTGAAAATATAGTAACATTTAATAAACAACTTCAATATCTCAAAAAATATTAAATATTTTTTGACCAATTTTTTTTGCGTAATACTGGTAACATAGTGCAACTTAGTCTGTAAAATACGATATTTTATAGTGCTTATTTAAAACGCTAAAAATAATTATTTGCGAATTTGTTTTTTAAGTTTTATATACAATTATTTAAATAAATTGGGAGTCAAATTTAATTTAGTAAGTCTTATGTGAAAGATTTACCCTTCAGCTTTGTAGAAAAAAATCCCATAGACCTTCATTGATAAGTGAATTACCTTAGTAGTTAAAAAAGTATTTTTTTTGCAAAAATGACCCCTTTTGAATTATTTAAACAATGATCCCCTTGTATGATTTGGATACTTTCTTGAAAATATCTTTTGTACCCACCTAAACTTTGATATAAAATTTGTTTTAACCTGTACGAATTTACATTTTGACTTTTTTTTATTTTATTAGGCTATAAAGGAAGGATGAAAATTTGGGAATAGGTAGTTGAAATTGTCTATTATTATATAAGAAAAAGTTTACAATTCTACATCCCCTCCATTTTACAAAAATTGGGAAATACGGGGTGAAAAATATTTTCTCGGGAGTGAAAAAATATACGTTCAAACTATACCCGAAACTGGATAAAATGACTAATTCTAAGTAACTTTTGTTCTATAGAGTTTTTCCACTAAGTCAATACTTTTCGAGTTATTTGCGAGTGAATATGTTAATCTTTAACAAACAAAAAAACATGTTTTTGGACGATTTTTCGCAGATAACTCAAAAAGTAAGTATTCTAGCGAAAAAAATATTCTTAGTAAAACCATAGCTTATAAAAAATTGAAAAAGAATGTGTGTGTACTTTGTACGCACGTAAGAAGTTATACTTCTATTATATGATTTAAACGAAATTAATATACTTTTTATTTATATTTTATTTAAATATTAAACTAATTTATACTTACTACTTCTCAAACATTTTTAATAAAACAGTGCCAAAAATTAAAATAATTAAAGAATAAAACACACACAAACACATTAAAAATGCCACAAATGATTTCTGAACATTAATTTTCGGAAAAATTTTTAACTAAATACGTATTTTCTGAAAATAAAATTATATAATAAATATACTTACAATCATAAAATGTATAAAAAAAAATAAAAAAATAAAAGTTTTTATTGGGATTCGAACCAGCTATCAGCGCGGTTGGTATATTGGGGTTCATTCGCCTTAAACGCTTCGCCACGGAGGCGATGTGTCATTATGTGCGAAGATCGACTAACTAAACGGATTAAGCTTTTGACATTTTTGAATTAAATTAAATTATTTTGATTTTGAATTGAAATGATTTAGAATTGAAAAAATACAACAAAACATAGAGTAAGAAAACAATATATTAGGTAAACATTGATAGAAATTTTGATGGTAATCAAATTATGTAAATAAAAGTATTACATACTAAGTATGTGTTTTGGTAGGTTCAAATAGGTAGGTACCTATGATACATTTACAATTATTACGTACCTGTTGCTTTTAAAAACTATTTAAATGTCACTACAATTATAAACTTTTTTGTTTCTGTCCTCACAACAATAAAACTAATATATTATACATTTGTTTACCTTCATATTGAACAATTATTTATTATTGATAGATCATTTCAACACCCAATCAGAGCCCGTATAACGACTAATACCATACTGTCGGTGTGCGCATGCGCGCAGATAAATATAAATTCACCCTCAATCTCAATCGCGCCTAAAGAAGTATAACTTCAAAAAATGGTGTACGCGTGAGGTCTGCAAACGTCAGTAGAAGCTGAGTTGTAGCTAATGAAAAGTAGGTTCTTCTTCGTCAAATTCCAAATCGAATATTTCAATGTGAAATAACTAAAAAACAGAGCACTTTTCGGGGAAAATTCATTACAACTTTTTTAAAGTGTTTAAGAAAGGTATATTTTTGTTTTTTAAAAAAACTTCTTATATTAAGAATAAGTGAGTTACGCTCAAAATATTGTTGGTCCCTTTTATTTTTTGGTACAAAAATCGTGAAAATCACCCCCTAATTAGCTTCCCACATAAAATTAATCGTTATCGCTTCACAAGTTACTTTACTCATGTATATATTATCTATAAGTTTCATTGGTTCAATCAAAGTGCTCATTTTTGAAAAAAATTGGAAAAAATTTTTTGGAAAAAAAATTAAAATAAAACATTTTTTTTATTTTGAAAAAAAAAATGGAATTGTTCATGGAATTAACTTAAAAATTATTAGTACAGTGGAACCTCGATAAGTCGGCCCCCGATAACCCGGAAGTCCGGCTAACCCGGACCGATTTTCATCAGACAAACATTTCAATATTAAAAATGTATTTATTATGTTAAAACATTTTATCTGTAGCCTCTTTTGGAATGTCTTAAAAATATCGAGTTCCATTGATAAAACTTCGCTTGGACCATAATATATTTGAGAGATAATGGGTATTTGTGTAATTATACGATAGTAAAAATGACTCATGGCACACGGCTGCGGCGGTAGATCGACATTCATTATTCTCGGGCTATCGCAAACAACATTATTCTTTTATTTATTTCCAACTGTCTTTTAAAAAATTCTTACAATGGTCTTTTAAACAATGAAAGAGCCACTGTTCTTAAATAATATAACATCGTTCTGATGAAACTGACTGAGTTTTTTTACCTAGAAATGAACAATACTCTATACTATCTATACTATATTCTATGTATACAACTATAGGTAAGTTAGATGTGTATTGTGCATATGTTATAGTCAAAGCCCGAATTTCAGGCACTCCTAGGTTTGACTAGGCAATCCTCAGGTCTGACTGACGGTCTTAGTCAAAGTCCGAAATAAATTACAGTTTCGGCCTTTGACTAGTCAAACCTAGGAGAGACTAAGTTGGTCAGGCAAAGGTCGAAATTTAATTATATGAAATCGGGGTTTGACTAGTCAAACCCCGATCAGCTATTAAAATGTCGTAATTTGTTAGATTAGGTTTAATAAAACGTCATTTTTTAATTTTAATATGCATTATTTTTATATTGTCGTAATTAAAATAAAAAAATTGGTGTTTATTCACACATGTTGAAGCATTATGGCATTCAAGTTGCACAATACGTTAGGCCTTTTACACTTACGTAATTTGGAAGAGCATTTCTTATTGCAGTAGCATTTTATAAATCCTTGTCCTCCAAATTTAGAATCTTTTGTACTAATTTCTCTTAGAGACAGAGACAGCTTAACTTCTGGAACATCCTAGAAATTAGAAAATTTCTCTTTGCATTCTCTTATTTAATTTCTGTAAAAAAGTGTGTTTATTGTTCCGTATTTCGTACCAACTCTATATAAACCGTCAATTGTTTTACCTTGTATGATACCCAAAATATTTCAAGCATCTCCTTTGGCTCTATCAAAGCTGGGGATAGGTATTATTACAGTTTTTCCGATCGAAATTGGAGGACATTTTTTTCACTTAATTGCTTCATAGTATTAGGCTGGGCATGAAGACCTTCAATCGCATTTCCTTTATTTATTTTAATCTTTTCTGTCTGTGCACAACGCATGCACGAACGCGTGCCAAGGAGATGCTCGAAATAATTTGGGTATCATACAAGATAAAACAATAATAATTGACGGTTTATATAGAGTTGACACGAAATACGGAACAACAAACACACTTTTTTCAAGAAATCAAATAAGGGATTGCAAAGAGAATTTAAATTTCGAAGATGTTCCAAACGTTAAGCTGTCTCTAAAAGAAATTAGTACAAAATATTCTAAATTTGGAGGATAAGAATTTATGAAATACCACTATAATAAGAAATGCTCTTCAAAACCATGTAAGTGTAAAAGGGCAAACGTATTGTGCAACTCTAAATGCCATAATGATAATGCCTCAACATGCGAGAATAAACACTATTTTTTTAATTTTAATTACAGTATAAAAATAATAAACATTACAATTAAAAAATAACGTTTTATTAAACCTAATCTAACAAATTACAAATTTTAATAGCTGATCGGAGTTTGACTAGTCAATCCCCGATTTCATAAAATTAAATTTCGACCTTTGCCTGACCAACTTAGTCTCTTCTAGGTTTGACTAGTCAAAGGTCGAATCTGTAATTTATTTCGGGCTTTGACTAAGACCGTCAGTCAGACCTGAGGATTGCCTAGTCAAACCTAGGAGTGCCTGAAATTCGGGCTTTGACTATAACACATATTATATATTTCATGTTATTTTAATTATAACAGACTTTATCTACAAGTATACCGTATTTTATTAATTTTTACCATGCTCTCCGGCTAACCCGGATTTTCGATAACCCGGATCGGCCGCGGTCCCGATTAATCCGAGTTATCGAGGTTCCACTGTAATACCAAAAATCATAAAGAGTAATAAACTGTACGTTTTGCTTTTCTGAATATGTTTGCTTTTTTGTTTTCTTGTTAGACAAAAAATGGTTATGCTATGGCTGTTCAAAAGTTGCCTAAACTCGTGATTAGTTACTCGTTCAAGCCATTTTAACTACAGCTTTTTCAAAAATAAGCACTTTGAAGCAATGAAACTTACAGATTATATAAATATATACATAATCATCATTTTATAAATAATACTTAAGCAAAGTAACATGTCAAGTGGTAATGATAAAATTTATTTGTGACGCTAATTAGAGGGTGATTTTCGCGATTTTTTTACCAAAAAATAAAAGGGAGCAACAATATTTTAAGCGTAACTCACTTACTTTTAATGTTAATAAGATTTCTTAAAAAAACAAAGATAAACCTTTTCTTAAACACTTTAAAAAGTTGAAATGAATTTTCCCCGAAAAGTGCTCCGTTTTTGGGTTATTTCACATTGAAATATTCGATTTGGAATTTGATGAAGAAGGACCTACTTTTCATTAGCTACAACTCTGCTTCTACTGGGTCTACAGACCTCAAGCATGCACTGTTTTTTTTTTCAGTTTTTTATAAGCTATATTTTTGCTAAGAATATTTTTTCGCTCAAATACTTACTTTTTGAGTTATCTCTGAAAAACCGTCCAAAACATGTTTTTTAAAAATGAACATATTTACTTGCAAATAATTCGAAAAGTATTGACTTAGGGAAAAAACTCTATAGAACAAAAGTTGCTTAGAATTAGTCATTTTGTCCAATTCCGGACTTATTTTAAATGTATATTTTTCATCTTCGAGAGGAGGTATTCCCCTACATTTTTGTAAAATGGAGGGGATGTAGAATTGTAAAATTTTTCTTCTATAGTAATAGACAATTTCAACTACCTATTCCCAAATTTTCATCCTTCCTTTATTTTTTTTGGGTCAGATTGTTCTATCGGGCTACTATTCTGACTTGCTGAACTGAACATAGCTATTCTGAGGTTGTCGAAAGCTGCAATCTTCACCTTTAAAACGCACTTTTATTTGTGTCGATAGGACACTCTGATCAACATAATATGTCAATGGAAATAAAATTGTAGTTTGTAAGACATTTTTTATGGGTACACTAAACGTCAGTTCAAAAATGATTTTTACCGTTACGAAAAAAAATCTCAGGATGGATTTCTGGAAAATGATAAACGTGGCAAGCATGGACACATGGGAAGGGCTATTAATCCACAGATAAAAGCCGACATACGTGAGCACATAAACTCATTTCCCTTAATAGAATCACATTTCTGTCGTTCAAGAACTGCCAAAAAATATATAGATGGAAGTCTTAACCTGTCCACTATGTACAGATTATATAAAGAACAATGTGAAATACTACAAAAGCCTTATGGAAAGTTTAACATGTACTCTACAATTTTTTCTACAGAATTCAATATTAGTTTTTTCAACCAAAAAAGGACCAATGTGCCCTATGCCATAGCTTTAATACCGCTACGGGAGAAGAGAAAGAAAATTTAAAAATGAACTACGAAAATCATCAATTTGAAAAAGAGACAAGTAGAAAAGAAAAAGCTGAAGATGTGTCAAAAGCTGTTTCCTCGACTGATCAATTAGTTGCAGTTTATGACTTACAGTCTGTATTAAGTGTACCTTGTGGAGAGGTTTCACATTTTTTTTTATAAAAATCGTTTATCTTGTTACAACCTCACCCTGTATGACATTGGAATAAAAAGGGTTTCTGCTATTTTTGGAACCAGAGCATTGCTCAACGAGGTGCAAATGAAATAGGAAGTTGTGTATATTATTTTATAAAAGAGCAAAATGAGAGCAAAGTAAAAGATATTACTTTTTACAGTGATAATTGCAGTGGGCAAAATAAAAATAAATTTATTATTGCAATGTACATGTACTGTGTGCAGTCTATGAAAAATACCGAATCCATTACACACAAATTTTTAATAGCTGGGCATACCCAAAACGAAGGGGACAATATGCATTCCTTAATAGAAAGGGAGAAAAAAAGAAAGCTTAAGGCCAGCCCGATTTATGTGCCTGCTCAATGGAGTACTATAACAGAATTAGCCAAAAAGACCGGCCATCCTTATAAAATTAAAGCCATGATGACTGAGGAATTTCTGGACCTAAAAAAACTGACTTCCTCTTTGGGAACCAATTATAACATAAACGAGCAACTGGAAAAAGTTCTGTAGACTGACATTAAAATTGTTATGGTCAAAAAAAAATAACCCTTACATTCTTTTTTACAAGACATCTTATTCTGATGCTGGATACAAATCAATCAATATAAAATTTAAGTCTCCAAGAAATAAATTAGTACCTAGTTTATCTCAACTTTATACCAGATCTATTCTTATTCCATCTAACCTTAAGAAAGGATTGCTAGAACTTTGTGAACTCAAAGCTATTCCTAAGGTACACTGGAATTTCTATAGAAATTTGTTGGAGCAGGAAAATAAAAAAAAAACACAAAAAAATATTCCAGCAAATAATGATAGTGATTGTGACGAGTGTGAAAAAAGTGAAACATAACTAATATTTAATTTTTATTATGTTCAAAATTGGAATAAAATGTTTAAGTTATACTATTTTTTTATTTCCTTGTTTAGAAACAACTTAAATTTTTTTCCATTTTTTTATTTCAAAACAGAAATAACATGAAATTTAAAAGATTTGTTTTTTTTTTCTTTTAATTAGGTAGAAAGGAAATAAAAAACACACTTATAATGTAATCATCTACTAAAACTTCATTAGAATTACAAAAAATACTGGTCTTCAAATAATTGTTTATCTCAATAAAACGTGGTTGTAGCTGTGCGATTTTAGTTATTAGCCATTTTCTCAAAAGTAGTTATTTTAAGTTGTTTCTGTTTTGAACTTTGGTAACGATATATCGAATTTTTACTATACCGTCAGTTGATACACATTTAGACTTATTAATTACTAGGTAGACTATGCATTTGCAATTTACTTAAATTTTGCAATTGATTACTTCTGTTTAACTTAATTATTATTGTTATTATTGTAAATATATTGACGATTTATGTAATTTTAGTAAATTTGATTGTTATTGTTTTGTTTTCTTCACTTTTTATAAGTTTGGCGATAAAATTGTACAATTTTTCATGACAATAAAGCATATTTCTATTCTATTCTATTCTATTTTATTATAAAAATTGATTTCGAGCGCGTAACTGACATTTAAAATCTCTGCTCACTACAACCGTTTTTTCTGAGAGAATGGTTCATTCTACGGAAAAAATGCTAATAAATTTAGATTAGTTTTTTCCGTCTCCCCTCCCCTACTAGTGGTGTTAGGGTGTAGGAGTGGCAAACATTTTTGCATCTTTTTTGGGTCTTCTTGGATCTTTTTGGGTCTTCAGTGTCCCAAAATTGACATTCTCAGCAAAATTCAGCTTGTTCGTATAATTTTTAGAGGTTCAGTGGGATTTTCGTCCCTGACGACTGAACTATAAGCTATAAGAAGTCCTGAACCATTTTTTTCTTAGGTTGTGCAATCAGAATATCTTTCTTCTTTCTGAACCTCTTCTTCTATACACCTACCATTGCTGCAGGTCTATAAACTATCATCCATTCGGTATCCCTGATTTCATTTATAATGTAATAAAAGAATGAATCACCGACCGCAAGTAACAGCTCCAAACAGTTCCATCTCGAGAACATTCTGGCGAGAGCAATATAGGTGGAATCGGTGGAGAAAGACGAAGAGAACGTATATGGAAGGTCACACAATAACTAAAGGTG
Source organism: Diabrotica virgifera virgifera (assembly GCF_917563875.1). NCBI lineage: Eukaryota > Metazoa > Arthropoda > Insecta > Coleoptera > Chrysomelidae > Diabrotica > Diabrotica virgifera. The sequence continues at coordinate 206,991,295 of NC_065449.1, forward strand.
GCGAAGTCTAGAATTCTCGAGAATGACGTAATTTTATATTTAAGCGAATCGAGGCGTTAGGAGAGTTTAGTTTAAGCTAGAGATTTGTAAAGAAAACTTGTATAAATAAATTAATAAAGTCGTATATAAATACGAACGCTCGTTCGATTGTTACAATAATTTTACTATATGTATCCTGATTCAACCATAATGTTGCTCAGTATATTACCTGTGTTTACCTTTATTTCTATGTTAAGTCAGCTACCTTTATTTCTCTTTCGTTTATAATACATTTCTCTTAATACTTATACTTAATTAGAGTTCTTTAAAGTTCTTGTCTTTTCTATTTTGCTGCTCTTTCAGCCTACTAAAAAGGATTACTTATCTTTCTTATTACATGAGTTATCTTATCTCTCCTCCAGTAGCTTTTCTTCCCTTTTGGCGGAACGTCCTTCTTTTCTTTCTTGTTACCACTTGATAGCGGGGCCAAGAACTGAGAGAATATTGTAAGAAGTATTGTGAGAAATGTGCAAAGAATACGAAATAATAAACACAATAAAAATATAAAAAATTACAATATCTGGGACACGTAATAAGGGGACAGAGATATGAACTGCTAAGACTGATAATACAGGGAAAGATAAGAGGAGGAAAGAGTATAGGAAGAAGAAGGGTGTCCTGGTGGAAGAATTTAAGGGACTGGTTTAAAGGCAGTTCTATGTAACTCTTCTGGGCAGTGGTAAAGAGTAAAGATAGTGATGATAGCCAATCTCCGATTTGGAGACGGCACTTAAAGAAGAAGAAGAACTGGGTGAATGGGAGGATGAGGTTCTTAATAAATTTCACCTTGTTTCTGAGACCTTGGCGATCTTGGAGTTGGCCAGGTGGAATTTTCGCTTGATTCAATTCTTTATAACTTGGCTTGTAGAGAAGTTTTAAAGAGTATCTAGTCGTTACAAAGTACTTGTTACTTACGAATACCGTAAGTAACCAGGGGCGGCTCGTGATAGTAGAAGGTGGTGAGGCACACTACATCTGAGGAATTTTATTATTATGATTAGCTTCTCTTTAATGGCTGAAAAGTCGATTTTGTGACGTCATAAAGCTAGGACGAAGCTAGGACAAATATTCCTCACAAATTATCCCTGGACAAGAAATCTCCAGAAAAATAATCCCCGGACAAAAAATCCACACAAAAACTCCCGGACAAATGATCTCCACAAATTTTTTAGACAAAAAATATCCCCACAAAAAATTCCGGACAAAAAATCCTCAAGAAATATTAGCTGCCCATTAGTTCTCTAAAAGTTTTCCCGTGAATGCGATCGATTCAAATGCTTTCAGTGCATAGAGTTATTTTGAATTCCAATTCCATAAAGAAAACTTCAAATTTTATATAACAAAAGAGTGTGAGATTTTTCAAAAATCATGGAAGATATGGGGAATGAGCTAAGTCTGTGGGAATCATGTTGCAATATTATTCGCTTAAATCTTTTGCTCACTCTGATTTAAATAACTATGTTTAAAACAATTTTACAAAAAAAAACACAACCACAACATAAAACATTTTTGAAACACTTAAAAACTACTCTTGTATGTAAACGTCCGATGTGGAAGTGGAAACATTAATAAAATCATCTTTTAAGTTAAATTGTGGCTTATTTCCCATTTAGAATAATAAAATACATAAATGCCACAAAGAAATAGCTTCAGAACAATATATTAGGTGATAATGAACAATGATTTAAAATGAACAATGTTTTAAATACATATCCATAAACTTCTAAAATATAATAATCCATTCGTATATTATGTATAAAAACCGGTTGACATTACTAGTGAATAACGAACGTGGCTCAGGCTTACGTATTTTGCCCGTGCTATTGTTAGATATTTTATTATCTATTTTCTATCTAATGCGTAGATACAAATGTACTGCTCGAGTTTGAAAATAGATAATAAAATATCTAACAATAGCACGGGCAAAATACGTAAGCGTGAGCCACGTTCGTTATTCACTAGTAATGTCAACCCGCCTTACCGCGTATGCATAGACTATGATCTGCAATCGACTTGTGCTTGTAGTCGGTTCAGTTCGGCTATTCCTATTCCATTCCGCGGAACCTTAAGTAAAAAAACACGTGTTTGAGGCCGGCCTCAAGGATATATGAATTTTGTTCCCAGAATCGGTGGCACATTTTTTAAATTTTGCCGGTTTTACTGTTGTCGTTGTCCCATTTTAAGAAACGGTAGTATGCTAGACAAGGATGGTGTGAGCCTAGCTTCAACTGTAATGATTTGAGAAAGTTAGAATGAAATGCATGATGCATAGATACATATAATACTGGCACGTGTAAGACGGATACAAAGATAAAGAATCAGAGCCGTACCGATTTTAATTTTTTTCATAAAAATTAAGTTATTTAGGAAATTTCAAAAAGCTAAATTATATTTAAAAAATACAAGATCCTTTTTAACAGGTTAACAGGTATATTTAAAAGACCCCAATAAGCGTTACATCACAAAACAAAACGTTTTCGGATTAATAGGTAATCCATCATTAGTGTTAAGCCCTAAAATAATAGGTATAACCTAATTAATAAGAGACAATGTTATAAAAGTTGAGTAAGGTTAAGAATTGACAGAGGCCATACTTACAATAGCATGCATGCGTGAGCCACCAAAAAGTTATGGGTGAAAACCCTTTAAAAGTTTCAAGATCTTAAATGATACTACATATTATTATTATTACAGGTGGATGTTGCAAATATTCCTGGATATAACCCAGGGCAACACAGGACTCTAACCCACGTGGATGTGATATGCAATGAATGAACCTCACATATTTAAAATTGAGTGTCAACTGGACTGAAATTTAAAAAACTGATTATGAAAGAACGAAATAACGTAAATAGTCGATTGATATACTGGTGAGGCACTGCCTCACCTGCCTCATAGGACAAGCCGCCACTGTAAGTAACGATTACTATACAGAGGCAAATCGTTACTTTGATTACTCTGATTATGATGGTATACGTAAAATATATAATGTAAGTCATGAACAAAGATCGAATGAGAGAACCCTCGCATTCGATCTATATTTTTATCTAGATCGGTGAAGGTCGTTGTTATATCGGAATACCTATACAAAATACCTACCTACTGAGAAATGCGATTCTCGATATGATTACCAGTACTTAAATAAAAAAGTAATCATAGTAATCAAAATATTTTTATCCCTTAAACAGATCGGTGAAGGTCGTTGTTATATCGGAATACCTATACAAAATACCTACCTACTGAGAAATGCGATTCTCGATATGATTACCAGTAGGTACTTAAATAAAAAAGTAATCATAGTAATCAAAATATTTTTATCCCTTAAACAGATCGGTGAAGGTCGTTGTTATATCGGAATACCTATACAAAATACCTACCTACTGAGAAATACGATTCTCGATATGATTACCAGTACTTAAATAAAAAAGTAATCATAGTAATCAAAATATTTTTATCCTTTAAACAGATCGGTGAAGGTCGTTTTTATATCGGAATACCTATACAAAATACCTACCTACTGAGAAATGTGATTCTCGATATGATTACCGGTACTCAAATACAAAAGTAATCATAGTAATCAAAATATTTTTATCCCTTAAACAGATCGGTGAAGGTCGTTGTTATATCGGAATACCTATACAAAATACCTACCTACTGAGAAATGCGATTCTCGATATGATTACCAGTAGGGGAGACCGGGGTTGGTTGTCATACGGGGTACGTTGACATTCTGCATTTAAATTACGCGTCGTTCATAGTAAGACATAGTGCGTCGCCCTGTGCATGCCCTACGACCCTTAAAACTCGAGTTAGCCACTTTTTTTCAAAAATTCACCGGGGCTTTGTTTATAAACATTAGAAAATTTAAAACGCAACATTTAAACGACTGAAAAATCATGTTTATACAAAAAAAATTTCAAAACGATTACTGTAAAAATGAGCCGTCCATGATGCGCCAAAGTGAAGGGTTTAAAAGTAAAGCGATTCTTTCCCTCTTGATTTTATTATCAAAAACTTAATTCACAACTACACATTTATAAAAGTCGCAATACCCCCGGTTGAAATGAACGAAAATTGATGTTCTTTTTGGAGTGAATACTTCTCAGCGCTTGATATGGAAATTTGTCGCCAAATACTAAATTCGTATTTGGCGTCATAAAAAAATCGTGAGGCGAGTGGCAAGCTTGCGGTATACCGCAATATACATATTACAGTGCGTCCATAAAGTGACGCATAAATTCATTATTTCGTAAACCAGCGACTAAGGAAAAATCTCGAAACAGGTCGATTTTTATTTTTAAATTTAGATTTTCTGGCATAAATATCATACTAGTGACGTCATCCACCTGGGCGTGATGACGTAATCGATGATTTTTTAAATGAGAATAGGGGTCATGTAATAGCTCATTTGAAGGGGTATTCAATTCTATATTCAATAATATAACATTAACATAATTATTTATACAGGGTGTTGAAAAAAAATTTAAATTAAATTAATTGAGACAAAAAGAAGAATGTACGTAATTTATTTAATTCAAAATACGTTTTACTGTTATTAGAAAACAAAAAAAAATGTTTATTTGACAAATAAATATTGTTTTTTGCTTAAATTCAATGTTAAAACTGCCACTCACCTGCCTCTTGCCCTCTTGGTAGTTTGAACATTTCGTTTAAGCGAAAATCAATGTATACTTTTCAAACAATTTTTTTTCTCTATTCTGACAGCAGTAAAATGTATTTAGAATTAAAAAATTGCATACATTATTCTTCTTCTTCTGTCAATTATTTAATTAAAAAAATTTTTTGGACGCACTTTATAAATAATTATGTTAATGTTTATATTCGTGAATAGAAAATTGAATACCCTTTCAAATGAGCTATCACATGACCCCTATTCTTATTTAAAAAAATCATCGATTATGTCATCAACCTGTGTAGTTTAAAAACTACAATTAAGCCAGTCAAGAGTTAAAAATTCGGAATCTATATTTAGCTTTAGTACAAAATAATGTGTCGCACAATATTTTTTGAAAAAACTGACCAAATCAACCCCAAAGGGTTGAAACTACCTCGATCCGAACCAATGATATAAAATTCGGAATATATACTTAGTTTTACCATAAAATACGTATCGCACTTTATTTTTTTGGAAAAACTAAATAAATCCACTCCTAGAGGATTGAAATGACCCCAAACCCAGCAAATACCGCCAAACCACCCCACTAATTTAAAATTCGAAATCTACATGATTTAGTTTAAGTATAAACACATGTTTCGCACTAGATTAAAAAACAGAACAAATCAACCATTAAGGGTTGAAACCACCCCGAACCGAACCAATGATATGAAATTCGGAATATATACTTAGTTTTACCATAAAAATACGTACCGCACTTTATTTTTTGAAAAAACTGGATAAATTGACACCCTGTAGGGTTGAAATTACCCCAAACCCAGCAAATACCGCCAAACCACCCCACTAATTTAAAATTCGGAGTCTCCATGATTTAGTTTTAGTATAAAAACATGTTTCGCACTAGATTAAAAAAATCAAAACAAATCAACCCTTAAGGGTTGAAACCACCCCGAACCAAACCAATGATATAAAACTCGGAATCTATACTTAGTTTTACCATAAAAATACGTATCGCACTTTATTTTTTGGAAAACTAGATAAATCTACCCCTATAGGGTTTAAATGACTCCAAACCCAGCAAATACCGCCAAGCCACCCCACTAATTTAAAATTCGGAATCTAAATGATTTAGTTTTAGTATTAAAACATGTTTCGCTATAGATTAAAAAAACAGAAATAAAATTTTGAATCTTTACTTAGTTTTATTATAAAAACATACATGTCGTATGTATTATAATTTTTGAAAAAAATTTAAAAATCACCCCTATAGTGTTAAACTACCCCGAAGCTAGTTAATGATAGAAAATTTGATATCTATATTTAGTTTTTCCATAAAAGCATGTGACGCACTCTACTATTTTTAAACTGAACAAATCAACCCCAAACGGTTGAAACCACCCCATCCCAACCAATAATATAAAATTCGGAATCTATACTTAGTTTTATTATAAAAACATACATGTCGTATGTATCATAATTTTTGAAAAAAATTTAAAAATTACCCCTATAGTGTTGAAACTACCCCGAAGCTAGCCAATGATAGAAAATTTGATATCTATATTTAGTTTTACCATAAAAGCATGTGTCGCACTATATTTTTAAGAAAAACTTACTAAATCACCCCTCTAGAGTTGAAACGACCTTATTATTTAATTATTATTAATTATTTAAAATTCGGCATCTATAGTTGAAATCACCCTGAAACCAGTCAAACAGTAGAGAATTCAGGATCAAGTTTACTATGAAAGTATAATATGTATTCGGTATAACACCTGCCGACACAGGGGAGATGTCACCTGGTGATTTGTCCGCCTTCCTGGAAATGGCAGGATTGATAATGAACTAAGGACGACAACCCTCTTGGAGGATGCACAATGGGTCAATTGTGGCCTAAGTGCTGTGGGACTTGACTTACCCTCCCTACTCTACAGATACAACTGTATAAGGTATACCGCAAGTTTACCACTCGCGTCACGATTTTTGAATGACGCCAAATACAAATTTAATACCAACCGATAAGAGTATTCACTGCAAAAAGAACAACAATTTTCGTTGGTAAGAATCGGAGGTATTGCGCCTTTTATAAATGTGTAGTTGTGAATTAAGTTTTCGATAATAAAATCAAGAGGGTAAGAATCGCTTTACTTTTAATCCCTTCACTTTTGGCGGATCATGGATAGCTCATTTTTACAAGAATCTCTGTGAATTTTTTTTTTTTTGTATAAACGTGATCTTTCAGTTTTTCTAATGTTTCTTTTCAAATTTTCTAATGTTTATAAACAAAGCCTCGGCGAATTTTTGAAAAAAAGTGGCTAACTCGGGTTTTAAGGGTCGTAGGGTATTATATTTTTGTTTCAGTTTGTATAATAATACCAATATGTCGAATAAAAAAAAATTACTTCCTACATGTTAATGCGTCTGTTATTTTAATTGTTTATAAGCTTAAAATAACATTACTTTTTCAAAATTATTTTACAACATTCATTATAAACTTTTTAATCAAGAAATGATCTAATTTGATAAAATGATCCTTTCCCTTTGATTTGATGTCTTCAGAATTTATGTGGACCTAACAGTTCACGCATAATAACGCCATAGATCAAAGCTTTTTGGGATAAACAATTTCAATTTTGCAATAACTATTAAGTGAAACTTCTTGAAATTTTAATAGCTGAGTACTTGTGATATTGTTGCTAAACTCACGCGACATTAAAGTTTTTTGTGTATTTTTAGAAAAGTTATTAATTATTTTTTTAAAATCTACTTTTGAAGCTATTTTCCCAATAACTAAGCAACAAATTAACAAAAATAACTTTTCAAACACTCATTTTAAAGAATCTTCTATGCTTCTTCAGTAAAATTGTATCACCTTTCCGTATAGCATACCGGTCTCCACCTTTAATATTTAAAATCAAATAGAGATCTTTAATTGTTTATATATTGTTTATAAGATAAAAAGTACGTTTGATCTTTTGCATAATTTTTATATTGCATATTGTTGTAACCAAATTTACCTAAAGCAGTTCTTAGATACCTGTATCAACGGATGTCACGGAAGAGGCCATTTAATTGCTAATTTCTCTGGTCTAATATATTATATAAAAGATTGATTAGACCGGTGCTCATGTATGGGTGTGAGCAGTGGCGTAGCTGACAGGCCCGCAAGGCGGGGGGCCCGACGTTAGGAGGGGCCCCTTAAAGCCTTCAAGCTTAATATTTCTACTTTCTTTAAATTGGGGACCAAAACATATTTTCTTAATTAAGCATCGAAATAGGGAATTTGGAAGAAAGTAATGAAGCGGGTAATTGACGTAACTCTTAAGATTTGCTCACTACGGAGAGCAATGGATTGTATCCTCGCTCCGACCCTTGCTCCCTGGTATTTATATTTATTTCTTTATTTACGGGCAAGCCCAATTCAGAAAATATTATTACAAAAAAAATATTACAAAGAGAAAAGCAAAACCATAAACAGTGTCAACACAAAGAACAAATATTATAATATGTATTGGATAACAAAGCTCATAAGTTAAAGGAAAAAAGAACAGTACTATATAAAAAAAACAGACAAAGTTTAAGCTTAAAAAATTGCTGAGAGTAATTATGTCACTAACATTGTATGTTCAACAAATGGTTTTTAAATCTATCCAAGGAATTGCAAAATATATTTAAGTCATTTAGAGAATTCGCAAGTCTAAGTGTTCGTGGTAAAAAAATGTTGTAAGTGTAGTTACAGTAGCAAAAATGAAAGAATACCCATGAACAAACATATAAAATACGCTGTATTTTCCTGTCACCGTGTCACACAACCAAATGTAAGAAAGAAGAATGGATGACGGAGGAAATTCTAGACTTGATGAATGAAAGAAGAAAAAACAAAACCATTAATAAGACCCGCTATAAACAGCTTCAAAACCAAATAAGAAGAAAAATTAGGGAGGCTAAAGAAACCTACTTCTCTGAAAAATGTAAAGAAATAGAAGAACTGCAAAACACATATGACAACTTCAACCTACATAAAAAAGTCAAAGAACTAGCCGGAATAGGAAATAGAAGAACCTCAAATATATTGCTCGACAAAAATGGAAATATTATAATGGAGACAAAACGAAAACTACGACGATGGAAAGAGTATATCGAGGAACTATTTCATGACCAGAGAGAAGCTAGTACATCCGTAGATAGCCAAACGGGAGATGTAGGCCCAGAGATAACCAAATCAGAGGTTAGTCAGGCAATAAACTCTATGAAAATCAATAAATCTGCTGGTCCAGATGAATTGCCTAGCGAGCTGATAAAGTTGGTCAACGAGAAAAACCTGGACATAATAGTAGAACTGTTCAACGCTATCTATACTACTGGAATCATCCCTAGAGAAATGTTGACATCAGCCTTTGTGTGTCTGCCAAAGAAGGTGAATGCAAAAGAATGCAGTGACTACCGAACCATAAGCTTAATGTCACATACCTTGAAAATTCTATTGAAAATTATCCACGCCAGAATACACTCTAAACTGGAGCTGGATATTAGTGACACTCAATATGGGTTCCGCAATGGTATGGGTACCAGAGAGGCATTATTCTCCTTCAACGTGCTGACACAGAGATGTTTGGATGTTAACCATCCTCTTTACGTCTGTTTTATAGACTACAATAAGGCGTTTGATAAAGTAAAACATGATCGACTCATGGAAATCCTAAAAAATAAAAACCTAGATGAAAGAGATTTAACACTAATAACACACCTCTATTACAATCAGCGAGCAATAGTAAGAATTGAAAAAGAAACATCTGAAGAAATGGAAATAAAGAGAGGAGTCAGGCAAGGCTGCATACTATCACCTCTATTATTTAACGCTTATTCTGAAGAGGTAATGCGAGAAACTCTGGAAGATGAAACAGTCGGCATAAGAGTAAATGGAGTCTTAGTTAACAACATCAGATATGCAGATGATACAGTAATAATAGCCGATAGTTTACAAGACCTGCAAAGACTCATGAGTAAAATAGTAAGGTGTAGTAGGGAGTACGGACTCTCTCTCAATATCAAAAAGACGAAGTTTATGAAAATTAGTAAAAACAACCATAATACTAACGAAATCTTGATAGTAGAGGGCCAGCAGATCGAAAGAGTAAAAAAGTACACTTACCTAGGAACACTTATAACAGAAAATAATGACTACACTGCAGAAATAAAAGTCAGAATCGAAAAAGCACGTTCTAATTTTATAAAAATGAAAAAGGTCCTATGTAGCAAAGATTTAACATTAGCTCTTAAAGTACGCCTAACAAAATGTTATGTCTACAGTGTTCTATACTATGGAGTGGAATCATGGACGTTAAATGTAGAGACAATGAGACGACTTAACGCCTTTGAAATGTGGACCTATAGAAAAATTATGAGGGTTTCCTGGGTAGATAGAGTTACAAACAATGAAGTACTGAGAAGAATAGGTAAAGAAAAGGAAGTTGAACTTACAATTAAAGAAAAGAAGCTACAGTATCTCGGACATGTGATGCGGGGCGAGAAGTATGGTATCCTACGACTCATAATGCAGGGAAAGATAGATGGCAGAAGAAGCATCGGAAGAAGACGAATTTCATGGTTGAAGAACCTGAGAGAGTGGTTTGGATGCAGCTCGAAACAACTATTTAGAGCTACTGCCTCAAAAATTAAAATAGCTATGATGATTGCCAACCTCCGTAGCGGAGATGGCACCTGAAGAAGAAGAAGTGTCACACAAAAAATTGGCCAGCGCAAGTACATGTAATAATTATTATTACATGTACTTGCGCTGGGCAATTTTCTTTATGACACGTTGACAGGAAAATACAGCGTGTTTTATATGTTCGCTCATGGGTATTCTTTCATTTTTCCGACTGTATATCTATGAAAGCTTATGTAAAAAGTTTGAGTTTGTCCTGTTGACCGAGTAGGTACAAAAAGACCAATTTTTGACAGAAGATCGGGACAGCTACTATTACCATTATTAATGTTGAATAAGATTTCAGATCTTTTCTTTTTCTATGGGTTTCTAATGAAGTAATATTCAATAATAATTCAATATCTGTGTAGCTACGATATACAGGGTGTAACAAAAATACAGGTCATAAATTAAATCACCTATTCTAGGACCAAAAATAGTTCGAATGAACCTAACTTACCTTAGTACAAATATGCACATAAAAAAAGTTACAGCCCTTTGAAGTTACAAAATGAAAATCGATTTTTTCCAATATATCGAAAACTATTAGAGATTTTTTATTGAAAATGGACATGTGGCATTTTTATGGCAGGAATATCTTAAAGAAAAATTATAGTGAAATTTGTGCAACCCATAAAAATGTTATAGGAGTTTTGTTCCCTTAAACCCACCCAAACTTTTGTGTACGTTCCAATTAAATTATTATTGTGATACTATTAGTTAAATTCAATATTTTTAAAACTATTTTGGTTCTTAGTATTTTTTCGACACGGCAGTGTTTATCGAGTTGCGGCTTCTTTCCTAATATGTTTACGTAGAGATTTTATGGGGGTTTTGTTCCTTTAAACCTCCCAAATGGTTATGTACGTTCCAATTAAACTATTACTGCGATACCATTAGTTAAACACAGTGTTTTTAAAACTTTCTTGCTTCTTTGTATTTTTTCGATAAGGCACATTTTATCGAGATGTGACTTCTTTTTTAATATGGTTCAAAATATACCTAAAAATGTAAATCATAAATAAATTTTCCTATTATTATCAAGTCTCCATAATCGTACTTAGCCATATACAAATATGTGGTGGATTTGACAAATAATATGCAAAATATCTCGACAAATACTGACTTTTCGAAAAAGTACCAAGAGGCAAAGAAGTTTTTAAAGCATTGTGTTTAACTAATGGTACTACAATAATAATCAAATTGAAACGTACACAAAAGTTTGAGGGGGTTTAAAGGAACCAAACCCCCATAAAATTTTTATGGGGTGTCTAAATTTCACTATAATTTTTTCTTAAGATACTACTGCCATAAGAATGCCACATGTTCATTTTCAATAAAAAATCTCCAACAGTTTTCGATATATTGGAAAAAATCGATTTTCATTTTGTAACTTCAAAGGGCTGTAACTTTTTTTATGTGCACATTTGTACTAAGGTAAGTTAGGTTCAATCGAACTATTTTTAGTCCCAGAATATGTGATTAGATTTATGACCTGTATTTTTGTTACACCCTGTATATGTTGTTTAAAAGCTACGTATCTGAGAAAGGTATGCTGAACTATAGTCGTGAATTCTCGCATTTAAAATAAATACATTATTTAAAATGCGAGAATTCATGAATATAACGAATATAAATACCAGGCAGCAAGGGTCGGAGCGAGGATACAATCCATTGCTCTCCGTAGTGAGCACAACTTTACTCTTTCCGGGTGCAAGGTGCAATTGAGCGTTTCGTGGGCATGTTGGTAGTTTAGATGAAAGTGAATCCCAAAAAGGTAATTTTTTGTCGGTGAATCTTTTACTTTAGCCTAAATATTATGATCCTGTTTTAGCTAAATTAATCGATAAAAAAAATAACTTAAACAAATTACTTGAGCCACCAAATACAAAACGTAGTTATAAATTTGTTGGCTCAAGAAACTGAAAACAAATTTATTAATTTAATTAAAAAAAAATTGTTATTATTCAATAATTATTGATACCAATCAAGATATTTCAAAACACGATCAGCTTAGTTTTATATTCCGGTATGTTAAAATAAATTGCGATGAAAATAATTTACCTTCCAAAACAGAAGTTGTTGAAAGTTTTTTGGGATTTATTTGCATATTAGACCAAATTGCAGAAGGTCCTGTAAATGAAATTTTAAAATTTATACAATCAAAGCACCTTTCCGTACACAACTGCAGAGGAAAGGGGTATGATGGGGCAAGCATTATAAGTGGTGTATATTCAGACGTACAAAGGCGCATAACTGACATTGAAAAAACAGTTTCCTATCTTCATGTGCATCCCATAATCTGAACTTATTTTTGAATGATGCCGTTGCTGGTGTACAGGAGTTGGCTTTTTACGACATAATTAAGAGATTATATGTTTTTTTAGTGCAAGTATTAAAAGATGGAATGTACTACATATGTAGTATTATCACTTTCGATTCATCGCGTTTGCCAACCTTAAAAATGTTATGTGAAACCCGGTGGTCATCCAGACATGATGCTGTTATGGCTTTGGTCGAGATTTCCGACAAGTAATGTAAGCTTTAACGAAAATTTCATTGCTATCAAAAAACTATAAAAAATTAGAAGCTAATGCATTATTAGAGCATATGAATAATTTTTAATTTGCCGTTAACGTTACTATTCAATCTAATATACAGTAGGAAAAATGAAAGAATACCCATGAACGAACATATAAAACACGCTGTATTTTCCTGTCACCGTGTCACACAAAAAATTGGCCAGAGCAAGTACATGTAATAATTATTATTACATGTACTTGCGCTGGGCAATTTTCTTTATGACACGGTGACAGGAAAATACAGCGTGTTTTGTATGTTCGTTCATGTGTATTCTTTCATTTTTCCGACTGTACTTAACTTTATTCAACTAACATCAATCTGAAACGGCCGAGTTTAGTGTTTTTCAACTTTTTGAAAAAAACTCGTGATAAACTTCGAGAAATGAGAAATTTGTTATCCGGAATTTTAGCAGAAGCAGCAGGAATAGCAGAATAGTGGAGATTAAACCGGAATTTAAAAATAAACGGAAAAAAACGTATAAAAAAATTACGATGAGCTCAGCTGCGACGAAAAAATAACTTATAGCAAAAAAAGTTTTGAAGTTAATGTTTTCAATGTTTTAGATATAATATTGCAACAACTTACTAATAGGTTTAGGTTTGTCGGATTAAGAGACATGAAGGTATAATAGGTTTTCATGTCTATTCCCAAGAAATATATTAACACGAACCGATGAAGACTTATTAAAGAAAGGTCAAATATTTTCATTTACACATATCTTGTCGCGGGGGGCCCCCCATCTTCAGCTATGCTACTGGGTGTGAGACGTGGACTCTGACCAAAGCAATTGAAAGAAAACTTAGATGTTTTGAGAGAAAAATCCTCAGAAGAATTTTTGGTCCCTATCACGACTCTAATAGCAGCCAATACCGAATGAGAACAAATGCTGAGGTCAAGCAGATGTATAGGGCGAGCGACATAGTCTAAGAAATTAAATCTCAGAGTCTAAGATGGGCTGGTCATGTCCATAGACTCCCTAATAAAAGCCTTGCCAAATGGATCTGGGAGGAAACCCCCACAGGAAGAAGGCCCTTAGGACACCCACGAATGCGATGAAGAGATAATATAATATGGTCAGATCTAAGAACAATGGGGCTACCCACTGACCCAACTATCATGGACGACCGTTCGAGATAGAAGCGAGTTGTGCAGTCGATTCTCGATATGGAATATTCTCGATATGGAGAATTTTCTGAGAATGAACCCCATGACGCACTTAAGAATATTGTTGAAGATGAAAAATAGGGTTTTAAAAATCATGATCTTATATACAAAATTATGAGACGAAACAACAGTGTTCTTTGTATATAAAAAAAAATACAAAAACAACAGAAAACACAAAATTTCTTTGATCAAAAAATTAAATTTTCTTCTTAACAGCAAATAATCGATGTGGTATGATAAAAGATGAGACCTCAGACTCAGAATCTATTTCTATCATTAGCTCATCCTAGTCATCTACAATCTGCATTTCAATGTACTGATGAGTTGTGGGATTTTGTTTTTCACGAGTGGCCAGCTCAGTCATGGATTGGTCTACGTCTAACAATTTTAAATTGTGAGCAATAAAAGTTGCCTTACGAGCCCGTTCAGCAGTGAGCCGGTTTCTTTTAGAGGAATGAATAAAAAAAATCCATAAATACTGAAACTTCTTTCAGTCGCTGCACTGGATGAAAGCATGTTTAATCAACTACTATTTTAGTTAATTTTGTTCCGAAACATGTACCTTTTCACCATATGATTAAGTCTTGTTTTTCAATTGATTTTACAACGTATGATTTTCCAAAAAATCCCTCCCTAGACCGATAAAGTGCCAAATCTGGCATTATTTCAGCCGACTCATCACCATATTTTAAAGTTGCTAAATTATCTACAAACTCAGTTTCCTCAACTTGTTCTTCTCTGCTTAAATGAACACCATTCTAAATATTTGCACGTTAATATTGCACCAAAACAATAAATATTGACACTGTCAACACCCTTACTAGTGGTTCATGGGATTGGTAAAAACAATATACCTACATATTTTTTAAATTATAATAATTTGACTCGTATCTAGTTTTAATTTTTGTTTCGATTTTTGAAAATATAGAAAAATTTTGCCGAGAATATTGTCAAGAGAATTTTCTGGCCGAGAATATTCCCGAGAATATTCTCGAGAATATTCTCTTCTAACATCACTAGTCAAGACCCACCCCGGGTTGTAATACTACCAGAAGAAGAAGAAGAAGAAGAAGAAGAAGAAGAAGAAGTTATTATTCTTTATTTTTAAATGATCTTATGGCAGTTTTATAGAATTTTCCTTTCAGTTTCACTGAACTTTTCCGTCTCCTTATACTTATTTCATCTGTCAGGTCCTAGCTATATTGCATACACCTCCATCCACTTCCCCATTAATCCCTATTAAAAACTATTACCTTTCACAATTATTTTATTATCGAAAATTATGAATTATATAGTGGGATGGTTTTAAGAGGATCTCTCATGCTGTGCCAGGGTATGGTTTAAAGCAAGAGATTACTTCATATAAAAGGTTTATTTCGCGCTCATCATATTAATATTGTAGACATTTTTTGGGGCATTATCTTTGTCTCTAATGTTTTTCAGATATCTGGGACAACGCTGTGAATTAAACAAATTGGTAGTTCTTGTAAGTGAGGTCAATCACCAAGATTTCCTTTTGAAAATACCGATGACTGAGATTGTACCTAACAGTTGATTGGTGTTAAAATATAACACCGTGGCGAAAAATAAAAAAAAATAATTATACAGTGGAACCTCAATTATCCTCTGGTAACCGTCAGGGTCCGTACATAATTGTATAGACTACACAAGCAAAAATTTATTCAAGTTAATTTTGTTTGGGCATTGTGATAAACTAAATTCGCTGAAATGTAGGGGAAGTGCGGGTATTGCCGCCCACTTAAGCAATTTACTGAATTATTCCAAAACTACAGGTCTTGATAAAAAATGTCAACTGTCAAAATACAGTCATTTTATCTACTTCTAATTATTTAAGCCTTAAAGTATTCATTTATTTTATTTTGCGGAGTATGACATTTATTTTCACAAACCTACACTTGGGCGGAATTATCAGACTATGCGGGTAATAGCGCCCACTGATGGTATAATACCGCCCAGGGTTTACATTGTATAAAAATCAACATATATATATTTTTTATATAAAAAAACATTCAAAAAAATACTTAAGTAAAAAACATTTCAAACTACACTCTATTTGCAATAATCGCATATAAAACTTTTGTGATTATCGTAACCACTACATTCTTTATGCGCCCATTTATGGCAAACTCCGCATCTGTACCACATTTCCGATTTTCCATATTCGCCACAATAGATGCACCCTTCTTCTACGTCGCTGCTGGGATCATCGGAACTGTGGTCATTGCAAATCTCCATTTCATCGTGTAGGGATGAACCGCTTGAAGAACTATCATCGAAGACTTTCCTCGTAACACGTTTAATTTTTTTATTAACGTGTTTTACATTTTTTGAAAGTTTTTGCTTTTCTTTCTTTTGTATTTTTCTATTTTCTTTTTGCTCCAGTTCTATTTTTTCTGGAGTTGCCGTCAAAATCTTTGAAATGCCTAATTTTCTACCCCTGTTTTTTAATTTATTTTCAGTTATGACACACAATGGTGTCATTTCTTCAATCGATATATCTCCTTGTCTTTCATTTGTAATTCCTGATTTTGATGTTGAAGGAGTGACATCTGCATGAGCTTCGTTGGCTTTTGATGTACTTGGAATAACATTAGGTTCATTTGTTTCCAAGACTGCATCTTTTGAAGGCACTCGATTTGTTTCAGAGGTACAGGGAGTAAGTTCAGTTTCAGGAAGTTGTAGTTCAACAGCGGGAATATTAGAAAGGGTAGAAGGCAAAAAATCTTCGTCCGTGAAAATATTTGGTCTATATGGAACAATACCGCTTATTTCAAAGCCTTTTTGAGCTTTTTCCATGGTAGCTACACGAACGAATGCTCGATTCAAAATTTCAGATACATCAAATGGTGTTATTTTTTTGTGAACATTCATTTGAATAGGCAGATTTTAGCGGCCCAAAAAATGTCAAATCTAGTGGCTGTAGCTTATTGGACGTGTGGGGCGGAAACGATAACATAATGATCCCATTTTCACGGCAAAATTCATAAGCAGCTAAAGAACAATGACTGCTGTGATTATCTAGCAACAGCAATGCTGGGTTGTCGTTCGAAGTAGATGCGTGTTTATTAAAATGTTTAAGCCAAATCAAGAATAATTCTACAGTCATCCAGCCTTTGGCCGAGCATTCATATATGGCACCTAACGGTCCATTGCGTTTAAGCTGTTCCGACATTCGGATTCTAGGATAAATAAACATCGGAGGTATATATATCCCTGATGCACTTACTGAGCAGCACAGAGTTATATTTCGACCTCTCTCCCAACTTACAGCTTTTCCCAGTTGTTTGACACCTTTTGGAGCTACAATTTTGGATGGAACCTGCACCGTGGTAATGCCTGTCTCGTCAACATTAAATATGCGGCAGGCTTGAAAGTTATATTTTGTTAAAACTATATTTAAATTTTTGAAAAAAAGGCCTACACTTTCAGCATTAAAACCCGAAATTCTCCCTAAACTGGTTGCCTCGGGTTTCCTCAAACTAAGATTTGGATGCCGTTTTAAGAAAGCTTGAAGCCAGTCTTTACCGGCCATTTTTTTGTCATCGTTGAAGCAGTGTTTGATATTATTTTTAACCGCAAACTCGTAGACGATTTTTCGTAAATCAGTGGCCGTTAGACCATAGAACATCTTTGCCAAATAGATGCAGCGATCAGCCACTCGCTTTTCTTGTTCAGTGGAAAATATAGGATGACGACCTAGTTGTGCTGCACAAGCATTGTTTGTATTTAACCTATCTTTTAATGTAGAATATGGGATACCTGAAAAAAGAACATTAGAAAATGGATTAAAAAATAAAGATCATATATTACCAAACTCTCTTGCACTTTGCCTTTTCCCCTTTCCGCTTCTAACTGCATTTATAGCTTCCTGAAGCTGTTCTGCGCTCCATGTTGCCTTTTTCCGCGAATTCATCATTGTCTTTGGCATTCTTTATCCTAAATTAAAAATGTATAAATCAATGTATAATACCGCCCACTGGAGGGTAATGCCGCCCAAGTTGGGCGAAATTACCCGCCATCGCCATATTTCAAACAAAACAATTGTTAATCGTTATTTCTCAAAATATTGAAAGAAACTGTTTCGATTCATATATATAAGAGGACCGGTTACTAATTAATAAAAAAATCAATAAATTAAGTATAAAAATAAGTTACTCACAAATTATTTTCGAGCTCCTAAAAATTATAGTGGCACCACACAAAACACGTTGACTTCTCTGAAACAACTAAATATGCTTATGGCCGGCGACCTTGTTGCACGGTTCTCTCAGTAGTATCGTGGCGTCATTTCGATGTTGCCAAAGTTACTATTTCTCTATATTTAAGATATTTTATAGAGTGGGCGGTATTTGCCGCTGGGCGGTAATACCCGCAGTTCCCCTACACTTCATCTTGAAACAATGCATCTAGTGGTATTCTCGACAAGAAGAAACAATAAAGTAGATTGCATGATCTTACGCCGATTAACAAATTTAGCCGTTTCAAAATGTGAAGCAACAGTACAACAAACAAAAATTTCAGAATATTTTAAACCAAATTGATTCGATTGTACGAACACAAATGCCTCAAATACATATTGTCAAACAAAGCATACAAATAAAATTTGAAAGGTGGTCTGTGAATTTTTAATTTTTTTAATGTTCGGTGCCCTGACGGATAATCGAGGTGCCACTATTCAAATATTTTTGAAAAATTATCAGTGGTATGGTATGTTGATGCAATTTTTGCATCAAATGAAAAATGCAAAATTTAATTAAAAGACATTGTTACTCAAATACACTCACCGGCAGAGAAAACGGGCACCCCAAAAAATGGGTCATTTTTAATGTCTTGTATTTCCTAAACCTGATGTCCGATTTAAGTAATTTTTTTAATATGTTATAGCCTTATTCTTTATCAATATCGCTGTAATAATATTGTTGCTAGACAGGTATATTTTCATTGTATACAGGGTGTACGAATCAAACTGTGTTTTTTTCTCAAACTTTGGAACACCCTGTGGAATGTTCTAGCTTTTATAAAATACTGAAATTATAACCAAACTATAGCCTCAGGTTTTCTTAACATTCTGTTTTTTGATTCATTCGCTTATGTTGGATAATAAAAAAGTTAAGCACTTTAACAACTACCCCTGTTTTTCGTTAATACAGGGTGTTTTTACATAAGTACGGCAAACTTAAAGGGGTAATTCTGCATGATAAAATAATGACAGTTTGCTTTATAAACGTATGCCCGCAAATGCTCCGTTTCCGAGATAGGGGGTGTTGAAATTGTTCTTACAAACTGACGATTTATTTATTTCTCTAAAACGGTTTGTGACATGCAAATGAAATTTGGTAGATTTTAAGAGGTAGTTATTGCGCATTTTTTGGCATACAATTAAGAATTTTATATTCACCATTGGCGTGCATACGGGTATACATATTTTAGATATATCCCGTATGCACGCCAATGTGAATATAAAATTCTCAATTGTATGCCAAAAAATGCGCAATAACTAGCTCTTAAAATCTACCAAATTTTATTTGCATATCACAAACCGTTTTAGAGCAATAAATAAATCGTCAGTTTGTAAGAACAATTTCAACACCCCCTATCTCAGAAACGAAGTATTTGCGGGCATAAGTTTATAAAGCAAACTATCATTATTTTATCATGCAGAATTACCCCTTAAAGCTTGCCGTACTTATTGAAAAACACCCTGTATTGACGAAAAACAGGGGTAGTTGTTAAAGTGCCTAACTTTTTTATTATCCAACATAAGCGAATGAATAAAAAAACAAAATGTTAAGAAAATCTGTGGCTATAGTTGGGTTTTAATTTTAGTATTTTATAAAAGCTAGAACATTCCACAGGGTGTTCCAAAGTTTGAGAAAAAAACACAGTTTGATTCGTACACCCTGTATACAATGACAGTGTACCTGTCTAGCAACAATATTATTACAGCGATATTGATAAAGAATAAGCCTATAACATATTAAAAAAATTACTTAAATCGGACATCAGGTTTAGGAAATACAAGACATTAAAAATTACCCATTTTTGGGGTGCCCGTTTTCTCTGCCGGTGAGTGTATTTCAAAAATTAAAAAACAGTGAGAACATTCTAAAACTAAAATTTAAGAGAAACTAAAATTTATCACGACCTGCATTCAAATGAATATGTTTTATATAAAAGAATTTAATCGGGAAACGCTACGAAATTTATAGAATTTGTACAATGCGTTTTATTACTAGAATATTTCATGTAATTTACACATTCCACAGGCAATTATAAAAGCGACAGCGTTAGTTACATTTTTTTGTAGTATCAAATACGCAGGCCAAAAATAAGTTAACAAAAGTATGAAATATTAAAAGTATGACAAAATGACAAAATAAAACAAATATAAAATTGTTAGACTGTTAGACAAATAAAAATACAAAACAAAGGTTATGTTTGTATCGTCGTTTCATTTCATTGTTTGTCGTCCTATTTTGGATTCATTTGGATTTTGTTGGCTATTTTTTGTGTATTTTTTAAAACTTTTGTTTGTCATTTGTGAATTTTATAAATTTACCACAATGCAAAGTGATCATTTAAGGAAATTATTATTGTAAACTCCGCAGATGTTGGAAAAAGGTAGGCGAAACAATTTTTATTTACTATTTATTTTTCCCTGATATTTATCAATAATGATGAAAATTTTGCAAGCAATAACATTATTTCTTTTATTGTTTTAGATATTCATTGAAGCTGAAAATAATTGGAGATTTAGATCCATATACAATTCAGTCATCAGGATTGGATTTTACAGTAAAGTGTATTCCACCAATTACTTATAATGCTATTATACAGGGTGTCCCGAAAAGATTGGTCATAAATTATACCACTGATTCTGGGGTCAAAAATAGGGTGATTAAACCTCACTTACCTATATACAATAGTGCACACAAAAAAAGTTACAGCCCTTTGAAGTTACAAAATGAAAATGGATTTTTTTTAATATATCGAAAACTCCTAGAGCTTTTTTATTGAAAATGGACATGAGGAATCTTTATCGTAGCAACATTTAAAAAAAAAATTATAGTGAAATTTGTGTACCCCATAAAAATTTTATGGGGGTTTTGTTCCCTTAAACCCCCCCAAACTTTTATGTACGTTCCAATTAAATTATTATTGTGGCACCATTAGTTAAACACAATATTTTTAAAACTTTTTTGCCTCTTAGTACTTTTTTGATAAGCCAGTGTTTATCGAGATATTTTGAATATTTGTCGAATCCACCACCTATTTGTATATGGTTAAGTATGATTATAGACACCTGTTAATAATCTGAAAATTTATTTATAACTTAAATTTTTTGGTATATTTTGAAAAAGAAGCCACATCTCGATAAAAGTTGACTTACCAAAAAAAGACTAAGAGGCAAAAAAGTTTTAAAAACACTGTGTTTAACTAATGGTACCACAATGATAGTTTAATTGGAACGTACACAAACATTTGGGGGGTTTAAAGGAACAAAACCCCCATAAATTTTTTATGTAAATATAGTAAAAAAGTAGCCGCATCTCGATAAAAACTGGCTTATCGAAAAAATACTAAGAGGCAAAAAAGTTTTAAAAACGTTGTGTTCAACTAATGGTACCACAATAATGAATTAATTGGAACGTACACAAAAGTTTGGGGGGGTTCAAGGGAACAAAATCCCCATAAATTTTTTATGGGGTGGACAAATTTCACTATAATTTGGTTTTAAGGTGGGCCTTTCATAATAATAATACATGCCCGTTTTCAATAAAAAATCTTTGAGAGTTTTCGATATATTGAAAAAAATCGATTTTCATTTTGTAACTTCAAAGGGCTGTAACTTTTTTTATGAGCACATTTGTACTAAGGTAAGTTAGGTTCAACCGAACTATTTTTAACCCCAGAATGTGTGGTATAATTTATGACCATTCTTTTCGGGACACCCTGTATATTTATGCACATCTGGTAGAGTCATTGCACATTTTTCGACATACAATTAAGAATTTAATATTCACCATTGGCGCGCATACGGGTAATATGAAGGCTTAATTTCTTACTTGTATGTCAAAAAATGTACAGTAACTACGTCTTAACACCCACCAAATTTCATTTGCATATCTCAACTGGTTTTTAAGCAATAAATAAATCGTCAGTTTGTAAGAAAAATTTCAACACCCTCTATCTCAGAAATGAAGCATTTGCGGGCATAGGTTTATAAAGCAAACTGTCATTATTTTTTCATGTAGAATTACCCCTTAAACTTTGTCGCGCTTATTTAGCAACACCCTGTATTGATAAAGAACATGGCTAGTTGTTAAATTTCCTAACTTTTTTATGGTCCTACTTAAGCGAATGAATCAAAAAACAGAATGTTGAGAAAACATAAGGCTATAGTTGGGTTTTAATTTGAGTATTCTATAAATGCTAGAATATTCCACAGGGTGATGCGAAGTTTAAGAAAAAACATAGTTTCATTGGTACACCCAGTATGCAATGAAAATTTACCTGTTTAGCCACAATATTATTACAGCGATATTGATAAAGAATAAGGCTATAACATATTAAAAAATCACTTAAATCGGACAACAGGTTTAGGAAATTCGAGACATCAAAAATGACCCATTTTAAGGTGTTCGGTTAATTTTGTACCCCATTGTTTGTTTCACTTTTGAGACAGTAAATACTTATAATATAAAAAGTGAAAATTCTATTTATGTTATATATTTATGTTGCATCGAGGATATTATAATTCTATGCATTTTAACGAGCCTTCCATTTGGTTTTACTTAAATGGAAAAATTGCAATACTAACAATGCCCATACGAATAATTGAATGGGTCTGACAAATAACGTTGTAAGCGCCACATGGTTTGTTTTTGAGAAGTCAAAGAAAAAGTTTTAATATTGTGATAATGGTGAGTTTATACATTTTAAGGGTTAGTAATACAGTTTTTAAATACAAAATACAAACTGTATTACTCACCTTTAAAATGTATAAAGTCACCATTATCACAATATTAGAACTTTTTCTTTGACTTCTCAAAAACAAACCATGTGGCGGTTACAACGTTATTCGGCAGACCCATTCAATTATTGTGTATTTCTAAAACCATAAAATGAAAAATAAATCTAAAAAACAACGCAAAATCGACGTAAAAACTACGTTTTTCATATCACGTATTTAAATCGTGAATTATGGTGGGACAAATCGACGTAAAAACTACTTTTTTCATATCACGTATACGTGATAAAAATGACGTGAATTATGGTGAGACATATTCATGTGATTTTCGACGTTGAAAAAACGTGATAAACTGAAGTCGTTTGGTGATAATTATGACGTTTTTTCAATGTTTTGTAAACGTTATTTGGTTCCCTGGGGAGTAAGGTGTTCACATCAGTTCCTCGCCAATGTCTTCACAACTCATTTACCGAACGACTCTCAAGAATGGAATGTGAAGACAGCATCGACTTGCTCACTTACTCACTTGCCGCTTTGTCGGCGGCAAGTAAGAGAGAGAGAGAAGTTAAATGTGAATACTCAATCGCGCTCGCGCTAGAAGTCCTTCGACTTCAATCCCGAAAACCGAATTTTTGGGGAGCGCCGTGCAATGGCAGTAGCATGAGCAGCAGCGCGAGTGAGCTATTTACACATTCACGCTGCCCGACAAGACTGACTAAGTGTAAATGCGGTTTTTATACGATCTGACAAAGTAAACAAAGATATTAAATCAAGACTGGTCCAATGTCTGATATTTTTAAGTTATGAAATCTTACGCTTGCCGGGGCTTCATTTTTCTTCAATATTCCCCTGGAGAATCAGTTGCGCGAGGCGGTACTTTTCGTTGCTCATTATGTCTTAAGTGGCTAACTTTTCTAACTTTGATTATCAATAGCAGTTCCTTATCTGTAGGTACCTATTCTCCTCAGAACACTTTCTTTGATGGTGTGGGTTGTCTAAGGTACCTACCTATTTTCAAGATTCTTCTATAAAGGTTGTTCAAAGGCTTTTAGATCATCAGATCAGCGTTATGTTGAGCGTTCAGATCTCCGTTCCATAGAAAAAAATTGACCATGCATAGCAATGCAGAAAACGACATCTAAGGCTGATATTATTGCTACTGTTACAAAATAAGCTTTTCATTTTGATAAAGCCTTGTCGGACTACCTATATTCTAGCTCTTACTTTTTTTTATAGATAAGTTGATTGTTGAACCAGCAGCCAAAATCTTTGTATTGGTTTGCGTATTCAAGCTGTTGGTAGTTCACATATATTGGAAGGAGTAAAAATTTTTGTTCTTGGATATTTTCCTAACTTTGGTTAGAGAATCTATTCAAATTCAATAAAAGAATCTATTATTGAATTATTGAATTTTATATTTCAATAATATACTAACAGAGACCTGTTCCCGTATAAAATTGCACCCCACTCCATAATTCTGCGCGTTAAGTGTTGTCTCGCGTTCTAGATGAAAATTAATTCACCACTTCCTCAATACACTCTTCTTCATCTTCATGAGCCCATAAACAAATCTTAGTCTCCTCACTAAACAGAATTATATTTCATGTTTCGGATCCCTCTGTGTATATTTTTAAAATCACTGCAATCTAACCTGTCTATGTTTTTTGGGTCGGTACCAAGATGGGAGACGCCCGATAAGACTATAAGCCAGTAGAACTGGTCCTATGATAAACTATTTAAAGAGAGAGTGATTATCCTATAGAAGTCAGCCAGTCCTATACCACTAACATATGAATACAAAATCTGGATCCATTTCTTATATTCATATTGCCATTTTCTCGAATTGAAATTTCTGTTTCTTGCAGTTATATAATCATAAACCGGTCACTTACTTTACTTTACTTTACTTTTTGGTTTCCGGAAAATTATAGTTTCTAGGCCCAGTATTGGACTGTATCTAATGCTAGGTGGTTGCCTGGTCATAAGTCATTGTGACTGCATCTATGCGGGTAGTTTGGGCAGACTAGTAGATGTTCCATGTTCTGTATTCCTCCGCAGTCACACTTGTCATTCTCGTTGAGCAGACCCCATTTAAGAAGGTTTGACTTGGTCGGTGCTACGCCGGTTCTAAAAGAGTTCAGCATGCGCCACATCGACCAATCGCTTGAAAGCTTTGTGGAGTTTCTGTTAGTGGATAACATGGTGGTGGTTTGTCTAGCAGGACGCTAAGGAAAAGCTTTCTTTATTTCAGTCTGCCAGGATACGGTTCATGGCCAAAAAGGGGGGTGGCGGTTGTCGAAGGTTTGGAGCCTTTGGTGAATTGTTCTATGGGAGTCAGGATCCGAGAGGCCTAAAGCTTTACACAGTTTATCCAGAGCGGTTGATTTCATACACCCGGTAATGAGTCTGCAAGTTTTGTTGAGACTGACATTTACTTTCTTCGCGTGTGCAGATCTCTTCCATATCGGGCATGCGTATTTCCCCGTTGAGAAATAGCGCCCGGGTTGTTAATCTATTAGTGCTGTGGCGTGGGTTTGGCGCCCCATTTACTATTGTAAAGTTTTCTTAAAAGGTTTTTGCGCGCACCCACCTTCTTTCGGATTTTTTCATAGTGGAACCTAATTTTCGTGTGCTCTAGCAAGGTGTTATTCCAGGTGATGTTGAGTTTCTTTTTGACCAGTAAGGTCAAAACGTGTATGTTTGTACTTTGTAT
Source organism: Diabrotica virgifera virgifera (assembly GCF_917563875.1). Classification (NCBI taxonomy): domain Eukaryota; kingdom Metazoa; phylum Arthropoda; class Insecta; order Coleoptera; family Chrysomelidae; genus Diabrotica; species Diabrotica virgifera. The sequence goes on from NC_065449.1 coordinate 207,017,126, forward strand.
TATTTGTTGAATTTCTCAGACAATCTTCCTTTTTCTTGGACAGCAAAAACACAATTCTAATAAATTTTAATTAACACCAAATAAGGTAAAAGTGAGACTATTTCTTTTTTTTAACAACTTTTAAAGTGAGGTATACATATTTATTATTTGTCGTATTTATCTATCTTATTTTTTCTTAAACCAGTCTTCTAACATGCAGCTGTATATTCTATTTTATCTCTTACATATCTTGTTTTATTTATTCAATATTTCTGGTTTATCTTTAGTAGCTATTATCAACCAATTCTTCTTCTTTTCAATTCTTTTGTTTATGTGGTAGTAAGAATGTTATAAGAACTACCTCCACATCTCTTCAGACTCTGAGCAACGCGACATCGTTCAGTTTATGTAGGAATCTCAAACATTGTCCACCGTTTGTTGTGTTACATGTGTTCTAATTTCTTTTGTTATATCCGTATTTATTGATCTGTATTCTTGTGTGATTTTATCTGACAGTTTTATTCTTTATTCCAATAACTCCTTTATCCTTCGGTTTATTCTATGTACTACCATTTTCTGTTTTAGACAATATTTTCCTGTTACATTTTTAATACCGATATCCAGATTTTCGGCGATGGTATTCAGGAGCATGTCATCATAATTCAGGGTTCTTTTAATTTTTTTTTGTCTTCTTCTTGTATGTAGGCTTTAGAGCCTGTTTCTTCTTCAATATTAGCCTCCTAAATTGTTTAAATTATCGCACCATCTTTTTCTTGGTCTGTTTCGTATGTTTTCGCTTCTCTTTCTATCCAGCAGACTTTTCCCCAATATTCGTCGAAGTATGTTCATCTCTGTTGTTTCTAGTAGTAGTCTCGTTTTAGATGTGCCAGGTCTTGTCTCCACCGTGTGTATGGCAATATAGGTCTAATTGCTACTAGATTCTTGCTTTTGTGTCTTGTCTTAGGTGTTTGTTCTTCCAGATTGTGTCATTAAGAGATCCCGCCGCTTAACTTGCTTTTAAGCTTTGTTGTCGTACTTCCTCTTAATATCCCCGTTACTGGTTATATATTTATATATTCCCAGATATCTAAACCTTGCTTCCTGCTTTTATTTTCCCATCAATTTCGATTTTACATCGTAGTGGTTATTTAGATGTTGTCATACATTTGGTTTTTTCTGCAGATGTTATCATATTGTATTTCTTAGCTGTTGAATTGAATATGTGTGATAATCTTTGGAGATCGTCTTCTGTCTTGGCGATTAATGCGGTGGCGTCTAAATAACATAATATTTGGATTTATTTCTTCCCCATTCTGTAACCATGACCTTTACGTACTGCTTCTATTATTTCGTTTATTATATTAAAGAGAAGTGGGCTTAATGAGTGTCTCTGCTTTGTACTGGTATAAACTGTGTTAGTTTTCCATTTATCTTTGCCTGTATTCGATTATGGAAGTAGATGTTTGTCGATGGTTTGTATAATATTGATTGGTATGTTTCTTCTATAGAGTAGATGCACGTGATTTTTTTTGTTATGCATAATATTAGTTATCTCAAGATTCTAGTCACTTTACACAAGTGAATGTTCAGTTCTTTTTTCCCTTATTAATTCACTTCAATTCACTACAATTAAGTAGACTCCAATTCTATATCGTCTTTATTTGCTTTACCTATTCTCAAAAGATATTTATGGTACAGGTTTTATTAAAAAAAAAACAACATTCAATGAAGATTTCAAAAAACTATATTTTTGAATTCATACATGTGGTTCAAAATTTTTAAAATGCACTTCATTGTCAACTTCAAGATTCATACAATTTTAAAAGGTTTTAAATTAAAAATTAAGTTATAAAAGATTTTGGACTATATAAATTTGATATATTGTTATAGTTTGTGTATCATTATTGGTTGATAACACTTGATTGCGTTTAATAATATTGTCAAGAGACAGTCAACGTGGAATTGCTTAAGTAATACTAGAACTTGTTACTTATCCATGCAAGATTTAATAATGTATTTGTAATAAATACACGTACAGCATGCCAAGAATACCAGGTGAAATTCCAAAAAGTATTATTAACTTAAACGATTAAACGAAACATTATAAGAGTTTAATAATTTCTACTGTCATCGGTTTTCTTTTCCTTCAAGGGCCTGTTGAATTTTTCTTCATTAATGGTCAATAGCCAGGGTTTCCGCACTATCTTCTTTGACTTTTCTTAAGTTCTCGTTTGTTTATCATTTTTTTTTAATTGCGTTGAATATAATACACAATAATAAAAAACCGCTAAACGCCGTAAAAATGAGTGGCGCATAAAATATTCCAGCTACAAAAGATCTGATATGAATGTTACGTGGCGCGAAAATGGATTTTCATTTGACGCAAAACAAAATTCTAGTTTTATTTTAAAAGATTTTTCCATAATATTTGCTAAATTTGAAGTAAACGCGCCACAAAAGAGTAACTTTGATACAGTTTGAATTTTTAAACTCTTTTGTGGCACGTTTACTTCAAATTTAGCAAATATTATGGAAAAATCTTTTAAAATAAAACTAGAATTTTGTTTTGCATCAAATGAAAATCCATTTTCGCGCCACGTAACATTCATATCAGATCTTTTGTAGCTGGAATATTTTATGCGCCACTCATTTTTACGGCGTTTAGCGGTTTTTTATTCTTGTATCAGGAGTTTTTCAAAGTTATTTATAAATTAAATGTATGAAGTTGAATGCAATGTTCCTCTATTACACGTCAAGCTTTATAATTGGTCACCTTTGTTGCATTATCTCCCAAATCATCTAGTGTCCATCGAATGTACACTAGATTTTTTTCTATTCGAAATAGATTGAAAAAAAAAATATATTGAGATGGCCGGTAAATGAAGTCGGATTGCCCGTTGCCAGATCAAATTTAGCGTCGTAACCACTACAACCCATAAACCATTTGGGGAATAATCGTTAATTGGATTATACTTTTGTATTTTAATAACTTCTCTAAACGGCTTAACCGATTTTGATCAGTAAACATAGGTTTGAAACGTATTGACCAGTAGTATCTGATGGATCTAAGGTCAAGTATGATAACTGAAGCTATTAGGTACAGGAATTATTTAGCTTTCGAAACTGTTTTTCCCACAGAAAATAGATTTCATCATATTTATGAAGCCTATAACCTAAAAAATTTGAATTTTCCCGGATATGAGGTATACATCGTTAGATTCGTCTTGAGTCCTTATACAAACGCTAAGTTATTGGCACAATTCGTACGTTGAAATGTTGAGTAATTGTCGAAAAACCAAAATTTTCAAAGTTTAGTTTTTCAGTTTTTCGGCTATACTGAGCCGTGTGTACGTCTGATCCTGACGGCTTGGACACCATTTGAAAGCTTAAGTCAACACTATTGATTTGATATATTTGCGGTTCTCATGCCTCTTCTTGATCCGAATATATATACCCCCAAAAAATATGCCGTTTTGTACCTACAAAGTCCTATAGCTGGCTTATGGGTGGTCAAAAGTCACAAACTACACCGGTTCTAAATCGGCCCTGACCCCCTCTTTAAATACAGAGAAAAAATATCAAATCGGTTTAACTTTCAAACACAGATACATACATATCCACAAACATTTTCCCTTTTTTAATAAAAATTGAGTCACATTTCTAAGCTCTATAACTTTTGAATGGTATAACCGATTTTCAAAATTAGACATGCGTTGGAAGGGTAATGATCAGTTCTATTAGAAACCGCAAAGGTTGGACTTAAATTTTCGAAGTTTTTGGGAGTTTTGGGGACCAGAACGAAAAACAGACCCTAAATAGGGAGGGTCGTAAAATCGACACCCTTGGACCAAAATGGATGGTTGACATATGAATGGGCGAGTCTTTTTCTGAACTTGAAGATGGGAGTTGGCACAATTTTCAATTCAGTCAGATTTAGAAAATTGAAAATTTCGTGTATATAATAGTGTCGCGTGTAGGGGGGTGTATTTCTGCGCCACTGGCGAGAACTGCCGTTATCTGGTAATCTTTCCGATATAAAACTAACAGCTTCGATAACTAATAAATCGAAAACTATTAATTTTATCAAAAAAATTTATAATGAACATTTTTTGTTTATAATTAATATTTTTACCAGCATTTGCGGGCAAAATATAAAAAAAAAATTTCCACCCTCGAGATGAGGTGGCAACTACCCCCTTGGTAAAAGCGTCTTTCGGCATCATATAGATTTTGATCCTTGGACTATCCACTACTTATTGTCAAATTTTTAAACAAATCTATTCATTCTGTAAAAATTGCGAAGTGAAAATTTTCAGTTCCTGGACTAATTATACCTTTGGAGCTCTATAATTTCTGAACGGCTTACCTGATGTTGATCACTAAACATGAATTTGAAACGTATTGACAAGTAGTATCTGATGCATCCAAGATCGAGTATGATAACTGAACGTATTACAGGAGTTATTGAGCTTGAAAAACCGTTTTTCCCATAAGAAATAGATTTGATCATACTTATGAACCCTATAACTTAAAAATTCGAATTTTCCCAGATATAAGGTGTACACCGATAACTTTTGGATGGTACAACCGATTTTCAAAATTAAACATGCGTTGGAAAGGTAATGATCTATGCTATCAGAAGCCGCAAAGGTCGGGTTTAAATTTTTGGGAGTTTTGGGGACGAGAACGAAAAACAGGCTTTAAATGGGAAGGGCCGTAAATTCCACACCCTTGGACCAAAATGGAGAAGTAACATATGGATGGACGAGTCTTTTCGTAAACTTTAAGATGGGATGTGGCCCAATTTTCCATTCAGTCAGGTTTAGAAAATTGAAAATTTCGTGTATATATAGTGTCGCTTGTAGGGGTGTTGTGCGCCACTGGTGAGAACTGCCGTTCTCTGTGGATATTAATATTAACCATCAATCGATGAAGCCTTGCTAAAGAAGTTCAACTTTTGGAGTCAATGTCTGCAGATGAATGAGCACGATTATTTTGCTTCTCTCAGCAGCTCTTTACCAGAGAATAAAATGCAATGTTCAAACAAGTATTTTCCTAATAAACCGGGAGCGAACCACTGGGTCGCAATCCGTTTCAAGACTAAATAATTTCCATCACTTTTCAAACAACTGAATACTTACTGCCAACTGCTCAGCATTGGATAGGATAAGGCTCAATAGATTCAGTTATTACCAACTCGAGCCCTATGGCTTCGTAGAAGTGTGGTAAAAGGTCATAATAGACTTTATTAACCTTTTCAAGACAGGAAACGACCGGAATTGCTAAAACTTTCGGTACCCGGGAAACGACTTAGGTCAAATGCAAAGAAGACTTGCTTAGGTACCGGGAATTATCGTAAATACCAGTAAATGATTCATTTACGTTTAAAAATACTTGCTAAAGCAAGTTTTATCGGTGATAGTATTAGTCTTCTACTCTGTCAACGATATCGCGTTACATGCCATTTCATCCTTTTTTATGTAGGTACATATATTTGAGTGTTGATTTAGGGAAGCGCTGTCCGCACCCGTCCAGCCGGTCACATTCTAGTAAACCGGTGCCGTACCGAATAGATTAAAAAGGCTCTGCCGAGATTTTAACCACAGGATGAGCCACAATACACATCTTAGGTAGGGTGACATCCATAAACTACGTCGTTGAAAAGGGGGAGGGGGGGTCTTTGCTTATTACGACGGTATACGACAGGGGGAGGGGGCCATAAGTGCACATCCGACGTCGTTTGATGTTCAGGAATATAAAAAATATACCCTATTTTAGAATTAAAAAGAATTAGTAGGTATATTACTTTTATGGCATACTTTTTATTTCGTTTTTATCACTCACGGCCTTAATAATATTGCTAGCAATTTTTTACACAATAACAAACAATAAAACATTGTTCTACGTATTTAAACAAACGCTTCTATAAAGAACAACGTCTGGAAGCAATAAATATTAAACTGTTCATTTATTTACTGAATACTCTTAAAAAACAAATAGCCCTGATTTATGAGCTATTTATGAGCTTTCATATTCCGCAAACTAAAAATTTTGAGCTCGTTCCACTGAGCAGGAATTTAATACTTTAGTGGGGGGCTGAGTCAGCCCCCCACTACTTAAAAATAGGAATATTGAATCGGTTTTTACGGTAGAATTACGAGCTATTTATGAGCTCTTGAAATTATATAGTTTCGATTTTTGAGCTCATCCCCTTCACCCATGGTGGTACCATCACCTTTGTGTCTTGAGGTATCCTCTAACCACTGACCAATTTTCGTGAAAATCGATGAAGGTTCGCCGAAATCGAAGGTAATCGTTGATTTTTACCTTCAGTGACTGCACTATACAAAATAAATTGCAATTTACTTTTCTAAATGCGCGTAATTCGGGAGCTTATAAATTATTAAATGATATGTAGTCCTCAAATAATTAATTTAATGCATTTTTAAGTATGTACAACTTTCTCTGAAGCCGGGAAGATAGGGTGGTTTTCTTGCGAAGGGGTTGTAGCTCAATAATCGAAATGCACGTGATTTAATAGTTTATTCTTAGAGTATATAAGCAATAGGAATTTTATCCGCAATACGATATATTTTAAGCATTTTTCTCTTAAGTTAAATCAACTAAGGGTTGTTTGGGGGTGAAGGGGAGAGCTCAAAAATCGAAACTATATAATTTCAAGAGCTCATAAATAGCTCGTAATTCTACCGCAAAAACCGATTCAATATTCCTATTTTTAAGTAGTGGGGGGGCTGACTCAGCACCCCCACCAAAGTATTCAATTCCTGCTCAGTGGAACGAGCTCAAAATTTTTAGTTTGCGGAATATGAAAGCTCATAAATAGCTAATAAATCAGGGCTATTTGTTTTTTAATTTTTGCAAGTGGGGGGGGGGGCAGCAACACGGGTGTGTGAAACAATTGTACAAGAATGAATAGAAATGAAATATTTAGTCAGTAGATTATATTTATACTTAATATAAGAAATGGTCTTGAAATTAAAACAAAATAAGTACCTATCAAGATTTATATGATACAGTTAAGAAAGCATAGGACCTCCGATAAAAGTATTGTCTTTAGTCTCAATAAAGGTATTGTTATAATTAGTTGTACAGTGAATTGGGAGAAAAAAATACGCGGATATTAATAAGCTACATAGTCATAATAATTTGGATACATTCGTAAATTGTCGGATACAATTCGTAATTTTGATAGCTAACCTTAAAAAATCCAGAAATAACATGGAATTACACTAAAAGAGGGGGTCATGAGTTGCAATTGCGACGTCGTTATGAGGGGGCGGGTCAACTGTAAACGACGATTTACGACGGAAGGGGGGGAGGGTATTAAAAAGTCCAAAATTTTTACGACGTAGTTTATGGATGATCCCTAGGTCGGTAGAACCGTGGTCAAGCGCTCAATCATATTAAACCTTTATTTTTTATAAAAACTTAAAAAAATCAACCCTTTTATAATGATTGTGCACTTTTCATTACGAGAAGTTGGTAAATTATTCATTATTTTAAATTGTTATTACCTTATAAGTATAAAAAGCGGTTTTATACCGCTAAAGCGGCTTTGGGGCTGTCTAGGGCCTACGCTACTGTATACAAGGAAGGTAACAGGGCCAGTGATGAGCTTCAACCGCCTATTATTATCCCTCCCCTGGTTTTACCCAAGGTACTCATTTAATTCAGGCTGAGTCGAGTTGGGACCTATAGATATTTAAAAATGTCTAGCTGTTATCGCCGGCGCTGGGGTTCGAACCCCAGCCTACTTGCATGGAAGTCAGAAATCCTACCGCCTGAGCTAGTCCGATTCATTCATAAGTATATTAAATAAATAAATCCTTGCTGTAACCCTGCTAATATTTTTAGCTGTCGTGCTGCAAAACCAGACATATATTTTTTAGAAAAATGGACATCCTAAGTCTTGACGTCACAAAATTGGGAGGAGCTTATATTTGACTCGAAACAATTTTGTTTATGTTAAACACTCATAAGGAATTTTTAATTTATTGTTTACGTGGTTTGTTTGACAAAATAAGACTTTTCATTTAGGTATTTAGTTAAAGAAACGTGTCAATTAAGAGATTTTTATTCGTTTTTGCCCACGTGAGTTAATATAATGCAATGATTAGAACGTAAACAGTTTTGAGGTTATGTTTATTTTCAACCACTAAGGAATAAAAACCACCTAAGCAAAAACGAATAAAAATCTCTTAATTAACACGTTTCTTTAACGAAATACCTAAATGAAGTCTTATTTTGCCACACAGAGCACATAAATGAAAAATTAATTATGACCATTTAACGTTACAAACAAAATTGTTTGGAGTCAATATAAGCTCCTCCCAATTTTGTGACATTTGTGACGTCAGACTTAGGCTGTCCATTAACTTTGTACTTTGTAAAGACAAAACAAAATACATAGTCGTTTCAAAACAAAAACGACGGCGAATAAGGCAAAATGTTACTATAAACGATCATAACTTCGAAGATGCAGTCAGGTAGGATCTAGACAAAATGGGAGTGAGACAAATGTACATAGTGACACAGTACCGACAAACATAGAAAGGTGATAGTAAACGCGGCAAAGACTCACGAAGAGTTGTAACGCCATTGATAATGATGGTATAATGTTAACATCGTAAGCAACATCATATTGTAGTTTACTTAAATCATATTTTGACTTCATGTTTGTTCGTATACAAAAGTCGCTACAAAAGTACACTGTTATAGGTATTGTGTTTACACTGTTATAGGTATTGTGTTATCAATCATTTTTATGATTTTGTTATTGCTCTATTGGGACCGTGTAAGTTCGGAAGAGCGACACCTGGTTTCATAGCTCAGCAACATTTATAGCACTTTTAATTATATTGGCCAATTATATTAGTCCTGGTTACTGGATAATTTTGTCAACAGGGTTGCAAAAAAACATGTTTTTTTAATATGAAACAAAACACGTTTTTTTGTTTTAAACGTTTTTTTTTGTTTTAAACTTTTTTTTTGTTTTAAACAAATAAAACTTGTTTAAAACACATGTTTTTTTTTGTTTTAAACGTTTTTTGCTTTAAACATGTTTTTTGTGATTTTAAATTTAATATTTTAAACAAATAAAACTTAGAAGAAAACATTGTTTAAATCATATTTTCTTATACATAACATTAATTGAAGGTGAAGGGGTTTGATCTATTATTCTACTAAATAATAGATAAGAAATTGCATGGGGAACCCCAGACTATTTACTATTTATAAATTCGCATTGCAAGTTAGCTATTGCAATAACGTCTACTGTCAGTTATTTTGTAATGACCCCAGCTCATTTTTTGGCAAATTTGCTTGATCATCGCTTTAGTGGAAATAAACTTATCATCCATGCATTATCAATTATCATCCAGAAGTATTTTCAATTACTATTATTATTATCAGACAAAGTGTTGTATCATTTAAACCATATATGTGTTCTAAACATCTAATTGCGAATGTAAAACCATTAGCATGGTGGCGTTGTAAGAAAAATATAAATACTACAGCATTGAAACTTGCTCAACAGCTTCACACAGAAATTGCATCGTCAGTCAACATAGAAAGACTCTTCTCATCATACGGTTTACCATTCCAAACTACGTAATCGGCTAGGCCCACTAGGCAATGTCAAAGCTTCTAAGTTGGTTTCAATTTTTAAAGAACTTAATTCTATCAGTGATGACGTGACTGATCAGATTGATGATTTATATTACAAGATTACTATGAGACTGAAACAGTTTTGACAAATTGATTAACTCTTGTATGCAAAATGTTTTAAGTTTTCCAATTTTTTCTGTGTTCCGATTATTAATCAATAAATAATATGTATGTATGTTAAAAAGTTTATATAATGTATTTAATAATTTTTTTATGTTCATTATACATATTAATAAAGAAAATGAAAAAAAAAACGCTTGTACAATTTAAGTGTTTTAAACATGTTTTAAAGTGTTTTAAACAAAAACTGTTTTAAACATAAACAAAATTTTAAAACATGTTTAAAACAGTTGATTAAAAGAAAACGTTTAAAACGAAACAACCCTAATTGTCAAGGCCATAGCCCAAAAAAGAATAAGAAGAAAAAGTAAGATTGAGGTTATGTTATTAAAAGGTAAACATTGTACTACAAGCAAAAAAACATTAATTAAATTTACTTTAATAATTGCATAACCATCTCAATATTGTGGAGCAACATATAATTTTTACAATTTATAACACATCATTTGCGAAATCCCATTTTCTTCAATGACAGTAGGTATGAAATATACGTCAATTTGACAACTTCAATTAACAATATGAATTATTATTTAAGAGATATGTTAAGAAAGTTGCAAGATTTCTCCGCTTCTAGCTCAAGATCGTTTCTCGTATCCCCTCCAAGTACTTGCACACAGCGAATATGTGTAATATATTTTGTTCGTTGTTGTTCCGTCGGTATATGTACTATAGTAACCGTATCTAACACGAGTAACACGTAACTATATAAACAAAAAGATATTTTTGATAATGTTAGTAACCTGCTCCATAAGGGCTAGTGACTCTGGAATCAGTTTCATAATTTGCTCCAATCAAATCCAGACTATTTTAAATTATGACTGCATCATCGGCGATTTTCAAATTATTATAATTATTTTATTTATTAATCAATTTGAGTTACGCAGATATAAATTGTTACTATCATTAGAAGACATTTTTGTAAAAAAAGTATACACAATTTAACTATAATAGTTTATGTACAGTTCTCTAAACTCTAAACAAATATTAGGACTATAATTACAACACCTTGTAGCTTCACATTTCTATAATAGAAAATCAAATAAAATAACAACATAGTTTTAGAATCAGGTTTCTATATTTAGAAGTAACCAAGTATTTCGTGCTGGCAACCAATAAAGAACACATTCATTCGTTTGTGAGTTTTTTTAATGCATGCAAGATTTATAAACATACACCTGATTGGAACATTTTTTGAATAATTTATCAGTCTATACAGTATCTGTTAACCAAACAAGCCTGTTATTTACTAAAGGTCTTTATTTAAAACTGTTAGTACATTTTAAAAGACGTTATTTCGATTGGAATATCATCACAAATTTTTATTATGAGTAAATAAAACTCTACAACATAAAACAGCAGAATGGTCAATAAATTTGCATTGTAACCATTAGATAATTATTTAATTATTAATTTGTTCAAATATAATCGCCTAAAGGCGCTTTTACACGATGCATCTTTTCGTGCAACTTGCCACGTATCTCTAGAGGCAAGAGGCATGCATCTGTGCATGCCACAAAACAGAGGCAAAGCGAGGTGCTCATCACACCTAATAGAGATTTCACATTTTAAAAATGGTTACCATTGCCGATTTGACTTGTGTTTTAGATTTAGTAAATATTAAATGGAGAATTTAAATAAGCAATATATTACAATCTAGTAGAATATTTACTTGCGAGTAAATTTAAGAATTATTTAAGTCAATTTAAATTTTTTTTTCGCTGTGCATTCCATGGAGTGGAACAGTGAGAAAACATTGTACTTTGTAGTATAGAAATTGGCATGTGCTTTAAAAACATAGCACGCTGATTACAAAAATAAATAAACAAGACAAGTCTTTCGCATTTTGGGGTAACAAATAAAGACACAAGTAGTAAAAAACGTGCCTCTCGAGCATATTGATGCATGCAACCACGCACGAAAAGAGGCATCGTATAAACAAGCTTTAAGCTATGTCTACACTGGTGCAACTTCGTGTTCAACAAACGCATGCGTCACAGCGCACGGTGTAATGAACAAAAGGCAGACGCTACGCATGCCTTGTTTGAAGTTGAAAAGTAGGAATTTCATAGCGCACGGTCTGACGCATGAAGTACAAAACCTGTTGGATTTTTCGTTCAACTTCCCTTTCAATTCATGTTGTTTACTTCGCCTTATCAGTGTTATCAAAAGCAATATTGCAATTATGTCGAGTGAAAACATCACTGAGACTTGTCGTGTAGCGGCAGTCAGCAAAAAAATAATGTAACTTAGTAACTATTACCGCTGTCAAAAACAAAATAAAAAGTTTGAGATCGTATTGCTCAAACAGTTCATTCAGTAATTGAATGTTCGCGAGATCGTACTGCTCATACAGTTCATTCAATAATTGAATGTGACGCGGCTTGAAAAAATCTTTCATCCATATTCGGTTTTTCTTTTTGAAGTTTTGTACTCCTTTAGGCACGAGGATGAATTTTTACATTCCCTGGGGCATGCGCACACCGACAGTATGTTGTTAGTTGCTAAATCATCCAATTTATGTATGTATCAGCGCAACTAAGGTTTGAAAATAATACCGGGTGTCCACTTATATTTTCCCCCATTTTAACTGCCTATAACTTCTAAACGGCTTAAGATAGAAATATGCGGTTTTCGCTGAAATGTTTTATTTTAGTAAAAGTTTTGTCTGAATGGACTGAATTTTTTATATCGCTTTCAAATACGAAAAGAAAAATGGCGGACTTTTGAAAAAAACGTTGTTGACTTTTTTTAATAGAACACCCAGTATATTTTTTTGTAAATTGAAAGAAAGGTCATTCACCTATCCAGCGATATAAAGTTTTTAAAAATCGGTTGTCAAATCACTGAGTAATTAATTTTTAAAATGAGCGGTGCAACGTGGATATCACATATACTCCATCTAATTTACTTACCGTTGCACGTCATCCGCGTCAGCCACTAGGCATATTTTATTACATACGCGTAGAAATAATATTTAAAGATTTCTATAATGTTAACTTAAAGAAATACAAAATAATATTTTTAATTTAATTTGTATAAATGGATTATAAAGCGTTTTTATGAAGCACATTTGTTCGGAATACACTGTAACTATAATCGAACGAAGGTGATATTTTGACATAAATTGGTAACATTTACTTGACAGTTGCGGTGATGACACTTCATATTTGTTTATATTCTTTACTATAAGTATTTGTTTCATTATATTTACTGTTTTTGTTATGTACTTTAACGTAGGATTATACATAACTTAATTCTTGTTTTCTATTTCTAAAGTTTTTATTTATTTACATTGAATATTAATTTGTTTTGCTGTATAATCCACTTCCGCAAAAATTGTGTAATGTATTTGATTTAAAATGAATTCAAGATTTTTTTGTAGTTGGGCAACAATGTCAACTTAGATCTCTAACGTAAATAATGACCTGCAACGGTAAGTAAATTAGACGGACTGTACCTAAATAACATAACTAAGCAAAATGATATTATGTTATGTGATTTCCACATTGCATCTTTCATTTTAAAAATGATTTGCTGTCATTTGACAACCGATTTAAAAAAATTTAATATCGATGGATAGGTAAATGACCGTTTTTTCAAGCTACAAAGCGACATCGTACATTAGTATTACAGTAATACAGTAGTATTTTGTATTTTGACAACGAAACCCGATTTGGGATTCGAAACGTTAATAAAATTATTTTTCAATTTAATTGTGGCTTATTTCCCACTAAATAGTTAATCATAAAAATGCCACAAGGAAATAGCTTCAGAACAACGATATAGAGCGAGTCTACTGTAATTACTTGGGGCAATAGATGCCTTCAGTTACTTTAGGTACGTGGTAAGTCTAATGTTGATCTTACTCATATTACGTCCAATATCGTAAGCTTAATATTGTTTTTATTATCTCGTCGATTATAAGTTTAAACAATAGTGCATTTAGGGATTTTCCTAATTGACACAATTAATTCGTGGAATAGTTTTGATGAGTTATTTGGCAATAATAAGTGAATGAGTGTCTTGCAGCATAAAAGTATCAAAATGTATGTAATCTAATAGATTTTGAACCAATTTTATTTGTTTTTTAAGTACGTCGCAAAAAGTACGTTTTCTAACAATTCCTAAGCTCCTTTCACACATTAATAATTTCAAACGTGCGAGGGTTAGAACTAGAACGCACGATGACATTCCAATGGTGGCTCGAGCAATCATATGGAATAGGGTGGTTCGAAAAAAAGTGTTTAAAAGTGTTTCCCACTATCGGGGGATGGAGGAAGACAGATTTTAATCAAAACGAAACCGTAGATTTTCTTATTTTGTTAATGTCATACTCTGCATAGAGTACAAAGACTCGTTTCATATGGGCTCTCTGAACCGCAAAGTAGAATGTTTTCCTGGCGGTGCCTTTTGGTATGTTATACCTGGGTTAAGCAGAAAGCTTGAATTGAGTCAAATTTCATTTCGCTTATTCCCCGTTAGAGGGCGTTCTATCCATACTGCTATATAAATTATTTTAATTTATATCGACAATCTACGGTCGGAATGGTAAAAATCTGTCTTCCTTAGAGCCTCCTTGACAACAGGTAGACCTAGAAATAGTACTATCGGGGGATGGAGGAAGACAGATTTTAATCAAAACGAAACCGTAGATTTTCTTATTTTGTTTTTTTTTTTATTTCAGATCGCTATAGTGCGCAAAAGTTGCCATTGGTAGAGACTTACTAATTATAATTTTTTTATTAATTTGTCTTCCGGTCGCGCAATGCCATCGAAGTTAGCAAAAATTGTGAAAAACCTTAATTTTTCATATTTTTTTTTAAACAGGCCAGATGGTTTTAATTGCGTTCCTATACCATGAATTAACCACTAAAAGTATGTAAAATCAATGTAAATGCACTTATTATACATTTGTTTCATAGCTTCCGGTCGCGCAACATAAAAAATGAGTAAAATTAGTAGTTTTTGCAAAATTTCAAAGTTTGACTGTTTGGTACAATTTAATCATACGACTTTTAGAGATGCTATAGTTTAATTAAATTACAATAATATATTTAAAATCGAAGCATATAACATAAATTTTGATATACAAGTGGAATACGGTCGCGCACCTTCGTCAAAAACAGCAGACTACCGAGAGACGAGGCGAAAGTGACGAATGCCAGCGAAGCGCGTGCTGCATCAAATAAAGATATATGTGGGAATACCTCTACAATGGAGTATTTGTCTTCTCTATTACAACGAACTGACATTCCACCACCGTTTCCAACACTTAGATGAAAATACAACAGGCCCAATAGGATATTCCGGGCCAATTGGAAAGGCCCTACCTGATTGTGAAAGACTACCACTTATTGATTTTAATCCTATTGATTGTGAGAATCCAAAAGTTGACAAGCGTATTCTTAGAAAGCAACAATAATTGTACTTGCTTGAGATATCAGAAGTCATCAAGTCAGGACATTGTTCAGAAGACTTTGTAGTGGGTACGTGATCCTAGCCCAACGTCACATTCAAGATGGCTTACTACTGCAAACAGAGTTTTGCGTTTCTACATCAGCGTGTCCAACCCTTCTGAAAATCTGAGAGAGATTGTCACATTCATTCTTAAATGTTATAATATGCCTATGTGGTTTGCCACAAAAATAAACCACAAATTAATAGACGGGCCTAGACATGATTACAAAATCATTGAATCTTCAAGGTACACTTACCAGAAGAGCTTCTTGTTGATCCCGTTTTACAACGGAATGCTTACTTTGCCCATCCCGAAAATTTACTTTTGGCTATGGCAACTGATGAAAGAAACCATATCCGAGAGCTGGGCTTTAGGCGTATCATGAAGGAAAAGCAAGCAATATCTGAAAGTGACTCTATCAGAATCTTTAAACTACCAAACTTGAACTTTGAAGCTAAATAGTATTAGGAAATTATCAAATGGAACACCAGTACACTGACTCCCCTCCACTGATAAGAACATTAACTAATGAAGAGATAAAACAGTATGTGAGCAATGACTTCAAGCCTGTTATGAGTATATGTCATATGTAGATACTTTCCCATGCCATACACAGGCAGTTGAAAGATGCGTTAAGCTAGTGACCGAAGCTTCAAGTAAAGTGTGTGGACACAGTTCCAGAGACGGCTATATTAGAACCACATTATTGCACCGCTCAGCGATGCCAACTTTGACATTGGGTCAGGATCACGCACTACAAAGTCTTCTGAACAATGTCCTAACTTGACGACTGATATCTCAAGCAAGTACAATCGGTCCTTGCTATGAATACGCTTTTCAACTTTTTGAATCTCACAATCGATAAGACTTCAACAACAGCTCGTAGTCTTTCACAATCAGGTAGGGCCTTTCCAATCGGTCCGGATATCCTATTGTGCCTGTTGTATTTCCATCTAAGTTTTGGAAAAGGTGGCGGAATGGCAGTTCGTTGTAATGGAGAAGACAAATACTCCAATGTAGAAGTCTTCCCACATGTATCTGTATTTGTGGCTGTGCGCGCTTCGCTGGCATTCGTCACTTTCGCCTCGCCTCTCGGTAGTCTGCTATTTTTGACGAAGCTGCGCGACCGAATTCCACTTGAATATCAAAATGTATCTTATATGCTTGGATTTTAAATATATTATTGTAATTGAATTAAACTATAGCATCTCCAAAAGTCGTATGATTAAATTGTACTAAACAGTCAAACTTTGAAATTTTGCAAAAACTACTAATTTTAGTACTCATTTTGTATTATGTTGCGCGACCGGAAGATATGAAATACATGTATAATAAGTGCATTTATATTGATTTTACATACTTTTAGTAGTTAATTCATGGTATAGGAACGCAATTAAAACCATCTGGCCTGTTTAAAAAAAAATATGAAAAATTAAGGTTTTTATAAAAAAAATAATAATTAGTGCTTTTTTCAAGTCTATACCAATGGCAACTTTTGAGCACTATTATAGCGATCTAAAATAAAAAAAAGTTGTCACCTAAACTCTGCCATGTAAGGTTCGACCTACAATTTTCCAACCAATATGGTTGATGTCATGTGATGCCAGGGGTTAATCTGAAAAACATCCGTCAAAATCTGATAACATAATGTAACCCCAACTGTTTAAAATCAATTTAAGGGTTTTTACCCATACATTTTGGTGGCTTAAATCATGTAAACCTGTGATAACACTGATGATGGAATATTGATTCCGAAAACGTTTTGTGATACAGTCCCTTTTTAGGGTTTTTAAATACATATACCTTTTACAAAATAAGGTTTTTATTTTTTGTGATCTATGGTATACAGCCAGTACAGGAATTTTTCCTTGATATTTTAAAAAAAAGTTTTTTTCGAACCACCCTAATATGGAACCTTTCTCATTGCACGGAGGTTTGAACGTTCGGTGCAATGTGAAAGTTACCATAGGATTGCTTGAGCCACCATTGGAATGTCATCGTGCGTTCTAGCGATCGCACGTTCAAATTCTTAGTGTGTGAAAGGAGCGTTATATAGAGGATATCATTGGAAATATCATACTAAATAATATACAAGAAACTGTACAAGACAAACTTTATTGACCATCCGTTTGTCGATCAATTATTTTGAAACATCGTCAACCTATCTTAACGGTTCTACCGTCGTCAACAAAAAAAATTCTGCTTGTTCTGTTTTACCACAAGAAAAAACCAAAAACAGTGTTCTCTCAACAAAATACTTAACCAAAATATATATCTCAACAAATTTCACTAGCATTTATCATAGTCTCCAATTTACATACAAAGTTTTTTACACTGAGCGTAAATGTGATTTAATGGGGGCACAAAAGCCAACTGGCACTATTTTATCGCTGCTGGTGAAAAATGGGCTGCGGGGAGCGGCGAGACTGTGGCGGAAGAGGGGCGGCTCCTGCCGAATTCGTGGACGGACTGTTGCCGTTGCCTGCCGACAGTTTGGAAAATGCCAGTAGTGTGTCGGGGAAATTTGGCGGAGTCGCTGGAGTATTGCATGGAGTTATCACCTGAAAAGAACCGTAACATTATTTTTATAATAAAACCATTAACAAAAAGTAAATTATTTTTTCGCGCGAGACTTGGTAATCAAATTAAGCATGTATATACAGTGGCGGATCAGTCGCGGGTAAATCCCTCAGAAGGTCCAAAATTCATGAAACTTACAACCTATACAGACAAGTTCAACCCACTAAATCCGCTAGTTAAAAAAATTAAGGGAACTTAATGCATATAAGTATTATTTTATTATTTATATTGTCTTCACTGCAGCATCCATTTGGCTTGCATATTGTAGAAGCCTTGGAGGTGTCACCAGGGAAATGGACCAATAAGTCTTCAATTTAAAAATCTTTTAGTAATATTTTTAATATTTTTCAATATTATTAATGTCGCTATTAGGATTGAAAGCTTTACCTTTCAATTGCCAGATGACGCTAGTCACCTAATCTATTCACGTCAGTTGCGGTGTGGGGGATAAACTCTCGGTGTTGGTCACTTAGAGTATGGAGCAGCGCCTACGTCTCTCCGATGAGACTCCAATAAGAGTCGAAAATCGTCGATTCAGAGTGCTGGACTGCGCTCCGTATTCTAAGTGAAAAATAACATTGTTTTGCCTTCGAATTGCAACTGAATAAAAATGGTATACATTTTTATTTTTATATTAGTATTACTCCTATAGAGTAACTAGGTCCATTTCCGTTGGAACTTTATCAAGCTGCAGACGGAGGTTGTGAATTGCATAGTGCAGAATTCCTTCCCTTTTGTATTCACTGCAGCATCCAGTACTACACTTAGTAGTCATCGTTGACCGAAGATGGTTGATTGGGTCCTCGGGTAGAGTTTCACCATGTTCCCAGAGGTTTAATCCCGGCGTTTAGCCATTTTAAATTTATTTCAACATAATGTAGATTTATTTATAATCACAACCATTGTTTGGTTCTGGGGCTATTTTGCAGGTATTCAAATTCACTGATGATGGACCGATAGGTTTGAAAACGTTCTGATGAACTCATTTTATTGAATCCATTGGGATTCTAAAAATTTTTAGTAAATATACCTTTTACATAGAAGTGGTTTTTACTTCATGTTCCAGTTTGTTTCATTTTAAACAACTTTGAGAGTAAGAAACTCATAAATCGTATAAAATACTTCAATATGGAGTTCGGTGAATATGTCTATCCTTATTGGTTGCTTAGAAAATTGCAAAATAAATCATAAATTTTGAGTGTTTATAAATATTCATAACTTATGTAAAAATTCACTTAGAACCTTCTTATTACACGGAATGCTGAGACTTCTGGTGCTTAAATCATACCCTTTTGAAAGCAATTGGTCAAATAGTTTAAAAGTTATTTAATTTGTTTATCCCAAATTCACTTTTTTTGCAACACTATAAGTCAGAAAATTATGAGGTTACAATAAGACTTCGAACAGTTTATGAAAGAACATTTATAGTATTAACTTAATTAAAAAAAAATGACAAAAAGTAATTTTAAACAGTGTAAAATTATTTTGCAAAAACATGTCGATTTTTTGCTTTTTTATAAACAATTAGAGTAACTTTTTAACCGTTACCCGTAGAAAAATTATTTTTTCGTATTTAGAAAGACTGAATTTTTATACACATTTAGAAAGAAAAACAATTGTCCTAGGACAATTGGGGACGAAGTTAGCAAAAATGTTCTTGCAAAATAATTTTGCAATATTTAGAATTATTTTTTGTCATTTTTTTTTAATTAAATTAATAGTATAAATCTTCTTCTTTCATAAACTATCCAAAGTATTACTGTAACTTCATCATTTTCTGACTTATAGTGTTGCAAAAAAATTAATTTGGTATAAACAAATTAAATAACTTTTAAACTATTTTAGGTCTGAATCCCGCGTATGAAAAAAAAGTTGATTAATAGCAAGCTGAAAATTTGTTAATAGCTTAAGGGTGTCTAGTCGGATAAATTTTGACATATGGGAACACTGGAACAGGGGCAGTTTTAATTGTGGAACAGGTTAAAAATTTGAAACGGTCACACCACGAAAACGGCACATTTATTTTGTCCGACAGAACAGACTTAAACTCTCCGAACAGAGATTAAACTCTCATGCAAAAATCAGACTGCTATTTATCACCTGTCATAATTCCTGTCATTTGACATATTCTACATGTTCCACTCATTAAAACGCCCATTTGGTGATAAATAGCAGTCTGATTTTTGCATGAGAGTTTAATCTCTGTTCGAATAGTTCAGAGAAATAAGGAAGAAAAATATCGTGTTGGTGACACATCCCCCTCCAGGCTGAAACCAAATTTTTCGAGTAATATGGTCATCTATAATAATAACCTATATGTTTCCTGCAGCCGATTTTGATGATATACATAGTTATAAACAAATGAAGATCAAAAAACGGTAAATTTTCGCTTTTTTCGTCTCTTACTAAAAAATTGGGCATTTTAAACAAATTTGAGAGTAATAAACTCATAAACCGTATAAAAAACTTCAATATGGCGTTCGCTGAATATGTCTATCCTTATTGGTTACTTAGAAAATTGCCAAATAAATCATAAATTTTTAGTTTTTATAAATATTCATAACTTATGTAAAAATTAACTTAGAACCTTCTTATTACATGGAATGCTGAGACGTATGGTGCTTAAATTACACCCTAAATTCCAAAGCAATTGGTCAAATAGTTTAAAAGTTATTTAATTTGTTTATCCAAAATTAATTTTTTTTGCAACACTTAAGTCAGAAAATGATGAAGTTACAGTAATATTTTGGATAGTTTATGAAAGAAGAAAATTTACAGTATTAATTTAATTTAAAAAAAATGACAAAAAATAATTATAGATATTGCAAAATAATTTTGCAAAAACATGTGAATTAAAAAAATGGGGGGGGGCTAACTTTGTCCCTAAATGTCCTAGAACAGTTGTTTTTCTTTCTAAATGTGTATAAAAATTCAGTCTTTCTAAATATGAAAAAATAATTTTTCTACGGGTAACGGTTAAAAAGTTGTTCTAATTGTTTATAAGTAAGCAAAAAATGGACATGTTTTTGCAAAATAATTTTACACTGTTTAAAATTATTTTTTGTCATTTATTTTTAATTAAGGTAATAGTATAAATGTTCTTGTTTCATAAACTGTCCGAAGTATTATTGTAACCTCATAATTTTCTGACTTATAGTGTTGCAAAAAAAATGAATTTGGGAAAAATAAATTAAATAACTTTTAAACTATTTGACCAATTGCTTTGAAATTTAAAATATCATTTAAGTACAAGAAGTCTCGGCATTCCGCGTAATAAGAAGATTCTAAGTTAATTTTTACCTAAGTTACGAATATTTATAAAAACTCAATATTTATGATTTATTTTGCAATTTTCTAAGCAACCAATAAGGTTGGACATATTCAGCGAATGCCATATTGAAGTTTTTTATACGATTTATGAGTTTCTTACTCTCAAATTTGTTTAAAGTGCTTAACTTTTTGGTAATAGACGAAAAAAGCGATAATTTACCGTTTTTCGATCTTCATTTGTTTATAACTATGTATATCATCAAAATCGGCTGCAGGAAACATATAGGTTAATAATATAGATGTCCATACTACTCAAAAAATTTGGTTTCGGCCTGGAGGGGGATGTGTCACGAGAAAAACCTTATTTCTCTGGACTAGCAGAGTTTAAGTCTGTTCTGTCGGACAAAATAAATGTGCCGTTTTCGTGGTGTGACCGTTCCAATTTTTTAACCTGTTCCACAATTAAAACTGCCCCTGTTCCAGTGTTCCTATATATCAAAGTTTATCCTACTAGACACCCTTAAGCTATTAACAAATTTTCAGCTTGCTATTAATCAACTTTTTTTTCATACGCGGGATCCAGACCTATTTGACCAATTGCTTTAAAATTTAGGGTATGATTTAAGCACCAGAAATCTCAGCATTCTGTGTAATAAGAAGGTTCTAAGTTAATTTTTACATAAGTTATGAATATTTATAAAAACTCAAAATTTATGATTTATTTTGCAATTTTCTAAGCAACCAATAAGGATAGACATATTCAGCGAACGCCATATTGAAGTTTTTTTATACGATTTATGAGTTTCTTACTCTCAAAGTTGTTTAAAATGCTTAACTTTTTGGTAATAGTCGAAAAAAGCGAAAATTTACCGTTTTTTGATCTTCATTTGTTTATAACTATATATATCATCAAAATCGGCTGCAGGAAACATATAGGTTATTATTGTTATTATTATAGATGTCCATACTACTCAAAAAATTTGGTTTAGGCCTGGAGGGGGTTGTGTCACCAACAGGATATTTTTTTCCTTATTTTTCTGAACTATTTTATTGATTTGCAACTCCCCGAACTTTTGTTAATTTCAGAACTTTATATTGAGTCATGTATTAGTATGATCTGTATACGAATTTATTTATTAATAAAATAAATAGAGATGATTCCGTTTCGATTTAATTCGAGTCTTTCGCCTTCCTCTTATACGTGTTTCAGCTTCCAAATTTCATCAGGAAGACTTTGTGAGAGAACTGAATTGAACCGACGCGTATACCATTATTAGTTAAAATAATGCACCAATATAAGACATGCTAATTCGATAGCGATTAAAGTAAGCTGTAAAAACCCAAGATAATAAAGACTAGGTATAGGTCGATGTTAGGAATATTATTTATTATCTATTAGGTACTGCCTACATCAACAATTTACCTATTTATTAACAAGTATTGAGATAAGATACTTATTTACTATTCTAACTGGGAAGTAAGCCACAATTCAATTTAAAAAATTATTTTATTAACGTTTCGACTTCCACTTCGGACGTCGTTATCAAAATACAAAATATTAATAAAGTAAACAAAAATGTTGTTGCTTAGTAAAAAAATTCTTCTAATAATTTAATTTAATCTGACTCATTCATATCGGCAATTCAGACATATTCATATTATACCATAAAGTAGAAGACTTTAAAATGACATTGCCAATATTTATGAGTTGCGTTCCTGGAACGACTTTATTGAAAGATGGTTCATTCGGCTTCAGTAGTTTTACAATAAAACTTAAGTTTTCTGAATGAACACATTAATATTTTGCATTTGGAAAATTTGTTATATTTAAAAATTGTACGTAACCTCAAAAAGTTTACATTATTCGGGTGTTTCTGTCCAGCAGAATATAATCATTTATTTTTATTTTTCATTTTAAACTGTTCTTTTCAAATACGACTATTACAGCCATCAACTATTAATTATTTGCTCTTATGAAAATAATTTAAAGTTTTGTCCTTAAAAAACTAAAACTGTGTATGAGTGGATATTCGAATTCCAGACAGATTGACAAGAGTATTCACGTGCAATAATCGAAAACCTTTGTTCAATGTTCCTAGACATTTTGCATGAATATTGTCTCTAAAGTTATGTATCATTAAAGCGATATTTTTACTCTAGACCAGGCTAAAAAATAGAATAATTATTTTTGACCTGCGACTACGTCTACTAAAACTAAAACGAATAATACTTTCTCCATTGAGTACAGTGTTTCAAGGTTTTTCACTCCGAATTTCATAAACACGCATCAATTTTTCTTGAATTTATAAGAATAAGTACCTACCCTATCTCAAAGTGCGCTTTATCTTGGGTGTGGAATCCACCTCAACTGGGAGGTTGGAACCTTTATATTAAAAATAACACCAAAAATCGTTAGACTCTAAATTTTTTAAGCAGACAATATTCTATAGAGAAAATAACTAAATTAAAGAATTCTATAGTAAAATAAAAATTTTAGAAAAAACTCTGCAGAATTACTGGATAACGGTCAATTTTACTGGAAAAATGTGAAAGAATAATTAAAGTACTTCAAAAAAGCATTAAAATGATTCTTTTCAAAACTCTGTAGTGTAGCATATAAATTAATGGTAGGGGAGGAAAGTACGCTAAATTTGCAGTTACTCGAGCGTTATGGGGACCCATTGGGTTGTGAAGATTAGGTCCTAAAACCGAAAAATTCAGTAAAGTTTTCCATAAAGTTGGGGACTTTCCATTTTTTAATTTATTTATTTAATTTATTTATTTATTTATTTCCAACAATCGCTTTTTCCGATTATAACGCCAACTATCCATAATTCGAAAAAATGTCTCCAATAATAGTTGCGTATTTTTACGTAAAGAATCCAAATCTGCAATAAAAATTGGGGGCTCCTATTTAAGACTTTAAAGTAACCCCCTGGTAACATTCGATAGAATTTTGAAAAATATTAAATACGCATTTTTAGTTTTTCGATCTGACGTTCATTCCGCGAAATATTCGCTTTTTTTGTGAAACTTTGTGACTCGCCCATTTCCTTACGCTTCGCTCAAATCGTCAGATTTTTTAAATATACACTCTTTTTGCATGTACATACTTACTAACTTACATTATCTTAATCTGACAATTTCGAGTTTTTCTAAGGATAGATTTTTTTTCGGACCCCCCTTAACGAACTCCCTGTATTAAAAGCCACTATTACGGTAGAGGTACCTTTACAGGATACACGGTTTCTCCCCATGTGATAATCTGAGGCGCTCGAGTAACTGCAAAAATCCCCGCTTGGGTTCCCCTACCATAAGGGAATTATAAGTAAAATAAAGTCGATTTCTAGTTTTTTCGTGAAAAAAAAAACAATACTACCCTTGCTATTTCCACCCTAATTGCAATTAAACGTTATCCACTTCAAATTAACTTTATTTAAGCATCTGTAGAGGGATCGAAAAGTTTGAATAACCAAAACTTCATTGAGGCTGTATTTTTTTAAGCCAAACATTTTCCAGGCATTAAATTTTAAATTTTGAATTTTATGACTACAACAATCTAGCAATTTCTTCTGCTCAACGAACATTTAAAAATAAAATCGTTAAACAACAAATCCATTTTATGAAATGCTTCGTACCTCAATAAATTACAAAATCCAAAAAAATAAATTTCAGAAGTTTATTTCTTCTTGTGAAAACGTTAAGAAACAATTGAAGAACAAATGTTGCCAAAATTAAGTAGTACCTTTTTGACAAAAATGTAGGATTTGCCCCAGTTCTTCAAGGAGCAAAAATATTTTTGGGGGAAATTTTTCGAAAGAAACCAATGTGGGCCAATTCCTCGTAGCCAACCTAAAATATTCTCTATAGAATATCTATATTCTTACAGAAAAAATAGATTTTTAAAAGAAACTGTTGAGAAACATCTAATTGTCTACCGTTTTTATGAGAAATCTGAAGTATAAAAAGTACAATTATTGTAAGATTTGGTTTTAGCTTTTAATACATACACTTTAAAATTCATAGTGCATTTTGTTGAGTGTTATGTTGAATTTTTTCTACATGTATTATTGATAAAGATCAATTTTTTATTGCATATTATCGAAAAAAGTCGTGCATATTGTATGCGCATATACTTTACGATTGAATATGTATATTTTCCTAAGTCTGGTTATGACGGAAGTGAATTTTTTACGCAAATGATCTTGACGTAATATTTAATGCTTAGAACACTTCTAGAAACGAAATAGTTGAAGACTTACGTTTATAGATATTAAAGCTGCTTTTGATTCTATAAATAGAGAAGTAATATGGTCAGTAATGGAAGATCTGCAAATCCCGCAAAAGATAGTAAGCGTGGTAAAAAGTACATATAGAAACATACTTGCTAAAGTACAAATAAACGGAAACAGATCGCCAATAATAAACCTAAGGAGAGGAATAAAACAAGTGGACAGTCTCAGCCCAGTTCTGTTTATATTAGTAATGGATAGAGTAATGAAGAGCGCTAAAAAAAGGTCAAGGCAATTACAGTCAATAATAGGGTACAGGAATTTGTACCAGTGAGAAAGAAGGGATTACTATATGCAGATGACTTAGTAATAATAGCAGACAATAAAGAGAAAATGCAAAAATTAATCAATATATGGGTGGAGGAAATAGAAAATTTGAAAATGGAGGTAAATGTAAAGAAAACGAAGACCATGATAGTAACCCAAAAGAAAAGGGAAGAAATAAACCAAACGATATTTAGATGCAAAAACGAAATAATAGAAACAGTCTCGACGTTTGAATACCTTGGAGTAATAATATCAGAGGATGGAAAGATAGATCAAGAAATCTCATACAGAGCGAAAAAAGCAAATAAGATCTAGAATGCACTAAATAAAACAATATTTGGAAAGGAAGAAATAGATCAAGAAATAAAACTGAAGGTATACAATGCAATCTCTGTGCCAACTTTAATATATGCAAGTGAGACATGGGTAAACAATGCAAAAATAGACAGTACAATAAACGCAGCGGAGATGAAGCAGCTAAGAAAAATAGCAGGAAAAACTAAATGGGACAGAATAAGAAATAAAGATATTAGACAAAGACTGAAACAGGAATCGATAATAACCAAGATACAAAAAAGAAAATTAAAATGGTATGGACACATTAACAGAATGGACCAGGGAAGACTACCAAAGCAGGTGATGGAATCGAAAAGATATGGTAAAAGAAGGAAAGGGAGGCCAAGGAAGAGATGGATCGATCAGATTATAGAAATTGGACAGGAAAAAGGAAAAACACATCAACAAATGAAAGAGTTAGCAAAGGACCGCAAGAAATGGAAGATATGGATAGAGGATGAATAAAACTTCCGACGCCCCTGAGGAGCATAAGGAGTTTCGAGAAAGAAGAAGAAGAACACTTCTAATCATACTTTATCGTTCTTCTTCTTCTTTCTTGGGGTTTTTGGTTTTGCTGCAAGGCGATTACCAGGTATTTTATCGTTTATCTAAGACATGTTCATATGACAATCATATTAACATGCCATGGTCTATGCTGTATATAGTATATAACATTAAGAGACAGAAAAAGAAACGGAGACATTCGAAGAAAGGCGAATGTAAGAAAATCATAAAGAAAATAGCAAAACAAATGAAGATGGGACAGTCATCTGGCAAGAAAAAAATCTCTCAAGTGAACCAAAGACCGGACAAACCAAGGACGATACCTTAAATAGGATAACAGAAAACTATATTTCAACTGCATAAAATGAAATTTGGAAACGTTTAGAAGAGGCCTGCGGCGGTAGTGCATCGCAATTTTGTTAACTACATAATTTAGAAAATATTTCCAAGTAAACAATTTAACTATCAAATGCATTAAATTTTCATTATGTTTTAAAATAGTATGTTTAGTTTTTTAAATACTATTTCTTAAATTTTCTAGAATATGTTTTAGTACAAGGGTCTTCCAAAAAGTAAAGAACGATTGCGCATCGTTACTGCGAGGATTTTTGCAGTTACTCGAGCGCGTCAGATTATCATATGAGGAGAAACCTGGTACCCTGAAGATGTACCTGTACCATATATTGGCTCTTAACACAGGGGAGTTTGTTAAGGGGGGGCCCGAAAAAAAAAATCAATCCTTAAAAAAACTCGAAATTGTCAGATTAAAATAAGGTAAGTTAAGTACATGCAAAATAGTGTATATTTAAAAAATCTGACGATTAGAGCCGGGCGTAAGGAAATGGGTGTGTCCCAAAGTTTCACAAGAAAAAAGCGAATATTTCGCGAAATGAATGACAGATCGAAAAACTAAAAAAATACGAGCTCAATATTTTTTTAAAAATCTATCGATCGATACCAAACACGACTTCTCACGGAGAGGGGTGGGGGATAAATTTAACATTTTAAATACGAATCCCGCGATATTTCGCGAAATGAACATCAAATCGAAAAACTGTAAAATACACTTATTCAATATTTTAAAAAAATCTATCGAATGGCACTAAACACGACCCCCCACGGAGGTGGGTGGTTGTTACTTTAAAATCTTAAATGGGAGCCCCCATTTTTTATTGCAGATTTGGCTTCCTTACGTAAAAATAAGTAACTTTTATTCGAAACATTTTTCGAATTATGGATAGATGGCGTTATAATCGGAAAAAACGATTGTTGGAAATGGAAAATTTAATTAAAAAATGACAAGCGCCCACTAAAATGGAAAACTTTACTTAACTTTTTTTGGTTTTAGGACCTACTCTTCACAACCCAATAGGTCCCCATAACGCTCGAGTGACTAGCATACTTTGCTCCCCTACTATAATAATCAAACAACAGAAATAAGGATCAGGATATCAATAGCAAGAAATGCGTTTTGTAAAAATGAAAACAATTCTCTTCAACAGAGACCTTAGATTAGAACTAAGAGTAAGAGCTTTAAGATGCTACGTGTTTTCGATACTGCAATATGGACTTGAAAGCTGGGTATTGATGCAAGAACACATAAATAAGCTACAGTCATTTGAAATCTGGTGAAAATCCTGTCAAATGTGACGTACATAGTATCTATAATTCGGTTTTTGAATGCGCAAAACGGCAAAAGGTTCTGACAGAGGTCCACGTGACAAAACGAATGGGAGCAGCCCTTGATTTCTTGACCCGATATGACAGTGATGGTGACAAATTTCTCGATCGTATTATAATGGGAGACGAAACTGCGAAGGAATTGCTGAGTGAAAAGGAGTTTGGAAATGACGAAGAACTCAAAGATATAGTAGTATCCTGGTTCAGACGTTTGGCGATAGAGCCTACAACACAGACGTCAAACTTATTCCACGGTATGATAATATAGTCCAAGAGGCAGCGCTGAAAAAGTTCTCTGAATTTACTAAAGCTAGTTATTTCACAGTTGATTACTGTGATTGTGTAGAGGAACATACTGCGGTCGGTCAAGCGAAACGTAGATCCGATGGTACTGACAGCTTGTCAAAGTTGCTTACCTGCGGAGGTAATTAAATCCATTTACTAAGGCTGAAAATCAGTACACACATTCTAAATTGAATATAAATAAAAGTTATTATAGTCGGTCAGCTGTATGACGGGACAGAGCCGGTCGGTCGGTCCCAATGAATGTACAGGGTTATTCATTATATTTTGACCCCCATCTAAACTGCTTTATTTACAGAATTAGAAAAAATGTAAAATACAAAAGGTATTCGATTTTTTAATTATGATTTTTTGACATATATATCGTACTAGTGACGTCATCCATCTGGGCGTGATGACGTAATCGATTTTTTTAAATGAGAATAGGGGCCGTGTGCTAGCTTATTTGAAAGGTTATTCAATTCCCTATTCAGTAATATAAACATTGACATGACTGTTTATACAGGGTGTCAAAAAAAATTTAAATTAAATTGTTTAATGAATTCAAAAAAAAATTGGACACCCTGTATAAATAATGATCTTAATGTTTATATTACTGCGTAGAGAATTGAATAACCTTTCAAATGAGCTAGCACACGACCCCTATTCTCATTTAAAAAAATAGTCGATTACGTCATCACGCCCAGATGGATGACGTCACTAATACGATATATATGTCAAAAAATAATTAAAAAATCGAATACCTTTTGTATTTTACATTTTTTTCTAATTCTGTAAATAAAGCAGTTTAGAGGGAGGTCAAAATATAGTGAATAACCCTGTACATTCATTGGGGCCGACCGACCGGCTCTGTCCCATCATACAGCTGACCGACTATAATAACTTTTATTTATATTCAATTTAGAATGTGTGTACTGATTTTCAGCCTTAGTAAATGGATTTCATTACCTCCGCAGGTAAGCAACTTTGACAAGCTGTCAGTACCACCTGTTCTACGTTTCGCTTGACCGACCGCAGTATGTTTCTCTACACAATCACGGTAATCAACTATGAAAAAACTAGCTTTAGTAAATTCAGAGAGATTTTTCGGCGCTGCCTCTCCGTCTATAAGTGCCTTGACAACCAAAGCAACTACATTGAAAAATATCCTCATTTCTATGATTTTGTAAATAAAGTTTTTTAATTTCTTATGCCAAACCGTTCTTGTCTTTCTGGGCGACTAATGCAGAGAGAGTCTATAATTTGGAATAAATTCAATATCTCAAATACTAATTGTTTTTTTGAAAAATGCTCAGACCCGTCGATTAGTATTTCAAATTGTCATTTTTTTCATACAATAATAATGTATACAGGGTGTCCCAATTTAGAGATATGACGTCATCGTTGATTTTCTTAAATGGCAACACTGTCATTTTGATAGGGTGTGTAAAGTTATACACAACTGCAAAATTTCAAATTTTTGTTTTGAGGGCAACATTATGAGTATTTGCTTAATTGAAATAATTAAATTCAATTATTATTTGATTACTTGTTTTTCATAACTTTGTTATTTTTTATTATCTTGTAAATGATAGGGAACAAAATTTTAAATTTTGCAGTTGTGTATAACTTTACACACCCTGTCAAAATAGCTATCAAAATGACAGTGTTGCCATTTAAGAAAATCAACGATGACGTCATATCTCTAAATTGGGACACCCTGTATACATTATAATTATATGTCAAAAAGGACAATTTGAAATACTAATCGACGGGTCTGAGCATGTTTCAAAAAAGCAATTAGTATTTGAGATATTGAATTTATTCCAAATTAGACTCTCTCTGTATATCTTTTCTGAGTTAAACGCATTTAAAATATTTCAAACTTCTGAGAAGTATTTTAATACTTATGTAGGTTCATAATTATTCTAAAAGTTACAGTTCCTGTCTTGTTTAACGATTATTTTCGTTTAATATACATACTATTTAAGCCTTCTATGGTGCATCAAGGATACTTTTATAACCATCTATTCAGAATTAAAGAGAGTATTATTGGTATCATTGATTTTAATTAATGTTTTTACTACGATTTCATTAGGTTGCTGATAAATAATTAGATGTATGCATTAGAGATATTTATTCCCGATGATAATAGTCGGAATAGATAATATTATGTTATTTTTTATCGGAAATTTTTTATGAGTCACTTCTCGTTGTACCTACTGTGTACACGTGGAACATCTGCAGCCGGATGCTGAAAAATATGTTTCTGTTTTTTTTGTGTAAATAGCCTGCATATATTTTTCAAATTGCTAAAAATTGTTGAAGAAAGAACCCCGCAGAAAGCTTATAGGAAATGGCTCTCTGTCAAATGCTCCGAAACTTTGGGTTCTGGTAGTCCTTGATGTGTAGAATAAAAGACTCAATGAGCGCATAGCTCCAAAAAATCATGGTTTTAAGATACAAGCCTCTGAAGTTATAGGTCCAATGAAAACGTTTGAGTTGGAATAAATTCATTTTCTCGAGAATGGGCGACTCTGGAGGCAAATTACAAGTAAGGTCGATTTTTATGTTTAAATTTAATTTTTTGGCATATTTATATATCATACTCGTGACGTCATCCATCTGGGCGTAATGGGTCAATCGATGATTTTTTTAAATAAGAATAGGGGTCGTGTGATAGCTCATTTGAAAGTTTATTCAATTCTATATTCAATAATATAAACATTAACAAAATTATTTATACAGGGTGCCCAAAAAAATTTTTTAATTAAATTAATTGAGACAAAAAGAAGAATGTATATAATTTATTTAATTCGAAATACATTTTACTGTTGTCCGAAAACAGGAAAAAATGTTTATTTGATAAATAAATATTGTTTTTCGCTTAAATTCAATATTAAAGCTGCTACCCACCTGTCTCTTAGCAGTTTGAACATGTAATTTAAGCGAAAAGCAAATATTATTTTTCCAATTAACATTTTTTCTGTTTTATGACAGCAGTAAAATGTATTTGAAATTAAATAAATGATATACATTCTTCTTTTGTCTCAATTAATTTGATTAAAAAAAATTTCGGGCACCCTGTATAAATATTTATGTTAATGTTTATATTAGTGAATAGAGAATTAAATAACCTTTCAAATGAGCTATCACACGACCTCTTTCGCTTAAATTAAATGTTCAAACTGCTAAGAGGCAGGTGGGTGGCAGCTTTAATATTGAATTTAAGCGAAAAACAATATTTAAGTATTTATCAAATAAACATTTTTTTCCTGGTTTCGGACAACAGTAAAATGTATTTCGAATTAAATAAATTATATACATTCTTCTTTTTGTCGCAATTATGTAATTTAATTTAAAAAAAGTTTTGGGCACCCTGTATAAATAATATTGTTAATGTTTATATTATTGAATAGAGAATTTAATAACCTTTCAAATGAGCTATTACACGACCCCTATTCTTATTTAAAAAAATGATCGATTGCGTCATCACGCCCAGATGGATGACGTCACTAGTATGATATATATGCCAAAAAAATTATAATTTAAAAATAAAATTTATCTCCAGAGTCTCCCATTCTCGAGGAAATGAATTTATTCCAACTGAAACGTCCTCACTGTACCTATAACTTCAGAGGCTTATATCTTAAAACCATGAATTTTTGGGGCTATGCGCCCATTGAGTCTTTTGTTCTACACATCAAGGACTACCAGAACCCAAAGTTTCAGATCATTTGACAGAGAGCCATTTCCCAGAAGGGGTCCTTTCTGAACAAACAATAATTATAAAAACAATTTTTTTATGTGTAGATTCAAATATAAATACAAAGTCACAATGTGACAAGCATATTTTATATAAGGAGCAGATTAAGCAGCTAAGTACCAAAAACAGAAAAAAGGTAATTTTACACACCTTAAATATGTATTTTGATGTATGTACCTTTTAAGTAGCCGAGTTCCAAACAAAAATAATTTGTTTCCGTAGTTGGCAATGCTTTTTCCTGCATTATATACTTCGCAATGTGTTTTGTTTTCTCAATATAATAGAATGGATATAAAAACGATGATAACATAGTCCATTGAAATGTTACATTTTTAGGCCATACCTTGCATTTGTTAGGAGTCAATTTTATTTTTCATTTTTTTATGCATTAATATGTGCAGGGGGATCAGTAGAAGCTTAAGTTCAAGTTTTTGGCGTCGCCACCCTTGTCCCCCTGCCGCCATCTTGGAAAAGGGGTGCAAAGGGGTTTCGCGTTATATCTCGTAAACTACCAACACAACACGGAAAATCTAATAACACATAAAATGTAGCAAATTAAATTTTCTACAATATTCTTTCTATCACTTTTTATCGTCAAGTGACCAACAAAAAAGATATAAACAAAAATAAGTAAAAATTTTTTAACAAGTTTCCTTTTGGAGGTTATAACTTTTTTTCAGTTCATTTTACAATAAAATAACATTATAGCAATTTTGTAGAGGTATTTTCAGCGAGCAATTTCCACTATAAAGGTGTTTAATTCTATTTATTTATCTAGGTTTTACACACAAATTATATTCTAAATTTCAAAGTAATCGGTCAAATAGTTTAAAAGTTATTTAATTTGTTTATCCCAAATTAATTTTTTTTGCAACACTATAAGTCAGAAAACGATGAGGTTACAGTAATACTTTGGACAGTTTATGAAAGAAGAAGATTTCGGCCTCTATTTCTACGCTCTGTACTTTTATTCGCACTTTTAATTATATTGGCCAATTATATTAGTCCTGGTTGCTGGATAATTGTCAAGGCCATAGTCCAAAAAAATAATAAGAAGAAAAAATAAGATGCAGGGCCCGGATTACGTACACTCGATACGCATCGTATCCGCCATGTTTTACCGTAGGGAGTGATTACGAAACCTCTTTCCCTACGTTGTCGATGCGAGTCAACTCGAAGGCACTGCTCGACACCTACGACCCTGTCGAGTTGCTAACTCGAACTATCTATCTCTCTCTGATAGATCGGTGATCTCCTATAACGCTTTCTCTCTTGCCGGTCCAAGCATAAAAATTAAGAAAAGTGAATACATAATGACATAACCTACTTACTTCATACTTTGATTTTTTCAATTTAAAGATAATTGTAAATCGTTAATCAAACGATATTGATTATACGGTTTTGATAATAATTCTCAT
Organism: Diabrotica virgifera virgifera; assembly: GCF_917563875.1. Taxonomy (NCBI): domain Eukaryota; kingdom Metazoa; phylum Arthropoda; class Insecta; order Coleoptera; family Chrysomelidae; genus Diabrotica; species Diabrotica virgifera. Next base: position 207,050,765 of record NC_065449.1, read on the forward strand.
GTTTTGAACATTAAAAAAATATATTGTTTAAATCTCCCAGTGAGGTGTTATTATACTCATTACACGGACAGAAGTTCTCTAATACTTAATACTTATTCCTATTTTAAAAATATGTGAAGGAAAGCTCTGAGACAGAATTCGATGAAGTGAATAGGTAGTTAGCAGTGACCATTACGACCTTTAGTAATATTTTTATATATCCCATCTATAAAAATCATAATTAATCTCAAATTCTACTCAAGTTCGAAAATCATATATTTATATATCTAGGTACACGTTATCACTGTATCATCCTTAGAATATAAAATAAACGTTTATAACAATTAAATATGTAATAAAAACTTTATTTTATATTCGATTGTAATAATTATTGAGGTTAATGAGAGAAATTCCTTGGCATATAACGTGCACATCATTCCATTTGTTCGAAATATTATCCCGTAGGTTCAAAAATACGAAAATTGCCGATGATTTTCTGACAGTGTACTCGAACCCAGTTCGTAATCACTTTTTGGCTTCGATGCGTATTCGCATCGAGTTTGCCTACGGTTCGTTTTGCGATCTCGCATCGAGTGTTCGTAATCCCGCTGCAGGTTATGATATGCAAACGTAAACAATTGTATGTAGTAAATAAAATTAGTTATTAAAATGCAGTACTGCAAGCAAAATACAATTAATTAAATTTACCTTTATACAGTGCTAGTCAAAAGTCCGTACCACCCCTCGTATCTTTTGAACGGTTATACCTATAATAGTGAAATTTGGAGATAGGAAATAAACGGACGTAAGCTTCTTAACTAGTCATGACAGGTGACGTAATAGTGACAGATGACTTTACAGCGCCACTGTGACAGATAATTTTAAATGGGACCTTATGGCAAGTGACACCTCGTTTGAAAGGTATTGAAAATACCTATTCAGTCATACTAATATTGTTTAAGTTTAAGCTAATTTTGACGAATTAATGAAATAAATATAAAATTGTAGTTTCATTTAATTAATTCAAAATTCCGCCTATGATTACTTGTCAAAAAGGTTGACGTTGACGTAAAAACTACTAGAGAATCGAAAAACGTCAACTTTTTTGACAAAAAAACCATAGGCGTACATTTGAATTTTTATTAATTAAATGCGAAGCTACAATATTATATTTATTTAATTTATTCACCAAAATCAAAATCAACTAAAACACAAAAAAATTAGTATGGCTGAGTAGGTATTTTGAATACCTTTCAAACGAGGTATCACTTGCCATAAGGTCCCATTTAAAATTATCGGTCACAGTGGCTCTGTAACGTCATCTGTCACTATTACGTCACCTGTCATAACTAGTTAAGAAGCTTACGTCAGTTAATTTCCTCCATCCAAATTTCACTACTATAGGTAAAACCGTTCAAAAGATAAGAGGGGGGGTACGGACTTTTGACTAGCACTGTATAATAATTGCATATCATATCAATATTGTGGAGCAATATATAATTTTTCTGCTTCAATGACAGAAGGTATGAAATATACGTCAATTTGACAATTTCAATTGACAATATGAATTATTTAAGATAGTTGCAATATTTCTCCGCGACTCGCGCACGGTCTTTTCTCGTTTCCCTTGCACACCGCGTGGCACATTTTTACAGTTCGGTCTTTTTGTATCATCTTTACATAGTATTTTAGAAGTTAATTGCGCAATAAACAGGAATTGATAAAATTTGCAGTTACGTAATTTTTCTTCGGTACCGGACTGAATATCTGCCTTCTATTACTTTTATTATTATAATTTATCCTAGGTGGCACAGCAGTCCCCCCCCCCCCTACTTAACTTATTCTTACAGTTGTGCTACCTATTTGGCCACGTGCAGTCATATTAAAAATTGTAAAAAGTATTTTGAGTTTTATAGATAATACTATTGAGAATCTTGTGAGTAAAATTTATATTTTTGTGATTAGATAAGCATTTTGTGTTTTTTGTAAGAGCGCATCATGAGTGGTGGTTATTTTATTTGTAAGAAACCTCTAGGGAAAATTATTTGTCAGTGGGAAAGTCGAGCCATCTTTACTTATTGTTGTCGGCGAACGTTTTTCGCCTCTTTATATGGCGGCAATAAAGACGATTCTCTGGAAACCCTGAGATACAAACGATTCTCTAAAACAGTGACAAAAAATGCATTTAATCTCTTCTCACCTCCTCCAACACAAGATGCAGCCCGTTTTCACAGACTCCGAGTGTATCACCAGATTCAGGCATGTCTCATTACATTGTGATCCAGAAAATTGGGGCTGGAAAAAGCATGGAAAATTTTGGATACCAATCCAAACTTCCAAGCCTCCAGTACCCCCTAGCTTATGAAATTCATCTTTAGCAGATGCAATGGAAACTGGAAGTGCATCTGGTTGCCGAAAAACAGACCTCAAATGTTCAACAGTGTGCCTCTATTGTGGTGGTGAAAGTTGCAGTAACATCGTGGACATATCAACATTAATTATTGAAGAAAATGAATTGGTAGATAAATTACCGACAATGATGCCAACTCTAATTCTCATTATACCAAAAAAATTCAGCTCGGATACTGATTCGGATCTTGACTCGCAGCCTGGACCATCGAAAAAAATGAAAAAATAATACCTATGATAGATCTCTTTCAACATATAATAATAAATAATGTTATTTTGTTTAGAAATTGTCCGTGGATTAGGCCTATTGGGGATACCACACAAAAAACGCGCCTCCAGACTCTACCTCATAGGTGGCAGGGAAAAGGGTCAAAAATAGCTTAATAATAGCATAGGAATGTTAAAATCATAATAAATAAATATATAGATAGAAAAGTAAGCCCAACGTTTTGTTTTTATTGTATTCCTATGAGAATTCGAGAATCTGGTCAAGTTTGGAGTGCTTTAAAACCTAGATAAATAAATAAAATTAAACAACTTTATCGTGTAAAATGAACGGAAAAAGTTATAACGTCTAAAAGGAAACGTCTTACAAAATTTTCTCTTATTTTTGTTTATAACTTTTTTGTTGGTCATTTGACGAGAAAAAGTAATATGTACCTAGATATAAAATTGTAGAAAATTTAGTTTGCTACATTTTATGTGTAATTAAATTTTCTGTATGGTTGCTAGTTTAGGAGATACAATGCGAAAGCCCTTTGTACTCCTTTTTCCAAGATGGCGGCCTGGGGACAAGGATGGCGACCCCAAAAACTTGAACTTAAGCTTCTACTAAATCCACCTACACATTAAAAAAAATAAAATTGACTCCTCTAAGAAATGCAACCCTAAATGTAACAGTTCAATGGACTAATACATATTAAGAAAAATAAATTTATAGAACTGAACTATAGAAAATGTCAGATGAGATAAGTAAAAACAAAATGAAGACTTGAACAGAGCTGGTTTATCTAAAAATCGGAACTTACCTAAGATAAAATTTTTCGTTTTCACGACCTGCCGTTATGAATTTTTTGGCAGGTTCCTTCTTGTAAAAATTAGGAAAATTTCAAGTGGCATGAAGGAAAAAATCACGGACGCTAACCTATTAACATTACACGTTTAGGTCATAATTTAACACCCTTAGGGCACCAATAGCCCTTATCCAAAAATTTTAAAAAATAGAATCAATACTGCTCTATGTATTCGTAAAATAGCATAAGAGAGAAAATCTTCGAAGCACATGCGATTTTCTTTACAAAAAAAATTCTTTTGTGAAGAGACAACACCACACACAATGTGTGCTATCAAACTTATTACTGTTTGATAATTAGCCCCTTATCAATTCTATTCCAATTTTAATTAATTCGTTCTCTCTCTGTCTGTTTTTGAATTCTTAAATTTCAAACAATATTTTTCTCATGTCTTATCAATATATTTTCCTAAATGTTTTGTTTAATGCTTGAAAGTTTTATTAAAATTTTTTTTAAAGATCTTTAAAAACTGATGATATTAGGATATAAATTATCAGCTAATAGATTCTTATCTGCGATTCTAATAATATAATTAACGATTTTTTTATTATAATCAATGACAGATCAGATAAAATAATATCAACGTTTTAAGTAGTAGCTTCCTACCTATAGTAAACAGAAATCTTGACCTATTTTAGTGGAAATATTTATAAACTTTAACTTGTTTGTATGTAGATTGCAAAGGGAAATTTTTATACACCCAACAATACAAATGTCGTTTGTTGTAAAGGAGGTTTTGACTGCAAGTCTAATATTGCACTGCAAGATACCAGGCGCATGGAGAAATAGCATAATGATACCAATGTTCAAGAAAGGAGACAAGAAGATCCCAACAATTATAGAGGTATAAATCTACAGAACACCGCACTTAAGCTAACCACAAAAGTCCTAACCAACAAAATCAATAAACTAACAACTTTATCAGATAAACAACAAGGATTCAGATCCGGAAGATCCAGCGTAGACGCCGTATTTGTACTAAGACAATCACAGAAAAGGCCATCGAGTACAATAAACCAGCATATCTGTGTTTTATAGACCTGACAAAGGCTTTCGATCGCATCCACGTCGAAGACCTCTTACACTTACTATAAAGAAGAAACATACCAATGAATATTATACAAACCATCGAAAACATCTACTTCCATAATCGAATACAGGCAAAGATAAATGGAAAACTAACACAGTTTATACCAGTACAAAGCGGAGTCGGACAAGGTGACTCGTTAAGCTCTCTGCTCTTTAATATAATAATGGACGAAATAATAGAAGCAGTACGTAAAGGTCATGGTTACAGAATGGGAAACAAAGAAATCCAAATATTATGTTATGCAGACGACGCTGAGCATTAATCGCCGAGACAGAAGACGATTTCCAAAGATTAACACACATCTTCAATACAACAGCCAAGAAATACAATATGATAATATCAGCAGAAAAAACCAAGTGTATGACAACATCTAGGATGTAAAATCGAAAATGATGGGAAATAATAGAGCAGGAAGCAAGGTTTAGATATCTGGGAATAGCTATAACCAGTTACGGAGATGTTGAAGAGGAAGTACGACAACAAAGCTTAAAAGCAAGTAAAGCGGCGGGATCTCTTAATGACACAATCTGGAAGAACAAACACCTAAGACAAGACACAAAAGCAAGAATTCATAAAGCAGCAATTAGACCTATATTGACATACACCGCGGAGACAAGACCTGAGACATCTAAAATGAGACGACTACTAGAAACAACAGAGATGAAAATACTTCGACGAATATCAGGGAAAAGTCTGTTGGATAGGGAGAGAAGCGAAAACATAAGAAGATCATGCAATGTAGAAGATATAAATGGATAAGTGGCAAAACGGAAACAGGAGTGGAACGAACACATTAGTAGAATGGCAGAGGATAGGATAGTACGAAGAGCACGAGATAAGTCACCAAATGGTCGAAGAAGTATTGGCAGACCAAGAAAAGATGGTGCGATAATTTAAACAATTTAGGAGGCTAATATTGAAGAAGAAACAGGCTTTAAAACCTAAGTACAAGAAGGAAGAAGAAGAAAAAGAGGTTCTGACAAATTTAAAATTTAAGTTTGTCAATATGTGGCAACTTAAAGATGCAAGTGTACATCATTTAGATACTAGATACTAGTGTGTAACTATTGATTAGAGACCATGTACATACCTTACCATGAGAAAGTCGATAAAAAACTAAAAACAACATAAAGAGCAATAGAAATAATATGCTTGGAATGTCACTAAAAGGCTATATTTGAAACACCAAACGGAAAAAAAGTCAGAAATTCGTGTAAAACCTCAAAGAGTTTACATTCGAGCCTCATTTGCAGGATAAGGTGCATGACAAGAGAGGCCCAGGAAGACGTAGAAGATTGAATATAACACCTAGAATGTATCTATGATTCTAAATATACTGTAGCAAGTATTATTAAGCACATAAAATGTTGCCTGTATAATAATAGATCGGGCAGTATCGTCGCCCCCGCTAGCGAAATTATTCAGATTCGATTTTTTTTTAAATAACAGCTTTCTAATAAAATAATGACAAAAATCTCTTCAGAACCTTGAAGAAGGGATTTGAAACTTGATTTAATGACTTTTTGAATTTCATAATAATAATGTTTAATCGAGTTATTAAGCCTTGAAAATTGCCATTTTCGCATTTTTCAAATTTTTAATCGCATATAACTCGACAACAATCAATTTTAGAAAAAAATGACAAGAGACCTTTTTTTCTCAGAATAAGTCAATTTATCTAAAAAAAAATTTGTTCGAAATAAAAAAATTATTTTTGTGAATTTGTTTAAAAAAAATTGTTTAAACAATTTTTCGACCACGGCACCGCCCGGCACCCTGTGGATATGTTATAAGGACCTCTTTTTGAGTAAGTTTGTGCAAAAAAATCGAATCGGAATGATTTCGCTAGCGGGGGCGACGATACTGCCCGGTCTATAAAACCATGTCAATATGTAATAGGATTTCTGCAACAGGCAAAAGAAACATATCAACCTCTTTTAAAGCTTGTAAAAGACTATAACACTAATATTCATTAAGCAAATATTCTTGATACCAAAAATTATTTTCGTCCTAATGATAGAAAACTTGAAAAAGGCAAACAACATAATTAAAAAATGTATTACAAATAAAAGAACAACCTACGGTTATGACTTTAACTGACTAAATATTACACGGTTGAGGTTTAAAAGGAATCATCCACATCAATATCAATTTATAGAGACACTTAATTCCGAGATAAGCTTATATAAAGTAGATTTATGTCAATAAAATATAGGGACGACGGTCTCATTTAAACAATATTCGACAAAATCCCCTTTATTCATTAATAAGACCTGTCACTAACGGAAATAAGAAAGATATGCTCGATCTCATACATTCCGCCAATTTACCAAGAGTACTACAATTTCTTCTCCCAAATCTTCTAATTCGTTCATGCACACGTAATTCTAATGAACTTTAGCCGACAGAATTTGTATGACGAAATTAGATAAAATACAAAACAACAGGGTAATCGTGAAGCAATAGCATAAAAAAATACATTCATTTATTAAACTAGTGTTTTTTTTTAATTCTCTTACTGCTACAAATTATATTCCGAGAGGTAGCGTCAAGTTTGACCGGAGCATTTTAGCATGGCTGTTTTTTATATAGTCAGTTGTTCCAAAGTTTATTAACAAATAATGTGTCAGCTGGCCCAAAACCGGGGCTTTTAAGCAAGAAAAGAAAAAATATGAAAGTACGTGGAAAAACCCTACAACTTATTTGGCAAATATTTATATCCGTGCCTTACATCCATAATGGCCTAGTGGTTAGAATACCTGGCTCCTGGTTTTCACCCAGGCGAGTCGGGTTCGATTAACGGCGTCGGAAATCTTTTTTTTGTTTTTAAGATTCACATTTTGATTTGAAAAATAATTGTTTTTATAATATTATATTGTCAATTTTAAAAACAAAAAGGATTTCCGACGCCGGGAATTGAGCCCGACTCGCCTGGGTGAAAGCCAGGAGCCAGGTATTCTAACCACTAGGCCATTATGGATGTAGGGCACGGAGATAAATATGTGACATATAAGTTATAGGGTTTTTCCATCTACTTTCGTATTTTATCTTTTCTTACCTAAAATCCCCGGAGTCGCGCCATCTGACAGACATTTTCGTTATCAAACAAGTACTATCTACCAAAATAAATTCATAGAATCCATGCTAAAATCACCGTAAAAATTTGACACTACCTCCCATACTATTATTATAATTTTAATTTATTTTTAGTGAACTATAAAAATAGAAAATATTGAATAAATACCTGCATTTCTTTCTCCCTACATTAATTTGTAAAAGGCATTAGCGATTATAATATTGAATGTTAAAGATAACCTAGAGATAATCCATAAGATAGTTTAAAAGCTGTGTGAAACTCAAATTTCCCCCAACCAGTTCAGTTTTATAAATACTGTGGTACGAGAGAGGCTTTGGTCTCAGTACAAGTGTTATTCCGGAGATGCAGATATGTCAATTGCCAAATTTCGCAATCAACCTAAGTTGATGCAAATACTAAAAGAATCAGGAATTGACAACTACTATGATCTGAAAATAATTAGAAATATTTACTGGAATTAGACCGCAAATCTCAGAACTGGAAGTGAACACATCGAATAATGTGAAAATCTTGAGTGGAGTAAGTCAATGCAGTATTTTGTCTCCTCTAATCTTCAATCTTGACTTTGAAAGAATATTTATCGAAGCTTTGCATCAAACTGAAAAAGTTATTCTACTAAAAGGGTACCAGTTAAACAACATCGGATATGACAACAATACGGACTACATATAAATGAAATACAAAGCTCATAATAATTAGAAAGAAAAAGACACTATTTAGAAAGTTAATTCTACGTCAACCAAACCTCAGTAGAAAGAGTGGCACACTACAACTACGTCGGTACCATAACAAATAAAGAATGGACCAACAAACAAACAACCAGGAGATGATCAGTGATCAGCATTAGTAATCATATCTTGCTACATTCTATTGATGAGTTGGCTACACATTTTTCTTCATTTAGTAAGATGAGGGCTGGGCTGCTGCTTTTTTTACTGCTTTTCTTTCTCTGTAGATATTATTTTTCTTTATTTCCATTGGACTCTGTGCTCATTGTCCCAGGCATGTTTGCATGTCTGTGATCTGTCAAAGTCTCTATTTGTAATGTATGATTAACTGTCATTTATCCTTACACTTGGTGGTTTTGGCATTTTAATGAAAATAAAAGAAACTTTTCTCTTACAAAATGAAACAAATTGCATAGGAAAGTTCTTTCACTTTCAAGAAACTTTTGAATGCTACAGCTACACGTTCTGTTTTTAATAAATCCATTTTTAATCTTACTCATTTTGTTATTGTGATTAATAACAAATGGCGTTCCGCTTTAAATTGCATAACAAAATTAAAACAAATAATTTACTTTTTTATTTTCATTGTGTTGACAATTGGCGTTACATAGTGCATAAAAATGTGAAGGTCTGCTTTAATTGGATGTTTCCTTTAATAATATACGTAAGATTTTGATACTGACTGAATATTCAGAAAATAAAGCTATATTCGCATCTTTTATTTTTTCTTTGTTTAACGCACATGACAAAAACTTATTTTGTTGACGTCATGTGCGTCGATAATCTTGTTTTATCATATTCATTTTTCTTTAAATACTCGATCATTTTGGATAATCGCTCTAGCCATACTCACGACTTGATACAGAGAGGACAAAAAGAATTCTAGAAACAGCAGAGGTGAAAACCCTTCGAAAAATCGATGGTAAGACACTATGGGATAGAGCTAGAAGTGCAGATATACGATGGAGATGCAAGGTAGACAACGTTAATAACTGGGTAAAAAACAGAAGAGTAGAATGGAACGACCACATAAGCCGAACGAAAATAAATAGAGTAGTAAGGACAGCGATAGACGGTTCCCCAATAGGAAGACGAAAAGTGGGAAGACCACGAAAACGATGGAATGACAATTTACTAGAGGCACATTTAAAAACACACAGTCATGTCTACACAAAAAGAAGAAGGAGAATAAGAAGAAGAGCTCTATCCCCAGCGATATGAGTACATATTAAAATAACCATATCGACTATTTTAGGACTGGGACCAGTGATAATAAACATGATCATAACCATCATGAGGAACAGCGAAAGAAAGGACTGCTACAACTAATCTTGAAGGGAAAAGTAGAAGGAAAACGTGGGCCAGGAAGACGAAGGATTTCCTGGCTGAAAAATCTACGTATGTACTTGGTTCAACACAACAACCACAAATGTTTTCAGAGCTGCAGTGTGCAAAGTACAGATTGCCATGATGGTCGCCAACATCCGAAACGAATAGGCACTTCAAGAAGAAAAAGATAATAAGCAAAATAGACCCAACCTAAAGCCGCGTACACAATGAGCCCCAAATTCGTCCCAAATGAGCATGAAATCCCGAGTGTATTGATCTACCGAAGAAAAATATGAGTATAGTCGAAGTAATCGGTTTAGTAAAAATCTTTAAGAACATTTTTAGTTTACATCTACCGATTTAAGGTACTAGTACACTTTAGAAGACCAAATATAAGCATTTCTTCAAGATTTTTTTTCAGGACCTTTATTAGAAATGAACATAAAACATCTAACTCTTTTAAAATACAAAAAATAAATCTTTTTTCATTTATGCACGTACACTAATATTGTAGAGGGCGCCAAAGTCGAGGCCTCGAAAAAAAGTAGTTCCGATGGCGGACAGTTAATCTCAGGATTGGGATCTCTGAAACAAAAAAATCGTATGGCATTTGAAGAAGGAAGGTTTCTTACGTGACAATTTACCACCGTTAGTGAAAAATTCCGCAAAGTAAAGATTTTACGGAAATTTGAAAAAATAATTGTGAAAATTCCACACTTGTAATTTTGAACCAATCAAAATACGTTATTTTGACAGATCACCATGGCAACGGAGGTATTTTATCGGAAATTTTTTGCTCGTGGGGTACCCAACAGCGAATTATAGTGGAAATTTTTTGACGTTTACAATAACAGAACATTTTTGACAGACTGGTTTTTATTTGTTTACATAATTTAGTTTTGATTCATTTTAGTTACAAAGCTAAGATGTTTTCTATATTCTTCGGACACCTCCTCTCTTCTTAATGGCGAAAATGCAGGACTTTGAATGTTTTCAATTAAGTTTCTATGTCTAATAAAATATATATAATATTTAGACACTAATTTATTTACCTTTTTCCCATTCAGTACTTTCAATTTTGCGTAGTTTAGACGCAAATATTCGTGGACAATTTGGAACAGATTTTCTTTCTTCAAGTTGAAGCCACAATCCTCTATTAATTCAAATAAATAAGCCATGGTACGATGATTGATCTTTACATCAGATAATTTCACGCATATTTTGCATATTGTATGATTTTCAAATCGATTCATTTTTTAAACAAAGAATTTTATTGGTTTTACTGACTGTGCAATATTATTTATTGTAACAAAACGCGAGTTTTTTTTTATGTTTTGAAGTGTCAAAATATAATGATCACAGCCTCCTATGATTGATGCTTGCTGACGCTGGTTATGAATTCCATACCATTAAAACGCGCATAACGCACGTTAAGAAAAACGCCAAAAAATAATTTTCTATCACTTATAGTTACTCAAAACTTATGTAAAATTGAAGAATATACTATTTTCTATCTTGAAATGGTATTCCCATGCAACTACAATGAGTAGAAATTACGAATTTGAAAGCCTAAATAATTGCTGACAAAGCTATGGCGCGCTATTAATCTGTTCATGCAGCTTTGGATTTTCAAATGCAAATTTGGTGTGGAATTTTCTTACCGAATACCACGCGAAGTCAAATTAATATCCGGAAATTTTTTTTTGATCATGAACATTTTTAGAAAATTTCCGGAAATAATTTGACCTCTAGTGGTATTACTAGTGAAAATATCGCCCGTTTTTCTTCAGTTTTCTTAAAAAATATTTATTTTTTATTTTTTGGCAAATCGCCCGTTTTTCTTCAGTTTTCTTAAAAAATATTTATTTTTTATTTTTTGGTCGCGTAAAAAACCTTCCTTTTTTAAATGCAGTACGATTTTTTTGTTTAGGATATCCCAATCCTGAGATTAACTGTCCGCCATCATAATTCGAGGCCTCGACTTTTGCGCCCTCTGCAATATTAGTGTACGTGAATAAATGAAAAAATATATACCTTTTGTACTATCTAAGAGTTAGATATTAATATGTAAAAAGTTTTATGTTCATTTCTAATAAATGTTCTGAGAAAAAAATTCTTGAAAAAAATGATTATTTTTGGTCTTCTAAAATGTACTAGTACCTTAAATAAATGTTTTTATAAAGTTCTTTTAGTATCAATAATTTTAACAATTATAATTACAACGGCTATTCTACATCAGTTTTCAATACAAGTATGCGGTGAGAGGGAGGGTCCCTGAAAGATTACATGTTAATAAAAAATGGTCGAAATTAATTTTAGCACATACTATGTGCTACTGTGAGAGTATGTGCACATACTAATGTAGTATGTACTACTACAAGTATGCGGTGAGATGGGAGGGTCCCTGAAAGATTAAATGTTAATAAAAAATGGTCGAAATTAATTTTAGCACATACGATGGTATGTACTACTTTAACGGTATATAGTATATACCTACCTACATAAGTAAAAAATACAAATTTTAATTACATAATATTTAATTATGAACCAGAAAAAACCATTCGCCGCACTACAGCTTAAAGCAGAACTACCAAAACCTACAAATCTGATCATTTCTACTAGGTAAATCGTTTACTAGAACTATATCTACATTTTTCATTTGAGTTTATAGCAATATTTTATTTTATATTTTATTTTCGAAGGACTTTTAGATTAATTGGAAGAATTGGATAGATTGGTTTATCAATAGTGCTTTTATTTATCTAAAATAATTAGATATGAATGGCTTTTAATTAAAAATGAATTTAACTTGTAACCTTTGATTCATCTTGCAACCAGGAGCTAAAACTATTGACTCAAAATGTTTACAAACTATTAGATCTGTTTGAGACAAATGTTTATAAATATCTTACTTTTTTCCTTATAACTATTGTGTTACGGTCAGTAAATATATCTTGAGAATAATGATCACCCTTTAATTTAATTCGTTAATTATACTTTTCAAGTGTTTAATCAAGTTTTCCGTCTTGTTTGCGTGAGCCATTCAAACTGCCATTTGTTTGTCTTATCGACGATGAATGAAGAGCGATTGGCTTTTTTATTTGAAATTTTTTCTCTATTTTCGATCATTTAGAAAAGCATTCAAAGGTTAATTAATTAAATCTTGAGATCCGTCGTTCCAAGTAACTGTATTAGTCTGGGCAGATTATAGAATAGGCCATTTTTAGGAAAAGTTATTTACCAGCAATTTTATTGCTGGAATCGAATCTTATAATTGCATATATTAATAATATAGGTATGCAAAGTCCGCAGATAGTGTGCTACTTTTTTTATAAACAAAATGACGCTCGAAAATCGTGTTTTTTTTTCAATTTTTGCTCTATAACTACAAAGATTTTAACTTTACACCAAAAACACCCAAATAAAAATTCACCGTAATTAAATTCTGCATAGAAACGTGTTTTTCCCGATTTACTTCGACTAATATTTTCCCCGGAAAATGCGGGGTTTTCCAACAAAATTTTTCCAACTAAATAATTAAATAACTTGGTAATATAAAAGCTCTTTCGTATAGATTATAATTCCAGAAGCCGATGGAAATTGAGTGAACAGTTTAGCAACAATTGAATTGGTAATTAAAAATTTACAGTCGCTATATAGGCTATTCGGCTATTGATTATGTTCAAAATAAGAGAGCTAAAAGGAACTACAACGTTAACGGGATTTTATTGTCTTATATGGTAAACGGATCTCTATATTTAAAAGAACCGCGGAGTGCTACCATTTAAATGGGTGCGTTTTTGAGAAAGGGGTGAATCAGTCCCTAGGCACAGGGTGAATTAAGGTGAGTTCCATTCACTTTTGGTACAAACACTTCTACAGGAAAATTGTTCCAGGATAAATTTACTATCGAAATATCATATTTTAAAGTCAAAAGTATTTTTTTTACAAAAATACATTCAAAAGAAAAACAAGAAAAAACACGAAAGAACGCAATTTTGTTTTTTGCCCCATATTTTTTTCCATAGGGATATAGGTATAGGCATTGCTTTAGCGAAAAATAACTTCCATCCTTCCTCTTTTAAAGTGACGTTTGGTAGAAGTCTCTAGGATTTATAGTTTCCGAAATAGGATTTTTCAAAGTTTGCCGCTCACAGAATTTTTGAACCATTTTCCCCATTATTTCGCAAACATTGTCCTGTAACTTTTTTCTTCGCATTTCTAGGTATATGCAATGGTACATTTAGTAGAAAGAGAAGTCAATTACCTTTAAAATGGTCTACTGTATAAGGTTGTACGACTATTTTTAAACAAGTTATACTTTTCAAGATTTTATACTTTTAATGATTTTTGATATTTTTTATGATTATTCTTTAAATTTCTCATTATGACTTTTTTTCTTGTACATATAGGTATATACATTCTGCAATAAAAAAGCTTATTTTCTTTACTTTAAAATGGTGTATTGCAATCACCTCTAGGACTATTTTTAAACAAGATATCCGTAGGATATCCAAGGGTATCCGTAATTTGAAAAAAATTTAATTATTTTTAATTTTTTTTTTAGATTGTAGATTATGCAGAGCATTTTATAAAGAATAATTTTTTTTCAAAAAGTTAATAATAAAAAGTTTTCCATATGGTTCCAACTTAGTGGGACCTATTGCATGTATATATGTCAAACTTTGAAAAAGCATATCTTGTTTAAAAATAGACCTAGAATTTTTTACAATATACCATTTTAAAGTAAAGAAAATAAGCTTTCCTTTTTATTGCACAATGTATATGTTACAGTTAAAGTTGATTCTCAGTTAGAGTTGACTCCAACTAGTTGGAATCAACTCCAACTGAAACGAGCAGTAAAAGTTGATTTTAAAAATTTAAATCAACTTTTACTAGTTGGAGTTGACTCAAAGTCGTTCAATAAAGTGACACTTTATCGAACGAGTCTGATATTACGAGCAGAGGAACAGACGCGTTCGATAAAGAGTATTAAGGTGGTGCGTACAAAATTGTATCGTCAATCATAAAAAACATTAACACTTACTTACAACTTTGAGGAAATTTTTTTAATTTTAGACGAAATAAAAAATTCGTATGACAGTAATGACAGTAATCACAGATGACTTTTGCATGATGGCCGGTTTTGATGTTTAATCGATAGTTTTATCAATATTGTATACCTACCTAATTACTAAATCTGTAAAGTTTTGATTTATTTTGTATGAATATAATTGCGAAACACTACAGAATTTTACTTTTTGACATAAATTTTATCAATAATAAGATCAATTTTGTACAATATTTTTAATAATTAAAGTAAGTAAATTTTAATTTCACTCAAATAAATAATCGATTGCTGCCATTGACCGCTTACATTCAATCTCGGTTAATTTGATTAATTATCGCGGCAGGTAAAGTAACATTCTTCTTTCAATACAACAAAGTGTTACTTTACTGTCGAAAATGAGGGCAAATGAGTACAATAATGAATGATTTTAGTGACGTTTGGCGATAAACAAAGATTTTAAACAAATTCGCAAAAATACACACACCGGCAAAATTAGCCGAACACCTTAAAAATGGGACATGTTTGATGTCTCGAGTTTCCTAAACCACTGATCCGATTTGGATGATTCTTTTAGTATGTTATAGCCTTATTATTTAAGAATATCGTTGTGATAATATTGTTGCTAGACAGGTAAATATCATTTTATACCGGGTGTACAAATCATGCTGTGTTTTTTCTTAAAGTTTGGAACACCCTGTGGAATATTCTAGCACATGTAAAATATTAAAATTAACACTCGATTGTAGATTTAGGCTTTCTTAACATTTTTCTTTTTGATTCATTTACTTATGTGTGATAATAAAAAAGTTATGTGCGTTAACAACTATCCATGTTTTTCATCAATAAATCCTCATAGTAGAGGAGGAAAGTATACTAAATTTGCAGTTACTCGAGCTTTATGGGAACCTATTGAATTGTGAAGAGTATGTGCTAAAATCAGAAAAAGGTTAAGTTAAATTTTCCATAAAGTGGGGGACTTTTCATTTTTAATTTAATTTTCCATTTGAAACAATCATTTTTCTCCGATTATAGCGCTATCTATCCATAATTAGAAAAAATGTGTCGAATAAAAGTTGCTTATTTTTACGTGAAGAATCTAAATCTGCAATAAAAATTGGGGGCTCCTATTTGGGATTTTAAATTAAATCCCCCACCCCACCTCCGTGGTGGTTCGTGACACCCCACGGAGAGGGGAGGGGGTAAATTAAAATTTTTAAATACGAACCCTGCGATATTTCGCGAAATGAACATCAGATCGTAAAACTGCAAAATACACCTATTCAATATTTTTCAAAAATCTACCGAATGGCACCAAACACGATTCCGACGGAGGTGGGCTGGGGGGTTACTTTAAAATCTTAAATAGGAGATATCTGTACAAACTGCAAATTTAGCATACTTTCCTCCCCTACTATGAGGATTTATTGATAAAAAACATGGCTAGTTGTTAAAGCACATAACTTTTTTATTTTCCAACATAAGCAAATGAATCAAAAAAAAAATGTTAAGAAAGCCTACAATCGAGTTTTAATTTTAAAATATTATATATACTAGAATATTCCACAGGGTGTTCCGAACTTTAAGAAAAAAGACAGTATGATTGTAACACCCGGTATAAAATGACATGTACCTGTCTAGCAACAATATTATTACACCGATATTCTTAACTAATAAGGCTATAACTTACTAAAAGAATCACTTAAATCGGACAACAGGTTTAGGAAATTCGAGACATCAAACATGTCCCATTTTTAAGGTGTTCGGCTAATTTTGCCGATGTGTGTAATTTTTTCACTTCGTACAATTTTTTTTTAGATCCGTTGGGCCTTTTTTTTTTCTAAAATTGACTGTTGTCGCGTTATTAGCTACTTAAAATTTGAAAAACGCCAAAATAACCATTTTTGAGGTTAAATAACTCGGTTAAAGATAATTATTGTGAAAGTCGAGCGAGCGGCCGTGGAGTAACGGCATAATCGCTGGCCTCATACTCAAGTGCACGTGGGTTCGAGCCCTGCTAAAGACAAACCATTTTCATTTCCAATAATGACACGAGCCGTCTCACCGTGCCTCGGAGAGCACGTTAAGCCGTCGGTCCCCCTGGGCTAGTGTACATCGACACTAGTTACTTGAAACAGGGTTAAAGATGTAATTGGCGCCGGAACTGTCCGAAAGGCAAAAATGCCATACGATATTATATATTATGAAAGTCAGAAACTAAAAAAAATCAAAGATTAAAGCTACCTCTATAAGATCCTGAAGAAATTTTTCTCATTATTTCATTAATAAGATATTATTTTTAATTATCAACAATGAGCGCCAACAGTGAGATTCGCCATTGGACGGCTCGAATGGTGCATCTCTTTAGCACTCACCATTGACGGCCGCCTAATACGCACTTAGCGCTCATTGTTAATAATTAAAGATAAAGCTTAGTAATAAAATAGTGACAAAAATTTCTGCTGGATCTTGTAGAGGGGGCTATAAACTTTGATTTGGTCACTTTCTGACTTTCATAATAATGAATTTTAACCGAGTTATTAAGCCTTGAAAATGGCTATTTTCAAATTTTAAATCGCGTATAACTCGACAACAATCAATTTTAGAGAAAAATCACAAAATACCTTTTTTTGCTCAGAATAACCCAAATGATCTAAAAAAAAATGTTCGAAGTGAAAAAATAATTTTTGTGAATTTGTCTAAAAAGAATTGTTTAAACAATTTATCGATCAAGGTACTGCCTGGCACCCAGTAGATTTGTTATAAGGACCTATTTTTGAGTAAGTTTGTGCCAAAAATTCGAATCGGAGTAATTTACCTAACGGGGGCGACGATACAGGCTAGACTAATTTGAACATATTCAGTAACATTTAATTTCTAGAATCGGCTGTTTGTGTGAATCAGAGTCTACTTTTACTAAATGGCATTGGGAAGAGTATACTTTTCCTAGTTAGAGTCTACTTTTACTAGTAAATGTTGAATATAAATCTTCATTTTATATTTATAATCAACTTTTACTGAAACCAGCCGTTAGAGTTGACTCCAACTAGTTGGAGTCAACTCCAACTGGATAATCAACTTGAACTGTAACATATATACCTCAATATACAATGAAAAAGTTATAATGAGAAATTTAAAAATAATCGTTAAAAGTATAAAATTTTGAAAAACCATATCTTACTTAAAAATACTCATACAGCCTTCTACGATAGACCATTTTAAAGGTAATTGACTTTTCTTGCTACTAAATGTAACATTGCATATACCTAAAGCTGCGTAAAAAAAGTTACAGGTCAATGTTTGCGAAGTAACAAGGAAAATGGCCCAAAATTGTTGTGAGTGGCGAAATTTGAAAAATCATATTTTGGAAACTATAAATCACACAGACTTACACCAAACGTCATTTTAAAGAGGAAGGATGGAAGTTTTTTTTTTCTGTGAAGCAATGCCTATACCTATATCCCCGTGGAAAAAATTTATAGGGCCAGAAACAAAAATGCTACCTTTCGTGTTTTTTTTTCGTGCTTTTCTTTTGATTATATTTTTGTAAAAAAAATATTTTTGACTTTAAAATGTGATATTTCGATAGTAAATTTAACCTGGAAAATTTTTCCTGTAGACGTGTTTGTACCAAACGTGCATAGAACTCCCCTAATTCGCCCTGTGTCTAGGGACTAATTCACCCCTTTCTCAAAAACGGCCCTCTTAAATGGTAGCACTCCGCGGTTTTTTTCATATTTAGAGGTCAATTGACTATATGAAACAATAAAACCCCGTTAACGTTGTAGTTCCTTTATAAAATACATAATCAATAGTTTAATAATAACCACAAGAATTGCTAAATAGAATTAACGATTATTGCATTCGATAAGGACTAAAAATAAACAAGAAAAAAAACTAAATTTATGATTGTCTCAAAAACAGAACATGGAAATGAATGGTTAATGATACAGCAAACCCAAATAGAAAAAGTTAAGACATACAAATATCTGGGAACCTGGGTTGATGACAAAAATGACCAAAGCAAAGAAATTAAGTCCGAATTGAAACTATAAGGCAAGCATTTATAAAAATTAAAACACTGCTTACAAACAAAGACCTTCAGTTGCCTCCCAGATTGAAGGCTCTAAGATGCTACATATTTTCTATATTGCTATACGGAATGGAAGCTTGGACATTGAAGAGACAACACATAAAAAGAATAGAAGCGTTCGAAATGTGGTGTTACAAAAAAATATTGAAAATTCAGTGGGTTCAAAGGATTACCAATGTTGAAGTGCTACGACGTTTAAATAAGGAGTTAGAAATTATGAAAAGTATAAAAACTAGAAAACTGGAATATTTGGGTCACATTACCAGAGGAGAAAAATATGAGTTGCTGAGAATTATTATGCAAGGAAGGATCCAAGGAAGAAGAAGCATAGGAAGAAGGAGTATCTCCTGGCTGAGAAACCTTAGAGAATGGTTTAACTGTAGTTCATTACAACTATTCAGAGCAGCAGCCAATAAAGTGACCATAGCCATTATGATAGCCAACCTCCGATAGGAGAGGGAACTTTAAGAAGAAGAAGATAGAGACGAATTTGCGATGGTTATAGCCAACCTTAATTAGTGGAGTCGGCACTAAAAGAAGAAGTGTTTGATATCATCATCATAGTCATTAACGTCTTGATAGATGTGTTGTTGTTCATCACTGAGCTTCGGCAGGTCAGACAATTTGATTAATGATCTCTCTTCACTGGTCTCGGTCGATTGTTATATTGTGCCGCTTCAGAATACAGTTTGTTGAGAAGCTTTGGAGATCTACCGCATTAGCGTTAACTCTGAGGCCTTCCTTGAACCAACAACCGCTCCATCTGCACCCAGCTTATCTTTAGTAGCCATCTCCAATACCCATATCACAAAGGCTTCCAAGCGTCTAAGCACGACATAAGAGTCATTTTTACAAGCGTTGCTATCATTGATAGCATCGCTGAGATATGTACACGAGTTTCTCCACTCTGTCTAGTCAGTAGCTGACTCTAATGCTGTCATTCTGTATGTAATTTTGTTTGTTAACTATCATATATATTTGGTCTTCTTTCCGTTGAGTTTTAATCCATACTGATCACAGGCCTGGCTTATGTTGTTACTTAGATTTTGAAGGTCCTCACTGCAGTTACATAGTACTAAGATATTTATCGTCGGTATCTCTAATATTGATCCCCGTTCCACGCCATCCACTACAATACCTTCTGTTCTTTCCATTAAGAATTCCTTAAATATTTTCTTTGAATAAAAGTTGAGGAGTAGACATGAGAGTACAAAGCCTTGCCTCACTTCTCTTATCTTAACATATCTGACTTCCAAGCAGGTAGACCGGGATTCAAAAGCCAGCTCCGGCGAGAACATCTAGACTCTAGACATTTTTAACATCGATAGGTCCTATACTAAATTTACAATGAAGATACAGTAGAAATAAATAAGTCAAGACACGTTAAATGCTACTAGGAGCACTCGCGGATCATAATTTACAATGTATAAACTTTGGAAATCATGATTTGGGATTTACAATGTATATACAGTGGTGTTAAAAAGTCCTGCATCACCTAAGCGCCTTCTAGTTTTTGAGGTTTAACACAAGTTTCTTGTATATTTTCGCTAATTCATTTCAAGTTTGTGCTTGTAATTAGCATTATCGGTATACTTACTAATGTTTTTTTAATTACTAGCTCAAAATTCTACAAAAACAATTAAAATAATCTGATTGAAGGGATTTCCCATAATCCGAGAAAATTATCAGGTGATTATTAAGTCGTTAAGTACTATTAAATTAAATCTTAATGACAAATTTGCATAAACACTGTAGTTACCCTAACACATTTATTCGCTCTTTGATTTTTGATAAAAAGGTCAAAATGTCATCCCAGACCAAACAAACTAAATTATCGAACGAAAAGCGTTTTGAAATTATTTTTCACCATAAAAACGACAAATCTAGTCGCGAAATAGCATCCGCAGTAAACTGTAATCAGTCTACAATCTACAACATCTACAACTTATACAGTAATTGGAGTAATTAAGAAGTATGCTGAACAAGGAAAAATCGACGACAGACCGCGTATTTGGTAAGGTGATGCAGGACTTTTTAACACCATTGTATGTATGTACATTGTAAATTATGATTCGGGAGTGCTCCTAAATAGTAGCATTTAACGTTACTTGGTTTGTTTATTTCTACTGCATCTTGATTGTAAATTTAGTATAGGTCGACTCAGCCTGAATAAAAATGAGTACCTTGGGTAAAACTAGGGGTAATAATAGGCGGTTGAAGCGTAGCACTGGTCCTGTTACCTTCCTTGTATACTGTAGGTCCTAGATATAGCAGACTACCCTACTATAATCCCAAACCGCGTTAGCGGTATAAAACAGGAGACTATTATTAACATCTATAAAGCACTAATTACTTCCTAATAATAAAAAATACTATTCAAGCAAAAGCACTGATTTTTAATGAAAAAGATACCATACAATTGATATGTGTTGTTAGGACTGTACACCATCGAAAAGCTGGTTAAACTGGCATATTTATTAACTTAAAACGCGCTTGTACAGGACTTGTACTTAAAACGGACATAAACGAGAATGAAAATAGTAGGTACTCTTTCACAAAGACCAACGAGCATTATGCTTTAAAAAGGCTACGATGACGAAAATACAAAAATCGAATTTTAAATTACTTCCTTCTTCTTCTTAAAGTTCCGCTCCTATCGGAGATTGGAAATCATTCTGGCAATTATAATTTTGTTGGTTACGCGCCGGAACAGTTCAATTGAGCTGCATCCAAACCATTCACGGAGATTGCGTAGCCACGAGATTTTACGTCTTCCTACGCTTCTTCTGCCTTTGATTTTGCCCTGCATTATATTCCTTAATAGTTCGTATTTTTCACCTCTCATGATGTGCCCCAAGTACTCCAACTTCCTGATTTTTATGGAATTTAAAACTTCGCATTGTTTTCCTAGTTGTTCGAGCACTTGTGCGTTTGTTTTACGATCTGTCCATGATATTTTCAGAATACGTCTATAACACCACATTTCGAATGCTTCCAGGTTTTTAATGTGGGATTGTTTTAGTGTCCATGCCTCAACCCCATACAAAAGGGTGGAGAAAATATAACAACGAAGCATTCTTATCCGGAGCGTTATATTGATATTGCGATTACAGAAAAGTTTCCTCATTCTGTTAAAAATGGATCGTGCAATTTCAATGCGGCATCTTATTTCTTTTGTCTGATCAGTATCTTCTATGATCCATGCTCCAAGGTATGTGTACGAAGATATTTGCTCAATTTCTGTATTATCCAGTACTAGTCTAACTCTGATGTTTTGTGCTTTTGTAAATACCATGAACTTGGTTTTCTTCAAATTTATTTTTAGTCCATAATCGTTGCAATGTATATTTAGTTGTTGAGCAAGGTGTTGCAATTCTAGTGTTCCCGCTAAAAGTACGGTATCGTCAGCATATCTTATATTATTAAGTGGCTCACCGTTTATTATTAGGCCCTCATTGACTTCGGCCAACGCTTCTGAGATGGCTTCACTATATAAATTAAATAACAATGGTGATAAAATACACCCTTGACGCACCCCATGGCGAATCTGGATATCCTCAGTCAGTTCATCTTCAACTTTCACTTTTGCTGTTTGATTCCAATAGAGGTTACATATAATTCTAATGTCTCTACTGTCTATGTTTTTATTTAACAAAATTTCTTTAAGACGATTATGCTACACTTTGTCAAATGCCTTCTCAAAATCAATGAAACAGGCATATACTTCCTGATTCATATCTAGACATCTCTGCGAAAGAACACTTACTGCAAACAGTGCGTCCCGTGTTCCCAGACCTTTCCTAAATCCCATTTGTGTATCACTTATGCCTTCGTCTAATTTCTTATGTATTCTATTGTGAATCACTTTTAAAAACAATTTCAAGACATGACTCATTAAGGCTATGGTGCGATGTTCATTGCACTCCTTCGCATTGTTTTTTTTTTGGGTAGCAGTATAAATGTCGATTGGAGCCATTTAGTCCTGTCGCCAGGGGGGTACAACGGCCTCCTGTATTCAGATGGACTTACCCAAGTTTTTTTTTATGTATTTTGACCCGTAGAACACGAATTTTTTGGGTAACAGTTGATCCGGATGTCGATAAGATTGTTATAAACAAAGAAGTTGAGGAATTACATAACAGCGATTTCTCGCAAAACAAAACATGTTTTTGTATTTTTTGGGCCATTCTAACCAAAAAGTGTTCCTACAAATTTTTTCGTATAATGCATAGTTTTCGAGATAAACGCGGTGGAACTTTCAAAAAATCGAAAAATTGCAATTTTTGTACCCGAATAACTTTTGATTAAAAAATAAAATATAAATTCTGCTTACCGCATTTGAAAGTTCAAGTCAAAGTATATCGGTTTTAGTTATTTGCATTGCTAAAAATTTATTATTTTATTGTTAAACAAAAGTATAAACACCTAGTGCTGGAGTGATGTTTTCAATGATTTCTCATTTAAAATCGAACGAGTAGATAGAGTAGGTACAAGTGCAAGCGAGGCTATTTCTACGTAGCATGCATGTAAACGCATGTATTAGGCACGGGAAACACTATGTGTTTATAGCTTTTTTAGCAATAAACACATAAATTTTTAGCAATGTATATATTCGAAATCGATAGAATTTGACTTGAACTTTCAAATGCGGTAAGCAGAATTGCTATTTTATTTTTTAATCAAAAGTTATTCGGGTTCAAAAATTGCAATTTTTCGATTTTTTGAAAGTTCAACCGCGTTTATCTCGAAAACTATGCATCCTACGAAAAAACTTGTAGGAACATTTTTTGGTTAGAATGGCCCAAAAAATACAAAAACAGGTTTTGTTTTGCGAGAAATCGCTGTTATGTAATTCCTCAACTTCTTTGTTTATAACAATCTTATCGACATCCGGATCAACTGTTACCCAAAAAATTCGTGTTCTACGGGCCAAAATACATAATAAAAACTTGGGTAAGTCCATCTGAATACAGGAGGCCGTTGTACGCCCCCTGGCGACAGGACTAATTCTTTTCAAATTACTACCACAGCCATCGTATACTTTAGATCTGGTCTCAGTCTGGCTGTTTGCAGATATAAGAAGGATGCCAGAAAAAAATATAGAATGACGAAACAAAAACAAATCGTTTTGCAATGAAGCTATTGAATTACTAGATAAGTGCAAGGAACATTTCTGAACCTAAAAATTGTTTTATTCATTTTATAAGTTGAAGTGGCAGTCTAAGTCGACGGTCTCCAATACACGCTGTACGTAGCCTACGGCGTCTATTGGATACCACCGGTTAAGTCGGTGGTCACTTGAATTCACCCCGTAATTTGAATTTGTTTTAGAATAATTACTCTTTTCTAAATATTTTCGGTTATAAGATAGTTTTTGTCCTTCAAAGTTTATTAAAAGTAACGGAAATGATTTTCCTGCGGCGTGACGTTGTACGCAGCCTACAGCGTCTATTGGAGACCACCGGCTAATGGATATACAATACACATATTTACGCCAGTCAATGGGAGCAAAAATAGGATATTACCTCCGAATTCTATCCTACTGCATGAATTTTAATGAAATTTTGGGAGTAGCCTCTACTTCCTAATTCAAAGTCTACCCTATGCCGATGTGTGCTTTTATCTTGGGGGTGGTTCCCACCCCTTCTCGGAGGTAGAAAATTTCTTGGTTACAATAACCACGGAAGTGGCTAGAGAACATAATTGTAAGCAAATACTGTTCTATATTTTTTTTTTGAAAACTCAATATTTTTTGAGTTCTTCGTGGTTGAAAATTGGCCATTTTCATTGAAACATAACACCTTTTCGAACGGTTTTTTGCAAATATCTAAAAAAACTATTAGCCCAATAAATGACCGTTTTGGAGTGTAATTTCCAGGGGCAACTCCGAATTGCATTAAAATTTCGATTTAGGTTCTACTTACCCTCCACTTCAAAGTTGCATTTGTGCCGTTGGTTGCTTTTACTTGTGGGGTGACATTTAACCCTTTTCGGGGGGTGAAAAACGTGTGTTTAAAATAAGGCCGGAAATGGATAAATTGACTTATTTTAAGCACCTTTTGTTCTATAAAGTTTTTTACGTAAGTCAATACTTTTCGAGTTATTCGCGATTTAAAATGTTGATTTTTCGACCAAAAAACTACGTTTTCAGACCGTTTTTCCCAAATAACTCAAAAAGTTAATATTATATCGAAAAAAATATTTTTAGCAAAAGTGTAGCCTATAAAAAACGAAAAAAATGGTGTACCAGTAAAGTCTACAAATTGAGTAGAAGCAAAGTTGTAGCTCATGAAAAATACGTTCTTATTCGTCTAATTCCAAATCGAGTAATTCAACGCGAAATCACCGAAGAAAGAAGCGTTTTTCGGGAAAACCTTATTAACATTTTTAAAGTATCGAAAAAAAGCTTATTATTTGTTTTTTACAAAAGTTTACATCGTCAAAAATAAACGAGTTACACTGAAAAAAAAAAGTTGGTCCCTTTTTTTTGGTAAAAAAAAAATCGTGAAAACCTCCCTCTATTTAGCACCCTAAATGAAATTAATCGTTTGACTTTACCATCTATTTTAACTGTATGTGTATTGTTTATATGATCTGTACGTTTGATTGGTTTGAAGTGCTTATTTTTAAAAACATTTGGTTTTATAGTAAAAAAAATTTTCTAAAAATTTTTGAAAAATTTCATTTTTTCAAAATAACTTCTTAAAAAGTATTAGTGATAAGAAAAATCTTAAAGAGTAAAAAAATGTAGGTTTTGCTATTATAAATATGCTAGTTTCATTTTGTTTCTCCGTAAGACAAAAATTGGTTAAGATATGGCTGTTCAAAATTTGCATACACTCGTGATTAGTGACCTATTCAAGCTTTCTCAATTATAACCCTTTCAAAAATAAACACTTTAAACCGGTGAGACTGACAGATCATATAAAAAATAGATAGGTAAGTAAATTGTTTGTAAAGCGGTAGCGATTAATTTCATTTGGAGAGCTAAACACGGCGAGATTTTCATGATTTTTTACAAAAAAAAAGAGGGCCAACTTTATTTTGAGCGTAGCTCGCTTATTTTTAATGCTAAAACTTTTGATAACAATTAAAACAAAGCTCTTTATCAACACTTTAAAAAAGGTTAAATGGGTTTTTCCCGAAAAGTGCTTAATTTTTCGGTGATTTCACCTTGAAATATTCGATTTGGAATTAGACGAATAAGAACGTATTTTTCATGAGCTACAACTTTGGGTTTTTTATAAGCTACACTTTTGCTAGGATATTTTTTTCGATAAAATATTTACTTTTTGAGTTATTTGCGAAAAACCGTCTAAAAACGTAGTTTTTTTTTTTTTCGAAAAATCAACATTTTCTATGGCAAATAACTCAAAAAGTATTGACGTAAGTAAAAAACTCTATAGAACAAAATTTGCTTAAAATCAGTCAATTTGTCCATTTCCGGTCTTATCTTGAACGTATGTTTTTTCACCCCCAACAAGGGGTGTCGGTCACCACCCAAGCAAAACCAACCAACGGCACAATTTTAACTTTCCAAATTTTCATGCAATTCGGAGTTGCCCCTGAAAATTACACGGTATCGCCGAATTTCCCGTTCATTTACTGGGCTATATGCATCTAACTAAAAAAAACTATAAAAAAACATTTTTGTAGCTTATACCAAAGACACTAGTTCCTTCATAAATCTTCTAGTTATAATATAAAAAGAGACATGGTAGGTGAAAATAGTTTGTTTTTTTTTGGTGAATGCTCAAATCGTTGTATTCAACTTGAAATAACAGACAAACGGTCGATTTTAGGTATATAATGTTAACAACACCTTTTGTAGTGCTTAAAAAGATCTTTAAAATGAGCAATATTAAAAGTATATTGCATTCAAACTAAGCGAGATACGCTGCAAAAAAATTGATGATTAATGTATTTTAAGAAAAAATGAGAAGTATATTTAACCTCTCATCCACCAGAATTTTAATGCATCATTTTACTTCTACAATACCTTTTATTATAGTCTTATGGACGGGTTCAAAAAGTTGGACGGGTTTAAAATGAATGGTTTTTAAAAAAATAAGATCAATTTATAGAGCGCATTTTTAGATTTCCTTAAAAATCTTATTTTTCTACATGTAACTTGAAAATGATAAGATACAATAATGAAACATAAAACAAAATTTTTACTCAACAAAATTCTACATTTTTGTGTGGTACCTTTTTTCGTATTTCTTATCATTTTTGAGTTACATGGAGAAAAAGGAAGATTCTTAAGAAAATTTAAAAATACGCTCTATAATTTGATCTTATTTTTTTTTTCAAAAACAATCCATTTTAAACCCGTCTAACTTTTTGAACATAGAAATAACACTATAATAAAAAGTATTATAGAAGGAAAACGATGCATTTAAATTCTGATGGACGAGGGGTTAAATGTACTTCACATTTTTTTTTAATTTCATTAGTCATCAATTTTTTTGGCAGTATATCTCGCTTACTTAGAATGGAATCGACATTTAATGTGGCTCATTCTAAAGGTCTTTTCAATTACTACAAAAGGTATTGGTAGCATTATACAACTAAAATCGACCGTTTCTCTTTTATTTCAAGTTGAATACACCGATTTCCTCATGCACCAAAAAAAAACAAACTCTTCTCACCTACCATATCTCTTTTTGTAATATAACTAGAAGATATATGAAGGAACGAATCTCTTTGTTTTTTTATAAGCTACAAAAATGTTTTGTATAGTTTTTTACAAAAACAAAACTGTTTTAAACAAAAATGTTTAGGGGTGGGAACCACCCCTAAGATAAAAGCGCACATCGACATAGGGTAGACTTTGTTTCTTGAGCTATTCTCTACTTATTGTGAAAATATCAAGTACATCGATGTAGTAGGATGGAATTCGGAGCCAAATAACTTCATTGACTGCCCTAATTACCAAGCTTCAGAACTTCACAAGCACAGTTTTGTAAAAATACGAAATGTTTTCCTTTTAAAATTAAACGATGGAAATATGCTTGAACATAATTCAACCATATAAGGAAAAAAGATGTAACTATTTAAAAAAAGGTGTATGTATAAGCTCGAACAGCTCACAATTTATTTTTTTTTAAGATAAAAACTAACGGTAATTCCAATTTTATTTTGACGTAGTCAAAGTATCTGTTATAAAATTTGATTAAAGGTCAACAGAAAATGATATTAAATCAGTTATTTACAAAACTGGTATTTTTATGCAAAATACAAATAAATAGTTATTTTTATTTGAAATTTTTCAATACAACCGAGATATCTATTTGACAGTGCCATACGGTGCCCGGGTATTATAATAAACGATACATCAAAAATTCTTCCATTAAATTAATTGTAATGCCATTTAAGTAATTTCAATTTAAAAATTCCCTTTGTTTGACTGGAAGATATGATTACTTGTTTTTTATTTTTACTTAATTTGATGATCAATAATCCAAAACGATACAACTACAGCTGGTTTGCAAACATCGTTATTTTTGGCTTGTCAGATAACGACATTTAAATTTATAATAAATTTTAAAAACCCATTGTAATCTAATCAGTCGTACAAATTCTACAACAGTAGGTATTTAAACATACCTGTAACAGGTAAAACATCGCTAAGAATGTTGGTGTAGCACTTCCCTTATTATAATATTCTCACGGTTTATCATGACTATCTGTCTGGTATTAATGATTAAATATACAGTGTGTCGCATTTAAGATGAAGACACTTTTTGAAGACTCTGAAGACAATAAATTTTGCACAGTCATACAGGTTGGTGGTTCACATTTTTTAAAACAGTCAACTGAAATTTAAATTTTAAACGCAACCTACTGCGAATCCACAAATATAGTGAATTTTCGATATTTTGCTTCGCATTAGAGATATCGATAAAAGGTTATTTGGAAAAGTTGTTCCAAATATTATAACTCCACATGCCAAATTTCATAACAAAATTCGCACTTTTAGTTTTTTCAGTATAGTCAGGATCCTAATACCTAGCATTGGCTGTCCAGAGATGCATCTCGAGACAGCATCTTTTGCAAATCAACTTTTTCTGATATCTCTAATGCGAAGCAAAATATCGAAAATTCACCCGGTTTGTGTATTCGCAGTAGGCCGGGTTTAAAATTTAAATTTCAGTTGACTATCTTAAAAAATTTGAACCATCAACCTGTATGAATGTGCTAAATTTCAATCTGTATTTATTTTGATAGCCGAAATATAGGGGCGTTTTCATCTTAAATGCGACACACTGTGTATTACGTCGGTCAATAAGTCCGAAGCCCAACTAGTAAAACAACTTTTTTTGTAACAATTTTATTTCCTTCAAAATAGGCTTCAGTTAAGTTTCGACGATTACTTCCTCATCAGAGCAATATCTCTCACCACAGAGCATCTTTATTTAGATCCGAAAGAAAGTGGTAATCGCTGGGTGCCAGATCTGGACTATACAGTGGGTGCGGAAGCAATAATTTAAAGCCCAATTCGTGCATTATTGCCATTGTTTTTATCGACTTATGACACGGTACATAGTCTTTTTTTCCTTTTCCACAATTTTTTCTTCAATAAATGAGGTCATTTCCTTGCGATTTGTATTCAAACGGTATAATAAACCGAGTGGCATGATACATTGACATACCGTATGATAGCGGCATGATATAGAAAATGATCCTTGGACTATTCCCTACCTTCTGTGAAAATTTCAAGTAAATCCATGCTGGACGAAAAAATTGCGAGCCAAAATGCTTCATTTCCTCAATCGACTATTGGGGCCGACCGACCGGCTCTGTCCCGTCATACAGCTGACCGACTATAATAACTTTTATTTATATTTAATTTAGAATGTGTGTACTGATTTTCAGCCTTAGTAAATGGATTAATTACCTTCGTAGGAAAGCAACTTTGATACCCTCTCAGTATCCCCTGTTCTACGTTTCGCTGGACCGACCGCAGTATGTTTCTCTACACACTCACAGTAATTAACTGTGAAAAATCTAGCTTTAGTAAATTCAAATAGATTTTTTAGCGCTGCCTCTCCGTCTACAAGGCAAGGTGACATAATATCATCATCAGTGGCTCGACAATCCGTTGTGGATCTTGGTCTGCTCGCAAAGAGGTCGCCACTCCTGTCGATTCCTGCCAACTTCAGTCCATCTTCTGACCCTTAGAATCTTCAGGTCTTCTTCGTGGTCGTCCTCTACTTCTTGCGCCCTCTGGTTCTGAAAATGTTAATCTCTTTCTTTGTGTATTCGTGATCTGACATCCCAATGCCTGCAATGGGTCCAGCCCATCTAAGTCTCTGCACTTTAACGAATTTCACAATATCTGGATCGGTGTATAACTGATACAGTTCAAAGTTGTATCTTCGACGCCATAGCTCAGTTTCATTTACATCCCCAAAAATCTTTCTAAGAATTTTTCTCTCAAAAATACCAAGAAGTATTTCATCATTTTGAGGTAAGGTGCAGGTTTCAGCCCCATATATCCAAACCGGTCTTATTAAGGTCTTATAACGTTATATATTTTTATTTTTTAAATGTTTCTGAGGACCGTGAACAGTTCAGATAGCTATTGCTATGCGTTTTTTGTTTCGTCGCTTGTCGTGTTGACATATTATCATAAAAGCTATTTAACCAAGCCCTACAAGAAGTGTTCTTCTTCGTGTTCCTTGCTATTTTAACGACACTTGTGTCCCCCATTCTACTGATATGATTGTTCAAATATTCTTTTTTCTATTTAGTGTCCAGTTGTTTATACTGTGTACATTACATTTTGTTCTTATCTCGTTACTCCTGATTTGGTCTTCATCTTAGGTCTAGATTATTGCTTTTATCTCACAGTTAATGTGTCGGTTACGTCATATAATGTTAAGGTATCCCGCCAATCTATTTGCTCTTTGTACTTGAACTTTTACTTCTTTATCTACTTGATCGTCTACGACTACTAAGTCTTACTCCGTTAAATGCCTTCTTAAGGTCAATCAAATATGGGAATGCGGGTCAATTGTATTCTAATGCTTTCTCTGTAATGTGTTTAATAAAGTTTATGAACTGATTTATTCGTTCTTGCAAAAACACTTCGGCCAATGCATCACACAATCACACCAGTGATGAAATGCGGATGCCAAATACGCAGAATACGCTTGAAAGACAGAAAATATAACGAATGGATACAGAATGTTACGAAAATGGAAGACATCATTTGGAAATTTACAGGCTGTAAGGCAGAAGTACAATGGATGGAACGTTCTGAACCGGGAACCCTGGTAATCAAAAGGGCCCAAAGGAAGACCACAAATGAGGTAAGCTGATGATTTAACGAGACATGCCGTCCAAGATGGATTAAAATCGTAATGAACAAATAAAAATGGAAGTCGGAGGGAGAGGCCTGTATCTGAAACCTATATATAGAAAGTACTTTAGATAAGTTAGATTAGAGCAAATATTTGGGTAAAGATAATTTTTATTTGAACTAATACTAAAAGGGAGTAAAACGCAGTAGGTACATTGTATATTAAGAACATTTTGCAAAACAATACTCCTAGTAGAATCCGTATTAGTGCTCTTATTTCAATTCATATTGGAAAAAATATGAGCAAAATTAATGTCGGCTTAATATTAAACAAGCTGAAAATGCGAGCATTATCATAATGAAAACTTTATTTATGTATTTAAATTCATAATATGGAAAATTGCTATTATGAAAAGTTATTTATAATTAAAAACTATGTTTTAATGTGCAATTATATCATTCTAATTTAAATGTGAATTATAAAGGTCTTGATCGAAATTCATATTTTTTATACACCTCGTATAAAATTAATAAAATTTGATATATGATGGTTGCATCATAAATCTTAGATCATGAAGAGCTTTTTATGAAGAATAACTTTTCTTCGTCAAATTAAAAATAAGAGTTATAAATGAAAATGATGTTGGTATCCATAATTTCAGAAAAATCTTCAATTTTTTTCATTAGAAGGATGTAATTGCATATAGGTCTGGATCCCGTGTATGAAAAAAAAGTTGATTAATAACAAGCTAACAATTTGTTAATAGCTTAAGGGTGTCTAGTCGGATAAACTTTGATATATGGGAACACTGGAACAGGGGCAGTTTTAATTGTGGAACAGGTTAAAAATTTGGAACGGTCACACCACGAAAACGGCTCATTTATTTTGTCCGACAGAACAGACTTAAACTCTCCGAACAGAGATTAAACTCTCATGCAAAAATCAGACTGCTATTTATCACCTGTCATAATTCCTGTCATTTGACATATTCTCGGACATATTCTACATGTTCCACTCATTAAAATGCCCATTTGGTGATAAATAGCAGTCTGATTTTTGCATGAGAGTTTAATCTCTGTTCGAAGAGTTTAAGTCTGTTCTGTCCTACAAAATACATATGCCGTTTTCGTGGTCTGACCGTTCCAAATTTTTAACCTGTTCCACAATTAAAACTTCCCCTGTTCCAGTGTTCCCATATATCAAAGTTTGTCCGACTAGACACCCTTAAGCTATTAACAAATTTTCAGCTTGCTATTAATCACCTTTTTTTGTCATACGCGGGATCCAGACCTAATATATTAGAACATAATTTTTTATTCCAACCAACAATTCATAATAACAATAATTTTCAATATTGTGAAATAAATAACGATACTTTACTCTTTAGCAAAATTCATATTTTTTGACAGACCTCGTATAATATAGATACAATTTGATATGATGGTTGAATCTTAGGTTTTAAGCCATGCAGAACTTTTTATGAAAAATAACTTTTTTTCGTAAAATTAAAAATAAAAAAGTTTCCCATAATATAATGTGCAACTTAAGTGACATATGGATACTAATATGGACATAAATATCCAGTGATCCAAAATTATTGTCATCATAGTGGTCTCTAAAGGACAGAGATACAGTGCATGTCTATGATTAATTCAGATATGTTCAGAAATACTTGTCAGTTTACGTCAACTTTGACGAAAATTATTAAAAATGGTTTTCATAATTATAAATATGTAGGTATATGGATATAAATCGAGAAGCCTTCGCAATGGTGATCGCCAACGTCGGATAATTCTGATATGGCACGTGAAGAAGAAGAATATGGTTATAAATAAAGTTACATGAAGCTTTTAATTATTGTCTTAATAAAGTAACCCATATTTTTCTTTAATTTGGCGAAAAATGTAATTACTGATGAAGTATAGTAAAGTGTTTTGAATCGTTAACAATAGATGGAAATGGAAGAGTCAATTTATTATTAGTAGGTACTCCCGTTAAGAGCACACAGTAGCGATCAACCAACAGGTAGCAACAAACACGGTCCAAGATTGCGAAAGTTCCGCGAACTTTCAAAAGTGAGGCAACAGTGCGTCGATAATTCGACACTGACAGTGACCTTTATACTATCAAAAACAATAATTTTTATACACAGGCGCGAAATGTTGCCAAGTCAGTGATGTTCGATTTCTTGTCATAAAAAAATCGATTTTTAGTAGTTCCAATGTGACACAAAATCTAGGCACCGGATAAAAAAGTTTATTTGAAGAAAGTGTATTTTTTGTCTTTCTTAATGGCGGTACAGGCTTCTTTTTTCAATATTTTATTTAGTTATAGAGTAATTTCCACGTACTAACATATTTCTGAAATTGGGCTCTGTACCGCCATTCTTTATTAAATTACGAATATGTGTGCCAAATATCTCGACAAAATATTTAAAATTAGAGCCGCAATCTTGGAACGCGTTTGTTGCTACCTGTTGCTCGCTACTGTTTGCTCTTAAAGGGAAGGCCGTATACTCGTACAAACCATTTTAAAGTTGTTAATAAATTGTTGCTTTCAAAATATACTAAAATTGTATTTTTAAACATCTTATTTATTTTATATCATAATTAAATTCACTATCAAATGTCATTTATATTTTATTAATACCTAATTTAAAATTTAGTTTGACATTGACGAAGTGCCAAACTCAAATGTAAATAACCTATGGTTTGCTTAACAAATTCAGATTAAAACTAGCCTACTAGCAACGATTTGAGTTGACGTTTAGCTGTGTCGGCAGAAAAGAAATATTTGAAGAATGATTGTGACGTCACATTTTTGACTTTGAGGTCCGTTATCTCGAAGATGGTTACAGATACCGAATGAGAATCCATCGGTAAATCGGCTCTATGTATTGCAGGAGCGGCGACGCACGAACGAACGAACAGACTTTGCAAATTTATAAATAATAAAAAAAAGATTAAAAAAAAATAAATAAAAAATTTAAAAAAAATAAAAAAAAATATATACAGTATGTCCCTGTAAGTTGTATCCATATGGAAAACTTTTTTATTATTAATTTTACAAAAAAAGTTATTCTTCATAAAAAGCTCTGCATGGCCCAAAACCTAAGATTCAACCATCAGATATCAAATTTTATGAATATTATACGAGGTATGTCAAAAAGTTTGAATTTCATTCAAGAGCTTTGTTTCACTCAAGTAGCTTTATTTTTCACAATATTGAAAATTGCTATTATGAAAAGTTGTTTGGAATTAAAAACTATATTCTAATATGCAATTACATCCTTCTAATTGAAAAATTTTTTTTGAAAATTTATGTAAACTAACATTATTTTCAGTTATTTTAATTCAGATAACTCTTTTATTATTAATTTTACCAAAAAAAGTGATTCTTAATAAAAAGTTCTGCATGGTCTAAAACCTAAAATACAACCATCTCATATCAAATATTATCAATTTTATACGAGGTATGTCAAAAATGATAAATTTAAATCAAAAGTAAAGTACCTTTTAGTTCAGAATAATTCAATTAGAAGGATGTAATTACATACTAAAGCATAGTTTTTAATTCTAAATAACTTTTCATAATAACAATTTTCGATATTGTGAAAAATAAAGGTATTTTACTCTTGAGCGAAATTCATATTTAAACCACGGTTTTAAACCATGCAGAACTTTTTATTAAGAATCACTTTTTTTCGTAAAATTCATAATAAAAGAGTTATCAGAATTGCCATAACCGAGTTATCCATAATTTTTCAAAAAAAAAAAAGTTCTTCAATAATTAGAACGATGTAATTGCATATTAAAATATAGTTTTTAATTCCAAACAACTTTTCATAATAGCAATTTTCAATATTGTGAAATATAAAGCTACTTTACTCTTGAGTGAAATTCAAACTTTTTGACATACCTCGTATAATATTCATAAAATTTGATTTATGATGGTTGAATCTTAGGTTTTGAACCATGCAGAACTTTTTATAAAGAATAACTTTTTTTCGTATAATTAATAATAAAAAAGTTTTCCATATGGATACAACTTACAGGGACATACTGTATAAAAAAAATAAAAATTAAAATAATTAAAAAATAATATTAAAAAAAAATATTAAAAAAAATCACTAAGAGGTTCTAAATCTCCGAGAGGTTGAATCGGGTTTAGTTCCTATCGTAGTGAAAAAAAAAATAATAATTAGCATAGTTGTATTTATTAACATAGTAAGTAGACATTGTTATTTGTAAGCTTTATTTTTTATTATTCTTTATTTTTAAGTGTATACTGGACAATTTTGTATGAACGAATAATAATTTTATATGTAATTCGTGGCTAAAGGTTCTAAACCAAGGCCAGAATCAAAACAAAAAAAAAGTTTTCGTTAAAAAAATAAAAAATATTAATAATATTAATATTTTTGTATATTATTAGTGTGTCCAACTAGCCCGAAAAATCCGGGACATGGCCCGAATTACGAAGTCGTGTCCCGGCGTCCCGGACAAGGCTTCCGGACCATCCGAATTTTCAAGTTTTTGGCAAAATTATATTGAAATTTTGAATTATTTATTCTTCTAAGATTTCACATCAAATTGAATTATTGGTGAGATGAAAAAAAGTCGACAATTTCTAGTGTGTAATACTACCACATCCAAAATGCCATTTTATATCGTGATATTATAGTTCTACGAAAACTCAAACTGTGGACTTTTTTTCGTTTCTGTATTTTAATTATCGTCTTCTGAAAAGACGATTCAAAAACAATAGCAATGAATATATTTTGTTCGGTGAGGTCAACTTAAAGTATGAATGGATTGCTTTTAAAAGGTTTTCTTCTCATTTTTAAGCAAATTCAATCGTTCGACAAATATGATAGTAAGAAGTTATCAACATAAAAATGTTCTGAAGCTGTTTTCTTGTGGCATGTGAGACAATTATATCTTTGTTGGGATTAAGCTATAATTGAAATCGAACATCAGTTGATTTTCTAATTTTTCCTTTTTTGAGAACGATTTCCAGATTGGATGTCAAAAACGTCAAAAACTAACAAAAATGTAATTATCATTACAACCAGTTGTGGCTGAATCCTGATATTAAAGTTTTGTATTAAAAAAAAATAGCCCGATTTTCATTGAAAAGTCCCGGATTTCATGTATTTTTTTCTGCCTTGTCCCGAATTCGACTGAATTGGAGTTGGTCACACTATATATTATACAAATTTTACCAATTTTCATAAGGTTAAAAAATATCCACCCGGAATTACTTACTGCAATCCTGATAAACAATGATATTTCTGCTGTTAATTGAATGAGTCCGATAATGTTACAACATAATTTAAAAATAAAATCCGATTATCATTCCAAAACTAATAAATTTAGAAATGTTTGTCATAATAAACTTGTTATAAATGAATCAAATTCCATATTATTCGATTGTACAAGGTGAACACCAAAAATTTTACTCTATACTAAATAATGCAACGACTATATTATAAAATATGTTAATATTCAAAGGGAATTAGTATGTAGTGTTAGTTTAGTGTTAGCCATTATTAGTGTTAGCCAGTTAGCAACTGGAAAGACATTTTGACAAGTTCGTGAAAATATATCAAGTAAGAAAAATAGATAGGCTTGGATCCCGCGTACCAAAAAAAAGTTGATTAATAGCAAGCTGAAAATTTGTTAATAGCTTAACAGTGTCTAGTCGGACAAATTTAGATGTATGGGAATACTGGAACAGGGGAAGTTTTAATTGTGGAACAGGTTAAAAATTTGGAACGTCAGACTACGAAAACGTCCCATGTATTTTGTCGGACAGAACTTCCAATTGATTTGTTACCCTTTATATAATAAGTCCGACACATGGAACATGTCAAATGACAGGAATTATATTGGTAATAAATAGCAGTCTGATTTATGCATGAGAGTTTAATAAAATGGTAACAAATTAATTGGAAGTTTTGTCCGACAAAATACATGGTAGTCCAGGAAGGATCTGTTTTTAGGTGGATGTGAGAGGTGGCATTCGGATTTTTGCGGATAAAGTTAGGTGATAACTTCGTTAATAATAATTGACTTATGCTCCTTCTCAAATATGCCCGGAACATTAATAAAAAAAATAAAATATTTAAAAATTTTAAAAAATTTCGTTTTTTTTTCTACTTTGCTTATAACTTTAAAACGATTCATTTTGGAACAAAGTCGTATAGAAATAAAACAAAGATAATTAAATTTTCTATCAGATACGATTGGTTAAAAATGTCTTAATTTAACACCCTTTCTGCAAAATAGCAATAAATATAAAATAAGGGGGCAAAACAAGCCTGTCCTTATTCAATGTTTTTCCATCACTTAGGTTACACTTGGAACCTTCCTAATTCGCTTAGAAAATTTTTGTAATGGGCTAAAACCGTCCACCAAATTTCATTGGCGGCTAAAGGTCCTAAACCAAGGCCAGAATCAAAACAAAAAAAAATTTCATTAAAATTGACTTTGCATAATAATTTTGCAAACTAAACTTTTTTTAAAAAATTAAAAATTTTTAAAATCTTGCACAATAAAAACTAGAACATACAAAGATTTGTCAATTTTTTTACATATAAAGAAGCACTCCACCTATCTAATGCACTTTACAGAATTGAAATCGGATTATTTAAGCAGCCTCAGCAATGTTTTAAAGTTATAAACAATTTTTTGGCTTATGAACAAATTAGTGCTGTGTCCAGGAGGGGGTGCTACGGGCTCCTTTATTTAGATGGACCCAAGTTTTTTTTATGTATTTTGACCCTTAGACCACGAATTTTTTGGGTAACAGTTGATCCGGATGTCGATAAGGTTGTTATAAACAAAGAACTTGAGGAATTACATAACATCGATTTTTCGCAAAATAAAACATTTTTTTGTATTTCTTGGGTAATTCTAAGCAAAAAATGTTTTTTCGTAGGATGCATAGTTTTCGAGATAAACGCGGTGAAACGTTCAAAATATCGAAAAATTGCAATTTTTGAACGAGAATAACTTTTGTTTAAAAAATAAAATAGCAATTCTGCTGACAGCATTTGAAAGTTTAAATCAAATTATACCGGTTTTAATTATTTGCATTGCTAAAAATTAATTTTTTTATTATTAAACAAAGCTATTTGTTTATAAGCCAAAAAATTGTTTATAATATTAAAACATTGCTGAGGCCCCTTAAATAATCCGATTTTATTTCTGTAAAGTGTATTAGATAGGTAGAGCACCTTTTTATATGTAAAAAAATTAGCCGACTTCTAAATGGTCTACTTTTGGTTCAGAAAGATTTTAAAAAATTTGAACTTTCTTAAAAACATTTACATTGCAAATTTATTATGCAAAATCTATTAGGTCGATTTTAATGAAATCTGGTAGACCATTTAAGTAAGTTATAAGAATTTTCTAAGCGAATTACTAAGGTTCTAAGTGCCACCAAAGTGGTTAAGAAACATTGAATAACAACAGGCGTATTTTGCCCCCTTATTTTGTATTTATTGCTATATTGCAGAAAAGGTAATACCTTAAGACATTTTTGACCAGTCGTATATCATACAAATTTCAATTATCTTTATTTTATTTCTCTACGACTTCGTTCCAAAACGAACCGTTTTAAAATTATAAGCAAAGAAAGCAGAAAAAAATCGATGTTTTTCGAAATTTTTAAATATTTTAATTTTTTTATTAATGTTCCGGGCATATTTGAGAAGGGGCATAAGTCAAGTATTATTACTGAAGGTGTCACCTAACTTTATCTGCAAAAAATCCGAATGCCACCTCTCACATCCAAAAATACACGTTTTTTTACAGATTAGTCCTGGTCTAATGGGGCGTTTTCGTAATCTGACGTTCCAAATGTTTAACCTGTTCCAAAATTAAAACTTCCCCTGTTCCAATGTTCCCGTACATCAAAGTTTGTCCGACTAGACACCGTTAAGCTATTAATAAATGTTCAGCTTGCTATTAATCAACTTTTTTTGGTACGCGGGATCCAGGTCTAAGAGCGCCTTAGGCCAGAAACGCCAGTCACAATATTAAAGATTGGAGCATGCTGTAAAAGTAATTGAATAGCAGCTTGAACTGATATTATAAATGGAACCATATAACACTGACAATTCCACACGATGCGATGGGCCTTTATTCCTATAGCATGAGAAGCTAAAAGGTATCGAGACCATAGAGCTATCAGCCTAATGAACGAGCTTAGCCTAATGAACAGCTTAGTGTAAAACCTTCCTCGGGGTAATAGCTGACAAAATTCATAAAATATCGCAAGGAGAGATATGTCTTAATTTAGAGATGAACTGGAAAAGAAAGGGGCATTATTCAGTCCTAAACTTATGGTACAACGAAGATAAGTATACTTGGCATCAAGTTATTTTAGAAAATCTTAATCTTAATTATAACAAAGTCATTTGTATTTGAATGGTGTGATTAAGTTTTCGGCACAGGTAGCAATTAATAAATTTTAATCTATTGTTCCTTTAATTATTATACCTGTTATTCAGTATGTTAAATCTCAAAACTGAAGGACGTCATTCAAATACAAATGACTGTACTTAATAGGATTAAGATTAAAGTTTTCTAAAATAATTTGATGCCAAGTACTTATACCTAATCACTGCATATTTTCTATGCTTTCTAACTCTTGAAAAATAGTGCGAGTGCAAACATTATTCATTTTACCAAAACATTAAAAAGCAGCGAAGCAAGTCTCTCCCAAAGTGAAAAACTGGGCGAAGCAAAAATGCAAGAAAAAGGAAAAAACTTACGTGAAGTGCATGTCAAACAAACTTATTGCAAGAGAATGCAACACATCGACTTGCAAGAAGAATTAAAGACGAGCACTGGGAACTCTCCTCAAAATAACTGGAGCAAGAATTTTATGGTTTACAAAAAGAAATATGGCGCTTTATAAGAGGTCAAAAGAAGAGCAAACCAGATAGACGTCAGTCATTTATGTAACCTGGAGGTAAAGGAGGAACTGCAAAGATGTATTAATAATAATTTGAAAATACTTCATGAAAAAGAAATATCTCAGCCAACGAACAACATAGATAAAAAATGGCAAAACGTAAAAATGGCGATAACAAGTCCTGCGAAGAAAATTCTGACTAAAGAAAAACCAAAAATAAAGCAAATATGGATGACTGATAAAATCCTTCTTCTCATGGACAATCGGATAATAATGAAAGGAAAAAACGAACAAAGGTATAAACAAATACAGAAAGAAATCAAAAAAGAAATCAGAATAGCAAAGGAAGATTTTTATAAAAGAAAATGTGAAGAAATAGAGCAATTGCAGGCAAAACATGATATTTTTAATGTACATAAAAAAGTGAAAGAACTTGCAGGTACACAAAAACGTAAGCAGCCAAATTTGCAGGTACACAAAAACGTAAGCAGCCAAATATCCTGTATAATGTCAACGGAAACATAATAACAGAACTACAAGAACAGTTGAAGACATGGAAAAACTATGTTGAAGAACTCTTTGCAGATGATAGACAACAATCTGAACTAAGTAACATACAAGGAGACGAAGGTCCAGAAATAACGGAAGACGAAGTAATGTACGCACTAAAAAGAATGAAAAACGGTAAAGCCCCAGGTCCAGATGAAATACCAACGGAAATCCTTAAACTGATAGAAGAAGACTCGATCAACATTTTAGTTGAACTTTTCAATAGCATTTATACATCAGGAAAAATACCACAAGAATGGCTTTTATCCACCTTTGTTATTATACCAAAAAAGATGAATGCCAAACAATGTAGTGATTACCGTACAATCAGTTTGATGAGCCATGTACTGAAAATATTCCTGAAAATTATACACACTAGAGTACACAGAAAACTGGAAATGGACATCAATGATACCCAGTTTGGATTCCGAAATGGACTCGGAACAAGAGAGGCGTTGTTTGCACTAAACGTTGTCTCAAAGATGTCTTGACATAAATCAAGATGTATTCATGTGTTTCATAGATTATAACAAGGTCTTTGATAAAGTGCGGCATGATCATCTAATCAGACTTCTGGCAGAAAAGAATTTAGATAAACGAGACATCCGACTAATAGCAAATATGTACTACAATCAGAAAGCAGTAGTGAGAGTAGAGAATAATACCACTGAGAAATTGAAATAAAGCGAGGTGTGAGACAAGAGTGTATACTGTCACCAACCCTGTTTTAATCTCTATTCCGAAGACGTAATGAACAGAACACTCTCTGAGCAATCCATAAGTATTAAAATAAATGG
This sequence comes from Diabrotica virgifera virgifera, assembly GCF_917563875.1. Classification (NCBI taxonomy): domain Eukaryota; kingdom Metazoa; phylum Arthropoda; class Insecta; order Coleoptera; family Chrysomelidae; genus Diabrotica; species Diabrotica virgifera. Next base: position 207,092,210 of record NC_065449.1, read on the forward strand.
TGTTAGATTAAACAATCTGAGATTTGCCGACGACACCGTTCTGATCGCAGAAACACTTGGAAGAGCTACAGACATTGGTGAATAAGATAGCAGACTCCAGCGAAGAATATGGACTATCTTTGAACATAAAGAAAACTAAATTTATGGTAATATCGAAATAACACGAAATGTCCAAAATTTATATTTACACAATGAAATTATCGATCGAGTTAGCAAATACAAATATTTAGTCACTTTAATAAATGAAGACAACGATAGCTCAGCAGAAATCAAAATAAGAATAGAAAAAGCCAGATCCATATTCACTAAAATGAAGAGAGTGTTCTGTGGAAGAGATCTGAGCCTTGAAATGAAACTTCGCCTGATGAGATGTTACGTATTTTCTGTGCTGTTCTACGGAATGGAGTCATGGACGCTGAAAAAGATTGATACCAAAAAATTAGAGGCATTTGAACTGTGGATGTATCGCAGAATCTTGAGAATATCATGGACGGAGAGTCACAAACGTCGAGGTCTTGAGAAGAATGAATATAGGAAAGGAAGTCATATTTACGATCAAAAAACAAAAACTAAAATACTTGGGACACATTACAAGAGGCGAAAGATATGAACTGCTTCGAATAATTATGCAGGGGAAGATAGCAGGAAAAAGGTCCATAGGAAGAAGACGAAACTCCTGGCTAAAGAATCTACGGGAGTGGTGTAGCTGTAGCAACAACGAATTGTTTCGGTCAGCAGTTTCGAAAATATGTATAGCCCTGATGATCGCCAACCTTCGGAACGAAGATGGCACTTGAAGAAGATAAGAGGTCAAAGAGTGTAATGATGCGCCGCAAGCACGCACCGACAGCTAGAACCTTGAAGCGACAGCTCTGGGCTCCAATACTAGCTAAGCGAAGTGAGCGAAGCAGACCGACCTGAGTAACGAGGTGCACCGTACTGGCGTGACCTCGCAAACCGAGGCAGGCCGACTTGAGCAGCGAGGTGTACCGTGTTGAAGTATTCGCAGGCTCATAACTAAACGGTAGCAAGTGAAGTGAACGAGCTCCCGATAAGTTATTAATATTTTAATCGCGTGACTGTTTTGCATCTTACACTGCAGTGAGGATATTTCGTTTTGTTACTAATTTTGCTTTTCTTTTGCAGACTGCTATCCAGGGGAGGACTTCTCTGCAACGGGACGATAAACAGAATTATATTTTATTTTTATTTTGATCTGTACATAATTACATTGAATATATTTATTTTGTTTTAACCTGCGTTTTACTGAGTCTGTCGTCTTGAAAGAAGTACCCGTCACAAGAGCGGGTGTGAAGGAATTAATAGACTCGAAACACATCGAAAAGGATGCAAGAATTGACTATCTTAAGAGGAATAACAAATGGAGTTATCACTTCGATTACCAGAAACACCAGAAATTATCATTAACGAAGAAGTTCACATAATCAGCAGTGGTGTTTTCCATGCTTACTACTGTGAAGACCACAGACCTGTACAACAAAACAGTTATACTTAAAAAATTGAAACTTTCGAAATATGGTGCTATAAAATACCATGGCGTATTATTATTTGAGATATGAGATGACAAACCGCAGTAACTATTCATGTAAAAAATATTTCACAAAATGTGTAATATCGAAATGTTACCACTGAAAAGCAGGATAGTAAGAATGGGATGCGAGTTCAGAAGACGTTCATTACATACTGGAAGATAAAAACAAAAAACATAACTCTTAGGGGGTGGTCCCCAATACACGCTCTACGCAGCCTACAGCGTCTATTGGAGACCACCGGCTTACTTAAAACTAAAGTGTTTAACTCTTGTATAATATCCTACATTATATGGAGTTAAGACCTGGACATTTACTGAAGCAAACATGGGGAAGATAAGAAAGAAGACAGCCATGGCCAGATAGAACTGCGAAACAGGCAACTGAAATAAAGTACAATAATTAATGTAGAAACTATAATGTGGCTTTCAAAATATGTACCACTTGAAAACTAGAAATTCAACCAAGTGTGATTGTGTGAATTCCAAGTGTGAATTCCAAGATTACAGAAATATTACAATAGTTGTAACAGATGTATTGAACCACGCAAAAAATAGTACATAATCTTTTTATAACAGACCGGGAGTTTATTGAACCTACCTTGTATATCAGGATGTTTGAATACAATATGCGCTGAACAGAGTTATCTAATTTCTTTTTTCGCAATACTCCATAAAAATGTAATTTTATCGACATTTTGCGTCGTGAATACTAGGATATAATAGTGATTAAACCACAACTGTTGTAGGAAACAGCTATAGTATTTATTTTGTATTTATTGTACATAAATTATAAAGATAAAATAATTTAAATAACTATACAAATGAGGCCATGAGATCCAGAGTGGCCTAACTGATTTGAACATTACTTTACATAATCAAAGAAAATGATCAGAAGCTATCAATGTCCGATTGTTTTAGTAATTGTATGTTGACCAAGAATCATTATTGGTCAACATACAATTACTAAAACAATCGGATATTGATAGCTTCTGATCATTTTCTTTGAAAGAACAATAATTGATCATTTGCACGTGTTGTATGGGTATTTGCACGTATGATTTAGTAAAACAGACTGAATAAATGACAGCCTTTTTAATACAAGTAAATTGAAGAAATAGGTGACATGGAGCAACTGTTTACTAGCCGGTCTAATGAGTATAAGTAATTAAGCTATCTAAAGTACATACTTGTCCAAAATGTGTTGAAGCTCCTGGAGGGCAGGTAGGTAGAGCAGCATCTTGAAAAAATATACTTAGTGCCGTCTGAAAGAAAAAAAATGTTGGTTACTTAATAATAATTCACTAATATCTTGAAAATTACGTTTTCCAATTATTGTTTAGAGTCGTACTTCAACAGCGTAGGTGAGAACATCGTTAAAGTATAGAACAATTATTAATAGTATAGTAGTAATATTAATTATTATTTGATAAATATAGTTAGAGTTATAAGGATATTGTGAGTTCCTAGTGCATTTACCTATATGGAGGTGGATAGTGAGGGGAAACCCCCTCCTCAACCAGATCCTGGAGAAAATATAGATCCTGCAAATCAGATAAGTGGTTCAAATAATTTAAATTTAGTTATAGATTCTCCTTTAATAAATAAACATGCAAATGAACAAAACAACAAAAATCAGTTTGTATCGAAAGAAAAGTTTGTAGATTCTAGTTTAAATCCAACACCGAGTTTATCGGTTTCTAATGACAACGATAAAAAAGATAAAACAACATTCTTTTATCAGTCTACGGACACGGCTCCTTTTCAAATTTATATTGAAAACAATACGGATAATTATACAGGGCAGTTAAATGCAATAAAAATTGGAGAAATAATATTAACATCATATCCGCAATTAGATAATAAAATAAAACAAATACAGTCTATAGGGAAAAATCGTATTCGGGTATTGTTGAAAGATTATTTAAGTGCTAATATATTAATAAAATCACACATTTTAAAAAATAAAAATTTGTCTGCATACATTCCTAAATTTTTAATATTTCGTTTGGGAATTATTAGACACATTGATAAAGATTTACCAGTTGATTATTTGAAAAATAAAATTAGGGCCTATGATTTTCATCGTAAATTTGAAGTTGAATTTGTTAAAAGAATGAATCGAAAAATAAAAAATTCAAATAACGAAATAGAATTAATACCCACAAGTACCATTTTGGTTTCTTTCAAAAGTCAAACTCTACCTAAGTATGTAGAAATAAATAAGGTTCTTTACGAAGTAGAAGTTTATAAACAAAGGGTTGTAATGTGTAATAATTGTTATCGTTACGGACATATTGGTAAGCAATGTCGTTCTAAAATAAGATGCTTGTAATGCTCTCAGAATCATGACACAGTAACCTGCTCATCAGAAGAAGTTACAGTAAAGTGTTTTTCTTGCAATGGAAACCATTTTACAAACGATTTTAGTAGATGCCCAGAATACAATAGACAAGAAAAAATTAAACAAATTATGTCACAGTCAAATTGTTCCTTCAAGGATGCAAATAGTAGTGTTCCTAAAAAAAGTTACGCTGATATAGTACCTAAGCATTTAACTACAACCACAATTGATAATAAAATAGTTAATTCTAATCTAGAACAAAATTCATTATTAAATTCAGTTAATGCTCATGTACCGTCTACATCGTCCAAGTCATTTCCACCAATATCGTACCAGTCCAATACGCGACCCATTTCTCAACGATCAAATCCACATTCATATTCTCAAGCACAATTAAACAGCTTTCCAAAAAAAAGTAAAAGGTCGTATCCTTTATCTCCCGATCCTACATTGTCAGAGCACCAGTCCATTGTTAGTTCAGTTAACCTTCCGTTTAAAAAAGGAGGAATTTTGAGCACAGAACAATATCTTTCCAATATCCAAAAAGAAAATAATTCAGAAAACGAAGGTAATGAAATTTCAAACTTAATTTTTCAGATAGTTTTATCAACCATAAATATAATAAAGAGCAAAAATAAATTCGATATACAAGAAAACGAAATTACAAATATTATTAAAGCTAGTTTAAATAACCTTTTTGAACATGGATCAGATAACTCTTTGTCAATGGAATCTTAAATCGGCAAATTCAAATAAAGAAAACTTACAATATTTGTTAAATGAGAAAAACATTGATATAGCTTGCTTGTCAGAAACTAGATTTACATCCAATAAATATTTTAATCTTCCAGGCTACAATATTGTGAGGGATGACCGTTTAGACCGCAGTGGTGGTGGAACGGCCATCCTTATTAAGTCGAAACTTTTGTATACGGAACTACCGATCTCTGTTCTCCTACCTAATTGTAATCAAACATCCATTATTGTAAAATGTAATGATAAAAAAAATATTACTATTGTATCGCTATACGTTCCACCAAAAACTAAAATTTCTTTGCATATTTGGGATAAATTCTTCAGTTCTTTTAAGCCACCTGTAATCTTTACAGGAGATTTTAATTCGCATAATATTGCTTGGGGTGGGCCAAACACAGACTGCTACGGCATAACACTTATGAAAGCCCTAGATCGAAATAATCTTGTCTATCTAAACGATGGAACAGCTACATTTATAGGAAATTATTTACAAACTCAGTCAGCTATCGATTTGACAATTTGTTTTCCTTGTATAAAACATTTACTACATTGGCAAACATTGAAGGATCTTTACGGGTCTGATCATATTCCATGCATTACACAAATATATATGTCTCCCAAAATTAATAAATCATTATCTTGTAGAAAATGGAATATTAAAAAGGCTAACTGGGATCTATATTATATGGAGTCCCATGAACAGTTTAGTAAAACAGAAGTTGGTGATTATAATGCTTTTATACAAATTGTAGAAACCACAGCAAACCTTTCTATACCTAAATTTAAATCCAATCAATGTTCAAATACAAAATAAACAATGGTGGAATGAAAAATGCCAGTATTTAGTACAGAAACGAAAAAATAGTTTTCATAAATATATGAATAATCCCACATTAGATAATTTGTTAGAATATAAAAGAACTGATGCTATAGCAAAAAAAACTTTTAAGCAAACTAAAAAAGATAGCTGGATAAATTATTGTAAATCTCTCAATAGATCAGTACCCCTTAAGACTATATGGAAAAAGGTAAATAACTTTAAAAATCGCAAAATCTCTAATCAAACTCAATCAGATCAAGAAGAATGGCGAGCGGAATTTCATAACATTGTAACTCCTCCATATGTATCACCTGATCCAATCTTTCTTGATTGTCCAGGGGTGACAGAACACCATAGTACGTGTCAATTATCTCACCAATCAGTTTTCAAAACAAGAATTAGATACGGCATTTAAAAAGTCTGCCAATACAGCCCCAGGTTTTGATAATATGCATTATTCTATGTTGTTTAATCTTTCTAAACCAGCAAAAATTTTGCTTCTAAATCTACTAAACGATATTTGGTTAAATAAAATCGGCATACCTTCACAATGGAAAAACTATATTTTAGTTCCCATACTTAAGCCAGGAAAACCAAAAAATCAAGCATCGTCATATAGGGCCATTTCTTTATCATCATGTGTTTTAAAAACATATGAAAGAATGATAAAATCACGACTAGAATTTTTTTTAGAATCTAATAACCTTATTCATAGTTCTCAATTTGGGTTTCGAAAAAAAAAAATCGGCATATGAAATCCTGGCCAATATTGTTACAGATATTCAACTATCACTTTCCAATGACCAGTCAACATCAGCTTTATTTTTAGACATAAAAGGGGCATATGACAACGTAAAATTAGATATATTATATTTAAAAATGTGTCAAATGGGAATTCCTCAAAGTCTAGCTAAACACGTATATATTCTATACAACAACAGAAATCTATTTTTCAGAGAAAATAACTCATTCTCTGAATGCAGACAAACATCTATGGGGCTGCCACAAGGTGGTATATTAAGTCCTATATTATATTTAATTTACTCAAGTGATTTAATTGTTGACATCCCACAAAATGTATCTATTTTGCAATATGCCGATGATATTGTTATTTACACTCGTCACAAATCCATTGAGATAGGCCATAAGCAACTTAATTATGCAGTAAAAAATTTAGACAATTGGACTTTTAATAATGGCTTATCAATTTCCGAAGAAAAATCAGTATTAGTTACTTTTACAAGAAAAAGATTTCGTTGTCCTTCTCAAATAAAGTTATCAAAATATGTATTTCCTTACAAATCTTCTACTAAATTTTTAGGAGTAATTTTAGATTGTAAATTAAATTGGAAAGAACACATAAATTATGTAATCAAAAGAACAGAAAATAGTGTAAATTTATTAAAAACTTTCAGTCATTCCTCCTGGGGAGGGGATCCAAAAATAATGTTACTGTTTTATAAAACACTTGTCAGATCTATTTTAGATTATGGTTCTATATTTTACCATTCAGCAGCGGAATCAAATCTTAAAAAAATAGATCAAATAAAAAACAAATGTCTTCGACTCAGTATTGGATACTTGGGAAGTACGCCTATAGACGTCATGGAAGCTGAAACATGTGAACCACCACTGAACCTGCGTAGAAGATTTTTGTCTGACAAATTCGTATTAAAGTTAAGTTCTCAGAAATCTAAGGTGTTGGCTAAAATATCCAGTTTAGCCAGTATGGTTTTGACATCTAAATATTGGGAGAAGAAAAAAACACCGTTATTAGTTGAAAGTTTTATTACCAATGTACACAGATATGAACAACTTTATCAATCCAATGGTATCCCTTTATGGAATTATCCCTATGAAATGTTTCTATATCCAGTAAAGACTCATATTAATGTTAGATACTTGTGTCAAAACAGTGATATTATACAAAAAGAACATTATCGGGAATGTACAGTTAAGTGGAAGGAGTATGGAAAAATTTATACTGATGGATCGAAATCGGAACATGGAGTTGGTTGTGCCGTTTATTACCCTTCTAAAAATATTAAGTTAATATACAAACTACCAGAAATGTTGTCAATTTTCAGTGCAGAGCTTATTGCCATAAAACTAGCAATTAGTATGTGTTTAGAACAAGAAGATGATAAATTTGTTATATTCACAGACTCTAAAAGTTCTGTAGAAAAACTTAAAAACCTTTGTTTAAATCCTAATTTAAATTATATACTTCTTGATATTTTGGAATTGTATCACAATGTATTAAGTATGGGAAAACAAATTTATATTTCATGGATCAAAGCCCATTCAGGTATAGAAGAAAATGAAGAAGTGGATTCTTTAGCAAAAAATGGTGCGAAAAATGGAAGAATACTCGGATCAAAAATACCAGAGTCTGACTTTATTCCAATTTTTCGAAAGGAACTAAAGGAAAATTGGCAGCTAAAATATGAATTAGGAGAGAAGGGACAGTTTTTTAAGAATATACAACCAAAAATAAGGGACAAACCATGGTTTGAGAATATATGTAATCGTTCAATTATTCGGATTATAAGTCGAATGCGCTGTAATCATGCCTTATTTCCCGTGTATAAATGTAAAATAGGTTTGTTAGATAATAATAAATGTCTTTGTGATGAAATTGCCGATTTACAACATATTATTTTAGAATGTCCTTTAAAAAAATTAGAAATTGACAAGCTTTATCAAAATTTAATATCTTACAATATGAAATTTCCAATAAATGTTTCAAATCTATTGACATTAGAGGATAATAGTATTTATAATATTATATATCAGTATGTAAAATCTACTAACATTACATTGTAAGCAGTATTGCGACAGACAAAAAAAATTTTTTCATTGTAAGCCTAAACCGAAAAAATAATTAAAAAAATAAATAAAAAAGACAAACAACAAAATAAAATATGTACTAAAAAATAAAAAAATAATAATAATAATATAAAAAAACAAAACAATAAAAAAAATACATAAATCCTAATAAAAGGAAGAGAAATAAAAAAATTTAAAAAAAAAACCAAAAAAAAAACAAAAAAAAAATACATAAAAAAATAATAATAAAAATATGCAAACAAAATCATTAGGCATTTACTAACATACCAATATTGTATTGTATACAAATTATTGTTACTCAATGTACCACGTATATAAATGTAAGTATAAGTAAGCAATGGTTGATAAAACTATAAGAAAACATGACTGGTCTTTTGGCTACGCCAGTGCCATTAACTTAGTTAAAAAAAAAATTATTGTTTAGTTAATTCTTTTAACTAAATAATATCATTTAAAGCTAAAGGCCTAATATAAGATGGTTATTCCGATTATTAAAACACGCACTCGCAAAGGACTCATTGTGAAATGTTAGAAGTACGGATGTATTTTGTGATCATTATTTTTGAGATATATCCTGGCGGATATTTTGAAGAAACTTATTTATTAGTTTAGGAAATAGAAAGACAAATACAGTTATATTAGATAGGCTTTAAATCAACGGGAAAAATACCACAGGGCCCCTAAAATATTGTGGATATCAACGTAACTGAATTTCAGAATTCCGTGTGTAACAGAAGATCTTGTTGAGATCTTACATAGGTTTACTTTTGTTTTTTGTTAGTCTTGATTTTTTGCAGATTTTTATTCATTTCATGTGCATTCTTGACTTTCAAATTCCTTTCCTCTGTTGACAACTCCCTTTGGCAGATTTTCCTATTGTCATTCCAAGGTAACTGAAGGTGGATACTGTTTCAAACTTATAGGCCTGTGTAATTAGATATTTCTATGTTGCTGGGTCGTCTCTCCCTATCGTCACATACTTTGTTTCGTGTTGGGCATCTCCAGTTGTATCCTCTGTGCTTCTTTACCTAATTTTTCAATTACTTTTATAAATATTATCCTTGTCTCTGCTATGATGACCGGATCGTCTACATACTATTCAAATGGGGAATCATTTTTTCGAATCCTGAGAAAACTAATAAGTATTTTTGAAAAATTTAAACGCAGAATGAAACATTATGTTCTTACCGAGGGCCCAAAGTCCCTGAAAACTTCTATAATGTTTATTTCAATAAATTACAGGGGTGAAAAACTAAGAGAAAATGTAGTGTGATCTTTAATTTCAAATATCTCATTCAAAAGAAACTATTTATTTATTAAAAAGAATAAGTTTTCACTCTAATAGCATATAAAACAACATAATGCTATTCTACATCCCACCAGAATAAAAACAATGGGAAACATTTATTTATTCTAAGGGACTTTTGGCCCTCGATAATAATTTAGTCTTTCGTTCTGCGTTTAAATTTTTTTAAAATATTTATTAATTTTTTCAGGATTGGAAACATGGACACCATGTCCGTGGTGATATTTTCCTAATCGAACATTCGCTATCTTTGTCATACAACGCACTGAGTCAATAGAATATGATGACAAGACACAGTGACAGTTTTAATTATTTGACATGGCATCGGGAATATTTTGAGTTAAATAATATTGAGAGTGTATTTGATAAATAACTAATTTAAGACGTGAACTTAATAAAAAGTTATTTATTGTTTATTATTTCTGGAAGATCCAAGCAGAGAATACATCAGGATATATTGTGATCCAAGTATTTTTTTGTAAAAGATGTTCAAAATTGTAAGCGTTCCATAGTAACAATATTATTAAAAAATCACTTTAACACTTTTCCTCTTTTCTCGATTCAGTATTAGTTTTTGTTTAGTTTAGTTTTTCAGTTTATATCACTGAATACATAGTATAACGTGACTACTGTTAAAATAATACTCTCGGTTCGTTTATACGAATTTATTTATACAAGTTACAGACGAATTTATATTATACACTCAGGGGCGGCTCGTGATAGTACAAGATGGTGAGGCACACTACACTTGAGGATTATTATTATTATGGTTAGATTTTCTTTAATAGCCGGAAGGTCAATTTTGTGACGTCATAACGTCACAGAACGGCACCGTATTTATTTTAAGGCTTGCAAACGATATTAAATAACAATTTTATTCGCAAAAGAATAGCTACGAAAGATCTAAGTCTCTAACAGGTTCATACTCATAGTAGCTGTTTTTTCAGCTAAAAATAATAATTAATATGATACCACATATCAAAACAGCATGAATCAGATGTTTCGTCGTTGGCTCATCAGCGTTGAACACTTGAACAGCCATATTAAGCAAAATTTACATTATATACTACATGACAACAACGGACAACTGATTCCAGTGGCGTAACTGGGGGGCGCTTGGGGGTATACCCCCAGAGGCCCACCAGTTGTAGCCCCCCTTAGGATCATTCTGGTTTGGTCGTTGACTGATTCTGTTATTATTAATCACTTGTCAAAATGAAATTATGGTACGCAAACAATATATCTGCAAACACGTGATAATTTCATTTTAGAACCAATTTTATTATATTGTAAATGTATTGAATATACGGAAATAGAAACAAGCAAGTAAGCAAATTACGGTTATATTACAAGATTGTTTTTTATGTTAAATCATTGATTATAAATATTCCTGTACTTATTAATCAATGGTTAAATATACTAAGGGTTAAATTTTATTTCTTTGGTTTTTTATTTATTTTATAAACAGCGTACTTAAGGCTATGGGTACATAATTCGCAAATATTTTACGTGTATCCCTACTTTTTCTGTCTTTACACGGCAAATTACGTGTACTAAAATTTACACTGGTATGGATATGTAAACATTACTAGAATGTCATTCTACTTGAAAATGTCATCATTAATTTAAAGAGATTGGTTTTGAATGTTCTTGGATAACTGTTATTTTTAGAATTGCAAATTATTAATTCAGTTAATAAATGTGATAATTTTTTCACTAACTATGTATTCAGTGATTGTAATAATTTATTTGTACAACAAAGACTAATACTCAATCGAGAAAAGAGGAAAAGTGTTAAAGTGATTTTTTAATAATATATTGTTATGGAACGGTTACAATTTTGAACATCTTTAACAACAAAATACTTGGATCACAGAATATATTATCCTGATGTATTCTCTGCTTGGATCTTCCACAAATAATACACAATAAATAACTTTTTATTAAGTTCACGTCTTAAATCAAGTATTTATCAAATACACTATATTATATCAATAATATTTAATCAATAACTCAACATATTCCCGACGCAATGTCAAATATTTAAAATTGTCACTGATTGTCAGTGTCTGACTGACAATATATGCTGACAATATTATATTCGGCTGAGTGCGTTGTAAGACAAAGATAGATTTGGAAAATATTACCACGGCATTGTGTTCATTTTTTTCAAATCCTGAAAAAACCAATAAATATTTTTGAAAAATTTAAACGCAGAATGAAAGACTAAATTATTACCGAGGGCCGAAAGTCCCTTAGAATAAATAAAAAGTTTATTTTGAATGATATATTTGAAATTAAAAATCACACTAAATTTTCTCTTAGTTTTTCACCCCTGTAACTTATTAAAATAAACATTATAGAAGTTCTCAGGGACTTTTGGCCCTCGCTAATAACGTAATCTTTCATTCTGCGTTTAAATTTTTCAAAAATACTTATTAGTTTTCTCAGGATTCGAAAAAAATGAATCCCCATTTGAATAGCATTACAGCGGAAAATACGTACCGATCCTCTTAAAAGTAAATGAATTATTATGAAAGAAATCATAATTTCTAATTTTTTTATTAATTTATTTATTTAATTGACATTGGCAAATGGCTTTTAGCCAGTCAGAGCATAATAACATATTCTAAACATCTATTGTATCCCTTATACTAATAGTAAGTACACGTAACTAGAACAAACTGCTCTAACAAACTACCTAAAACTGCAAAACCACGCTAGAGGCATATTTTTGCCTGCCTCTGAAAGGATACTTAATCCCGCTTCCAAAAATTATTCTGTCATGCTGCCGGCCGATCTCCGTCGGCTTCGTAATATGCTAGACAAGGTACCATCAGAGGCAGTGCCTCGGCTATATAATTTGAGTAGAGTAGGTATCGGTGTGTTATGAAGAACGGGTCAGGGCCGTACTTATTTTTTTTATCATAAAAATAAAGTTAATAAAAAAAGTTTTATAATAAAAATTGAATATTTAGCAAATTTCAAAAAGTTAAATTGTATTTAAAGAATTATTGATGATGAAATAACGAAAATAAAGTTATTTAGCAAATTTCAAACAGTTAAATTGTATTTAAAGGATTGATGATGAAATAACGAAATAACGTAAATAGTCGATTGATATACTGGTGAGGCACTGCCTCACCTGCCTCATAGGACCAGCCGCCACTGTATACACTAAACTCAAATAAAAGCGCGCTCCCATTAAATAGCAAATAACGTTATACTCGATCATTCCAGACTTCGCCACCTAGCTATGGTGTGACCTTCCACATATACCGCGCGTCGATTTCACGTATATCGTGCTTCTACCAGAATTTTCTCGGCTTACGTCTCGAGGTGCTACTTGCGGCCGGTGATTCATTGTTTTGCTACAATAGTTGGTGAAAAAATTATCACTTATTAACTGAATTAATAATTTGCAATTATACAAATAACAGTTATCCAAGAACATTCAAAAGCCATCTCTTTAAAGTTAATGATGACATTGTCAAGTAGAATGACATTCTAATAATGCTTACATGTCCATACCAGTGTGAATTTTACTACACGTAATTTGCCGTGTAAAGACAGAAAAAGTAGGGATACCCGTAAAATATTTGCGAATTACATATGTACCGATAGCCATAATTGAAGCTGATTTGTAATATTTTTGTTCACGCTAAACTCCGTAACAATAAGTGGCGCATACAATATTCCAGCTACAAAAGATCTGATATGAATATTACGTGACGCGAAAATGTATTTTCATTTTGATGCAAAACAAAATTCTAGTTTTATTTTAAAAGATTTTTCCATAATATTTGCTTTTGAAGTAAACGCGCCACAAAAGAGTTTCAAAATTCAAACTGTATCAAAGTTACTCTTATGTGGCGCGTTTTACTTCAAATTGAGCAAATATTATGGAAAAATCTTTTAAAATAAAACTAAAATTTTGTTTTGCATCAAAATGAAAATACATTTTCGCGCCACGTAATATTCATATCAGATCTTTTGTAGCTGGAATATTGTATGCGCCACTCATTTTTACGGCGTTTAGCGGTTTTTTATTCGTGTATAGGTAATACATACATGAATTAAATCTCAGAACTAAGCTGTAATCAGTCACTTTACCTAGTTACTAAACATGTCAGCATCTATCATTAACCTCGTTTTATTTGAAATAATTATTACATTCTATAATTTTATGTGCATTAGACTCAATTAATCAGACAGTTTGTACAATTTAAGCACAAATAATCACGATACAACAAATAGTACTATAAATGAAAAATCCTGAAGTCAATCAAATACAGAAAGTCTTAATGGATTAAACTACCTAATAGACCTTGATAGTCCCGTTTTTACATATTATGTATGTGTGGTAAATAGTATCATGATGTCAAGCGCAAAAGAGATTATACTGTGTAATTAATGCCAATTGTTTCAAAAATTTTCTCTTCCTGAAGTCACCAAATTTTCAACCAAATTCAGGTTATGTGCAAATTATGTACTTCATTGAAGGAAAATGTTGGTATTTGTTTGGAGTTGTGTTAAATTTTAGTAAATATTTATCTGGTTTCAGTAGTCTTTATTAGAACTCAAGGTCAACATGTACTAATAACAGACATAAAAATAATAACAATAAACAATGTAACTGTTGTTTTCTTAATTTATACCAATACATGTCACTGACAGACATAAAAATTTATGAACCTATACAAGAATGGAAATGTTTAATAGACGTATGAAATGCACTGTGCAGTTTATTGGCATATATTATAAGAAAGTAGGTGAAAAATTCAAAAGACAACCAAATAGAAGATGTATTGCTAAGATAAATACAATTAAGGGCGTGGGAGCCAAATTTCGTCTCCAATGCTTTTTAACCCGGGAGCAAAAAAATTTTGCTTAGATGGCATTATACGGGGGTGAAAGGAAGCGTTGTATTTTCTCCTAACTTTAAAAAATTCTGTGGAAAAATTAGAGGGCTTATTTTTTTTCAAACTTTTTTTGTATTATCCTGGAGGTATCACTAAGGTTTTGTTTTTTGAATTATCCGAATATTTCTTTTCTTGTAAGAGCTGTAAATAAAAACACAGCTTTGAAGGATTTTTTTTTTTAATCAAATGCACTAAACTAAACAAAACAAAAAAAATTAAGAACAAAACAATTCAATAGCGGGTATGTCCACCTGTTGCAGCACCGATTGCTCGCAATCTGTTTGGCCTCGAATACAGATGTGTTATCCTCGCCTGAAGAATAGCCCGATATTGCTCTACCAGGGCCATACAGTACCAAATTTTCTGGAGGCCTAGGATGACGGCGAATAGCTTTTTTTAATTCATCCCATAAATCCTCAATAGGATTGAGATCTGGGCTGCATGCGGGCCATTCTAATCTTATCAATACAACCTCGATTTTATGAGTCAATCAGTGTTTTTATTTACAAAACATGGTACAGCTCTTACAATAAAAAAGATATTCGGATAATTCAAAAAACAAAATTTTAGTGATGCCTCCGGGATAATATGACAGGACTATGAAACAAAATCAGCTCTTCCATTTTTCCACAGAATGTTTTAAAGTTATGAGAAAATACAACGCTTCCATTCACCCCGTATAATGCAATGCAAGCAAAATTTTTGTGTTACCGGAATAATACCGAACGATATCAATACATGTATCTACAAACTGGTGCAAGAATCTTAAAAATCGGAGTACAAATAATAAAGATATAAAATTTTCAAACTTAATCAAAAATTTTGGGTGACGGAATTTTGTGTCGGTGAGTGTATATAAAGAACACTGTTCTTTAGTCGCATAATTTTGTATATAATTTCATGATTTTTAATACACCATTTCATCTTCAACAATATCCCTAAGTGCGTCATAGGGTGCATTCTCAGAAAATTCTCCAAATCGAGAATATTCTCTGATTTTTCATTCTCGAGAATTTTCCAACACTAGACCTACCCATCTTATCCGGTTAGTTTTTATATGTCTGACGATGTTTTCAGTACCATACAGAGTCATCAAGTCAGCATTACAGCACTGTCTCCACTCTCCTGTCAATTCATCTCTTTGAGGACCAAATATTATTCAGAGAACCAGAAAACAGGTCAAAGACAGTGAAATAGAAGAGAATGAAAGGAACTAATACACAGTTTATCCAGAGAATAAACAAGAAAGAAGATGTCAATCAGTCAGCAATTTTACACTTTTGGCCAAGAAACACAGAACCACCCAATACTCCACAAGGGGGGATGGAACTAGAGAGAGAGGACACTAATCAAAACAATAAATTCCCAAATAATGTTCAGGAGCTCTATTGTAGTCTGAAATTAGTTGTAAACATACTAATAAAACATTTTGTATACCAAGTACTTAGCTTAGATATCTTTATCTGTTCACCTTGATTTTTAATATAATTATTTTTTAAAATAGGTGAATACATAAATAAATAAACAACATACTCCACAAAACATATTGTTAATATTAAAAAAACAGTTTTAAATGCAACTTATTTTTAACCTTCCAGTGGACTGGTGAGATTTGTCAGGACCATCCCATTTGAAAATACATACAATATTATATATAGTCTATCTTCATGACCGAGACAGTATTATAGCATAATTATATACATAAAAATTATGCTATAATACTCTCTTGATCATAAAGATAGACTATAACCTAGTAAGATTTTATTGATAAAATTGAAACCTTATAAATACTTATACCTTTTCTATAATAAAAATATTCTTAATTTCTCTGCAAATTTTGAAAAAAAATAAAAGATACAACAAACTTGAAATATACCCACCCCTAATGGTTCTCACAGGTCTCACCAGACCCAACATGTAATTTTTTTATAACTTTATGCTCCATCTTTATACACTTCATAGAAAATGACTTCTGTAGTTCCCCTAAATTGAGTAGTATGTTTATACATCATACATTTATTAGTGGTTAGTTGCACACACACATCATCATCATCATCAATCAGCCAATCGCATCCACTGCTGGACATAGGCCTCTCTCAGTTCTTTCCACAGTTGTCTACACTGGACCACGTGTAGCTGGTTTGCCGCTACTCTTTTTATATCGTCGGTCCATCTAGTTGGTGGTCGTCCTGTGCTTCTTTTATTGTTTCTATTGTTTCTGGGCCTCCATTCCATGATTCGTTGTGTCCACCATCCATCTTGTGTTCTAGCTAAATGCCCTCCCCAGTTCCACTTAAGTGTCGTAGCTCTTTCGACAACGTCTGGAACTCCTGATCTTTGCCTGATTTGTTAGTTTGTTATGTGGTTTAGAAGGCTCACATTCAGCATTCCACATTCCATGGCTCGCTGTGTTTTGAGTTTATTTGTGGATTTTTGCATCAGGATTAAAGTCCATATAAGGCAAAACACATTGGTTATAAACCTTTCGCTTGGGACACATGGGAATTGAACTTTTTAGAATATTATGGCTTAGTTTGACAAATGCTGCCCATGTAAGACCTATTCGCCTGTGTATTTCATATGTTTGATTGTCTCTGCTTATTTTTATCTCGTGTCCCAGATATTTGTCACTATCTGTCTGTTGTACGGTATTCTGCCGTCCTAAGCAAGAAGGCAGTATCTCCAATTTTTACAATTTTCGAGTTTGCTCTTTTATATGGGTTATTATACAATTATTAATATACCTAACAAAGTTAGAAAGCCGTAAGCCTTCATTCCTTGGTCTGGTAGACTATTAAAATTGCAGTAACTCAACTTGTTGTTAGACATTACTTAGTTAAAAGGCAGTAAGTATCTTATACAAGCCTAAAAAGCAGTACCTCCTACAGAAAAAAAATGGAGATACCTACTGCTTTTTAATCTAGCAACTGCTTGACTATTTTTACTACTTTTAAGCAAGTGTGTAATAACATACCTTGTTTAAAAGCAGTAACCGCCATTTTCATTAAGATTTATAAAAATATCTTATAAAACAATAAACTTATCCAATGATATGAAAAGGAACTATAACGCAGTTAAACAATTCTGAAATCCATAAATATTTTCATGGTGGCTCAGCCCCGTTTATTAAAATCTGCATTATCTCGAAACTTACATTTGTGGAGATACTGCCTTCTTTCTTAGGACGGCAGTATTATTGTCAATATTTTCTGTTTCTGTTTTCTCTTTCTCTTGATTCAGGTATTTGTCCAAGTTTGTGGAAATCTAGTTTTATTGTTCCTATTCATAAATCAGGTAAAAGGAGTAATATAGCTAACTACAGACCAATAAAAATTCTTTCTTCTATTCCTAAAATTCTAGAGAATATAATATGCGACTCTATTAAAACACCTTTATGCAATGTACTAATTGAAGAGCAACATGGTTTTCTTCCAGGTAGATCAACTTCGACAAATCTCTTACTTTTCACACAATACATATATGATGCTTTGGAAGGGAGACTAAAGGTAGATACTATTTATACAGATTTCTCTATAGCATTTGACATCGTTAATCATAAATTATTGTGTAACAAGCTTAAAGCTATTGGATTTACAGGCAATCTGTATAACTGGCTGTGTAGTTACCTAACTAGCAGAATACAGTTTGTTAAGATAAAACACTTTCCTTTCAATCTAGTGAAATTTCCGTAACATCTGGTGTTCCACAAGGAAGCCACTTAGGGCCTTTCCCTTTTAATACATTTGTTAATGACATTAAATCTCAAATTAACTCTAAATTTCTGCTACATGCTGACGATTTAAAAATCTTTAGAATTATCGAATCCATCTCAAATTGTGAAATACTTCAAATTGATATTAATAAAATTATTTGCATGGTGCAAATTGAACCAACTGAGCATTAAGGTTGGAAAATGTCACGTTATTAGTTTCTGTAGAATTAACAGCCTCTTTTATAATTACAAACTAGATGAAGAACAACTGAAGGCTGTATCAACTGTGAGATCTAGGTGTTCAATTAGATTCCAAACTAAATTTTTGTGCTCATTTTGATTATGTGAATAACTAGGCATTTAAAATGTTAGGCTTCATTATCAGAACTTCTAGATGTTTGCATAACATTAATTCTATCACACTGATTTATATTTCCCTAGTTAGATCTGTTCTTGAGTATTGCTGAGTTGTTTGGCCACCCACTTATGAAGTCCATATAGCCAAGCTTGAAAAAGTTCAAAATAAATTCATTAGGTATTTAAGTTTTAAATTATACCCTATTCCACAAACATACGTCTGTTGTGGATGATCTCGACAACGAATATGTTACTGTGCATATTATGAAGAACGAAAGTAAATTGCAAAATACATTGTTGTTTATTGGAACAATTATTAGAGCCATTTACTTTCGTACTTCTTATGTTACACACTAAAATATGCGTTGTCACGATAATCCAAGACAGTTGTATATTCGTGGAATAGCCCATACATAAACCTTTAAGTGACCATTCCTACTCAGAAATTAGAAATACATTAAACCTTCCTAAGCTATCTTCTAGATTCTAGACGGATTTATGCTGATGTTTTGTTTCTACATAAACTATTGAATTCTAAAATAAATTGCAATGATCTACTGTCTCTAATTGATTTTAATGTTCCCTCCAAAGTCACTAGATCATCTCAAAATTTTGCAATTAAATTTCATCGCTGCAACTTTGTTAGGCATTCTCCACTGAATAGAATCATTCTGAATGGAAATAGAATATACTTCAATTTGTTGCTGTGTGCTTCCGAACTCCGAATACAATTGTAGACAATTTGTAAAAAAATGTTTGTAATTTAGGTGATTTATATTGTTATTAGACCAAAAGGCAGCGCTGAAAAATCTCTTTGAATTTACTAAAGCTAGATTTTTCACAGTTGATTACTGTGAGTGTGTAGAGAAACATACTGCGGTCAGTCAAGCAAAACGTGAACAGGGGTTACTGAGAGGGTATCAAAGTTGCTTTCCTACGAAGGTAATTAAATCCATTTACTAAGGCTGAAAATCAGTACACACATTATAAATCAAATATAAATAAAAGTTATTATATCGGTCAGCTGTATGACGGGACAGAGCCGGTCGGTCGGCCCCAATAGTCGATTGAGGAAATGAAGCATTTTGGCTCGCAATTTTTTCGTCCAGCATGAATTTACTTGAAATTTTCACAGAAGGTAGGGAATAGTCCAAGGATCATTTTCTATATCATACCTCTATCATACGCTAAAACCTTGGGGGTGGTTGCCATCCCATCTCGGGGGTGGGATTTTTTTATTACATTTTAACCATGTAATTCGATGGAAAAGGTGATTCTAAGAAAAAAATGTCTTTACATTTTCTTCGTAAAACTAATATTTTTCGAAAGTCTAAGTTTTCACTCTAATGGCATATAAAGCAACATAATGCTACTCTACATCCCACCAGAATGAAAACAATGGGAACCTTCTCTGGTTACACCTCCGAGGCTTCTACAATTTGCAAGCCATACGGATGCTGAGACTAAGGAAGATGAGGGAATTTTACAATATATAATTCACGTCCCATCTGCTTGGCGCGGTAAAGTTCCAACGAGAATAGTTCCCTTTGTACTCCAAACAGAGTAAAGTACATCAAAAATGAATAACCATTTTCAATGTCGTTGCAACACGAAACTACAGCCGCATGATATTCTTGTCCAATCAGAGAGTGCCGCAAGCTCCTCTATCGGTTTCGAAACTTATTAGTCTCTCATCAGGAGGCACATATGCTGCTCTCCCTGATCCAACCAAAACAAACCCCGGCGTGCAGTCACGGATCGCAACGAACGAAATGGCATAGATGCCCTAGCAGCAACTGCTATCAAAAGTCTAAGTTTTCACTCTAATGGCATATAAAGCAACATAATGCTACTCTACATCCCACCAGAATGGAAACAATGGGAACGTTCTCTGGTTACACCTCCGAGGCTTCTACAATTTGCAAGTCATACGGATGCCGAGACTAAGGAAGATGAGGGAATTTTACAATATATAATTCACGTCCCGGTCACGGGTCACGAACCGGTAGAGGTGCTTGCGGCACTCTCTGATTGGACTAGAATATCGCGCGGCTGTAGTTTCGTGTTGCAACGACATTGAAAATGGTTATTCATTTTTAATATTTTTTAAGTTATTCACGCTTGAAAATAAAAGTTTTTCGACAAAAAAATCGACTTTTTTAGAGGGTTTTTTTGAGAATAACAATATTTGAGGGTAAAAACAATATTAAAAAAAGCTTCTACAGAGTCTCGGATAATCCGCCCCACGGATAAACCGCTCGCGGATAAACGGGAGTTGACTGTAATTGTCAAAAATATCATATTCCAGTAGAACAGTCAAATTATTTTAAAATGTCATTAATTATTATCTGCTTATGGTGATGGTACTCAGTTCAGTCACTGGATTGTAAACACATCAAGTATTCTATTGGATGTCAACAAGTAAATAATTCCAATAATCATGACTAACAAAGGAAAATACCACTTTTAGTAAAATAACATTTCTATTTATACCTAGAAAGGTATTATTAAATATTAACATTATTCTTCTTAGAATGGCAATGCAACAAATACCACTGTATAAAAACATAATCGATTTTTACTATATTTATATGCCGGTAAAGCTGCGTTATTTCCCCCCGATATTCCTAAAATAAGGCTTTGTTACATCATCAGTAAGTTCATGCACCTTAAAGCTACTATGGATGTACATACAATGGAAAATGTAGGTAAGTATAGAGATAAGCCAGTAATCATCAAAACATTCAGACAAAATGCTTGAGAAATATGTCAACCTACTCAACTATAAATTTAGAAGCGCCAGATTTATTTAAATAGCGCTAGAGTACCTATATCAAAAACCAAAATAAAAATACAAAATAATCCAATGTTTATATTCCAACACAGCATGACCTTGAAAAGCAAAACAGTCAATAAACGGCCACGGACAGGGAGCACAGACGGAAGGACGACGCAAGGGGGAGGGTGTTATTAAACACATAACATCCGCCATTTTAATTCTCATACAATGTTTGTTTACAATTTCTAGATATTTACCTCAAATTGCCAATGCGCTGATTGTAATATCTGTTTAGCTTGATCGTGTGCACAACCTGCTGCTACAACAAATTGATTTATCATTACTTGTTCTCTTAAAGGGGCATCCATTTTAAAAATCTTGTAAAGACCGGAATAGACTACACTCGTTTTGAAATATACAAGCACTCCACTACTCCACTCTCCACTTCACTACGGCACTACGTCAGTCTTTCTTTTTCTTGGACTGCTTTTGTCCCTCTCTTTCTCAAGGCAACAAGTATTTATGAATGACGTCAAGCATATGCGAACTCGCGCAAATGACTGGTAGAATGTTGTCATATTTATAATGTTTTTCTGATAATCTGCAAATAAATATGAAACCTGAAACTAAAAAAGCACTACAATTCTGAATTCATTGTTCATTGAGTGTTTATTTTATAGCTGTAAGAAAGAGAAAGAAGTGATATCTCTAACATTTTAATATCTTGGAATTTATTATAAACAGTAAAAATATGTTTGTCAATATTTTTTTACATTATTCAATTAATAGACACTTTCTAATATAAGAACATGGAAAATAGGAAAATATACTGAATCGGCTTTTTCTGAATTGTACTTCCAGGTTTATAATATTTATATACCAATTTATAAATTTATCGGTTTATGATAAACTTGTTCAATATTAAAGGTACAATATTAAAGGGCTTATTTCCATTGCTGCGCCAACACGTGGTAGCGCCTGTCTACAAAACATTTATGGCGCCCAAAAATACGCAATTTTTAAAAAAATGACTAAAAACTCTCTAAAATGACTCTGGAGGCGCCCCTTAATTTCTCTCTAGAGCCTATTAAGTTGCGAATAGGTAAATTTTAAAAACTTTTATTGACGATTATTTTACCTATGTTTATTATAAAGTACAGGAGTGAAACAATGATATAATTTTAAAATTGTATTTAAAGAGGAAGCCAAAAAATAGTTTGTCTCTTGATTTTAGTGGATTAGGTATGCAACCAGTTATAGACTATTTAAAAATGAAAATATTTTAATTGGATCATAGTATAAAATGACAGAAGTAAATGAAATCTGGCCAATTTTACTTGTCATCTACAAAATTTAATTGATAGTATGTATAGTTAAGTAACACAATAAAGTTTATATTGTAGTAAAAACGTATAATTTGTGTACCAAGTAATACCTATATTGAATTAAAAAATAAAACCAATCTAGGAGTTGCACATGACAACATTGCCCATACAGGGGATAAATCGGTGTTGTCAAACTTATGAATTATTCTATAACATCACAGCAAATCATTTTAAACTCAAGTTTTTATTTTTGGCTTAATACTTACTACGTTAAAACTATTATAATTGAATAAACTTCTAAAAATAATAAGAAACGGAATTTGTTTTGTAAGTTCTTTGGATAAAATAATGTTTTTCAAAATTTTATGTATTGACATTTCGAATATTTAATGAATTTTATGAATGACTAAACCGGCAACGTGACAACGTGGCTTTAGTTGCGACAAGCGACAACGCCATGTCTCATGTCTTTTTTCCGTAACCCTCCATTTGTCTGAACTTCATATGAGTGGTTTCATTTTTCGATAATAAATACCAAACAAGAGAAAACTATATCCATCTGGAGTATTGCTAAGTAAATAAGGTAAGAGTTAAGTCCGTGAAGGGAAAAGTGGTAATAACAGTTTCTTTTCTCCCAAAGATTGTGTTAATTTGTAATTACAGTTAGATGATGGGAGTACATGGTTAATATTTCAATAGTTCGTATTAAGTATAATATCGCGAAAGACTTCTAGTAGTTTGTGTTGTGAGTCTCGAAGTAAAAGTCCGGGTTTAAGTCAAATAAGTTAGTAGTTTGGAATAAAAATGTATTTATTGAAGAAGCAAAATGTTATATCCCAACAGTGCCTTTATGGTAATGAAGGATTTGACTACTTTGATCCCAAGGTAAGACAGCAGTAACAACGGTCTCAAAAGAATTAGGTTTACCCGAAGTGTTAACAACTGTCCCAGTGAGATCGGCTAATCATTTGGAGATTTCTTATTGTTAATATAACCTTTTTATGTTCTCAGTCCCCATGGATTCCGAAGATTCTCGGGAGGCTTCCTCTGGAAGTGGAAGCGAAGATGATCAAGGAAGAATCAGTCGTGCTAGCAAAAAATCTGCTGGTAGAGACTCCTACAAATCCAGATCTTCATCAAGGTCATCCAGTGCTGGTAGCAGGGCTCATTCTGCTTCTTCACAAAGTTCTGCTGGGAGTAGAAGTAGACCACCCTCTCCAGAAGCAGATAGGCTTCAATCTAGATCTAATAAAAGTAGATCACCTGATTCTCGTTCTAGTAGGAGTAGGTCTCCGAATGAGGTATCAGCTGCACCAAGAAGTCAATCTCCCAATCCAAGATCACCTAAAGTAAGATCTAAAGAAAAACAAGGTAAGAACCTTTAATTGGATATTTAATACAGTAGAACCTGCCGTATCCTGATCAATGTGAGGACAGACTGATCCAGGTATGAAAAAATCTGGATATCAAGACCACTTCTTTTATAGTCTCTGAAACGTTTTCTCCTTCGTACATTCCAGTAATCAACACTGTCAATAACTTTCGTCGATAGACACGTTTTATAGATTGTATAATACATTAGTTTGCCATCTTTTAGTTCTTTCGGTCGGGATGAGACTGCCTCTCTCAGTAGATTTCGGTAGATCCAGACAGCAGTACTGTCCGGATATGATAGGTCCGGATGTGGCAGGTTGTACTGTATTATTATTTTACTCTTATTTAATTGATTACTTCTTTTTTTTTTGGCATCATAACCAAGGATGGGTCTTTGCCTGTTTGGCTATGTGCTTCAATTCTCTCTTTCTCCTCCATTGGTTTACATTCATAGTTTTCAGGTCATCTTCCACGTCATTTAACCATATCAGTCTGTTTCTTCCTCATTTTTTTGTTTTCCTATCAGCTTTCATTGTAATATTTTCTTTGTTGTTTTCTTCTTCTCCTTCTTTTTGTATAGACATGACTCTCGCTGTTTTTCATTGTGCCTCCAGTAATGTAAAATTTGAGCTTTTGATCGTAGTCCTCGAATATTTTCATAAAAAATATTTACAGTTTTATTATTTTTCGTGATTTCAGAGGTAATGAAGTCATCTCGTACTTCGTCATTCACCTAAAAATGTTTGATCTCAGTTCAGGCATTTTAGCAAAGTTAAATCTACGAAAAGTTACCCCGGGTGGCCAGTAATTTTCATTGCTCATCTTAGTGTACAATTGGAACAGTGCGCCAATTTTGAATAATGAATATTTCCCAACATTATTCAATTTTTCTACAGTGAATGTAAAACCTTTATTATCGTCTTCCAGCCATTTCTGCCACATTTCTCATGTTGAATCTTTATTTCGGATTTTGCCAATATAAAACCAAGCGGTTTTAGGAGTTGCCACCCCTGCTCTAGGAGTCCATTTGACCTATCTGTTGAGCTGTACTTCGTTTTCTTTTAGTTGTTCAAATACATTTTTGTTTAATGGTTGGTTTACAAGTGCGGTGGTTTTCGAGGTTGATGTTTCGTCTTGCACAGTTTGAATATGTTTGGATTGCAGACTGAGGCTGGTCTTGCCGTTTTTATCGTTGTTGTCTATGGTTTTTCTATAATTTTTTTGGGATTTCTTATTTGAATTCTCGTTCATTTCACTTTTTTTGGATCTGATTTATGTTTTTCGTTTTCCATATACCTAATTTTATCCAACAATAACTGATTATTTATTTGTAGTATATTGTTTTTATCTTGGAATTCAACAAGTTGTTTCAAATACCTGTTTTCAGTCTCTAATGAGTCTTTTGTAGCTTATATACTTCGACATTCAGCACAGACGAGCCATTGCAGCACTTTACTTTATTTTCACTTATTACTACTAAATTACTTAGTCTTTTTAAACAACTTTTGTGAAATATTCCATAACAGTTGATGCAAACACTAACTGCCGGATCTTTTGTTATACAACACTTCATTTTTGAACTAATATCAGGCGGACCATCTTTCGGTGTTTGTTCATTGTCCGTCATCTTGAAAACTTTTCTAATGATTTCTCTTGAACCTGCCTCATTATAAATATAGGGTCAGTGCAATGATTTCTCTTGAACCTGCTTCATAAATATAGGGTCATTTTGACGACACCCGATTTGGGCATCGAAACGTTAATAAAAATTTTTTTTTCAATTTAATTGTGTCTTATTTCTCATCTAAATAGTTAATTATAAAAATGCCACAAGGAAATAGCTTCAGAACAACTTTGAGATTTTGATTGTTCTTTAGATCCGATAGTAGTTATTTGAATAGTGTGTATTCTACTGTAATGTTTAAATTTTTTTTCTAGGTCCAAGATCACCAAGTTCATCTTCCTCCTCTTCATCTGAGGATGAAGAACCAAAATCTCCTGAACCGGAGAGACCTGTATCAGGAGGGCCAAGATCACCACCCTCTTCCCCTCCCAATGACTATCCCAAATCTCCAAGTCCAGCTCCAGATATGTTAAGCCACCCTAGATCGCCATCACCAAATCAAGTTAGATCACCTTTACCAAACCATCCTCTTTCATCTCCACCAAATCATCCTAAATCACCTCCAATGAACCATCCCCAATCACCCTCACCAAACCATCCTAGATCTCCTTCACCAAACCATCATAGATCTCCTTCACCAAACCATCCCAGATCCCCTTCACCAAACCATCCCAGATTCCCTTCACCAAACCATCCCAGATCCCCTTCACCAAACCATCCCAGATCCCCTTCACCAAACCATCCTAGATCCCCTTCACCAAACCATCCCAGATCGCCTTCACCTCAGAGCTCCTCTCGTAGCTCGTCTCAAGAATCTCATGGACACAAGTCTGACCATTGTGTAAATGGCGAAGTGAAAGTCAGGTATACTTTTTATTAATGTATTTACATTTTGTTAGCTTTTCAATTTTGTAATACTGTACTGTAATTGAATCAGTCATTTTGAAAAGGGGTCATCTCCACTTTTTTGACATTTCCACTTTTCGTTGAATTTATATTTGAGGGGTCTAGATGCAAAACGGACATTTCCACTTTTTGGTCAAAATTAGTTGAATACACCTCTGTAATCTGTGATTAAAGATCCATATTAACAATTTGATAAAGAGCAAAATTGGACAGTTCCTAGTAGTAATTCAGTTTGAAAGAATTGGTTCAGATGCAAAAGTGGACTTTTCCTCCAATTTGAGATAGGGAACAGTAAAGTTGTAAATTTTTTTTTTTTTTTTTTTCAGTTTACTTGGAATGACATAAAGTGGGAATGTCCGGTTTTGAATCTAGACCCCGCATTTAATACACATAGAGACATCTATTCCACATGAAAACGGGTCAACTTTCAATGTTATTACCATAAGCACAACATACCCTGCAAACCAGTTCAGTTTGAAAAGGGGTCATCTTCTAGAGATACCCATTTGAGATGACCCGTTTTCAAAATGAACATCACCTGTTCATTTTAAAATCGGGTCATCTCTATTTAAAAAAATTGAGGTTTCTAGGTCTTTTAAAATTTAAAAACATTTTTAAAATATTCATCAGCTTGTATTTAGCCGTTTAATGTGTGTAATAAACAATATTCACATTATAATGACTATTTTTTTTCTTTTCATACCTGTCCATTTTCAAAACGGGTCATCTCTTTTTAAAAAAATTTCAGTTTCTAGGTCTTTTCAAACCTAAAAAAAATATTTTTAAATTATTCATCAGCTTGTATAGTGAATATTAAACGCAAAAAAATACTTAAAACAATTATTTTCCTAATAGTCTTAAAGATAAAAAGTTTTTGACCTCTCCTGTAAAATTTAAAAAAGTGGTGATTTTTTTTTCAAAATGACTGATTCAATAATTGTAGTGCACAATATTAACGTTGAAGTATGGTATTTCAGTACCTAAGGGAATTCTCAAAGCCCTCAAGGCCTGTAGTGCTGTTATGTATCACTTCATAAAGCTGCAGTTAGGAACTAGCCTTTTCTTCAGTTCTTCTTTTTGATGGTTGGCTGTCACAATATCTTCAAATTGTCCAAGATAAATGGATCGAGAATTTGGTTATTTGGACAACACAATCATGTGTCATTTTCTCGTTGCTCCATTCTTCTCAGCGATAGGTCCGTCATTGGAACCACATTACTTATCACGATTTGTAGTTTTTTTATTTTCTATTTTAATTGAGTCATTTTTTAGTAGTTTCTTTGATCATTTTAGAAACTACAAATGTCTCATCAGTATTTCTAGAAACATTTAGTTTTTGTGGAAATTAAACTTGTGGTTAATTTTACTAGACTTTGCTTTAATCGTTTTAAAAGTTTCTTGAATTCTTGAGAATCATTTTCTAACATTTCTTATGATTTTATGAAATTTAAATGTTTATGGGTTATTACCGTTGTTGACTAGTCCCTACAGTTCTTGAAGAAACTTTATTTAGAGTCACTGGAATCTTTATTTCCTTCATCCATCTGTCCTGTAGATTACACAGTAGTCTGTGAATAATATAGCAAGGTGAGAAATAATATAACTTCTGCCACAATATATTATGAACTTGACAATTCATAAAATATGGTCTCTTATTATTTTACAAACATATTTGAGGTTCTGCATGTTCTTCTTCTCTTGATTATAATAATATTAATGTCAGGAAAAAAATAAAGGTAGTTAATATAGGTATTAAAATTAGGTACATAGTGGATAACAATATGCTGGCCTATTAAACTTGTTATTTAGTTAATTCAATTCAGTACACTTCTATTTGGTTTCTTTCTGAAAGTTATGACTGTGAATATCGAGTTTGGTTTCGCCTACATACTTACAATTCACAATCCCAACTACATATCGAGGGGTTCGAGCGAAAACCCGATAACTAACAAAACCATTGTTTAGAGATAATCGCGATTAAAGATTTTAGGAAGTTTGAAGAAGATTTAATATCGTCATAGGAAGTTTTATCAAATACATATTTGTTATGGCCAAATAGCACAGAATTTAATATTTAGTTAGAATAATTTATTTTCAAGTTTATTTTATAAAAAAAGTATTTACAAAAAAAAGTAAAACGTGATATTTATCGGGTTTTGTAAAACGTGATATTTATCGGGTTTTACCTCGTTGAATGAGTATAACATTTGACTTTATTGGTTTTTATTTTGAATTTTTTTAATTATAAAATAAAAGTTAATTGTATATTATTTCAACAAAAATAAATTAATCTGCATTCTTTTTAGACAATTTAAAAAAATGTGTCTTCTGATTCTTCTCACATCATTACCGGTTTTTAAATTTGTTATTCAAGCATGCACCTCTTCTGGAAAATATTTTCTTGGCACATCTTTATCAAATCCGTTTTCTTTGCTTCACTTATTGGAAAGGTACTTTTATATAACTTTGGAAAATTGCCCGGAGTGGGTAAGTCTATGGTTGCTTTTTGGGATGAAATTTGTTTTAGCCTTTTAGGGCGTAGAGTAGGAGTTTTTTTTTTTTTTAATTCAAACCAATATCTTCTGATATATATTTTTATTAACTGGTTACCGTTTTCCGCTATTGTCTTCTTTAGAACATCATCCAGTACAATCACTGTTAGCTACAGCATTTATTATATCACCTGAGAATATACACAGCGTTTTTTAAAAAAATTATGGAAAACAGAGAGCTGAGAAAAGAAAATGCAGAACTGAAAGAAGAAAATAAAGAGATCAAGGAGGGACTCAGAGAAATAACAAAAAACATGGAAGTTATGGAAAAACACCGACGAATAAACAACGTAGTTATAAGCGGCCTAACAATAGACACATATGAGCAAGCACGGTTAAAAGGAAAAATCAACAATTTCATCAAACACCACTTAGGAATAGAGGTGAAAATAAGAAATGCTCACAAGCTAGGCGAAAAAACATGTCTAATTGAATTAGAAAACCAAGAGGAAAAAAGAAAAATAATGGAAAAAAAGTACAAGCTAAAAGAAATTAAAGAGCACAAGGTATATATCAACGAAGATACAACCATAAAAGAACGAGATATACAGAAAACAATTAGAAACATTGCCCAGGAAGAAAGAAATAAAGGAAATGAAGTCAAAATTGGAGTAAAAAAAATATGGGTAAATAACATCGAATGGAAGTGGAACGACAAAGAGGGCACAATGATCAAAACAGCATCAAAAAACTAACAAATAACTGTACCATAGGAATAACGTTGACGAAACAAGCACAGAAAAAGGATAGTGATAATACAAAAAAAGGAAACAAGAGGAAAAAAACAAAAACCGGACCAAAAAACAAGAAAACATGTCGAAAAGAATACTTACTTTTAGGAACATGGAATGTAAGAGGCACATATGGCGAAGGTAAACTTAAACATCTTGCGAGAGAAATCGAAAAGTTCCAATTTGACATAGTAGCCTTGCAGGAGACGAAACAGCTGGGAAATGATATATTAGAAATAGAAGATACATTGTTTTTTAACAGCGGTGGAAAGAATCGAATATTAGGCACAGGTTTTATGATAAGAAAAGAACTAAAAGAAGCAATAGTAGAGTTTAAACCGATATCAGACCGCATATGTACTATCAGGATCAAAGGAAAATACCAAAAAATCACCCTCATAAATATTCACGCTCCATCCGAAGAAAAAGATAATGATGTTAAAGAATGTTTCTACAGTGAACTAAACAGAACAATCGAAAGTGTACCCAGATATGATATGAAAATTATTTTAGGCGACGCTAATGCCAAAATAGGGAAGGAAGAAGTGTTTAGACCGACAATAGGAAAGCATAGCAAACACAATGAAACTAATGAGAACGGACAATTTCTCATAGATTTCGCAAGAGAAAAAAATATGATCATAATGAGCACATATTTTGAAAGAAAAGAAATACATAAGGAAACATGGATATCGCCAGATAGAAAGACTAAAAACCAAATAGATCACGTGCTGATTGAAAAAGAAGAACAGCAATGTATAAAGAAGATAAGAACATACAGAGGACCAGATGCCGACTGTGATCATTACATGGTGGGCATCAAAATGAAACAACTGATACCAGAAAACAAAAACAAAATAAAGGTAAAGAAATATATAAATAAACCAATTCGATTAGCAACAAAGAAAGAGCAAGAAACGTATGGGGAAACAATGGAAAGAGAACTAAAAAAGATACAAACAGAAGAACGAACAGAAAACAACTGGGACATCATAAAGCAAGTAATGAACAAAGCAGCAAAAGAGTGTAATAAACAGGAGAATAAAAAGAGAAAGGAGTGGTTCGACATAGAATGCCAAAACGAAATAGAACTAAGAAAATCATTAAGGATGGAAATGATAATGAAAGAAACGACAGAGACGAAGAATAAATATATAGAGCAAAGAAATAAAGTAAAGAGATTGCTGAGAGAAAAGAAGAGAAAACACGTAGAAAATAAGCTAAAAGAAATAGAAGAGAACTACAGAAATAAAGAAATAAGAAACCTGTATCAAGGTGCCAGAAATGAGAAAAGAGGATACCAACAAAAACCAATATTCGTTAAAAACAAAGCGGGGAATAATATAAGCGGTGAAGCAGAAATAGTAGAGAGATGGAAAGAGTATTTTGACGAGTTACTAAATGGCAAGAATAAGTCAAACCAAAGAGAATACATGGAAGCAGAAGAAGGAAATGAAAACTTAGAAGACATAGAAGATAATTCACCCAGCAAAGAACAAATCGAGGAAATCATAAAAGATTTGAAGAATAACAAATGTCCTGGAAGCGATAATATAACAGCAGAGATGATGAAATATGGTGGAAAATTGCTACATGAGTGGATATACAAGATCATAAAAGAGATATGGAGAATAGAACGGATACCAAAAGATTGGAAGGAAGCAATTATTTGCCCATTACACAAAAAAGGAGACAAAACAGAATGTAGTAATTACAGAGGAGTAGCATTACTAAATACCATATATAAAATCTTATCAAAATCCATAAAAGATAAACTTGAAAAAGAAGCGGAAAATATAATAGGTGAATATCAGTGCGGATTTAGACGAGGAAGAAGCACAACGGACCAAATATTCGTAATCAGAGAATTACAAGCAGAAAGCTATGAACACAACCTACCAACGATAGCGCTATTCATCGATTTCCAGCAAGCGTACGATAGAATAAAGAGGAAGAATTTAAAGCAGGCGCTTGAGGAATTGGGAGTTAGCAGAAAGTTACGCAACATGATACATATTACGTTAGAAAATACAGAAAATAGAGTCAAAATAAACAACCAATCATCAGACACATTTATAGTAAATGAAGGAGTAAGGCAGGGCGATCCTTTGTCATCATTACTCTTTAACTTATGCCTAGAAAAAATAATGCGAGAAGCAAAAATCAATAGAGAAGCACTCCTATATCAAAAACGACACCAAGTTTTGGCATTTGCGGATGATGTGGTGTTGCTTGCAAGAGGAACAAAAGAGTTACAGGAAATAGTACAGAGAATAGTAAAAGCAGCGAAGAAAATGGGACTCCACATAAATGAAACTAAAACAAAATGTATGGAATGGACAGATGGTCAGTTCAGGAATGGACAAAAGCTTAAAGTAGAAGTAGAAGAAGGAACATCATTCGAATTCGAAATGGTAGAAAGATTTACATACCTAGGAGCAATAATATCACGTAAACCGAATATTAAAGAAGAAATACAAGCTCGAATAATGGCAGGCAACAAAAGTGTACATGCGCTTAATGGAATGCTGAAAAGCAAGTTTTTATCAAGAAAGGCAAAAATACAGTTATACAAAACAACTATCCAACCAATAGTAACATACTGCAGTGAGACATGGACAATGACAAAAAATGAACAAAGTTTACTGGAGATCTGGGAACGGAAAATCCTGAGGAAGATATATGGAGGAATAATAAGGGACAGTTTATGGTTAAGAAGATCAAATAATGAGTTAAAGGAATTATACAATCAACCTAATATAATAGGAGTGATAAAGGCACAGAGACTTAGATGGCGAGGTCACATAGAAAGGATGCCGAACGCGAGGACTCCAAAAAGGGTACTAAACTACAACATAGCCTCAAAAAAGAGAAAAGGAAGACCGAAAAATAGATGTAAGCAAGAGGTCGAAAAAGATATGGAAAAAAAGGGGTTAGAAGGTCAGAGAAGAAAAATGAATAACAGGAAGGAATGGAGAAAAATCACATACCAAGCCAGAGAAGATCTAGGTACCTAAAGAAAAGTAAAAATGAAGAATGAACAAACTTTTCAAGCCATGGGCCTCTAAGGCCTTTAGTGCTATTATATATATATATATATATATAATATATTTTTAAAAAACTTTTAACACACTGGAATTCATTCATGGTAAGTTAGTGGAAAGAAACATTTCTTACTAAATGTTCGTTTCTTTCTTTGGGAAGTTTCAGGGACACGTCTAGTCCTAATTAGCTTGACAGTTATATTGTACAAAATACAAATTTTTCTAGAATAGACTACTACTACTAGACTTAAGTAATTTCTACAGAGTTTCAATAGTCTTCACACAACTTTTCAGTACACTTAATTTAAATTTACTACAATTGATTTGCTGTGGTACCTTGGAAGCTCTGAGTTTGTTTTTCATTATAAATATGGGCCCCATTCTAACCGCTTTTTTGATTTCGTAATATTCAGTTGTCAATTTACGCCATCTTTTACTGGGTTTTCGCAGGAAAAAAGTGTGCTGAAATTTAATAAACTATAATAGTCTAAAATTCTTTATCGGATTTTCGCATGAATATATTTTGTCAAAATGAACAATTTTGTAATCTTTATCTCCGATAAAATTAATTATCAGTTTTTAACCTAGAAATATTTCTAATAAAATTAGTAACTTTACACAGGAATAAGAAGATAAATGATTCTACCGGATTCTCATATTATAAAGATGTTTACAACAAAGCATTTTTATCAGTAAAGTTATATATCGGGTTGGTATTATTTAAAAATATGAGTTAACGGTTTTTACCATGTTTGGTTTTTATTAGTTACTGTGCGTAAAAATGCTAATATCAAATAATAAAATTTACCAATGGTAGAAGACGTGTTTTTACTACAACAGAAATAAAAATACCGGATTTCATATTTTGGTATTTATCGGGTTTTTGCTCGAACCCCTTGATATACAGGGTGAGTCACCTCTAACGGGACGGAAGATTATAGCGAAATGGTAAAAGATTTGAAAAAAAATTTAAATTAGTATTTTGTAAGTTGATAAAATCTATATTTTAAAATTATTTTGAAATATACAGGGTGTCCCAATAAATGTCGGCGTATCAAAGTTATATTTTTTCTTATGGAACACCCTGTATTTTATTGCATTTTTTAATTGTCCGCAAAAAATAAGGTATAGTTTCATAAGACTTCCCTATACCTATGTACAGAGCGTTCTGAGTTATGGTGACTTTTCTTAAAATGTAAAGTTTTAAAAGGAGGCTTATTCTCAAGGTATTTAAGAAATTATGAAAAAAATACTTTTACATCTAAATAGTTGGATATTGGTTGAATGTATTCCATGATTAATTATTACACAATTATTTACAGGGTGTTCAAATTTATAGTTTCATTATTGGATTATTCAATGTGTCATATGATGCTTATTTTAAATGAAACACCATGTATATTAATACACCATTATACTAAACGGAGTCACCTCTTTCGAATGGTATATGGATGTCCTATACCTAGGTCTAATAGTTTTTGCGTAATTTACAATTATTTAAATTCTTAATCTGTAAATCGAAGTTTTAAACAAAAGATGTATGTCATTGTATGACATCGTCATTTTATGACAGTACTGTCTGGTAATTATCAAAAATATAAACATCCGTGTATGATATTCAAATTTAATTGTTCCTAAAAATGAATAATCACGTTATCTACGAAAGAGTAGACCTGGTACTTTGCATTGGGGAGTGTTTGCAAAATTGTATCTTACCTTCTTAAGTTTACGCTCAGAAGTATCCTGATAGAAGACATCCAAAAAAGGACATTTTTGAGAGAGTTCAATAGATTGCATGCTACTGGTAATGTTGCATACGGAAAGTTAAATAAATTTAAACCAGTTATTTGTGATGACGTCAAGGAGCTTGATGTCCTGCTTTCTGTTACGGAAAACCCAAATACTAGTAATGAAAAAATTTCGGGTAAATTGTAAATCAGTCAAACGACTGTTAGAATCCTTAAGAGAAACCACTATTATCCGTATAAAACTCAACTAAGTACACCAGTATTAGACCAAACAGGATTATGATAAATATTTAACTTATCGTTTATGGACTTTAGACTTTATAGAAGATCCTGATTTTTTTAATGTATTGTATACAGACCAATATACCTACTTTTCATAATAATGGTCTAGTAAATAAACATAATTTTCATTTCATTATGATACAGTAAACAAACATTTATTTCGTACTGTTTAAAAATCGAGAGTGACTATAAATATTATTTTTAAAATCAATTTACTGTTTAAGAAAATTGTAAATTACGCAAAAACTATGACTCCTAGTTATAGAACATCCCTATACCATTCGAAAGACTAACC
This sequence comes from Diabrotica virgifera virgifera, assembly GCF_917563875.1. Taxonomy (NCBI): domain Eukaryota; kingdom Metazoa; phylum Arthropoda; class Insecta; order Coleoptera; family Chrysomelidae; genus Diabrotica; species Diabrotica virgifera. Next base: position 207,127,486 of record NC_065449.1, read on the forward strand.
TGTGTTTAGTATAATAATTTATTAATATACATGGTGTTCTATTTAAAATAAATATCATATAACACATTAAATGATCCAATAATGAAACTGTAAATTTTGAACACCCTGTAAATAAATGTGTAATAATCAATCATGGAATACATTAATTATAAAATAATTACCAGACCGTACTGTCGTAACGTGACAATGTCATACAATGCCATTAATTAACTACATCTTTTGTTTTAAAATCGATTTACAGATTAACAATTTAAATAATTGTAAATTACGCAAAAACTATGAGACCTAGGTATAGGACATCCATATACCATTCGAAAGAGGTAAAATTGTTTAGTATAATTATTTATTAATATACATGGTGTTCTAATTAAAATGAGCATCATATGACACATTGAATAATCCAATAATGAAACTATAAATGTTGAACACCCTGTAAATAATTGTGTAATAATTAATCATGGAATGCATTCAACCAATATCCAACTATTTAGATGTAAAAGTATTTTTTCATAATTTCTTAAATAATTTGAAAATAAGCCTTCTTTTAAAACTTTACATTTTAAGAAAAGTCACCATAACTCAGAACACTCTGTACATAGGTATAGGGAAGTGTTATGAAACTATACCTTATTTTTTGCGGACAATTAAAAAATGCAATAAAATACAGGGTGTTCCATAAGAAAAAATATAACTTTGATACGCCGCCATTTATTGGGACACCCTGTATATTTCAAAATAATTTTAAAATGTAGATTTTATCAACTTACAAACTACGCATTTAAAAAAAATTTCAAATCTTTTTCCATTTCGCTGTAATCTTCCGTCCCGTTAGTGGTGACTCACCCTGTATACAGTAAAACCTCCGTTAACCGAAATAATGGAGGGAGGCCGTTTCGGATAACAAAAATTTCGGTTAAAAATAACATTGTTTTTTGTATTCTTCTTGTATCAAATTACACAGTTCATGGTCAAAAATGGTATTAAAAATCCTATGAGATGATTTCGTAATGTTTTTTTTTTAATATGCAAATATAGAATAAAGCAATAAAAAGGAAAATTAACATTTTTATCCGTTTTCTGTTGTGTTTTCCTTTGACAACGATGTTTTATTTTATATTTAATTGCATTCTTTAGTTTAGAACTGTTTACATTTTGCGATAAAAATTTACTTTTTATTGACGATATTATCGAAACTGTCTGCCGTTTCGGTTAAAAAGGTTTCGGTTAACGGAGGTTTTACTGTATAGCTTTTAAATAAATTAATTTCTGTTTAAATTAGAAGCCCAAGAAGTTCTGGAAGTCCAAGACAACGAAGGAGCCCATCACCACAAAGCTCTGTGAGAAGCAGTTCCCCCGATTCTCCAGAAAGGGCTAGCAATAAGCTTCAAGATCGTAATATCCCGCCAAAAGATGATGGTCCTCTTCGTCAACTTTCAAAACGTTCTAGATCTTCAAGTGCGTCTAGCAGTTCTCAAGAATCCCCAGATAGGTTAGTATGAATATTAATTTGAAAAATTATGTATCCCATTAACTTCACAATAAACAGTAGCGCAGCAGTAGAAATGTATTCCATTCAACATTTATTATGAATTAATGTAAACCAAATACTAAATTCAAATTATTTTATGATGAGATGTCTTTTAACACTTTCGCTGCCCATGACGTTAATGTACGTCGTAATAGTTTTTGCTCTAACGTCCATGACGTTTTGGAACGTCATTTGTATGTTTAAATTATTATTTGTTGTAACGAGGTCGTTGCGTTGTTGCTCCAGGTAACTAAATCAGTCGAAGAAAAGAGTTCGCTTTTTAAGACATTTTTATTTGGAATCAAAACATACAAAAAATAAGATAATTAGCCTTAATTACTCGTTAATTTCGTTAATAAAATACATTTATAATCTACGCATCGAACTTTCCGTTCGGGCCGATGTGACGATATTTTGTACATGAATGGATGATTTTGACGATGGCGTGAAATATGAATTGCTTTTATTAATACGACATGAATGTATAAGGAAAGGGAAGAAAGGGAATCTCGCTCAGCTCGCCAGATGAAAAGACATATTAGTGATATACGATCACCGCTCATATAAGGATAGGTAAGAGGAAAACAGCGATATAGTATTAGATACCACACATAACACTTGTATGTTCTCAATCTTATTGTGACTGGTAGCTTGGGGTTACAGAGCATTTTACGCATGTTCATGAAACCAGACCTTGCTATTTCAATGCGTCTTCTAATTTGTTTTGAGTGGTCTAGCCGACTATTTAGCTCTTTGTCTGGGGATATGAAGCTTTGGATACTCTGAAGGGTGATACCATTTATTTGTATGTTGGCTGTAATTTGTTCATGGGGGTTCTTGTGGAATACCATAATTTTGGATTTTGAAAGGTTAATGCCCAAGCCCATCCTGTGACTTTCTTCTGATAATATGTTCATCAATATTTTTAGTTGGTCTTCTGTCTCCGCTAGTATATATATGGTGTCATCGGCATATAGGTGTACCGTTTTAAATATACGTTTGTCTCGGTTCCTACCTTTGTAATCTCATACTTACGTTAAATTCCTACCAATATGTGATAATATATCTATTTACATCACCTTTCTTTGATATCTAACTTTGATCAGTTTAAATCTTTTAATGTTAAATTTCAGGTATGTAAGAAAAAAACATCCAAATAACGACAACGCTTCAGTCAAAAGTGACAGTAGTTCAAAATCTAGTAGACAGTCCAGAAAATCGGCTTCATCTAGAGGATCGAGAAGAAATAGGACGCGGAGAAAGCGGGCTTCTTCGGATTCTAGTGACAGCAGTATAGATTCGTCTAGTAGAAAAAACAAACACATCTCCAAGACTGATACCCAGGCTGAAGAAATATCTGATGGTATGTACTGAAAAAATCGTTTTCCTATACTAAAAGCCAGAGTTAGAATGCAGTGCTAGTCTTAGCCCCGCACAGTGGTCCAAAAACCTGAGAAGATGGCCAAAATATGAAAGCGTTTTTTGATGGGCATGAAATTAGGCATCCGAGGGTTTTTGAGGTCGCTAATTATGAATCTGAAATCTAAATTGCAAAAAACAAAATGACGGATGTAATATGGCGGGTTTATGTATTTTAAATATATCGCACACCTAGTTCAATAGTGCCACAACTGCAAAAAATTCGAATTTTGAGAAGGCTGTAAAAGATTGCCTATATTATGCCTCATCTAATGCAATACAGCCTGAACTAAAATATTGTTTTGGATAAGTATAAAGTAAGATACTTCGATATTTCACTGTATGGTTTTTGGAAGGTTTGAAAATGCAATATGGCCATAACTGGGAGATGTGGCGATAATACACACCGCGGCAATAAAACTGATGTAATTCAATACGGCCACAACTGCGAAAATTGTTAGGTCAGTGGTACGATTTTATCAGTTCCCAATTATTCATGCACAAGTAGTCAACGTGTTTAGTTTAAAACTATTTGATTTAAAGCCTGAAAACAGTGTATAGTGATATTATTATTAACTTTATATCAAACATGATGTCAAGGGCAAGAAAAATTGTTGGGCTAGCTTTGAAAATTAAAGATGATGAGGATCTGAGAGACAATTCAGAGGTTTTTTTATGAATACCTTGAACATTGGTGATAAATTTATTAGAACAACTTGGAGAAAATCAGATGGTAAAGGATCCGTGGAAAAGGACAAGAGAGAAAATTGTATGAAACGAACAACGGTTATTGAACCGGTGAAAAATAAAATAAGAGAGCACATAAATTCTTCCCAAAGGGTAGAATCACGTTACTTAAGAGCACAAACTACAAAGGAATGCATAGATGGTTCACTTACTTTAGCACAAATGTATCGCTACTACAAACTACAGGAAGAGAGTGAAGGAAGACCTGTGGCTAAAAAAAGGTCAGTGCGCGGTTTGTGAATCATACAAAAATTCTTCTGCTGAGCAGCAAGCTACTCTTGATCAAACTTATAATAGACATATCCAAAATAAATGCAGAAGCAGAGAAGAAAAAGCACAAGATGTAGCAGAAGCAAAAGATGATCCTCAAGTGTTGGTAGCTTGTTTTGATTTACAGGCGGTCCTTTCTACACCTTGTGGAGATGTTTCAAGCTTCTACTATAAATGCCGCATGAACTGCTTCCACTTTACAATTCTTCTGATGGTTCAAAAGAGTGGTTACTGGTATTTTTGGCACGAAGCTATTGCTAACCACGGCTCAAACGAAATAGCTACGTGTCTGTTTGATTATCTTTCAACTCATTGTAATGATAAAGACGTCATATTTTATAGCGACAATTGTGTTGAGCAAAATAAAAATAAATTTATAGTTACTATGTATCTCTATTCAATTGCAAAAATTAATATTAAATCAATCACACACAAATTCTTAACAGTGGGACATACCCAAAATGAAGGGGACGCCATGCACGCAACTATTGAGAGGCAAAAGAAGCAAATACTTAAAACAGGTCCCATTTATGTGCCTGCCCAAGTCTGCAAAAAAAAAGAAGGAAATCAGTACAATGTAAAGGAAATGTCAACAGAAGACTTTTATGACTTTAAAGATCTCAGTTCAAAAATTGGGGGAAACTTTACAAAGAATACAAAAGATGAAAAGGTAGTCTGGAATGATATCCAAATTATTAAAGTTGACAAAAGCAATCTTGGCTCTTTCCTCTATAAAACAGATTATAATGCCAACGAGTTTAAAGAGGTCCATCTTAAAAGATCTACAAGGGGGCACTCAACTACTTTGGAAGCAGTAATCGATTAAAAAAAAAAGCGTACATAAAGCCACCCTCGATATCTGCCAAAAACCACGCAACATATTTTGTAGCTGTGCGATAAAAACTTAATAATACGTGTTGATCATAAATGTTATAGGGACTTTGTTAATAATAATTAAAAACATGTTTGTATACACTTGTAATAACAATAATAAAAATATTATTTGTAATAGCTAAGCAGTTGATTTTATCATTATATTGCCGCCGTATCTTCTAGGTATTAATTTTTATAAATGACTTTCTTCACAATGCAATATCGCAATAACTATCAAAATACAATTAACGTTTTATTTTTAATAAATTGTTTTAAGATCCAGCGAATAACTGTATAATTTGCTACCTAAATTGTAATTTTGAAGCCAGTCATTCTCAAAATAAATTATTTACAGGGCATAACGCGTTTGCTACAGAACGTTTTGCTCATTTCTCGAAATTATTGTGTTTTGCACGTGTGGCACTATTGAACTAGGTGTGCGATATGTAATACCGCCGAAATTTGATATCCGGGGGTTTTTGAGGTTGTTGATTACGAATCCGAAATAGAAATTTCAAAAAACAAAATGGCGCCAATTTTTTATTCCAACGTTAAATTCGATTATTAATCATATGAGAGTCAAAACTAATTTTTACTTTATTTTTCAACAATACTGTACCTGACCCTTTTATCTACGATTTTACCCTACGATACTGAAATAACTAAAGATCTACAGTCATAACAACTACCTGAATGCTGCGGCATGATCTGTTTATTCTGCGTTGTTAACGATTCATATTGAAACTCATAGCGCAGAGCAACACATATACATGTAGGTTTTCCTTAAGACAATCGTAATAAAAGTCCGTTTGATGTTTAACAGTTTTAATTAATAAAATAGATGACTAAATTATTGATACTATTAAATTGACGAAATGTAAAAGTGTTGTGTAATTGCGACTAAAATCTGACGTGTTCTTATTCTTACAAAAAAGAAATGTATTTATAGATAATTTGCGTCTAATCAATATAATACCCATCTTAATTCGTCTTTTTACGTCTTATTAACCCTAAGAGCACGTCCGTCGCGTTTATGATGGTAAAATCGACTGCCTGTATTCGTTCTAGTTCCCTACGCTAAAACCAACCCTCTTAGGCTAATCTCTTTTTTCCTGTGAAAGAACCCAATTAAAATTGGTTCAAAGTATGTACCGACCCGCCGCCGTCTTTTTCCAATAAACTAAAATTATAAAGTTAAAAGTAGTCCGCTACCGTCGCCGTAATCCCCAATTCGTTTTGCACATCTGGGCCAACGTCCATATGTGAGACCCTTATCCCGTTCTCGTACTAATAATTAAGAAAAATGATATACAGGGGAATTTAAAATGTAAGGTAAACTATTTACAATCCTACATTCGGCCATCCTGTTCAGAATCCGACTCGGATTCCATGTATTTATCTATCCACGGCTTCATGTACTCTGCACACGTTGAAGTGCTCTGAGATCCATCATGGTATCCTGATTTCTTTACCTCGTACCTATCATTTGGATTCACTTGTACTACCACGTACGGTCCAAAATATTTCTTCAGCAGTTTGAGTCCTCCACCAAACTGTGTTCTCTTGATTGCCACTAAGTCCCCCTTTTTATACATCCTCGGCCTTTTTCTTCGTAGATCATATCTGCGTCTATTTTCCTCTTGAATTTTGACTAACTGACGTCGACTCTCGTTTCTCAGCATCTCTCTATCTTCATCAAATTGTTTAATTATCTCCTGTTCTATGATCTCCTTCATCCTCAGATCTTCTTTGTTCTTCATCTTCGTTCCGAACAGTACTTCGAACGGCGTCGACTTTATGCTTCTTTGTTCGCAATAGTCTTCGAATTCCTTCGCCGTAAATACGGTACCTCTGTCAGATATTATACGGAGCGGATTTCCGAAATCCTTTGGATGTCTCTTCACGCATTCTATAACTTCTTTTTTTGCTTCTAAGTATACATTTAACGCAATCCCCTATGCAGTGCTCGATTTTTTCTCTAAGATTTGGAATGTAACATCCTCTTCGAATCAAATCTTGTGTTTTTGTTACAGCAAAATGTCCTACCTCGTGTAAGCTTCTAATTACTTCTGTTTGCATTCTTTTCGGAATGACTAACACTTCCGTGCCGTCTTCGTATTTAAAAAGAATATTGTTTTTTATAAAGAAGTCCTCGTATGTTTCCGTCGTCTTTGTCTTGTCGGGTTCGTAACTTTTGACTACTCCCTCTATATCCGTCTTTATTTTTTTATCTTCTGTATGGTTCAGCTGAAAATGATTATTGACTGTCGTCTCGCTAATTATTGTAATCCTTATAAAAGTATACTCTTTTTTTTTTATAAAATTATTCCGTCTTCGGTTATTGTAACTTCCGCTTGTCTCAGTATATTGTTTCCGAGAATAATTTCAACGTCTAGTGCTCCTTTTGGAATAATATGAAATAAAATATTAAAATCCTCTCCTTGAATTTCTACCATTTTATTAAATGAACCTAAAGTTTTAACTCTCGTACCTCCTAATCCATTTAAATCTAATATGTTTTGTGAAAGAATCACGTCATATAAATATTTTTCAAAAATATCTTCTCGTACTGAACTAATGTCACTTCCTGTATCCAATAATGCACGTAGTGATAATTTTCCAACCTTCAATGTTACCGAGTTTTTATACCCCAAGTTAACAACATTTGCATGTCCAGAAGTTGATGGTTCTTCTTCTTTCTCATTGCATCGAAAAGACCTGTGTCCAAACTGATGGCATCTAAAACATTTTACTCCCTTGGCTTTGTCAGGACAATCCGTCGATCTGTGTCCCTCAATTCCACAATTGAAACATTTTTCTTCCTTTTTATTCCTACTTTGAGGCGCTCTTCTTTCATCTCGTCTTACTTCCTCGTTCGTCCACGTCTTTTTATGCGTCTCGGTTTTAACTAATTTTTGCGTCGTCTGTTTTTTAATCAATTCGTACAGTTTATTCTTCTCTTTAAAATCATTGAAATTTTTGGCACCATAAAGTATTACTTTATTAGCCGGGTCGTCCATAATTCCCTCAATTATATACTGCATTATGACTTCATTTTCGATGTTTCCTCTGCTACCGATTTCTCTCATTTTTAGTACATACTCCTGTACGCTTTCACCTTGTTTCTTCTTTCTATTCATCAGCATTCTGTGAATTTCGGCACTACTTATTTTGTTCTCAAACTCTGTTGTCAGTCTCTTCTTCAAGAGCTTCCAGCTATTAACTCCTTTCTCTGACTGTATATACAGTTTAGCTATTCCTTTTAGAGAACGTTTAGCAAAAATTAGCATTTGCAAATCATTCCATCCCATCAGATTGGAAATTTCTTCAAAATCAGTGATCCATTTTCCTATGGGATAATCGTCTTTTCCGTCGAAATTTCTTATACTGTCCTCTACGTCTCTAAAAGTTAAGGCAAATGAATCATTCAGTCTACCTCTCGTCATTTTGTTTGATTTTGATCTATTCCTCGTAAATAAATCCGTCGTCCTTTCATCATCCATATCGTCATTATTATTATCGTCGTCGGTAACGTCTTTACCTTCTTCCTCGTGATAAGCGTCTTTATCACTATTTGCGTCGTTATCTTCATTATAGCGATCGTCTTCGGTAACGTCTTTACCGTTTTCCTTGTGATAAACGTCTTTATCACCGTCATCATCGCTAGCGTCTTCGTCTTCATCGTCATTCTCGTTTCAAGATTGAAGTCGTTCAAAAATGAACAAATACGTTCAATCACGTCGTCTTCTGAACCAGTGTAGTTCAGATCTAAAACACTGCAAACTGCTACTAAGTCCGGCATACTTAGTTTGTTTTTAATGTCGTCTATTTTTGTGGAATATTCCTGGGATTTTTTATCCCACGCAAAATTTGTAAAATTCCGCAAATTCTTCCTAGTTTGTCGCGGCAACCCTTTATCCCCGTACGCGACAACATGCAACGCCTTAACAGCACTTAATGCCGAATTTTTAAGGTTTAAACTAATTTTTGGAAAATCGTTAAGAGTTTGTTTAGACTGCATTTTAAAAAGGTATATAATAATAATACATAAAAAAAAACAAAAATAAAAAGATAAATTATCTTTTAACTAAAAAGTTAGATTATTTTTTCCCGTGTGCAAATTGTACTTACGAACTGTAGAATTGTAGTCGCTTTTACTTCAAAATTATCAATATTTACTACAAATACTAACAAAGTTATGATTTATTAAAATAAATGAACAAAAAAAAACAATGAAAAACAAAAAAAAGTTATTCATTAAATGATTTATGATAGTTCTTTCGCAACATTCACTGTTTATCGTCAAAGTTCCAGTTCACAGCTCCTCGAAAAAAATAATCTTTGGTCAGATTTCTAATTTCCAGACACAAGACGAAAGTGTCTTGACTACTTTTAAAATATTGGAACAAACACACCTGATTTCTCCTTGGTAATACTGCTTGCTATGATTGCGTCTCGTCGTCGTCGTCGTCACTGCCCAAACAGCCGTCGTATTTGCCTAACAGCGTCGTCTACACTGTGCTAGCCTGCTACTCCACCAACACAACCATTCACCAACAGTTCACAAAGTCCGGAAGTCACCAATAGTTTAAAAAAGTCCGAAAATCACCAACAGTTTCCACGTTTCCCGAACAGTCATAAACAGTTTCCAAAAATTACGTCACGTCACCTGAGTCGATTTTTTAATTACACGTCACTTTACGGTATTTCGCGAACTTTACGACGAAATTCTTTCCGCGATTGAGCCCCCAAAATGTAGGTTTTCTTTAAGACAATCGTAATAAAAGTCCGTTTGATGTTTAACAGTTTTAATTAATAAAATAGATGACTAAATTATTGATACTATTAAATTGACGAAATTTAAAAGTGTTGTGTAATTGCTACTGAAATCTTACGTGTTCTTATTCTTACAAAAAGAAATGTATTTATAGATCATTTGCGTCTAATCAATATAATACCCGTCTTAATTCGTCTTTTTACGTCTTATTAACCCTAACAGCACGTCCGTCGCGTTTATGATGGTAAAATCGACTGCCTGTATTCGTTCTAGTTCCCTACGCTAAAACCAAACCTCTTAGGCTAATCTCTTTTTTCCTGTGAAAGAACCCAATTAAAATTGGTTCAAAGTATGTACCGACCCGCCGCCGTCTTTTTCCAATAAACTAAAACTATAAAGTTAAAAGTAGTCCGCTACCGTCGCCGTAATCCCCAATTCGTTCTGCACATCTGGGCCAACGTCCATATGTGAGACCCTTATCCCGTTCTCGTACTAATAATTAAGAAAAATGATATACAGGGGAATTTAAAATATAAGGTAAACTATTTACAATCCTACATACAAATATTTTAATATTATCGGCTTTTATTAAAGATGGCTCCACGAATATCCTCCATTTTGCAGAATTGAATTTGCGCACTTCGTTTTTGAGATACACTTACAAGACTGTGCGTATAAAATATTCGTTATTCTTAACTGCGCTTCTGTTCCGTACGAAGGTCAACTTTGAACTGAACTGGAAATTCAGATATAGGAGATATAACTCTAGGGTTGCCAACACTGAAAAGGGAATTGAATTCTCTTTTAGAAAATGTAATAATATTCTCGAAACGTTGAATTTTTTTTTATTTTTGGCCAGCTTTTCGGGATTTTGGACCACTGTGCCCCTGCGCAAATTGATCCTAAGCGAGACACAACCTGCATCGACGAACTGCGTGGACAGTTTTGTGAAGCACGCTTATATGCGAGAGACCGCAAATTGAACCCATCTTACGATCAGTGCATGCGTTCGCAGGTCTCGCTTGGGAACGTTTGTCATTAGCGTACAGTTTTCTTGGGTCGTGGGACGCGTGACTCACCGCCAGATGTTTATTTTTACTTGTTTTTGTTTGGGAGATGGACGTATCGAAGCTAATAATTGAACTCGTTCCGGATATACCCGTGGAAACACGACATATGGGAGAAAATAGGAAATGAAGACGGTTGGTACCTAAGTACAATTTATTGTGATAAATAAAAATATTAGCATAGTCAAAACCCCGAGTGAAAACTGCTTTGTCTTTGTCATTAAATTATGATAACTTTATTCCTAGTAGACTAAATAAACGGCGATACGAAATTAATAAGCAAAGTTATGCCTTTACAATAACACATTACATATTAGAAAAATAAGGTTTCTTTAAAATTAAATAGGATTTCACAAAGAATGATGGCGTAATCCCGATTCTATAGGTATAAAATTTTTATATAATTCCTTAAATCTACAGATTATCAATGAAAAATGATTCATGTCACTTAAAACCGTGATCAATAAAAATATCGTATTACCATCAAATTCAACTTGTCAGCATATTACATTTTTGTTTATGCTTAAAAATTAAAAACGAAATATGCAGGTAGTGTTATTTTTTGTGACCGATCAGTAGCGGAGGGATTTTTAAATAACTGAGATTATTTTAAATATGTAGGTATTATGTGCAGAAATAAAATACTTAGTGTAAGATATCTTTTTATGCACCCGCTTATGATCAAATTCGATGTTTTCGAAAGTCTTACCGCTAGTGCATACTAGGATCGTGTAAGATATTTAAAACGTTACGAGTTACAAGTACGGAAATACCGATTTAAAGTTGCCTACTCAATTTAGTACAAGGATGAGATACATCAGTATTTTTGTACTCAGTACCACTGAGAACCAGTATCAAAAGTAACCGTTACACGTCCGCACTGATTTTGCCCGTCTTTATTTCCAACACCGACAGCTAGGTTGTGTTCAATATGCGGTCCGCTAGAAAAATAAATGGAAGGGGCACCCGTCCCGCCGGCGCAGGTTGTGTCTCGGTTAGGTTCAATTTGCGCCGAGCCTTATGGCGCACATGGATGCCGCTCATATCGGCACAGCGGTAGGTGCGTGTATACAACCGCAGGCAATTGTTGTGTGCGCGTATACTCCAGTGCTATGATTCTTAAATCAGGTCCTAATGCACCGCTCGGGGCAAACCGGCAACGTGGTCGTCCGTTCTCCGCTAAGAAATACATTGCCCTATGCTACCTGCGTTGCATTCTAACTGTGGCTTCTACTTTAGTAGACAAAAACCAACATATATTATTTCTATTATGTTGTCAGAATATTTTAATTTTTAGAAGACAAAAATTTTTGACATAGTAAATAACACCAATTTTAATCATATGTTTAGCTGTATTTTCTTTCAAGACGGTCTTTAATTATTAATTTTCTCAGTATTTTGGAAAATTGCTTCAGCTCTCTCATCAGTGGATGTTGTTTTAAAAGCTGTATACAGGGTGGGGCATTAGTGTGACAAAGTCCAATTACTCGTTTGTCGTAAGAGATACGAAAAAAAGTTATTTATATAAAACTTGGGGCACACATAGTACCATAATTTAAAAATATTTTCAAATATACAGGGACGTCCGTATTGACAGGGTGACACAAACATGTTTTTTTTTAATAGAACACCCTGTATATTTTGACATTTTTGGATTCTCCTCAATGTTTCCTTTCTTAAAGTGTAGGGTTTTGTAATATTATACGAGGTGGTTTAAAAGATAATTAGGTTTTTTTGTTAATTTCATAGCAACATTTACACCCTGTAGAATTGTAATGATTCGACATCAAATTTTTATTTTATGTTCAAACGATTTTTAATATAGTCTACTATTGTTAAACATTAACAGTATAGCGAAATGTTTAATTTTATTATACAGGGTGGGTCGAAACTCGGAATAAGTATTTTCTGAGTTTTCTTAAATAGAACACCCTGTATTTAAGTATTGTAATGAAATTATATTTTATGCTACTTTTTTATTTGTTAAGCATTCCCTATACCTAAGTGCTTTAATTTGTAAGTTATTCGTGATTCTTTAAGCCAAACATTAATTGCAATAAAAATTACGTGAAATTTTATTAGGTGGCCGTGAAAATATCCAATCAAAAATAATTTTTCGAAATAAAATACATAATAATCTGGTCTGATCCTTAATTTATTAATATTGGATGAGATATCCACATACATTCGTAGTTAAGGTTGTTGGTGCTTAAAATATTAATCAAACATACAAAATTCTCCCTGGTTGGCTATGACACAAAATTTGCTTAAACATTTGACATTATACTATTTATATAGTTTCAGTTTCACTATTACTAATATTAATTTTTCTAATGAGGAACTGATTAAAATGGCTTTGTGTTAGGAGAGTATAACAAAAATGAGCTACTTGCAATAAAAATTTATCATCAGCAATTCCCTGATAGACGACAACCAAGAAGAGAAACTTTAAAGTTTACTAAAACGGTCTCAACAGACTAGATACTTAGATTGTAAGAACGGTTGTACTAAATATGCAGATCCTCAATGACACTAAGGATTACATTTAATTCCTGCTTTCTTCATTTACAATAGTTTTTGTTTTATCAGATTTATCATAATCTAAGTGTCCAGTCCGTTGAAACCGTTCTAGTATATTTTTAAACGTTGCTCTTCTTGGTTGTCGTCTATCAGGGAATTTCTGATGAAAAATTCTTATTGCTAGTAGCACATTTTTGTTATACTCCACTAGCACTAAAATCTTATTAATCAGTTCCTCATTAGAAAAATTTATATTAGTAATGAAAACAAAGTACATAACTGGAACTATAAAAATAGTATAATGTCAAATTTTTAAGCAAATTTAGTGTCATAGCTGACTAGGTAGGATATTGTATGTTTTTATTAATATTTTGCGCACCAACAATCTTAACTACGAATTTATTTGGATATCTCATCCAATATTAATAAACTAAGGATCAGGCTAGATTATGATAAATTTGTTTTCGAAAAATTATTTTTGATTGAATATTTTCACGGCCACCTAATAAAATTTCACGTAATTTTTGTTGCAATTAATGTTTGGCTTAAAGAATCACGAATAACTTACAAATTAAAGCACTTAGGTATAGATAATGCTTAAGAAATAAAAAAGTACCATAAAATATCATTTTATTACAATACTAAAATACAGGGTGTTCCATTTAAAAAAACTTAAAAAATACTCATTCCAAGTTTCGACCAACCCTCTATACTACAATTAAACATTTCATTAACAATGTAAATGTTTAACAATAGTAGACTATATTAAAAATCGTTTAAACATCACATAAAAATTTAATGTCAAATCACTACAATTCTACAGGGTGTAAATTTTGCTATGAAATTAACAAAGGAACGTAATTATCTTTTAAACTACCTCGTATAATATTACAAAACCCTATATTTTAAGAAAGGAAACATTGAGGAGAATCCAAAAATGTAAAAATATACAGGTTGTTCCATTTAAAAAAACAAGTTTGTGTCACCCTGTCAATGCGCACGCCCCTGTATATTTGAAAATATTTTAAAATGATGTTTAAATTATCTGTGCCCCAACTTTTAACCAAAAAAATTTTTTCCGTATCTCTTACGACAAACGAGTAATTGGACTTTGTCACACTAATGCCCCACCCTGTATGTTGCGAAATTGCAACATGTATAAATAAAGTTACTTATAGATAATTTTATTTTTATTAGGTGACATTGAGTCTGAAAATGAAAAAGGTCGTTCAAAACAGAATGCTCCCAAACAAGAAATTAATATTTCCCATGATGACCTTTCCGATGTGTCTGATTTAGAAGATTCAATCGGCGGACCTTCTGAGAATGACGATGCCAAGAGTACCAAATCAGAAAAAAAAGTCAACAGCACAGAATATATCGAAGAACAACCATTACCAGCTTCCCCAGAACCTAAGAAGGTATTTGATATATTTTCCATAATATTTACTAGATTAATGCCTGGTTACACCAACAGATCTTAAGCTCCAGCTTAGCTTATAAATAGGATAGCTTTAAATGTCACTTACGTTGCACCATAATTTTTGATTGTTACCTTATTATCTATTATTATATTATAATATTCTTATTATATTATATTAATTCTTATCTTATTCTCGTCTTAAGCTTAAGATTTGTTGGTGCAACCAGGCATAAAACACCTATCTGTTAAAAGCTCAAACTAATATATCAGGTCTTTATCAATGTTTATTTATTTATTATTATACGGAATAACCCCATTAACAGTTAAAAATACACATAATACATACATAATCGGCCATATTCTGTAACTTTTAACAAATCGAATAGAAATGACCAAGTCGAATCGTAATTACCCAAAATCGGAATGTTTGATATCTATCGCGTCATTTTCGTGTTTGGATTGGCATTCTGTAACTCATATCGTAAGCAGGTTAAATCGAAATCGTCAATTTCTAGTTCACGCGGTCAAGAGGGGGTGGCAACTCCGCATTGTCAAGCGAAATTGGTGTTCTGTGACCTGATACTGGTTCTAAATTTGAAATACGACACCGTTGCCATATCTTCAATTTTTCATACTATCAATTACATACGGTTACATTTTTAAAAATAAATAGTTTTGAAATAACAAAAAAGAAAAGTTTTGAAAAGTAAACAATAAAATAAATATTGGACCAAAAACCTCAAAAAATGATTAATGGTTTTAAATCAAAGTTAATCAAAATTGTTATAAAAAAGAAGATAAACTGCTAGATAAAAAATATAAATGAATATAAGTTGTATGATGTAAGATATTACTAATAATATACAATCTTAAGATTTGATTCCAGCTAAAATAACTGATAAACAACTTTTCCCAAAAACAGTGTTTTTTCAGCGAATGGGAAGAAACAGTGAACTTTTGACCACCAATAAAAGGAGAAGAGTCCCGACACTGAAAAGTAAAAGGGACTCAAAAGACTATATATACCGGGTGGTGAATCGTAAAACGGGCCATAGGAAACTCAATGTAAAATTCTAAACTGTTGAATTCCTGCTTCCCTGATTATTTTATATCAAAATCATGAAAAAATATTTGTAGAGGATTGAAATCAGTATTAAAAACAAAAATTGTTCTACGATTTAAACACATTCCAAAATTTTGAAAAATATAATACATTTGCCACAGTAGGTATGTGTGTAAAAGTTAGGCCAGACGATACTATTTAACTGACAGTACGCACAATATTGACTGGATAAAACATCTTTATTATTAATACCTTCTCCTCAACTGAGGGTTTCTTATTAACTTTATTGTTTTTTAAACAATAAATAATGATAAAATAAAAATAATGACAGCTTAAATATGGTTAATGTAGTAACTTCATTGTGACCGAACGCAACCGTCACACATTACTGCACTGTGTATGGCCTAACTTTGGCGCGATACTTTTGAAAAATGGATTACATTTTTACCAAATTTTGGAATATGTTTAATTTGTAGAACAAGTGTAACAGTTGTTCTCAATACAGATTTCAATCCTCTACAAATAGTTTCTCATGTCTTTTGATGTAAAATAATTAGGGAAGCAGGAATTCAACAGTTTAGAATTTTACATTGAGTTTCCGATGGTCCGTTTTCCAATTCACCACCCGGTATATAAAAGGAGAAAAAGCGTTTTTTCTATAATTAATTTCTTTTCTATAAGCGTTGATTGATACAAATACAAGTAAACTGGTATAATATATTTATCAATCAACGCTATAAGACTATCTTTATATTTTAAACTTTCTTGTACATTATGCCATATGTCATTGATTGAAATTGTACAAGAAATAAACAAAAAAAGTTTGACAACACTGTGACTGGCAAACATGCAGCTGATTCAGCATTCACATGCCAAATAAATTTTAAGGTTAGGTTGAATGCATACTAGTACAACATGTCTAAATTAAATATACAATTCCCTAAGTAAATACCACCACAGACTAAAAATTAAGCAGATACAAAAGGTAAAAATACTATAAATAATGATAAATAAGTAGTAATAAATTATTTTTAGTAGATATAAAATATAAATGTCAAAACAAAATACAATGCGCTTGCGTCAAGCACAATTCCGATATCGAAATCTAATTTCGACAGGGTAAATGGTGTCTAAGTCATTTCTATTCACTATTCCGATTGTAGAGATTCCGAGGGAGTTATGGAATACCGATTTTGACTATTTCTATTCGACTTGGCCACTTCTATTCGATTTTCCTGACTCTATCATCGAAATGAGTTATAGAATAGGCATGAATATCACAAAGCAAGAGATCTTTTTAACTGAGTTTTTATCACAATCGAAATTATTTAATAGCCCCATGTATCTATCCAATTGGTTTTTCTGTGGAAAGGAATGTTGAAAACATTGTGGTAACGTCACAGATTAACCCAACACAGATGCGAAAGCTATGCTATGATGCCGGTACAAAAATTGGTAACCTTGAAACTAAGGAGCACAGTTGTTGTGCCGGTGTTTGCACCAATACAATTGATAATTTACAAAATAGTTCATTTGGTCTATAATACTTACTTTTACACCTGATTTGAAATTTACTATATTTACACTAAAAATTAAGACAAAACAAAACTTGACAAAACATTGGTCATTTAATAAATTTATGGGTTAAATGAAAAGGAAATAAAAATACAATAGGTAATTTTGGAAATTCTAGGTATGTCCTTAACAAAACAAGAGAAAGTTAACTAACTGTTAGAAAAGTGACAATCGTTAAAGATTTATATATAAATGGTCATTTATTAAATTTCTGTGTATATTGAAAAATAATAAAAAGTTGCTTGAAAGTGAACATGATATAAATATAATAGGGTAATTTGGGAATTCTAGGTAGGTACAAAACAAGAGAAAGTAAACTAGCTACAAAACAAAACAAAGTTTTGTCCTTAACAAAACAAGAGAAAGTAAACTAGGTATTGAAAAGTGACAGTCGTTTGGTGACAGAAATTTGGGAATTCCAGGTACCGCCTTCCAGAACAAAACCAGATAAAGTGTTGTTAATATAATAATTTTCAAGTTTCAGGTTATTTAATTATCTACTCAAATTTAATTATATAAACAACGTTTAATTGGTCAATAAAGAATTTTTTTCAAAAAGTGATAAGTTTTGGGTTCAAAAAAGTATAATGCGAGAGCGAATTGTTTGTATTCCTGAGAATATCTTCTGGCCTTTGCGACTTTTTTCTGCAACAGTGCCTGAGTTTTTACAATTTCGGCCAATGATTTATTAAGAAAGTCACATAATTTTTTAAACTGCTCCAACTCTTGTTTTGTACCGTTTTATTTTTTACATATTTTTCTATTCAAAAGTTTTCTTTGTAAAAACCTGATTTTACATTTCAGTTTAGATTCACGTGGCAAGTTACACATAAAAGATGCTGGTGTTTGTAATGATACTGAAGGTGATAACTGGGAAACATATTTTGTAATTCTTGTAGAAATGTGTCCACCTTTTTCCTTACTGGGGCTGATAGAAACTTGTTTAGAGGATATTACCTGTAAATTTTCTGCCGCAGGCGTTGTTCTATTTGAAAAATCATATCTTTTTATTATTGAAATTATTGATATTTACCTAATTTTTTACATGACAATATTTGAACTTTTTTCGGCGGCTCCTCAGACGTATTCGCGCAGATATCTTTAGATTCGGTAAAAACTGACGGCAAAGCATTGTCATACAAGAGTTTTCGTCGTGAAGATGTGCATAAAAATTCTAGTAGCAAGTATCTAGTTAAATCCTCCTCTAACAAATCTTGTCTTTTAGTAGCTTTTAACCATAGCTCACTCCTATAAGATAAGATGTTTTTTAATAAAAATTTAATGTCTTGTTAATATCTCTTTTATTTTTTAATATAATTTTGACTATCTTCAATAACAGGTCGTCATTCTTACTAGTAACTAAAATTTACTGTTTTCAAGACAGGATTTTTTTCACACTTCACACATCAAAATATTTCTTGAAAAAATACTATTGGAACTATTTCTAACACACATAGCTTGAATAACCATTTTATGTAAGTTTCGAGATTAATATAATTCATATGATATAAGTAATATGCCGCTTAATCAGTATTTAGAAAGTTAATCAATTTATTAATGACACTACATACCTTACTTCATCCTTTGGCAATCTAAAAAAATTATATTCCTTGACCCGTCTTAAATGAACACCCTTCACAAACACACGTATATCCAACCATTTTTTAAAATATAACAAAACTATTTAAACACACTTGATAAATAGAAAACATTCCCAATAATCAGCCCGTCAGTTTAACACTACAATAAGCGCATGTACTGTTGAGGTTATTCAGGAACTGACAATAAGCTTAAGCCTACATACTAAGCGAGCTACTAAGCGACTACCCTTTTGGTAACTCAAAGTGGGAGGAGTTTACCAAAACTCGGTACCAGAGTTATCGCCAGAGTTTCGCATCTGTGTTGGGTTAATCTGTGGTAACGTAGAGCTTGGTTTGGAACATTAAAGTTACCTGACATATAACGACGGTTCTTGAGTGGGGGTAAAGATAATTGTTGTTTGATAAGGGAATAATTATGATTTCTAATAGTACTGTGAACATGGTAAGCACAATATCTCAAAAATTTATGCTGGGCTCTTTCTAACGTATCAATATCATTCTGAAAGTAGGATGACCAAACAACTGAGCAGTATTCTAAAATAGTTCTAACTAAACAACAATACACGAATCTTGTTGAATTAATGGAGAAATACTTGCATTCCTAGTAACAAAACCGAGAAGTTTAGATGCCTTTATCGAGATAGTATTTATGTGGTCACAGAAAGTAAGTTCATCGAAAATAACACCCAAATCCCGAATAGAAAGAAACATAATTCAATGGCATATTGTGAATAGTATAGCTTGTTTCGATTCTATTGACTTTACGAGAAAAACTAATGAAACAACATATTTTTACTTTCAAGTGGAGTTTGTTCTGAGTGCACCAACTCTGTAGTCTGTCTAAGTCATCGTGCAACAGGGCTTGGTCTTTTAGGCAATCTATAACTTTGCAAAATTGCAGGTCATCTGCCAACATTAGACATTTGCTATTTAGGAAACAGGAAGTGATGTCGTTAACAAAGATATTAAAAAGAAGTGGAGAAGTGTGGCCACCTTAGGAACTCCAGATGTTACTGAAATACTGTCAGACAGATGACAACCTATCTTGACTCTTTGACTTCTACAATATGTAGAGTTGTTAATCGATTAAACAAACCTCTCATGAAAGCCTACATTAATTAATTTGCCCAAAAGTATTTGGTGATCAACATGATCAAATGCCTTGGAAAAATCTGTGTATATGGCATCTACCTATTTAATTTGAGATAATATATCAGATTGATAGCAAATCAAGTTTGTTGCAATAAATATTTTGCTATAAAAACCATGTTGAGATTGAGATATTAAGCCTTTACAGAACCAAGAAAGTTGCTTTGCTATAAGGCAGTCAAAGAGCTTAGGGATTGTAGATTGGATATAAATGCTACAATAATTTTCAATGTTGTCTTTCTGACCATTTTTAAATATAGGAACAATATAACTTTCTTTCCATGAAGAAGGAAACAGAGGTTTCCAGAGATCTGTTAAACAACATAGCACACAGCTATACAAGGGTACAGATACACTTTTTTAATAAACAGAGAAGGGCTAAATTATGGAATAAATTAATTTTCTCTAAAATGGACGACTTTGGAGAAAAATCCCGAAACAGGTCGATTTTGATTTTTAAATTACAATTTTTTGGCATATATTTCATAATAGTTTCGTCATTCATCTGGGCGTGATGACGTAATCGATGATTTTTTTAAATGAGAATAGGTGCCGTGTGGCACCTCATTTGAAAGGGTGTTCAATTCTCTATTCAATAATATAAACATTAATATCATTATTTATACAGGGTGGCCAAAAAACAAATTTTTGAATTAAATTAATTGACGAAAAAAAAAGAATGTATGCAATTTATTTAACTCAAAATACATTCTATCACTGTCAGAAAATAGGAAATAATGTTTATTTGGCAAATAAACATTGCTCTTCGCTTAAATTAAATATTCAAACTGCCAAGTGGTAGGTGGGAGGCTGTTTGTGATTTAATTTAAGCGAAAAGAAATGTTTATTTGTGAAATAAGCATTTTTTTTATTTACTGACAGCAATACAATGTATTTTTAGTTAAATAAATTACATACATTCTTCTTTTTGCGTCAATTAATTTAATTCAAAAAATTTTTTTTTGGTCACCCTGTATAAATAATGATATTATTATTTATATTACTGAATAGAGAATTGAACACCGTTTCAAATGAGGTGCCACACGACCCCTATTCCCATTTAAAAAAATCATTGATTACGTCATCACGCCCAGATGGATGACGTCACTAGTATGAAATATATGCCAAAAAATTGTAATTTAAAAATAAAAATCGACCTGTTTCGCGATTTTTCTCCAAACTCGTCCATTTTAGATAAAATTAATTTATTCCATAATTTAGCCCCTCTCTGAATAATTAGGCACTCGACCTGGGCCAGCAGTAAGCTTATTGAGCAGTTCATATATGCCGTTAAAAATATCAGTCATGGTAATCTTTGAAGGACAAATATTTGTACATACTAATGTTTCTATTTAATGGATGGATGTGTACGTAAAGGTTGTTGCTATTAGGTGAATATACAGTTCGGAAGAAATTCATAAATAAATTAGCTATTTCTTGACCAGTTGTTGCTGATTGGGCTTGATAGAATAATGAGTTAGGTAAGCTGTGACTAGATCGCTTATCATTTATGTACTTCCAAAATGATTTTGGATAATTTTTTAGGCCAGTTTCTATACGTTTGATATACATTTTATATATTTTTTATCATACAAAACATTGAGACTGTGTCATTTTCTACAGGTATCAGAAAAACAAACCAGACCAGAAGAGGGTGAGGAGCAACTGGACTTTGAAGCCGAAGATGGTGAGTGTGAAGTAGAAATTATTAAGGACAAAGATGAAACCGAAGAACGTTCCAAAAATGATGAAACTGAAAAGACTGATGAGAAGGAAAAAGAAAAGAAGGAAGAGAAGCAAAGAGAAGAGTTAGAAGAAGGTGAAGTTACAGATGAAGACGATGTTAGGCCGGAAGAAACGGAACCAAGGCCAGTTTGTAGATTCTTTTCAAGGGGACAATGTACATGGGGAGCAAGTTGTAGATTTTTACATCCTGGCGTTACAGATAAAGGTAATACTTGGTTTAAATACTGATTTTTTTTTCTTTGTATCAAAAATATTTTCTGTTGTGATTGTTATCCCTTAAATGCATGATTTTTTTTATTGATGTCAAATATCAAAAAAGGCCTTTAGCGGAAGTTTAGAAATGATGAAAAAATAATAAAAAAATTAAGTTAAATTTTAAACACTTGTTTTGACAATAACGAGTTTGTTTGCCAAAATGCTACATTTTGCATAAAAGGTCAAGTTAGGATATAAAATCTACATTGTTAATTTAGATGAAAATTATTATTATTTTTATTGAAACACAGTGCCACACCACATTTCTGACATTTTGTATGTGAAAATTCCTTACAACTGGGATATTTACACCGTTGTTTGTTATCTTCTATAGTCGGCCAGTGTCCATATTGGTTCCTACTAATATCTTTGGGGGGAATGTACGGAGCTGGTCCTCTCTTTTTCTTGTCTTGGATGTCAGCTTCCAATGTACTTGGTCTCCTTCTTTTTGCTGTGGTTGCGCTTATCTTGCACAGACACTGCAAATTCTGTGCGAAAAGCTGCTTGTGTTAAAAGCTTTGCCTGTGGGCTCTTAGCAACCGTCGCTCTTTTATGGAGTATCCAGGAATTGGCAACTGTTAAATCAAGTAAGTGATAAAATAGCCGGAGGTACCATTTCCTACTTTTCATAGAAATTTTGTATCTTCCAATATGGCTGTAGATGAGATCAACCCCTCTCATATGGCGGTTATATTCTTTAATTACAAAGGGAGAGTCTACTTCGATAGATTTTTTCGCAGTCTTATCTAAACATTTTATTTTGTATATAGGAGATATACCTGCAAAAGTGGAAAGCAAGACGACATTTTTATTATCTTTCCATATTGTAGATGAGATATCTACGCCGTCAACTGTTACAGTATATTCATGACTGTCACGACGAGGAAATTCTTCATATCCGTATGTGTTGGTAATTTTCAATATGGTATCCGTTGCCTTTGAACTGTTCCCAATGATAATATTCCCCTTTTAGCATTATGTACAAGCAGCGGTACACCTGTATAATAATTATCATGATAAAGACGGAAATTTTGACTCTGCATTACTGGATGCTCCAAGATCGTTAGATGGCAAGCACTTTCTAGCATTTCCATATTTTTTTTATTGTGTCGATCTCCTCTGCCATATCTTTAGCCCCATTGCACATTTCTTCATCAGATTCGTCGCCATAGTTAGGTTCAAATTCAGGGTCTGCAATAGTATCTGTGTCGGAGAAATCACTTTCATCTTCACTACTCGGGCCAGTAAAATTTGCCCAACATTCCTGCAGATCCTTTTCTGACAAATAATTCTGACCGTGCATTCTGTAATAAAGAATCAGATGTAAATATTCTGTGTCAGGGATTCTTGAGTGCGCGCTGTAGCAAAATGGCAACAAAGAATGTTTTTTTTCATTTTTCTCATGAATGCGGTAAAAACAACAAGGGAGCATAATAAAAGTAAAAAGTATATACCTTACCTACAAACTAGTTTTTTTTTCAATAATAAATGTTGTTTTAACTAGATACGACTCACAAACTTCATCAAATAATTCACGACATTACAGGTTAGCTGCCAAACAATTCAATGGGTCGAAGTGCATGTTTATGCCATCTGTGCAAAAAGCGCCAAACTATTTAATATTTGCACTATGTAGACTACAGGCAACGCCATGCAATTATTTCAAATTCGAATCAGAATAGACATTTTATTCAATCCTTTACCTATGTTGCCGAACAGCAACACGATGCATTTAAGGGATTTATGCCAAAAAAGTTTTAATTGAATTTATTCTTTAGGAAATTACACAATGTTCGAAATGATCAGGCCGGTTGTACCAGGTGAATTTCGTGACGAGAGGGCATATGGTAAAGTAGAACCGCCAGTCGTAGAGTCGGCCTGGGAGAGGGGACTTCGCACAGCCAAAGAAATGCTCCGAAAATCAGTTAAGAGGAAGGAACAGGATATAGATTTTGAAGAAAAGAAAATGAATTTGAGTTTAGCACAAGAAGAATTTGATAAAGAAAATGGTTATTATGGAAGGGCTTCACCAGAACCAAGGTTTGTTAATTTGTTTTTTTTTTTGTTATTACAGTAAAACCTCGGTATAACGAATCTGAAGGGTCCGAAAAAAAATTGTTATATCGGGAATTTTTCAATAATGGGGTTCGTTATATCGAGGTTAAATACGTCCAATATTCGTTAAAAAGGGGTTCTTAAATCCGAATTCAAACCTCTATATAACGAATTTCTCATCGCTTAACCCAGTCAAAAAGCCCTGTCTCATCAGCATTGTAGATATCATCTGCATTGTATCCACGGGTCAAGTCTGTCAATTTAACTTTCCAATCTTCGCAAGTTACATCATCCACGGCAGTACTTTCGCCACAAACTTTTTTTAAACTAATTTCGTGCCTCTTTTTGAACCAATTCTACCAGCCATTATTGGCTCGAAAGTCTGCGTGCCCTAATTGTTCTGCGAACTGGTGAGCCTTTTCTTTGGAACATGAGACCTCCAATGGGTACATTTTTATCCGGGCACTGTTTAGACCACTTAATAACAGCTTCTTCGACATTATGTAGCTCACCTTTCACCAAGGGAAGGGGGGCGGTAAGCAGGTCTGATTATTTTCATGTGTGGACTTGTCTGTGAGTCGCCACTATCTATACTCAACTACGCTAAACCGAGGTTTGGAACGGAGAAATGCGTAATACAGGGGTTGCGTGCTTTATGTAGGGGTTTGTTACACTCAGTGTTCATTATACAGGGATTTTAATTTATCTCCGCAAATCGTAAAAATGCGTTATGTCGAGGGTTAAAATCGAAATAGTTCATTATATAGAAGTATTTTTTACATTGAGTCTTATGGAGGTTTGAAGGGTATTTAAAAAAATTCATACTTACAATTCGAACACCAACAACTTTAAATTCTGTATTTCCAATGGTTGGCCACATAGATGGCTCTGTCATTTGCTATAATTAAGTCTTCTTCTGTGCAGGTCTCTCTCATCTCTGTGCATGATAGTAGATGCCGGTTGGTCTGAACCGCGCCACAGCCGCAGGTATGGTCCTCCTGGTATCCCCATTTTTTCAGGTTACTAGCACAACGTGAAACGCCGGTTCTTAGTCTGTTTAGCGCTTTCTAAGTCGGATACGGTAAATTGTGTCCAGCAGCCATTTCCTCTGAGGGAGGAAAATGTGTCGCGGTAGCTGACGCTTGCCATATGTGTATTCGGCGCGTCTCTGGCGCTTCGGGGATGGATCTTGATGTTTTCAGGAAGCTTTTCCGAGATCTTAATCTGCTTGGCTGAGTTTGGTGGTCATATAAAGGGTGTCTTCGGTCCGTCTCCTGCTTTTTTCGTTATACCTCTGACTTGACCTTCCTCCTGATAGGTGGTGGAGCAATTCCAGCTATGGGGTATACCTCTTCGATAGGTGTCGGTTTCAGGCAACACGATATTATACGAACCGTTTCATTTAGAGCCACGTCGACGTTCTTTGCGTGAGCAGAGTTTGCCCATACTGGTGCTCCAAACTCCGCGGCCGAAAAACATAATGCCAAGGCAGAAGTGCGGAGAGTGTGTGGTTGTGCTCCCCATTTTGTATTAGTTAGCTTGCGGATGATATTATTTCTGTCACTTACTTTCTTCTTGACATCTTGACAGTGGTATCGGTATGACAGAGTTCTATCCAGACGGACGCCAAGGTATTTTGGCGTCTTGTTGTGTTCCAGCATCTGACCACGCCCCATCCACCTTCAGCGGCCTTCGGGCATGCTTGTTTCTCAGGTGGAAAGCACATACCTGGGTTTTTGTGGGATTGGGTTTCAGATGGTTTTATCGTAGTATAGAGCTAAGTTTCCCAGGGCATCTGTCAGTTTCACTTCGACTTCATTGAAGGTTCTTCCCTGAGCTGTCACAGCTGTATCATCAGCGTAAATAAATTGCCTTGTTTGTTGATGTATGGGTTGGTCGTTGGTGTATATGTTGTATAGAATCGGCGCGAGGACACTTCCCTGTGGTAGCCCATTTTTTTGGTCCCTCTACCGGCTGTTCTTGGACTGGAGCGTTACGTAGAAGCGTCTATTCTGGGGGAGACATTTCACTAACCTTGTTAGTCGGAAATCCTTTGTAGTTTCGTAGAGTTTTGCGAGTAGCCGTTGATGGTTAACTGTATCATAGGCGGTAGTTAGGTCTATGAACGCTACTCCTGTTATTTCCTTCCGTTCAAAACCCTCTTCAATATGTTGGGTGAGATAAAGAATTTGACTGCAGCAGCACTTTGCGTGCCTGAATCCTGCTTGTTCTGGAATAATTTTAGTCTCCACATATTCTGCGATCCGGTTCAGTATCATTCTTTCAAAGGCCTTGAAAAGGTGGTACAAGAGAGATACAGGTCTAAAACTCTTTGTATCCGCCGGATCCTTCCCTGGTTTTAAGAGGGCTACCACTCTAGCTTTCCTCCAGATTTTGGGGATTTGTAATGCACGGATGCAGCAATTCATCATTTTTACGAGCCACTCTACGGTTTTTAGTCCAAAGTTCTTTATTTGCTCTGTTCGTATGTCGTCAAGGCCAGCCGCTTTATTATCTTTCATTTGGTGGATCGCGCCTCTCATCTCCTCTAGACAAAAAGAGGTACCTAGAACATCTCTTTCTTCGTCGATATTCCGTTGAACTCTCACCTTGTTCTTTCTTGATGTCGTCTTACCGTTCATTAGAAGATGATGGGCTATCTGATCGGGTGTGACTCCTGTCATGTTGACTGCCGGAGCAGCGGGATCGTTGTCAAGATTCCGAATCAGCTTCCAGGCACGTCTGCTGTTTTGTTTCATGTTCAGACTCGTGACCAGCTTGCACCACCTTTCCATGCTGTTGGCGGATATCGCATGTAACATTTCCTCCCCAGCCTGTCTTGTCGCTTCCGAGAAAGGGTCTTCTTCATATAGCTGTTCGTATCTTTTAAGTAGGGGTTTAGATTCTTCATTCAGCCCCGCTATGTACTCAGTTCGACAACCTCTAGGGATAAATTTCCGTGATACTTGCTTTACGATTTCTACAAATTTATCGTATGAATCAGGGCAAGGTTCTAGCTGGGAAACTTCTTGATCCAATGTTTCAGAGAATTTTTCCCATTTTGCTTTAGTAAAGTTGAAAAAATTCGTTATATCGGGGAATTCTTTACATCGGGGTTCGTTATATCGGGACTCCACTGTATTAAAATAAACTAATTTTAGAACAGTTCACGTTACTACCTAAGGCTATAGTTGCAATTTACTTGCAAAGAGTGATATTTTGAATAGATACATAATAATCACATTATTCTTACACATCTCGATCGTATGGAGGATTTTCAAGATATAGAGACACAAACTCGGAAAATTATAAGATTTACTGGGTATTCCACTTCCCTGAGTTACTGGTTATCTGGCAACATGTAGAAGTTTGGATCAAGGAAAAGTACTAGTAGTCTAGGATTTTTTCCTGGCTAGCCAATGGCGACCTTTACTTTGACCTTGACCTTCAACGGACGTCATCTTCTAGAGTTTCGAGGGTTGTCGGCATTAAATTGATATAAACAGATTACTCATGGGTTTTTGACAAGAATATTCCATCAGAATTGACCTCCGGAGGACGTGGTGGCCAGGACCACTGCAAGGGACGTCATCTTCCAGAGTTTCGATGTTTTTCGGCATTTAATTGATGCAAATGAATTACTGGAGGGTTTTTTGAGGTCGCTAAACACGAGTATGCCACCAGAACCGACTCCCGGAACACCTGGTTTCCAAGGTCAATGAAAGGCGCTCCTCGAGTTTCGAGATTCTTTAGTACTACATTAATGCAAACGGATTAGTTATAGGTTTTTGGGGTTACTGAACACGAATACGTGATCAGCACAGACACAGGAGCACCTGGTGCCTAAGACAGGTTATCTTCTGGAGTTAAAAACCTAAGAGTTATCCATTTGATTCCTCCTTAACTCCAGAAGATAACCTGTCTTAGGCACCAGTTGCTCCTGTGTCTGTGCTGATCACGTATTCGTATTCAGCAACCCCAAAAACCTATAACTAATCCGTTTGCATTACTTTAGTACCAAAGACCCTCGAAACTCCAGGAGCCCCTTATCCACAGGATCCACCTAGGAAACCAAATGCTCCGGTAGTCGGTTCTGGTGGCATATTCGTGTTTGGCAACCTCAAAAAACCCTCCAGTAATTCATTTGCATCAATTAAATGCCGAAAACCATCGAAATTCTAGAAGATGACGTCCCTCGCAGTGGCCCTGGCCACCACATCCTCCAGAGGTCAATCCTGATGGCATATTCGTGTTTAGCGATCCCAAAAACCCTTGAATAATCTGTTTATATCAATTTAATGCCGAAAACCCTCGAAACTCTAGAAAATGACATCCGTTAAGGAAAGGTCCGCCATTGAATAGCCAGGAAAAAATCCTAGACTACTACTTAGTACTTTTCCTTGATCCAAACTTCTACATGTTGCCAGATACCCAGTAACTCAGGGAATTGGAATACCCAGTAAATCTTATAATTTTCCGAGTTTGTGCCTCTATCTATATCTTGAAAGTCCTTCATACGATTGAGTTGTGCCTAGTAGAACTTTTTATCAGGATGCGTCAAAGAGTATTTTTCCAAAGTATGAACGAAATCCACTGGGACCTAATTTCCATAAGGTTTGTGCGGGGTACTTTCTGAGTAAGCAAAGACTCAACCTGCAAATCCGATATCAGATGGTAAGATGATTTATCAACTCCATTCTTCTTTATGGTGCCGAAGCTTAGACTGTTAATGTTGACTTAATGAGAAAGCTGGAAGCTTTTAAGAAGTGGCTTTTTACGAGAATTTTTAAAATACTGTGGATCAATCGTATTACAAATGAAATGGTGTTGCACAGAATGAGAAGAAACAGGAGAACTTTTGACCACCATTAAAAGGAGAAAAACAGCATATTTGGGCCACAAATTTGGGACATACTTAGAAATCATAAGTACGAGCTGTTACAGTGAATTATGAAGGGTAAAATCGAAGGAAAAGGGGGGCCTGGTAGACAAGAAATATCCTGGCTGACAAACAATCGCCACTGGACCGGGTTAAACATGCAAACGACTTTAAGAGAAACAGAAAATGGAGACGAGTTTGCAATGGTTATAGCCAACCTTCATTAGTGGAGTAGGCACTAGAAGAAGAAGAATGGTTTTGTCTAAATTACAACTATTTTAATATTAAACTTAAAACAACTTTCTTATGAGTATTATACCGGGTGTCCACTTATATTTTCCCCCATTTTAACTGCCTATAACTTCTAAACGACTCAAGATAGAAATATGCTGTTTTCGCTGAAACGTTTTATTTTAGTAAAAGTTTTGTTTGAATGGATTGAATTTTTTATATCGCTTTTAAATAAAAAATGGCGGATTTTTTAAAAAAACGTTGTTAACTTTTTTTATTGAGACACCCAGTATATTTTTTTGTAAATTGAAAGAACGGTCATTCACCTATCAGGCGATATAAAGTTTTTTAAAATCGGTTGTCAAATGACAGCAATTAATTTTTAAAATGAGAGATGCAATGTGGAAACCACATAACGTAATATCAATTTGTTTAGTTATGTGATATCCACGTTGCACCTCTTATTTTAAAAATTAATTACTCAGTCATTTGACAACCGATTTTAAAAAAATTTATATCGCTGGATAGGTGAATGACCGTTCTTTCAATTTACAAAAAATATACTGGGTGTTCCATTAAAAAAAAGTCAATAAAGCTTTTTTTCAAAAATCCGCCATTTTTTTTCGTAATTGAAAGCAATATAAAAAACTCAGTCCATTCAGACAAAACTTTTACTGAAATAAAACATTTCAGCGAAAACCGCATATTGAGCAGTTTACAAGTTATAGGCAGTTAAAATAGGGGAAAATATAAGTGGACACCCGGTAATACGTTTCTTTATTCTCTGTCTAATATAGAGTGTCTCTTTTGTCTACAAAGTTGGCCACCAGCTATATCTTATCACCCACAATAGATAAGGTAATGAGAAAAAAATCGCAATTAAGTCAAACAAAACAATTATTATAACAATACACTCCTCTCCAAAATTGTATAGTAAATTTGAAGCTATATTTGTTCTGAACCGTTGAGTGGATTTCGATAATTTTTTAAATTATAGTATAATAGAGCTCCATATGTTACGGGGTAGTTACCCTGAGGAGAGGGTTGATTTGGTAAAACACTATTTACTCATACTATATTTATTGATCACTTCTAAATATCTGTAACGAGTTGGTGGGCTTGAGGTATAACTATCTAATCATGTATCTGAATCACGAATGATGATTGATTAAAGAATGAAATGGAATGATCCGCGATGTTTTGATGTAACTATAAATAAACTAGAAAGTTGAGAGTGAGGTTATGTTGAATGGGTTGTTGTTTATTTTTGCTCATGTTAATTTTGAGTTTTAATTAAATAAAATGAACCAATAGTGGATACTGAAGTTAGAAAGGCTGTCTGGAAGTACTTGTTAGTGAATAAATAAATAACTGACGGTTTTGCACATTGTGATTTCATAAAGTGAGGTTAACCATGCCTTTAGATTTGTGTGCATTATGCAATCACTCCATTGATGGTGAGGAGAAACCTTTATACTGCGATTGCTGCCGGGTTGTGTTCCACTTGTCAGAAGGATGTTCTGGCCTTTCCAGCTCAGAAGTGAGGGCTGTGGTGTTACAAAAAAGGAACCTTATATATCTTTGTGTGGAATGTCGTACTGCTTTTAAGTCAGCGCCCATGGTGGTCAGAAAAGTCCAGGAGCTCCAGCAAGAGGTGGCTGGCCTTAAAAAAGAGATCAAGCAGTTAAAATCGTCCCCAATGCTAAATACAGAGGAAGTACTTTACGAGGCCCATGAACGATTTGTACGCTCTAAAAACCTTATGGTGTATAATGTTCAAGAGTCTGTAGATACAAAGCTAGAAGATAAAATAGCATATGATACCAATATAGCAATAGATATCTTTAAGAAGTTGGGATGTGAGAATGACAAGAGTGCAATAGTCAAAGTTGTCCGTGTAGGGAAAAAGAATGATGGGAAGAAAAGACCACTTAAGATTATTTGCAACAACTCTGAAGTTATACATAAAGCTCTTCGTTCTAGAAAGAAGCTACAAATGGAGTCATGTTCCTACAAAATAGCGTATGATTACACAAAAATGCAACAGGATGCATACAAAGCGGTTAAAGAGGAGCTAACACAGAGAAATAATGAAGGTGAGGATTTGATCATAAAACATATTAAAGGCGTCCCTTCCTTAATACCCAAAAGGCAGATTACCCAGGAAAACTTTTAACCACCCCATTAACAATATATTACCAAAATGTCAGCGGTCTGCGAACCAAAATAGACCGTCTTAAACTGGCTGTGAGTAGTTGCTTGTATGATATTATAATTTTAGTTGAAAGTAACCTAAATAGTGATTTTTTGGACAGTGAACTAGAATGTGTAGATTTTAACTTATATCTTAGTGATAGGTCAATCTTGACAAGCCAAAAATTGAGTGGTGGTGGTGTACTCATCTACGTCAGAAGATCT
Source organism: Diabrotica virgifera virgifera (assembly GCF_917563875.1). Taxonomy (NCBI): domain Eukaryota; kingdom Metazoa; phylum Arthropoda; class Insecta; order Coleoptera; family Chrysomelidae; genus Diabrotica; species Diabrotica virgifera. The sequence goes on from NC_065449.1 coordinate 207,159,082, forward strand.
ATTCGGTCCCAAATGATAAACATATCACATCAGAACGTGGAACAATTGTTTATTTCATGTGAGTACAATGCATCAAAATTTATCATTTCAGGAGTTTATATTCCACCAAACATGCCGGGATTAGTATACACCTCTCATTGTGAAACAGTAGAGGATGTTCTACAAAGATTTCCAGGACAATATTTTTATATTTTTGGAGATTATAATCTTCCCGAAGCTATATGGTCAAACGATGAATATGGTTTGCAGGTTGTGTGTCCTGGAACTTCTTCAGCTATCCATATTGCCCAAACTTTTGGTTTTCTTCAGTTATTTCAAAGGATAAGTATTCCTAACAGCAGAAATATTTTCTTGGATCTTATGTTCACAAACGATAAAAGTGTTGAGGTATTGTTAGGAAATGACTCTATTCTAAACAGCAGTTTACATTATGCTAGTTATGAGTGTAGTTTAAGAAATATTCACAAAAAACAGGTAGACGACAGCCTCTTCTGCCAGGATCTGTACTATGATTTCAATAACGCCAATTATGTGGGTTTAAATAATTTTTTAACTGGAATTAACTGGGAGCAGTGTTTGTCTCGTCTTGATTTAGATTTAGCTGTTGATTACTTCTATGAAATTTTAGCTGTTGGTATTGCTTCATTTGTACCTGTGAAAAAATACCAAACCAGCACTTATCCTAGGTGGTTTTCAAGTGAACTAAGACAGCTTATTTCTCAAAAAAGGAGAGCACACTACACCTATACTCAGTCCAGATCTCAGGCTGACCTCAATATTTTTACTAGACTGCGTTCAGAATGCAAAAAAGTTCGGGAGGTTTGTTGGTCTCAGTATATCTCATTGATGGATATAGAATTCAAATCAAATCCTAGATACTTTTGGAGGTACATAAAGGACTTAAAGACCAACCATTCTCTTCCCCAAACAATAATATACGGTGAGGATAAAGCAAATGATGGGCAAGAGATTGTTGATTTGTTCAAAAAGTACTTCCAAACAGTGTACACCCCAAGTAACCCAGAGAACAAACTAGACCTTGGTACACCCACAAATATTTACCAACACTATAAGTTTTCGGATATTTCTACAAAAGAAATATATGAAAAAATATCTCTTTTACCTAGTAAAAATACCCTTGGTCCCGACGGTGTTCCAAGTAGCCTGTTAAGATATTGTGTATGTACCCTTGTGGTTCCACTAAGTTTATTATTTAATAAGTCTTTAAGATCCTCAATTTTTCCTGAAAAATGGAAGGATAGTTTTATCACGCCCATCTTTAAAAGTGGGAACAAAAACGATGTTACGAACTACAGGAGTGTATGCATTCAATCATCACTTCCAAAATTGTTTGACAGTATTATCAGCGACCAATTAAACTGGATGTGTCGTGGGCTAATAAATAAGAATCAACATGGCTTCTGTTCAGGTCGTTCAACTCTAACTAATCTGTTACCATATCAATCAAAAATAATTAAAGCTATGGAAGAATTCAAGCAAGTTGATGCAGTTTACACAGATTTTTCAAAGGCTTTCGATCAAGTAGACCATAATATTTTTCTCAGGAGATTATTTGATATAGGGTTTGATGTTTCGGCTGTAGGTTGGATCAAAAGTTTATTGTCAGAGCGTAGACAGATGGTCAAAATAGGTGCTTTTAAATCGGATGCAATATGTGTAACTTCTGGTGTTCCCCAAGGGGGGCACTGTTCCCCAATGTTTTTCAATCTGTTTGTGGACTCAATTTTTGATTGTTTTGAAAACAGTGAAGGTCTCGCTTTTGCTGATGATTTCAAAGCCTACAGAATAATGAATTGCCAAACTGATCAACAACTGCTACAGGACGATCTTGACAGATTAACGCAGTGGTGTCACATTAATAAATTAAACCTAAATATATCAAAATGTTGTCTAATTAGTTTTTTTAAGGGTTCCAGAAAATATGACACTTCTTACGAACTGTGTGGGCAACCATTAAAAACGGTATCAAAAATAAAAGACTTGGGAGTAATTTTCGACAAAAATTTAACATTTGTCGATCATATTAACTCTGTCACAATACAGTCATCCAAAATGTTGGGTTTCATCGTGAGAAATTGTAGACATTTTTCTGTTGACACTGTCAGAAGCCTTTACTCTTCATTAGTCAGATCTAAACTTGAGTATGGATCAGTGGTGTGGTCTCCTTACCAAGCTGTCCATAAATATACTGTAGAAAAGGTTCAGCATAAGTTTCTACGATTTTGTGGATTCAAATTATATATTGGGATCTCTGATCATAATTATTCAATTCTGGAAAAACAACTGAATTTGAAAACACTTTCAGAAAGGAGAATCTGTGCTGGATTAAATTTTTTGCATAAAATTGTTACAGGGAAAATTGATAGTGCTGAATTGTTGGAGTCGGTTAACATTGAGATTGTCACACGAAATAGGAGACATAACTACTCTTCTTTTCATATACCCTATCATCGAACAAATTATGGTATGAATTTGCCTATAGAAAGATACTCGAGATATGTTAACCAACTTCATTTGGAAATATTTGATATGTCTGAGAGTGGGTTCAGGGCTCAATTTAATAGAATCAATTTCATAGAATAATTAATACTTCAGTTTAGTGTAAAACTTGTAATTATAAATTTAGGGTTGTAATGTTAATTGTTGGTTGTTTGAACATTGTTGCAGGTTGAATTATTTTTGTTGTTTTTTGATTATATTTTTTTTCTCAATCTATTACATACATCTTACATTTTACTATTTGTTAATTGTAACTGTTAATGGGGTTTTCCCGTAATATTAATAAATAAATAAAATAAAATAGAAAAGTGTTGATACAGCGTTATTGAAAACTAGGTGCACTTGTATTGAGAAATCGGTGTCACCTCATTATTTAACAACAAACGTGATGTTTATTTTGTAAGACATATAAAAATTAAATGGATATGTGTTGCTCTTATTTTGGATGCTGATAATCCTGTACAATAGGTCTAATTCTACGGAATTATTGTATCAATATTTTCTAAAAAATGCCAACGTGTTACACCCATAGTTGTGTTGTTTCATCTTATTTTGCAACACCTTCTAGCATTTTATTAGGAACAAACATTACATCTTTAGTGTAGGAAACAGAGGTTGAACCTCGCAAAATGGACACAAGTCCGGTTTTATTTTTTTTTCTGGTATATCAAGGCTTGCTTATTATGAGACTAACTTTTTCTTAAAAAATTTCGCCCCGGAATCCGCCTTCTCATCCCCTTAAAGGGGGTCATTTGTGGTTTTTGCGAAAGGTAGCCCTTCCTGTACGTTTTGCAAAAAAATTACTAAATAGCAAAATGAAGATGACTATATTTCCTACTATTTATTTCCGGACAGTATATGTCTATCACCCATAGTTTAGCGGAGTGGGCGCCCCAAAGTTGACAACTTTTTAAAAAAGATGTTTTTAAAAAATATATATTTTTCCCTTGTAATGGAAATCAAGAAGAAACCCTGCGGCAATTAATAACAAATAAGTGGCTGATTTTTTGGTATGGGTTTCATTTAAGGGTATTTGTCCATTTTTTAATTACAGGGTGTTACATTTAAAAAAAACCATTTTTATACCATCTGAACCGCTTATGCTAGAGCAGCGGTTCTCAATCTTTTTGTATCATGTACCACCAAATACTTTTTATTATTTTTGGTACCACCTAACTGAAATACATATCTAACTAAGTGATCTAATTAACTATAATAGTGATGATGATTTTGGCTATTTTTGCGTTTTGTGTACCACCTCAAAAAATGAAATGTACCACCAGTGGTACATGTACCACAGATTGAGAACCGCTGTGCTAGAGTAAAAAACTTTCAGCGATTATCCATGTACTGGTGTTATTTACAAATTTGTATAATACATACCCATTTTTTCCCCGGAACCACCCAAAAAAAAAAGGAGAAATAAAGAAAGTGATTTCCTTGGAATCCTTCACACACCTTCCCTTTATTAAAATGATTCATATATCATTTTGTGCACGTTCTTATTATTCATGCATAGACACCAAAAGCGATTTCTTGATGCAACCCCTGTAACCAAAAAAAATAAAAAAATCGGGTGTTGAAAAAAAAAATTTTTTTTGCTTTTTGACCCATATGGGCGTATGCTCCATCAATAGGGTTTTTCATAAATATATATGGTTATTGCAACATCCCTGCGGAAACTACTCATATCCCATGGCGAGCATGTTTTTACGATTTTCTCATTACCTATGCATTTTTTTAAACCAAACTTATACAGAATTAAAGACCAATATTTTCTCTACAAATACGCTCCTATGCATTTTTTCGTATGAGCAACCGTTACGGCACAGTGGTGCCGTAAACCTCAGAAATGCTTTGGCGGGCTTTAGTTTTTCTTTTTTTTTTTTTTCGTCACCTATTCATTTTTTTGATAACGTACTTATGGAAAATAAAAGAACACACTGTCTACTACACATTATGACCTATGCATGTTTTACTTTCTTTGCACCCTACAGCCACAGTGGTGGCCCAAAATCAATTTTTGATTATTTTCTTTATTAATTCTCCTTTTATCATCTTTTTTAAAATCTTGTCAACTTTGGGGCGCCACCCCCGCTAAACGGTGGGTGATAGACATATTTATGCTGTCGGAAATAAATAGTAGGAAATATAGTCCTCTTCATTTTACTATTAAGTAAATTTTTGCAAAACGTACAGGAAGGGCTACGTTTCGGAAAAACCACAAATGACTCCCTTTAAGGTGATGAAAAGGGGGGTTCCGGGGCGAAATTTTTTAAGAAAAAGTTAGTCTCATAATAAGCACGCCGTGATATACCAGAAAAAAATAAAACCGGACTTGTGTCCATTTTGCGAGGTTCAACCTTTGTTTCCTACACTTCTTATTAATATTGCGAGATAACTTCATATTTTCTCAATATTTTTGTAAAGAAAATCATCTAAATATATCTATATTATCAAAGATTATGGATCAGTTGTTGTTTGCACTCGCTCACTCTAAAGTAGGAAACCCATTATGAACGCCCGGCACGGCACAGTAGAGACCAAATTCATTTGTATAGATTTAAATGCAACTTAACCCATTATGAGCGGCCAGCTCGGCCCGGCATAGTCCAGCACGCAAACGGAACGGCCGAAATTCTCCGAGGAGAATAAAATCCGTTGAAGTTGAACGGCCTATGCGTCGTAATTGTTGGTAGTAAGCAGACATGTGTTGATTTTTTTAATTGAAAACGCATTGTTTGTTTTGAAATATGGAAGTATAAAACTGTACCCCGGAGGTAAAGGACACTATGTCCATTTTTCTACTTTTTCAGGAGAGTAGTTTTAACATTTTTTAAATTTGTAATCAGTAAATATTCGAATGTTTATTATATTTAACCAAGATTAGTATATTATTTTTGTCGTATGTATAATCGGTTTTCCCTCTATGAAGTGTTGTACACCTGCAGTTTACATTTCATTATAAAATTTTTTTTTAAATTTATAGTTGGACATAGTGTTGTTTACCTCTAACCACTTTTTTAAATAATGTGACATTGCATGTTAAGGTCCCTACGAAATAAACAAGACAAACGTGTTAAACTGTTATTATTTTATACTATTATTTTATTAGAGACAAATAATATAATATAATAATTCAGTACAATTATAGACGACAAGGCTCAAAATTGTTAGAGGCCATCGTCTTCATCTCCTTGGTGGTAATCGTTTGTGGCTTCATTTCTATGTGTTAAATTTTGTCAAAAAGCATGACAAACCGCAGGAATAAAGAGCAATAGTGGAATTAAGTCACTGTGCTTTTGTTTTATGATTGATAATGGGTTTATTGAGCCGATTTATTTGTGCTGTAAACGTTACTTGTTGCCTTCTATACCTCATTAAATCCACCTCATACAGATTTTTATCATTGAAATCGGTTTTATAAAAAAGCTTTCCAATGTGGTGGACTTGTAGGAAAACACATGTTGACAGCAGAACAAGCTCTTTGTTAACATTATTTTTTGTACTTAAAAAAGAAGGATTAGGTGACGGTTTCTTATCTAACAGCGTTTTTTGAAGTTTTTAAAATCTGCAAGTTCCTGCTGATGTTTGCATAACTAGGCTCTTGCCAGTCCCATGGTGTTAAAATGGTCAAATTTTAGAGTTTCTTTCATTTTTTTTTTTCGATCAAAGCCTGAACACTGTCTGCTTCGATATGTATGTGCCCTTTCACTAAAAACTTTTTTGTCATCGTCTTTATTTGAGAGGGTACGTATGGTATCCAAAAGTAGCACTTATATTTTTATTTTGGCTATAGCAGTTACTGGTTCACAGAGTGATGTCCTCTACTTGACTACCTGGAATTGTATTGCCAGCCCATTTTCAAATTGACGAGGCAATTTCAATAAATTTGGTTCGAGACATTCAAAAATATTTGAAAAATTTTTGCATCATCTTTGAACAAATGCGGGAAAAAATGATGAAACTCTTCTTTTTTTTTTAATATTTAGTGCACCCAAAACCGATTTTTCCGTCGGAATTTTGCATTTTCGTCTATTTCAATCTCAGCACAAATTGCACTTACTATTATAACCTCTTCTTCCGACGAGCTCTCCATGGCAAATGATCATTTTTCCGATGCCGTGCCGGGCTGTGCCTAGCCGGGCGTTCATAATGGGTTTCCTGCTTAGGGCAGAAGTTTATTTTTCGTCAAGATATGTCTAAATAATAATTCGTCTTTTGGTTAACCAGTTTCTATAAGGATGTATCAAAATCAAGTTTCTCAAACCTGAAATCTCATGCTCAGAAGATAATTGCGATGTTTGTATCTTCCTACATATGTTAGCAGGTGATTTCTACTATGACGACTTGTATGAAGAATATTGTCCTACCAGATTTTTTACGTGAATAAACATCCTGTTAGTACCTTTGTCTTCTTTCTCATCTGTATTTAAAAGATCCTTTAATAGTGTACAGTCCACCAACCTGAGGAGCCCATAATATCAAACTATAAATTACTTAAGAACGTCCAGATAAATTTTTGATGATTCGAAATGGAAAACTCAAATGTTTTTTTTTTTGTTTTTCAAAGCACTGTTTTACAACTTTTCAGTCTCCATACAGACCCGACAAGATACCTTAAGGACGAGCCGTTAATAACCGCTATGAATTCCACGATTTTATTGGTTAGAACTACCCACGTAATATCTGTGTTCGTATTGGTCAGAGAATTAAGCAATAAAGACAAATTACAATCAGCTGTTAGACATCATTATGTGTGATGGAATTTTTATTTTGATGTAAATAAATATTATTACTGATAATTTGTATAAGCAAAATTATTGTACTGCACCTACAGTGACTCACAGCCTCAATTCTGAAATGATACATTCGCTACTCAATAAAACTAGCTTGTGATACAGTCGCTACTCAATATTAGAAAAAAATTACATACTGAAAGTAAGTTACTAGCAAAAGTAAGTCCTCTAAAATAGCATAAGCTATGTTTTGGGTTTCAAATATACCATACTTAAATAACAATAATCCTTTAATTATTTTGTGTACGATTTTGATATCAGCTAAAATGATATAAACTTTTAAAGGAGAATATTAATAAAGAATCCCTCTAATTGTTTCAGGGTTACATCTTTTTCCAAACTGTCTTTCCACCTCATCTCTCAATTTTGGTGCACTTTTTTGGGATTATTTGCTATTTCTCTGACAATACATCTTAGCTATTAGGACTTTGGAGACGGCTGCTCTGAAAAGTTCGTTTGATGTACATCTGTACCATTCTCTCAGGTTGCACAGCCACGATATTCTGCGTCTCCCTATGCTTCTTTTTCCTTGAATCTTTCCCTGCATAATGAGTTGGAGCAAGTTGTTTTGGCCCATACATGGCAACATTTTTCATACGAATTTCTAGTTACATACAACCTATCTTTTCATGTCGTAAGGCCAAACCCAGTTATACCAGGAAATTAGCTCAGGCCATAGCATTATTCTCTATATATAAAAACTTAAGAAAGTGTGTCCTTTTAGGTGACACAACAGATCGAACACAACGAGCCATGTGTATCTTTTTCGGTACACAGCGTTGAGGACAGTGTATATCTAAAAGGATACACTGGCGCTGAGGGTGTTATTTATTGCATATTTGAAACCCAAAACATAGCTTATGCTATTTTAGAAGGCTCATACTAACTTACCTACTTTCAGTATGTAAGTTTTTTCTAATAAATATTGAGCCACTTACACAAGCTAGCTTTATTGAGTAGCGACTACATCATTTAAGCTGTGTTTCATTGATTATTCCCTGCTTTGCTTTCTTCAGTGTGCACACTGATTTTTGTACAGCAGCTTTTGTAGCCTATAGTTACTCTTGTTTGTTTTCTAGATTTTTCCTAATCAGGACTTGATTTCTTTTTGGTTTATTATTGTCTCCCTTCTAACAATAAAGAGAGAGTTTGGGGCTTATTATTCGTTAAAGTGTTGAAATGCTTGTGGGTTTTGATATATGTACCTACTACCACAACTCTCAATACAAAATCTGATCAAACTAAATTGATAGTGTGACCACTAGATTTTTATAATTTGAACAAACTGCAGTTTGTTTGTGCAGTTTCATGCAAACTCAGGAAGTGACGTCACTTCCTGAGTTTGCTCAAACTGTTTGATCAAATTATTTGATAGTGAAACCAAGACTTTAAGGATTTAAGTAACATCAATTTAATTTGCAATAAAAAAAATTATGAAGATTTGACGATGCTTGTAAATAAATACATACACCCGATTTAGATAATTTAAGTGACAGCAATGTTTAGATTGTTTTGTCAAATATACTTACATGCAACAAAAAATTTAATCAAAATGTGCATAAAAAATAATTCAATATGTAAAAACATTGAACCACAGAAACGGTTTTTCTCCACAAAGAAAAAAGAATCGTACCAACATATTAATAAGTGATACCTACGTTTAAAAATCCAAATGCAAATGAAATATGAAATTTCAGACTTTTTAAAAGGCCACAAGACACAACATGCCCTATATTTCACAAAATGCCGAAGAAAATTATAATTATATAATATAACATATAATTTCCCCTAAATTACTTTTCCCCATATCCAGTATATTATTTACTTTTATGTAAATTATCTGTTTTTAATTTTCATGCATTTATAATTTAATTTATAAGATCTATTCTAGTGATGCTGTGTTTGTATTGAACAACTGAAATAAATTTAAAGAATATAATTACTATACAATAACTGTTTATATTTTTTATGAGATAAAAAGAAATATTTTATGAGACTAGGTACAGTCTAGAAAGAAGACTAGTAGAAACGAATAAATAGTGTTTTTTAATCAATACTGTTTTTCAATATTGATTTTCTATTACACTTTTATTTCTATCATAAAAATTGTCAATTGTAAGATAAACAAGAAATATTTATCCATCATCCTTGGTCAGCAGACTTGTTTTCTTGAAACGACACTTTGCATACAATATTGGTATTTAAATATCCCGCTCTGTCATTCTTAATCATTTGACCAATACGAACACAGATATCACGTGGGTAGTTTTAACCAATCAAATCTTGGAATTCATAGCGGTTATTAACGCTTCGTACCTTAAGGCCATCGGTACATAATTCACAAATATTTTACGGCTATTCCTACTTATGTTTTATTAGAATAATGTTCTACTTATCTAATAATACGAGGTCTGACCCAAAAGTATCTAATCTTTGATGTGGTACCAAACATAGAAAATATTCATTTTAATAAAATTGTTTGCAGGTATGTGCGCCATGTTGAGTATCCGGCACGACCACCTCCAGAAGAGTATTATGGCCGCAGACAAGTTGTCTACGAACAACAAGATTATATGCCGCCACCTCGTGAGAGAGCTCGACCTTATCGCGAACTTCCACCGCATCGTATGCCTGATTATTATAGCAATAAGTACAATGAGGAGGAAGCGCCTCCACATTCCAGCGGAAGTACCGGTAAAAGAAGCAACAAGCCAAAGCGAGAAGTAAGTAATTTTTTACTTGAATCTATTTCACAAATTATGTTCGTCTCTTATACATTTTAGAACTTCAATTCACTGTGTTGCTGCTTCTTCCGAACGTTGGCAATCATTCTGGCTATGATGACTTTGTTGGTTGCTATAGGCTCAATCCAAGCCAAGTGGTCCAAAGGTGGTTACTTGACTATTTTTAATATTTTTTATTTTTCTACCTTTTAAACTTCAGTCTATAGAGACAACAGAATTTCATTTATTTTATTTTAAAAATAATTAGTTTGCCGATGACGGCCATTTTTGTTAAAGCGTATCGATCATTTTCACGGAAAACACGGCTTCGCTCTTTTGCCAATATTTTCACTGAGGTTGTCCTAGAACAATAAATCAAAAACCAAACTTTTTAGAAAAGTATGCTCTAAAAGAACGTCCTATAGCATTATTTAATTTCAAACTACCCTTAAGGAATTAAATGAACCTCAAATTTGAAAAGGTAAACTGATAAAATTCCATTTTTAGCATTTTTTAACAGCATAAGGCAAGCCGATAATGGTTTGTAATTTTTTTCTGCAAAAGACATACGTACGTACTTAAAGTAAAAAAACTTTGAGCTTTGAGACTTGATTTAAATTTAAACGGTAAATTTAAAAAAAAATCTCAAAAATGTAATTTTTTGAAAAATCTCAAAAGTTTGACCCCTTATATCTCTGATGGGCACGGATGAAATCATTTGAAATTTGGCCGAATGTTAGCCCCTAGCAAGTAGAATTTGGAGTTGCAGACTTACCTCATATAGGAGTTACAGGCCTCAAAATGGTCAAAAATCAAAATGGTCAAAATTTGAGCGTTTGCATTCAGGATAATTAAAATTCAAATAAACTGTCTAATGAAATAAAAATTAATCTATTTTCACCAGATTTCACAATGAATACAAATTTATATAGGGTGGGCCAAATAAAAAGAGTTCACCTCGATATTTGGCAATAGTTACCTATTAGATTTTAAGGAAATGCTGAAATAGGTCCATTTTTATTTTTATTATATTGCAACTTTTTGGGATATATTTCATACTACGTGACGTCATCCATCAGAGCGTGATGACGTAATCGATGATTTTTTTTTAAATGGGAATAGGGGTCTTGTGGTAACTAAAAATACATTGTACTGCTATCAGAAAATAGAAAAAATGTTTATTTCACAAGTAAACATTTCTTTTCGCTTAAATTAAATCACAAACAGCCTCCCACCTACCTCTTGACAGTTTGAACATTTAATTTAAGCGAAAAGCAATGTTTATTTGCCAAATAATATTTTTTTTCTATTTTATGACAGCAATAAAATGTATTTTGAGTTAAATAAATTACATACATTCTTCTTTTTGTGTCAATTACTTTAATTCAAAGATATTTTTTGGCCACCCTGTATAAATAATTATATTATTGTTTATACTACTGAACAGAGAATTGAACACTCTTTCAAATGAGATAACATACGACCCCTATTCCTATTAAAAATCATCGATTACGTCATCACGCCCAGATGGATGACGTCACTGACGATGACACGTCATGGAAACGTATGAAATATATATAAAAAAAATTGTAATTTAAAAATAAAAATCGACTTGTTTCGGCATTCCCCATAAAATATAATAACTGCCAAATATCAAGGTGAACTCTTTTCTTTGGCCCACCCTGTATAAATTTGTATTCATTGTGAAATCTGGTGAAAATATATTAATGTTTATTTCATTAGACAGTTTATTTGAATTTTAATTACCCTGCCTGCAAACGCTCAAATTTTGACCATTTGGATTTTTGACAATTTTTTCAGGCCTGTAACTCCTATATGAGGTAAGTCTGCAACTCCAAATTTTTACTCCTTATTCTACTTGCTAGGGACTAACATTCAGCCAAATTTCAAATTTTTTCATCCGTGCCCATCAGAAATATAAGGGGTCAAACTTTGAGATTTTCAAAAAATTACATTTTTGAGATTTTTTTTTTAAAATTTACTAAAGCCTCAAAGCTCAAACTTTTTTTACTTAAAGTATGTACGTATGTCTTTTGCAGAAAAAAATTACAAACCATTATCGGCTTGCCTTATGCTGTTAAAAAAATGCTGAAAATGGAATTTTATCAGTTTACCTTTTCAAACTTGAGGTTAATTTAAGACCTTAAGGGTAGTTTGAAATTAAATAATGCTATGGGCGGTTTTTTTAGAGCATACTTTTCTAAAAAGTTTGGTTTTTGATTTATTGTTCTAGGACAAACCTCAGTGAAAATATTGGCTAAAGAGCGAAGCCATGTTTTCCGTGAAAATGATCGATACGCTTTAACAAAAATGGCCGTCATCGGCAAACTAAATTTTTTAAAAATAAAATAAATGGAATTCTGTAGTCTCTACAGACTGAAGTTTAAAAGGTAGAAAAATAAAAAATATTAAAAATAGTCAAGCAACCAACTTAATTTATATTGGACCACTTGGCATGGATTGGCCCTATACGGAATAATTGCGTTGAGGTCTTTCTACACCATGCTCTCAGGTTAGCAAGCCAAGACATTCTTCTTCGTCCTGGGGCCCTTTTTCCTTCAATTTTACCTTATAAAATGCATTGGAGTAGCTCGTATCTGTCTTGATTTCTCATTATATGTCACAAGTACTGCAGTTTACGGCCCTTCACGATGTTGACTAAATCTGCAGTTGTGTTCATACTCCGTAGTACTTCTTCATTGTTCTTCATTGGTAACGTTGTCTGTCCACGGTATCTTCAGGATCCTTCTGCACACCATAGCTCAAAAGCCTGAAGTTTAGATAGAGTTTCTGCCTTTAATGTCCACGTTTCTACTCTTTATAGAAGCACGGAGTACACGTAACATTTAAGGAGCCCTATTTTTGTTTTTAGGGTGCGGTCATGGCTCTTGAACACAGAGCTCATAGTTAAGAATGCACTTTTTGTATTTCCGATGCGACATCTAATCTCTTGAGTATTGTCCCACGACTCATTGATTATAGTTCCCAAGTAGTTGTATTGTGAGACACGTTCAATTCTCATTTGGTTCACATACATATTTGCTCCAGTTATGTTTTGCTTGCTGATGATCATTAGCTTGGTTTTGTTGGTGTTTTTATCTAGTCCATATGTTCTACTTGTTTCCGTTAGAACCTCTTCAAAAATCTGCTCTGAGCACAGATTGAATATCAGCGGTGAAATTATGCATCCCTGTCTCATCCTCTAAAGATTTTGACCTGATCTGTATATTCTCCATCTATTCGGAGCACTGCTGATTGGTTCCAATACAGGTTAGCTATTATTTTCAGGTCTCTTCCGTCAATCCCTGTCCTCTTCAGCACTTCCATCATTTGTTCATGCCTGACTCTATCGAAAGCCTTCTTATAGTCAATCAGGCATGCAAAAACATCACAGCTGACATGTCTACATTTCTGAAACAGCACCTGCACGCTAAATAAAGCCTCCCTCATACCAACGGCGTTCACAAATCCAAACTGATTGGGCGCAATTTGTTCTTCGCATTTGCGGTAAATTCTATTGTGGATGACTTTTAAAAACAGCTTGAGCAGATTAATGCTTAAGCATTAGGCTTATGGCCCTATAGTCTTCACAAACTGTTGCTCCTGGTTTTTGGGGCAACGGTATGAACTCAGATTCGGGCCACTCTGCTGGTATTTTCCCTGCCTTATATGTCATTAAATATTTCAGCTATTATTTTTATTTGTTCTGCATCTACATAATAGCTTCAGCAGTTCTGCAGGAATTTCATCAAGTCCCGGTGCCTTTCCATTCCTTTATTTGTCTGATGGCTGCCGTTACTTCTTCTCATAGGATTTCGAATTCTCTTCAATGGTGGTATAGCGATACGCTTTAATTACTCTTTTTGCTAATTTTAATATTTTTTCTCAAAACGAAATAATATGGGCCATATAAAGTCACCGTTAATATACAAACCAGACGCTAAGAAAGACATGGTTTTACGAAACGAATGCATCCCTTGACCATATGTTTTTGGAGTGTCAGTTTAACAAACTGAAGTCCCCATAAATTAAAATACCATATCAGATCATTATGTCAACAACTCACTTTGGGACATGCATTCGTTTTTAAAACTGCAGAAGTGTGTCTGTTTTTATGCGTCAGATCGGAGTGATTTATTGTCCTATCCGGGCCATATTGTAGAAAGGCATAACATCGATATAATAGGTTGTGGTTTTTCGTAACAGTCTGCTCACAGCGTGCAACCGAGGCACTACTCGCTAACGACCGACCCTTTTCCGAGATCTAACTAAGCAACACCTTTTTGTTACCAAAATAAATAAATGTTTTACTGTTCGTCGTTAACTTATTTTTTTTAACGACGAACAGTAAAACATTTATTTATTTTGCTAACAAAAAGGTGTTGCTTAGTTAGATCTCGGAAAAGGGTCGGTCGTTAGCGAGTAGTGCCTCGGTTGCACGTTGTGAATAGACTTAAGAAAAACCACAACCTATTATATCGATGTTATGCCTTTCTACAATATGGCCCGGAGAGGACAATAAATCACTCCCGATCTGACGCATAAAAACAGACACACTTCTGCAGTTTTAAAAACGAATGCATGTCCCAAAGTGAGTTGTTGACATAGTGGGTTCTTGTCCTGTTCTAAGGTCATGGAAAAGTTTCCCCAAGTATTCACACTGTATTTCACTCACATTAAAAATAAACCAATATTTTTAGGTGATTGTTCAAAGGGTTGAAAGCGAGCGCCCATCCTCAGGAAGAGGGGATGAATGGCAAGATCCTTGGATGAGATCCAAGGATCAAGGCAGAAGGAAAGAAGCACCAGGCCGTAAGAGGTCGTATAGTACAGGATCGTCGTATTCATCTAGCAGGTGCGTAAAAGACATTTAAATTTGACTAGGTAAGTAGTAAATTTTATTCATTATCAAAAAGTTGATGTGTAGTCTTTTAATTCTAATAAATTAGTAAAGACTTTTTAATAATTGAACATTTAGACCAGGGTAATAAGCTAGAAATAGACCATGTTCGGGACACTCAAAGATCCAGGTAGCTGACTACTTTTTTAGTTATTGTATACCTATAGGATAAAAACCTACCTGTTTCCTGCCTAGAGTTCGCGTCCGTTTTTTAATTATTAACAATTTAGTGCAAAAATCGCGATGTTTTCGATTTTTTGCACCCCATTTAAAAACTAAATAGTTGACATAAAATTACAAAATTTAATTTTTTAGAACATTAAAAACCCTCAAAATACCGATTTTTGAAAGTTAAAAAGTTAATTTGTTGCTACGCAAACTGCAAAATAAGTGAAAATCGTTATTTGTTAATAACTTTTACTAAAACTAACTTAGAACTTTAGTGTTTCACCCAAAGTTGGGTATTGGGGTACTTAACAAACCCTCAAAATTTGAGACCGATCCATTAATTAGTTATAAGAGTTATTCTAATTGTTTATCGCAGAGACCTTTATTTTGCAATAACATAAGACAGAAAATAATGAAGATAGGGCAATTCTGCGTATGCCAAATGAAAGTAGCAAACTGATACTATCAAAATATACTAAAAAACGATAAAAAGATTATCTAATATAGTCAAAAATTCTAATGCCACATTTGTGAAATTTTGTAGTTTAAAAACATTTAGAATAACTTTAAAAATATTATCCGTAGAAACAGTCATTTTACATAATAGAAAAGCTGGTATTTTACACGAATTTTTAAAAATGTAGTTCAATTGGAGACTAGTCGTGGTAAGTGAAGGGGGAGCTGGGAGCCGACAAATGCACGAGTTCAAACACTAAAAAAAGCAACTTAAAACTACTATCATTTTCTATATCTCGGGATCTACTGAATATATTTTGATCGTTCTTTTTTTAATTTGTATGTAATTTTTCTGTACATTACAAATATGCAATTTGTCTAGACATTGAAAAATATTTTTTTCCCAAATAGTCCATTCTTTCACGGTTTTTGCTCTAAATTTTAAAGAACCGCTTGGATTGACATGAAATTTGGCATACGTATAGCTTACATGTCAAAGAAAAAAAGTGGTATTGTGCCGATGTGTGCTTTTGCCCTGGGGGTGACTTCCACCCCCTGTTGGGGGTGAAAAAATATATGTCCAAAATAAGTCCGGAAATGGGTAAATTGACTAATTTTAAGTAAATTTTGTTCTATAGAGCTTTTTCGCCAAGTTAACACTTTTCGGGTTATTTGCGAGTGAATATGTTCATTTTTCAACAAAATAACCACATTTTTAGACGCTTTTTCGCAAATAACTCAAAAAGTAAGTATTTTGTCGAAAAAAACGTTTTTAGCAAAAATATAGCTTATAAAAAAGTAAAAAAAAATGGTGTACGCGTTAGGTCTCTGGATCTCGTAGAACCGGAGTTATAGCCAATGAAAAATAGATTCATATTCACCAAATTTCAAATAGAATATTTCGACGTGAAATATCCAAAAAATTAAGTACTTTTTGGGAAAACCCATTATAACTTTTTTATAGTGTTTAAAAAAAGCTTTATTTTTGTTTTTACAAATAGTTTCTAGCATTAAAGTTAAGCAAGTTACGCTCAAAATAAAGTTGGTCCCTTTTGTTTTTTCAAAAAAAAATCGGGAAGACCACCCTCTAATTAGCAACTTAAATGAAATTAATCGATACCGCTCCACAAATTATTTTACTTGTATTGTGTTTATATGATCTGTAAGTTTCATCGATTCAAAGTGCTTATTTTTGAAAAAATTTGGTGTCAAAGTAAAATTTTTAAAAATTTAAATTTTGAAAAATATGCTTTTTTTCAAAATAACTTAAAAATTGTTAGAGATACCAAAAATCTCGAAAAACAAAAAAAGTCAGATTTGCTTTTCTGAATATCATGTATTTTTTTGTTTTTCTGTTAGCCAAAAATTGATTAAGATTTGGTGTTTCTAAATTTGCATACATTCGTGATCAGTGACTCGTTCAACCCCTTTTAACTACAGCCCTTTCAATAATAATGACTTTGAACCGATGAAACTTACAGATCATATAAACAATATATACACGAGTCAAGAAACTTGTGAAGTCGTAACGATTAAGTTCATTTAAGATACTAATTAGGGGGTGATTTTCTCGATTTTTTTACCAAAACCAAAAGGGACTAACTTTATTTTGAGCGTAACTTGTTTAATTTTGATGCTAGAATTTTTTTTTATAAAACAAAAATAAAGCTTTTTTTAAACACTTTAAATAAGTTGTAATGAGTTTTCCCCGAAATGTGCTTCATTTTTGGTTATTTCACGTTAAAGTATTCCATTTGGAATTTGACGAATAAGAACCCATTTTTTATTAGCTATAACTCTGCTTCTACTAGGTGTAGAGACGTGATATATACACCATTTTTTTTTTTTAATTTTACAGGCTATATTTTTGCTAAGAATGTTTTTTCGACAAAATACTTACTATTTGAGTTATTTGCGAAAAACCGTCTAAAAGCGTGGTTATTTTGTTGAAAAATGAACATATTCACTGCCAAATAACTCGAAAAGTATTGAAGTAGTGAAAAAACTCTATAGAACAAAAGTTACTTAAAATTGGCCAGTTTATCCATTTCCTGACTTTCTTTGGACGAATATTTTTTCACCCCCCAAGAGGGGGTGAAAACCACCCCCAGGGCAAAAGCACATATCGGCACAATACAACTTTTTTTCTTTGACTTGTTACCTATGTGTATGCCAAATTTCATGTCAATCCAAGCGGTTCTTTAAAATTTAAAATTTTGCAATATTTTACCGTTAAAGAACGGACTAAAAAATCCATGTTGTTAATCATACTATCCCTATTAATCATAGAAAAAGTTAAGGTATACTTTAATAAATAAATTATCTTCAATAAATACTTATCTAATAAAAATCATTTATTTATTAAAGTGTACTTTAAGTTTTTCTGTAATCATTAATGATACTGTGATTAAAAAAATAGATTTTTGTAAAAAAAATATATTTTCAAGAATTGTTTAAACCAACTAGACTGTTTATTAATTAATAAATTTATAAACAAATTGCATATTTGTAATATACGTAAAAATTACATACCAATTAAAAAAAGAAAGATTAAAATCCATTGAGTTGAACCGGATATACAGCAAATTATGTTCGTTTGAAATTGCTTTTTCGGTATTTTAACTTGCTGGATTTGTAGGTTCCCCCTAGTAATCGTTTGCACTACCTTTTTGAAAAATCGTAGAGGGTGCTGTGAAGGTATAATGTTTGTGCAAATTTTTTAAGAACAAATACAAATCCCATTTTTTAAAATGGCATTAATGAGATTCCTTAATTATTATAAACAAATTAGCTGTGAATTAAAAAAAACATATGGCTAACTTAAAATATAATGTTTAAAATGTAATATATAACGTTTAAAAATAGAGAAGAGTTTGCAGTAGTCATCTCCAACTTCTCTTCTCTCTTTTTACTTATTTCATTGCATAGTCTAGCAATATACTGGGTGTCCACTTATATTTTCCCCCATTTTAACTGCCTATAACTTCTAAACGGCTCAAAATAGAGATATGCGGTTTTCGCTGAAATGTTTTATTTTAGTAAAAGTTTTGTCTGAATGGATTGAGTTTTTATATCGCTTTCAATTACGAAAAAAAATGGCGGATTTTTGAAAAAAACTTTGTTGACTTTTTTTAATGGGACACCCAGTATATTTTTTCGTAAATTGAAGGAACGGTCATTCACCTATCCAGCGTTTTTTAAAATCGGTTGTCAAATGACTGAGTAATTAATTTTTAAAATGAGAGGTGCAAGAACGTGTATATTACATAACTAAATAACATAACCAAGCAAATTGATATTATGTTATGTGATTTCCACATTGCATCTCTCATTTTAAAAATTAATTGCTCAGTCATTTGACAACCGATTTTAAAAAACTTTATATCGCTGGATAGGTAAATGACCGTTCTTTCAATTTACAAAAAAAATATACAGGGTGTTTCAATAAAAAAGTCAACAACGTTTTTTTTTTCAAAGATCCCCCATTTTATATTTAAAAGCGATATAAAAAAATTCAATCCATTCAAACAAAACTTTTACTAAAATAAAACATTTCTGCGAAAACCGTATATTTCTATCTTGAGCAGTTTAGAAATTATAGGCAGTTAAAATGGGGGAAAATATAAGTGGACACCCGGTATTTATTTTCATCTTTCTGTCAGCTTTTTGTATTTCTTTATCTGATTTTTTTCTCTTCAGAATGTTTATGAATCCAGTAGTAAATATTCTTATGCATAACATACATTACATACATTTACTCTCATACCACCAGCAATACATTTGTTTTCATCTTCTCATTTCGGCTTTTTGTATTTCTTCATCTAATTTCTTTCTCTTCAGAATGTTTATAAACCCAGTAGTAAATGTTCTTATGCATAACATATAAATTACAGTTCTTCTAGTTCCTCGGATTCGAGCAGAAGTTCCTATGCGTCACGAAGAAGGGCTCGGGGACGTAGATCAAGATCGCGCAAGGGAAGGCCCGTTTCACCTTCAGTTATAGTGTCCGAGAGAAAAGCGGCCAATGAAAGAGCTGCTTTAATGAACCCACCAGCACCAAAGAGAAGAGCAGCTTCACCAGGTAAATTTGTATTTATGTTTGTCCCATTAAAGGTAAAACTCACTACGTATAGGGGAAGTTGTTCAAACTTTTTGTTTGAAAGCTCAAAAAATAGGTAAAATTAAAATTTAAAATATATTTTTTGCAAGAAAAAACTTCATCTTTCAATTGCCAGATGACGCTAGTTACCTTCCCTATTTGTTTCAGTTGCAATGTGTGGGAAAAGCTCTCGGTGCTGGTCAGTTAGGATATGGAGAACAAGCCTGCGCTCTCTCCGATGAGATTCCAATAAGAATCGAAAATCGCGATTCAGAGAGCTGGATTACACTCCGTATTCTAATTGAAAAGTAAGATTGTTTTGCCTTCGCATTGCAACTGAATAAAAATGGTATACATATTTATTTGATAGTCGTATTACTCCGTAGAGTAACTAGGTGCATTTTCCGTTGGAACTTTACCAAGCGGCAGACGGGGATGTGAATTGCATAGTGTAGAATTCCTTCCCTTTTGTCTTCACTGCAGCATCCATTTGGCTTGCAAATTGTAGAAGCCTTGGAGGTGTCACCAGGAAAGTGTACCAATAAGTTTTTCAATTTAAAAATCTTTTAGTAATATTTTTAATATTTTCAATATTATTAATGTTGCTTTTAGGATTGAAAAACTTCATCTTTCAATTGCCAGATGACGCTAGTCACCTACCCTATTTGTTTCAGTTGCAATGTGTGTGAAAAGCTCTCGGTGCTGGTCAGTTAGGATATGGAGAACAAGCCTGCGCTCTCTCCGATGAGATTCCAATAAGAATCGAAAATCGCGATTCAAAGAGCTGGATTGCACTCCGTATTCTAATTGAAAAGTAAGATTGTTTTGCCTTCGCATTGCAACTGAATAAAAATGGTATACATTTTTATTTTATATTTTTTGCGTTTAAACTACAGAATAGAGTTTCTAAATTATTGTTTTAAAGTGTTTTTTAATTTTAACAATTTATGTAATAGATATTAGTCTTTGTTTGTTAAATGTCATTTGATTAACTGTGGACTAGGGGTGGTTCACAATGAACCATGAACAATTTTACAGTGAACCATTTAATTTATCAGTGAACCAACAATGCAATAATCAAAAACAAGTGGGAAAAAGTATATGATTTTTATTTAGTTAATGTTTTATTACAAAAATGGTGCTTATTAAACAAACAAACGTAGTTCTGCTAAGATAATTTAAAATAATACAGGCATTAAAAAATAAAAAGATCGAACATCAAAATTTGAAAAACTTAGTAGCTTATATTAGACATAAAGCATAGAGAGTTGAAAACTTAAAATGTTCAGCAAGGACAAATCATCCTTGAACAAAAACGTTTCTTGTCTACTTTTAGATCCAAGCCCTTTTGGATGTTTAAAAATATACTTACATAATATCTGAAATTTTTACATTTGCTAGATCGGGTTCAATGGGAAATGTAAACTTTTGTTTTTCTCTTTCTTTTAATCTTAAAAATGATACGAAGCAGTCATCATTTTCATCAATATCTTATCAAATTTTTGCTATGTAATAAACAGACAGTTTTTTGTAGTAAAGTGTACCAAGACAAAATCATCTTCTTTATGATTTCGTGAAAGAGGAGCAAAGTTTTCATCCAAAATTTCTAAGTCATCATCATCACTTGGTTTTTCGTACCAGTCATCATCAGAAGAGCTATCAGAAATAAATTCTTCAGATTCGTTTGTGTCTGAATCAGATTTTCTTTTACGCTTATTTCGTTTTGTCAATGCAGCTTTGGTTTTTGTATTAGCAGAATCTGCAAAAACCTGTCTTTTTGCAGTTTTTTTTTAGCTTTTGCGTTAGCCCGTTCTAAAGCTATTGCATCCTTTTCCGGTGTATCTGTTGCTATAACGCTT
The DNA here is from genome assembly GCF_917563875.1 of Diabrotica virgifera virgifera. Classification (NCBI taxonomy): domain Eukaryota; kingdom Metazoa; phylum Arthropoda; class Insecta; order Coleoptera; family Chrysomelidae; genus Diabrotica; species Diabrotica virgifera. The sequence goes on from NC_065449.1 coordinate 207,180,627, forward strand.
TTTCTAACATTTCTACGTTTTCTCTTTTCATCACGAGGACCTGCTTTTAAAGGTGGTCGAAATATTTCTGGTGTTATTAATACTTTGGTGGTGGACTGGGAAGGCTGGCCAATGGATTTCTCTGTGTCTGCAACATCATCCGCGATTTTGCTTGGGCCTGCTTGGTTTTTTCGTTACGTTGTGGCGTTTCAGTTGTTTCAGAGGTTGGCTCATCTGTTGTATTGTTGGGTTCAGGACGGTCCGTAACACTTCTTGGCAAAAAATCTTCGTCGCTAAATATGTTTCTGTTAAATGGAAAAATTCCACACTTGGAGAAGGCAGCGGCTATGTTCAGTGGTGTCATAGCTCTGGGATAAGCATGGCCGACAAACTCAGCCACTTGATAAATGGTGACAGGCTTCCCTGGGTTACGAAGCATCCAGGATTCTAAAGCGGCACAATAATACATCTTAAACGGACTTAGCAGTCCAACATCTAACGGCTGCAATTTAGCTGAAGTGTGTGGAGGCAGTGTGAGAATTGTTACTCCAGAATTTTTTGCCAAATCCAAGGCCTCTATGGAGAGATGCGATTCCTGGTTATCCATGATGAGTAATGACGGATTTTAAGGAGTTGAATTGGTATGATGGATAAATTGTTTTATTACGTCAACAAACAGATTACTATTCATCCAACCAGATGGAGCCGCCAATCCTAACGTCCCAGGGGGAGCTCCGTGCAACATCAGGTCTCTATAATTCTTTCTGGGAAAAACAATGGCAGAAGGTATTGCATGCCCTGTTGTGCTTACCATGCAACATGTTGTAACCAAAGTTCCCTTTTCACCGCTAGTAACCTTTCCGACATTCAACAAACTAGTTGGGGCAATTACCTTTTGGGGTTTCTGGACAGTTGATGTTCCCGTTTCGTCCAAATTATAAATGCGTGTGCCATCAGCAAATTTGTCATTTCTGTTAAGAACATTTGATAAATTATCAAAAAAGGTTTTCACATTTTCTCGGTTAAAGGACGTTGCTCTTGCAAGACTGCAGGGTTCTGGCTTTCTCAACGAGATATCTGGATGTCGATTTCTAAAACATCTAAGCCATTCTACACCAGCTATGGAATTTCTTTCCCAGGAATCTGGCATTTTAATGTTGTTTAGCGTCGCCATTTCATAAGTAACTTGCCTGCAGTCTTTTGTGGTGAGTCCGTAGAATTTTAGTGCACAAATCTTGAAGTATCCAAGTAATACATTTTCTTGTTCTAAAGAAAAAACCCGATTTACTTCGTAGTTGGGAACCAAAGAAATGTTGCCTTGATTTTCTCTTTTTTTACATAGCGGCGAAGTGTAGGATAAGGAATTTCGGCTTCTTTAGCTGCCTTTCGTATACTCATGTCTTTTTCTACTGCTTCTAATCTCATTTTTTCCTGTGTAGTTGCTCCAATTTTTCTTTCCTTTGTTTTGTTTCGCGGCATTCTATAAAATAAAAACGTAAAATTGTTATTCTAGAACGTGTTTAGTTCGAGTCTAATAAATAAAAACAATAAACATAAATGTACTTTTTAAGTAAAGTTAACTTAGTTCACATTTTTTTAAAGCAACACTCAACAAAAAAGTATCTGGTCCACAGTGAACCGGTTCACTGTGAAACAGGGTCGATTGATTCACTGTGTACCACCCTGTATATTATTATATTTTAGGTTAGAAAAAATAAGAAAAAAGTTTAACACACTTGCAACTATTTTACATAAGTATGGCCAACTACCTATAGAAAATTACGTAAAAGGTTTGCTCTTAAATATAATCAACGCAAGGACATTAAAAATCGTAATACTTACTTTAAATATATAAGTTTTTCCCTCTAAAAACAACAATTGGCTCGCACCTCCTATAAACTTTGCAGCATGTGCTAATGACCGGATGGACTTGTAAGTCAACTGTGGTTAATATTCGTAGAACGCAAGTGTCTGGCGTTGCCAGATTTCCTAATATTTCGGTGGATCACTGTACCCCACTGGTTCACTGTTAAACATCTCCCCTACTTTTTGAGATTCTGACATTTTCATCAATTTGTACTGAATACAGTACTGCCCAACCGTGGAAAAGTCACCAAGTGCGTAAAACCTTCTAATAGGTCTTTTCATTCACAGTCATTTGTTTCGAGCTTCTGTCGTATGTCGTATAATCCTTGTATATTAATATTATACACAGATTATAGAACATATGACAGAAGCTCGAAACAAATGACAATCGATGAAAAGCCCCATTACTGAGATTTACACAATCAACAAAAATAGCCAAATACATAAAAAAAGAAAGGAATGAACCAGCTTTCAGAACAAACAATATATTAAGCAAATATATTACGAATAACAAGAGTCAAAAGAAAAAGCACCCACACAGTGATGTATGTAACAAGCTTACATGTGGTGATGCCTAAAAACTTACATCGGTCAAACTGGTAGAACCTTTTACAAACATATGACAGAACGCAAAAGGTCTCTTAGGAATACAAAAACATTCGTTGAATGATCAATTTCAAATCTCCATATTTAAAATAAAGACCTTAAGCTGTCTTTGTTAGAATCTATGGAAATTAAAAAATACATACAGATATACTGCCGTGCTAAGCCCAAAGGCGGTAACTGATTTTTTATCGAAAATGACATTTTTGTGTTTCTAGGTAGGTTTCATTATATTATAATGCTTCTACAACTCCAAAGACTTTGTAAATATATTCTAGATACCCATTATAATAGTTCTACAACTCCAAGGACTTGGTAAAAATATTCTAAATACCTATAATCTACGTAGAAATACAACAATCTCATGTTCGATAAAAAATCAGTTACCGCCTTTGGGCTTAGCATGGCAGTATAGTTCTGAATGACCAACCTCTTTGAGAAGACAAACAAAAATATAACAAAAAGGTAAACAATGGGAATAAAAAATTTGTTTTCTATTATTGTCTTATATGTATAATAAATTATCAGTATTGTTATCTTGTTAGTTTTTGACTTTTTAAACCCCGTTTTCTTTAAGGTATGATGAGACTGAGTGCAGCTGCTAACCCACCAGCTCCATTAAGAGATGAACAGTTTAGCAGAAGCAGAAGCAAACTAGCAGTTGCTGCTGCGTTGGCGAGAGTAAGAGGCCGCAGGGCCTCGAGATCATCTTCTGGAAGTTCATCAGGTAGCTCTAGCGATTCTGATTCATCTGACTCCAGTAGTTCCAGCAGCAGGGATAATAGTCCACCATCTAGAGGGCCCGGTAAGAAATATAATTTCTTTTTTTAACCTATGATTAATTTACTCAATATCAAAATCAAAACAACAGTTAAAAATAAAAAATAGAGCTAATTGTAATACACACTTTTAAAATTGAAAAATTATTCAATAGACAAATCGAGAGATACAAGAATAAAGATGTTTTTAAATGTATAAACATCCAGGGATTTTTACTGTTCTTTCTATCTACTTTTATGATATACCATCAAACAACTGTTAGGATAGAATAAAAATATGCTTTATTGTCACTTAAAATTTTACAAGTTTATGGACAGAGCATACATCAAGTCAAAAAATAACAACAACAAATACAATTTACAATTGGATACAGGAATTGAGTCAATACTCGCAATCTTAAGTTTGTATTTTAATAGTTGTTACATAATCATGGGGCGACCGGTTTCGAGGCTTACAATTTATGCCTCATCTTCAGGCCCAGTACATAAAGTCTTCACAATTACACACTACAAGCTAAAATCATAAAAAGAGACAAAAATGTATATAAAACATAAAAAACAACTATGTCTTGGTTTAAATTACATACAATAAAGCCAAACAACTGTATAGTATTGAACTTAATAGTCTATAGAGTGTATACTGAGACATTTTGCCATTGGGAGTGTCCAATCTGATGAGAATTGCATGGAATATAATTTAATATACAGTGCGTCCATAAAGTAACGCATAAATTCATTATTTCGTAAACCGGCGACTTTAAGGAAAAATTCCGAAACAGGTCGATTTTTAAATTTCAATTTTTTGGCATACATATATATCATACTGGTGACGTCATCCATCTGGGCTTGATAACGTAATCGATGAATTTTTTAAATTAGAATAGGGGTCATGTGATAGCTCTTTTGCAAGGGTATGTAATTCTCTATTTAATAATACAAACAATAACATAATTATTTGTAAAGGGTGTCCAAAAAGAATTTTTTAATTAAATTAATAGAGACAAGAAGAAGAATGTATGTAACTTATTTAATTCAAAATTCGTTTTACTTTTGTCAGAAAACAGGAATACATGTACATGTTTATTTGACAAATAATAAATATTGCTTTTCGCTTAAATTCAATGTTAGAGCTGCCACCCACCTGCCTCTTGGAAGTTTAACATTACGCTTAAGCGAAAATCGAATGTTTATTTTTTAAATAAAACTTGTTTATGTCTTCTGGCACGAATAAATTATATTTAGAATTAAACAAATTACATACATTCATCTTTTTGTACCAATTAATTTAATTTAAAAAAGTATAAATAATAATATTAATGTTTATATTATTGAATAGAGAATTACATACCCTTTCAAATGAGCTATTACATGACCCCTATTCTCATTTAAAAAAATCATCTATTACGTCATCACGCGCAGATGGATGACGTCACTAGTATGATATGTATGTCAAAAAATCGTAATTTAAAAATGAAAATCGACCTGTTTCGGGATTTTTTTCTTAAAGCCTCCGGTTTACGAAATAATGAATTTATGCGTAACTTTATGGACGCACTGTATACTACCATCAATCCTTAAGTAGTTAAGGCTCCTTGTTAGTTACGTAGTTATCCTGTCAAGACTCCATCAACCCTTAACTACTTAAGGATTGATGATAGTATATATTAAATTATATACATGTACCAAGCAATTCTCATCAGATTGGTCACTCCCAATGGCAAAATGTCTCAGTATACACTCTACAGACTATTAAGTTCAATACTATACAGTTGTTTGGCTTTATTGTATGTAATTTAAACCAAGACATAGTTGTTTTTTATGTTTTTATATATGTATAGTCCGTCCGCTATAACTTTTCCCATGCGGTATGATTTATTTTCAATCAAATTAAGTCAAAACATAAATTGAAACGAACGTCGATGTGTATATACATTTTGTATACTATATACTACACACATCGGCGTACGTTTCACTTTCTGTTTTGACTATATGTGTACATTTTTGTCTCTTTTTGTGATTTTAGCGTGTAGTTTGTAATTGTGAAGACTTTATGTACTGGGCCTGAAGATGAGGCATCAATTGTAACCTCGGTCGCCCCATGATTATGTAACCACTATTAAAATACAAACTTAAGATTGCGAGTATTGACTTAATTCCTATATCCAATTGTATAATGGACTCGCAATGACAACCCTTTCATCATTTGAAATACAATTTACTAAAATTAGATAAATCGTCAATACGATGGGTACATTTTCTGATGATCTCCTCATTCTCTTTCTCGCTCCAACTTGTACTGCTTCTACATAAGGTTCTCTTTGTTACTTCCTTTTTAACTTTATTATCAGCTTTAACACCTTTATTATCTTCCTAGCAATTCGTATAAGAATATCTTGCTGCCATGTGTAATTAGTGGTATTGTGAGATAATTTCTACATGAATATCTGTCTCCTTCTTTATTTATAGGAATATAATATACTATTTTTGTTCAGTCCTTAAACTTTGTGTATATCTGGTAGATTTGGCGTAACTTATCCACTCAATGTCATCTAGAGCTCAAATTATTTGAATGGATATATTATCTGGATCAACGCCAACTGAACATCAATACAGTTCCAATTCATGAATTCCATCCATGAAGTGAGAATGTGGAAGGGCTGCAAAATATATTTCCACAACTGTTATGACATCGTTTGGTGAAAAACGCTTTCCATGAATTTTTTTATTTTTTTTAGGTATTGAAACAGATGGAAGTCGCTAAGGGCCAAATCTGGTGAATACTGTGGTTGCTCCAACAATTCAAACTTAAATTCATGAATCTTAGCCATTGTCAAAATGCTCATATGACACGGTGATATATCCTGATGAAAAATAATTTTTTTCTTCTGAAAACATCTCTTTTTTCTTCTGAAAACATCTCTTTTTTCACGAATTTTTTCCTTCAGCTGGTCTAAACGGTTACTGTAATATTCAGAATTTATTGTTTTACCAGTTTGTAAGTCTTCTACAAACGAAATTCCTTTCGCATCCCAAAAAACTAATGCTAACAACTGTTAAAGTACAGTAAAACCTCGATACAACGGACTAATTGGGGGGACGGAATGTCTGTTAAAGCCGAAAGTCCGTTATATAAAAATAGGTTTAAAATCAATCAAATTTTTTTTTTGAAAATATCGTCTGCGGTATTTATATACAGTATACAAATCTGTAATTAAACAAGGAATCAAGTTTTGTTTGCTACTTTTTTACTTTTCTACTTCATCTATAAACTTTCTGCAATATACTCATTTGGTTGCCAAAATTATTCACTGATCCTTGGGTTGAATAAACAATGTATTTTTTTGGCAAAAACATAGAAGTTGTCATCTTCTAAATGTCGAATATTTTCAATGGGCTAAGCAGGAGCGCTATCTAAAATCGATAAAACTTTCACCTCTTGCGGCGGTATTTCCCGTTTCTTCTCTTGAAATTTTCTCACTGCACGTGCAGGTACAAATATCTGTGATGAACCATGCCTTATTAGAGCTATAATATGAAATAGGCAGATAATGCATTATATCTTTGATAGCTCTAGGTTTACGAGAATTGCCAACCATTATAGCAGTCAATCCAAGCGATCCATCGGCCTTAGCACAAAGCAGTGCCGAGAACCTGTCCTTTTTTCTGTGCTAATTTTTCTTCCAGAATTCTATTTTCAATTTTGTTACATCTGATCGGATTTTTTGTCCGTTATATCCGAAGTCCGTTAAATAGAGGTCCGTTATATCGAGGTTTTACTGTATTTGGTTTCTTTTTATTTAGAGTACCTCTGTTTATCTAATTAGTTGTACCTACCAATGTGGTGTTTTTAAATAATAAACTTGCGTGCATAGAAATCGGCCCACTTAAAAATTTGGTCATCTTTGATGTCTCGAATTTCCTAAACCTGTCGTCCGATTTAAGTGATTTTTTTAATATGTTATAGCCTTATTCTTTAACAATATCGGTGTAATAAATATTGTTGCTAAACAGGTAAATTTTCGTTGTATACCGGGTGTACGAAACAAACTGCTTTTTCTCAAAGTTCGCATCACCCTGTGGAATATTTTAGCATGTATAAAATACTTTATTTTATATTTTTTATATTTCCCATTATAAATAGTTAAAATTATAAAATACTGAAATTAACATCCAACTATAGCCTCAGGTTTTCTTAACATTCTGTTTTTTATTCATTCGCTTATGTTGGATAATAAAAAAGTTAGGTAACAACTAGCCATGTTCTTCATCAGTACAGAGTGTTTCTAGATAAGTGCGACAAACTGTAAGGGGTTATTCTGTATGAAGAAATAATGACAGTTTGCTTTATAATCGTATGTCCGTTAATGCTTCGTTTCCGAGATACGGGATGTTGAATTTTTTCTTACAAACTGACGATTTATTTATTGCTTTAAAACCGGTTGAGATATGCAAATGAAATTTGGTAGGTTTTAAGACGTAGTTATTGCACATTTTTTGACATACAATTAAGAATTTTATCATCACCATTGGCCTGCATACGGGTAATATGGTAATGGTAAACATTAACTTCCTAATTGTATGTCTAAAAATGTGCAATAACTACTTCTTAAAACCCACCAAAATTAATTTGCACATCTCAACAGGTTTTAAAGTAATAAATAAATCGTCAGTTTGTAAGAAAAAAATTTTAACACCCCCTATCTCGGCAACGAAGCATTTGCGGACATACGATTATAAAGCAAACTGTCATTATTTTTTCATTCAGAATTACCCCTTAAAGTTTGTCGTACTTATTTAAAAACGCCATGTATTGATGAAAAATGTGGCTAGTTGTTTAAGTACCTAACCTTTTTATGGTCCAACATAAGCGAATGAATCAAAAGACAGAATATTAAGAAAACATGATGCTATAGTTGGGTTTTAATTTCAGTATTTTATAAATGCTAGAATATTTCACACGGTGATGCGAACTTTGAGAAAAAAACACAGTTTGATTCGTACCTCGGTATACAATAAAAATTTAACTGTTTAGCAACAATATTTTTACAGCGGTATTGTTAAGGAATAAGGCTTAAAAAAATCACTTAAATCGGACAACAGGTTTAGGAAATTCGAGACATCATAAATGACCAAATTTATACATAGGCCGATTTCTATGCAAGCAAGTTTATATTACTTCAAATATTTAAATATACATACAGTAACTTCTGCAATTTTGGTTTATAGCAATATACATACAGGGTAGCGAGAAAGTATGGAAACACGGTAATTTCTCGAAAACCGCTTGAACGATTTTTATAAATTTTGGTGGGTTAGGCTACGGCTCCACGGGCTGGAAATTGACGCTAGCAGTAGCCGCAAAACGAACTTAAGGTTCCGCAGAACGGAATAGGAATAGCCGAACTGTACCGACTACAGGACTTGTGCGTAGTCGGTTCAGTTCGGCTATTCCTATTCCGTTCCGTGGAATCTTAAGTTCGTTTTGCGGCTACTGCTAGCGTCAATTTCCAGCCCGTGGAGCCGTAGCCTAAGGGTGTTCTAATGCGGCCGATATTATATAGTGCTGCCGATATGTGAAACAATTGCACATTTAATGATACAAGCATATAATTTGCACCCCATATACTACACATATAAAGGTTCAAATTTAGATATGAGGCCATCTCAGATTTTGTCTTACAAAAATGGCGGGCGTTCAAAATGGCGGCTATACTTATGTGTTTAATAGTACCATAACTTTTGAACGAAAAGTCCGATTTCAACCAAATTTGGTATATAGGTTTTCTTTTTGATTTACAAGAGGGATATGATGAACCGGAAGAATCGGTTTACCAGAAGTTGTGTTTTTACTGGTTGTTTATGTAAAAATATGTTTTTTTTTTCAATTTTTTCCCTCTGTATATATTAATTTTTCAAAAAGGTAATACCGCAATTGAAAAGAGCGTAAAAATATTTTGTAGAAAATATTTTGAACTTTTTAGTTATGTTAATTATCATTTAATAAATGCATAACGTATCATCACAAGTACCTATGTGTGGCAAATTCGTGCAAACATTATAAGAATTATTGTGCATTTAATGGTAGAAGCATATAATTTGGACCACATATACTACACACATCAAGGTTCAAATTTAGATATAAGGCCATCTCAGATTTTACCTTTTACAAAAATGGCGGGCATGCAAAATGGCGACTATACATATGTGACTTATAGCACGATAACTTTTGAACGAAAAGTCCGATTTCAACCAAATTTGTTATATATATTCTTATTTTGATGTGTTAGACCAAGGTCTTGAACCGGAAGAATCGATTTACCAGAAGTTGTGTTTTTCCTGATTTTTATGTAAAAACATGTTGTTTTTTACCAATTCTTTCACCCTGTATATATTAATTTTTCAAAAAGTTGATACCGACGTTGAAAAGAGCGTAAAAATATTTTCTAGGAAATATTTTGAACTCTTTAGTTATATTAATTACCAATTAATAAATGCATAACGTACCTTAACATGTACCTATGAACCTATGTGCGGCGCATTCGTGCAAATAATATAAGAATTATTGTACATTTAATGGTAAAAGCATATAATTTGGACCACACACACTACACATACAAAGATTCAAATTTAGATATGAGGCCATCTCAGATTTCGTGTTTTACAAAAATGGCAGGCATTCAAAATGAATCTACCGCACATAGGTACATGTGAAGATACGTTATGCATTTATTAAATGGTAATTAACATAACTACAAAGTTCAAAATATTTCCTAAAACATATTCTTACGCTCTTTTCAATAGTGGTATTACCATTTTGAAAAATTAGTATATACAGGGTGAAAAAATTGAAAATAAATTATTTACATAATATAAAATAGTTTTACATAAAAAACCAGGAAAAACAAAACTTCTGGTAAAACGATTCTTCCAGTTTATGGCATCGATCTTGTAAATCACAAAACGAACCTACGTACCAAATTTGGTTGAAATCGAACTTTTCATTCAAAATATATCGTGCTATTAGTCATATATGTATAGTCGCCCATTTTGAATGACCGCCATTTTTGTAAAAGGCAAAATCTGAGATGGCCTCATATCTAAATTTGAACCTTTATTTGTGCAGTATATGTGGACCAAAATATACACTTGTATCATTAAATGTGCAATTCTTATAATATTTTGCACGAATCTGCCGCACTAATAGTGGTAATTACATTGATGCCCGTTTTTTTGTAAATCTGATGAACTTTCTTATTTTAAATGGAACACCCTGTATATTTTTTGCGTTTTGAAGTTCTTAAGAAATATTGATTATTTTTCATATTATATTCCCTATACCTATGTAAATGCCATAATTTCGGAGTTATTGCTACATTTATTAAAAAAAAAATGTTTTAACAAGTTATAAAAATCAATTTTTTCGGCACGGGTAGACATTATTTTAGGTTCTTTGGATGCGATTCTTAAAATGGCGATTTTCAAGGTTCAGAAACACAAGTAAAAAAATCATTCTTAAAATTAGGAAGTATGTACCTGAATTCAAGCTCAAACCTTTTCCTACAAGAATTTTTGGCATGTTTTATTCTAAAACATTGTTTTTTTTTTAATTGTTAACGAAGCTCATAATGGGAGGACGGGCGATTGGGCTGCATTAACAACAAAAAATAATGTTTTAGAATGAAATAAGACCAACTCACTTATCTGTATTTGATAAGATAAGGTTTGAACTTGCATTTAGGCGCTTCGTAGTTTCAAAAATAATATTTTTTACTTGTGTTTTTTTCCTAGCAAATCGTAATTTTTCGATTTTTTTCAGTTTTAAATTGTTTATAACTCGGAAACGATTAACTTTTGAGGAAAATTACACAAGACCTTTTTGTTCCCAGTGATTCAAAGAACCTAAAATCATGTCTACCCGGTCCGAAAAAATTGATTTTTATATATAATTTGTTAAATTTTTTTTTTAATAAATGTAGCAATAACTCCGAAATTATGGCATTTAGGTATAGGGAATATAACATAAAAAATAATCAGTATTTCTTAAGGGGGGGAGTATGGTTTGAAATCAACATATCAAGCACATTTTTGTGATTTTTTTTCGAAGCTATGGTAGAATTATTTTATTTTTAAATTAAATAAACATATTAAGTACAATTCAAAGAATATTTAAGAAAAAATTCATTCCAAAATATTGAAAAATAAGCCATTGGCGACAAATTTTGGCAGGCAGCTCAAAAAAAATGGATTTTGCGGTGGACATCAGAACTCATCACTGGATCATACGAAACAAAAAATTCAAAAAGATTTAATTAGGCTATGAGTTTCACGAGGTAACAACGTCGAGTTTTTTTATTTTTAATGATTTTTGAATTTTTGGTATAACTCAGAAGTCAAAAGTACGAAATTTTTGATAAAAATTTTGTGAAAACCCAACATATTTAATATTGTCGAACAAAAAATAAGCACAAAACGAAAAATATCTCGACGTTGTTACCTCACGAAATGTCGAAAGAAAATCTATGCAAAATTTCAGGTAGATCGGTCAAGTAGTTTTTCAGTTACAATGTCCACCGCATTTGAAAAAGCAGTTTTGAGAAAAATGCGTTTAAAGTTTTGACAACTGCATCTTCATCTTCTGATTTGTCTGCCAAATCGTAAAGTGATGAACATTGGAATATGTTTTTTGAATTGCGGAGTAATCTACAAAAAAAAAAGACGAACAGTTGTTTAACGTTTCTCACTACGCTCAAGCGTGCTGGCGCGAAACCGCGGCAACGCGAGTCGAAGGTAGGGATATTCAACACCCTGTATCTCTGGTAATTTTACTCCGATTATTTTGAAATTTTCAGAGAGTATTCTTGAAAGTATGCACTTTTATTTGAAATAATAAAAAAAAATTTCAAACCATACCCCCCCCCCCTTAAGGACTTCAAAACGAAAAAAATATACAGGGTGTTCCATTTAAAATAATAAAGTTCATTAGATTTACAGAAAACGGAAGATTTGACAACAATGTAGTTACCACTATAATATCGGCCACATTAGAACACCCTTAGCCACCAAAATTTATAAAAATCGTTCAAGCGATTTCCGAGAAATTACCGTGTTTCCATACTTTCTCGCTACCCTGTATAGTCTTTTTGGAAGTATCTTTTGTAATGCATATTTTATTACATTGTTAATAAAGTCCTTTTCATGAGCATTTTTCAGTGCGTCACAAATGATAAAAAAAAGGTAAGTCCGTGATAATACACATTTATAACATTTATTCTAACATGGCATTTTAGTTAAATCTGACAGTTGTCACATTTTATTTGCAATTTGGCATAAAATCAAATTAATTGTGTTTATTGCATTTATAAAATGGTATTTTCTTTGATTTGTATAGTGTTATAAATTGTACAGATTATATTCGTAGATATATTATATAATTCGTAAATAATTTTTTTTTCGATTATAGCGCCATCTATCGACAACTAGAATAAATGTTATAAATGTCTCTAATCACAGATGTGCCTTTTTTTCTGTCACACACAATTTAATGCGTTAGAAAGCAATCGAAAAGCTCTGACGCACTGAAAGATGCTCATGAGAAAAGTAATATATGTATAATCTTTATCTTAATAACCTGTATATTCTTCAACAGTTGATTTGGTGAAAGCTATGGATGCTTTGAAAGGAAGCGCTTTAGAGAAGAAACAAATAAAACTTAATTTGAAGAATCCGGTTGGACCCAAAAAGCCGGAGAATCCAAGAAGCGCAGAATCGTCTCAAGCCAAAAAACGACCTGCGAATTCTCCACCTCCCGGTGATCCCAAGTCGAAGAAGGCGACTTCGAGAAGAGAAGAACTATTGAAACAACTGAAGGCTGTTGAAGATGCCATTGCAAAGAAGAGGTCGAAAGTTAATTAGAGCGACCGATATGTAATATCGATCGTATGTACTTTTAAGCATTAATAGTTATCTTTTGTATATATTCGAGTATGATGTAGTGTTGCCGACTGTTTGATTCAAATTAATAATTACATTTTTTGTATTACTTAGCTATCTGTATGGAAGAAAAAATAAAATTCATAAAATATGTCTTAAACAATGATTATGTATTTTTATTCAAGTTCCTATTGAAAAATCCTTTATAAAAGGTATAAAATTTAATAAAATCCCTTTAATAAGGGCTACATCAATCAATCACAGAACCTTTTCGATATATAAAATATTATCATGACATCTAACACATTGTGTTAGAACTGGTTTGAAAATGGGTTATGGCGTCGGAAGATATAATTTTAAACTACAGTAAAACCCCGCAAATCCGAACTAATTGGGGGGACAGCCTGTTCGGATTATCCGAAAGTTAGCCTTAGGATTTATACACATGCAGGTGTTTACGCCGCCGTTTTAACTGGTAAACCCAAATAGTCTGGGCTGATTAATTATCGGAGAATAGGCCATTTTTGGGAAAAGTTATTTACCAGCAATTTTATTGCTGAAATCGAAACTTATGATTATATTATATATTAATAATATAGGTACGCAAAGTCCACAGATAGTGTGCTACTTTTTTTATAAACAAAATGGCGCCCGAAAATCGTGTTTTTTTCAATTATTGCTCTAAACTACGAAGATTTTAACTTACAACAAAAACACTCGAATAAAAATTCACCGCAATTAAATTCTGCATAGAGATATGTTTTTCCCGATCTGCTCCGACGAAAATTTTCCTCGGAAAATGCGGGTTTTCCCAACAAAATCTTTAAATTTCAAATAAAGTTTTAGATAAGTAATTATCTGCCAATAATTAAATAACAGTGACATAAAAGCTTTCTTGGTTTAGATTATAGTTCCAGAAGCCGGTGAAAATTAAACGAATCTTTTAGCAACAATTCAATTGTTAATTAATAATTTACGGTCGCAATAATAACCAAAATAATTATGATACACTAATCAAACTTTGAAATCGTATAAATATGAGATGCCAATTTAATATTTTGTCGCAAAATATAAATTTTTAATTTTTTTGAATAATTTTTAAATATTTAAAAAAAATAGTTATAACAAATTAACGTTTCTCAGAAAGTTTTTACTATATTCTAATTTTAAAAAATAGGTAAAATGCGTATTTCAAAGATCTTGAAAATGAATGCTTTAAAACTTTGCAACCATTTTCAAAAAAGTTATGAAACAGCAAAGTAAACATACGATTCTACTTTGTTTATATATTTTTTTAATTCTTTCAAAGCGTAAAAGTGAGTTTAAAGTACAAGCTAATTGCTTACAAAAAATAACGATTATTAGTTTAATGGTTATATTTTGCCATCTGCGTGTCAATCGCTTTGATTGAACATTTTAGCTCCGGCTCTGTATCAAGCCTACTTTCGCGCTAAAAATTACAAAAAGAAACATTTTTAATCTTTGATTAAAATATAAACATTGAACTAATGTTTGATATTTTTTGAGAGTAATTAGTTTGTACCATAAACTCACTTTTAAGCTTTGAAACAATTAAAACAAATTATAAACAACGGAGTAATCGTATGTTTACTTTACTGTTTCATAACTTTTTTGCAAATGGTTGGAAAACATTTTTAAAGCATTCATTTTCAAGATCTTTGAAATACGCATTTTAAGTATTTTTTAAAATTACAATATAATAAACAATTTCTGAGAAATGTTCATTTGTTTATAACTATTTTTTTTAACATTTAAAGATTATGCAAAAAAATTAAAAATTTATATTTTGTCGACAAAATATTAAATAGGCATCACATCTTTATAAGCTTGCTAAGTTTGATCAATGTCTCATGATTATTTTGGTTGTTATTGCGACTGTAAATTGGTAATTAACAATTGAATTGTTGCTAAAATATTCGTTTAATTTTCACCAAGTTATTTAATTATTGATAAATAATTACTTGCCTAAAAAATGTATTTGAAAATTCGAGATTTTGTTGGGAAAACCCACATTTTCCGAGGAAAATTTTCGTTGGACCAAATCGGTAAAAGCATGCCTCTATGTAGAATTAAATTGGGGTGAATTTTTATTTGAGTGTTTTTGGAGTAAAGTTAAAATTTTCGGAGTTATAGACCAATAATTGAAAAAAACACGATTTGGGGGCGCCATTTTGGTAATAAAAAAGTAGCTCACTATCTGCGGACTTTGCATACCTATATTATTAATATATAGGATCATAATATTCGATTCCAGCAATAAAATTGCTGGTAAATAACCTTTCTTTGTACTTTACTAATCAGACCAGCGTATTATAACTATTTTTTTCAAAATTTAAAGATTATGCAAAAAAACGAAGAATTTATATTTTGTCGATAAAATATTAAATAAGCATCTCATCTTTATAAGTTTGCTCAATGTATCATGATTATTTAGCTTATTATTGCGATCGTAAATTGTTAATTAACAATTGAATTGTTGCTAAAATATTCGTTTAATTTTCACCGGCTTCTGGAATTACAATCTATACCAAGAAAGTTTTGATGTCACTAAGTTAATTAATTATTGATTAATAATTACCTAAAACTTTATTTGAAAATTAGAGATTTTCTTGGGAAAACCCGCATTTTCCGAGGAAAATTTTTGTCGGAGCAAACCGGGAAAAACATCTCTATGCAGAATTTAATTGCGGTGAATTTTTATCCGAGTGTTTTTGATGTAAAGTTAAAACCTTCGGAGTTTTAAAGCAATAATTGAAAAAAATACGATTTGTCGGCGCCATTTTGTTTATAAAAAAAGTAGCACACTATCTGCGGACTTTGCATACCTATATTATTAATATATAGGATCTTATAATTCGATTCCAACAATGAAATTGCTGGTAAATAACTTTTCCATGAATTTTGCTAATTAGCCCAGAGTAAAACGCCGCTTTGTAAGTTACCAAGGAACAAAAATGGTATCGTACACATGCAACCGCCCAACTTCGTCAAACCGCGGCGGTTGTAATAACTTCAAATGCCGCGTTTGCAGGGCGTTTCGAGTTGCTAAGGGGAATGGGACCCCCAGTCAAACGCAGCGCTATCGCTGTCATGTGTACGGTAAAATGTCGGCTAACCGCGGCGTTGACCGCCTGCATATGTACAAAGTCTTAGGCTTTGAATTAGATTAATCATGTAAGAAGTTGTAGCCATATTTACAATTTGAAGAAATTCCATTTTTCCAAGATCCGTTACAAGATGACCTAGAAGTCGTACAACAACTTCCAGGATGTGAAAACGAAGAAAAACGTGCAATTACAGAATGGATTGAAGCTGGTGACAATGAGCACCAAATATTTGCGGATGAAGACATTGTAGACTTTATTCAATCTCAAGGCAACGCTAATGAAGATGAAGAAAGCAAGGAAGAAGTTTCCCTGCCAGATCGAGTGTCACACGCAGATGCCACTAAACCTTTGGATGTGGCTCTACGTTACGTGGAGCAGAACTGTGCTGCGTTCCCGGTCTGTAATGTTTATGCGTAAATGGTGCAAGATAGCTGCGTCGAGTAGCTACACTTTCATGCATCAGAAGAAAGTGACCCACTTCTTTTAGAAAGCGCCTTAGGGCTGCAAAACGTTCTCGCAAGAGTGTGGAAAATTTTTTTTGACTCGAGTTGGCTACAGGAGAACCGGCGTAAGTTTACGTTTAACCTTTATAAACACTACGTATAATGTACGTATTTATTTTTAAGAAATTTTAAATGTCAAAGTCCTATTAATTCTACATTGTTCAATTTTCTGGTTTTACTCGGTGTAATAAACATGTTTTTAAGTTTTTGTCTTGAATTTTTTTCACTTTCCGTTGGTTCGGATTTGCGGGGTTGTACATATCAGAGGGCACGAGAAATATAGGACGACCACAAAGAAGATGAATTGATGATGTGGAAGAAGACCTAAAGATTCTAGAGGTCAGAAGATGGAGGAAGTTGCCAGGAATCGACAGTAATGGCGACTTCTTTGCGAGCAGGCAAAGATCCACAACAGACTGTCGAGCCACTTATGATGATGAATATCTTATTTTTATGTGGAACTTGTTAAATGTGGAGGTGCTACTCTGACTAATCAAGTATATAAAATAATACTAAGAGCCTGGAATGAGGAACAAATCCCGGAAGAGTGGTGTATTGGAATCATTTGCCCGCTACACAAAAAGGGTGATCAATTGGAATGTAGAAACTATAGGGGAATAACCCTCACTTAACACAGCTTACAAAGTATTTTCGAGTATCTTATATGGTCGTCTAAGCGCACATTCAGAGGAGCTTCTTAGAGAATATCAAAGTGGTTTTAGGCTTGGTCGATCAACAACAGACCAGATCTTTGTGCTAAGGCAAATACTGGAAAAAACCAATAAATTCAATATCGACACATAGCATCTTTTCGTAGATTTCAAATCATCCTATGATAGTGTATTAAGAAATAAATTGTATGAAGCCATGGATGAATTCCACATCCCTGATAAGATTGGTTAAGGCTACAATGCGTAAAGTTGTTTGCCAAGGCTAAATACAGGGTAAACAATCACAGGCGTTTTAAACCCATGTTGGACTACGATAGGGAGATGCACTGGCGTGTCTCCTTTTCAACATAGCTCTGGAAAAGGCCGTCAGAGACGCCGGAATAGACAACAGAGGAAATATTTTTAATAAATCATCCCAAATTTTGGCATATGCAGATGACGTGGACCTAGTTCCCGCACAACACGCAAGCACAGTATAAAGAGGGACAGTAAAACTTCTTCTACGTCGGCACTTTGATCTCAAGAAGTAATACCAGCAGTACGCAATTGGTAATTCACCAGTGGTGGATGCGGGTTTTCCCTGTTAAAACCCGTTTCTACGCGACTAGCAATGAAAGAGTGGTGGTCTAGCGACTAGGAAACCTGCGCGGTCGCGATGCGCGTTGAAAGATTTTACTTCCAATTTTTCGGAGAGTAGTTCTACTGTCCCTCTTTATACTGTGACGCAAGCTAGAAGAAATGTATAGCACCTTCTCAAATGCCTCAAAAAATATGGATCTGCAAGTAAAGGAGGAGAAAACTAAGATGATGGCATCAACACCCAACAATATAGCCAGAAACATCGGTCATCAATTCCTTTGACGTGATGGACAAATTCACATACTTAGGCTCCCTGATCACCAACGAGAACGTCATGAGGGAAGAAATCAAGCTAAGGATAATCCTAGCAAACAAATGCTATTTGGACTGAGTAGACATATGAGAAGCAGAAACATGAAAGCCAAAAAACAAAAATAACCATATACAAAACCCTTATACAACCAGTATTGACATATTGATCGGAGACATAGACCATCTCCAAGGCAGATGAAAACCTTCTGCTTATATTTGAACGAAGGATCCTGAAAGGAATATTCGGTGGCATCTGTGAAAGTGGTGTTTGGAGGAGAATGTATACCACATATATAAACATATATTTGGTGGTAAAGACGTAGTATCTTATGAATAGGAAGACTAAGATGGGCTAGCAAGATCACAGCAGAACAACCCTCCTAGAAGAATCCTTATGTCACAACCTGTGAGAAATAGGGATAGGCCAAAACTCAGATGGAAGGATGGTGTAGACGAGGATGGGAGAAAATAGGCGCAGCAGACTGGCAATGGATAGGACTGACTGCGTAATAGACTTGGGAGGGTCGAGGCTCTTTCATGGGGCTGTAGCACCAATGATAATGTAAAATTTGTAGTTTTTATTGTTTCTTTAATAAGTCATATGGCATATGGGCCAAGAGCTAGCAACGTCGGAAAAAAAATATTTTAAGACAACTGGTTCTTTAATATATTATTCCCTATGCTTCCTCGAACACCGTACCGGCCATCTGGCTGCTGATACAGGTTGCGTGCATTACTGCGCAGCACATTTGTACAGGTAAACATATCGAATTTAAGATTATTGTAAGACGAACAATAATAAATTATTTTGTCATTACTTTTTAAACATTATTAGAAATATGAACTATAATTGCCAGACATTTTTGTGGTTTAAAAAGTAATGACAAAAAAATGTTTCGTCCTAAAATAATTTAAATTCAATATACAGGGTGATTGATGAGTGTGATAAAGCTCAGTAGATCCGCTATAGTAACAGATAGCAATAAAAGTTGATTACAAAAATTGTAGCCAACTTTCAGCTTTACATTACGAAATTAGTTAGATTGTTACAGGGTGTTCGATAACATAGTAGCAAACCAAACTTAGTTTTTTTTTTTTAAATGGAACACCCTATATTTTATTTTATATTCGAAATTCTCTTAACTTACCCATCACAAAAATATAAAGGTTTGTTATGTTATATAGGGCTTTTACAAAGTTATAACCAATTTTTTTATGAAAAACGTAACAAGTTCAGCTCCCTGTATAAATAAAAATAAGCACAACAGCAATGGTTTATTGGTGCTATTTTTTTTGTTGATTGTCAAAATTTATAAAAATGGTTGATATTGCTAATTTTCCTTATATCGAATACAGGGTGAGTCAAAACGCAAGTACATTTTTTTCTCAGAAATTTTAAATGGAACACCCTGTATTTTATATCACCATCGAAAAGTATCATTACCGTACTTTAATTTTTGTATAATATTCCCTATGCCTAAATTTGTTAGTTTTCGAGATATTTTCATTTTTCAGAGCAAATTATTAATATTAAGGTGTTCTATTTAAAATTACTGAGAAAATAATGTACTTGCGTTTTGACTCATCCTGTATTCGATATAAAGAAAATTAGCAATATCAACCATTTTTTTTTATTTTGACAATCAACAAAAAATATGGCACCAATAAACCATTGCTGTTGTGCTTATTTTTATTTATACAGGGAGCTGAACTTATTACGATTTTCGTAGAACATTGGTTATAACTTAATATAAATTGGAAAATATTGGAATATAAAATAAAATATAGGGTGTTCCATTTAAAAAACATAAGTTTGGTCTGCCACTATGATATCGAACACCCTGTAACATTCTAACTAATTTTGTAATGTGAAGCTCAAAGTTGGTTACAAGTTTTGTTATTAACTTTTATTGCTATCTATTACTATAGCGGATCTACTAAGCTTTATCACACTAATCAATCACCCTGATTTTGTATTTACCTGTACAGGTCTGCTGCGCAGTAATGAACACAACCTGTATCAGCAGCCAGATGGCCGGTACGGTGTTCGAGGAAGCATATGGAACAATATATGAAAGAATCAGCTGTCTTAAAATAGTTTCTCGAAAACGTTGCTTAGACACAGATGCACATTGGAGTATGTATATTTAAAGTGGCTCCATTATCTTCAATCGAATGTTAATGAGAATATTTTGCAACACATTTTTTAGTTAGTTAAATTTTTAGCTGTATTTTTTATAAAAGTAAAGAAAACAACCAATATGAATTTTAAAATACTTTATACAGTTTTATTACAATCAATCATTTCTCCAAACAGTTTCCACTTCATCAGTCCTATACCTCTGTGTTATAAAGGAATCTTCCCATTTCATTCTAACTCCAGCTCCAAACATTTCCGCACCTGCGTGGGCGATCATTATTCCATTATCTATACAAAACCGTTCATCGGTAGCAAACAGTTCGGCTCCCCTTTCCTTGCACATTACACCCATCATTTCTTGAAGTCTAAGATTGCAGCCTACACCTCCGACAATAAGAACTTCTTGGGAGTTGCAGTGGGCTAAGGCTCGTTCTGTTGTTTCAACTAACATGGCAAATATTGTTTCCTAAAAAACATATTATATATTTTGTTTGGTACATAATAAAAGTGCGGATAAAAAATCGAGCGGTTTGCACGCGTACCTTTTCGATGCGAGCTGATCTTGCGCCTCAGCGCGCTATTAAAATATCGATATATTGCCAAAAATAAACCTATAGTCAGTTCGCTAAACTCAAGACACAACTGACTAGTGATTTTAGTAAGTAATTTTGCCAATTTAGTAAAATTGGCAAAACAATAATTAGTAAATACACACACCGGCAAAATTAGCAGAACGCCTTAAAAATGGGACATGTTTGATGGCTCGAATTTCCTAAACCTGTTGTCCGATTTGAGTGATTCTTTAGTATGTTATAGTTTCATTATTTAAGAATATCGGTGTAATAATATTGTTGCTAGACAGGTAAATGTCATTTTATACCGGGTGTAACAATCATACTGTGTTTTTTTCTTAAAATTCGGAACACCCTGTGGAATATTCTAGCATATATAAAATATTGAAATTAAAACTCAATTATAGCCTTAGGCTTTCTTAACATTTTTTTTATTCATTTGCTTGTTGGAAAATAAAAAAGTTCTGGGCTTTAACAACTAGCCATGTTTTTCATTAATAAATCCTCATAGTAGGGGAGGAAAGTATGCTAGATTTGCAGTTACTCGAGCGTTATGGGGACCTATTGGATTGTGAAGAGTGGGTGCTAAAACCAAAAAAAGTTAAGATAAGTTTTCCATAAAGTGTCGGACTCTCCATCTTTTAATTTAATTTTCCATTTCCACCAATCTTTTTTCCGATTATAGCGCCATCTACCCATAAAATTTGCTTATTTTTACGTCAAGAATCCAAATCTGCAATAAAAATTGGAGGCTTCTATTTAAGATTTTAAAGTAACCCCCACCCCACCTCCGTGAGGGATCGTGTTTGGTGACATTCGATAGATTTTTGAAAAATATTAAATACGTGTATTTTGCAGTTTTACGATCTGACGTTCATTTCGCGAAATATCGTATTTAAAATTTTTAATTTACCCCCACCCCTCTCTGTGGGGTGACGTGTTTAGTATTATTCGATAGAATTTTTAAAAATATTGAACACGTATTTTTTAGTTTTTCAATCTGACGTTTATTTCGCGAAATATTCGCTTTTTTTTGACAAACTTTGTGACTCACCCATTTTCTTACGCCCCGCTCAAATCGTCAGATTTTTTAAATATACACTATTTTGCATGTATTTAACTTAACTTATCTTAATCCCCCCTTAATGGATTAATAATTAAAGGTCCCCCCTTAATGAATTCCCCGGTGTTAAGAACCAATGTTATCAACTCCTCATGTGATAACCTGACGCGCTCGAGTAACTGCAAAGATCCCCGCTTGGGCTCCCCTACCATCATTATCTGCTTAGTTTAATAAACAAGCCTAAAGTAATTCAATAAATGTATTAAATAAATAAATTACTAAGCGATGTAAGCTATGTCACAATGACGACCTCCCGTGGATTTCAGCTGAACTAGCTTCGAGGGGGTTTTAATGTCAAACGCTGAGAGCACATGCATTCGAATCAAGTATGTAATATTCAGTATTTATTTTTGCATGTTTTTTTACAAATTTTATATACAACATCGACGAAAAATGAACATCAGATCGAAAAACTGCAAAATACACGTATTCAATATTTTTGAAAAATCTATCGAATGGCACCAAACACGAGCCCCCACGGAGGTGGGGGTGAGGGATTTAATTTAAAATCTTAAATAGGAGCCCCAGGCAACTTTTATTCGACACATTTTTTCGAATTATGGATAGATCGCGCTATAATCGGAAAAAAGCGATTGTTTCAAATGGAAAATTAAATTAAAAAAAATGAAAAGTATCCCACTATATGGAAAACTTAACTTAACCTTTTTCTGGTTTTAGCACATACTCTTCACAATCCAATAAGTTCCCATAACGCTCGAGTAACTGCAAATTTAGCATATTTTCCTCCCCTACGATGAGGATTTATTGATGAAAAACATGAATAGTTGTTAACGCACATAACTTTTTTATTATCCCACATAATTAAATGAATCGAAAAGTAAAATGTTATGAAAGCCTAACTCTACAACCGAGTTTTAATTATAATATTATACATATGCTAGAATATTCCACAGGGTGTTCCAAACTTTAAGAAAAAATCACAGTATGATTGGTACACCCAGTATAAAATGATGTTTACCTGTCTAGCAACAATATTATCACAACGATATTCTTAAATAATAAGGCTATAACATACTAAAAGAATCAATCAAATCGGACAACTGGTTTAGAAAATTCGAGACATCAAACACGTCCCATTTTAAGGTGTTCGGCTAATTTTGCCGGTGTGTGTAGTTAATAATTACTAAATACTTAGTAATTTTGTCAATTTTGGCAAAATTGGTCAAAAACAAAAAAATTAACTACTAAAATCACTAGCCAGTTGTGTCTGAGTTTAGCGAACCGACTATACCAAGATTTTCCCAAGCTCAAAATGTTCCTTATTTCAGAGAGCGCCAAAAGTGCTCTTACTAGTTTCAACTCTTGTTAGAGTTTCTTCAGAGAGCACAAATTTGATTCTCTCTGAACAACTAAAATTATGGCTGTCAGCCTCGATCCACAAACGAAAGATTATCATGATATGGATGGCGTCGCGGCATCTGCTAAAGACTAACGAAAGTTTTAGTTTTAATATTTAGTCTTAGTAAAACTTTCGTGTTTAATTTTGGTATTAATATTGAAAGTAAAATTTTCGTTTTTTTTAAGTACAACTTTAAATGAGTATAACTTTTATACAAATAAAGATAAAGTAATTTAATAAATTCTATTTGAAGGTCTATAAATTAAGCTTTAAAATGAGACTTTGTAACGCTAATTTTGTAGAATTTTAAATATCTCGACTTCTAATTATTATATTAAAGTTTAGTAAACGCATTTTCTTTACTTTTATTTAAGGAATAAATTTTATAAAAAAAAAATAAAAAAAATTGTTTATCTCTTTTAGTTTACGAACTAGAGCCTTATAAACAACTAAATTATTTATAACAATTTTTTTTTCTACTCGGGTCGAAATTGCACCACCAAATTCGTGATCAGCAGCCAAAGTACATAAAAAAAATGTGGTGAAGTATTTTCAATGGGAAATAAGCCACAATTTTACCAAAAAAAATAAATTTATTAACGTTTCGACGCCCAAGTCGGGTTTCGTTGTCAAAATACAAAATAATACTAATATTTATTTCCCATTAAAAATACTTCACTATAAAAATGCCACAAGGAAATAGCTTCAGAACAACATTAAAAAAATGTGGGTGGACCCATCAGAATTTAAAAGCTACAGTGACCCGTATTTGGGGCCAGCTAAGTCACTGTGGTAACTTAAATTGCTTAATGAGAATATTTATATATCATATTTTATTGAGCGTTTACTATTTTTTGATCTTCACTTGATAATTTTGGTTTTTTTAGTTTTTTGTGTGTAACAACTAGAGATAAAATCGAATCACAATAAATCATGTAGCAAGAACAAAGAATCTGTCCACAAACATATCATTGCAGTGATCAAACTTCATGAATTTGGTTTTGAATTAGTGCTTCGTTCATTTTATTTCTTAGGTTAAACTCAGAGCGATTTTTAGTTGCAATACATTTTCAAAATGAAAAATCTTTGCAAGAAATGTTTTTTGTCGAATTAAATTTTTTAGCAAAAAGCTACACTCGCGATCATAAAAACGTGTCACTCGATGAGTTATTTAAGTTAGATGTCTCGAATTTTCTAAACCTGTTGTCCGATTTGAGTGATTTTTTAGTATTATATAGCCTTATTCTTTAGCAATAAAGCTATAATAATATTGTTGCTACACCGGTAAATTTTCATTGTATACCGGGTGAAACAATCATACTGTGTTTATTCCTAAAAGTTCGGAACACCCTGTGAAATGTTTTAGCATAGATAAAATATTGAAATTAAAACTCAATAATTGTAGCATTAGGCTCTCTTAACATTTTACTTTTTGATTTATTTGTTTATGTGTGACAAAAAAAAAGTTAAGCACGTTAATAACTAGCCATGTTCTCCATCAATATAGGGTGTTTCTAAATAAGTACGACAAACTTTAAGGGTTAATTCTGTATGAAAAATAATGGCAGTTTGCTTTATAAACATAGGTCCGGAAATGCTTCGTTTTCGAGATACGGGATGTTGAAATTTTTCTTACAAACTGACGATTTATTTATTGCTCTAAAACCAATAGAGATATACAAATGAAATTTGGTAGGTTTTAAGAGGCAGTTATTGTGTATTTTTTGACATACAATTAATAATTATATATTCACCATTGGCGTGCATACGGATATAAACATTTTAGATACATCCCGTATGCACGCCAATGGTGAATATAAAATTCTTAATTGTATGTCAAAAGATGCGCCATAACTACCTCTTAACATCTACTAAATTTAATTTGCATATCTCAACCGGTTTTAGAGCAATAAATAAATCGTCAATTTGTAAGAAAAAATTTAACATCCCGTATCTCGAAACCGAAGAATTTGCGGCCATACGTTTATAAAGCAAACGGTCATTATTTTTTCATGCAGAATTGCCCCTTAAAGTTTGTCGCACATATTTAGAAACACCCTGTATTGATGAAGAACAGGGTTAGCTGTTAAGGTGCCTAACTTTTTTTATTATCCAACATAAACAAAGAAATCAAAAAAGAAAATGTTAAGAAAACCTAAGGCTACAATCGAGTTTAAATTTCAATATTTTATCTATGCTAAAACAATACACGGGGTGTTTCGAACTTTGAGGAATAAACACAGTATGATTGTGACACCCTGTATATTATTTTTCTCATGATCATCTTTCAATGCGTCACAGTTTTTCGATTTCTTTCTAACGCATTAAATTGTATGTGACAGAAAAAAAGGCACGTCCGTGATTACAG
This sequence comes from Diabrotica virgifera virgifera, assembly GCF_917563875.1. NCBI lineage: Eukaryota > Metazoa > Arthropoda > Insecta > Coleoptera > Chrysomelidae > Diabrotica > Diabrotica virgifera. The sequence goes on from NC_065449.1 coordinate 207,206,540, forward strand.
ACGTTTACAACATTTATTCTAGTTATTCTAGTTGTCGATAGATGGCGCCATAATAAAAAAAATAATTTTTTTTAATTAGATAATAATATTACAAATATAATCTGTATAATTTATAAGACTATACAAATCAAAGAAAATACCATTTTATAAATGCAAGAAACACATTTGATTTGTTTTTATTCCAAATTGAAAATAAAATGTGACAACTGTCAGATTTAACTAAAACGTCATGTTAGAATAAATGTCATAAATGTGTATTATCACGGACTTACCCTTTTTCCTATCATTTGTTACGCACTGAAAAATGCTCATGAAAAGGACAATACAATGACAATTTACCTGTCTAGCAACAATATTATTATGGCGATATTGTTAAAGAATAGGGCTATAACATACTAAAAAAATCACTCAAATCGGACAACAGGTTTAGAAAATTCGAGACATCTAACTTGAATAATTCATCGAGTAACCCGCTTTTTATAATCGCAAGTGTATTTTATTAGACTAAATTTTCGCATAAATGTTCTAGTTACATAATTTTTGTAGGAAAAACTTTTTTTGTTTGGCCTTTATAGAATTCTATAATTTATAGAATGCCTTATTAAGAAACATTTACCAACCTGTAAAGAGAAACAGAGATCCTCAGGCGTGTATCCCTCTTTCAGTAAACTTTTTGTCTTTGATTCCATAAACGACAAAATTCCTGAAAAACTAACATCCATACCTTTAACACAATAAGGCAATAGAACATATTTAGATCCTTTTTTAGCCATTTGTTCAATATTATAGCCTGGGCTAGGATCATTAGAAATCTTCAATACTCTTGCAAATCGGTCTAAGCAGTTACCAACAGCTATATCAATAGTTTCTCCAAAAATTCTATACCTTTTTCTTGCGTAAGCTATGATTTGAGTATTACCACCACTAACATAGAGGACAGTGGGATTACTGGCTCCAGTTATTAGTCTACCCATCTCGATATCTAATAATCAATTAAGAAAATAATATACTACATATGTATAGGATCAGAGATGTAAATCATGACGTTTTCATGTGCGCGTAAATTTTGAAAAGGCCTTTGATAAAGTTCGCCATGAAAAAATGCTACATATTCTCAAAACTTCCGGTCGGGACGGTAGGGAAATTAGAATAATCGCAAATTTGTATTGGGACCAGGCTGCATGTGTTAGGGTTGGGAATCAGTGCTCTGAAGAAGTAAAAATCAAGCGTGGAGTTCGACAAGGCTGTATATTGTCACCAATGCTGTTTAATCTTCACGCTGAAACAATCTTAAATGAAATAATGTTGGAAAACGCAAAAGAGGGCATACTCATTAATGGCGTGCTTATGAACAATATCAGATACGCAGATGACATCTTGTTAGTGACAGGATCATTTGAACATCTGCAAGCGTTATTGAATCGAATGGTGGCTTTCTGCGCGATATATGGACTCAAACTCAACGCAAGAAAAACAAAGTTTATGGTTTATGGTTATTAGTAAACAGACAGCCGTAAATAATAATAACTATAACGTAACAATTGGTGATGACTCAATTGAACGAGTAAGTAATCTTGTATATCTGGGTACTCATATTAATGAAAGCTGGAACCCTAGTACAGAAATAAAAAGTAGAATTGTCAATGCAAGAACAAGTTTTATGAAATTTAAGAAAATCCTGTGCAGTCATGATCTAAATTTGGAACTTCGCATAAGAATGGTTCGATGTTATATATTCCCAGTACTGCTTTACGGGGTTGAAGCATGGACCCTGATAGAATCGCTTTTAAAAACCCTAGAAGCATTTGAGATGTCGGTCTACCGCCGTATTCTGAAGATCAGCTGGGTAGAAAGAGTCACAAACGAAAGGGTTTTGCAACGTTTGAATAAAAGTTGCGAAGTAGTGAACACGGTTAAGAGGCGCAAATTGGAATACTTTGGCCATGTAATGAGTCACCCAGAAAAATATGACATACTTCACATTGTCATGCAAGGTAAAATAATGGAAAAAAGAAGTGTGGGCCGCCGTACAACTTCTTGGCTTAAAAACCTACGCCAATGGTTTGGAAAAACTAGCACTGAATTCTTTCGTGCGGCTGTAAATAAGACAATGATTGTTAATATGCTGGGCAACATGAGAGCCAACGATCGACAAGCGGTCTCGGCTCCTTAAGAAGAAGTATAGGATTAGGACTACAAGCACAAGCAATGAATGTACAAGAACAAGCGACGAATGTATAAAGGCCTGGTTTGTCTGCCAGATCGGTCCGAAATATTTCGGCGGTATAGCATGAAACAGTACGATACCGTTTCCATGAAACCCAATATATGTGAAATAAATAAGAACGGTTTGTATAAAAGATCGAAACGAAATTTCGCAAAGGTGTACGATTGTTCGTGAACGACAGTTAGTTTCAATCAAACGCGTTTTGATTTCAACGATTTAAGAACGGCACATATTTACAGAAAATTTGTACTTCTTTAAATAAAATTTTGTATTTTTTTATACAGACTACCTTAAATGTCTTAACATTTCCGGAACCGTGCTATAAAAACTTACGCTGCAGACCGTGCGGGGCAACTATGGTACCCCACTAAAATACTTTAATAATTCATTTAAATTGTACATTATTGTTTGGAAAGTTATATAATAAAGCACTAGTAACTGAAATAATTTGTTTTTATTATTAAAAAGATTTACGTTTTTTTATTTTTACCTGTAATTACAATTTGATCTAATTCATCATTTTTACAGTCAAGGCATAAAAATGTTTTACTTTCTTCTCGATGTATGCAAATGGGATTTCTGCATGTACTACATGATATTTTGGTCTTTCTATCACGTGCCCTGGCACAAAAGCTGCATCTTCGACTTGTATATTGTTGAATGTCTCTGGCAGGGGTTTCTGGCACTGTGTGCCCCGAGGAGTTAATTTCAATTTTAGTATAAAATTTAAATTATATTTTATAATTTTTATAAAAAAACGATTTAATAATATGTTTTCTAAGATTACCTGGAAGGATAAAAAAAAATAAAAATTTTTTGAAAAGTTATAAAGACAAAACCGCATCTGGGGTACCTAAGATGCCCCGCACGGCCACGGAAAGTAAAATATCACGGCCACGGAAAATATCATAAATTAGAGTTATCTACACTAGAGGTTGAAATATTAATAGAAAAAGTTAAAGAAACTCCTCCGTTGTATACAAAGAAACTAAAAATGTAAGAACTCAGGTATAACAGAACAATATCGCAGACGCATCACCGTCATCCTGTTCTTCTTCTACGAGCGTAGCAATAAACAAAGTCATGTCTGCAACCATTATTTTTAGGACGAGTTTCTTTTAAATACATAAAATTGACACTGAAAGTTATATCGCAACGAAATTACTGCATGTATACAGACAGACGAAACTTCTGAACGGATTAATTCCCTGAGATAGAGCGATATTTTTCGTGCTATATCAACGAAATATTTCGGGCCGATCGATCTGGTCAGACAAACCAGGCCTTAACTGATAGATCTTGAAACGCTTCCCTGTTGAGTCTACTCCTACTCATGGCTTTGGCAAGATCATACGCTGCTGTTTAGTGAGTGTAGTATTAACTGCATTAATAAAATACAGTACATTCAGTTAGATGTACTGTATTATTACAAAAATAAACTCTGGGATGCTAGCATCTCACCTAACAAATGTAATAAAGTTAAAACTTGTTGAACGAGAGTTTGTTAGCCATAATCTTCCCCTCTGATTAGACGGTTGGAGGATCATTGACTACTACATTTCCATAATTGGTTTTTCCTTTTCTGTACTTGGCTTTTCCTTCTTTTTTATTTATTTATATTTTTTTCTGTATCATTGCTTTCATCTAGTATTTATAGTTAATTATGGATTTCTCATTTCGACTTCTCTAGTATACATGTGGATTTCTTGTATTTGTGTTTAAAATATGTATTAGTTATTGTCATATTGTTTAAAGTGCAAAATTCCAGCAATCTCCTTTTGTATTGTTATTTCTGGTCATTTCTCCAAATGGTCCTATAAGTCTAATGACCAGATAACAGCGAAACTACAGGGTAATAGTCCATGGTGCTTAATGTATGCTGATGATGTCGTGTTAGTAGGAAATAGTGAAAGAGACAAAACAAAAACTGGAACAGTGGAGACAAGCTCTGGAGGAAAAAGGTTTAAAACTTAGTAGGACAAAGACAGAGTATTTGCAATGTTCATTTAAAGATGGAGTTACTACAAATAACATGGTATCTTTAGATGGTGAACTGATTGTAAAAAGCAATAGTTTTAAGTACCTGGGATCGATATTACAGAGTAACGGAGAAATAGATGGAGATGCATGCAGTAGAATTGTGACGCATGTGCGTCACACAGATTAAATTAAGTTGTGAACGATTTTAATCATTTAAAAGAAGTGCGAAACACGGTGGTCCAAGAAATACAAGGTAATTAGGGTTTTTCGAAAAAATTTCATTGAAATTGTACAGTCCTTGTAAACCCTATCCGTTGAAGGAAATTTGGCCACTAGAAAAACATCTTATCAGTTGCATTCTGCGGCATGCAAGTCAGGATTTATCGTCGCTGTCATTTTGATTCAAAATATTCTGAATATCTAGGCCTATAGTCAACCGCCTACAATCTGCGCAAACTAATGTTTTAAAGGTAGCGGAACATATTCGTCAAATCATGGATATTTTTAAAAACACAGACAGAACGCAGAGAACATAACAAACACTTTATTGCATGAAGCCAATAAGATAGCTGAAGAATGCGGTTTTGAATTATCTACCCCTAGAACTGTAAACAAGCAACAGCATAGAAGCAATCAACCAGCTGATACGTCTAGTGAATATTGGAGGCGATCCATGATTCTTCCGTATCTGGCTTCTATCATATCTTCTCTAGAGATACAGTTTTCCGAAGAAAATACGCCAGCCTTCGCTCTGAGTCTTCTGCATCTTAAGCATTTTTCAAAAATCGATTTAAATTGCCTTAAATTAGAACTGACACAAGCCTTAAACCACTATGAAATAGATGGAATAGATGCAGAGCTAGAAGTATGGGTAGAACATTGGAATAAAAACGCCTTAATAATGAGTTAGACAACTTCAACACCCTTGAAATTTTTGAGGTCGTTCGGCAGTCTTATTCGAAAAATAAAAACATGGTTGCGGAGTACAATGGTCGAAGATCGCCTTAATGGGCGGAAATGGGCTTAATGAGCATTCATCGGAAACAAATATTACCAAAAAAGAAATAGTTTATAGAGAAAAAGACAATTTATCTGGCTTCACAAATCGAAGGCTTATCCAGGAGGAAATAAACTTGTTTTTGCATCACGTTTTTGTAAAAAGCAATAAAAAAGTTTTTAAATATTTAAAATATATTTAGTTTGCTTCATTTTTGTATGAAGGCGTTGAGTTATAATTTTGGCTCTAAAAACGTTATTTTCAAAACTTTTCTGAGGGAAACCCTATCCCCTCTCCCCCCTCAGTGAAGACTCTCAATTTACGTCTATATCTATTATTGCTTATCTAACAATTTTTTTATGTCTCAAATCTGCCGTCCCCTAGTTTTGATCCTGCGGACGCCCATGTATTAAAGTATGATTATTTTCCATTTTTACTGTTCCTTGTCCTTTTTTCTTGATCTCTGATATTGCTATTATACTTAATTCTGCTGCCTCAAACTCCTCTAAGTACTATAGTTTTATTTCTATACAATATTCATGCTCTTAATGTACAATTTTCCAACTGATACTTATATGTCTAGATGTTTAATTTAGATTATTGTCTAGATGTTTAATTTATTTGCACCTGTTGTCATAGCTATAAGTTTTGCCTTTATCATATTTCTTGTGTTTGTGCCACAAACTGGCTCTGTTTTTCCAACTTCCATTTCTTCTCCACTCTACTCTACTCTACTGTCAACTATGATATTTTTAAAACCTACTTTTACTGTTTCACTATTTTTCCTGAGTTCTTTATATTTTTCAGTTATGTCTTGTCTCAATTCTGTTTCTTTGTTTATTAGATCATCATTTATGGATACCTTTTCAGCCGACTCTTTTTGCATAGGTATTTATCGATGGCTTAGTGTGAAAACCTCGTATCTCATTAAATTATAATTTTACAGGAGAGGCAAAAAACTGATATTCTGCATTTATAATCTAAAAACAAAAACTACTGTTACGTATTTTAATTTGAGCACATTGAGACAAATATCTTATCTTGGCCCAGAGCTGAAAGTGTTAAATATTGCTATTAAATGGGAAATACAAATATTAACTATGAAAAACACGTAAATATCCTTGCAGTATATAGAGCCTTTGCCCAAGTAACTATGATAACCTCGTATATCTTGATATACGTGTTTTTCATCTAAAATGAGGTTGTGTTGATGATTATTTACGAGGTTTTCATTTTTCATAGCTTATTGCACACCTCCAAATACTAGGTTGATACAGTACAAATCTTTTGATTTAAGGTTTATAAAATGTTTCTATATGCCGGACTACCTTTTGTTGTTCACAAAAAAACATTTCTCCAAGTCGAATTTCTTAAACAAACACTCCAAATTAAGTAAAAAATTCTTGGTTATAAATATACGTGGTATTCACACTAAATCAAGAGAGCAATTGATATACGTGGTATCTTTTTTCGGCTGTAGAAAATAGTCTGGTGTATTTGGATTTTTTCTAACAGTTGTAAATCGTGAGATACAAGGTTTTCAAACTAAAACCACCAAAATGTCATTTTCGAAAAAAAAAATGAGATACAAGGTTTTCACACTAAGACATCGTTATATCTTTTTACACTTGATCTCTTATTTGGAAACCAATTAAAAAAAGAGATAATAAAACATATAAACTAAGAAACAAAGAAATGGCAAAGATAAATATTTGAGAAAAAAGTAAATGAAAAGCTTGGAACAATAAAAGAAACAGAAACCAATAATGATATAGACAACCTAAGGAACAACTATTGGATACTACTAAGGAAGTATATGAACATGGAACAAGTAAAAAAGACTCAACAAAGAAACCAAAAGGTATTCGACAGAATGCTGAAATTAGAACACAAAAAAAACATGAAATATACAGCATTAAAGATAAAAATGGGGAATTAATAATACAGGAGCTATTCCGACAAAAACTTGATGAGAACATTGAACTAAACGTTCCACTCAAGACACCACAGAACATTGATGAAGCCGTCGCAAATCTAACAAAAGGAATTCAAACAGCAGCCTGGCACGCAACTCCCAATGTTACCGATAATAAATCCAAAGGTGACAATCCAATTATTGTAAAAGAAAAAATCATAGAGAAACGAAGACTTCGTAAAAAGTGGCAAAACAATAGAACTGAAATCAATAAAAGGAATTATAACAGAGCAGCATCTGAATTAAAAAGACAACTACTCACAATAAGGAATCAGAACGTACAAGAGTACCTCGAAAACTAGCACCTACGGAAGCAACAGATTTTTCTCTATGGCGTGCTACACGGAAAATGAAAAGACCAATACAACAAATACCTCCGCTTAGAGACTCTGCGGGAACATGGGTCAGAAGTAATAATGAAAAGGCAAAGGCCTTTGCTGAACACCTAAGCAACATCTTTAAACCTTACAACATGGACCAAAACGACGAAGATAATAATGAAATTTAAAATTTTCTTGATATACCTTTTCAAATGGATCTCCCAAACAAAAAATTTAAACCTAAAAAAATCCGAATGGTAATAATGGATGAAATCAATCCAAAAAAGGCTCCTGGATATGACCTCGTCACTGGAAAAATCCTGCAAAACGTAACTAAGAAAACAATCATGGCAATAACACATATATTTAATGCAATACTTACGTATGCACATTTTTCCAATCAGTGGAAAGTAGCAGAGATCATAATGTTACAAAAACCAGGAAAAGACCCCAAAGAACTGAACTCATATAGACCCATTAGTCTCTTACCTATTTATCTAAGCTATTTGAAAAAAATGTTTCTACATCGATTAGAACCAATAATAGAAGAAACAAGATTAATTCCAAAACATCAATTTGGTTTTCATAGCAAATATGGAACAATAGAGCAAACACATCGTATAGTCAAACAAATCATCAATGATCTAGAAAACAAGAGGTACTGTAGTGCAGCTTTTCTAGATATCAGCCAAGCATTCGACAAAGTGTGGCATACAGGACTTCTCCATAAGCTGAAGAAAAATCTTCTGTATCAATATTATTTAATTATAAAATCGTATCTGACAGATCGCTTTTCATTAGTAAAACAACAAGATGCTCGCTCAGAACTATTTAAAATAAAATCCCGTGTCCCACAAGGTAGTGTACTTGGTCCCTTACTATACCTGTTATTTACTGCTGACCTACCTACAACTAGATTGACAACAGTCGCAACATTCGCAGATGACACAGGTATTATCGCATCTCACACAGACCCCCAAAGAGCTTCGCATAACTTACAAGCCCACTTAAATAAAATAGAAAAATGGTTAAAAAAATGGAAACTAAAAGCTAATGAAACAAAATCGACCCACATGACATTTACCATGCGAAGAGAGAGCTGTCCACCAGTATACATAAACAACAAACAATTATTACAAGTAGATACAACCAAATACCTGGGCATACATCTAGATAAAAGACTAACATGGAGAAAACACATCTTCACCAAAAGAAAGCAACTTGGACTCAAACTTCAACAAATGTACTGGATTCTGGGTAGACATTCAAGACTGTCAATTGAAAATAAATTAGTGGTAAACAAAGCCATACTTAAACCCATATGGACCTATGGCATACAGCTATGGGGCTCAGCCAGCAACTCTAACTTGCAAATCATACAACGTTTTCAAAATAAGGCATTAAGAACCATAGTAAACGCTCCATGGTACATCCCCAACGCAATAATAGAGAGAGACCTGAAAGTTCCCAGCATCAAAGAAGAAATCAGCAAATACAGTGAAAAGTATGAAGAAAGACTTGTACGCATCCAAATGATTTCGCGAGTGAATTATTAAACACGGAGGGTGAAGTTCGCAGACTTAAGCGTTATAAACCAACTGACTTACCAAATAGATTTTAGATAAATTAGAACTATTTTAAGTTTTACCTTATTTTACTAGTAGTACGATCTATACATTTGTTGATAATTTAGAAAGGAAAGTTTTCATTGGAATTCTTACCTACATGTCATAGCCTAAGAAAGTCATAACTTAACTGATTGTTCCTAACGGAACAGATTGTTAAATAAATTGGAGTAATAAAAAAAAATAATACAAACAAAACAAATAGTGTTAAAAGATAGAAAGAGCACTTTGAAAAACTATATAAATTAGGTAGATGACATTAACGAAGAACAAAATAATGTAGGTGTAATTATTTTTATTAAAACCTCGGCTGTGTTTAGAGATGTTCTAAACTTGCGTTGGCTGCATTATGAGGCATATATTTCCCCTAGTGAACCTTTGTCACAGTGCATTATGTTATGACGTAGGCAACTGGTTATGTACCTACCAAGTGGAGTACAAGATGTTAATTTCACTGAATGAGATGCCAGCTACATGTACGAGCTAGAAAAATATTCAAATATGTTTTAAGACTCAACAAAAACCATATTTTGCATGACAATCAGTTGTTTAAATTAAAGGATACGTCCTATACAGTGGTTTACTCCAAGAAGTGGCTTGTTCCATAACTGAGCTACAGTCCTTGCCACAACAGCAACGGTGGCTAAAGGAGCTCCCATTCCAGGACCTTTTGTGTAACAAATGACATCTATATCTTCAGGCTTTAATTGTGATTCCTGTAAAGCTTCCTTTAATACCACTAAAACGTTTTCCCTGTGGTGTTGTGCTGTCTCCTTAGGTAAAAAACCCTCACCCGGTGGTGTAATATAGGTTCTTCTACAATTTGAAAGTACTTTGCCATCCTTAATTATCCCAATACCTAATTTATTTGCACTTCCTTCGAAACCTAATGCTACAACCATGATATTCTCTATAAATTATACAAATTGCAAATTTAAATCACTTTCACCTTTCAGGACATAACCACATAACCTCACAAAAACATATATTTATTTATTTTGAAGTCTTTTCTGTGGTCTTTTCAACCGCAACACACATTGCACAAAACACACTTGGAGCTACAGACCGAGCGCGTCTTGTAAATTGCACGGCTTCGCGCAATCGTACTTAATACACGTCAGGTGTTTAAAAATTTGATATTATGTGGTGTGAATTTTTAAAACTTTTAAGTGTGGTTTTTGACCGTTGTGAAAAATTATTTATTTAGTTTTGTGTTTATAATTTAAACTCTTGTTTTATTTTTAAAGTGTTATTTTTGTTGTAAGTAGAAAATGACACGTTGTCGTTGTACTAAGTGTAACATAAACTTTTCGAAATCTACTAACTTGACGGCACATGTTAAAAAAAACATCCAAGTGATATCATATTTTATACAGAGTGTTTGGTAAAGAATGGGCCATAACTTAACCGTAGATTTCTAAGCTTAAAATAGGTGGATTTAAGCTAACTTACCTTAGCATAAAAGTTGATAATAACCGAAATACAGGGTGTCAAAATTAAACTTTTATTTTATTTATTCTTGAATATTTCCCGAAAGGCATGCGATAACAACACGAAATTTGGTAAGCGGGGGTTTTTTGGGATGAGAAATCTAAATTCGCCACCGAAACTGATGTATTACCACGTATTACCCAGAGGGCGCCACATATACGTCTTTCATCAGCGCTCATTTAATACGTTCAACTTTTATATCCCCTACTTTTTGAATAAAAACTTTTGTTCTCTCAATATTTTTACTTAAAAAAGGTATACTACATTCATCTCAATAATAAACTCAACTACTGTTTTCTCATTTTAAATCTGCGATACAACATAATTTTTGCATAATATCATTGTAGCTAGACCCGAAAAATAAACATGAAACCATATAATAATTGTGACAGTTCTCATATTTATGTCATTGCATCGCAAATTCCATTTCAAGAAATTTGCGATACATTTTTGTAAATTTTTATGATTTTAAGTTATTTTTCGGGTGTAACTACAATGATATTACTTATGCAAAAAATTATGTTGTCTCTCAGATTTAAAATGCGTTTATCTCGATAACGGTCGAGTTTAGCGAGATGAATGTAGTATACCTTTTTTACAGATGGCGTAGCTACTTTTGCTATAACTACTCAACGCTTAGTTACTCTACCTACCTACATACAATTTGTATTATTTTATCAAAAAAACAAGCATTTACTCTGCAAATTGTATATTTTGCTGACGTCGAGGACGTCATATCTCTAAATTGGGACACCCTGTATACATTATTATTGTATGTCAAAAAGGACAATTTGAAATACTAATCGGCGGGTCTGAGCATTTTTCAAAAAAACAATTGAGATAATTGACTCTCTGTATTTAAATTTGGTAAATTATAACTTCGCACGACCACGCAACTCGAAACACAAGTACGCAAATACGGTTGCGTGAAGCGTGGCTCGAAGCCGTGCAATTTACGAGACTCGCTCGGTCTGTAGATCCTTGTACAAAACACTTCACTTTCCGAACAGAACCGTAATAGCTTTTTAGACGAATTTATAGAAACAATAAATCTGATAGGATATATCAAGGGTGGCCAAAATGTGGCTCGCGAGCCTCCTTGAAGGATTATTTGTGGCTCATTGAAGGATTATATTTGTGGCTCTCAATAAATGTACCTGAATTACTTTTAATTTTTGTGTTTTAAGAGGCTATCCTAGTGTAAAAGTTAGAAATTCATATACTTTTTGGGAATTTTTAAAATAAAAAGTACTGTACCAATTATTTAGAAAATTTGCGTGAGCATTTACTATAAAAAGAAGTACATGTAAAACAATTTTTATAACAAAATATTGAAAATTAAACGATTTAAACCTACTGGCACCTCGAAAATAAAACATAGCTCCACTGCTGCAGTGATTGTGACTAATAGAGACTCTGAAACATAAAATTTCAAAGTTATTTTCTATATCATCAACTAGGGGTTTTTTGATCGGATAAAAAATGTCAATTTGGCGGTTTTTGAAACTGAAAATGTTTTAGCTAATTTAAATAAAATTCAACACTGCGCCATTTTTCCAAATTTTAATATTTTTTTTTTCAAAAATCCTAGTTGATGGTATAGGAAATAACTTATATTTCAATAACCACTTTGAAATTTTATGTTTCAGGGTCTCTATTAGTTCCAATCACTGCAGCAGTGGGGCCATGTTTTTATTTTCACGGTGCCAGTAGATGGGACATAAATCGTGTAATTTTCATAATTTTTTTATGAAAATTGTTCTACATGTACTTCTTTTTATAATAAATGCCCATGTAAATTTTCAAAACAATTGGTATAGTACTTTTTACTTTAGAAATTCCCAAAAAAGTATATGAATTTCGTACTTTTACACTAGGATAGCCCCTTAAAATGTCTTAAATTACTGGCAACAAATATAAAAGACTATAAAATCACGACTTAAACAAGGAGACCCCTTATCACCGTTGCTATTCAATTTGGCCTTAGAATATGTAATAAGTAAAATATCATCTGAGCTGGCATGACAGGCGCATTTGCGAATCGAGGATCAAAACTATTGTTGGCTGTAACGTCCCTGGTTTTACGGCCGTCAGCCTGGTGCCTGTATTGTTGGTCGCGGTAACAGATTCTTTCCGTGTAAAAGGAGGTGTTTTTCGTCGGCGGCTGAGAATGGAAATGTTTATGACACGCGATAGGAGCAGGTGCATTTTGTAGGATAGTAAAAGGGATTTATGATTTCGTTTGTTGGGTGTTGAAACTTCTAAGAGACGAGAGAAAAACAGATTCGAGGATTTTATGGCAGTGTTATTTTGTTCTTTGGGGAGTGCGCTGCGAAGAACGGTCAAAATAAAAGACGATTGGAATGTTTTGTTTTGCTCGGCGTGTGTGTAAGCGAACGAAGGGTAATTTTTTTTCTTGTTACGGATTAATTCCTTGAGGAAAGGGGTGCGATCGGAACTACTAGTGATCTGCGAAAAAAAATACGAATTCGCGTAATACCGTACTAACTATGTCCGAAGTTGTCGTCTAGAGTGTAGACTTGGAACACTAAATGGCGGATTAGCTGGGACCCGGGAGCAGTAAGACAGTGGCGGATACTAGAGGTGGTGTCTCATCGCCATCGCAGAGGACGTCAACCAGTTCGTGTGTTTGCTGAGACTTCGGAAGTCGTAGATTTAAGGTAATTGACTTTTCTTATTTCTTAGTAGGACCTTAGAACATTATAGACGTTTCGATACAATGGTGGCAGCGGTGGGATAGATTAGTTATTAGTTGTCGTGGACATTGGGCTGTCTACTCGGGGTATAGGTGTGACGAGAACCAAGCGAAAGGCACGGTGCCGACGGGTGTAAGACTGGGGTTTTGTTTTGCCTCTAAAAACCATGGCGGAAGTTGGTGACGAGGTAGATAGATTGAAACAAGAGTTAGAAAAGGCGAGAGAGGAAGTATGCAAGTTACAAGATGAGAGACAGAGAGTCGCCCAAAATGAACTAAACTATTTGAGAAAGGAGATGGAAGAACTGAGAATGGCCGGAAGTAGGAGGGCGGAAATGATAGGTGCTAGAGAGGTAAAAGAATGGTGTGGAAGCGAAGGAGAGATGGGTGTAGAGGAGTTTGTTGAGAGAGTAGAGATGTTGCAGCAAATTAATGGGTGGACTGAGCAGAACACAGCTGATTTGGTGAGACGAAGGATGATTGGCGAGGCGGCGGAATTTTTGCGAAATGCGACGAGTGAGAAGCAAGAGGGATGGACATGGAAGGAGATAAAAGGACTGCTATTGCAGCGGTTTGGGGTGAAGAAAGACAGAGTGGATGAAATGGTGAAACTAATGAACATCCGACGGAAGGAGGGGGAAAATTATCGGAGATTCGCTGATAGGTGTAGGACAGCGGCGCGCTATGTTGTGAAAGAATATGAGAAAGAAGAAGAAAAGAAAGTAGCGAATGAGATTCGAGAGGAAATGATCTTGGGAGTATTCATGGAGGGTTTAAATAGCGAGGTACGACGTGTGGTGAAGGCTAGGAAGGGAGTAAATACCCTGACGGCAGTATTAAATATGTTGAAGGACATAGGAGAGGAAGGTGACCGGAAAAGAGTAAGGAAGGTGAGGAAGGAACTAGAGGAAGAAGAAGCAAACAGCAGCGATTCTGAGAAGAGCTTTGCGACGGTAGCAAGCAATAGCAGCGAGCGAAGAGGAATTCGGCGGATAGAAGGTGAGAAGAAGGAAGGATTTGTAAAGATGGACCGTGCAGAGGTTATAGTAGCGGCCGGAAGTAAATGGCATGATAGGGCGAATCCGGCTGGAGAAGTGCAAGGAGAGCGGCAGAGATCACTGCGCAGGGTACCGTATACCCCATGTAGGAGGTGTGGACAGGTTGGTCACTGGACACGGGAGTGCACGATACATCTGGGCAACCAGAAGAGTGGGGATTCACGTTGGAAACCGGAAGAACGAACACGGTTGGGGAAAAGGGCGAGCAACGAAGAATGCTTTCAGTGTGGGCGACCGGGCCATTTTATAAACACATGTCCACAGACCATATGCGATAATTGTGGATATGGCGGTCACGTGTGGAGACAGTGCCAAAATACTGGAACATCCGCGAGGAGGGGTTCATTTTCGCGGCGACAACGGTCATGGGAATCAGATAAGTCAGACAGGGAGGTGGAAGATTATGCGAGCCTAGCCGGAAGACGAGCTGAAAGCCGTAGCGTTTCCCCAAACTAGGTGGCCCTCCAGGTTCCCCTAGCTTGGAGATGGCCCAGAAAACTGGAGGGGGATATATTGGGAAAGCGACCGTAACCGCAGGGGGAGTAACATCCTTGATAATTACGGCCGATTTTCAAGGGGCTAATAGAAAAGTTTTAGTGGATACGGGAGCCGATGTAACCTTACTGCGAGAAGCTGTGGAGGGTGTACCAGTCATCACCGGCCGAAGCGAGACCATTACGGGGGTGACGGGGGTATGTCAACGCATCCAGGGTAAGCAGAAGCTAAACGTAACCATCGGTGATACCGCAGCCATACATGAGGTATGGATAGTCGATGTGGACTGTGGAGCTGAAGGTATATTGGGACTCGATCTGATGAAACGACTTGGACTGGTAATCGACGTTAATAGAAATGAATTGCGGACGAAGCAGGCCATGATACCTGTTATACGGAAAGTCACTCACGAGATACTGGGAGATAAAAGGAGAAAAGTAACATTTGATTTACAGCGAAACGAAATCAAGGAGTATCATGTGGAGACAACAATGAAAAAGCTAGGAAATAGCGGTAGTGGGGGTAACCGTAAGGAAACTTCTGCTCGGCGAACATTAGTGATCGCAGCGGATAGTCATGGACGCTTTCTGAAACCACTTCTTCAGCGATGGATTGGAGATGAATGGGAAATCGAGGAAATGGTTTGGCCAGGTCATGGCACTGTAGATATTATTAATGGGGTACAGCAACGGACGAGTACACTTGGAACTAATGATTGTCTCGTTTTGCTAACGGGCACCAACGATATTCGGCGGAAACAACAAGAGCAAGCAAATGATGCAAGAGCGAGGTTATTTGTGAAGACAGAAAAACCTAAGATTATTCTCTGCAATCTACCAAAACGATTCGACGTAGTATCAAGTTCTACTGTTGTTGAAGACGTCCGTCAACATAATTTGGACTTGTTAATGGTGATGCAGATACATATGAATGTAGATCTGGTCGATATATACAGCGGCACAAGGAGAAGCGATTATACCAAGCAGGGATTCCATTTTAACCTTAAGGGAAAGATTAAGTTAGCAGAAAGGATTCGAGAGGTCTTGCAACCCGACAAGAGATGCTGTGAGATGCAAGCATTGACAGAATATGTAATGCGGGATAAATATTGGGAAGTAATCAAAGAAGTGATGGAAGAAAATGCACAGCAGCGTACAGCGAGCAAAAGCAAAACGAATAGGGAGCGAAAGAAAACGATAAAGCGTACATCTGATGAAAGTGGGATACGTGGTGGAATAGAATTGAAGAATCGCTTTAAGTTATTTGAGGCAGAGGAGGAAAATATCCCCATTATTTTGCACCAAAGCGAAGAGCATAGAGAGAACCAGAAGAAACATGTCGAGTTTATACGGGATTATTTCAAAAAAATACGTTCTCACCTAAACAACGAGCATAGAAAGAACCAAAAGAAACATGTCGCGTTTGTACGGGAATATTTCAAAGAAACAAGGAAAAATGGAAGGAGCAAGGGAGACGAATTTGTGTGTTTGCAGAGGATTCAGATTCAGGGAGATCATATGGATGAAGGAGAGTATTTTAAAGTAATAGATGGCGAGATTCAGCGGGCACCAAAGGATCGGCGAATAAGAGCAATTTGCGGCGGAGTCTGTCAGAAAAATTGGGAGCCAGCTGAAGTGGTACTAAAAAGTAGGGCCCACCTGCCAGCCTGGAGCGAAACTATACTAAAAGCCAAAATTAGAGGAACGAACCAACCGGAGGAAATAATTGTCGAGCAGTTTGGACACCTACCATCAGGTGTTAGAGTGAACCGAGTGATGGCAACGCGAATGGGAGATAATGTATGGGTGAAGTTCATAAATTGTAACCAGGAACCCGTGGAGCTAAGTTCGGGAAGAGTCGTAGGAAAGACGGCAATAATCGCTCGAGATAATACGAAGATGGTGAGACAGGTGAGAGCTGAATCTCAAGGGTCCGACTTCACAGAGGAAATTCACAAGAAGTTGGCCCACTTGTCAGTGGGGCAGGAAAAAAATATAGGGGAGATATTGCTTGAATACCGCGATGTGATGGATGCAGAGACGGAGGGGGAATTCTCATGTACTAATCAGGTGCAACATAAGATCGTCACGGGGGATGCTGCCCCGATAGCTAAATCGGCTTATAGAGTACCTTTCCGTTTGCAGGACGAGATGAGACGGCAAATACAGGATCTTCTGGACAAGGGTATAATTGCACCGTCGACTTCACCGTGGGCAGCGCCAGTGGTGTTGGTAAAGAAAAAGGCTATGGAGGGGGAGGAGGCAAAGTACAGGTTTTGTACTGATTTTAGGGGGTTGAACGCGGTGACAAGGGCGGACACCTATCCCCTTCCCAACATAAATGAAACATTGGATCGGTTGGGAAAATGCAAGTGGTACACGACCATTGATTTAGCCAGCGGGTACCATCAGATTGAGATCAGACCAGAGGACCGAGAGAAGACTGGGTTCAATACGATTGATGGACACTATGAATATAACCGGATGGCGTTTGGACTGTCAGGAGCACCAGCAACGTTCCAGAGATTCATTGACGCGGTACTAATGGGAATAAAGGGGACGGAGTGCTATGTTTACTTGGACGACGTAGTGATCTTTGCAGCGGATGAGACGGAACACAATAGGCGGTTGCGAAATGTTTTACAGCGGCTACGTGAAGTAGGTGTTAAAGCGAACCTTAAGAAATGTCAGTTCATGATGAGTGAACTAATATATTTAGGTCATTTAGTCACCAGCGCAGGTGTAAAACCTGACCCACAGAAGGTTGTAGCAATACGCACATATCCGCGGCCGAAGACTGTGCGAGAAGTACGCGCCTTTCTGGGGTTGACGGGATATTATCGGCGATTCATAAAAGGGTATGCGGAAATAGCTAAGCCGCTAACAGAACTAATAAAAGTGGAAACTACGTTTGAGTGGACCCCAACTAGAGTGGAAGCGTTCGACCGACTAAGAGAGAGTTTGTCGAAACACCCCGTATTGCGCTATCCAGATTTTGAACTGCCATTCATTCTAGCGACTGATGCGTCGGGACTAGCTTTGGGTGCGGTTTTGTCACAGCGACTTGAAGGAGAAGAGCATCCGATAGCCTACGCTTCAAGGCAACTCAACACGGCGGAAAGAAACTACTCGGTAACGGAGAAGGAACTTTTAGCGATGGTTTGGGGAATCGGTCAGTTTAGGTGCTACTTATACGGGCGGAGGTTTAGCGTAATCACCGATCATGCGCCGTTACGTTGGACGTTGCAGGTGAAAGATCCGTCGTCTAGACTAGCGAGATGGCAAATGAAACTGGCCGAGTACGAGTATGAGGTAGTGTATAAGCCGGGAAAGAGACACGTAAACGCGGACGCTTTAAGTAGAGCCGTAGCAAATGTTAGGCGCGATGAAGATTACTCAATAGATCGGGAGTGGATCAAAAGAACTCAAGAGTCTGATAACGAGTGCCAGCGTTATGTCAACAGTGGGAGCGAGGAATATCGAAAGGATTTGGACGGCATACTATACAAAGTGACGGACGGTAGGTGGCGAGTCGTAGTACCCGTGAAAATGAGAAATCGGGTGTTGAAGCGGACACATGATGAACCGAGTGCGGGACATTGTGGGGTACAGCGGTCACTTCAGCGGGCGGAGTCACAGTTTTACTGGAAAACCATGCAAAAGGACGTAAGAAAGCATGTTGAGGACTGTAGAGAATGTGGACGGACGAAAAGTGTAAATAGGGTGCCCATTTGTGAACCATACCATACGTCTAGACCTCTCGAAATGGTAGGAATGGATATAGTGGGTCCTTTGCCACAAACGCAGAGAGGTAATAAATATCTCTTGACGTACGTAGACCACTTTACGCGATATGCTGAGGCGATACCCATAAAAGACTTATCGGCCGAAACTGTGGCGCGTGTTTTTGTGAACGAGGTCGTTCTTCGGCATGGAGCGCCGGAGCGGTTACTGACGGATCAAGGGACAAATTTTGTTTCGGAGCTAATGAAAGAAGTTTGTAGACTATTGGGAATCAAGAAGATTCAAACCACGGCGTATCGGCCCCAAGTAAATGGACGGGTGGAGCGATTGCACCGAACACTTATTGGAATGGTGAAGCATTATGTGAACAGTAAGGCACGGGACTGGGACGAACATATAGGACTGGCGCTAATGGCTTACCGGAGTGCGAAACATAATGCTACGGGGTTCACCCCAAATTGGTTAACCTTTGGGAGGGAAGTACATATTCCTTTTGACTGTGACGTGGGACCGAGAATAGATGACCGAGGAGAGTTAAGCTACCCAGCGGAACTGCGAAGGCGACTGGACGAGGCTTATATATTAGCAGCAGAACAAGCGCGGAAACTAGAACAAACTAATGCCGAGAGAATGAATCGGGGAAGGCACGAGAGAAATTTAAAGGAGGGTGATTATGTATATATTCAAAATCCGATCGTGCCCAGCGGAGTCAGTAAGAAGTTTTTCAAACCATGGAGTGGGCCATACAAAATCATAGAAAAACGCGGGGCTGTGAACTACGTGGTAGATAAGGGCGACGGTAAGACCCAAACTTACCACATAGATCGGCTAAAATATTATAAAGCCTGGGAAGATCCAGACGTATCGGAAGAACAAATCGGCAACCAAGCAAAACCTACGTTATCCCTTCCGCGAATAATAGAAGATGGAGTAGAGGAGAGACCCAGGATGACCGACGACGAGGGAAGCGACGAGGAAGGAGAGATTGTATGGGGTTATGCAAGAGAGCCAGAGGTTGACGACGATGACTTAGGGGGTACGGCAGATATTGGAGACGTTCCGGACGAATCGAGAGTGATAGCCCCAAGAACGAGAAGGCCTCCACAGCGATACACTCCAACCTCCGATGGAATTGGCGAGAGTGAGTTCTGGACAGATGACTCCGGTCTCAGTGAAGAACTGCGGGACTTGCAGCAGCTTGCGGACACCAGCAGTGAAGAAGAGCAGATGGTAGCGGCAGAAGTA
The DNA here is from genome assembly GCF_917563875.1 of Diabrotica virgifera virgifera. Lineage (NCBI taxonomy): Eukaryota > Metazoa > Arthropoda > Insecta > Coleoptera > Chrysomelidae > Diabrotica > Diabrotica virgifera. The sequence continues at coordinate 207,226,412 of NC_065449.1, forward strand.
GGGGAAAGTTCGGGTGACGAGGAAATCCTAGACATAATTAACGAAGCAACCGTGGAGGAACCTGGGTTATCAAGAGGAGGCCGGCCTCAGCGAGAGAGGCGAAAACCCCTTAGATATCGTATAGAGGATTGAAAAGGATTGTCCTTGGGGCAATCTTTTTATGTGGAGGGGAGTGATGTAACGTCCCTGGTTTTACGGCCGTCAGCCTGGTGCCTGTATTGTTGGTCGCGGTAACAGATTCTTTCCGTGTAAAAGGAGGTGTTTTTCGTCGGCGGCTGAGAATGGAAATGTTTATGACACGCGATAGGAGCAGGTGCATTTTGTAGGATAGTAAAAGGGATTTATGATTTCGTTTGTTGGGTGTTGAAACTTCTAAGAGACGAGAGAAAAACAGATTCGAGGATTTTATGGCAGTGTTATTTTGTTCTTTGGGGAGTGCGCTGCGAAGAACGGTCAAAATAAAAGACGATTGGAATGTTTTGTTTTGCTCGGCGTGTGTGTAAGCGAACGAAGGGTAATTTTTTTTCTTGTTACGGATTAATTCCTTGAGGAAAGGGGTGCGATCGGAACTACTAGTGATCTGCGAAAAAAAATACGAATTCGCGTAATACCGTACTAACTATGTCCGAAGTTGTCGTCTAGAGTGTAGACTTGGAACACTAAATGGCGGATTAGCTGGGACCCGGGAGCAGTAAGACAGTGGCGGATACTAGAGGTGGTGTCTCATCGCCATCGCAGAGGACGTCAACCAGTTCGTGTGTTTGGTGAGACTTCGGAAGTCGTAGATTTAAGGTAATTGACTTTTCTTATTTCTTAGTAGGACCTTAGAACATTATAGACGGTTCGATACATTGGCATTTGCTGATGATCTAGGTGCAGTCGCTCAATATACAAGAGACGTGAAAGAGGTGTTTTCACAACTCGAGGAAGAAACAGGTTGTCTGGGCCGTCGAATAAATGAAGAAAAGACGAAATACATTGGTAACCAAAAATCCAAGACCAAGAGTTTGGCAGAATATAACTAATAATGACTACAACTTCGAAGTAGTAAAAGAGTTTAAATATCTAGGGGCGCTAATCACAAATGACAACCACATATAAAAAGAGGTATCAGCAAGAATAGCTGCGTGGAAAATAGCATAATACTCCCTGTCATCACTATTAAGATCTAAGCTGCTACAAAGACAATCTAAATTAAGACTGTATGTCAGTTATCCGCTCAATTGTTACATATGGAAGTGAAACATGGACTCTACATCAGCGGGAAATAAATAAGCTACTGGTGTTTGAAAGGAAAGTTCTCAGAATGATATTTGGCCCTCAAAGAGATGAATTGACAGGAGAGTGGAGAAGTGGTGGAGGAGTGGTCGTTACGACCGTTTGTCGTAACGACCGAAGTCGTAAAGTATGAAATAGGCCTAAGGCTCCAGGCGACAAATTTACGCTAGCAGTAGCCGTAAAACGAACTTAAGGTTCCGCGGACCGGAATAGGAATAACCGAACTGAACTGAACCGACTAGACTTGTGCGTAGTCGGTTCAGTTCGGCTATTCCTATTCCGTTCCGCGGAACATTAAGTTCGTTTTACGGCTAGTGCTAGCGTAAATTTGTCGCCCGTGGAGCCTTATTAGCCTTAGAATCTTCTTTATGGGCCAAACGGAACACAAAAACAACTCTTTTATCTTTAATACGTGTTTTAAATTATGTTTTGTTGTGCATTTATAACATTATTTTCGAATTTAAATTTTTTTGCAAATTCCCTATTGACTATTGTATTTAAATAACGAAACTAATAAGTAATTAACGATAATTATCTTTTCTTTTGTATGTTTAGTTCAAAATAAATGTCTTAACAAACACGAATCTTGTCTCCGACTGAATTTATTACCCGAGGTTATCACAACCAGAAAAATGATTGTGATTAGGTACGCCATAGGAATAAGAGGTGTGGTAGAAAAGAGCAGTCTCTGGCATAGGTTATAGGTACCTAATATTACAATAATTGTTTAAGAGATAGATCATTTAACAAACATGTGATTTTTTTGTTATATTGAGCAATTTAAGGGTACAAAATTACCCTTTTTGATATATTTTTGAAAATAAAGCATTTTTAAGTATTTACTTTCTGACTTACATTTGATCAAATGTTTCTAAATTGTAAAAAACCTCATGTAGATTCTAAAAACATCAATTATGGACGACAAGAAATGAGTCTTGTTGCATTAAAGTTTATTAAATGTGCAGTTTCACATGTTTACTTTTTCAAACTACAAAATTCCATAGCATTAAGGCGGCGCCAGACATGCGGTATTTGGCAAATACTGAACAAGTGCTTGCTAAATATCAAATATTTGAGTGCTCATGAAAGTGTTCGTTAAACGGCAAGCACCTTGGCACATTTTTCGTGTATCGAATCACTGTGGGAACAACAAATATATTCTAAACCAACAAAAAAGGTAGGTACATAACGGTTAGTGATAGACAGATAGATAGATAGATAGAATTTTATTGTTTATAAAAACTTTACAGTTTCATAACAAGAAATTTAGTTCGCTACATGTACATAAATAACTTAGATATAAATAGCATTAAAAAAGTATAAAAATGCAAGTAAGTTCTAGTATACAAACTTATACATATATAGACATACCTATATTACATATTATATTATAAACATACACACCTATACCCACCTACCCGCATACACATACATATACATATTACATATCTAGGAAGAACAAGATAAATATATAAAGAGATTAAGGGAACACGTAACTGCAATATTACTTACATTATAAATTTTAAAATAAATAAATAAATAAAAAAGGAACAAACTTGTGAGTTATTCAGATACTTTTTTTGTAAGTGCTACTAATACTAACATAACGGTTAGTGATACATATCAGCTTCTTATAAATTTAGCCGCTTTTGTCATTAAGTCTGGTGGAAGTTTATTATTAAATAACAGAAAAGAAGCCAAGAATGAGAAGATGGTGGATGGTGTCACTTAATCAAACCACTTTTTAAGCTTTGGTTTGATTTTTGCGAATGGGCTCTAAATGATTCCTTTTTATTTTTTAACTCGCTTATCGTGTATTTCTCACTGATTTTAACGTGTATTCGTTTTCATGCATCGTAAACATCATTTCGATTTGTATGATTTAAAAGATTCGCATTCCATATTATAGGTTTATTTTCGTATACATCCAAAAATTGTAAAATACTTTCATTGGTCTACTCTATATTTAACATTTTTCAGTATTTTCTACGTTCTGTAGCAATAAGTAAAGTACTTTAATAAACGATATAAACTTTAACCCAACATTTAAAAACTTGCTTATGCTTGCACGAATATGTAAATGAGAATAAAAATATTCAAACGGCGAATATTTGTTTACTTTGAAGTGTTGAAAAGACCGACAACGTACAGGAACACTACAAATATTCGACAAGCACTAAAATTGGTCAATGCCAAATAGCAAGCAACCCCTCCACACTAATAGGCAAATAGCGAGTACTTGTTCAGTATTTGCCAAATACCGCATGTCTGGCGCCGCCTTTAGACAAAATTAACTTTTTCTGCAGTGTGTATTGCCAAATGACCTATTTATGTAGATTACTTACAACAAATTTCACACTTGTAAGGCAGTTTTCTCAGCGTGTACTCTCAAATGACGTTTCAAATGATCTAGTCGAGCAAACTGCTTAAAACAAATTTCACACTTGTAAGGCTTTACACCACACCAGTGTGCAATTTCAAATGATATTTCAAACTATTTACATGACTAATGCCTGGTTGCACCAACAGTTGCACTTACGTTGCACCATAATTTTAGATTCTTACCTTATTATCAATTATATCTATTATTATATTATGGTATTCTTATTGTAATATATTATAATTATATTATATTAATTCTCATGATATTCTCGACTTAAGCTTAAGATCTGTTGGTGCAACCGAGCATTAACTGCTTAAAACAAATTTCACATTTATACGGCGTTTCTCCGTTTGTGTAAATTACTTACAACAAATTTCACACTTGTAAGGCAGTTTTCCCAGTGTGCACTCTCAAATGGCGTTTCAAAGAATATGGTCGAGTAAATTGCTTAAAACAAATTTCACACTTCTCAGGTTTTTCACCAGTGTGCCCTCTCAAATGATATTTCAAACTATGTGCATGACTAAACTGCTTAAAACAAATTTCACACTTATAAGGCGTTTCTGCAGTGTGCGATCTAAAATGTGTTTTCAATGTAATTTTTTGGTTAAACTGCTTAAAACAAATTTCACACTTATAAGGCGTTTCTCCAGTGTGCAATCTTAAATGATCATTTAAATAACCTTTGTGAGAAAACTGCTTAAAACAAATTTCACACTTATAAGGCGTTTCTCCAGTGTGCGATCTAAAATGTGTTTTCAATCTAATTTTTTGGTTAAACTGCTTAAAACAAATTTCACACTTATAAGGCGTTTCTCCAGTGTGCAATCTTAAATGACCATTTAAATTACCTTTTTGAGAAAACCGCTTAAAACAAATTTCACACTTGTAAGGCTTTTCTCCAGTGTGAACTTTCATATGTTGATGGAAATTGCTTTTATCAGTGAACTGTTTAAAGCAAATTTCACACTTGTGAGGCTTTTCTCCAGTGTGTACTCTCAAATGTGCTTTCAAACTAGTTGCTTGACTAAACTGCTTTAAACAAATTTCACATTTGTAAAGCTTTTCTGCAGTGTGCGTTTTTATATGTCGTTTCAAAGAACCTGCTTTGTTAAATTGCTTAAAACAAATTTCACATTTACAAATAGAATTTTTTGATGTTATTTCTTCAGTGTTTGCACTTATTTGTTGTTGTGTAGTGCATGCAAGTTCAGTTTTCATGATGTCCATTCCGTTCTCAAGAAATCCTAAAATAAAAATAAAAACTGTAAATTTTTTTATGCAGAAACTACAGGGTATAACAAAAAGTAATAAAATTTAGTAAGAATGAATATTAGAATAATAAATAAAACTTAAAAACATACTAAAACGCCATTAACGATACTATGATTTTTTAACCAATGACTAGAATCAGAAATATAGTGATATCAAGGATTAAGGTTATTTAAAAGGGGAAGAGGATATTGCCATATACCAATATTGCTAATATACTAAGTGACGATAATACACTTTTATCGTGTAGAGTAAGCCCATGTAATCCACAAAACGTGCTCTTATACAGTATAAAAGACCGAATGGAAATTTATTAGTTCATTTCTGTGTATGCTGAACGAAGGATAACTAATCATTCGAATCAGCGCCGGATAAAGGGGCGGGCGAGCCGGGCGACCGCCCGGGGCGCCAAATTTTTAGGGACGCTGATATAAAAATAAAATACTTTTTAGATTTTATATATTACTTTTGAACATTTTTCCTAAGACATTGATTGAATAATTTTCTAATATTATTTAAAAGAAAACTATTTTTATCTATAGTCAGAATTTATAATTAAAAAAATAATAATAGACTAAAACCAAAGCCCACTATTAAAAATAATGCAACCTAAGAATGGTTATGGCTATTATTACTCATATAAAATTACTGCAGACTGCAGACAGATTAAAAAGTTTATTCATTTTTTTGAAACGGTTATTTGTCACGTATGTCAACAATCTACTTAAAAAATCCAAGAAGATCAAATTTTAAATTACCAACAAATTCATGAATAGACAGTGATACTACATTGGCGCTTATGTCATCATACGCCTGATTGGTTAAATAATATTTTTACTTTTTAGTATTTCTGTAAATTTGCATTAACATTGACGCGTGTGCTTTGTGAAACAAAAAAAGTTTTTTAAGATGTTAGTTGTGAAATTAATGAATTTTTATTATATTATGTTAAATAAATTTCGGTAAGTAGCTATCCACGTAATAAAAAAAATTAATGTAATAATAATAGTCTCCCGTTTTATACCGCACGCGGCTTTGGGAGTATAGCAGGGTAGTCTGCTATATCTAGGGCCTACGGTATACAAGGAAGGTAACAGGGCCAGTGTTACGCTTCAACCGCCTATTATTACCCCTGGTTTTACCCAAGGTACTCATTTTATTCAGGCTGAGTCGACCTGGGGCCTATAAACATTTTTAAAAATGTCTAGTTGTTCTTGCCGGCGGTAGGATTTGAACTCCGGACCACCGGCATGCGAGGCAAGCACACTACCACCTGCGCTACGCCGGCCCATGGCGTAGCGCAGGTGGTAGTGTGCAGGCAAAATTAATGTACCTATATTTAAATTTATGGTAGGAAATCATATCTACTATTAAATTTTACATTATCATGAGGTAAATGACGAGAATTTTGAATATTTGAAGTGTTTTTTTAAAATTATTATTCTCATCGATCTTAGTAAATAAATTTACCTATTCTTTCATTGTAAAGTGATTTATTTCTTCTTTTAAATTATTTTTCTACCAAACTGGGCATGAATCAATTAAGAATGACAAGTTCTTCTTGATATGAATGTATAGAAACCTATTTCGAATACCTTGTAACCGTTCTCTCCAGTTCTTTCTATTTTGCCAGTCCCCTTCCTGCAGATTTCTTTTTTCCATTACTTCGTCCACTTCATCTCTGAAAGATCTTCGTGGTCTGCCTCTCTTTCCTTTTCCTATGGGACTCCACTCTGTTATTCTGTTTATCCATCCTTTTTGTCCTCTTATGACTGTCTGTACCAGGTTAATTCCTTCTGTTCTATGTAGTCTATTTCTATTATATCTGAGTTCGTTCCCATTCTTTTCTAAATCTCTTTGTTATTTATTCTATCTGTTTTTGTTACTCTGAAGCTTCTTCTCCTTCTTAGTATTTCCATATCTGTTGTTCTTATTTTGTTTTTGGTTTTCTTATACAATTTTCACACCCATATGTTATACTGGATACTTCTTGGATATTTCTTGTCATGGTGTATGTATTCTTCTTTTTCTTACTATTTCAGTTTCAGTTTTGATTCGTTTACCTTCGTCTATTTCCAATTGTTTTATTTCTGTATTCTACATTGTTAGGTATTCAATTTTCTTTAGGTTTATTTCCATTTCAAATAGTGTGCGATCACCATTTGGTTGTCAGCAAAACTTAGGTATATACGTATTCGTTTCTTAATGGTATGTCCATTCCTTTACACTTTCCTCTCCATGATTACAGAGATTTTTCCAGAAATATTTTTAATGGGAAAGGGGATGTGGAGCTGCCCTGTAGCAGTCCTTTTGTCGTCTTAAATGGACTGCATATTCTGTTGCCCATTTTGATAGCAACTTTGTTATTCTTGTGGAGTGCTTACACTGCTTTTATTAATATTCGTGTAATCTCGATTGTTTCTTCCATTGTTCCCATGTCCTTGGATCTAGGTATCGAGTTATAGGCCTACACATCATAGGTATAATAAAACAGTTAATGAAAGATTTTTAATTGAATTTAGATTATTGTCGAGGCCAAGGATACGACAACGGCTCTAACATGAACAGAAAAATAAAGGTGTACGTACAAGCTCGTGTTTGCAAAGAATATCCTCGTGCTTTTTTTATGCCATGTGGATGCCACTCCATCTCTTTAGTCATTAGGGATGCGCACGCAGTGCGCACAATCAATATCTTTTTTGGTATTGTACAACGTTTATACACATTTGTTTCTGTTTGTTGAAAATGTGCATTTATCTTTATCTTTTCTCGTTCCTTCGTCGCTTGAACTTAAAATGCGCTTGTTATGTTATGCCATACTTATGTTGCATCAGTTATTAGAATATATGTAAAAATACATATATTTATTCAATAAATAGTACAATAGTTATTATTAATTATAAATAGTTATTTATAATAACTATTGTACTATTTCTTGAATGAATATATCTTTACATAGTTCTTTATTATAAAATTTTGATGTTTTGACTTTTTTACTATTTTTAATATTTGCTGTAAATTTGTATGTTAGTATGAAAGGGCGCCAAATTTTGTTTTGCCCGGGGCGCTCAAAACCCTAGAACCGGCCCTAATTCGAATAGGTGCGACGAACGAACCCCATCGATTTGACGGGTTGAGCGAAATCGGCGAATCCCTATCCTTTCCATCTGGCGCGTTGAGCCAAATATCTCCTTCCCCATACATTTATTTCGTATTAATAAATAAATGCGGATTCTAATTAAGTCTCTATATCGTCGGTTTATTAATCATATATCGGATTTCGTCACCGAAGATATCGAAGACCTATATGTAGAATATAATTGTTATATGTATTTAAATAACGAAACTAATAATGAGAATGAATACAGCTTTTTTAGTCAGTTTTTAGAAGTCACAAGTCCATTGAGTAAATAAACCTGACTAGAAATCTGGAGTTACTGTATTAACCTTACCACCTCACACTTCAAATACTTTATAACCTCTTGATGTAAGCGTATTTGCACCCTTCAAAGCCTACCTGATAAAAGAGATGGACAATTGGCTCACAAGTCACCCTGGCTGTAGAGAATCACCGAATACAATATGGCTCCTATCATCGAAAATTCGCTAATTAATGCCTGGCTGCACCAACAGATCTTAAGCTCCACCTTAGCTAAGCTATTTATATAAGCTTATGTTTGTATTTTTGAATTATGTACTTACGTTTTTTACAATTATTATTGTATTTATTCCATGTATTGAGCCATACGCTAAATAAAATAAGCTATGCTCTACTTGTACATAGGACCTCCTGAGTATCTCTTACGTTGCACCATAATTTTCGATTCTTACCTTATTATATCTATTATTATACCGGGTGTCCACATATATTTTCCCCCCTTTTAACTGCCTATAACTTCTAAACGGCTTTAAGATAGAAATATGCGGTATTCGCTGAAATGTTTTATTTTAGTAAAAGTTTTGTTTGAATGGATTGAATTTTTTTATATCGCGTTCAAATACGAAAAAAAATGGCGGATTTTTGAAAAAAACGTTGTTGACTTTTTTTTAATGGAACACCCAGTATATTTTTTTGTAAATTGAAAGAAAAGTCATTCACCTATCCAGTGATATAAAGTTTTTTCAAAATCGGTTATCAAATGACTGAGCAATTAATTTTTAAAATGAGAGGTGCAACGTGGATATCACATATCTAAATAACATAACTAAGCAAATTGATATTATGTTATGTGATTTCCACATTGCATCTCTCATTTTAAAAATTAATTGTTCAGGCATTTGACAACCGATTTTTAAAAAATTTATATCGCTGGATAGGTAAATGACCGTTTTTTCAAGTTTTTAGATAAATGACCATTTTTTATATCGCTTTTAAATAAAAAATGGCGGATTTAAAAAAAACGTTGTTGACTTTTTTTATTAAAACACCCAGTATATAGGGTGAGCCAGATAAAGGGCCTATTAGAAATATCTCGAGAACTAAAGTAAAGAAAATTATGAAAATTGGAATAGAGGGGTTTTGAGGTGTGAACTATTTAAAATATTTTGGTCTCTTTGCTACTTCCGCTTATACCGGAAGTTGATTGTAACTTCGTTTTTTTAAATGGGACACCCTATATATTTTTACGTTTTTGCATTCTCCTCGATTTCTTAAAATATAATGTTTTGTAATATTATACAGGGTAGATTAAAAGATAATTACGTTTTTTTATTAATTTCGTAGCAAAATTCACACCCTGTAGAATTGTAGTAGTTTTACATCAAAATCCCTTTATATGTTCAAATGATTTTTAATATGGTCTACTATTGTTACCAATTATTAGTATAGCTAAATTTTGAATTTTGTTATACAGGGTGGGTCGAAACTCGGAATGTGTATTTTCTGAGTTTTCTTAAATAGAACACACTATATTTTAGTATTGTAATGCATTCTTAAGCATTCCCTATACCCAACTGCTTTAATTTGTGCTTAATTGTTAATCGCACCAACAATCTTAACTACGTAGATATTTTGATAGCTCAACCATTATTGGCAATTTTAAGTATCAGTCTCAATTAGTATGTACATATTCATTTCCGAAAAATTATTTGTGATTGAATATTTTTACAGCCAACCTAATAAAATTTCAGGTATTTTGTGTTGCAATTAATGTTTGGCTTGAATCACCAATAACTCACAAATTGAAGCAGTTAGGTATAGGGATTGCTTAAGAAATTAAAAATTATCCTAAAATAACATTTCACTACAATACTAAAATACAGGGTGTTCCATTTAAGAAAACTCGGAAAATACTCATTCTGAGTTTCGACCAACCCTGTATACAATAAAGGAAAAATTTAACTATACCAATAATTCTTAACATAGTAGACTATATTAAAAATCATTTGAACATAAACAGAGTGTATTATGTCAAAATACTACAATTCTACAGGGTGTGAATTTTGCTACGAAATTAATAAAAAAACGTAATTATATGTTAACCTACCCTGTATAATATTACAAAAACTTATATTTTAAGAAAGAAGAAATCAAGGAAAATCCAAAAATGTAAAAATATACAGGGTGTCCCATTTAAAAAACGAAGTTACAACCAACTTCCGGTATAACCGGAAGTAGCAAAGAGACCAAAATATTTTCATTAAATAGTTCACACCTCAAAACCCCTGTATTCCGATTTTCATAATTTTCTTACCTTGAGTTCTCGAGATATTTCTAATAGGCCCTTTATCTGCCTCACCCTGTATTGTTTTGTAACGTGACAAAACGGTCATTTACCTATCCAGCGATATATATTTTTTTTAAAATCGGTTGTCAAATGACTGAGCAATTAATTTTTAAAATGAGAGATGCAATGTGGAAATTACATATATAACATAATATCAATATAATAATAACATAATATCAATTTGCTTAGTTGTTATTAGGTATGTGGTATTCCACATTGCACCTCTCATTTTAAAAATTAATTACTCAGTGATTTGACAGCCGATTTTGAAAAACTTTATATCGCTGGATAGGTGAATGACCTTTCTTTCAATTCACAAAAAAATATACTGGGTGTTCCACAGTGGTGTCATGGCAAAATTAGCAGTGCGGGAACGCAGTGCCGGAACGCACTGCTAATTTTTGTTTACAAAACCTAAATTCTCTATTATTTTTTTTTCTTTTCTTAACCAGTACGGGAACAGCGTTCCCACGCGTTCTCACACGATGACACCGCTGGTGTTCCATTAAAAAAAAGTCAACAACGTTTTTTCAAAAATCCGCCATTTTTTTCGTATTTGAAAGCCATATAAAAAATTCAATCCATTCAGACAAAACTTTTACTAAAATAAAATATTTCGGCGAAAACCGCATATTTCTATCTTAAGCCGTTTAGAAGTTATAGGCAGTTAAAATGGGGGAAAATATAAGTGGACACCCGGTATTATGATATTCTTATTAGGTATTTACATTATAATTATTATATTATATTAATTCTTATCTTATTCTCGTCTTCAGCTTAAGATCTGTTGGTGCAACCGGGCATAAGGCATTTACACCAATAAATATTATCAAGGGTTTTGTAAAAACAGAAATCTGCCCGTGGCCGTATAACCCTGATGTGTTCTAAGAGTGCGACTTTGATTCGGCCAAGAACATTATACAAAAGGAATCGAATTTAGACACCGTCAATCCCTCGGTCAATTACGATAACTTGACATATGTACTTATTCCAGTATCACCTGTAGATGAGTTCCAGGAAGATCGTAATGTACCACCAGTTAATTCAGATCTAGAACGACTGTCGTGCAGTTATGTTCCTATTTTAAATGTAAGTTCAATCCCAAAACCCACTCAAAAGAAAAAGAAACCCAAAACAACATCGAGAAGCTCAGAAGGATCTAAAATAATCATCATTTTACCTTATAAAGATCAACTAGAAGAGAAATTAAAAACATCAAAGGCTAAATCAGTCAAGAAGAATATTAAGAAAACAGAACCAAGTTTTTTTGATAGGGAATTAAAATAAAAGGGACACTTGAAAAGAAAGAAAAATTATAGATCAACAGAAGCAGTAACAATGTCAGAAGAAGAGAAAAATACAATGTGCGTTTACTGCCATGAGAAATATGGGGACACTTGTAACGAAGAATAGATCAAGTGCATAACATGTGATAACTGGTTGCTCGAGGAATGTTCAGATAACGAACCAGGTGCTAACAATTATGTTTGTGACAACTGCTGTTGATAATTAGTATAAGGACTCACTTGTCCCATATGAATGTTTCACTTACCCCATAGCCTGGGGCAAGTGGGTCATTTGACAATTTTTTTATGAGTCTGATATTACATCAAAGAATTATAATTTTGTTTATTTGTTACTGTTAGGTTATTAGTAGAGTGATTAAAGTTTATGATTATTCTATCAATGGTAACATAACGAAAACTTTGTTTATTTACGTATTTAAATTCATAATATGGAAAATTGCTATTATGAAAAGTTGTTTTGAATTAAAAATTAAGTCAAAATGAATAACCATTTTCAATTTCTTTTCATTTCATTTTCAATTTTTTTTTATTTATGTTTACTCCCATTGGAGTACGAAGAGAACCATTCTCGTTGGAACTTTACCGCGCTGAGCAGATGGGACGTGAATTATAAATTGTAAAATTCCCTCATCTTCCTTAGTCTCAACATCCGTTATGGCTTGCAAATTGTACAAGTCTCGGAGGTGTTACCAGAGAAGGTTCCCATTGTTTTCAGTCTGGTAGGATGTAGAATGACATTTTTGGATGTTGTTTTATGTGCTATTAGATTGAAAACTTTTAATGTGCAATTATATCATTCTAATTTAAATGTTGTGGACTTGGACTATAAAGGTACTTTACTCTTGATCGAAATTCATATTTTTCATACACCTCGTACAAACTTAATAAAATTTGATATATTATGATCGTTGCATCATAAATCTTAGACCATGAAAATCTGTTTATGAAGAATAACTTTTCTTCGTCAAATTGAAAATAAAAGAAGTTTTTTTTGACATACTTCGCATAATATAGATACAATTTGATATCTGATGGTTGAATCTTAGTTTTTAGGCCATGCATAATTATAATTAATATATGGATTTATAAAAAAGCTACATGGAGCTTTTAGTTATTGTCTTAATAAAATAACCAATATTTTTCTTTAATTTGACGAAAAATGTAATTACTAATGAAGTATAGTAAAGTGTTTTGAATCGTCAACAATAAATGGAACCTCGGTTCCATTGTTTGAATCGTCAAACAATGAATGGTGTACTCGTACAGACCATTTTAAAGTTGTTAATAAATTATTGTTATCAAAAATATACTCAAATTGTATTTTTAAACATCTTACAATTAAATTCACTATCAAATGTAATTTATATTTTATTAATCCATCCATCCAATGGCACTATAGCCCAAATCGAGCCTTGGCCTCCTTCAACAAGCTTCTCCAATCATTTCGATGTACCGTATATTTTATTAATACCTAATTTAAAATTTAATTTGACATTGACGACGTATCAAACTAAAATGTAAATAACATATGCTTTGCTAAACAAATTCAGATGAAAACTAGCCTACTAGCAACGATTTCAGTTGACGTTTAGTGTGTCGGCAGAAAATAAATATTTGAAGGATTGTGACGTCACATTTTAGACTTTGAGGTCGGTTATTAGACCGAACGGAAATTCATTAGTTCATTTCTGTGTGTGCTGAACGGAGGATAACTAATCATTCGAATAGGTGCGATGAACGAACCCCGTCGATTTGGCGTATTGAGCGAATCCTTATCCTTCCCAATGACTATGTGTGCTGAACCTGGTTATCATTATCTTGCTTTCCATCTGGCGCGTTGAGCCAAATATCCCCTTCCCCATACATTTATTTTGTATTGAGAAATAAATGCGAATCCTAATTAATTATCTCAATGGTCGGTTTATTATTCATACCTATTGGGACCGTGCAAGTTCGGCAAAGCGACCCCTATTTCTACGCTATGTACTTCTATTCGTACTTTTAATTATATTGGCCAATTATATTAGTCCTGGTTACTGGATAATTGTCAAGGCCATAGTCCAAAAAAATAATAAGAAGAAAAAAAAAAAAAAAAAAAAAAATAAGATGCAGGTTATGTTATGCAAACGTAAACAATTGTATGTAGTAAATAAAATTAGTTATTAAAATGCAGTAGGTACTGCAAGCAAAATACAATTAATTAAATTTACCTTTATATAATAATTGCATATCATATCGATATTGTGGAGCAATATATAATTTTTCTGCTTCAATGACAGAAGGTATGAAATATACGTCAATTTGACAATTTCAATTGACAATATGAATTATTTAAGATAGTTGCAATATTTCTCCGCGACTCGCGCACGGTCGTTTCTCGTTTCCCTTCCAAGTACTTGCACACCGCGAATATCGAATTTCGTCACGAAAGATATTCAAGCCCTATATGCAGAATATAATTATATTTAAATAACGAAACTAATAAAGTCGCAAATGCAAAAACATGGGATTACCGATCAGCAACAATACAATATACACTTTGTCATTTGCAGACGACCAACTTGTACTAGCGCAAGACTACGATGATATAGAATATATGACAAGGAAATTAATAGAGGAGTACAAAAAAGGTGGTTTGGAAATAAACATAAAGAAGACCGAATATATGTGTATCGGTGGGACACAGCAGGACCTTACACTGGGGAATGGCGAAATTATTAAACATTGCGACGCATATAAATACCTTGGTATGACCATCACACAAGAAGGAAGCGTAGACCGGACGATAGAAGAAAGAAACAACCAGGGAAGAAAAGCAATTACCCTTCTCAATAGCATCCTCTGGGACCAGTCAATATCAAACAACAACAAACATAGAATATACAATACAATTGTTAAGAGTATAATCACTTACAGCAGTGAAGTATGGCAAATAAAAGAAAGATACAAGAGAAAACTTGAAGCAACAGAAATGGATTTCTGGAGGCGCTCAGCAGGAAAATCAAGATTAGAAAGGGTAACCAACAACAGAATTAGGGAAATAATGAATGTGAAACACACAATAGTAGATGCCATTAGTACCAAACAGCTTAGATGGTATGGACACGTACAAAGAATGTCCGAAGAACGACTCCCGAAACAAATCCTAACGTGGACCCCTCATGGTAGATGAAAAAGAGGAAGACCCCGCCTGAGTTGGAGAGAAGGCATAAATCGAGAAATGAGAGAAAGAGAATTGGATGAAGACCTTTGGATGGACCGAAGTGAATGGCGACTAGGCATCGGAAGACGTAGGAGAACGTTTTAAAACCGATATATATATATATATATATAACTAATAAAGTAATTGACGATAATTATCTTTTCTTTTCACTTAGCTTCCATTCGTCGTGGTAGTCAGACGTGCGTAGGAAAGAAGCTTGTTTTTTAAAACCGGTGTCTATAAATTAGATATTTAAATAAATATTTTGTGAACTTTAAAAGTAAATTAATTACACCAAATAAAAAAGCGAAATCGGAATAAAAACATTAAAAAGTTATGAGTGCAGTTAGCGGGGGCGACGCCCCCGATAAAAATGTTTTAGAAACCCAAATGGATACAGAACATGCAACATCTTCAAAGGAGGAGCTATTAGGATTCCAAAATCTTGTTCCAGTTACACAGATAAGTACCACAAAACTTGTTAATAATAAACCCATTATCGATAATGACTTTGCTAATGTACACACTTCAATAACAAATAACATTAACAAAGAAGTAGGAACAAAAAGGGAGGAATTTCTTTACCGACAAAACGACCTAGGACCTTTTTACGCGTATTTAGAAAATAATTCACCCGATTTTAAACGCAGATTAAACGCGTTAAGGATAGGTGACATTATTATCACAAATTTTAAAGAAATTGATGAAAAAATTGTAAGCATTGACGCAGTAGGAAGAAATAAAATACGTATAAAATTTAAAGATTATAAATCGGCTAACTATATCATATCTAAAAAAAATGAAGCAATATTTATAAAAAATAATCTAGACATATACATTCCTAAGTTTCTTTTAGTTAGACAGGGCGTAATAAAAGATATTTCCACAGAATTTTCAGTAGAGTATGTTAAAAACAGAATAAAAATGTACGATTTACACTGTAAATTTGAAGTCCTTCAAGTCACAAGATTAAATCGAAGACAAGTAGATGAAAACGGTACTCAATACATTCCAACAAAAACATGCGTAGTTAGTTTTAAGTCACAAGTGCTACCAAAATATATAACAATCAACAAGGTACTAAAGGAAGTCGAACCATACAAACAAAAGGTGCTATTATGCTTTAATTGTCTTCGATTTGGACATACAGGTGGGCAGTGTAAGAGCAAGGCTAGGTGCGATAAATGTCAAGAATCTCACAACTCAAAAGATTGTAAAAAGACCGATCTCACTCCAAAATGTTTTAACTGTTCGGGGGATCATTTTACTACAAATTTAAGCGCGTGTCAAGAATTTCAGCGTCAAAAACTTATTAAAGACGCTATGCCTTCCAATAATATTAGTTATCAAGACGCAAACAAACAGTTCCCCAGAAACTCCTATGCAAAAGTAACATCCATAAATACGGAACAAACTACAAACCTCTCCTGCCTCAAAACTTTCCCTCCATTAAATCCCAATAATTATACACCCACCCAATTCCCATCAAATCCAATTAACAAAATGTCAACTAATAATATATTCTACAATAATAATTCAAATAGTACAAATTCTCGAACATTCAAAAGACAGAGACCAAATAGTCCAGATCCAACATTAATTTTGCATAATGAAATTATATCTTCCCCTAGATCTCAATTACCTACGGGAGGAATATTAGACAGCATTAACTATAAGGGAAATATTAATAATAATCCAGTTGCATCTCCTTCAGACTTGAGCATGATAAATTCAATATTAGAATTAGTTATAGAAATTGTCACAAAAGTTTTAGTAACAAAAAGTATAAACATAAATAAGGAAGAACTCGAAAACTTAGTCAAATTAACTATAAATGGAAACACGTCATCACATTCTCAGACCTCAACCATGCAATAAATATCCTTCAATGGAACTGCCGTTCGGCAGTTTCTAATAAAAATAACTTAGAATATCTACTAGATAGGGGCAACTACTCCGTTGCACTTCTATCGGAAACATGGTTTAAAGCAGAAAAATACTATAATTTTAAAGGCTTCAACAATATTCGCTGTGACCGGGACGACGGGTACGGCGGCTCTGCCATTTTATTAAAATCAGACTTAATATACCAAGAAGTCTCAATTCCAACTACAATCAACTTTGAGCATACTTGTATCTCGGTAAATTTTCCATATATACATAAAAAAATTTACTTTGTTTCAGTATACCTTAAACCGAGAACTAGAATATCATTACAACAGTGGATTAACTTTTTGGAACAAATTCCAAAACCATTCATAATTGGGGGCGACTTTAACGCACATAGTTTGGCATGGAACGATGGATATGACGATATCTATGGCAAGATTCTTTTGGAAGCTATCGAACAATGCAACCTAGTAATTATAAACGACGGATCACCTACATTAGCAAACAATAAGAAGTCAGCTGTAGACTTGACCCTCTGTACACAGGATCTGACACAACTAATTACGTGGTGTACTTTAGAAGAACCTTATGGCTCTAATCACTTACCAATACACATACAATTTGGAAGGAATATCCCACCTGCGCAAATTAAACAGACAAAACATAATATATGGAGACTCAAGGCTGCTAATTGGGATGTATACACCGCTACCCTTGAAGCAACAGAACCAAAATCATCACTAATGGGCATTATCGACAATATTAACAAAGCTGCCGACAAAGCAATTCCGTTACGAAAATCAAACGCACAAAATAGAAATCATTGCTCAAAGGACTGGT
This sequence comes from Diabrotica virgifera virgifera, assembly GCF_917563875.1. NCBI lineage: Eukaryota > Metazoa > Arthropoda > Insecta > Coleoptera > Chrysomelidae > Diabrotica > Diabrotica virgifera. Next base: position 207,244,310 of record NC_065449.1, read on the forward strand.
GGAACGAAACCTGTAACATAGCTGCTAAAGCAAGAAAACAAGCTTTCTTAACCTACACACAGGCTCCAAATCTTAATAATCTAACAGAATATAATAGACTGGATGCAGTAGCTAAAAAAACTTTTAAAGAAACTAAGAAAAAAAGTTGGATAAATTACTGCCAAAATCTAAATCAAAATACACCAATTAAAGAAGTGTGGAACAAAGTAAACCGATATAAAAACCGAAAACAAGCGAATAAACCCCTAATGGACCCCAAAGAAGACTGGATAAGCGAATTCCACACAAAAATCTCACCTCCATGGGTCGAAAACAACATTACTCAACAAATAGCTACTGTAAATAGGAACACTTCTTTCCTACAATCGTTATTTCAATTATGGGAACTCGATCATTGCATTAAATCAACAAATAATAAATCTCCCGGGGCGGATAACATTTCATATAATATGTTGCATAAAATGCCCTTAGACCATAAGAAAGCCCTGTTGGAATTGTTCAATTCGATTTGGATAAATAGGATTCCTTTTCCACCGATGTGGAAAGAATACATCATAGTACCTATCAAAAAACCTGGAAAACAGAATGGAAATGCAGATTCATATAGACCCATAGCTTTATCATCGTGTATATTTAAAACCATGGAAAGAATGATAAAGAACAGGCTTGAATATTGGCTAGAAAATGAAAAAATATTACCTGACTCACAATATGCTTTTAGAAAGGGAAGATCTTCCTTGGAACCCCTAACGATACTAGTAAATGACATCTATCTAGGATTCACACACAAATACAGCACTTTGGCCACATTTTTGGATATAACTTCAGCATATGATAATGTTCAAATAAATATACTAGAAGAGAAGCTCATCAATATTGGTCTACCAACCTCCTTTGCCAACTTCATAAAATCAGCTTACTCTAATCGATCAGTTTCCTTAAAGATAAATCAAGAAATTTCGGAATCAAGAATATGTAGATCTGGATTGCCACAAGGTAGTATCCTGAGCCCAATCCTCTACAGCCTGTACACAATGGATATAGAAAATGTTATATCACAAAAGTCTAAAATCATTCAATACGCTGATGATGTTGTTATTTACACCAGTAGCAAATCAGAGGACAAATGTATAGAAAATATCAACACTGAATTTATAAAAATCCAAAAATACCTAGACAACATGGGACTTTCTATATCCGAGTCCAAAACCAATATATGTATTTTCTCTAGAAACAGAAACAACTATCAAAGACAATTAACAATAGGAAAATATAAACTCTGTATTAGTAACTCTGTAAAATATCTTGGTCTGCATCTAGATAGAAAACTATTATGGAAGGACTGTATCCACCAAATTATCAAAAAAACAAGTAATTCTATAAATATCCTAAGAGCGTTTTGTGGAGCAAAGTGGGGAGCAGACCCAAATACGGCTTTACTATTCTACAAAACAATGGTACGATCAATAATGGATTATGGAAGTCAACTCTATGGAACAGCAGCAGATACACATCTAAATAAAATCGAGATACAACAAAATAAATGCTTAAGAGTTTGCCTGCGATATCTTAAATCAACGCCCATAAACATTATACAAGCTGAAGCCGTGGAACCTCCTCTTAAACTAAGAAGACAACTATTGAGCAGAAAATTCATGATAAAAACCATTTCAAAAAAAACTTCTTACCTCAATAGTGTACAGTCACTAACAGTTCAAGTTTTGACCCATAGATACTGGCACTTCAAGAAAACCCCCCTCATAGTAGAATCTTTCTCAGAAATAGCTGACATTACAGATATACTCTATTCCAACCAACTCCCTCCAGTTTTAATTTACTCACCTGAACAAATTTTTTCACGTGAAATTAGAACCTACTATTTTGAAAGTGAAGAAGTAGCAAGTATCAATCAAACAAAGTTCAACGAAACAAAAAACAAATACTGGCCAAACTATGATTCTATATTCACTGATGGATCAAAGTCAAAAGAATATACCAGTTGTGCCTTTTACCATTTTGAGGAAAATACTGACAAAAAATTTATTTTACCAAAGGAAGCTTCCATATACACTGCAGAACTAACAGCAATAGTGCAAGCTATGAAATACGTACTCGGCTCTAACCACGACAAATTTATAATATGTACGGACAGCAAAAGTGCAGTAGATAAACTTAAAAATGTTAAAATAAATAGATCAGTTAATCATATTGAAGCAAAAATCCTGTATTTACATAATGAGATACACATCAAGAATAAAGTCGTCATATATCTATGGGTAAAGGGACACGCAGGCATAACAGGTAATGAAATGGTGGATGCCTTAGCAAAAACAGCTCCAACATCAGGAGAAGAACTAAATCTTAAACTACCCCCGTCCGATTTATTCTTAAATCAAAGGAACAAAATAAATGAGATGTGGCAAAACCTATACAGTGCATCAACAACTGGAACAAACTTTTGTAAACACCAGCCAAGGATCCCAGAAAACCATGGTTTCACAAAATACCAAACAGAAACTTTGTCGCCACAATAAATCGAATACGTGCAAACCATGCACTAACACCTTATTATAAGCACAAAATAAAAATTACAGACGATCCACTGTGTAGTTGTGGTAAAATGGGTACATTGGTACATGTTTTACTTGAATGTTCAATAAATATTGTAAACATTAATAATCTATATAAAAACTTAATTCACTACAAGATAAACCTTCCAATAGACCTAAATTGTATTATTTTTTCAGGAAATAATAATATACTTTATGTACTTCATCAACACATCATAAACTGTAAACTAAAATTGTAAAATTACTAACCAATTTTGTAAGCAATTCTGCAAAACAAACTAAATGTAAAGCATTAAAAGAAAAAAAAAAGTGAATACAAAAAAAAAATAAAAAAAAAAAATAATAAAAAAAATAAACCAAGTAAAAAAAAATGAACCAATTAAAAAAAACCAAAAAAACAAAAAAAAAACAAAAAAAAAAACAAAAAAAACAAAAAAAAACAAAAAAAACACAAAAAAAAAACAAAAAAAAACAAAAAAAAAAGAAAACAAAAAAAAAAAGAAAACAAAAAAAAATAAAAACATGCACACAAAGAGGGCTAAAACCTCCGCGGCGTTGAACCGGGTTGATGCTCTAGCGCGGAAGGAAAAAAAAAATTAAACACCTTACACTTTACTAATGCTACATATTACTAACAAAACAAATGAATACATCATGCTCAAGTTGGATACTATGAAACAATTTACACAAACTATTTATACAATCTAACATAGTCTGGCTAATTGGTCCTCACCAAAGCCATAAATTCCACGAAAAAAAAAAAAAAAATCTTTTCTTTTGTATGTTTAACATGGATAATACAAAATTAAGTCTTGTTGCATTAAAGTTTATTGAATGTACAATTTCACATTTCTTTTATTGTTCGTTTACTGTGCAATCAGTCAAAAAGAACCCATAAACACATTTTTGTTGAAATTTACAATATTGGCGCGAAGATAAATATTTCAATATTAATTTGCTCTACATGAATATTACAATTACGATTACAATCAGTGTTTCTCAACTTAAGAATGGTAAATCTAATGGTAATTTTTGCTTAGAGTGTCCATGCAATTTGTTGACTATTGTCGAATAAATTTAACGCTAACACATTTTGGTGGTTTCCTAGTCGTTGTAAATATTTATCACTGTGTGACACTATCACTTCACTCACAGTAGGCACTTGAAGGTCTTGTAGAATGTTTTCGTTGCTTACAAACCACGGTGCATCAGTTATTGCTCATATCACCTTGTTTTGAACTCGGTCCATGTTTGCTAGGTTGAATTTTGAAGCAGTGCCCCACAACTATTCCATACGTCCAAATTGGCTTGAGTACGGCATTGTACGCTAGTAGTTTATTTCTCAACGAGAACTGGGACTTTCTTCCGAGTAACTAATAGTATTTTAATATGTGGTATCATTTTTTTTTCTTTTTTTCCATATATGAGTTTTCCAAGTGAGTCTTTTATTAATATGCAAGTACTTTAGAGTATCTACCGTTGGAAGGGGGCATTGTTGAGTAATATTTGAGGAAAATCGCTATGACATTAATTTAGTGAATACTATGTGGCTTGATTTAGATTGATTGAGTTTTATCTTCCACTTCTTAGTCCATTTCTGGACTTTATTTAAGTTTTCTTGGAGTTGTTCTGCTGCAACAACGGGATCTGAATATACCATCATTATTGCGGTATCGTCTGCAAATATGGCTGTATGTACTTTATTGTCAGTAGGCAAATCGGAGGAATATAGTAGATACAGAATTGGCCCAAGAACGCTACCTTGAGGAACGACGCTACCTTGAAGAACGCCTGCCTTTATGAGATGTAGACCGGATGCAAGTTCACATGTTTACTTTTTCAAACTACGTAAATATATCTATAGTTCTATAGTATTACAAAATTAACTTTTTCTGCAATGTCGCAATGTGTATTCTCAAATTAGTTTTCAAATGACCTTCTTATTCCTGCTTACTTAATAGGCTCGCGCTTGTTCCATCTTCGGATGTCCCCTGATTAGATATTCATGTCAGTGGCGGATCCGGGGGGGGGGCGATGGGGGCGATCGGCCCCCCCTCTCAACCCAAGTGATTTATTTTTTTTTTAACTTTTTTAAATAATATAAATATTACAAAAACATTCATTTATTTTTTCAAATGGATAATTATACATGTTTTAAAATTACAATATTATATGGATTATGAATTACATATAAATATATTTTATTAGTATGGGACTTGGCTAAAACGGGCCAGTGACGCCAGTGTATTTGGAAATGAGTAATTTATAATCCTTATAAATTATGAATTAAAAATTATCACAATAAGCATATATTTAAAAAAATATATGCAAATCGTTTGCAGATAACAGATTCACCGAAAATCTCTCGAAAATTGCGCGACTAGCAAAAACTATATTAATTCGCCGAAAATATAAATATGTTCACACGTCCATAGCTGACCACGAAAAAAGAGCACCCTTATTAATTATTAGTAATTAGTGTATTTTGGGTATTTGGGTATCGATGCAAGTAACATCTCTACATAATACTGATTCGTACAGATCTTAGTTTGTAAATTGTTAGCGTGATTAATAGTATTTTGAGTTTATTCTTCTTTTTTTATATTAATATACACAGTTTGTGATTTACGAAGAGTTATAAGATGTCAAATAAACGAAAGAAATCAGAAGCTTCTACCGAGAACTTAAAAAGTAAAAAATTCAAATGTCGCAATATAACTGATTATTTTTTTAAAAATCAACGTAATTTGCGTGATAATATTAATAGTAATGATGATAATAAATATGTACAAGGTACATCTTATCAGACAGATCATACTATGAGACCTACTGATCTTGGATCAAATTTAAGTTCTGAGAGCATTCAAAACAAGTCATGCGATTTTTCAGTGTGTCCGATACAAATCAACGATGATGCAGTGAATACCAATTCTACTTTCGAGAGTTTTATGGAAAAAGTACAAATGTATGTCTTGTATATTATATAAGTTTATTTTATATCACGTTTGACAGAAGTGAGTAAGTGAGTATTTCTCCACGAGTACGATAGATAGTCATTTATGTCGCGGGATGCAAGATGCAATCATCCACAATGATGGTAATAAATTAAATTTTAAACTTCATATGGGAAAGTACATCATGTGACACCTCATTTAAAAGCTTTTGAGATACTGATTACAAAAATGTATAGGCAATACTTGTGCAAAATGTCGGTCCAATGCTTTTTAAATGCATTCATTTTTTATGATTTTTAACACGTTGACAGACAGTACGTCAAATGTATAAGCAAGTGTTGTGACACTATATGTATTTTGCAAACTAGAATAGGGGAAAATGTAACGTCTATAGACGTTATGTCACATTATATCAATGGAAATTAGACGTCTATAGACGTTCTGTCCGCTAGCGTGCTAATTTCAAATATATCATTCAAAAGAAATTTTTGTTTATTCTAATGGACTTTCGGCCCTCGGTAATAATGTAATATTTTATTCTGCGTTTAAATTTTTCAAAGATTCTCGTATTAGTTTTCTCAGGATTCGAAAAAAAAATGAATGCGTTTAAAAATCATTTGACCAAAATTTTGCGCATGTATGTACGTATTATACATTTTTGTAATCGGTATTTCAAACGATTTGAAATGAGGTGTCACATGATTTACTTTCCCATTACGAAACAAAATTAAAAATATTTCGACATGAATTTTTTTGCCTTGAAAAAAGGAAAGTATTTTGATTTTTTGAAAATTACATTCGGTTAATTCATTATTACATTTCCGAAACTACTGTAAGTTGTTAACTTATAAAGTCTCATTTTGTAGGATTTTTAAATTTTAATGATAATTCACTACATACATTTATTTTTATTTCATCGACTTTATATATAGGGTGTCCCAACCCAAAAGTAGCGGAACCGTTGAATATTTCGCGAAATAAACATCGGATCGAAAAAATGAAAAATATGTGTTCAATAATTTCTAAAAATCTATCAAATGATGTCAAACACGACCCCCTGGAAGTGGGATGGGGGTAACTTTAAAATATTTAATGGAGACCCCAGTTTTAATGGCAGGTTTGGATTCCTTACGTAAAAGTAACGGGTTACGTACTTGACAACGGGTAGACCTAGAAATAGTACTATTGGGGGATGGCAGGAGACAAATTTAAATCAAAACGAAACCGTAGATTTTCTATTTTACTGATGCCATACTCTGTATTAGAGTACAAAGGCTCGATTCATACGGGTTCTCTGAACCATAAATTGGAATATTTTCCTAACGGTGCCTTTTCTTATGGTCATACCTGGGTTAAACAGAGAACTTGAATCTAGTCGACATTCATTTTACCTATTCCCCGTTAGAGGGCGTTCTAACCATACTGCGGTATAAGTAGTTTATTTTATAAAGAACTACGGACGTTTTGGTGAAAATTTGTTTTCTGCAGAGCCTCCTTGACAACGGGTAGACCTAGAAATAGTACTATCGGGGGATGGCAGGAGACAAATTTAAATCAAAACGAAACCGTAGATTTTCTATTTTACTAATGCCATACTCTGCATTACGAGTACAAAGACTCGATTCATACGGGTTCTCTGAACCGTAAATTGGAATATTTTCCTAACGGTGCCTTTTGGGTTAAACAAAGAACTTGAATCGAGTCGACATTCATTTCATTAAGCAACTTTTATTCGAGACATTTTTTAGAATTCTGGATAGATGGCGCTATAATTGGAAAAACGATTTATCGTGATACCATGGGTAATTTATAGAAATTGTTTAATATCTATAGAAACACACTCTCAAATGAAAAATCAAGAAACACAAGTTGAATATTTTTCAAAATCATATCGAATGCCACCAAACACGACACGGTGCCATTCGATAGGTTTTTGAAAAATATTTAACACGTGTTTTTTAGTTTTTCATTTGGAAGTGTATTTCTCGAGACAGACTGTTTCTATATTATTCTATTTCTATAGAATAGAAAAAATGTCTCGAATAAAAGTTGCTTACTTTTACGTAAGGAATCCAAATCTGCAATAAAAACTGGGGGTTTCCATTTACGATTTTAAATTGAGCCCCACCCCACCTCCAGGGGTTGGAGTAGGGGGTCGTATTTGGTGTCATTCGATAGATTTTTAAAAATTACTGAATAGGTATTTTTCAGTTCTTCGATCCGATTTTCATTTTAGTCAATCGCCCCCCCCCCTCTTAACGATGCTGGATCCGCCGCTGATTCATGTTGTCACTCCATCTCTTCCTTGGCCTTCCTGTACTCCTTCGGCCGTTTGGTGATCTATCTCGTGCTATCTTTACCAGTCTTCCTTCTTTCATTCTGCTTATACGGCTATACCATTCTTTTATTTTTTCAGTGTCCAGTCATTTATAGTCTCCATATTACAGCTTTGCCTGAGGTCTGTGCTACGTTGTCTATCCCATAATGATTTTCCTGTGATATCTCGTATTTTCATTTCACACGTTTCCATCAGTCTTTTTGTCCTTGTGGTGTCAGGTCTTGTTTCCGCAGTGTAAGTCATAATTGGCCTAACTACTGTCCTATAGATCTTGGCCTTTGTTTCTGTCCGCAGATGTGTGTTGCGCCAGATAGTGTGTTTAAGACATCCTGCTATTTGTTTACTTGTTGGACAACTTCCGCTTCTGTGTCTCCATAACTGTGCATTAGCACTCTCAGGTAGCTATTACTTCTTTCTTGCTGGATTATTTGCTGTCCACTTCCAGCTTGCACCTTATGGGATCTATAGAGATTACCATACTTTTTGTTTTATTTGGTGATATTATCATGTGGATCTTTCGTGTTGTTATATTAAAGTGATATAAAAGTCTCCGAAGGTCATCTTCACTCTCTGCAATAAGTGTGGCATTATCTGCATAGCATACTATAGAGATAATTTCTTCACCCATTATGTACCCTATACTCAGGTTTTTGACTTTATAAATAATTTCATCCATGATGAGATTAAACAGCAGCGGGCTCAATGAGTCTCCTTGACGTATACCTCTTTCCACTGGTATCGGCTGTGTTAGTTTGTTATTAATTCTGGCCTATATGCTATTCCTGCTGTATATGTTTTCGTAGTCTTGATAGCAACTGACGGTATGTTTCGATTATATAACAGGTGAATTACGTCATTCATCTCTACACGGGAATGCCTTTTGTAGATCTATGAAGCAACAGTAAGCCGGGACGTTTTATTCTACTGATTTTTCTCTGACTTGCCTGACGACAAAAACTGCATCGTTACAGGATCGTCCGGATCTAAAGCCTTGTTGTTCATCTGCTAGATCTATTTCGTTGGTGATTTTGTAGTCGAGGAAATGAAGCATTTTGGCTAGCAATTTTTTCGTCCAGCATGGATTTACTTGAAATTTTCACAGAAGGTAGGAAATAGTCCAAGGATTATTTTCTATATCATGCCGCTGTACGCTAAAACCTTAGGGGTGTTGCCACCCCATCTTGGGGGTGGGAATTTTTTATTACATTTTAACCATGTAAGTCGATGTAAAAAGTGATTCTATCTAAGAATGTTTTTTACATTTTCTTCGTAAAACTAATATTTTTCGAGTTATTCGTGGTTGAAAGTAACAGTTTTTCGACGGAAAAATCGACTTTTTTAAGAATAACTCGAAAAACATGCATTTAATCAAAAAAACTGTAGATATCAAAATTGTATCTTTTAGTAACACAAACCAAACGGTTTTTCTATATCATTTTTACGACCAATACAAACCGAGATACGGCATGTTAAAGGTTAGCTTTTTTCGTCAAATGCCAAATTTGAAATAATCAAAGCCAAATAACGGAAAAACTTTGCATTTTTCCAGGAAAACTTACATAATGTTTTTCAAGCATACAATAAGATCTTTCAAAAAAAAATAATAAAAAGGTTCTAGCATAAAAATTGAGCAACTTATGATAAAAAAAGTCGGTACTTGTTTTTCTCTACGAAAAAAACAGTGGAAACAACCCCCTAACTACCCTCGTAATTAAAAATTGGTCTTCGGCTTTCTGCAATTTCTTTTATATTTATATTATTAATACACCCAAGAAGATTGAACTATATAAAAGGCCTAATTATAGAAAAATTGGAGTTTAAAAAAAATTGATTTTTTGCAATTTCGCATTTTTTATGATTTTCTTCAAAATATCTCCGAAAATACTGGAGATAAAAAAATGATAGACTACTAAATTGTAACTTTTTTAATAATTAAAATTTCCTTATACATAGATTTTCATTACAGTGAATAGTAAGCAAGATATAGCTGTTTAAAACATTTATTTACGAGCAAATACCCCCTTATTCGAGCCCTTTAAACCCACCTCAATTAAAAATTAAGGGATCTTACGGAATTTAACTTACACAGTCTTATATCTCTTCAAAAATCCTACAAAACCATGATTGAAAAAACTTTTTATCGCCAAAAATGAAGGAGCTATGTTTATAAAACTAATTTTTTTTCAAAAAATTCGAATAGTCCCCTTATAGGGCATTTTCAATGTATATAATACCACAGAACCGGTTCGTATACTGGATGATGACTAAAAAACTATTTGTTTGTGAATTTTTACATTTGTGAATTCATATTTTTGTATTAATAAATGTTTTTGTAATTCTTTAATTCTACGTTTTTGTCTGTATAGATCTATTAAATTATCTTCTTAAAAATAATCAACGCCCTTGAGCATGATATAGAGTATGAAGTACAGGGTAAGAGGATCCTAACCCCAAATTTTTATGTAAGTTGATGCAAGCCGAAATTATTCTTTTAGGATAAGTAAATTTTTTATGTATAGCTCCAACAAGGGTGGTTTTAAGGGTTGAAATATTATGATATTATATCTTAAAGCATAAAAAAATCAATAGGTAACTAATAAGAAGCAAATATTGACAAATATTAAAGTTTAAAATGTTATTATATAATTTTTTACGATTAGGGGTGGTTTTCACCCCTAAAAACACAAAAGCGCACAACGGCTCAATATAGAAAATGAACTAGAGGGTGTAATGAGCCTAATCCCAAATTTTTGTACAAATCGATGCTGGACGAAAAAATTGCGAGGTTTTGCCATTTTTCCAGTTTCATTTCCTCGACGATTGGTGGTTATGACTTTTGTGGTCTATTTCAAAGCGGTAGTAAGCAGGTTTATTCCACTGTAGTTTTCGGGTACCGTTTTATCACCCTTTTTAAACATTAAAATTGTTGTACTAGTGCGCCAGCTATTAGGTATTGTATGTCCCGAAAGTTGTTCAGTTAATGTGTTTCCGCCACATTTCGTTTTTCGCCAATTTTGTCCGGTCCTGGAGATTTGCGGTTTTTCAGTTTTTCTAACGCATTAGTAATTTCCTTCGTTGTGAGGATTACATTTTCGGTTGTTATTTCTGGAGTTTCTGGTAAGGTCCAGAATTTCGGCCTGGTTTCTGGTAATGACAATGACCTGTTTGTGTAAACTACTTACAACAAATATCACACTTGTAAGACAGTTTTCCCAGTGTGCACTCTCAAATGACGTTTCAGATGATCTGGTCGAGTAAACTGCTTAAAACAAATTTCACACTTCTCAGGTTTTTCTCCTGTGTGCCCCCTCAAATGGAATTTCAAACTATTTGCTTGACTAAACTGCTTAAAACAAATTTCACACCTGTAAGGTTTTACACCAGTGTGCACTCTCAAATGTATTTTCAAACTACTTGCTTGACTAAACTGCTTGAAACAAATTTCACACTTGGAAGGCTTTTCTCCAGTGTGAACTTTCAAATGGAATTTTAAACTATTTGCTTGACTAAACCGCTTAAAGCAAATTTCACACCTGTGAGGCTTATCTCCAGTGTGCACTCTCAAATGACTTTTCAAATTTTTTGCTTGACTAAACTGCTTAAAACATATTTCACACTTGTTCAGCTTTTTTGGAGTGTGCGTCTTTATATGACGTTCCAAAACTTTGTTAAATTGCTTAAAACAAATTTTACATTTACAAATGGAATTTTTTGATGTTGATTCTTCAGTGTTTGCATCTATTTGTTGTTCTGTAGTGCATGCCAGTTCAGTTTTCATGAATTCCATTCCTTTCTGAGGAAATCCTAAAATAAAAATAAAAACTGTACATTTTTTTATGCTGAAATACAGGGCAAAACGAAAAGTAATACAATTGAGGAAGAATGAATATTAGAATAATAAATAAAACTACTACAAAGCCATTAAGTATACACGCCATTAAGGATACTGTGATTTTTTTAACCAATGATTAGAATCAGAAATATAGTGATATCAAGAATTTACGCTATTTGAAATGGGGAAAAGATATTGCCATAGTACTAATATTGCTAATACACTTTTATCGTATAGAAGAGTACGCCTATGTATTTCACAAAACGTGTTCCTATACCGTCTCTGACAGTATAAAAGACCGAACGGAAATTCATTAGTTCATTGTCTGTGTGATGAACGTTGAACGGATGAGAATTAACCATTCGAATAGTTGCGATGAACGTATTCCGAAGCTTTCCGAACTCCGGCGCGTTGAGCGAAGTCGAAGAATCCCTATCCTTCCCAACGACTATTTGTGCTGAACGTAGTTATCATTATATTTCTTTCCATCAACCGCGTTGAGCCAGATATCTCTTTTTGTATACATTTATTTCGTCTTCTTCTTTTGCCCTTTAATTCGTCCAATTCTGAACATAGGCTTCCCCCAGTTTCCTCCATTCGCTTCTGTTTAGTGCTTTCTGTTTAGAGTGCGTTCCTCCTATCTTTTTAATGTCGTCTCCCCATCTCATCTGGGGTCGTCCTCTTGCTCTCTTTCCTGTCCATGATCTCCATTGTTGTATCGTGCTATTCCACCTATTGTCCGTTTGTCTAGCGTTATGACCTGCGAAGCTCCATTTTAGCCTGGTTATATGTTGACCTGCGTCTTTGACTTTTGTTCTATTTCTGACCCAGTTGTTTTGCTTTTTGTCTGTCAATTTTACTCCTAACATTGCTCTCTCCATGGCTCTTTGTGTCTTTATTATTTTATCCATGTTTGCCTTGGTCAAGGTCCATGTTTGGCATGCGTATGTGAGAATTGGGAGTATGCACTGGTCAAACACTCTTGTTTTTAAGTATTGTTGTATTTTTTTATTCTTTAGGACCCATTTTAATTTTCCAAATCCTGCCCAGGCTAATCTGACCCTTCTTTTTACCTCCGCTGTTTCGTTTTCCTTATTTATTTTTATAATCTGTCCCAAATATATATAATCATTAACCGCTTCTATTGTGGTGTCGTTTAGTATTACGTTTCTATTGTCTTGTGTGTTTGTCATTGTTTTTGTTTTGGCAAAATTCATTTTTAGACCTATTTGTTCGGATTCATTTGCTAGTTCGGTTAGCATGGTTTGCAGTTCTTCAAAACTTGATGCTATGACTACTACATCGTCTGCATATCTTAGGTGGTTTAGTTTCTTTCCATTTATGTTTATTCCCATGTTTGTCCATTCCATTGTTTTGAAAACATCTTCCAGTGCTAATGTAAATAGTTTAGGAGAAATAACATCTCCCTGTCGCACTCCTCTGTTAATTGGTATGGGTTTTGTGGTTTCTTCCAATTGTACTGTCATTGATGCTTTCTTATATATATTATGTATTAGTTTATGTATATAATTTATTTCGTATTGAGCAATAAATGCAACTCATAATTAATTCTGTGAATCGTCGGTTTATTTTTCATATATCGAATATCGTCACACTAACCTTCCGAGGTTTTCGAAAGCCCTTTATGTATAGGGCATAATTATATTTAAATAACGAAACTAATAATTAACGATAATTATCTTTTCTTTTGTATACTTAGTTCAAAATAAATGTCTTAACAAACACGAATCTTGTCTCAGACTGAATTTATTATCTGAGGTTTATTATCACAACCAGAAAAATGCTTGTGATTAGGTATGCCATATACGATTATAAGAGGTGTGGTAGAAAAGTGCAGTCTCTGGCATAGGTTATACCTAATATTACAATAAGGGCCGATTTCTCATATCGAGTTCAACTCCAGTTTAACCCGAACTTTTAGTGAACGTCAGTTTGAAGTCAAAATCGTCTTTCTTAATTCACGTTCAACCCATGGCAGTTTAAACTAAGTTCAGCTTGAACGCTGAAATTCGGGCGGTCAAACCCAGTTGATTATTTCAAGGATTACGCATGCGTTGTATCGGGCTTTTCGTCGATTGTAATTTGTTTCTTTCATGTTATATAATCCGCGTATAATATTAATATACACTCATTATACGACATATGACAGAAGCTCGAAACAAATGACTGTAAATGAAAAGCCCTATAATTGCAACTTAACATGAAACGCTGTCATAAGATACATATAACCTACTATATTATGTATATTAAGCATAAAGATAAATGATAACATTATTGTTGTTTTTATTACATTTATTTATAATTATTAAAATGACTGTTTGACTATAAATACTTAAATTTAGCTTTATTAGAAACAGCATAAAAAAGGTCATCCAAAATGGCGATAGTTTTTTACCTTTGCCATCTATTGACATTTCTCGAAAGGTGTAGAACGTGAACTGACAATGAGAAATGCATTTCCAAACAAAACCGAAGGATGAACGTCAGTCAACTGAACCATTGATTAACGCAGGAATGAGAAATCGACCCTAATTGTTTAATAAGAGATCCATTAACAAATATTTAATTTTTTTGGTTATATTGAGCAACTTGTGCAACAAATGAATCATTTTTAAGTGTTTACTTTCTGACTTGCATTTGATCAAATGCTTCTAAATTGTAAAAAAAACCTCATGTAGATTCTAAAAACATCAATTATGGATAACAAACAATTGAGTCTTGTTGCATTAAAGTTTATTAAATCTGCAATTTCACATGTTTACTTTTTCAAACTACTTAATTCCATAGTATTTGACAAAATTAACTGTTTCTGCAGTGTGTATTGTCAAATGACCTGTTTGTGTAAATTCTTCTTCTTGTTGTAGTGCCTAACCGTTTCTTATGTTGGCTACCATCATGGCAATCTGTACTTTGCACACTGCTGCTCTAAAAAGATTTGTGGTTGTTGTGTTGAACCACGTACGTAGATTCTTCAGCCAGGAAATCCTTCCGCCTTCCTTCCACTTTTCCTTGCAAGATTAGTTGCAGGAGTCCATGTCTTTCGCTGTTCCTCATGAAGTGACCGAGGTATTCGATTTTGGCTGCTTTTATTGTGGTTAACAGCTCTTTTTCTTTTTGCATTCTCAGCAAAACACCCTCATTAGTAACGTAGCTTCAGGATTCTACGATAAATCCACATTTCAAAAGCCTCAATTTTCTTGCAGGTGGCGTCTGTGAGAGTCCACGACTCAACTCCTTACAACAGTATAGGAAAGATATAACATCGTAGTAACCTGACTTTTATGGGTATGGATAAATCATGACATTTGAATAACTTAGTCATTTTTTGAAATGCAGATATTGCTTTCTCTATCCTACATTTTTTAATTTCTATGGAATGGTCCCAGTTTTCATTGACGTTCGTACCAAGGTAGGTGTATGTTTTTAATCTTTCTATTTGTTGACCGTTCACACGGATTCGTCCAAATTGTTGTTCCTTGTCCGTATCTATGGCTGACTTCCGTGATTCTGTTTTATTAATTTCTGGAAGGCTTCAGAACTGTCAGCGAATACCACCGTGCCGTCTGCGTACCTTACGTTATTGATACATTCTCCGTTAATTCTAATTCTTCTTCAAAATCATCCACTGCTTCTTGAAAGATTTGCTCAGAGTAGATTTTAAACAGCAGTGGTGATATTATATATCCGCCCTGACGAACCCCACGTTAGATTTTGATATCCTCGGATTCTCCTGCCTCTGTCCGGATAGATGATGTTTGATTCCAGTACAGATTGCTGATAATTCTTAAATCACAGGTGTTTATTAAAATATTGATTAGTATCTCCATCAGCTTGTGCTTTACTGTATCGAACGCTTTATGGTAATCAATGAAGCATGCATAAATATCGCAAGTTACGTCTCTACATCGTTGAAATAGCACTTGTATACTAAAGAGAGCCTCTCTCGTACCCACTGCATTCCGAAAACCGAACTGTGTACGGCTGATTTTTTCTTCGCAGTCTATATATCCTTTGATGTATAATTTTTAGAAATAATTTTAAAATATGGCTCATAAACTGATGGTTCAGAAATCACTGCAGGATACGGATTTTGTTTTCTTTGGTAAAGCAAAAGACGTCGTGTGTAAATTACTTACCACAAATTTCACACTTGTAAGCCAGTTTTCCCAGTGTGCACTCTCAAATGACGTTTCAAATGGTATGGTCTAGTAAACTGCTTAAAACAAATATCACACTTATCAGGTTTATCGCCAGTGTGCCATCTCAAATGATATTTCAAAGAGTGTGCATGACTAAACTGCTTAAAACAAATTTCACACTTGTGAGGCTTTTCTCCAGTGTGTACTCTCAAATGTGCTTTCAAACTATTTGCTTGACTAAATTGTTTTAAACAAATTTCGCACTTATAAGGCGTTTCTCCAGTGTGCAATCTTAAATGTCTATTTAAATTAACTTTGTGAGAAAACTGCTTAAAACAAATTTCACACTTGTAAGGCTTTTCTCCAGTGTGAACTTTCATATATGGAAATTGCTTTTATCAGTGAACTGCTTAAAGCAAATTTCACACTTGTGAGGCTTTTCTCCACTGTGTACTCTCAAATGTGCTTTCAAACTATTTGCTTGACTAAACTGCTTTAAACAAATTTCACACTTGTAAAGCTTTTCTGCAGTGTGCGTCTTTATATGACGTTCCAAAGAACCTGCTTTGTTAAATTGCTTAAAACAAATTTTACATTTACAAATAGAATTTTTTGATGTTGTTTCTTCAGTGTTTGCACTTATTATTTGTTGTTCTGTAGCGCATGCAAGTTCAGTTTTCATGATTTCCATTCCGTTCTTAAGGAATCCTAAAATAAAAACAAAAACTGTAAATTCTTTTATGCAGAAACCACAGGGTAAAACAGAAAGTAATAAAATTGAGGACGAATGAATATAATAATAAATTAAACTTAACCATACTAAAACGACACTATGATTTTCTTATCCAATGATTAGAATCAGAAATGTAGTGATATTAAGAACTTACGCTAACGGAAAGGGGAAAAGGATATTGCAATAGTACTAATATTGCTAATATACTAAATGACGATAATATTTATCGTTTAGAGGACGCCTATGTATTCCACAAAAAGTGTTCTTATACCGTCTCTGACAGCATGAAAGACCGAACAAAAATTCATTAGTTTATTCTGTGTACTGAACGGACGATAACTAACCATTCGAATAGGTGCGATGAAACCTTCCGAACCCCGTCGATTTGGCGTGTTGAGCGAAATCGACGATTTCCTATCCTTCCCAATGACTATGTGTGCTGAACTTGGTTATCATTATCTTTCTTTCCATCTGGCGCGTTGAACCAAATATCTCCTTCCCCATATTTCGTATTGAGATATAAATGCGACTCCTAATTAAGAGCCCACGCGAACTGCAGTTTTTATCGGCTTCTTAATCAGTACAGAGAGGCATGCATATGCGCACATTACACCGATTCAGTATCGGCCGATAAAAAAGTTTGATGGGCTCCCCGATTGCCTTCAAGCTAATTTGTCGGCCAACAGTTTAATCAGTGTTGGCTAACTAGGACTTGCGCACACACGACGATTGCTTATCGACCGATAGTTCAATTCTTTCCTAGTTTTGGTGTCCAATACTTGTGCCGCGCGAATATTTTTTGAATACTTTGCGAAAAAATGGCATCGTCTAATTCACAATCCTTAATTTTAGAAACCTGCATAATCCAATTAGCATGACTAGTTCATTGAAGCTGACTAAGCTTATCTGATAAAAGGCGAAAAACTTTTTGAAGTTATACTTCTTTAGGCGCGATTGAGATTGAGGGTGAATTTATATTGATCTGCGCGCATGCGCACACCGACAGTATGGTATTAGTCGTTATACGGGCTCTGATTGGGTGTTGAAATGATCTGTCAATAATAAATAATTGTTCAATATGAAGGTAAACAAATGTATAATATATTACAGTGGAACCTCGATTATCCGTCTCTCCATTAACCGTCACCTCTGTTAACCGTCAGGGTACATACAGACGTTGTATTGACTACATAAGCAAAAATTTTAATGTAAAAAAATAAAAAAAAAAGTTAATTTGATTTGTGATGAGGACACAAACGGCTATCCATTGCTGACAGATAAAGAAATCATTGAAATGGCAACAAAGGCGGACCAAACAGATTCAGAAGCTGACACAGACTTGGAATTTTACTGTAGATATGTTGATGAACCTATTGTAACTAACAATGATTTGCGTAAATAATCTAAGCTGCATCGCACATGCAATAATTCATCGAGTGGTATTCTCAACAAGAAGAAGCCAATAAAGTAGATTGCATGATCTTATGCTGATTAAGAAATTCAGCCGTCGCAAAATGTGAAGCAACAGTAAAACAAACAAAGATTTCAGAATATTTTAAATTGATTCGATTGTACGAACACAAATCCCTCTTATATTGTCAAACAAAACACGCAATTGAAATTTGAGAGTTGTACTATGGATTTTTATTTTTTTTTTAATGTTCTGTTAACCGTCTTTTCGATTATCCGCCATACCCCTGGTCCGGTGCCCTGACGGATAATCGAGGTTCTACTGTAGTTTTATTGTTGTGAGGACAGAAACAAAAAAGTTTATAATTGTAGTGACATTTAAATAGTTTTTAAAAGCAACAGGTACGTAATAATTGTAAATGTACCTATGAGGGTACTATGAGGGAATAGGTACCTACCTATTTGAACCTACCAAAATACATAGTATGTAATACTTTTATTTACATAATTTGATTACCATCAAAATTTCTATCAATGTTCACCTAATATATTGTTTTCTTACTCTATGTTTTGTTGTATTTTTTTCAATTCTAAATCATTTTAATTCAAAATCAAAATAATTTAATTTAATTAAAAAATGTCAAAAGCTTAATCCGTTTAGTTAGTCGATCTTCGCACATAATGACACATTGCTTCCGTGGAGAAGAGTTTAAGGCGAATGAACCCCAATATACCAACTGCGCTGATAGCTGGTTCGAATCCCAATAAAAACTTTTATTTTTTTTTATTTTTTTTTTATACATTTTATGATTGTAAGTATATTTATTATATAATTTTATTTTCAGAAAATACGTATTTAGTTAAAAAAAATTTCGGCAATTAATGTTCAGAAATCATTTGTGGCATTTTTAATGTGTTTGTGTGTTTTATTCTTTTATTATTTTAATTTTTGGCAGTGTTTTAATACAAATGTTTGGGAAGTAGTAAGTATAAATTAGTTTAATATTTAAATAAAATATACATAAATAAAAAGTATATTAATTTCGTTTAAATCATATAATAGAAGTATAACTAGTATGGTATAGTTAGACCCAAACCCAGACATCCAAAGTGAAAGTTATCCTCCAACACCAAATTGTTCTATATGGTCCACATAATGTTCAGAAAAAAGTCACACCATTTTGAGCGTCGGGTTTGTTGGAGAGAGGGGGGAGAAATCTGCAAATTCGTAGTTTTTTAAGTTTTTCGTCAATATTTCTAAAACTAAGCGGTTTAGCATGAACAACCCTCTACACAAAATTGTTCTAAATTAAATTTGAAATAAAAAAGGCCCTATGCATAACCCTTCTAAAATGAACGGTTCCAAAGTTACGGAGGTAGTATAGTATAATTACTCCAAAAAAAGGCCTAACTCAGACATCCAAAGTAAAAGTTTTCCTTCAACAGCAAATTGTTGTATATGGTCCACATATTGTTCAGTAAAAATTACACCATTTTGAGCGTCCGATTTTGGGGGGGAGATGGGGGAGAAGTCGGTAAATTAGTATTTTTTTTAAGTTTTTCGTCAATATTTCTAAAACTATGCTTTAGCGTAAGGAATGTTCTATAGAAAAATATTCTACATAAAATTTAAAACAAAAAAGGTTCTATACATAATTGTTATAAAATCAACGGTTCCAGAGTTATGGAGGGTGAAAAGTGGAGGTTTTCGATACTTTTTATATTCACTGACTTCTCCCCCCTCTCCCCCCCAAACCCGACGCTAAAAATGGTGTGACTTTTTTCTGAACATTATATGAACCATTTCAATATGAACAATTTGGTGTTGGAGGATAACTTTCACTTTGGATGTCTGGGTTTTTGGTATAGTTATATCATAAATATTGCCCAAAAAATATAAAAAGTATCGAAAACCTCGACTTTTCACCCTCCGTAACTCTGGAACCGTTGATTTTATAAAAATTATGTATCGAACATTTTTTGTTTTAAATTTCATGTAGAACATTTTTGTATATAACATTGTTTACGCATAAGCGTAGTTTTAGAAATATTGACGAAAAACTTAAAAAAACTACTAATTTACCCGCTTCTCCCCCCTCTCCCTCCCAAACCGGACGCTCAAAATGGTGTAACTTTTTACTGAACAATATGTGGACCATATAGAACATTTTAGTGTTGGAGGAAAACTTTTACTTTGGATGTTTGGGTTAGGCCTTTTTTTGGACCAGTTATATTATACTACCTCCGTAACTTTGGAACCATTCATTTTAGAAAGATTATGCATAGGGCCTTTTTTATTTCAAATTTAATGTAGAACATTTTTGTATAGAAGGTTGTTCATGCTAAACCGCATAGTTTTAGAAATATTGGCGAGAAACTTAAAAAACTACGAATTTACCGATTTCTCCCCCCTCTCCCCCCCAAACCCGACGCTCAAAATGGTGTGACTTTTTCTGGACATTGTGTGGACCATATAGAACAATTTGGTGTTGAAGGATAACTTTCACTTTGGATGTCTGGGTTATGCCATCTTTTGAGTCAACTATACTATACTAAACTTCTTAAGTGCGTACACAGTACACACACATTCTTTTTTTGGGTAATCAAGTAATTTATACATTGTGTAGAATTTTTCACTAAATAATCTATCACTATCCATCGCCAGAAGAAAGCCTCCCTAAGGTGTATTCATTCATTTCTTTTTGTTGTTTTTTGCATCCATTCGTGACCAGCCATTCACTTGATGCCATCAGTACATCTTGTTTGACGTCTGTCTCTACTTATTCTGCTTGTCCTTGGTCGCCATTTAAGAATTTGCTTCGTCCAACGGTTGTCTTCCATTCTTTCTATGTGCCCTGCCCAGTTCCATTTTAACATGGCAATCTTCTGGATCACATCTGTTACTTTTGACCGTCGTCATATTTCTTCCACTGTGAATTGGACGCACTCAATACTCTCGAAATCTCTTCTTGGTTTTCCTCCTCCGTTGTATGAGAGCGATAATAACATTTCTGGATAATTTTTGCGTTGTGCGACTACTCACTACAACAATAAAATAAGAACTTAGTACTAAATCCTTGTGCTAGTGTGCGCCCTCTTCACCAACTCGATTCTTTAGTTGGCTTGGTATGCCAAAACAAGTCTGCGGGGCTCTAATTCTCTCAATCGTCGCTTTATTATTCACATATCGAATTCCGTCACAAAAGATATCCAGGCCCTATATGTAGAATATAATTATATTTAAATAACGAAACTAATAAGTAATTAACGTTAATTATCTTTTCTTTTGTATATTTAACATGGATATAAATGGATAACAAAAAATTAAGTCTTGTTGCATTAAAGTTTATTGAATGTGCAATTTCACATGTTTACTTTTCCAAACTACTTAATTTCATAGTAATAGACAAAATTAACTTTTTCAGCAGTGTGTATTCTCAAATGAGTTTTCAAATGACCTGTTTGTGTAAACTATACTGGGGTGCAAAATTAACCTGACACATTAAAAATGGATTATTCTTGATGTCTCGAATTTCCTAAAGCTGTTGTCCGATTTAAGTGATTTTTTAATATGTTAATTCTTTAACAACTCGCTGTGATAATATTGTTGTTAAACATGTAAATTTTCATTGTATACCGGGTGTACCAATGAAACTCTGTTTTTTCTCAAACTTCGCACCACCCTGTGGAATATTTTAGCATTTTAGAGCAAGAACCCATACATTTAGTATTCTATATTTAATAAAAACTGAACCCCTATTCATTGGAACGAATGAATAGAGATCCCTCATGAAAAAATAAGGAATATTTATTAGCCATTTTTTTTAGAATTGATAGATGGTGCTGTAATAGGGCTTTTCATCGATTGTCATTTGTTTCGAGCTTCTGTCATGTGTCACATAATATAAATATATCTACGTCATACGTCTTTGGTTTGTATCATTGGTAATACCAATAACGTACGACGTAGATATATTAATATTATGTGACACATGACAGAAGCTCGAAACAAATGACTGTGAATGAAAAGCCCTATTGGAAAAATACGCTTCATTAGCACCATCTATCAAAAAAATCTAAAAAATGTCTCGAATAAAATTCTTACTTACTTTTTTATGAGGAATTCAAATCTGTAATAAAAAATGTGGGTTCCTATTTAAGATTTTAAAGTTACTTTCACTCCACCTCCAGGGTGTGTCGTGGTTGATGTCATTCGATAGATTTTTTAATAATATTGAAAACGTATTTTTCAGTTTTTTGATCGGATGTTCATTTCGTGAAATATTCGACCGTCCCGCTACTTTTGAGACACCCTGTATAATAATACATAATATATAAATATAAATAATACGACTGATGATGCGCAGTAGACGGAACTCACTATTACTCGTTCGTATACATTCGAGTATATATTGTCTTGCGCTCGTAACTACAGTAGACTTTCAATGTGTCCGGCAACGTGAAGAAACCATTGAAACTGTCCGGCTACTGAGATATTATCTTTTGATAGTAGTCGAAGTAACATATAAGTTAAGTAATAATAGCTATTTGTATAACAAGGGAGGAAAGGGCTACTGTTCCTCCCGAGAATGAAGTTTATCATTCAAGGGAGGAAAAGGCAATTTACTCCCATGTTATACATATGGTTTTTCCACCTTCCTCAAATAACAAGTCATTTTTTCACTTTTACTTAATTTATTTATGTAACTAACCAACAAAATTTATTAGAACTAAAACTAACAAGTAGGTACAATATAACTGTCAACTGTCAAATATAAGTCAAATTATTAATGTAAACATTGTTAAATCATAATAGCAATTTACTGTTTTTTACCATTCTGCAAAATACAGGGTGTTTTATAAATAAACGTTAAAATGTATAGATACTTACATAATACAAAATAGATATTGTACAGGGCGTCAATAAGTTATATTTCATAAATGAAATACCATGACGCGACTTTTACTTTTCCTCCCTAGGGAGGAATAGTATATTACTTTATGAGGCGGAGAAGCATGACTTTTCTTGACGCGCCCGATATTACGCGCCGAACGAAGTGAGGCGCGTAATAGAGGGCAAGTCAAGAAAAGTCGCTTCTTTGCCGAATAAAATATACTATTTTTTCTTCAAACGTAGCAATTTTCAACCATAAATAGTACAATTCATACTTACGCTATTTTTACTCGAAATTAACTGTGACAACTATTAAAGTCGTCTAGATGTTAGAAATTAAAATAATTAAGTCGTCATTAACTAATTGTACTTTTAATATTACTATAAATAAAAATTATGTTTAATTGTTGTTAATGACATTTGTATTGTTGCTTTGTGACATGTTTCATATTGTTGCCATGACAACATTTTTCCCTCCGCCGTAAAGAAATGGGAAAAAAAACTGCTGCCGGCGGAGACATCAAACTTTGACAGGATCAAGTTAGATAAGTAATGTCATCATTATTTGACGTTTGAAGAAAAAATATTTTTTTTCCCTAGGGAGGAAAAGTAAAAGTGACGTCATGGTATTTCATTCATGAAATATAACTTATTGACGCCCTGTACAATATCTATTTTCTATTACGTAAGTATCTATACATTTTAACGTTTATTTAAAAACACTCTGTATTTTGCAGAATGGTAAAAACAGTAAATTGTTATTCTGATTTAACAATGTTTACATTAATAATTTGACTTATATTTGACAGTTGACAGTTATATTGTACGTACTTGTTAGTTTTAGTTCTAATACATTCTGTTGGTTAGTTACATAAATAAAGTAAAAATGAAAAAATGACTTGTTATTTGAGGAAGGTGGAAAAACCATATGTATAACATGGGAGTAAAGTGCCTTTTCCTCCCTTGAATGATTACTGCCCTCCGCTACGCGTCGGGCAGTAAACTTCATTCTCGGGAGGAAAAGTAGCACTTTCCTCCCTTGTTATACAAATAGCTATTATACACCTTTGCTACCTGTTACCTGCTCATGTAACCACGATCCAAAGTCCGTACTCGCTAAACATTTTTATCTATATTGGGGACATGCGCAGAGAAACTTTCAGCTTTTATTAAATATGGCATGTCTAGCGACCATGGACTCTTGGTTCCATGGTTTCGGTTTTTTGATTCATTCGCTTATGTTGGACCATAAAAAAGTTAGGTACTTTAACAATTAGCCATGTTTTTCATCAATACAGGGTGTCTTTTAAATAAGTATGGCAAACTTCAAGGGCTAGTTCTAAATGAAAAAATAATGACAGTTTGCTGTATAAAACTATGTCCGCAAATGCTTTGTTTCTGAGCTAGATGGTGTTGAATTTTTTCTTAAAAACTGACGATTTATTTATTGCTTTAAAACCGGTTGAGATATGCAAATATAATTTTGTGGGTTTTAAGACGTAGTTGTTGTACATTTTTTGACATACAAGTAGGAATTTAATATTTACCATTGACGTACATACGGATAATATGACCCGTAAAAACATGGCTAGTTGTTAAAGTACCTAACTTTTTTATGTTCTAATGTAAGCGAATAAATCAAAAACAAAATGTTGAGAAAACATGAGACTATAGTTAGATTTGAATTTCAGTATTTTATAAATGCTAGAATATTCCACAGGGTGATGCGAACTTTGAGAAAAAAACAGTTTGATTGGTACACCCGGTATACAATGAAAATTTAACTGTTTAGCAACAATACTATTACAGCGATATTGTTAAAGAATAAGTCTATAATATATTAAAAAAAATCACTTAAATCGGACAACAGGTTTAGGAAATTCGAGACATCAAAAATGACCCATTCTTAAGGTGTCCGGTTAATTTTGCACCCCAGTGTACTTACAACAAATTTCACACTTGTAAGGCAGATTTCCCAGTGTGCACTCTCAAATGACGTTTCAAATGGTATGGTCGAGTGAACTGCTTAAAACAAATTTTACACTTTTCAGGTTTATCACCAGTGTGCCCTCTCAAATGATATTTCAAACTATGTGCATAACTAAACTGCTTAAAACAAATTTCAACAAGACGTTTCTTCAGTGTGCAATCTTAAATGACGATTTAAATAAACTTTCTGAGAAAACTGCTTAAAACAAATTTCACACTCGTAAGGCTTTTCTCCAGTGTGTACTCTCAAATGCGCTTTCAAACTATTTGCTTGACTAAACTGCTTTAAACAAATTTCACACTTATAAAGGCCCATTTATACATACCCGGGCCGTGTCCGTTCCGGGTCAGTGCCGAGTCCGGGTATTTTTAATGCAATATTTACATACAACCGGGTTGTGGCAGTGTGCGTACCAGGCCGAATAAGAGAGGAAAACGTTATTACATATCTCTGTGTAAAAGATAGTTGAAAATATTTCGGCTTGGATAGAAGATCTCACCTCACAATATCTATTTCTTGTCTGTTTTCCAGCAGTCGCGTTCACAAAACAATAAAATCGTGTTTATACAAGTCCCTGCGATCTGTGTCATTTTCGTGCATTGCGAGTGTCAACAGCAAAAATATCGGCTGGGATTAATTTCAGACCGGGCCCGGACGGACCCCGTCCGGGAAACGCCAATGTATAAATATACTCATAAGAGTACATATTGTTGAAGTTATACTTCTTTAGGCGCGATTTCATTGAGGGTGAAATTTTATTAATCTGCGCGCATGCGCACACAGGCAGTATGGAGTTAGTTACTAAATGTTTTAATTTATGTATCAGTCCAGAAAAGGCGTGGAAAGAATATATTAGTGTTTTTAAATATATTTTTCTACAGGTGTTAAAAATGCAACTTATAGCACTCCATACGAGCGTTAAAAATGCTACTTTAAAGCACCAGTGCTTTAAAAATTTTAAGGCACTGCAGTTAAAAATGAATTGTCAAATTGTGAAACGTCAAAATATTTATATTTCATTTATTAACATTAATATTAATAATACAACTTGCGCAATTTGAAAAATTTGGATTAAAATGTTTTTTAAAATTTAATTTAAACTGTATTATTGCATTTTTAACACGTTTGTAAAAAAAAAACTATTAAAATTTGTTAAAATATACAAAAATAAAAGTAGATGTTATTCTGATTTACGTATTGACAATATAGGCAGTTTTGATGTAATGTCAAGAAAAATATAAAAATGGAATGTCAGTCAAGTTCAAGTAAAAGTTTTTGTAGGTATTGTCCTGTAATTGAGAATGAATAAATTATAATTGTTGATATACAGGGTGGTTCATCTTATTCGCCTCGGTCTCTGTACGGAAAACCACTTGATATTTTAAAAAAATTTCTTCACAGAAATATACAGGGCCTTTAATACTACAATCTAAAAATAATGTGAATTATACGGGGTGTTCCAAAAAAGAGTGGTATATCAAAGTTTTATCTTTTCTTACGGAATGCCCTATATCTGATGACATTACTGAATTAACCTTAAAAAATAAGCTATACTTTCATAAGGGTTCCCTATACCCAAATACAGGGTGTTTTGATTTATTTCGATTTTTATGAAAATGTAAGGTTTTAGACCAAAATAAATATCTACGAATCTAAGAATCAGTAACAAATTCTTTCTTGGATCTTAATAACAGACTATTTAGCATACTTAGAAAGATGCTTACTGCAACAAAATTTCTTACAGGGTGGTCAAAATATGAGATTGTTCTATTAACAAATTCAAGCTGTAATAACTTACTTATTTTAAGTGGAACACCCTGTATCTTACTAATCTATCGCGTAGAAAATTTACTTTGCTTTTAATTCTTATTAGGGTTTCCTATACCTATCTCCCTTCATCTTTTAAATATTTAAAGATTTCCTAATTTGTAAGCTTTAAAAATCAGAATTAAGTACCTATGTCGTGGTTATCTGCAATACATCACCAACACCGCCAATATACTTTCGTTATCTTAGTCAAGATACTTTCGTTAATAAAATTCATATTTTTATCATTAAATCACACAGAGTGTTCTTATTTTAAATGACATACTCGATATTCTATTCTTTATAATGGAAGATATTTAAAATCTCTTCAATTCCATGTAAACATTCTCAATACATATGTTATTCTGTAAATGTAAATTCCCATGTTATTCTGTAAATACCCATTTTTACATATTTTTGTACAATAGGCTCGTCTTCGTCATAGTAGCCATTGCATTTAATTGTTTGTAATTGCGATTCAAAGATTCAAACAAAAAGTGGTGTTCTTAAATTTACTTAATAACCGTTGGTTTAAGATATGGAAAATACTTATACGGAATGAAATATAATTTAAATATCTTCCAGAATACGGCATCTAATATAAGGTATGCAGTTTAATATAAACATATTATTCAATGTCATATGTATGCCAAAATAAAACAACACTCTGTGTGATTACATGATAACAATGAAAATTTTATTAATGACAGTATCATGTCTAAGTATATTGCCGGTATTGGTGATGTGTTGTACATAAATATGTAACCACGACATATTTACTGAACTCGAATTTTTAAAGCTTGCAAATTAGGAAATCTTTAAATATTTAACAAATGAAAGGAGATAGGTATAGAAAACCCTAATAAGAATTGAAAGCTAAATAAATTTTCTACGCGATAGGCTAGTAAGATACAGGGTGTTATATTTAAATTAATTAAGTTATTACAGCTTGAATTTGTTAATAGAACAATCTCATATTTTGACCACCCTGTAAGAAACTTTGTTGCAATAAGCATCTGCTTAAGTATGCTAAATAGTCAATTATTAAGATCCAAGAAAGAATTTGTTACTGATTCTTAGATATTTATTTTTTTCTAAAACCTTACATTTTTATAAAAATCGATATAAATCAAAACACTCTGTATTTAGGTATAGGGAACCCTTATGAGAGTATAGCTTATTTTTTAAGGTCAACTCAATAATGTCATCATATATAGGACATTCCATAAGAAAGAATATAACTTTGATATACCACTCTTTTTCGGAGCACCCTGTATAATTCACATTATTTTTAGATTGTAGTATTATTGGCCCTGTATATTACTGTGAAGAAATTTTTTTAAAATATCAAGTGGTTTTCCGTACAGACACCGAGGCGAATAAGATGAACCACCCTGTATAAGACGTTTGTAGAAAAAATATTGTATGATATAGGTACGTGTTAAAAAGTATATTTTTAAGGCACTTATGTGAATTGCAGAATGAGCGAAGCGAATCTTTCACACGAAACTTTCACATACGTGCCTTAAAATTGTACTTTTAACATTTATATCATAAATAGGTAACTATTATTATAATTTTTGTGTATTTGGACTTGTCTACCTCGGAAATAAGATAATAAGTAATAATATTTAAAGTATTTTATAATTCACTTCGTCTGTTTGTCACTATGTCTGAGAAATCTTGTAGCCCGGATAAACAAAAGAGTATAGCTCTGTGGTAGAGCGTTGGACTTGAGAACAAGAGGACCCCGGTTCGAATCCTGGTGTTTTCTCTAATCTTCTTTTAATTTTTGGTATTGCTTTAATAAAAATTTTTGGAAAGTAGTAAGTAAAAATTAATTTAATCTTTAAATAAAATAAAAATAAACTGTCCGTAAGTATATTTATTTCATTGAACTCATATTTAGAAGTATAACTTCTTACGTGCGTACAAAGTACACACACATTCTTTTTTTTTGGACCGGGCCCTGTCTTACCACGGAACGGACACGGCCCTGATATGTATAAATGGGCCTTAAGGCGTTTCTCCAGTGTGAACTTTCATATGTTGATGGAAATTGCTTTTATCAGTGAACTGCTTAAAGCAGATTTCACACTTGTGAGGCTTTTCTCCACTGTGTACTCTCAAATGCCTTTTCAAACTATTTGCTCGACTAAACTGCTTAAAACAAATTTCACACTTATAAGGCGTTTTTCCAGTGTGAACTTTCATGTGTTGATGGAAATTGCTTTTTTCAGTGAACTGCTTAAAGCAAATTTCACACTTGTGAGGCTTTTCTCCAGTGTGTACTCTCAAATGCGCTTTCAAATTACTTGCTCGACTAAAGTCCTTTAAACAAATTTCACACTTATATGGCGTTTCTCCAGTGTGAACTTTCATATGTTGATGGAAATTGCTTTTATCAGTGAACTGCTTAAAGCAGATTTCACACTTGTGAGGCTTTTCTCCACTGTGTACTCTCAAATGGCTTTTCAAACTATTTGCATGACTAAAGTGCTTAAAACAAATTTCACACTTGTAAGGCGTTTCTCCAGTGTGCACTCTCAAATGTATTTTCAAATAAATTGCTCGACTAAACTGCTTAATTAAAACAAATTTCACACTTGTAAGGCTTTTCTCCAGTGTGAACTTTCATGTGTTGATGGAAATTGCTTTTATCAGTGAACTGCTTAAAGCAAATTTCACACTTGTGAGGCTTTTCTCCAGTGTGTACTCTCAAATGCGCTTTCAAATTACTTGCTTGACTAAAGTCCTTTAAACAAATTTCACACTTATATGGCGTTTCTCCAGTGTGCAATCTTAAATGCATTTTCAAACTACTTGTTTGACTAAACCGCTTAAAACAAATTTTACACTTATCAGGTTTATCGCCAGTGTGCCATCTCAAATGATATTTCAAAGATTGTGGATGACTAAACTGCTTAAAACAAATTTCACACCGGTAAGGCTTTTCTCCAGTGTGAACTTTCATGTGCCTTTTCAAATTAGTTGTTTGACAAAACTGTTTAAAACAAAGTTCACACTTGTAAGGCGTTTCACCAGTGTGCACTCTCAAATGCATTTTCAAACCGTGTGCTCGAGTAAACTGCTTAAAACAAATTTCGCACTTGTAAATCTTTTTTGCAGTGTGCGTCTTTATATGACGTTCCAAAGAACCTCCTTTGTTAAATTGCTTAAAACAAATTTTACATTTACAAATAGAATTTTTTGATGTTGTTTCTTCAGTGTTTGCATCTATTTGTTGTTCTGTAGTGCATGCAAGTTCAGTTTTCATGATTTCCATTCCGTTCTGAGAAAATCCTAAAATAAAAATAAAAACTGTAATTTTTTTTATGCAGAAACTATAGGATATAACAAAAAGTAATAAAAGTTAGAAAGGATGAATATTAGAATAATAAATAAAACTTAACCATACTAAAACGCTATTATTAACGATACTATGATTTTTTTAACCAATCACTAGAATCACAAATATAGTGATATCAAGGATTTAGGTTATTTGAAAGGGGAAAAAGATATTGCTATAGTACTAATATTGCTGATACACTAGGTCACGATAATAGTTATTTATGTACCAATGCAGTAAAGTGACTCTTTATCGAACGAGTCTGATATTATGAGCCGAGCGAGCGAGGCGAATTAAAGACGAGTTCTATAAAGAGTCACTTTACTGACTTGGTACATAAATAACTACATAAATAGCATACAAAATTTTATCGCCAATCATAAAAAACATTAACACTTACTTAATTACATCCTAATGAAAAAAGGGTGTGTGTACTTGGTACGCACGTAAGAATATTTTAAACAGTTAATCGTATTTTTATTTAAATATTAAACCAATTTTAACACTTAAAATAATATATGTACCAAAAATTAAAAATACCGTTAATAGTTACGTTATGTTTATAAAGTGTAGCCTCAGAAGCGCAGTTGCTTTTCCCTTGATGAATAGTAGAAAATCTAAATAAATATAGTTGCTAACAAATTATTATTAATATCTGTCACCGTCCTATTGGGCCAAGAGCTAGCAACGTCGGGAAAACAGTGATTTTAAGACACTTGGTTTTTTAATATACAGTCGAACCCGCTTATTGGAATAGCCTTTGTGCAAGGCAAAAATATTCTTATAACCGGGATATTCTAATAACCGATCATTGGTGGCTAGTCGAAATAAGTGTTACCGAATATACGTAATAATATTATTTACATACTATGCCAATGTGTAGTTTTACATACTATGCCAATATGTAGTTTTATTACATACTATGCCAATATGTAGTTTTATTACATACTATGCCAATATGTATATCATATATGTACCTATATAATCAGTGTATGTAAATGGTTTTAGATAGTAGTGTAACTAGTACTTATCTATGTATGTGTTAAATACCAAATTACATTACATGTATGTGAATGAATACATTATATAATTAATATGAAATGTATGCAATATGTAGATATGTAAATATTTTCTTATGAAAATGCATATAATATAACAAAATTACTTTTTTTTCTTGAGAAATTATTGGTAATTATAGCTTTTTCGTTGTTAATCCGTGTGGTCATCCTTAATCCACTGGTTGAATAGAAGTTTTATTGGCGTCAAGAAATGGATTGTTACATTCTTGTTCTTTTCTCTCCTTTTCGAATTTAACAAAGCCATAATTCCATCTTGCAAACAAGTAGGTACTCTCTGAGTGAATTCTAAATAAACTGCTTCTAACAATTTTATAACAGGCAACAGTGCCTTTGTGTAGACAAATAGAAATTATTTTATGACCCATGCATTTGCCGGCCATGCTAAAGATCGAATTGGTATTCGTAACAAAGTAATAAATATTTATTACCCTAATAATATCTAATCCAGCACTACTTACAGGCCATTGACGACAAGCCATAATACCAAACATAATTTAAATTTTTGTAAAAAAAATATTCTTTGACCTACAAAATATGCTAATAAGCGGTATTATCTAGCTAGATCCTATTCCAATAAACAGATAAATTTATTAAGGCGTAAATGGAAATGTTTCGGGAACTTGAATTTATATTCCATAAACCGGGAT
This sequence comes from Diabrotica virgifera virgifera, assembly GCF_917563875.1. Taxonomy (NCBI): domain Eukaryota; kingdom Metazoa; phylum Arthropoda; class Insecta; order Coleoptera; family Chrysomelidae; genus Diabrotica; species Diabrotica virgifera. The sequence continues at coordinate 207,276,072 of NC_065449.1, forward strand.
ATTCCTATAACAGGGATTCTAATAAGCGGGTTCGACTGTATTATTCCCTATGCTTCCTTGAACACATTACCGGCCATCTATCTACTGAGACAGGTTGCGTTCATTACTGCGCACCGCACCTGTACAGGTAAATATATCGAATTTAAAATTATTTTAAGACGAAAATTTTTTTTGCCATTACTTTTTAAACATTATCAGAAACATGAATTATAATTGCCAGACATTTCTGTGGTTGCTAAATGCGCGCCATAATAAGACAAACAAAAGATACAGGTATCGTACAGGCGTTGTATTTTATTTGCCATGCCATTATATTGTATCACAATTACTTTTCACTAAATAGAAACTCGACAAGAATCGTTAACAAACTGTGAATTGTGACTGACCACTGACCCATCTTAATACATGTGCGGTTCACATTCACCCCCGAAATTGTCGTATCTTTTGTTTGTCTAGTTTCTTAACCCAACCAGCGATCGTTTTGCTGAAAATACACATTATTTTTATGATTTTAAATCCATCTGGCTGGTGAATGCAACCGAATTAATGCCTGGCAAATTAATTTTGCATTTATTTATGTGTAAATAATATAATATTAAAATTTCAGACATACTACAATGATTTAAATTTTTCAATTATTATTTATAAAAAATAGCGTCTGGCGCATATTTAGCAACCACAGAAATGCCTGGCAATTATAATTCATATTTCTAATAATGTTTAAAAAGTAATGGCAAAAAAATTTTTCGTCTTAAAATAATTTTAAATTCGATATATTTACCTGACAGGTGCGCTGCGCAGTAATCAACGCAACCTGTCTCAGTAGCCAGATGGCCGGTAAGGTGTTCTAGGATGCATAGGGAATAATATATTAAAGAATCAGCTGTCTTAAAATAGTTTCTCGAAAACGTTGCTAGCTCTTAGACCATATATACATATAATCAAATTGACAAAAGCACCATTTGATAATATACAATTTGTATGTGTATTAATACAAAAGATTTAAGAATTTTATTAATTTTAAACGAAATAAAAGTTTCGTATGACAGTAATGACGATGACAGAAAGCGTTTGCATGATGGCCGATTTCGATGTTTAATCGATAGTTGTTATCAATATTGAATAAGTACCTAATTACTAAATCTGTAAAGTTTTGATTGATGTTTTATGAATATAATTGCAAAATACTGCAGAAGTTCACTTTCTGACATAAATTTAATTAATAATAACGTAAATTTTGTACAATATTTTTAATAATTAAAGTAAATAAATTTTAAGTTCACTCCAATACATAATCGATTACTGCCATCGACCACTTACATTCAATCTCAGTTTATTTCAATTAATCGCGGCAGCTAAAGTAAAATTCTTCTTTCAGTACAATAAAGTGTTACTTTACTGCCGCAAATGGCGTCAAATGAGTACAATAATGAATGACTATAGTGACGGTTGGCGATAATACACTTGTTATCGTATAGAGTACGCCTATGTATTCCACAAAACGTGTTCTTATACCGTCTCCGACAGTATAAAAGACCGAACGGAAATTCATTAGTTCATTCTCTGTGTGATGAATGTTGAACGGAAGATAACTAACTATTCGAATAGGTGCGATGGACGTATTCCGAAGCCTTCCGAACTCCGGCGAGTTGAGCGAAGTCGACGAATCCCTATCCTTCCCAACGACCATTTGTGCTGAACGTAGTTATCATTATATTTCTTTCCATCTGACACGTTGAGCCAGATATCTCTTTTGATTTTGACTCCTAATGAATGCTCTGAATCGTAAGTTTATTTTTCATATATCGAATATCGTCACACTAACCTTCCGAGGTTTTCGAAAGCCCTATATGTATAGGGCATAATTATAGTTAAATAACGAAACTAATAAGTAATTAACGATAATTATCTTTTCTTTTGTATGTTTAGTTCAAAATAAATGTCTTAACAAACACGAATCTTGTCTCAGACTAGGGATGGCGGTTTTTGACAAAACACCGGTTTTCGGTTATACCGGTTTTTTTGTTTACGGTTTAACATGGCGGTTATAACCGGCCAGAAAAACAGGTTTTCGGTTTTTTAATCCAATAGGTTACAATGTTACTCGACTCGATACTCGATAATAATATGATCAAAATTAGTACTATCGAAAGAACATCACTATCAATATAAATAAAACACAATTTTTAATAAAACCATTTCATTCTATTAATTATTATATTTATTTATTATTTTATTATTATAATATATTTATTGATTATTATTAAATATAATATAGCGTAAGATTAATATATACATATTGCAATAATATACAATTTAACCCAACCATTTCAACGTATAAAAAATTTCCCAGACTCTTTCAAATGGGATTTAAAAAAAATAATATCAACATAAATATTTTACTTAAACATAAATTGAATAATGCAATTTATCTTTTATTTTTACTACCATAAAAAAATTTATCATGTATTTCTTTTAACACGTTTGTATATTTGTATAATAGGTATTATATATTTTAACTCATTTAATACTTCCTGTATGGATCTATCGTTTTGAAAACGTAGGGAAATCCTTGGATATTCGTATTCGTAATCGGTAATTCGATATTCATAGTCAGAACATTATTTTTAGTAATTAGAAAAAGTCATTCACCCACTTTCAATGTCAAGAGTCAAGTGTGAAAAATAGATAATGTTTGCGTCTACTTCAACCAGATCACTTCTTATGTAAATAGTATGATTACAAATACCTTTTCAACGAAATATTATAATAAAACTTAATTGTTTCTGGCTGATGTGAGTTTACACTTTCAGTTTGCTTCTGCATTTATAAAATAAAATTTGAATTATGGTTTTATGGTTTTCTCAATTACTTGAGAATAATAATTATGATTGGGATCCAAAATAATAGCTAGCCTAGTCCTAATCATCGTAAAAACCTAATAACCGGTTTTTACTTTAAAAAGAAAAAACCGGTTATAACCGGGACAAAAAAACAACCGGTAAAACCGGTTATTGAGAAGTAAAAAACCGGTTTTAAGTTAAAACCGGTAGGTTTTTCCCATCCCTATCTCAGACTGAATTTATTACATGAAGTTATCACAACCAGAAAAATGATTGTGATTAGGTATGCCATAGAAATAAGAGGTATGGTAGAAAAGAGCAGTCTCTGGCACAGGTTATACCTAATATTACAATAAATTATTGTTTAAGAGATCCTTTAACAAATATTTAATTTTTTCGTTATATTGAGCAATTTGAAGGTACACATAATTACGCTTTTTGCTATATTTTTGAAAATAAATCATTTTTAAGTATTTACTTTCTGATTTACATTTGATCAAATGTTTCTAAATTGTAAAAAACCTCATGTATATTCTAAAATCATCAATTATGGATAACAGAACATTGAGTCTTGTTGCATTAAAGTTTATTGAACCTGCAATTTCACATGTTTAGTTTTTCAAACTACTTAATTCCATAGTTTTAGACAAAATTAACTTTTTCTGCAGTGTGTATCGTCAAATGACCTGTTTGTGTGAATTACTTACAACAAATTTCACACTTGTAAGGCAGTTTTCCCAGTGTGCACTCTCAAATGACGTTTTAAATGATATGGTCGAGTAAACTGTTTAAAACAAATTTCACACTTCTCAGGTTTTTCACCACTGTGCCCACTCAAATGGAATTTCAAACTATTTGCATGACTAAACCGCTTAAAACAAATTTCGCACTTATAAGGCGTTTCTCCAGAGTGCACTCTCAAATGTATTTTCAACGTATTATTTTGTTTAAACTGTTTAAAACAAATTTCACACTTATAAGGCGTTTCTCCAGTGTGCACTCTAAAATGTGTTTTCAATCTAATTTTTTGGTTAAACCGTTTAAAACAAATTTCACACTTATAAGGCGTTTCTCCAGTGTGCAATCTTAAATGACCATTTAAATTAACTTTGCGAGAAAACTGCTTAAAACAAATTTCACACTTGTAAGGCTTTTCTCCAGTGTGAACTTTCATATGTTGATGAAAATTACTTTTATCAGCGAACTGCTTAAAGCAAATTTCACACTTGTGAGGCTTTTCTCCAGTGTGAACTTTCAAATGTGCTTTCAAACTATTTACTTGACTAAACTGCTTTAAACAAATTTCACATTTGTAAAGCTTTTCTGCAGTGTGCGTTTTCGTATGTCGTTTCAAAGAACCTACTTGGTTAAATTGCTTAAAACAAATTTTGCATTTACGAATAGAATTTTTTGACGTTGTTTCTTCATTGTTTGCACTTATTTGTTGTTCTGTAATGCACGCAAGTTCAGTTTTCATGATTTCCATTCCGTTCTGAGAAAATCCTAAAATAAAAATAAAAACTGTAAGTAATTTTTTTGCAGAAACTACAGGGTAAAACAAAAAGTAATAAAATTTAGGAAGAATGAATATGAATATAATAATACATCAAACTGAACCGTACTAAAACGCTATTAACGACACTATTATTTTTTTATCCAATGACCAGATCAGAAATATAGTGGTATCAAGAATTTACGCTAATTAAAAGGTGAAAAGGACATTGCCTTAGTACTAATATTGCTAATATACTAAGTGACACTAATATACTTTTATCGCATAAAGGACGCCTATGTATTCCACAAAACGTGTTCTTATACCGTCTCTGACAGTATAAAAGATCGAACGGAAATTTATTAGTTCATCATCTGTGTGATGAACGTTGAACGGAGGATAACTAACCATTCGAATAGGTGCGATGAACGTATTCCGAAGACTTCCGAACTCCGGCGAGTTGAGCGAAGTTGCTAAGTCGACGATCATTTGTGCTAAACGTAGTTATCATTACATTTCCTTCCATCTGACACGTTGAGCCAGATATCTCTTTCTGTATACATTTATTTCGTATCGAGAAATAAATGCGACTCCTAATGAATGCTCTGAATCGTAAGTTTATTTTTCATACAATAGGAAAAATGAAAGAATTCCCATGAACGAACATATAAAACACGCTGTATTTTCCTGTCACCGTGTCGCACAAAAAATGGGAGAGCGCAAGTACATGTAATAATTATTATTAGATTTACTTGCGCTGGGCAATTTTCTTTGTGACACGGTAACAGGAAAATACAGCGTGTTTTATATGCTCGTTCCAGTGGCGGCTCGTGGCTTTAGGGACAGGGTCAGCAAGGTTTTTGTCTTTTCAGATAGGTATACCATCTAATTAAAAGGCTTCAATCATCATAGAAGATCTTTGGTTTTTGTTTTTTTTTTATTTTCTTTGTTTTTATTAGTTTTTTCATATATATTTAGAACCTAAACATATTTATAAATTAACTTTAGTCTGTGTTGTTTGGACGTAGCAAAATGGGTTATAACATCATCGTAAAATTTATTAGTGTGTTGCAGAGATTTAATAGTTTTTTTTTCTATTGACATTCTCTTTTGTTTCATAGTGTTTCGACAATACGTTTTGACTCGTTTGAGACAAGAGAAATCCTGATAATTTAAGGCAAAAGTTGGTAGCAATGAGAGAATTCATGATAATAATTTATTAATTTCGGGAACAGTTTGTTACAATGAACTGCAGTATATAAAATTATACTTATTTTGTAACTTATCCTATCTTCCGAAAATATTTGGGTCAGTATATAAAGCTTTTAATTCATTTCCTATTTTATTTGATTAAAGAATGATGGATAATTTTAATACACTTGTCTAAAAGATATTTTGGAAATTCTTTGGCGTAACTTTTAAATTTTTGCAAATCTTCAAAAATTTGCAAATCTTCAAAATTTGAAAAAATGAGTATCTACTTGCATAAGTACTAATAGTATCAAAAATTTCAAAATATAGTTGTTTTTCGAGATCTGTATCATACTTTTGTCTTTTTGGAGGTGTTCGGGAATATCAAGCGAATCCAAAACGTCACTGCGTATATATTGAAAATTACTATCTCTGAGATTTTTTACCAGCTTTGTTATTCTTTTTTGGAATAAATAATGTAAGTTGACTGATTTTGAACAACATTGAAAATCACATCAATTTGGGTAAACACTTTCTTAAAAATATGTAAAAAAATATTAAAAGAATAATCATTTAATAAAGTTTTCAAACCGATTGCTTCACGGATCGAGATATCATCACTTGCAAAATTGTCGCCTTTATTAATAAAGTTAAAAATTTCCAAAAGCTGTTTACCAAAATATGCTACAGTGAAAACTAAGCGAGATTTAAAATTCCAAAAGCTACTTATTTCATAATTAATTTCATCCCGAGCGCACTACTAGCAGGGTACTTACGTGGCTTGGTACGTGCCTTGCTGGTGCCTGACATCACCGATCGGCAGATTGTTTATGTGCCGGACTCTGCCATTCAAATACGGGTGAAATTGTAGTGAAATGTATAATTGGTTGCCTATCGACTAATATTCCACAGCGCTCCTTACAAGTAAATCGTCGATCTAGGGACGGCTGGCCGTCCCTGCCCAAGCGGATCTTATACAAAAAATAATTCACACAATCGAAATCGGATGCATGGCTGGGATTATTAATTTGAAAAGTTTCTTACGCGCAGGGATCACTTATCGTATCGGATTGATCGAATTATTTTAAAAACAATGAATAAAATTTAGTCTGTATTATCTCACAGATATTTCTTTTATTTTACAGAAACAAATATCATCAACTCTGATTAAATTAAATATTTAGAAAATCTACAAAGTGTCCATAAATGTGTGGGGTCGGCACTGCCGACCCTGACCGGCCGCCCCTAGTTCGTTAATGGGTATTCTTTCATTTTTCCGGCTGTATATCGAATATCGTCACACTAACCTTCCGAGGTTTTAGAAAGCCCTATATGTATAGGGCATAATTATATTTAAATAACGAAACTAATAAGTAATTAACGATAATTATCTTTTCTTTTGTATGTTTAGTTCAAAATAAATGTCTTAACAAACACGAATCTTGTCTCAGACTGAATTTATTACATGAGGTTATCACAACCAGAAAAATTATTGTGATATTATTGTTTAGGGGATGATCCGCGATGCATCCCCTAAAGTGAACAAAAGTAGAACTCGGTTCAACTTCGCCCAATATTCATTTTGGATGATCATTTTCGATTATTAATAGTTTACACAATTCATTTTTTTTTTCACTTTGGATGATTCATCCGGGATAATCATCCAAAGTGTACCGTGAAAACGCGCCTTAACCATTCGAATAGGTGCGATGAACGTATTCCGAAGCATTCCGAACTCCGGCGAGTTGAGCGAAGTCGACGATCCTTCCCAACGACCATTTGTGCTGAACGTAGTTATCATTATATTTCTTTCATCTGACACGTTGAGCCAGATATCTCTTTTTGTATGCATTTATTTCGTATCGAGAAATAAATGTGACTCCGAATGAATGCTCTGAATCGTAAGTTTATTTTTCGTATATCGAATATCGTCACACTAACCTTCCGAGGTTTTAGAAAACCCTATATGTATATGGCATAATTATATTTAAATAACGAAAGTAATAAGTAATTTAACGATAACTATCTTTTCTTTTGTATGTTTAGTTCAAAATAAATGTCTTAACAAACACGAATCTTGTCTCAGACTGAATTTATTACATGAGGTTATCATAACCAGAAAAATGATTGTGATTAGGTATGCCATAGAAATAAGAGGTGTGGTAGAAAAGAGCAGTCTCTGGCACAGGCTATACCTAATATTACAATAATTATTGTTTAAGAGATCCTTTAACAAATATTAAATTTTTTCGTTATATTGAGCAATTTAAGGGTACATAATTACGCTTTTTGCTATATTTTTGAAAATAAATCATTTTCAAGTATTTACTTTCTGATCTACATTTGATCAAATGTTTCTAAACTGTAAAAAAAAACTCATGTAGATTCTAAAAACATTAATTATGGATAACAAAAAAGGGTCTTGTTACATTAAAGTTTATTTATCTGCAATTTATTAAATCCATAGTTTTAGACAAAATTAACTTTTTCTGCAGTGTGTATCGTCAAATGACCTGTTTGTGTGAATTACTTACAACAAATTTCACACTTGTAAGGCAGTTTTCCCAGTGTGCATTCTCAAATGACGTTGTAAATGATATGGTCGAGTATACTGTTTAAAACAAATTTCACACTTCTCAGGTTTTTCACCAGTGTGCCCTCTCAAATGGAATTTCAAACTATTTGCGTGACTAAACTGCTTAAAACAAATTTCGCACTTATAAGGCGCTTCACCAGTGTGCACTCTCAAATGTAGTTTCAATTGAATTTTTTGGTTAAACTGCTTAAAACAAATTTCACACTTATAAGGCGTTTCTCCAGTGTGCAATCTTAAATGACTATTTAAATTAACTTTGCGAGAAAACTGCTTAAAACAAATTTCACACTTGTAAGGCGTTTCTCCAGTGTGAACTTTCATATGTTTACGGAAATTACTTTTATCAGCGAACTGCTTAAAGCAAATTTCACACTTGTGAGGCTTTTCTCCAGTGTGTACTCTCAAATGTGCTTTCAAACTATTTGCTTGACTAAACTGCTTAAAACAAATTTCACATTTATAAGGCGTTTGTCCAGTGTGCTCACTCAAATGAAGTTTCAAACTGTGTGCTCGAGTAAACTGCTTAAAACAAATTTCACACTTGTTCAGCTTTTTTGCAGTGTGCGTCTTTATATGACGTTTAAAAGAACCTGCTTTGTTAAATTGCTTAAAAGAAATTTTACATTTACAAATAGAATTTTTTGATGTTTCTTCAGTGTTTGCACTTATTTGTTGTTCTGTAGTATATGCAAGCTCAGTTTTCATGATTTCCATTCCGTTCTCAAGAAATCCTAAAATAAAAATAAAAACTGTAAATTTTTTTATGCAGAAACTTCAGGGTAAAACAGAAAGGAATAAAATTGAGGAAGAATGAATATAATAAATCAAACTTAACCATACTAAAACGCTATTAACGACACTATTATTTTTTTATCCAATGACCAGATCAGAAATATAGTAATATCAAGAATTTAGGCTAATTGAAAGGTGAAAAGGACATTGCCTTAGTACTAATATTGCTAATATACTAAGTGACAATAGTATACTTTTTGCGCATAAAGGACGCCTTTGTATTCCACAAAACGTGTTCTTATACCGTCTCTGACAGTATAAAAAATCGGAAATTTATTAGTTCATCCTCTGTGTGATGAACGTTGAACGGAGGATAACTAAAGGCCCGTTTTCACGGTACACTTTGGATGATCATCCCGGATAAATCATCCAAAGTGATTACGACGATGAAAGTAATTATCGTTTACATGGATCACCAAGACTGAACTAGTCTGTTCACTTACAAATGGCGCCGACTGAAGTTGTACGTGCTGGAATTGGCATAATAAGTGAATATATTTTAAACAAACTTAGACATGTACTTAAAAAACAGAAGATTAGAAAAAAACGACGTTGGTGAGTAAGGCCGTGGATAATTCGACGCTACAAAATGGGGGCGTCAACGTGTTTGTTAAAGGAATGGTCTAAAAAAGATCAAGCCATGTTAAAAAACCATCTAAGAACAAAACACAACGTACAAACACAACAACTACGCACTTTAAATGCGACAATAAACAACCACGTGGACCTGTTGCCGCCGTTCACTAGTCACTGCCGATGAATCACATCAACAAATGCATGTTTACATGGTTCACTTTGGATGATTCACCCGCGATGCATCCCCTAAAGTGAACAAAAGTAGAACTCGGTTCAATTTCGTTCAATATTCATTTTGGATGATAATTTTCGATGATTAATAGTTTACACGATTCATTTTTTTTTCACTTTGGATGATTCATTCCGGGATGATCAACCAAAGTGTACCGTGAAAACGCGCCTTAACCATTCGAATAGGTGCGATGAACGTATTCCGAAGCTTTCCGAACTCCGGCGCGTTGAGCGAAGTCGAAGAATCCCTATCCATCCCAACGACTATTTGTACTGAACGTAGTTATCATTATATTTCTTTCCATCAACCGCGTTGAGCCAGATATCTCTTTCTGTATACATTTATTTCGTATCGAGAAATAAATGCGACTCCTAATGAATGCTCTGAATCGTAAGTTTATTTTTCATATATCGAATATCGTCACACTAACCTTCCGAGGTTTTCGAAAGCCCTAATGTATAGGGCATAATTATATTTTTCTACGACCGTTTAATAACATGCTCATTATTCGCTATTTTTTCATAGATAATAGCACCCATTACTGTACCCGTGAGTAATAATTCATTACTCACGGGCTGAAGTTATTCACGGGTCATTACTCACGGGCTGAAGTTAGATTCAAGTGTCGCATGCCACTTTTAATATTAATCGTAACTATATAAACTGCAAATAAAATTACTTAAACTTGTTTATTTAATACAATAATTATTGTAATTTATACCAATAATTAACTTCGAAAAATTTTTAAAGGAATTTTAACTGTAACAATGTCAGTATATTTTTTACGTTTATATCTTGTTTACTAAAAATTTTGACGTTTATCATTTAATTTAGTGACAGTGACATTAGCGCATTTTGTTTATGTTAATTGGAATTTATAACTAATATTGTGTTTGTTTTTCAAGTTATATTGTGTTAAATATGTTATAACATATTATGTATAGTTATTTATATATGTACAGTAAATGTAAATATACATTATAACTATATATTATATATTAAATACGTCCACCGACAACAGCAATTTTCTATTTATTAGATTCACTGACAGTAGGTAGGTACAAATTTAAGCTTTTAATTTTTCGGAAACGAGTAGAACTTATATTGAATATTTCTAGTTGTATGTTTACAATAAATAAGAATTTAGTAATAGTAGGCAACCAATTATTCAGCCACGTACTGGGGGTAAATAGCATTTAGGTATTTTTGTAAATTATTATAATTTAAATCTCGAGTAGTTGATAACTAAATTTTTTACTAATTAAAATAAAAAAGGTCGTAGAAAAAGTATAGTATTCTACTCGCATGTAATGGCTAGGCGAGTGTCGTAATTCATCAGAGTGAGTAATAGCCATCATTACATGCTCGTTGAATAATATACTATTAAATAACGAAACTGATAAGTAATTAACGATAATTATCTTTTCTTTTGTATGATTAGTTCAAAATAAATGTCTTAACAAACACGAATCTTGTCTCAGACTGAATTTATTATATGAGGTTATCACAACCAGAAAAATGATTGTGATTAGGTATGCCATAGAAATAAGAGGTGTGGTAGAAAGAGCAGTCTCTGCCACAGGCTATACCTAATATTAACAATAATTATTGTTTAAGAGATCCTTTAACAAATATTTAATTTTTTCGTTATATTGAGCAATTTAAAGGTACATAATTACGCTTTTTGCTATATTTTTGAAATTCAATCATTTTCAAGTGTTTACTTTCTGATTTACATTTGATCAAATGTTTCTAAATTGTTAAAAAAACGTCATGTAGATTCTAAAAACATCAATTGAGGCTATCAGCGCAAAAGTCGTGTAACCCACATTTTTGCAAAATGCTGTTTTGGTGTAAAATACATTCGTTACATTATAATCTTCAATACAACAGTAGTGTAAGCCACCTTTTAATACCCATCAACGGATGGCGCTAAAAAAATCTGTTTTTGCACGGGTCATATTAAGCAAAACTATAGAGCAAGAGTGGTGTAACCTCGTTAAAGTAATCATGTACTCCGATCAGTGTGGGGGGCAAAATAGAAATATTAAGTTGTCATTGATTTGCCAGTATGTGGTTTCTAATCCAGAGTTCACTATTGAAGAAATAGATCATAAATTTTTGGTCAGTGGACACTCATACCTACCCTGTGACCAAGATTTGGCCTAATAGAAAAAAATAAAAAATTCTTAAGGAAATATATGTACCATATAACTGGATTGAAGTAATTAAAACGGCTCGAAAAGAAAAATTCAAAGTTATACAACTGACTGCAAGTGATTTTTTCTCTTCCAAATCACTGGAAAAAAATATAACTAATCGAAGAATTTCAGTTGGTAAAACCAAAGTGGAGTGGTTGAAAATTCAGTGGTTAAAATTCCATAAACTTCATCCATTTTCAATCTTCTACAAATACTCAAATAATGAAGAAGTTCTCTTTGAAGAAGTCAGTGTGAAGAAAAGGCAGTCAGAAATTGTAGTACAACTAGATGCTTTGGAAAAACCAACTATTGCTGAAAAAAATAAAAAAGACTTTTTTGAATCGTTACAGTTCATCCCGCCAGTACATCATACTTTCTATAATAGCCTTAATAGTTCCAACAGAGTCCAGGATGAAGTGTTTCATTATGAGTCAGACGAAGAATTACCATAACTATGTACTATTTGCATTGTTTCCTAATAAAGCTTGTGCTCATGTGGTGTAACCTGTTTATTATTTCACATACAACCAAAATATGATACGTGCAGAAGTGGTGTAACCCACATTTTTTTTTCTAATTATTAGATTAATTAACACAAAACTATACAGTTAGTGTAGATTCTAAAGTATTTTTTATAAATCAAAAACAAAACAAATAAAATAATGTTTACAAAAAAAATTAAATTAAAAATCAGTTTACCCAAATTTTAATTCCTTATTATCTCCTAAGTAAGTAGTCTGGGGTGACACCACTTTTGCGCTGATAGCCTCAATTATGGATAACAAAAAATTGAGTCTTGTTGCATTAAAGTTTATTAAATCTGCAATTTCACATGTTTAGTTTTTCAAACTACTTAATTCCATAGTTTTAGACAAAATTAACTTTTTCTGTAGTGTGTATTGTCAAACTGTTTGTGTAAATTACTTACAACAAATTTCACACTTGTAAGGCAGTTTTCCGAGTGTGCACTTTCAAATGACGTTTTAAATGATGTGGTCGAGTAAACTGTTTGAAACAAATTTTACACTTCTCAGGTTTTTCACCAGTGTGCCCTCTCAAATGGAATTTCAAACTATTTGCTTGACTAAACTGCTTAAAACAAATTTCGCACTTATAAGGCGTTTCTCCAGTGTGGACTCTCAAATGTATTTTCAATGTAACTTTTTGGTTAAACTGCTTAAAACAAATTTCACACTTATAAGGCGTTTTTCCAGTGTGCACTCTCAAATGTATTTTCAATTGAATTTTTTGGTTAAACTGTTTAAAACAAATTTCACACTTATAAGGCATTTCTCCAGTGTGCAATCTTAAATGACCATTTAAATTAACTTTGCGACAAAACTGCTTAAAACAAATTTCACACTTGTAAGGCTTTTCTCCAGTGTGAACTTTCATATGTTTACGGAAATTACTTTTATCGGCGAACTGCTTAAAGCAAATTTCACACTTGTGAGGCTTTTCTCCAGTGTGTACTCTCAAATGTGCTTTCAAACTATTTGCTTGACTAAACTGCTTAAAACAAATTTCACATTTATAAGGCGTTTGTCCAGTGTGCTCAGTCAAATGACATTTCAAACTGTGTGCTCGAGTAAACTGCTTAAAACAAATTTCGCATTTGTAAATCTTTTCTGCAGTGTGCGTCTTTATATGACGTTCCAAAGAACCTGCTTTGTTAAATTGCTTAAAACAAATTTTACATTTACAAATAGAATTTTTTGATGTTTCTTCAGTGTTTGCACTTATTTGTTGTTCTGTAGTGCATGCAAGTTCAGTTTTCATGATTTCCATTCCGTTCTCAAGAAATCCTAAAATAAAAATAAAAACTGTAAATTTTTTTATGCAGAAACTTCAGGGTAAAACAGGAAGTAATAAAATTGAGGAAGAATGAATATAATAATAAATCAAACTTAACCATACTAAAACGCTATTAACGACGCTGTGATTTTTTTATCCAATGATTAGAATCAGAAATGTACTGATATTAAGAATTTACGCTAACTGAAAGGGGAAAAGGATATTACCATAGTACTAATATACTAAGTGACGATAATATTTATCGTATAGAAGACGCCTATGTATTCCACAAAAAATGTTCTTACACCGTCTCTGACAGCATAAAACAGAACAGAAATTCATTAGTTCATTCTCTGTGTGCTGAACGGAGGATAACTAACCATCCAAACAGGTGCGGTGAAACCTTCTGAACCCCATCGATTTGGCGTGTTGAGCGAAATCGACGAATTCCGATCCTTCCCAATGACTATGTGTGCTGAACTTGGTTATCATTATCTTTCTTTCCATCCGGCACGTTGAGCCAAATATCTCCTTCCCCATATTATGTATCGAGATATAAATGTGACTCCTAATTAAGAGCCCCCGCGAACTGCAGAGTTTTTATCGGCCGATTGTTTGGTCTGCTTCTTAATCAGTACAGAGGCATGCATATGCGCACATTACACCGATTCAGTAGCGGTCGTTAAAAAAGTTTGATAGGCTTCCCGATTTCATTCAAACTAATTTGTCGGTCAACAGTTTAATCAGTGTTGGCTAACTGGGACTTGCGCACACACGACGATTGTCTATCGGGCGATAGTTTAATTGTTTCCTAGTTTTGGTGTCCAATTACTCGTGCCGCGCGAATATTTTGCGAAAAAATGGCATCGTCTAATTCACAATCGTTAATTGTAGAAACTTGCACGATCTAATAAGCATGACTAGTTCATTGAAGCTGACTAAGATCATCCGATAAAAGGCGAAAAACTTTTTTGGGTAATTTAGAATACATTGTGTAGAATTTTCCACTCAATAATATATCAGTTCGAATTCATCATCAGCATCATCAACAGCTATTCCATCCATCGCCAGAAGGAAGCCTCCCTTAGGTGTATCCATTCATTTCTGTTTGTTGTTTTTTGCATCCATTCGTGACCAGCCATTCACTTGATGTCATCAGTCCATCTTGTTTGATGTCTGTCTCTACTTATTTTGCTTGTCCTTGGTCGCCATTTAAGAATTTGCTTCGTCCAACGGTTGTCTTCCATTCTTCCTATGTGCCCTGCCCAGTTCCATTTTAACATGGCAATCTTCTGGATCACATCTGTTACTTTTGACCGTCGTCATATTTCTTCCACTGTGAATTGGATGCACTCAATACTCTCGGAATCTCTTCTTGGTTTTCCTCCTCCGTTGTATGAGAGCGATAATAACATTTCTGGATAATTTTTGCATTGTGCCACTACTAACTTTAACAGTCAAATAAGAATTTATGACTTTGCAATATCCTATATAGTGGGTGATTTTAATCTGCCAAACATAGTTTGGGAGAATGAAGATCTAGGATCAAGACCAATTGGTAATATTACAGAATCTGTTGAGTGTATGTCAAATTTTATTGCTTATTTTAACTTATTTCAAAATAATACAATATCGAATGTTTTAGGAGATTATTTAGATTTAATATTGTCAAATAATGTTGTAAATGTCAAATGTGTTGATTTTCCATTGTTAAACTGTGATAAGTACCATCCAGCACTTTCTTTCGATATTGATTTTGATAAAACTGAGTTCCTTAAATACGATATATTATTATTATGATTTTAATAGGGCTAATATTTTAATAAACCAATTTTTGGGTAATGTTAACTGGGACAACTTACTCGACAATATTTCAGATGTTAATAAAGCAATATCCAGTTTTTATGATATTTTGTACTGTTGCATAGATTTATTTGTACCAAAACAAAAATGTAAAAGCCCAAAATTTCCAAAATCATATTCAACTGAACTGAAAAATGCTATTCTGAGAAAAAGGTAGCTCATAAAAAATTCAAACAAACTAATAATTTTTCGGACTATAAATTATTCTCAGACATTCGTAAAGAATGCAAAGTCGTAGCTGAGCAATGTAAAAGTCAAACCATAAAAACTTTGGAACAAAACATTACTAATTCCAAAGAATTCTGGAGTTATGTACACAGTAAAAATAAACATTATGACTTACCAAACAACATGACCTATGACAACAATGAGTCAAACAATCCATCAGAAATTTCAAATTTCTTAAAACAGCATTTCTCTGTCATAGATAACAATAACTGTGATATTCCAAGCTTTGATTATAATAAAACAATTAGTTTAAGCAGCTGTGATACTAGTCTAATAGATACTTTTAATAAGTTAGAAAAATTAAATCTAAAACTTAGTTGTGGCCCTGATGAAATTTCACCTTATTTTGTACATAAATGTCGTTTTGTTGTGTCTCCTGTATTACTAAAAATTTTTCGTTTATCATTAAGTACTGGCACTTTCCCAGAAGAGTGGAAAAAAAGTTATATTTCTCCTATTTTTAAGAATGGTAGTAAAACATGTATAGAAAATTACAGACCCATTTCCAAAATTTGAGAGATTCGACTTGCAGAAATGTTTTTTGTGAACAACAAAAGGTAGTCCGGCATATAGGAACATTTTATGAACCTTAAATCAAAAGATTTGTATTGTATCGACCTAGTATTTGGAGGTGTGCAATAAGCTATGAAAAATGAAAACCTCGTAAATAATAATAAACACAACCTCATTTGAGATGAAAAACACAGCTGTGTCTAGGTGCACGCTAACGTGTACGCAAATAAAAAAGTTAGGTACACGCTTAAACGTCATCAAGTCATGATGTCATTAGCTGAAGTAATACGGGGCGATTGATTAGTCTGATAAAGCTCAGTAGATCCGCTATTATAGTAATAGATAGCAATAAAAGTTAGTAACAAAAATTTTAGCAAACTTTGAGCTTCATATTACAAAATTACTAAAATTAGTTAGAATGTTACAGGGCGTTCGATAATATAGTGGTAGACCAAACTTATGGTTTTTAAATGGAACACCCTATATTTTATTTTATGTTTGAAATCTTCGTAACTCCCATATCACAAAAATATAAAGGTTTATTATGTTATACAGGGTATTTACAAAGTTATAACCAATTGTCTATGAAAATCGTAACAAGTTCAACTCCCTGTATAAATAAAAATAAACACCACAGCAAAAATAAACACCAATATAAACTGGTATAATTAACTTACGTATAAAAATTATTTTAGCAGTATTTTGTATATATCATGTTAACTAATATTTATTTTGCTAACCTGAATATATACTTTTATATACATATTATTGTTTTATTACAATTAAGTTTGAAACATCTGAATAGTTTTGCTTCCCTTCCCCTTCCCTTAATAAAAATATTTTCTATCAAACAAACAACAAACACTATACATATCAAAATAGCGTGTACCAAAATATAAAGTCACTGCGCACGCTAAATAATGACGTCGCTGGCTTGATGAAGTTTAATTCGCGTGTACCTAACTTTTTTATTTGCGTACACGTTAGCGTGTACCTAGACACAGCGGAAAAACACGTATATCAAGCATAGATATAATACTCTAGATCAGTGTTTCTCAACCGCCGGTCCATGGACCGGCGCCGGTCCGTGGAAACATTTTGCCAGTCCGCAGAAAATATGTTGCATTTGCAAACCCCTCGCGAATTTCGCGCTCTGATACAGTGACATCCAACAGAAAAAGTTCGTTGGCCTGTGCATTGATGGAGCAGCTAATATGACAGGAAAGCACTGTGGTGTTGCTAAAAAAATTCAAGAAGTTTCGTCCTCAGATCTCATCATTACACATTGTGTCATACATCGTCAACACTTAGCAACGACAAATTTATGTAACCAGGACTAAATGATGTTCTTTTGCGAATTTATAAAAATCGTGAATTTTAATAAGCATAGCGAATTAAATTCAAGATTATTTGCAATACTTTGCCAAGAAGTAGGAGCAGAACATTACTTGTAACTACAACTAATAACTATTACTTCATGCTGAAGTAAGATGGTTGTTTCGGGGCAAAGTATTGACAAAACTATTTGAATTACGAACAGAAGTGAAAATATTTCTAAATAAAAAAAAATCTTCATTATCGAATTATTTTTCCGTTACAGAATGGGTCGCAAAACTTGCCTATCTGAGCGACATTTCTTACGTTAACGATTTAAATTAAAGTCTTCATCTTCGGGGTAGTACAACAGATATATTTAATTTGCACAGCAAAATAGATGCTTTTAAGAAAAAGATTAAGTGTTGGTTAACGCAAGTTAAAATAATTGTCAAATATTCTCCGCTTACTTATATTTTCTAAATACCAAAAAAAAAATTAAATTATATAAAACCAGAGCCGGATTTAAGGCAGTGGGGGCCCCTGGGCAGAATTGGTGTGGGGGCCCCTGGACAAAATTGATGTGGGACCCTACCTCCTACCATTAAAAAATTGTTATAACTATGGTGTACAGCCAAGTATAGAGTTTTCCCTCTTAAAAATTAAAAAAAAAATGTTGATCTACATTTATAAATATATTTTTAAATAATAAAAAATACAAGAGGTGTAACTTGTTACCGTAAAATATTAAAAATAAATATTGTAAAATGTATGGTTAAAGTCTGGGTATTTTTTAGATTTTTGAATTGAAAATTCCTTAATTATGTCTGACATATCTATTTAGTTCCTTTAAGACATCGTTTTTAGTTTAATGCTCATTATAGAGAGATGAAACGCTCTTGGGCCATCATAGACCGAAGGCGATTTTTAATTAACTTTAGTTTTGAGAATGATCACTCTCTACTATAGTTAGAGACAGCAAGGCTGGACTTGCTCTCTAGAATTCATACATACACCATTTTTTCACTTATTCATAAGCTACACTTATATTTTTGATAACAATGTTTTTTCGATAAAATACTTACTTTTTTAGTCGTTTGCAAAAACCGTCTAAAAACGTGTTTTTTTTGTTGAAAAATGAACATATTTACTCGCAAATTTACTGCAAATAACTGAAATAATAACAGACTTCTTCAAAGAAAAGTTTAAAAAAAAAACGGAGATCCACTATATGATCGAATTATACTGAATCAAACGGATACCAGAGAAACAACCCCCTTCAATAGCTGAAATGCAAGAAGCAGTTACCAGAGTGAAAAACAACAAATTACCTGGATTAGACAATATTAGCGCAGAATTAATCAAAGAAGGCGGATACTCCCTATTGAAAGCGATACACAAACTAATAGTGAACATAATATGGAATAATAAACCACTGACACAAGACTGGAATACCGGAGTAATTATTCCACTACATAGAAAGGGAGATCAGCTTCAATGTAAAAACTACCGGACAATAACGCTATGACTGTCGCAATATGCACAATATATGAACAATAAAAATCCTGTCAAATATTGTGTATGAGAGCGATTGACACCATATGAGGAAAAAATAGTTGGGGATATCAATGTGATTTCTGCAGGCAGAAGTCCATAATACATCAGATCTTGGTCTTGAGCCTTGAGGCAAATCTTGGAAAAGGATAGTGAATTTAATATAGACACACATCATCTCTTCATTGATTTTGAGAGTGCCTATGATAGCATCCATCCAGAATTTCTGATCCACGTCCTGAAAGAGTTTAATCTTAGAACTCAACTCATTGATATAGTAAAAGAAACACTTAAGGTACAAATCCAAATTCGAATTCAAACCGCACTAACAGATTCAATCCATGTTAGAACGGGTCTACGATAGGCCCTATCCTGTATTCTATTCAACATCACATTAGAGAAAATAATTAGAGAGTCAAAAGTTAACACCAGAGGAACAATAGTAACAAAAAGTGTACAAATATTGGCATTTGCAAATGATGCTGATGTTCTTTAAAATTTTCAGAAAAAACCGTGAGTCAATGGACTATTATAGGTACCAGTAACAATGAGAGCACACAGCACAATTTTTTTTAATACGCACCTTTTGAATGATTTTAGAAATTAGCATTTAAACTTGTATCCCAATTATTTAACAGTTAAAAATCCAATGTACAACTTAAATATTTTCCGACCTGGCCTGACCATGTTTGTATGAGTAGCATGACTTTATTTAAATTTTTATATTTTAAAAGTCCCCAACCCTCCAAATACTAGATAGGAAACTTCTAGGCTATCACAAAAATAAAGTAAAAACTTACCTTTTTCAACAGGGGTAACAGTACGAAATAATACAAACAGGTGAGTAATATTGCTGATTTACTAGATTATCGTAAATTGTATTACAGCTGACAATTATTATTCTTTCTGCAAGTAGCAACAAAGTCACAAAACAAATGAGTGGTGAGTGGTTTAGTGCCAGATTTTCAGATTTGCTTATGCCACAATTTTTGTCGACGGGATAATTTAAGGTCAAACTCGTAACCAAATTATGACTCAACAAAAAATACTGAATTCCACTTGATTATGTTCTGAGTATTTTGCACTCCATGCAAAAAGGGTATTTAAAAAATATGCATGATGTAGAATGTATGTAGAATATGACTTAGAAGACAAATACATTATTGTAGGCGTAGGAGGCAAGTTTGGCTCAAAAAGTTCACACTTTATAAGTGTGGAGTAAGCAATGTTTTGATCAATGTTATTATACTCAGTGGCGTAGTGCCAAGTCAATATAACGATAAATAAAAAATTATTTTTTTATATACATAATTATGTTTGCATAAAACAAAAATTATTTTATGTGAATAATGTGCTGACTTTTTTATGTTTGGGATTTTGTGGGGGCCCCCGGAATGTGGGGGCCCCGGGCAGCTGCCCAGCCTGCCCTCCCTTAAATCCGGCCCTGTATAAAACGTAATGCAACCATTTGTATCCATTTACAAGCATTGTATGATGGGTTTGAAAAGCATTTTCCCACAGACATCGGTGTACCTACTTGAGAGTAATTTATCGATAATATAACAAATCCTTTCATTTGTAGTGTTAACAAAATGAATCAGGGATACAAAATGGGTAACCGAACCATGAGAATACTTTGCTACGTAGATGATGCAATCTGAATAGCCGAAAACGAAGATGACTTACAACGCCTACTACAAAAATTCAAAATAACCGCCGAAAAGTATAACCTGACACTATCCACAGAGAAAACCCAATCGATGGTAATATCACAGAACCCAATTAGATGTAAATTAGTAGTGGACGACCATATAATCGAACAGGCAATGGATTGTAGATATTTGGGTGTGGAAATATCTAGCGACAGGCATCTGTGGCCAGAAACAAAACAGCAGGCAACGAAAGCAGCGAGAATATCTGATTTCCTGAGGGATATAATCTTACGGAATAAATATATGAGCACCGAAAGCAAAGTCCGCATTTATAAGACATGTGTTAGACCCGCACTGACATACGCAGCTGAGACAATGTGTCGAGACAACCAAGACCAAACAAATAATCAGAAAAACAGAGATGAAAACCCTAAGATCCATAAGAGGTATCACACTCAGAGATAGAATACGAAACGAAGACACATTGAGGGAGCTAGGCGTTCAATACGTAGTGAGATGGACAAGAGCACGACGACGCATGTGGAGAGACCACGTAGATCGGATGGACCCTGAACGTATGGCGCATTGGGCGAAAACACAGAAGCCCAACGCCAAGCGACCCAAAAAACGATGGTACGAGAGCTGGAGCTCCGGATCGCAGCAGAGACTGTAACAGAAGAAACAGAACATAGTCCTATTACAAGAAGAAGAAGAAATCCTCTTATAGAATATGAAAATCTTCAATTAAACAATGAAGGGACACAACATATTTTAAAATTGGGTTCTGATTTGACGTTAAAGGTACATTTTTCGACAATGACATCCAATGAATTTTGGATCAAAATGACAGAAGAATATCCCAGTCTTCACAACCAGGCTATGAAGATGTTGCTCCCTTTTGCCACAACATATTTATGTGAAGCGGGATTTTCGACAATGACGACAACTAAAAACAAAGCGAGGAATCGGTTGTCGATAGACACGTGACTTCGATTAGCACTAACCAATTTACAACCCGAAATAAAAACTTTTATACAGAAGAAACAGACAATCACATTAAACTGTTAAAAATTTTGTGGAAATAGTTTTTGTAATTTTAGTTTTTAATAATAATTTACTAAACATGTAGGTAATATATATTTGAAAAAATTATTGGTCCGCTAAAAATTATCCTAAGTATTACCGGTCCGCTAAAAATTATCCCAAATATTACCGGTCCCTAATAAGAAAAAGGTTGAGAAACACTGCTCTAGATTGCGCCCTGTCATCTTAAAATGGGTGACGGTTGCGACAGAGATAAATGAGCCTATTTGGTCGGTAGTCTCTTTTTAATTTAAGGGGAATATCGACGACGTGACTATCCCACTTTATCGAGTATTATGTATTGACAGTTCGAACGGGAATCGGTCATTTCAAAAACAGCAAAGTCCACAATTTTCAGAAACTAACTTTTTGAGAGGAATAGACTCCTTTAAGATAAACGTTGTGTGTAAAAACGACACCAGTCTAGTAAAAACATTAGGAACAAAACTAAAATATAACTCTGAATTTTGATGTCATCCATTTCATCCATCTTTCAACTATAGTTAGTTTTCTTTGCTCTTCTGTAAAATTAGGAATATGTGACTCGTGTTGTTTTTGAAATGACCGATTCAATTAATAAATCGATAGTACATTATGTTGATATTAATTATTGGTAATTTGTAGGAATATTTAACAATAACTTTATACTATTCTACCATTAACTTATTAAAAAAAAATAACATTGGCTTTTATATTTTTAAAAATCTATAGTAGTCTAGTAAAATAAAATTACACTACATGTAAATCAAAATGTAAATTCGTACAGGTTGAAACAAATTCTATATCAAAGTTTAGGTGGGTGCAAAAGATATTTTCAAGAAAGTATCCAAATCATACAAGGGGATCATTGTTTAAATAATTAAAAAGGGGTCGTTTTTGCAAAAAAATTACTTTTTTAACTGCTGAGGTCATTCAATTACTAATGAAGGTCTATAGGATTGTTTTCTGTAAAGTTGAAGGGTAAATCTTTCACATAAGTCTTACTAAATTACATTTGACCCCCTATTTATTTAAATAATTATTATACATAAAACTTTAAAAACAAATTTGCAAAAAATTATTTTTAGCGTTTTAAATAAGCACTATAAGATATCTTATTTTACAGGATAAGTTGTGCTATGTTATCAGTATTAAGAAAAAAAAATTGGTCGAAAAATATTTAATATTTTTTGAGATATTGAATTTGTTTATTAAATGTTACTATATTTTCAATTGCAAAAACGCGGTTGTTGCCAAAGAAATATTCACCTGTATTAAATCTTATTATCTTTATTTTTATGTATATTTTCGATAAATGTAGTGATAAATTTAAATTTCAATTAAACTGCCCCCTAAAATTGCATTTGAAAATAATTCAAATTTGTTTATAATTTGTTGTTTTAATAACGTCGCGGAGATTAAATATTTTAAAATGCCGTTTCGATAATTGGGTTCCTGGGAATTTTTCACTAATTAACAAATTTTTTTGTCTTTTTTTCCTCTTCTTTTTTTTTCTTGGCATTGTATTACTACGGGCCCTTTTTGGGTTAAGTTTCATTAAGAATGGCAAGTGGAAGAAGGTTTGAAAATGGCAAACAAAAGAATAGAACAGTTGGAAAAAGATAGACGGAGAAATAATATAGTATTAAAGGGCCTAACACTGGATCCTAACGACGGAAAACCAGTAAAGGAGTCGGTAGAACACTTCATAGGAAGAAATCTGAAATTACAGGTCAAACTGAGAGGAGCGGTGAAGATCGGAGACCAAATTTTTGTAGCAGAAATGGAATACCTAACGGATAAGCTAAGTGTACTAAAAAACAAAGGAAAACTGAAGAATCTACAGGGACAAAAGGTGTATATAGAATCAGATTTAACAAGAAAGGAAAGGGAAATACAAGCAACAATTAGGAAAATGGCAAAAGAAGAAAAAGACAAAGGTAATACTACGAAGATAGGATATATGAAACTGGAGATTAATGGGAAGGAGTGGAAATGGGACCATAATAATGAGAAAATTATACAAATTCACAGAAACGTCGGGGAAAGGACCCCAAAAAAGTAATAGAAAATATTAAGACCGGACACACAACAATGACGACCAAGGCAATGAATGGGAAAAGCGATAGGGAAAAAGATGATGCACAGGTAAACAAGGATGAAAATAAAAAGAAGGGGGAAGCTAGATTGCAGAAAAAAGGAGAGATAAAAATTCGAACATGGAATGTGAGAAGCATCAATGGAAAAGAGGAAGAACTGGTAGAAGAAATGATAAAACAAAAAATAGAAATACTAGGAATAACGGAAACGAAAATGAAAGGAAAAGGTCTTAAGAAAATACACAAAGGATATTGGTTACTTTGGGTAGGAGCGGATACAAAAGAGAGAGCAAAAGAAGGAGTCGGGATAATAATTGCACCGAATAGACTACAACAAGTTGTAGAAGAAACATATGTTAACCAGAGAATATTATCGGTGAAAATGAAACTGATGGACGAAGAAATATGGACAATAATAACAGCCTACGGCGTAAATGAAGATGCAAGAAAGGAAGAGAAAGATAAATTTTTCGAGGAGCTCCAAATGCAAATTGATAATGGGGAAGAAAACATAATTGTAATGGGAGATCTAAACGGTAGAGTCGGAAACAACAACAGCGGAATAGAGGAGTGCATGGGAAAAGAAGGAGAAGAAATACTAAACAGAAATGGTGAAAGAATAATAGAAATATGTATGGAGAACAAACTAGTTATAACAAATACAAAATTTAAACATAAAGAAGTACACAAATACACGAGAGTACAAGACAGCAGAAACGAAAAATCAATCATAGATTACTTTTTGGTAAGCAGCAACAAATGGAAAAGAGTACAGGATACGAAAGTGAAAAGAGGCTCAGACATTGGCAGTGACCACCACCTAGTAATAATGAGAATGAGAACAACAGAAGAAAAAGAAGAAAAGAGAAGAAAGGTAGTAAATGAAAAAATAAAAAGTTAGAAATTAAAAGAGAAAAGATATAAGAAGAAATTCCAAGAAAAATTAGATAATACCCTGAAAGGTAGGGCAAAAAATACAAATATAGAAGAAAAATGGGAATATCTAAAAACCAGCATAATCAAAGCAGGTGAGGAAACTTGTGGGAAAGCAAAAATGGCAAATACTAACATCAGGAGAACGGAATGGTGGACGGAAGAAATACGAGAGAAAATAAAGAATAAAAAAGACAAATGGAAGAGATACCTAAGCACAAAACACCCAGAAGATTACGAGGCATATAAAGAAAAAAGGAAAGAGGTTAAAATAGCGGTGAAAGCAGGAAAGGAAAGGTCATGGGAGAGATTTGGACAAAAAATGACAAAAAATTATAGGGAAAACCAAAAACTCTTCTACGGCGCATTAGAATAGAATAGAATAACGGCGCATTAAAACAACTCAGACAAAAGAAAGAGCACACGATGCCGAATATAAAAGACAAGAATGGAAACGTACTAACAGAAGAAAAACAAATAATGGAAAGATGGAGAGAACATTTCAAAGAGCTAACTCATGCAGACACGGACAACACAGGGGGGATACAAGAAAGGAATGAAGAACAACAAGTGGAATCCATAACAAGAGAGGAATTAGAGAAAGCGATTAGAAAGAGTAAAATTGGGCAAAGCACCAGGCAAGGATCATATCACCCCGGAAATGATAAAATTCATGGGGACAGAGGGAATGGATAGCATGAAAGAACTAATGAATGATATCATAAATAGAGCAGAATTACCAAAGGACTGGAAGAAAGACATTATACTACCAATACACAAAAAGGGTAACAAGAGAAACTGTAATAATTACCGAGGTATCACCATATCAAGTATCCCTGGGAAGGTTTTCGCAAGAATAATAGAGACAAGAATAAAAACCCAAATAGAAACAACTATGGAAGACACACAGTGTGGATTCAGGAAGGACAGAAGCACGCAAGACCTAATATTCACATTAAGACAAGTAAGTGAGAAGGTAATCAAGAAGAATAGAGAGATACATATGTGCTTCATTGACCTGGAAAAGGCGTTTGACAGAATCCGAAGAAAGGACGTATGGAAGACACTAAAAGAAAGGGGAGTCGACAGACACATAATAGAAGTAATAAAGGATATGTACAAAAATAATACAAATACAATAAGAGCCAATAACGAGGAATCCAGAAAATTTACTACAAGTCAAGGCGTCAAACAGGGATGCGTACTGAGTCCACTGCTATTCTCAGTGGTACTGGATGAAGCGATAAAGAAAGCCAAGAGAAGAATGAAAAAGCTAACATTAGGATACTGGCAAATGAAACGGACTCAACTATCGGAGCTACTATTTGCAGACGACATGGTATTGATAGCAGAAACCAGAGAAGACTTACAGAACAATCTTGAAATTCTAGAAGAAGAACTATCAAACATAAATATGAAAATTAATACAGAGAAAACAAAAACAATGATAATTTCAAATACGAGGAATACACACGCAATAGAATTAGACGGGAAACAACTAGAGCAAGTGAAATATTTTAAATACCTAGGAGTAATAATAGAAGCAAATGGTAAACAAGACATGGAAATAAACGAGAGAATGGGACGAACAGGAAGCTTATTTAACGCTATGAAAACAACATTTTTGGGGAAAAAAGAGATACCGGAGAAAGTAAAAAAGGCAGTCGTTAAATCAGTAGTTAGACCAACAATCATGTATAGCAGCGAGACATGGACATTGACGGGGAGACAAAAATCCAGAGTCAATGCTATGGAAATGAGATTCCTGAGGAAAATAGCAAACAGAAAGAGGACAGACAAAATACGAAACGAAACAATTAGACAAAACCTAAAACTGGAACCAATCAATGAAAAAATAGTGGAGGGACAACTAAGATGGTTCGGGCACGTGTGTAGAATGTCGAACGAGAGGCTTACAAAACGAGTGTTCGAAACGAGAGTGCAGGGGAAAAACAAAAGAGGAAGACCAAGAGTTATGTGGGTAGATGAAATCAGGAAAGAAGTCGAGAAGAAGGGATTGACATTGGAAAGTGCAAGAAACCTAACGCAAGATCGGAAAGCATGGAGACTACAATGCCAAACTCAACTCCACCAGCCTTACACCTAAAGGTAGAAAGGCTTAGGACTAATTAAGTAAGTAAGAATGGCAAATCTCTAAGTTGTAGATTTTAGACCTAAAAATATCAAGATTGGTCTAAAATCACTTAAATAAAATGTGGCTGCTTACTGAGTTACAGGGTGTTTTATTTAAAAATTTAAAAATTATTTTCACCAAGTACTTTCAAACTATTTGACGTATCCTTATCATACTTTACAGAAAGTGTGGGTACTATACAGTCTACTAAATTGTGATAAATAAAAGTTTCTAGCTACCACCAGAGGCGTACGACAGGGGCCAGTTAATGGTTGACCCTTCCCAAATTCTACGCCACTGAGGGAATTACTATTTTAGCGAAATTTTTAGATTCTCCAATACTTTCTATGTAAATAATATATTCTTTACTGGTAATGATTAAGTCATTAGTTTTCGAGATATTGGACGTTAAAAATGAAACGGCATAGTTATTTTGATTCATTCATTCATTCATTTTAAACTTCCAATATCTCTCAAACTGATGACTTTATCAATACCAATAAAGTTATTTACATACAAAGTATTGGAGAATCGAAAAATTTCGCTACAATAGTAATTCACTCAGTGGCGTAGAATTTGGGAAGGGTCAATCATTCACTATCCCCTGTCGTACGTCTCTGGCACTAGCTAGAAACGTTTATTAATCACAATTTAATAGGGTGTATAATAGCCACCCTTTCTGCCAAGTATGATAAGGATACGTCAAATAGTTTTAAAGTACTTGGTAACAATAATTTTTAAATTTTTAAATAAAACACCCTGTAACTCAGTAAGTAGCCACATTTTATTTAAAAGATTTTAGTTAAATCTTAATATTTTTAGGTCTAGAATCTACAACTCAGAGATTCGACATTCTTAATAAAATTAACCCTAAAAGGGCCCGTAGTAATATAACTCGAAGAAGAAAAAGAAGAAGAAAAAACGACAAAAAAATTTTGTTAATTAGTAAAAAAATCCCAGGAACCCAATGATCGAAACGGCATTTCAAAATACTTAATCCCCGCGACGTTATTAAAAAAACAAATTATAAACAAATTTGAATAATTTTTAAATGCCATTTTAGGGGGGAGTTTAACTGAAATTTGAATTTATCAATACATTTATCGAAAATATACATAAAAATAAAAATATTGATATCTTAAGCAGGTGAATATTTCTTTGGTAACAACCGCGTTTTTGCAATTGAAAATATAGTAACGTTTAATAAACAAATTCAATATCTCAAAAACTATTAAATATTTTTCGACCAATTTTTTTTTTGCTTGATACTGGTAACATAGCGCAACTTAGTCTGTAAAATAAGATATTTTATAGTGTTTATTTAAAACGCTAAAAATAATTTTTTGCAAATTTTTTTTTAAAGTTTTATATATAATTATTTAAATAAATAGGGGGTCAAATTTAATTTAGTAAGTCTTATGAGAAATATTTACTCTTCAACTTTGCAGAACAAAATCCTATAGACCTTCGTTGGTAATTGAATGACCTCAGCAGTTAAAAAAGTAATTTTTTTGCAAAAATGACCACTTTTTAATTATTTAAACAATGATCCCCTTGTATGATTTGGATACTTTCTTGAAAATATCTTTTGTACCCACCTAAACTTTGATATAAAATTTGTGTAAACCTGTACGAATTTACATATTGACTTTTTTTTATTTTATTAGGCTATAGGTACCTACACAGTTTTTCTTATTTGTTATATATTTCTTTGCATAGATTTACTTTAGAGATGTAATAATGTCTAATAAACGCAATATTGATTAAATTAAAAATAAAAAAGTAAAGATTGGTACGGGATTCGAACCCCGATTATCCGCGTCCAAAGACCAAAGACCAGTTCCCGTCGCCACCCGCTCGAACTGTCAAAACATTTAAATAATACTCGATAGAGTAGGATAGCGACGTCGTCGATACTCCCCTTGAATTAGAAAGAGACTACCGACCTAATAGGCTCATTTTTCTCTGTCGCAACCGTCACCCATTTCAAGATGGCAGGGCGCAATCTAGAGTATTATATATCTATGATATCAAGATATATGAGGTTATCATAGTTACTTGGGCAAAGGCTCTATTCGCTCTGACCGTTAACAAAGTGTCAAAGCAAAATCGACCGACCTGCTCATGGTGGCGGTTTTTTGAAATTTTATCAGGACGCTTTGTGTATGTTTAAATGAGACATTTAAAAAAAAATGCAGTGTCACGCTAGTGATATTATGTATTAATATAAACAGAAAATAAAAACGCACTTAATCTGATATAAATTCTTCTATTTCCAATATTGATTATCAGTTTGATTTTGTATACATAACCTCACTATCGCAGTTTATGTCAATAAATCTTTATTAACGAAAAAGAAAATATTTTTGTTGCACTATAAATTACAGTATAAATTAATAACTAATGAATTCTAACAATTGTATTCGATTATCACTGCAAAATAAAATATTCAAGTTTAACAAAATAATCCCATAAGACTCAATGTTAAAACGTCCTGACAAAATCTGACAGCGTGTCACGTGACTGTAAGTAGAGGGGAGACGCACGGAGCCAATATACTGCAAGGATATTTACGTGTTTTTCATAGTTAATATTTGTATTTCCAATTTAATAGCAACATTTAACACTTTTAGTTCTGTGCCAATATTTGTCTCAATGTGCTCGAATTAAAAATACGTAACGTAATTTTTGTTTTTAGGTTATATTATGCAGAAAATCAGTTTTTTGCCTCTCCTGTAAAACTGTAATTTAATGAGATTCGAGGTTTTCACACTAAGCGATCGATATATGGAAACAAAAGAACAAGGTTTGTGGCACAGGCGTTACAACTGAGTTGTATAGAAGTTTTGGAGAACATTGAGACGTTGTAAAATTCGTTAAGGTAGCACGTCTTATGCTGGCCACTCACTTACGGATATCGAAGAGGCCGAGCGACTGACAGGCGGTTAATTGAAGCCAAAATCACCACATACACGCAGTTTTCGTAAAGGCGTTGGCACGCTCGATCACAAAACTGCTTGTGTGTGGCGTCTCAACTGCAGTTCATTAACTTAACTACTCAAATAACGGCCTTCAGTCCTGGCCTGCATGCCATGACCTCTTCGATAAAAACGCACTTAATCTGATATAAATTCTTCTATTTCCAATATTGATTATCAGTTTGATTTTGTATACATAACCTCACTATCGCAGTTTATGTCAATAAATCTTTATTAACGAAAAAGAAAATATTTTTGTTGCACTATAAATTACAGTATAAATTAATAACTAATGAATTCTAACAATTGTATTCGGTTATTATCACTACAAAATAAAATATTCAAGTTTAACAAAATAATCCCATAATACTCAATGTTAAAACGTCCTGACAAAATCTGACAGCGTGTCACGTGACTGTAAGTAGAGGGGAGACGCACGGAGCCAATATACTGCAAGGATATTTACGTGTTTTTCATAGTTAATATTTGTATTTCCAATTTAATAGCAACATTTAACACTTTTAGCTCTGTGCCAATATTTGTCTCAATGTGCTCGAATTAAAAATACGTAACGTAATTTTTGTTTTTAGGTTATATTATGCAGAAAATCAGTTTTTTGCCTCTCCTGTAAAATTGTAATTTAATGAGATACGAGGTTTTCACACTAAGCCATCGATATATGGAAACAAAAGAACAAGGTTTGTGGCACAGGCGTTACAACTGAGTTGTATAGAAGTTACTCACTTACGGATATCGAAGAGGCCGAGCGACTGACAGGCGGTTAATTGAAGCCAAAATCACCACAAACACGCAGTTTTCGTAAAGGCGTTGGCACGCTCGATCACAAAACTGCATGTGTGTGGCGTCCCAACTGCAGTTCATTAACTTAACTATTTAAATAACGGCCTTCAGTCCTGGCCTGCATGCCATGACCTCTTCGATATCCGTATCATGCATAATGCTGGCCACTCACTTACGGATATCGAAGAGGTCATGGCATGCAGGCCAGGACTGAAGGCCGTTATTTAAATAGTTAAGTTAATGAACTGCAGTTGAGACGCCACACACAAGCAGTTTTGTGATCGAGCGTGCCAACGCCTTTACGAAAACTGCGTGTATGTGGTGATTTTGGCTTCAATTAACCGCCTGTCAGTCGCCCGGCCTCTTCGATATCCGTAAGTGAGTGGCCAGCATTAGATGGATAGTTTGATTCAAGAGGGCTGATAGAACAACGAGCAAGAGGAAAACCGAGACTTAGGTACCAAGAAAACTTGGAAAATTATTTAAAATCTATAGGGGAGTGCATTTAGATTTTCACTTCGGAAAAAATCAAACAAGATAAAACTTTCTGTAATTTCATTAAGAAATGTTTAATAATCAACATATCAAAAAGTTCTACTCGAGAAGTGGGTGCTTCATTTTTTATTAAACAAATGAACAGCGAAGTTAGATATTTTTTTAAATAACTCCGAAAATATAATTTTTAGAAAAAAACTGACTTGACCATTGAAAAATTGAGAAAATTTTACAAAAAAACCTTATATAAAGATTTTTCTAAAATTAAATCTCTAGCTTCTGTAATTTTTTATTTATAACGCTAAAGTCACCCTTCTCACACACATTGGCGCACTGTAAACTAGCGTTGGAAGAAGTGCACGGTTGAGTTTTTTTAATGTAATTCTTTAACTAATGGATCAAAAGAAATTTTACAAATTGGACATGAAAGAAGATCAAATAAGCTATCTTATGGTTGTAATAAAAAGAAATAAAATGTATGGACATAAGTACGGTGTGGGCGGAAAGTGAGCCTAACATGAATTTTGTTTAAAAATGATTTAAAAATGTGTAACTAATACAATTTTACTTATAAAACTCTCAAATTTGCATAACTTACCTCTCAATAATCTTACTAAACGATGTTTTGTTCAAAAAAAATCTCAAAAATTTAATTCAAATAATACGATGTCTCAAAAAATGTAATTTTTGAAAACTTCGTAGTTTTACAGAATTCCCACCACTTTAAGACGGTATTACTCAAGTTTGAATAAATCTAATACAATTTTTTTGATACTTTTTTAAAGCTTAGGATATAGTCTTAAAAAAACACTGAATTATTTTAGTTTAAAAGTGAAATAAACAATTTCTTTTTGAGAAAACTAAGAAAGATAACAAAAATGTAATACAAAAACCGAAAATTACCAGATGAAAAAATGTATATACAGAGTGATCAAAACTTTTTTGTGTAAAACTTACCTAAAATACATTTAATAATAAGCTTCAACAATAATAAATGTTTAACAAAAAAAAATTTTTTTTAGCTCTTATACAGTATGTCTGAGTAACTTGGAACCTATTGATAACTTTTTTAATATCAGTTTTACGGAAAAAAGTTATTCTTTATAAAATACTCTGCATCGTATATAACATAAGATGCAACCATCAAATATCAAATTTTGTTAATTTTGTACGAGGTATGTCAAAAAATATGAATTTCACTCAAGAGTAAAGTACCTTTATATTTCACAATATAAAAAATTTTTATAATGAAAAGTTGTTTGGAATTAAAAATTATGTTCCAATATCTAATTATATCCTTCTAATCGAACATTTGTTTTTTTTTTAATATTGTTTCCAATTAATTATACCCAACATCATTAAATTTTCACTTATTATTTATGATAACTGTTTCATTATTAATTTTATGAAGAAAGTTATTCGTCATAAATAGCTGTGCATGGTCTAACACTTAATATGCAAATATAAAATATTATATTTTATCAATATTATACGAGGTATGTAAAAAAAATATATTTCGCGCAATAAATATGTATCTTTATAGTTCACAATATTTCGATTAGAAGAGTGTAATTGCATATTGACACATCGTTTTTAATTCTGAACAACTTTCCATAATAACAATTTTCAGTATTATGAAAAATATAGGTATTTTACTCATAACTGAAATTTGTTTGATTGGATTCTACTTCTTTTTCATTTAAATATCCGCCATTTTGGATCCGCCATTTTGAAATTTAAATTTTTAATCTTTAATTCAGGTTCAACAACCTGTTAAAAATAAAGACAATAAATGTTTTAGAAAAATGTTCTTTTTAGAAAATCCGCATTTTGGATCCGCCATTTTATAGTTTATAATGTTAACATTTAAGTTAGGTTTATCAAAGCTCTCAAAAATAAATATACATATGTAGAAATAAATACATTTTGTAAAGAAATTAATATTTTACAACTATTTTTTAAGTTATCCGCCATTTTGGATCTGCCATTTTATAATTTAAATTATCAAAATTTGATTCAGGTTCAGCAACCTCTCAAAAATATCCACATATATGTAAACAAACACGTTTTATAAAAAAAATTCGGATTTTACAACTACTTTTTAAGGATTTTTAGGAAAAAATCCGCCATTTTGAATCCGCCATTTTGAATTTGCAAATTGTAATGTCAGATTCGGGTTCAGCATAATCAAAACTAAAATAAAAACATTTTTTATCAAAATAAAATGTTGAATTCACCCATATTCTTAACATTATTTATACAAAACAATTGTTATTGTTTAAACAATTAATAAACAATTAGCGGCGAAATTTGTGAGTAGAACTTTTTACTTTAACATATTTATAAACTAACAAAAAAGTTTTAGAAAAATATTTCTTGTTTGATTTTTTCCGAAACATTGTATCTTTTCATTCTAATTGCACTCCCCTACTATTGGAATTAGAACACGGAGAAGAGTTGCCAGAGACAGGGGCGAATGAAGGATTGTTCTGAAGAAGACTTTGGCTCATAAAGAGCTGTAACCCCACTGATGATGATGATGATGAAAAGGCTGGCCTGGTGTATTAGGAGACCAAAGGTTACAAAACTAAAGTTTAAATGTAATCTAACCGTTAAATGTTCTTGTATGCATAATATTTTATCAATAAAATATATAAGCTACAGATAGATGGAAGAATGCCGATTAAAAATTAAGATCTATAAAGTAACAGCCAAAATTGTGATGTGTGGTCAAAAAAGACCTCGGCCAGTGCGATGAAGGTTAATAGACCAGGGGAGAAAAATAAATATGAGCGATTTCAGGGTAAAAATCAATACAGGTATTTGAAGGTGCTAAATCATAGGGGGATACAGTTAATTAGAAATACATACAGAGGTACTCGTAAATCGACATCATTTTTTTATAAACAAAGGCCCAAGTCAGAATATATTGGTTTTTGCCTATAGCATTTTTAGTATCATATTTACAGCAAAAGTTGTATTATGAGAGTTGTGTATCATGAAAAAACGAAGAATTTGAATTTTTATAAGTTAAAATCCATAAAGAATTACCCTAGATAATTGCAAAAACCCACGTTTTTTGCACTATTTTTTAAATGTTAATAACTTTTACCAAATAGGCCGTAATGACCTTATTATAATTTGATCATGAGGTAATTACGTGCCTTTATTAGTGTACAAAATTTCAAGAAGATCTGTTTGTTAGTATACGAGTTATGTTAAATGTTTAGCCCAGACATCGAATATTTAAACAATCATTGCTGCCCAAGAAGTACTTTCAGAGCTCTTTGGCAAAGTGCAATAAGTTTTTAAAGAATCAAAGTACTAAGAAAGTCCGTTCGCTAAACTCAGACTCAACTGGCTAGTGATTTAAGCTAGTAATTTTGCCAATTTGATAAAATTGGCAAAAAAATAATTAAAAATACAAAAATAGACGGTTTAGTTTTGATTTAAATCTGTCTCCTGCCATCCCCCGATAGCGCTATTTCTAGGTCTACCTTTTGTCAAGGAGGCTATGCAAGAAGACAAATTTAAATCAAAACTTCCGTAGTTCTCGGTATACAATAAAACTATTTATACCGGAGTAACGTTAGAACGCCCTCTAACGGGGAATAAGTGAAATAAATGGCGACTCGATTCTAGTTTTCTGTTGACCTAGATATCAAAATATCAACAGGCACCGCTGGGAAATATTCCAAAAATGCGGTTCAGAGAAACTATATGAAACGAGTCTTTGTACTCTTATACAGAGTATGGCATTAGTAAAAATACAAAAATAGACGGTTTAGTTTTGATTTAAATCTGTCTCCTGCCGTCTATTTTTGTATTTTTACTAATGCCATACTCTGTATAAGAGTACAAAGACTCGTTTCATATAGTTTCTCTGAACCGCATTTTTGGAATATTTCCCAGCGGTGCCTGTTGATATTTTGATATCTAGGTCAACAGAAAACTAGAATCGAGTCGCCATTTATTTCACTTATTCCCCGTTAGAGGGCGTTCTAACCTTACTCCGGTATAAATAGTTTTATTGTATACCGAGAACTACGGAAGTTTTGATTTAAATTTGTCTTCTTGCATAGCCTCCTTGACAAAAGGTAGACCTAGAAATAGCGCTATCGGGGGATGGCAGGAGACAGATTTAAATCAAAACTAAACCGTCTATTTTTGTATTTTTACTAATGCCATACTCTGTATAAGAGTACAAAGACTCGTTTCATATAGTTTCTCTGAACCGCATTTTTGGAATATTTCCCAGCGGTGCCTGTTGATATTTTGATATCTAGGTCAACAGAAAACTAGAATCGAGTCGCCATTTATTTCAAAAAAATAATTACTAAATATGTAGTTAATAATTACTAAATATTTAGTAATTTTGCAAATTTAGTCAAAATTGGCAAAAAACAAAAAACTTACGTACTAAAATCATTAGCCATTTGTGTCTGAGTTTAGTGAACCGACTATATTTGTTTTTTAAATGTTGTTAAACAAGTCGATAAAAAAATGGTGAGTTTTTTCCTTATAAACAATAAGAATATCTTTGTCGTTTTTTACGATAAATAATTATAATTAGTTGTATCAAAAAACTGGTGAAAAAACACACATTAAAAAAGAAATAACTTTCTAGGACCAATAATAGCCAAGTTATACTTTTTTTTTTTGAAAAATCACATCTCTATTGTGTATCAGTATTAAGAGTTGAAGTTTTTACAGAATGTTAGTAAATATCTACAGGGTGTAACAAAAATACAGGTCATAAATTTAATCACATATTCTGGGACCAAAAATGGTTCGATTGAACCTAACTTACCTTAGTACAAATGTGCACATAAAAAAAGTTACAGCACTTTGAAGTTACAAAATGAAAATCGATTTTTCCAATATATCGAAAACTATTAGAGATCTTTTATTGAAAATAGACATGTGGCATTCTTATGGTAGTAGTATCTTAAGAAAAAAATATAGTGAAATTTGGACACCCCATAAAAATTTTATGGGGGTTTTGTTCCTTTAAACCTCCCAAAATTTTGTGTACGTTCCAATTTAATTATTATTGTAGTACCATTAGTTAAACACAATATTTTAAAAACTTTTTTGCCTCTTAGTACTTTTTCGAAAAGTCAGTTTTTATCGAGATATTTTGAATATTTGTCAAATCCACCACATATTTTTGTATATGGCTAGTATTATTATGGAGACTTGGTAATAATATGAAAATTTATTTATGATTTACATTTTTAGGTGTATTTTGAATCATATTAAAAAAGAAGTAATATCTCGATAAAAAGTGCCTTCTCGAAAAAATACAAGGGGGCAAAAAAGTTTTAAAAACAGTGTGTTTAACTAATGGTACCGCAGTAAAAGTTTAATTGGAATATACACAAACATTTGGGGGGTTTAAAGGAACAAAACCCCCATAAAAATTTTATGTAAACATATTAAAAAAAAAAAGAAACCACAACTCGATAAAAACTGCCTTATCGAAAAAATTCTAAGAGGCAAAATGTTTTAAAAATATTGAATTTAACTAATGGTACCACAACAATAATTTAATTGGAACGTACACAAAAGTTTGGGGGGGTTTAACGGAACAAAACCCCCATACCATTTTTATGGGGTGCACAAATTTCACTATGATTCTTTTTTAAGATGTTCCTGCCATAAGAATGCCACATGTCCATTTTCAATAAAAAATCTCTAATAGTTTTCGATATATTCAAAAAAATCGATTTTCATTTTGTAACTTCAAAGGGCTGTAACTTTTTTTATGTGCATATTTGTACTAAGGTAAATTAGGTTCATTCGAACTATTTTTGGACTCAGAATATGTGATTCAATTTATGACCTGTATTTTCGTTACACCCTGTATATTTTATATTGCAATTAGTAAGTACAAAATATCTTCTATTTAAAACGAGTAATAACCCTTTGAATTGAAGTTACTCTCGCTAACTGAGCTGGGACCGTGTAATATTGAAGAATGTCGGAGTTCAGTTTTGCACGTCGAGATTTTGATATTAAAGGTTCAATTTGGAGCCCTTGAAAAATTTTACAACATCTCAGCTTCCAGAGAAAGTAGAGCCATCATTTTTTTTTTAAATTGGGGTAACTCGACGAAAGAATAACAACTAGCTAATTTTCATTGACCGGAAAAATCGGAAAATTGTGGAAAATGGACTTTTTTATTCAACATTCATTTACAATGTTAACACTAATATATTTTGATAAATATTTTCATAAAATATTATATATTTGTGAATAAGTATTAAAATATAATTATAGTATATATTTGTTTATATACAGGGTGGTTCATTTTATTCGCCTCAGTGTCTGTACGGAAAACGATTTGATTTAAAAAAAATTCTTTATAGGAATATACAGGGCCAATACCACTACAATCTAAAAATGATGTCAATTATCCAGGGTGCTTCAAAAAAAAGTGGTATATCAAAGATATATTTTTTTATGGAACACTCTACACCTGATGAAATTTTTGAATTGCCCTTAAAAATAAACTAGACTAAACCTAAGTACAGGGTATTTTGATTTATTTCAATTTAAAAAAAAATGTAATGTTTTAGAAAAAAATAAATATTTATGGATCTAAGAATCGGTGACAAATTTTTTCTTGGATCTTCATAAATATATCCCGCATATTTAAACATACGATTAAAAGTTAATTGAAAAAAAAAACATTCTCAAATTGAACAAAAATTTTTATAGATTATAATTATTGATCTTCATTAATTCTACACAGTTTTTGTATGGGTTCATTAATTTCTTCAACATTATCCATAATTTCTTGAAATAAATCAATTGTACCGAGCTTTCCATAAATTGCAAAGATGACACTGATGAAAAAAGATGCTACAACCTTTTGACAGTTATTATAGATGACGAAAGTGAAGTTAGAGAAGATTTATTTTAAATATTTAGGGATAATGTTGAAGAAATTAATGAACCTGTACATAAACTGTGTAGAATTAACGAAGATCAATAATTATAATCTATACATAGGTACATTTTTTTTTCAATTTGAGAATGTTTTTGTTTTCAATTAATTTTTAAATCTAAAAATGTACGATTAAGTAATTATAAATTTTGTTACAATAAACATCTGCTTAAATATGCTGAATAATCTATTACGAAGACCCAAGAAAAAATTTGTCATTGTTCTGTAACTTTTTTTACGCATTTATAGGTACTTATATGCAATGGTACATTATTAGAAATAGGAGTCAATTACCTTTAAAATAGTCTATTGCATAAGGTTGCTTGACTATTTTGAAGCAAGTTCTGCTTTTCCAAGGTTTTATACTTTTAATGATTTTTGATATGTTTTATGATTATTTTTTAAATTTCTCATTATGACTTTTTTTCTTGTACATTTAGGGATATACATTGTATAATAGAAAACAGCATATTTTCTTTACTTTAAAATGGTGTATTCCAAAAAAATCTAGGACTATTTTTAAACAAGATATCCGTAGGATATCCAAGAGTATCCGTAATTTGAAAAAATTTTATTTTTTTTTTCAATTAGAA
Source organism: Diabrotica virgifera virgifera (assembly GCF_917563875.1). Taxonomy (NCBI): domain Eukaryota; kingdom Metazoa; phylum Arthropoda; class Insecta; order Coleoptera; family Chrysomelidae; genus Diabrotica; species Diabrotica virgifera. The sequence continues at coordinate 207,314,960 of NC_065449.1, forward strand.
GAATATCATTGCATACTATAATATAATTTTTAATTCCAAATAATTTTTCTTGATAACACTTCTCGATATTGTGAAATATAAAGATACTTTACTCCTGAGCAAATACATATTTTTTAACATACCTCGTACACTATTAATAAAATTTTATATCTGATGATTGCATTTTAGGTTTCAGACAAGGCAGAGCATTTTATAAAGGATAACTTTTTTTCATAAAATGAATACTAAAAAAGTTTTCCATGTTGTTCCAACTATTACATGTGTATGTCACTTTGAAAAAGCATTATCTTGTTTAAAAATAGTCCTAGAATTTTTTACAGTACATCATTTTAAAGTAAAGAAAATGAGCTTTCCTTTATATTAGACAATGTATATACCCAAATAAAATAAACAATAAAAAAAGACAATAAAAAAAGTGATAAGGAGTAATTTAAATATAATCGTAAAATATATCAAAATTCATTAAAAGTATAAAATTTTGAAAAACCATATCTTGCTTAAATAAAGCCATACGGCCTTCTACTATAGAACATTTTAAAGTTAATTTACTTCTCTTTCTACTTAATATACCATTACGTATACCTAGAAATGCGTAGAAAAAAGTTACAGAACAATGTTTGCGAAGTAACAAGGAAAATATCCCAAAATCGCTGTGAGTGGCAAAATTTGAAAAATCATATTTTGGAAACTGTAAATCACAGGGACTTCTACCAAACGCCATTTTAAAGAGGAAGGATAAAAGTTTTTTTTCTGTGAGACAATGCCTATACCTATATCCACATGGAAAAAATTTATGGGACAAAAAACAAAATTGCTATCTTTCATGTTTTTTTCTTGCTTTTCTTTTGGACATATTTTTGTAAAAAAAACATGTTTTTGGCATTAAAATGTAATATTTCGATAGTAAATTTAACCTGAAACAATTTTCCTATAGATGTGTTTGCGCTAAATGTGTATAGAACTCACCCTAATTCGACCTTATATAACGCACCCATTTAAATGGTAGCACTCTGCAGTTTTTCCATATATAGAGGTCCATTGACTATATGAAACAATAAAACCCTGTTAACGTTGTAGTTCCTTTCTAAAATACATTATCAATAGCCTATAAGGAAAAAACTCATCATTTTTTTATCAACTTGTTTAACAACATTTAAAAAACAAATATAATATTTTTTTATCTTTATTAGTACTTTGAGTCTTTAAAAACTCATTGCACTTTGCGCCAAAAAGCTCTGAAAATACGCCTTGGGCAACAATGATTGTTTAAACATTCAATGTCTGGGATAAACATTTAACATAACTCGTAAACTAACAAACAGATCTTCTTGAAATCTTGTACACTAATAAAGGCACTTAATTACCTCATGATCAAGGTATAATAAGCAGTACCGGCGCTAGGGTAGCATGCGCCCGCCTGCAAAACTAGCACAGGCGCCCGTCAGTTTCTTTTAAATTAATATTTTGTATCCCACCAGCAGAAAAAAGCCCATTTTGGCGCCCCCCAAACAAGGGCGCCCGCCTGCAGTGCATCCCTTGCAGGCCCGTTATCGGCCCTGATAATAAGTTCCTTATGGCCTATTTGGTAAAAGTTATTAACATTTACAAAATAGTGCAAAAAATGTGGTTTTTTGCAATTATCTCCGTTAATTCTTTATGGATTTTAACTTACAAAAATTCAAACTAATCGTTTTTTCATGATACACAACTTTCCTAATACAACTCTTGCTGTAAATATGATACTAAAAATGCTATAGGCAAAAAACAATATTTGCTGACTTTGGCCTTTGTTTATAAAAAAATGAGGTCGATTTACGAGTACCTCTGTATGTATTTTTAATTAACGATTTCCCCCCTACGATTTGGCACCTTCAAATAACTGTATTGATTTTTTTCCCGTTTTTATTTTTCGACCCTTGACTATAAGGGATGTGTTACTATATTTTTATTACTTCTCTCACCTGAGTTATCTTCATCTGCTTTATTAACCGAGTCTTCAAGATCTGGAGATGTAAATAGGTGATCCTCCTCTGCCAACTCTTCTTTTATTTCAGCTTTTAGTCCCATTTCTACTAACAAATACATCACATTATTTAACACTAACTTTTTCTTATACTTATCTTACCAGGGGAGTTATCTTCCATTAGTTCATTTTTGAAGGTTTCCAGATCTATGGATGTGGATAGCTGGCTCTCCATATCTGTTTGGTTGTACTCAACCAACTCTTCCTTAATTTCAGCTTTAAATTCCATATCCATAGCTAACATATAAACTTAATCAATATATTATTGAAAATATACAAAATTCAAAATCGGTCAATCGTAATAAAACATTTTTTACATCCCTCTTCTTATAATAATATGAAAACGAGAACCGACACCGAGAACGCGAGAACATAAACTCATTAAAGTCATAAACAAACATGAAATCTGAAATCCAAGATGGTGATCCAACAGGGTAGGACTCGCGCGACTCGCGACTGGTGTCAGTACCATCATCAGTACCCCAATATTTTGGCCGATGAGTTGGGAAATTTAGCGATAAAAACCTATAAATTTACGGACTTCATTAAATTACGGGGTCTGAGAAGTTAGCTACAGATACAAGGAAATGAAGGCCTAACAGTGTTGCCATGTGTTCTTAGAATAAATCGGGAAAGAGCATGTGATATGTTTTTATTAATTTATTTATTGACAATAAATGTAAAACATTAACTATGTAGATAAAATAACGACAAAATTTTTTAAATTTTTAATGTTCTCTAATTATCTCGAAATACCAAGATTTTAGTATCAATAATAAAGTTAAAAAGTGTAAAATAAGTAAAATTCTGCTGCTTCAAGATTTTACTATATATTTTTTGTTTATTATAATCTATATGAAAATGAAATTTGTAAAATAAAGTGCAAAGTAAGTAAAATTCTGCTGTTTTAAGATTTTACTATATACTTTATTTATTATCTATATAAAAATAAGATTTGTGTAAATAATAAAGTCGCCAATACAATAATTACAGATTATCTAGTAATATTATTACATAGCATCTTTTCAGTTGAACTTATAGCAATCGAAAAAACTCTAACATTCATTAAAGACAAAAATATTAAGCTGTGATAATAAGAGACTCCAGAATATATGCAAGTGAAAATACAGATATACAAGTCCACAGAAATAATAAAGCTGTGATACAGGCTCCAGACTATATGCAACTAAAAATACAGATATACAACATACAAGTCCACAGTACTATATAATATATAATTTGTCTAAAATGGAAGTGGTAACTATTTATATGGGTAAAGGGTAGGTATATATATTTTTTTGTATAAATATATAATATGTATTATAATTCCATAACAAAAGTCAACCTGGTAACAAATGTAAATTAGTGTTGTGTATTATAATGTAATGTTTATTATTATTAATTAAAGTACTTTTTTGAAATGACAAATATCGCGATAATAATGTGTTTTATTTATCAAACCGACAAACGCAGAAATTAAAAAAATTGCTATTTGTAATAAGTATAAATAATTTACATAAAACTGTCAGAACATTAATAATTAATTAAAAGAAATATATGTGAATCTAAAGTGAATCGCTCTTCCCGCATTTGCGCTATGCTCAAAAGTATTTCACGTGCTACAATAGTTGTAGGCATTTTAATATTTTAAAAAATACAAAATGAACACAAAAATAACGTACTGACGAAGTAAACACTTTTCAGTAACTAAAAGCATTTCAGGTACATTCATTTCAAATAATAAAAAGAAATATAATATAATAAAAAGAAAGTCATAAAATGCATATCTGCGGAACATCTGTGCAATCTGGCAAACGCAAATTTAAACGTTCTCACTCTATTGCCAAATCTACTCAGTAACCTATCAGGACAATTGCCACAAAACAATTTCTAATAATTAACTGCAATTAATATCAAAACAAACAACAAATATTTATTCGTTCGTATTTTACATCCATTAAAAAATAGCAAAATCCACAAAATAATGTAAAAAAGATAGTTTTCAAAGCTTTCTCTGTATATTTGAAGCGTGCAACATATTATACATTATAAACATTATAATCACATGGCAACACTGTCAAACTTCAATTCAACGTTCTATGAAAATCTAATGTGGCTAACTTCTCGGACCATCCAATTTAATGAAGTCCAAATTTACATTCTACTTATTGTTTCCCACCTTTAGACGTATCGGATGAGTTTGGCAACTGCCACTGTGACAGTGACAGTTTTAGTTTGAGATAGGTACTCCTCTGATAGGTCCAAAGGTGGGAAACAATAAATAATGTAAATTTATAGGTTTTTATCACTAAATTTCCCAACTCTATTCGTTTCATTTCTTTTTGTCTCACAACTTGATGTGTTTTCCATCTTTTGCTTTATTCTGCCGATTATTAGCGCACTCATCACTGTAGGTATAAATATATGATTTAACTCAGTCTGGCCGGTACTTTCTGTCCCGATTAAACCCTGGTTAGAGAAATTTTGCATGCCGGTACTTTCTGTCCCGATTAAACCCTGGTTAGAGAAATTTTGCATGCAAAATTCTTCTCTAACCAGGGCTACAGCCTACAGCTAATTTTGCTTTGTTTATTTTTTAAACAATTAGAAAGAGTGAAAAAATCATGTTTGCCTATATTAACGTTTCTTGCCCACTTTAGAGAAAAAAGTTTCAAATAAATTATGTAGATCTTAAAAAGTTCTTTAATTTTCTAAATTGAAATACATAAACAATTAACCGATATATCTAATTGAAAAAAAACTGCTATTTTTGTAGTATTTTGCAAATATGTATGTTCATAACATTATTTTTTGCATAATGATGACGTATAACATAACTACTTGAGATTATGTTAATTGATGAGTTATTGAAATGTGCTAAATTTCAACCAGATCGACCGGAGCGACCAAATAGTTTATAAGTTATTTAATTTGTTTAAATTATAAAACAAATAGTTAAATAATAAAAGTCCGGTACTGATATGGATATGTATGTGCTGTGATTACAATAGACATTTGACAGATGTCATAAATTACAAAAGCAGCCACTACTCTATCACAGATATTACTATTCAACTTCAAAATAGTTATTATGACAAAATATTATCAATCATCCAAATTTTTCTGTTTAATAATGAAAGAAAATTTTCATTTGGTTCGATACGTTTATTAAGTAGTATCACAATGGCAGATATAAATTGGTAAGTAGGTACATAACCTATTAAAATATATAAATCGAAATACTATTTTATCCTAAAGGTACCAATCCAATGGGAAATGTTCGGGGGGATCTTCTGGCAAGAGTGAAAGAATTATTTCCTTATACTCTTTGGCTGATGTACAGCTACGGTTTTTGTGTCCTGAAGATTTGGATGAGGTGAGAGCCCTGTGTCAAGAATGGTTTCCCATTGAGTACCCTTTTTATTGGTATGAACAGATTACTTCTACTAGTGGGTGAGTTATTTAATTGTAATTTCGGTTAATTCAATTATGAACAACATACGAGTATTTTATTACTATAATTGTTTGAAAAATTTCAAGTGCATATTGATTAAATTCATTTAATTTTGGTGAATCATGATTGTGATTAATACAAACAATGGGAATCTGGGAAATAAAGGGTTTCAGCAAAATTGCATTAGTAACATTTTCAGCTTTAATACAAAAATGTCATTTTTTGAAATTAAAAGAATCCAAAGTTAAAATTTATATAAGCTCCTTTATCTACTCTTATACCCCTTTACCTTTTTTTTTTCAAATACAGCCTCCCTCTATAACGGGAACTGAAATGGCAGACTAATTACCTCGTTATAAGCTGATCTCGTTATATAAGACAACAATAATATTGTGCATACATATGAATATATAGTTTTCTAAGACAACTTCCTATAGTAAAGCCACTCCAAGCAATATAAGATGCTAAATATTGTTTGAATGGAGCTTTTGAAAAAGAGTCTGTGGATAAACAGAAGGAAGTTGACAGGCAGTGGAGTTTATTGTTTATTACATCACTGACCTTGATAAGCACACAGATTTTAGGCATTTCAGTACACAGGCAGCTGGGGCATTTATTTATAGCCATCACCATGCCAAAAACAGGTAAAGAAATATGTTCTTCGATCTCATTTTCCCTGGTTATAACCAAATATGTCTCTTTATCGAGGGATATAGTTTAAGAGGAATTTCATGGGACACCTTATGTACCTCGTTATAAGCGATAACTCGTAATACCCGTGTTCATTATAGAGAGAGTATAGTGTAGTAGAAAAATATAGGTACATACTTACTACAGTAAAACCTGTCATATCCGCATCAATGTGACGACAGACCGATCCAGATATGAAAAAATCCGGATATCAAGACCACTACTTTGTGATATTTGCAATGAAACGGCAGACTTGGATCATATATTTTTTAATTCTAAGAAGTACACACATCAGTCAGACATTTTTACAAAAAATTTAAGAAGTTTAAACGTTTACGGTCCCTATTCGCGGTGTGCAAGTACTTTGAAAGGGAAACGAGAAACGACCGTGCGCGAGTCGCGGAGAAATTATTGCAACTATCTTAAATAATTCATATTGTCAATTGAAATTGTCAAATTGACGTATATTTCATACCTTCTGTCATTGACTCAGAAAAATTATATATTGCTCCACAATATTGATATGATATGCAATTATTATATAAAGGTAAATTTAATTAATTGTATTTTGCTTGCAATACTGCATTTTAATAACGGATTTTATTTACTACATACAATTGTTTACGTTTGCTAAACATAACCTGCATCTTATTTTTTTCTTCTTATTATTTTTTTGGACTATGGTCTTGACAATTATCCAGCAACCAGGACTAATATAATTGGCCAATATAATTAAAAGTGCGAATAAAAGTACAGGGCGTAGAAATAGAGGTCGCTTTGCCGAACTTGCACGGTCCCAATAATGTTATGTATCTTTTGGCACTGAGTGATAAACGTATTTTTGATTGTATTTTGTTTTTCCTATATGACTGTAAAATTAAGTTATAGAATGACTAGATTAGGCTTGTAACCTTAAATGTCTTTCCTTTTGATTGCCTACATGCCTGCCTTACCTTGTGGGGTGGTTATATAGGTAATCAATAATTATTAAGAAAAAAGAAAAACCCTTGAATGAGAAAAGTGTGACCCTTGTCCTTATCCCAAAATTTTTATTAAGATTAATTTAGCAAAAATTCACTTTGAAAATAAAATGTTTATTATACCTATTCTTAACAAAAAGGTCGGTCAGACTTAGATAACCTTAACTTAGATTACTAATTAGATAGTTTAGATAAGATATATTATGTTTATGTATGTACTATTTACTTTGTTTCTGGCCGCATAGTCTAATCCTAAAGCCAATAAAAAAAAGACCACTACTTCTTTTATAGTCTCTGAAACGTTTTCTCTTTCATAAATTCCAGTAATCAACGCTGTCAATAGCTTTCGTCGATAGACATGTTTTATAAATTCTATAATACATTATTTCGCCATCTTTTAGTTCTTCTTTTAGTACGCTGTCCGCGTAGTAGTGTAGTAGATCCAGACGGCGGTCCGGATATGGGGAGATCCAGATATGACAGGTCCGGATATGGCAGGTTGTAGTCCACAATACTTAGTTTTGAGAAAAACGAAAAAGATTATTTAGTTTAGAAACTTGATGACCTATCAAATTTTGTTCTACAGATGAAATGTAGAAGAAGACTAGTAGAGTGACATGTGATACAACAAACTTGACTTTGACAACGATTAAGGCCAAAAAGTCGTTTTTAAAGGCTGGGAGTTTATTCCTTTATATAATCAATGAATAAAAGATGAAATAGTGCTGCTTTTCTACAGTTAAATTATTAATTTATTTATAAAAAACGTTTATTATTACAAACAAGACCTAAAATACATCTTAAGACTAACTAACCTAAGCTAACCAAAGTAATAAAATAAACAACTCTGTAAACAAAATGTTACAAACGATGGTGGCACCACAAGAATTATTGTATAAAGATAATCAGTCCCGGACTAGTTCCCTTTATATACTCAACAAATATTTTATCGTGCAATATTTCGCGTATGGTAAGAGATACAAATTTCCTCTATAGACTCATTGATCCGTCGACGTTGGTTTAACAAAATGTATATCTCACTTTAATTTCATAGAGAAGTGGACTTATTCCCAATATACAATAAGCGACTCAATTTGGCACTCAATATTTTTATGTGAGTGTGAGTGTGTGAAAAAATGGCTTGGATGCGAGTCCGTTAGCCACAGATTTTTATTTTATTTTACCTCAATTTATTAGTTTTGTTATATTTATACGTATTTCACTTAAATGATTATATTTGTTTCTTTCAAGTAGTTTATGAGTAATTTAAATATTTCCATTTTATGACAATTTAGTAGATATTCTATACTAATTGGAAAATGAACTTGTGTTTGTCTTAAATACTCTTTGTACTTAAATTGTAATATAATTGATTTATATATCTCTCGTTAATTTTGCATTCCAAGAAAATATGGTTTAAATCTCTAATCGAAACAATATCACAAGAACAGACTGATGAATTAATTATTCCTAATTTGTGCAGATGTGCCTCATATTTCCCGTGTCGAGTTTTTAATCTGACGATAGTAGAAATATCTTGCTTCTTCATAAAAATATTTTTATGATTCTTCTAGTATATTCAGTGGCCACTCATCCTAAGACATTCTATATTGTTCTTTGACAGATTGTTTTACATTCTGAAGTCCACACACACAGACACACATTAAATCATCTATAGATTTATTGTAATTCTTACAAATGGGATAATACTAACAAAGGAGGCAAGAAAAAAGTCAAATTGTATGTTTTACAGTCCTATTTAAGTTGTTTTTTTTAGTTTATACTAGACATTTTCAGGCATCTTCTTCTTCACGTGCCATCTCCGCGACGGAGGTTGGCAATCATCATGGCTATTCTAATCTTAGATGCTGCTGCTATGAATAGTTCAGTTGATGTGCATCCGTACCATTCCCTCAAGTTACGCAACCACGAGATTCGTCTCCTTCCTACACTTCTCTTGCCCTGGATTTTCCCCTGTATAATCAACTGAAGTATGTTGTATCTCTCATTACGCATAATATGCCCCAGGTACTGCAGCTTTCGTGTCTTGATGGTTTCCAATATTTCCAGTCTTTTGTTGACTCTTCTCATGACTTCGTTGTTTGTTATATGCTCGGTCCATGATATCTTCAGGATTCTTCTATACACCCACACTGCCGTGCTAAGCCCAAAGGCGGTAACTGATTTTTTATCGAAAATGAGATTGTTGTATTTCTAGGTAGAACAGGGTATTTAGAATATATTTACAAAGTTCTTGGAGTTGTAGAAGTATTATTATGGGTATCTAGAATATATTTACAAAGTCTTTGGAGTTGTAGAAGCATTATAATATAATGAAACCTACCTAGAAATACAAAAATCTCGTTTTCGATAAAAAATCAGTTACCGCCTTTGGGCTTAGCACGGCAGCACAGTTCAAATGCTTCCAACTTTTTAGTAGTCGATGCGTTAAGTGTCCATGCTTCTATCCCGTAAAGTAGAGTCGAGACAATATAACACCTTGCCAGCCTAACTCTCAAGTCTAATTTCAGTTCTCTTGCACAAAGTACCTTTCTCATTTTATTGAAGTTTGTTCTTGCTGTCTCTATTCGAACTTTGATTTCTTTGGAGTAATCGTTTGTGTGATTAATTATTGTCCAAGATAGTTGTAGTTTTCTACTTGTTCTAAAGTTTTACCTTTAATTGTCAGGCTTTCATCATCATTTTGGGTTTTTGATAGCCTCATAAATTTAGTTTTCTTGATGTTTATTGATAATCCATATTCTTCTCCATACTCAAGTATATTGTTCATTAGCTTTTGGAGGTCTTTAAGGTTGTCTGCTATTATGATAGTATCGTCCGCATATCTAATGTTGTTAATTGGCGTTCCGTTTACCTTTATTCCTGCTGTTTCTCCCTCAAGAGCTCTTTTCATAATTTCTTCAGAGTATGCATTGAATAGTAGTGGTGATAATACACACCCCTGTCACACTCCTCTTTTAATTTCGAACTCTTCTGATGTGTGTTCGTTAATGCGTATGTGTGCTTGCTGTTTATAATATAGATTTGTTATAATTCGAAGGTCATTGTATTGTAATTGTTTTGCTTTGAGAACGTCCATTAGCTGTTTGTGGCGGACTTTATCGAAAGCCTTGTTGTAATCTATGAAACAGACGTACATATCCTGGTTCACGTCCAAGCATCTCTGGATTAGTACGTTGAATCCAAATTGGGTTTCTTCAATATCCATATCAAGTGTTTGGTAAATGCGTTTATGAATGGTCTTTAAAAACATTTTAAGTGTGTGAGACATCAGGCTTATGGTGCGGTGGTCGGTGCATTCTCTAGCATTTTTTCTTTTTTGGGACACAAATAAATGTTGAGGTCAACCATTCATTGGGTATGTCACCCGACTGATAAATTTCATTAAAGAGCTTTAAGAGGACATCTATGTACTCATTTTCTATTATTTTAAGGATATCAATAGGCAGTTGATCTGGCCCCGGGCTTTTTACGTTACTGGTGTTTTTTAGTGCATACAATATTTCTTCCTTTGTAATTTCTACACTTGTTTCTCTGTTTTTGAAAGATATGTCTTGTAGGTTTCCTCTTTCGTCATCGAAAAGCTCTTCCATATATTCTTTCCATCGTTTTAGCTTTTCGTCAGTCGTTATAATAGTGTTTCCATTTTTGTCTAAAAGAGTTGTGTTGTGGTTTCTTTTTTTGCAGCCCTGCCATTTCTTTAACCTTTTTATGCAGGTTGAATAGATCGTATTTGTTCTGAAGATCTTCTTTCTCTTTACATTTTTCCTCATAGTAAGTTTGTTTTGTCTCTCTTATCTTTTTCTGATTTCATTGTTAATTATATTGTAATTGTGATTGTCTCAGGCATAAGAGTATCCAAATGATAATCCAACAATCATTGAAACTGCTAACTTTCTGGAATAACCCTGACTGATTTTCAAGATCCAAAAGTTAAATATGTGCATACAAACGCTGATAAAATAAAATTTTAAAAAGTCTTAAGACACTAATGCCTGGTTGCACCAACAAATCTTACGCTTCAGCTTAGCCCAGCTCAGTTTATAGATAGGGCCGCTTTAAGTATTACTTATGTTGCACCATAATTTTCGATTCTTATGAAAGCACTCCAAGTGGCAATCCATTGTGGCAAGTTGAAAATTGATCTAAGACTCAATGGTGCAACACGTGTGTTTCGCAAGCTGAGCTTAATCCACATCTTAAGCTTAAGATCTGTTGGTGTAACCAGGCATTAGATCTCCAATTATAGAATTAAAATATCAGTTCATAGCTAAGGTATCCATAATAGAGAGATTTTGCACCTCTTAAAATAACCGCTGATTTTGGCTCCGCTATGGTTAACTTTATTAAGCATAACGATTACGGCAACGTTAAAAAGCAGAGTTTTTGCAGCCTGTCAAGTAGGTTTTTCGTGTCATCGTTATCGTTATTTAAACATAACCTCACTTCACAACGTTATTGTAATTTTAAGCATATACTTGAACAGTTTTTGATATTTTAATTTTATAGGTAATCAAAATTAGAATCTATGTAAATGTAATTTTACTGATTTTTTTACATTCTGGCAAAAAAGCAATTTAACCATCACTATAACGATAACGATAAGCACTACTTTAAACCTCTGTAAATTACGGAATCCCTTATGTTTAATAACGATAACGGATCATATATTCGCTACTGCGCAGACGTAGTATAACGATAACCATAACGGAATTGTAAAATAAGAGGTGCAAAATCTCTCTAATATGTGAGTGTATTGGTCTTAGGTGCAATTAATGTACATTGAATTAACACTGCAGACAAAAAACCAAAAAATATTACCAAGATCATTTCTTAAAGAAATGACAAACCATATAATGTAATTTTTCTAATACAACATCTTTATTTGTATTTTGGAAAAAAATATCAAACTGCAGGTCTCATATACATATATGTAATTGATGATAAGCAACACAAATATATTTTGGACAGCCTATTCTTAGTGGCTCTAACATCACAAGAATAAGTTATGATAGTCCAGCTTTTGAATGACTGGAAATAATTTGGACGATATGATCCAGTCCAGCACTGTACTGGATAACTCACTGGATTACTGTGACACTATAACACTATAGTGACAATGTTTTAATGCAATAATCAATCACTGGGTTGGCCGTTCACACTATTCCAGTGGTGCTGGAATGGGCGAACTGGAACGAAAACTAAACTGTCATTCCAGTCAACTGGACTGGATTGACCTGTGGAATGGTACATTCAGTGGCGTAGCTGACAGGCCCGCAAGGCGGGGAGGCCCCGACGTTAGGAGGGGCCCCTTAAAGCCATCAAGCTTAATACTTCTACTTTCTTCTAATTGGTGACCAAAACATATTTTCCTAATAAGCATCAAAATAGGGAATTTGGAAGGAAGTAATGAAGCGGGTAATTGACGTAATTCTTAAGGCGGCTGCACAATTGCCCGGGAACGGGAACGAGAACGGAAACGGGAACGGGAAAAAAGTTAACCTCTACGTAAATTAATGTTGTAGATGCACAATAACCGAGAACGAGAAGCTGTCCGGTAACGGGAACGGGAAAGTTGACCATGTTTTAACTTTCTCGTTCCCGTTGTATTCCCGGAACCAATCAGAAGGCAGTATTAAAAATACTGTCAAATGCCCAATAAAAATTTGTTATTAGAAGTGTGTGACCAAGTTTTAGTGACAATTTTTATACATTTTGCATTAAAATAAATGACGAACGATTGATTTCTTTATTGGAAAAATGTCCTCATCCGTATGATTGATGTAGATCATAGTACGTACTTATGTATATGGTAATTAGATACAATAATAATATAAATATTTGAATGATATGCTTTTTATCTTTATGCTGACAAACCTTTGCGATTGCACACATATTGTGTAAATTAGTTCCAAGTTCATAAAAAACGAAAATATTAAAAGGTCGTCATCAAATAAATCCATATTTTTAGAGTTAACAGACATGTTCTTTTAATAAAATTAGAAAAAGATCGTTCCACAAAATTTATTTTGAGAAGAAAAATAATTAATAGCACAAGTGACACTGACACAAAACAGCTGTTTACCATTTAATTGTGAATCTGCTGATGCTTTCAGTTTCCGTTCTCGTTCCCGTTTCCGTTCTCGTTCCCGTTCCCGATCAATTGTTCAGCCGCCTTTACTCTGTACGGGTGCAATTTAGCATTTCGTGGACATGTTGGTAGTTCAGATAAAAGTGAATCCCAAAAAGGCATTTTTTGTCGGTGGTTCGTTTACTAGCTAACTATGATCCTGTTTTAGCTAAATTAATCGATAAGAACAATAACTTAAAAACAAATTACTTTAGCCCCCAAATACAAAACGAAGTTATAAATTTGCTAGCTCAAGACACTGAAAACAGATTTATTACTTAATTGAGTTAAAAAAGTTGTTTTTATTCAATATCTTGATACTACTCAAGATATTTCAAAACACGATCAGCTTAGTTTTATTTTCCAGTATGTAAAAATAACTTGCGATGAAAATAATTTACCTTCCAAAGAAGAAGTTGTTAAAAGTTTTTTGAGATTTATTCGCATATTAGACCAAAGTGCAGAAGGTCTTCTAAATGAAATTCTAAAATTTATACAATCAAAGCACCTTCCGTACACAACTGCAGAGGTAAGGGGTATGATGGGGCAAGCTTCTGACATTGAAATACAGCTTTCAATATGATCATTGTGCATCCCATAATCTGAACCTAGTGTTGAATGATGCCGTTGCTGGTGTACCTACAGGAGTTGTTTTTTTAGGATATAATTAAGAGATTATGTTTTTTTAGTGCAAGTATGTAAAAAATGGGATGTACTATTATCACTTTGGATTCATCGCGTTTGCCAACACTTAAAAGGTTATGTGAAACCCTGTGCTGATCCAGACATTATGCTGTTATGGCTTTGCGTCGAGCTTTCCGACAAGTAATAAATATTTAACGAAAATTTCATTGCTATCTAAAAAACGATGAAAAATTAGAAGATAATGCATTATTAGAGCATATGAATAATTTTGAATTTGTCTTTAACATTACTATTCAATCTAAGATACTTAACTTTATTAATCTAACATCAAAACTTTGCAATCTAAAACGGCAGAGTTAAAGGTCGCCCGTCAACTTTTTGGAAAAACTAGTGATAATCTTCGAGAAATGAGAAATTCCTTTTCCGAAACTTTAGCAAAAGCAGCAGGAATAGCAGAATTGGGGTATTATACCGGAATTTAAAAATAAACGGATAAAACGTATAAAAAATGTTACGATGAGCTTAGCTGTGACGAAAAAATAACTTATAACAAAACAGTTTTGAAGTTATTGTTTTCAATCTAAATTTAGACATAATATTGCAACAACTTACTAATAATAGGTTTGTCGGATTAAAATACAATAGGTTTTTATGTCTATTCCCAAAAAATCTATGAACACTAACTGATGAAGACTTATTAAAGAAATGCCAAATATCGTCTTGTATACATACATATTTTAGTAATTTAGTACTACTGTTATTAGTTGTTATGTTTATAATACGGGGCCCACAAAAATTGTCGCGGGGAGGCCCCCCAATCTTCAGCTACGCCACTGGGTACATTCCAGTGCAGGTTCACATTATTCCAGTGGACTAGAATAATGTCAACCGGACATTAATCTTGTTTACTGTTTTTGTTTAATTTGTAAGAACAATTTGTTATTTGTAGTGGAAGAAATAGAATTATGATTTATACTTAGCTATTATTATTATTATTGATTTTTGATCATTATCACACTAATCTTTAAATTCGGTTTTGTATATTATCAGTTATTGACAGATGAGGGATGGGTTTTTTCCATTTTTCTGGTTTAAATTGAAAATTTTATTATGTGTCATCTTAGACGGGTCCAAGTGGTCCAAAGGTGGTTGCTTGACTATTTTTAATATTTTTTTATTTTTCTACCTTTTAAACTTCAGTCTATAGAGAGTACAAAATTGCATTCATTTTATTTTTAAAAAATTTGGTTTGCCGATGACGGTCAATAATTTTCACGGAAAACATGGCTTCGCTCTGTAGCCAATATTTTTTCTGAGGTTTGTCCTAGAACAATAAATCAAAAACCAAACTTTTTAGAAAAGTATGCTCTAAAAAACAGCCTATAGCATTATTTAATTTCAAACTACCCTTAAGGCCTTAAATGAACCTCAAAGTTTGAATAGGTAAACTGATAAAATTAAATTTTCAGCATTTTTATTTTTTTAACAGCATAAGGCAAGCCGATAATGGTTTGTAATTTTTTTCTGCAAAAGACATACTTACATACTTTAAATAAAAAAAGTTTGAGCTTTGAGACTTAAGTAAATTTAAAAAATAAATGACAAAATCGTAATTTTTTGAAAAATCAAGTTTGACCCCTTATATCTCTGATAGGCACGGATGAAAAAATTTGAAATTTGGCTGAATGTAGCCCTAGCAAGTAGAATAAGGAGTAAAAATTTGGAGTTGCAGACTTACGTCATATGGGAGTTAGAGGCCTGAAAAAATGGTCAAAAATCAAAATTTTCAAAATTTGAGCGTTTGCGGGCAGGGTAATTAAAATTCAAATAAACTGTCTAATAAAATAAAAATTAATCTATTTTCACCAGATTTCACAATGAATACAAATCTATACAGGGCGGGCCAAAGAAAAGAGTTCACCTTGATATTTGGCAGATATTAGATTTTAAGGGAATGCCGAAAAAGGTCGATATTTATTTTGAAATTACAATTTTTTTATATATACTTCATACGTCTTTATGACGTGTCATCGTTAGTGACGTCATCCACCTGGGCGTGATGATGACGTAATCGATTATTGTTTTAATGGTAATAGGGGTCGTATGTTATCTCATTTGAAAGAGTGTTCAATTCTCTGTTCAGTAGTATAAACAATAACATAATTATTTATACAGGGTGGCCAAAAATAATTTTTAAATTAAATTAATTGACACAAAAAGTAGAATGTATGTAATTTATTTAACTCAAAATACATTTTATTGCTGTCATAAAATAGAAAAAAAATTATTATTTGGCAAGTAAACATTGCTTTTCGCTTAAATTAAATGTTCAAAATGTCAAGAGGTAAGTGGGAGGCTGTTTGTGATTTAATTTAAGCGAAAAGAAATGTTTATTTGTGAAATAAACATTTTTTCTATTTTCTGACAGCAGTACAATGTATTTTTAGTTGCCACAAGACCCCTATTCCCATTTAAAAAAATCATCGCTCTGATGGATGACGTCACGTAGTATGAAATATATCCCAAAAAGTTGCAAAATAATAAAAAATAAAAATGGACCTATTTCGGCATTTCCTTAAAATCTAATAGGTAACTATGGCCAAATATCGAGGTGGACTCTTTTCTTTGGCCCACCCTCTATAAATTTATATTCATTGTGAAATCTGGTGAAAATAGATTATTTTTTATTTCATTAGACAGTTTATTTGAATTTTAATTACCCTGCCCACAAACGCACAAATTTTGACCATTTTGAATTTTGACCATTTTTTCAGGCCTGTAACTCCTATATGACGTAAGTCTGCAACTTCAAATTTTTACTCCTTATTCTACTTGCTAGGGGCTAACATTCAGACAAATTTCAAATTTTTTCGTCCGTGCCCATCAGAGATATAAGTGGTCAAACTTTGAGATTTTTCAAAAAAATACCTTTTTGAGATTCGTGCCCATCAGAGATATAAGTGGTCAAACTTTGAGATTTTTCAAAAAAATACCTTTTTGAGATTTTTTTTGAAAAAATTTACTCTCAAGTCTCAAAGCTCAAACTTTTTTTATTTAAAGTATGTACGTATGTCTTTTCCAGAAAAAAAATACAAACCAATATCGGCTTGCCTTATGCTGTTAAAAAAATGCTGAAAATTTAATATTATCAGTTTACCTCTTCAAACTTTGAGGTTCATTTAAGGCCTTAAGGGTAGTTTGAAATTAAATAATGCTACAGCCCGTTTTTTAGAGCATACTTTTCTAAAAAGTTTGGTTTTTGATTTATTGTTCTAGGACAAACCTCAGTGAAAATATTGGCTAAAGAACGAAGCCATGTTTTCCGTGAAAATGATCGATACGCTTTAACAAAAATGGCAGTCATCGGCAAACTAAATTTTAAAAAAATAAAATAACTGGAATTCTGTACTCTCTATGGACTGAAGTTTAAGAGGTAGAAAAATAAAAAATATTAAAAACAGTCAAGCAACCAACTTAATTTATATTGGACCACTTGGCATGGATTGACCCAGACAATAAAAGAGTAATTTATTTTATTGTCTAAATACATCATACTTCAGTGTGACCAACTTCAATTCAGTCGAATCCGGGACAAGACTGATAAAAATACCTGAAATCCGGGACTTTCAATGAAAATCGGGCCATTGTTTTTTTTTTCAGAAGACGATAATTATAATGCTTCTTCTTCTATCACCTATCTATCTTTTACCCATTTCTTCCATGCCTTCCGGTCACCTGCCATTTCCTTCATCAGTTGCACTCTTTTCCCTCTCTTGGTCCCGATTTCCTGGATTTGTTCCATCCACCCCTTTCTAGGTCTGCCCCTTCTTCTGTTTTTTCTGCCCTTGTCTTTTCGCATCTGTCACTTTCTTTACTAGTCTGTTCTCGTTCATTCTAGTTATATATCCAAATCAATTCAGTTTTCTTTTTTCAATTTTTTTCTCTATTGCTTCCTGTCTTAGCACGTTTCTGATGTTTTCGTTCCTTTGCCTGTCCAGCTCCGTCTTTTTGGCTATTTTTCTCAGCTGCTTCATTTCTGCTGCATTTATGGCACTTTCAGTCTTTTATTTGTAACCCAAGTCTCGCTTGCATAAAGGAGTTGGTACTGTGATTGTATGATCTTCTTCTTAAAGTGCCTATCCGTTCCGGATGTTGGCGATCATCATGGTTATCTTGACTTTGTTTACCGCAGCGCGGAACAGTTCAGTGGTAGCCGTGTTATACCACTTTCGTAAATTTTGACGCCAGGAAATGCGTCTTCTCCCGGTCCTCTTTTACCATTTACCTTCCCTTGGAGAATCAGTTGGAGAAGGCCGTAACGTTCTTGATTTCTCATTAGATATTCTAATTTTTTTGTTTTGATGGTTATAAGAATTTCACACTCTTTCCCCATTCTACGCAGGACTTCCACATTAGTAATTCGGTCAACCCAGGATATACGTAATATGCGCCTATAACACCACATTTCGAAAGCTTCGAGCCGATTCATAGATGCAACAGTTAGTGTCCACGCTTCCATTCCGTAGAGCAGAACTGTGAATATGTAGCATTTCAACAGACGGTATTTTGTTTTTAATGATATGTCTCGACTGTTGAAAATGGGTCTCATTCTAACGTATGCTGCTTTCGCTTTTATTATTCGCTGTTTAATTTCTGTCGAGTGGTCCCATTGGCTATTTAAATTCGTGCCCAGACATGTATATTGCTCAACTCTTTCGATATTCTGTTGGTTGATTGTAAGTTGAGCGTTTAGTATTGGTTTTTTACTAATTGTCATAAATTTGGTCTTCTTTATGTTTAGAGCTAGTCCGTATCTGTTGCTGACTTCTGTTATACGATTTGATAATATCTGTAAATCATTCAGATTATCGGCAAAAACTATGGTGTCATCTGCATATCTAATGTTATTCAACCATTCACCATTTATTAATACTCCCTTCGCACAACCGTCTAAAGATTCCTTAAATACCCATTCAGAGTAGATATTGAATAGTAGTGGAGATAAAATACAGCCCTGTCGTACTCCTCGTTCTATTGCAATTTTATCAGTCAACTGGTCTTCTATTTTGATTGTATTTTCTATTTTGATTGTATGATATGCATGTATTTTTGTTATCTGGGTGATTTCCCTTTTTCTCAGTATCATATTATTAATCGTATAATATATTCTGTAGCTTTCTTTGTCCTATTTACAATTTATAAGTCTAGTATTCCGTCGTTCCATAAAAATTAAGATTAAATTAAAATACAGAAACGAAAAAAAGTCCACTGTTTTAGTTTTCGTAGAACTATAATACCACGATATAAAATGCATGTGTTTTGGATGTGGTATTAGTATTACACTCTAGAAATTGTCGACCTTTTTTCGTCCAACCAATTTAATGTTAATTCTTAAAACCTATTCAAATTTTCAAAATAGAATTTTACCAAAACGTTGAAAATTTGGATGGCCCGGAAGACTTCTCTGGGACACCGGGACACGAATTTGTATTTCGGGCCATGTCCCGGATTTTTCGGACTAGTTGGTCACACTATTATCATACTGGTGTTCACTGTTATAATAAATAGAAAACACTCACTTCAATAAAGAGAACATTAAGGTTGATCTGAACCCCCCCAAAAATAAACTACACATTCAAAAAATTTGAAAAAAATTGAGAAGGTATATGTGATCACTAGAAGTATTTTGACAAATTTTGAGCAATCTTCATGTTTTCGTTTTCGAAAAAACTCAAAAAAACTCGTTTTTTCCAAGTATAAAGCGGGAAAGCCAAACATACAATTTTGTTAATTTTCTTACAGCATAAAGATATAATCCTAGGAAATACTTATGAATTTTTTTGAAATTTTTGAATATACAGTTTTGCCACAGTAGGAAAAAATAATATGTTTCGGCTTATAATAAAGCTACCGGTAAGAAATTGGATGAAATTTTAATAACAACATATATAAAACTGTAACAATGGAAAATATTTCCAATAAAATGTTGAATATTTTTTCCTAAACATATGAAAAATCTCGTTAAGCAAGAATTATATTTTGAATTGCCGCTATCAAATTGTGCTACCATGACATGGCTCCCTCTAGAACACCGGTAATATTTATCTCCGATAGATAGCAGTAACTTAGCGTAGAATTGCCTCAAACAGAACTGTAATCTAGCAGCGTTGCCATATCAATTATTTGTACAACATTTTGGCAGATTACAACAAAATTATAACTTTTGTTTTGAAAATACGATATAATAAAATCTATAATCTACAAATAATATATTTATAAAAAAACCTAAGGGTAAAAAGGAATTTTCCCAGCTTTTAGTTTTGATCAGTGATGTGTTCTTGGAAACCTCTCATTTACTTAAGTGTTTAGATATTGGTACCTGATAATGTAAATTTACAGAATATTATTAGACATTTTAGTAGATGCACAAAAAGTTATATTAATTACGAAAATGTATTATACGATAACGAATTAATGCAATTAATTATTATAAGGTAGGTACTTGGAAAAACCGGTAAGTGCATGTAGGCACTAATAAAACTATTTCGAAAAAACTTTTTTCTACAACCACTATTCAAAGTGCACTTTTCTGCACGGTTTTATGTTAGCAAACTTGATATTTTCTCACAGTATAAGATATTTGACATTAGTGTGCAGAAAAGTGACGTTTCTGTGCCGCAAAGTGACGTTTCTGTGCCGCAAAGTTCTTTTCTGCACAGTTGACTACCTCATTCTGAGTAACGTTATATTCTGTTTACATCCGTGGACTACCGCATTCTGAGTAACGTTATATTCTGTTTACATCCGTGGTTAAACTTTAGACAAATATATAACCTATAAGACAATTATTATATTTAACTATAGCATAGAAACTAAATTATGGATGTTACAACTGTTTTATTTTACAATTTTATTTTTATTAAACATATTATAATTATCAAATAACCAATAAGGATTTAGCAACCTGTGCAAGAGACGTCGAATGAAGTAGGTTTTGTGTAAATCCGTGACTGCATAAATAAGTATAATGTCAATAATGTGTAATAATTGTTTAAATTTAAACAAATTAAGGTAGTGCATTAATTTTTTAACTGATTTATGTGCAATTTATTTAGGTATAAGGAATTTAAATTGATTAGTAGGTATTAATTAAATACAGTTTAAAATTTATCACATAGGTACCTATTATAATTAATCGTCGTTTGGAAATTGTGATTTTTATTTTTAGGAAAAACTGTGCTTGTAGAAAAAGTATAGTGTGAAACACGTGCAGAAAGGTAATTTCTCACTCGTTTGAATTGCGGCACTCGCTTGCGCTCGTACCGCAACTTTTCAAACTCGTGAGAAATTAGTACCTTTCTGCACTTGTTGCACAATATACTATTTCATCATAGTTATCGTTGTTTATAATCAGAATTACTTTGAAAATTGGTAAGGGGCGTAGCTGATATTACAACTAAACAAAACCCGATTTTCAGTTTCCTCGAATACTAATATATTTAATTGTTTACACGAAAACTGGTTTCTTTCAGATTTCTTCCGCGAAAACTAGTACCATTGTAGTACGATTCGAATTATTTCCACAACATCTAGTAGACATGTTTCAAAACCTCGTGAACCTCATACGCATACCCGAAAAAATAAATGGACCCTAAAACATTCACCATTTAACTTCATAGGAAATTAGGCGATAGGAGAGGATTTGCACGTGCTATAAAGTAGGTATATCTTACATGATCTCGAGTATTTCCAATAAAAAGGACATAATATTATGTTTCTGGTAATGTTTCTCTCTAATCTTTTAAACATTCCAGTTGTTACTCGTCGCATTTATTTTATTTCATACTGAGAGATGTAATTAAATTTTACGACTTCCGTCTGGCCTGCCGATAAAAATTGCTTGTGTAAAAATGTAAACCTTTTAAGAACTAAAAATAATAGAATTTTGATTTTAAAGTCAACAAAATATGGTGTTCATAACCACTTTCATAAGATACCGCATAATAATGTTCAAGAGATCGCCCATAGAAACAGTGGTTCTAATTTATTAAACAGTCTTGTATAAATCCATTTTTTAGGTTGTGACAAGGGCCTCAACTACTAAAAACAATGTTTTAA
Organism: Diabrotica virgifera virgifera; assembly: GCF_917563875.1. Taxonomy (NCBI): domain Eukaryota; kingdom Metazoa; phylum Arthropoda; class Insecta; order Coleoptera; family Chrysomelidae; genus Diabrotica; species Diabrotica virgifera. The sequence continues at coordinate 207,337,021 of NC_065449.1, forward strand.
AATCAAATAAGCCCAAACTACTGAAGTATCAGAAACTGATAAAACAAGGTTTTAACTTAAATTTAGGAACTTGCTGAATTAAAAAATAATTGTGTGTTTTTGAGGCTTAATAATCGTCATTTTTCGTTTTTTTTTCTATTTTAAATTGTTTATAAGTTGAAAATGATTCGTTTTAGAGAAAAATTACAACAAACCTTTTTTGTTCAGAATGATGAAAAGCCGAAAAAAAAATTTGTCCGGGCAGATGAAATATGACTTACACCGTTTGACTTCTGAAGCACAAGAATACCACAAGAATGGAGATCAAGCATCCTAATACCTCCCTTCAAAAAAGGAGACAAATCAGACCCGGAGAATTACAGAGTGATTAACTTATTAAATACAACATTAAAATTAACAACAAAAGTGATACAAACAAATTGAATGAAATTATATCATTATCAGAAGAACAACAAGGTTTTAGGTTGGGAAGGTCATGCACTGACGCTATATTTATAATGAGGCAATTTCAAGAGAAATCGTTGGAATACAACAAACTACAACAAACCGGCATATTTATGTTTCGTGAACCTTAAGAAAGCATTTGACAGGGTCACATTACAGGACGTTATCCACTTGTTATCTGGGAATAATTAAAACGATACAAAACATCTACCAGAACAACACAATAAAAGTAAAAGTGGAAGATGAACTAACTGACCCAATTGAAGCCGGCAATGGGATAAGACAGGGGATTCCTTGAGTCCTTTATTGTTCAACCTGATCATGGACAAAATAATAAAAAATTAAGAACTAAAAAAGGATACCAAATGGGAGAAAAACAACTTAAAATAATCTGCTATACGGACGATGCAATACTAATCTCTCAAAATGAAGATGATTTACAACGTATGCTGCAGCAATTCAACATAATCGCCAGAAAATTTAACATGTTAATTTCCTCAAAAAAGACAAAATGCATGGTTATAACAGCAGATCAAATAAGATGTAAATTGGAGCTTTAAGGTCAGATAATAGAACAAGTGATGGAGTTTAAATACCTAGGCATCACACTATCTAGCTACGGAAGGCTCGAAACAGAAGTGGAAGATCAAGTGAATAGAGCAAACTGAGCCGCAGGTTGCCTGAATGACAAAATATGGAGAAATAAAAATATCGGAAAAGACATGAAAGGCAGAATTTACAAAACAGTCATCAGACCAATAATTACATACGCGGCAGAAACACGACCCGACGCAGAGAGGACAAAAAGATTGCTCGAAACAGCGGAGATAAAAACCCTTCGAAAAATCGATGGTAAGACTATGGGACAGAGCTATAAGTACAGATATGGGTCGGAGATGCAAGGTGGATAACATTAAAAACTGGGTAAGAAACAGAAGAATAGAATGGAATGACCACATACGCCGAATGACAACAAATAGGGTAGTCAGGCAGGATAGCGAGAGACGGTTCCCCAATACTAAGACGATCAGTGGGAAGACCACGAAAACGATGGAAATACAACTTACTAGAGGCACATTGAAAAAACAGACAGAGTCATGTCAATACAAAAAGAAGAAGAAGAAGACTTCTGAAGCATTATGCATATTATACAGGTAGGTATACAATTCTTTAACTACCTACCTATTCCTATACACTTGATCTCGATGATATAAAGAGTGATATACTGATTTAAAATCAAAATCCTGTTCTTTTCTTCTATTCTTTTTCTATCCTACATTGATTTGTTATAATAAATTTTTAAATACACAGCACAGCAATTTTTGTCATGAAAGAGGTCGTAAAATTTTATTACCATCTTTCAGTGTAATATGAATGTGTAAGATAATATGATATCAGTGTAAGATAATATGAACGTGATGACTAATGAATATTTACAGAAACATGTAAGTAAAATAGTCCACGTTGTGAGGCCGCTCCCGTCTGAAAAAAAATCTGATTTGGTTTCTTTGCGGATTCCTATTCAAAAATGTCCCCTTTAAACAAATCAGAGGAGTGCCGGCGAAATTTTTGGGCAGAAATTGTTTAAACAATGTTTTTAAACAAATTCACAAGATCACCATTTTTTGTCCAGGAAAATATTTTTTTATGTTTTTTGGGCCATTCTAAACAAGAAGATATCTTATCATTTTTCTCAAAAGTACATATATAGTTTTCGAGTTAAGGTGAATTAAAATCTGAAAATGCGTAAATACACGTTTTCGAGGCTAAAACTCATATTTAAATTATTATATTCAAAGTTGGCAATTCCTTAAATTGAAATTTAAACGTTCATTTTTGAAATTCTGAGCAGTAATCGAGTATAACTTCAATTTAGACCGTTGTTTTTTAATTGTTAATAATGCGCGTCCATCCGATTTTATTGCCAATGCGGCAGGCTCTATTTCAACAATCTCCTGTTTTGCCCTGGAAAACATTCTTTAGGTTTTTTTGGCTCTTTCTAAACAAAAAAGATCTCTTCTGATTTTTCTGAGTTTTCGAGTTACTAAATCGAAGGATTTAAAATCTGAAAATTGCGAAGATACCGTAAAATGGGGTTACTTTGACCGCTGGCTGGGGTGAATTTGACCGAAAACATAGAAAAATTGTGATATACTTCAGTCACCCTGTATAATTTTTAAAATTATTTTTAACGATTCAAATTTATAAATATCTAAGAATTCATTTTTAATTAAAAAAATGAATTAATATTCCAAGGGTTGTTAAATCCACCGATATAACGAATTAAGAAAACATGGTTTAAAAAACGGTCAAATTAACCCCACTTACAAGAAAAATAATTTTACAGGTAAAATGCATATACGGTCAACTTCCCCCCAGATGGGGTGAACTTGACCAAAGGCATTTTTCATTTTTTTTTCTAAGTCATAATTATTTTTTTGTAATTATAATCTAAGCTACTGAAAGTAGATGCCTAAACACATAACATATTTGCATATAGAAAAATGTAGCAAAATTTAAAATATGATTTTAATAGGATTAAACTACAAAATCGGTCAAAGTCACCCCATTTTACGGTACACATATTCTAGGCTTGGAAATTCCTATGTAAATTATTATTTTTGAGGTTGCCAAGTACCTAACTTGAAGTTTAGACGTTCAATTTTAAGAGTTGGATGAGCAATTGGGGCTTATTTCAATGTAAATCGTTGTTTTTTAATTATCAATTATGCCCACTCGACTCTTAGACTGCAACCTGCCACCCCTCGCACTAAGGCTAGCACTCCACTTGCAATTTGAATTCGCGGCGACAAAAAAATCGCTGTCGCAGAAAATCTAGCTAGAGGGTGGCTCCGCTGCGATTTAAAAGTCGCTGAATTGCATCAGTTTTGCAAGGGATTACATCGAAACCACTTGTGTGATTACTCTTCGCGCGAGATGTGTGCAGTTGTATCTTGTTACGAAAATTGCAGAATTGCTGAACTTATCTTAACTCATCCAACTGAAGTGGTAGACTTAATATTTATATTAACAATATTATAAATATAACAGTGTTAATATATATCACGTCTATGAATCAACTGTAACTTCCGCTAATGAGAAGTTAATTGGTATTTAGTGTAACTCAATCGTATGTTCGCGCTATAATATGCGTATGTTCTCATTTTTCAGATTTTAAATCGCTTATAACTCAAAAACTGTTAACTTGTCAGAACAATGAAAAGAAACTTTTTTTATTTAGTATTACCCGAAAAATCTTAAAAAATATTTTCCGGTGCAAAATAGAAGATTGTTGAAATAGCCGCACCGGCATTAAAATTGGATGGACGCATAACAACATTTTAAAAAGAACGGTCCAAATTGAAGATAGAACCGACTACTCTTCAGAATTTTATTATAGATATATTCAGATATAATAAATCTGAGTTTCTAAGCTTCGAAAATGCGTATTATCGCATTTTTCAGATTTTAAATTGCCCCTAACTCGAAAACTATCAACTTTTGAGAAAAATGACACAATACCTTTCTTGTTTAGAATGGCCAAAAAACCTAAAAAAATATTTTCCGGAGCAAAAAAGGATAATCTTTTGAATTTCCTTAAAAAAATTGTTTAAACAATTTCTCGCCAAAGTTCACTCTTCGCCTTGCACTCTTCATATTTCATTAAAACATTTTTAAATAGGAATCCGCAGAGAAACTGAATCATATTTTTTCAGACGGGAGCGGCCTCACATTATGGACTAAAGGTTTCTTGCTAACACTACATTGTTATTAGACCTTGATAAAATGACTGTCTAAACAATTTGGCAACAAAGCCAAGTGAGCTAATGGGTGTAAGGATAAAAAAGTGTTCAGGTTTCTACATTATTACTGAGTCATTATGTAGAAATCTAAAATTAAGTTGAAAATGTTACCACAGTTACATGCTACAGTAGAGCCATCTCTAGGATCAGAAACAAATTAATTGAGGGTTCATATCAACCTTAAACTTCACTTAATGGTAATGGTTTCTTCTATACATAATAAAAAACAAAACAAAGTTCTGAGTCTAAAGAACAATAATCAGGTCCACATTAAGGGTAGTGGTGTGAAATATGGGTCAGAAGTCATAACACAGAAATCTACCAGTAGATGTTTTCAAAAGAAATTTATTACCTACTGAGGACTCTGGGTCCAATAAGTGAAAAAACAACTGACGAATTAGTTATCATAAAGAAATCTAAAAACAATATAGAGATCCAACGTCCAACACTAGCACAGTACACTAGGTTGCAGCGTTCTTCTTCTTCTTCTTCAGCCTGTGTTCGTCCACTGCTGGACATAGGCCTCTTCCATTTGCTTCCATCGATTTCTACTCTTGCCAATTCTCATCCACTGCTTGCCCGCGACTTGTTTGATATCATCTGCCCACCTCTTCTGCGGTCTGCCAACTCCTCGCCTGTTCTCTCTTGGTCTCCAGTTTGTTAGTCTCTGTGTCCATTTTTCGGGATTATCTCGGGCAACATGTCCGACCCATTGCCACTTGAGCCTTGCTATACGTTCTGCGAGCGTTACAGTAACTTAATCATATTGGTGTTTTTTTCTTTTGATGCTTAATCGCTTCATATATGTATTAATAATAATTCTGACTATAAGTTATTAGTCCAGAAAGCCACTGCGCATCCGCTAGGAAAATATTCTAATTCGGATTTTTTGCACAATCTTATTTAAAAAGGACCCCTTTTAAAAAATTTGCATGTTGCCAGGAACAAAAGTTGGTCAAAAATTTTTTAAACGTTTTTTTTTTGTTTTTTTCCTAAAATTTTTTTTTTTTGCATGGAACAAAATTTTTTTAGGTTTTTTTGATCATTCCAAACAGAAAAGGTCTTTAGTGACTTTTCTCTAAAGTTGATAGCTTTTGACATATAAGCGATTAAAAATTGAAAAATTGCGAAATCGGCCGTTTTTAACCCTCAAAAACTATGTGAAAAACTGAAAATTTGAATGTTGCCAAGGTAGATACGGATTCTTTAAACATCGATTGATAAAATCCCGAAGAGTTTTTTGCAATACAATATTCAAAACTCCTTTGTTTTTTAATTGCTAATCAAGCGTGCGCGACACTATTTTCCACCGACCGTATGGTGCAAATGAAAGGAATAAATTCGTTATTTAGTAAACCGGCTACTTTAAGGAAAAATCCCGAAACAGGACGATTTTTATTTTTAAGTTATGATATTGTGACATATGGTATACTAGTGACGTCATCCATCTGGGCGTGATGACGTAATCGATGATTTTTTTAAATGAGAATAGGGGTCGTGTGCTAGCTCATTTGAAAGGTTCTTCAATTCTCTATTCAGTAATATAAACATTTACATAATTATTTATACAGGGTGTCCAATAATTTAATTTTTTTGTCAATTTGCCAAATGATTTAATTTAATAAAAATCCCTGTATAAATAATTATGTACATGTTTATATTACTGAATAGAGAATTAAAGAACCTTTCAAATGAGCCAGCACACGACCCGTATTCTCATTTAAAAAAATTATCGATTACGTCATCACGCCCAGATGGATGACGTCACTAGTATACTATATATGCCACAATATCATAACTTAAAAATAAAAACCGACCTGTTTTGGGATTTTTTCTTAAAGCCACCGGTTTACGAAATAACGAATTTATTCCTTTCATTTGCACCATACTGTATACACATGCAACGGTGGAAAATAGTGTCGCGAACGCTTGATTGGCAATTAAAAAACAAAGGGGTTTTTGATAATGTATTGCAAAAAACTCTTCGGGATTTCATCAATCGATGTTTAAAGAATATCTACCTACCTTGGCAACATTCAAATTTTCAGTTTTTCACATAGTTTTTGAGGGTTAAAAATGGCCGATTTCGCAATTTTTCAATTTTTAATCGCTTATATGTCAAAAACTATCAACTTTAGAGAAAAGTCACTAAAGACCTTTTCTGTTTGGAATGATCCAAAAAACCTAAAAAAATTTTGTTCCATGCAAAAAAAATAATTTTAGGAAAAAAACAAAAAAAAAACGTTTAAAAAATTTTTGACCAACTTTTGGTCCTGGCAACATGCAAATTTGTTAAAAGGGGTACTTTTTGAGTAAGATTGTGCAAAAAATCCGAATTAGAATATTTTTCCTAGCGGATGCGCAGTGGCTTTCTGGACTATATTTTGTTGACTGGTGCTGTAAATAGATCAGTTGTTGTGGAGAACAATTTATTCAAGTTTTTTAACCATGATATTCTTCTAGTCCCAATTCCTTGCTTTCTGAATACTTCGCATTGGAGAATTATTTTTTTATAATATACAGGGTGTAACAAAAATACAGGTCATAAATTAAATCACATATTCTGGGGCCAAAAATAGTTTGAATGAATCTAACTTACCTTAGTACAAATATACACATAAAAAAATTAACAGCCCTTTGAAGTTACAAAATGAAAATCGTTTTTTCGAATATATCCAAAAGTATTGGAGATTTTTTATTGAAAATAGACATGTGGCATTCTTATGGCAGGAACATCTTAAAGAAAACTTATAGTGAAATTTGTGCACCCGATAAAAATTTTATGGGGGTTTTGTTCCCTTTAACACCCCTAAATTTTGTGTACGTTCCAATTAAATTATTATTGTGGTACCATTAGTTGAACTCAATATTTTTAAAACTTTTTTGCGTCCTAGTATTTTTTCGATAAGGCAGTTTTTATCGAGTTGTGGCTTCTTTTTTAATATGTTTACATAAAAATTTTATGGGGGTTTTGTTCCTTTAAACCCGCTAAATGTTTGTGTACGTTCCAATTAAACTATTTCTGCGGTACCATTAGTTAAACACAGTGTTTTTAAAACTTTTTTGCCTCTTTGTATTTTTTCGATAAGGCACCTTTTATCGAGATGTGGCTTCTTTTTTAATATGGTTCAAAATATACCTAAAAATGTAAATCTTATATATAAAAATCAATTGCTGTTCGTTAATCTCGCTAAAACTCAAGAATGGCTGGACCGATTTGGCTAATTTTAATGTTGAATTATTTGTGGAAGTTCAGGGAAGGTTTATACGGTTTTATATAGTCATTTTAGTAGCCACCAAAAATTTTACATCTACAGGGTGGTTCATCTTATTCGCCTCGGTGTCTGTACGGAAAACCACTTGATATTTTAAAAAAATTTCTTCACAGAAATATACAGGGCCATAAATACTACAATCTAAAAATAATGTGAATTATACAGGGTGCTCCAAAAAAGAGTGGTATATCAAAGTTATATTTTTTATCTGATGACATTATTGAATTGACCTTAAAAAATAAGCTATACTTTCATAAGGGTTCCCTATACCTAAATACAGGGTGTTTTGATTTATTTCGATTTTTATGAAAATGTAAGATTTTAGAAAAAAAATAAATATCTACGAATCTAAGAATCAGTAACAAATTCTTTCTTGGATCTTAATAATAGACTATTTAGCATACTTAAATAGATGCTTATTGTAACAAAGTTTCTTACAGGGTGGTCAAAATATGAGATTGTTCTATTAACAAATTCAAGCTGTAATAACTTACTTATTTTAAATGGAACACCCTGTATCTTACTAGTCTATCGCGTAGAAAATTTACTTAGCTTTCAATTTGTATTAGGTTTTCCTATACCTATCTTTTACAGGGTGGTCAAAATATTAGATTGTTTTATTAACAAATTCAAGCTGTAATAACTTACTTATTTTAAATGGAACACCCTGTATCTTACTAGCCTATCGCGTAGAAAATTTATTTACTTTCAATTCTTATTGGGGTTTCCTATACCTATCTCCCTTCATTTTTTTTAATATTTAAAGATTTCCAAATTTGTAAGCTTTAAAAATTAGAATTAAGTACCTATGTCGTGATTATGTACAACACATCACCAACACCGGCAATATACTTAGACAAGATACTGTCATTAATAAAATTTTCATTATTACCATGTAATCACACAGAGTAGTGTTGTATTATTTTAGTTGATTTTGGCCTACATGTGACATTGAATAATATGTTTATATGTATTAAACTGCATACATTATATTAGATGCCGTATTCTGGAAGATATTTAAATTATATTTCATTCCGTATAAGTATTTTCCATATCTGAAACCAACGGTTATTATGTAAATTTAAGAACACCACTTTTTGTTTGAATCTTTGAATCGCAATTACAAACAATTAAATTCAATGGCTACTATGACGAAAACGAGCCTATTGTACAAAAATATTTAAAAATGGGTATTTACAGAATAACATCGGAATTTATATTTACAGAATAACATGAGTATTGAGAATGTTTACATGGAATTGAAGAGATTTTAAATATTTTCCATTATAAAGAATAGAATATCGAGTATGTCATTTAAAATAAGAGCACTCTGTGTGATTAAATGATAAAAATGTGAATTTTATTAACGAAAGTATCTTGACTAAGATATTTAAGTAAATTGCCGGTGTTGGTGATGTGTTGTACATAACCACGACATAGATACTTAATTCTAAATTTTAAGGCTTACAAATTAGGAAATCTTTAAATATTTAAAAAATGAAGGGAGATAGGTATAGGAAACCAAATATAAATTGAAAGCTAAGTAAATTTTCTACGCGATAGACTAGTAAGATACAGGGTGTTCCATTTAAAATAAGTAAGTTATTTCAGCTTGAATTTTTTAATAGAACAATCTAATATTATGACCACCCTGTAGGTATAGGAAACCCTAATAAAAATTGAAAGCTAAGTAAATTTTCTACGAGATACACTAGTAAGATATAGGGTGTTCCATTTAAAATAAGTAAGTTATTACAGCTTGAATTTGTTAATAGTACAATCTCATATTTTGACCACCCTGTAAGAAATTTTGTTGCAGTAAGCATCTGTTTAAGTATACTAAATAGTCTGTTATTAAGATCCAAGAAAGAATTTGTTACTGATTCTTAGATCCGTAGATATTTATTTTTTCTAAAACCTTACATTTTCATAAAAATTGAAATAAATCAAAACACCCTGTATTTAGGTATAGGGAACCCTTATGAAAGTATATCTTATTTTTAAGGTCAATTCAGTAATGTCATCAGATGCATTCCATAAGAAAAAATATAACTTTGATATACCACTCTTTTGGAGCACCCTGTATATTTCACATTATTTTTAGATGGTAGTATTAAAAACCCTGTATATTTCTGTGAAGAAATTTTTTTAAAATATCAAGTGGTTTTTCGTACAGAGACCGAGGCGAATAAGATGAACCGCCCTGTATATGTATAAAATGCTCTTTTTACAGTGTTTGTTGCCATACTCCTCCGAAACCACTTGACCGATTTTTATGAAATTTGGCAGGTATATTCGACCGGTCTGGGTGTAGGTTGTTATCTATATTTCATACCCGTACGTCACAAGGGTGGTTGCTGATGACACCATAACTCTCATAATAATGAGGTGAAAAATACGAAATTAAGTAGGTTGACTCCTTGCTGCATTCCGAGCAGAACCGTACTAAAAATTTTTCTCTAGCGCAATCGGTGTCCGAAATACAATATCTTAAGCCGTAGAAATATTCTGAGGACAGAAGAAGAACGAGGAACAAATTTCATCGAAGAAAAGTGCAACTGTTTAACTTTTGGACTTAAATTAGGCAAAATATGAATTTTTTAATTTTGCGAAATTTTCAAAAAATATCTCTATACCGAACTTTTCTGACGAACGGCAAGCAGGAGAAATTTCTGGGCACACAAAAAGAACAAGCAGCAAATTATAAAATTTTATTTAATTTTAATTAATTTTGTTTAATTTTATTTAATTTTTTTTTAATTTAATTATTTTATTTATTTTCGTTTATTTTATTTTATTTTATTTTGTTTTTAATTCCATTTATTTAATTATTTTATTTCATTTTAATAAATTTCATTTGATTTTATTTAATGATATTTAATTTTAATTTAATTTTATTTTGATCAATCAACACCTATATAGTTGGACAACATCGAACCCAATTATAAATACAGGGTTGTTTTGAATGCAGATAAAATAAAGCTGGTATATTCATTATAAGATAAACAAATTTAAGATTGTAACTGTTGCACTACAAACTTTATTTTGTGATTTCTAACTAAATTTTATTACTTCAAACATCATGTGTAATTAATTAAAAATAATAATAAAACCTCATTCACATCGAGCATTTTTTGTTTATTAATTACGAATTCCTTTTGTTTATTTTAAGTTTATTGTATACAAAAGTTTGTTTTTATCTATTGAGGCAGTACTAAGTCTGCCGGGTCAGCTAGTCATAAATAAATTTTCATATTATTACCTGGTCTCCATAATCGTACTTAACCATATAGAAATATGTGGTGGATTTGACAAATATTCAAAATATCTCGATAAAAGCTGACTTTTCGAAAAAGTACTAAGAGGCAAAAAAAGTTTTAAAAACAGTGTGTTTAACTAATGGTACTACAATAAAAACCCCCATAAAATTTTTATGGGGTGTCCAAATTTCACTATAGTTTTTTCTTAAGATGCTACTGCCATAAGAATGCCACATGTCCATTTTCAATAAAAAATCTCCAATAGTTTTCGATACATTCGAAAAAATCGATTTTCATTTTGTAACTTAAAGGGCTGTAACTTTTTTTATGTGCACATTTGTACTAAGGTAAGTTAGGTTCAATCGAATTATTTTTGGTCCCAGAATATCTGATTAAATTTATGACCTGTATTTTTGTTACACCCTGTATACTTCTATTATTAAATGCACAATTGTTTCACATATCGGCTGCACTATAGTGGCTCTAACATCATAAGAATACGTTCTTATGATAGTCCAGCTTTTGAATGACTGGAAATAATGTGGACGATATGATCCGGTCCAGCACTGTACTGGATAACTCGCTGGATTACTGTGACACTATAACACTATAGTGACAATGTTTTAATGCAATAATCAATCACTGGGTTGGCCGTTCACACTATTCCAGTGGTGCTGGAATGATGGGCGAACTGGAACGAAAAATAGACTAGTTTTCAATCTACTGGAAAAAATCTATTTTCATTTTGTAACTTCAAAGGGCTATAACTTTTTTTTGTGCACATTTGTACTAAGGTAAGTTAGGTCCATTCGAACTATTTTTGGTCCCAAAATATGTGATTAAATTTATGACCTGTATTTTTGTTACACCCTGTATATTTAGTGCTGTTTCTCATTATATGTCTGAGAGATTCTCACTTTGTCTATTTAATAGGGTTCTAAAACTGTTGACTTGTGGCATGTTTGGATTAAATATTATGTTTATATGGGATAAGCCATAGTTAGTTTGTAATGATTACACATTACAACTTTTTTGAAAAAAAAAGAATAGTTTATTTTACGAATGATACCTTGATTTGTACTATATAATTAAGATATACATATAATGAACATTTAAAAAAAATAGACCTTAAAGTTAATGTTATTGAAATCAATACAGAATAGACCATTACCAGTGGACTTTAGCAAGAGTTTGCACACATGGGTAGCTAAATGAAACTGTAACTCGACCTTCAATATCATGTCTAGGCCGTTTTATAGCAAATGTTATGTAATATATTGAAAATATTTTGTAAAGTTTGTTTATAACATGTGTGCGTTAGTTAAGGCCTTAAAAGGACTTAATGCATTTTTGCTTTTGGACTATGTTAATCGAGGACAAGCCGTAATTTAACCAAATACGAAGTCTGTAAATTGTAAATTCTTTATAAAAAATGCAACAAGAAATTGTTTCACAAAAATGATTACTGAGCCCGATCAAAGAACAGTCTAACCCAAAAAAAATAAAGAAAGGATGAAAATTTGGGAATAGGTAGTTGAAATTGTCTATTATTATATAAGAAAACGTTTACAATTCTACATCCCATATAATTTACAAAAATGGAGGGGAATACCCCTTCTCGGTGGTGAAAAATATACATTCAAAATAAGTCCGGAATTGGATGATTAAGTCAATACTTTTTGAGTTATTTGCGAGTGAATAATATGTTCATTTTTAACAAAAAAAACATGTTTTTGGACGGTTTTTCGCAAATAACTCAAAAAGTAAGCATTTTATCGAAAAAAATATTCTTACTAAAAATATAGGTAGCTTATAAAAAAAATGGTGTATGCATGAAGTCTGTATACCCAGCAGAAGCGGAGTTGTAGCTAATAAAATGTAAGTTCTTACTCGCCCAATTAGAATTCTAAAATATTTCAACGTGAAATAACCAGAACACGGAGCACTTTCGGGGGAAAACTCATTATAACTTTTTTAAAGTGTTTAAAAAAAGGTTTATTTTTGTTTGTTAAAAAAACTTCTAAAATTAAAAGTAAGTTACGCTCAAAATATTTTTTGGCCGCTTTTATTTTTTAGTAAAAAATCACGAGAATCACTCCCTAATGGGCATCCCAAATAAAATTAATCGTTACCGCTTCACAAGTTACTTTGCTTATGTATTCTTTATAATCATCTATAAGTATCATAGGTTCAAACTGTTCGTTTTTGAAAAAAATTGGTTTTAAAATAAAAAAAATTTCTAATTTTGAAAAAAATTCCATTTTTTTTCAAATTAACTTAAAAATTATTAGTAATACAAAAATATCAAAGAGTAATAAAATGTACGTTTTGCTTTTCTGAGTATTTTGGACAGTTTGACTCCGATACGTCTAAAGGTGGAAAACCATCAATGCAATGTAAATTTATAGGTTATATTGACAATTTCCCACCTCTGCCAGTTCCATCCCTTTTTATTTTCACAACGTACTATGTTTTTCGTCTTTTTCGTTGTTTTGCCGGCTATTAGCGCACTCATTACTGTATTTGGAAATGGATATGGATCGATTTTTAGGAAATAAGTCAAAAAGTAAGTAACTTTGTAAGTAAATATTGCCTATAAAAAAGTAAAAAAAAGTGTGTGTATGAGCTGTCTAGACCCAGTAGAAGCAGAGTTGTTGTAGCTAATGAAAAATAGGTCCATATTCGTCAAATTCCAAAGCGAATATTTCAACGTGAAATAACCAAAAACTGAAGCACTTTTTGGAGAACACTCTTTACGATCTTTACGAAAGAAGCTTTATTTTTATTTTAAAAAAAGTGTCTAGCATCAAAAGTAAACAAGGTACGATCAAAATAAAGTTGGTCCCCTTTTTTTGGTAAAAAAAATCGGGAAAATGACCCTCTAATTTATCATCTCAAATGAAATTTATCGTTACCGCTTTACAAGTTGCTTTATTTATGTATTATTTACGTGATCTGTAAGTTTCATAGTGTTAAAGTGCTTATTTTGGAAAAAAGTTGGTTTTAAAGTAAAATTTTTTTAATTTTGAAAAAAATGCTTTTTTCAAAATAACTTAAAAATTTTAATATCAAAAATCTTAAAGAGTAAAAAATGTAGGTTTTTTCTTTTCTGAATATTTTATATTTTTTGTTTTTGTGTAAGAAAAAAATTGGTTAAGATATGGCTGTTCAAAATTTGCATACACTCGTGATTATTGACTCGTTCAAGCCTTTCAACTACAGCCCTTTGAACCGATGAAACTTACAAATCATATAAACAATACATACACGAGTAAAGCAATTTGTAAAGCGGTAACGATTAATTTTATTTGGATGCTCATTGGGGGGTGATTTTCACGATTTTTTTACCAAAGAAAAGGGGACGAACTTTATTTTGAGCGCAACTTGCTTACTTTTGGTGACAAAGACTTTTGTAAAAAATAAAAATAAAGCTTTTTTAAACCCTTAAAAAAGTTGTAATGAGTTTTCTCCAAAAAGAACTTCATTTTTTGGTTATTTCACGTTGAAATATTCGATTTGGAATTTGACGAGTATGAACCTATTTTTCATTAGCTACAACTCTGCTGCTACTGGGTCTAGAAACCTCATACATACACCATCTTTTTAATTTTTTTAAAAGCTATATTTTTGCTAAGAATGTTCTTCTCAACAAAATTATTACTTTTCGAGTTATTTGCGAAAAACCGTCTTAAAGGGTGTTTTTTGTTAACAACTCGAAAAGTATTGACTAAACGCTATAGAACAACATTTGCTTAGAATTAGTCTATTTATCCATTTCCGGACTTATGTTGAACGTGTATTTTTTCACCCCCGAGAAGGGGTAGTACTCACCCCCAGAGCAAAACCACACATCGGCACAATATCACTTTTTTTGACATGTTTGCTATGTACATGCCAAAATTCATGTCAATCCAAGCGGTTCTTTAAAATTTGGAGGTTTTTGCAATATTTTACCGTCAGCGAATGGATTATATTATAATATACTATGTCTGTTTTTTAACCAAGAGGAGTAATTCAAATTTACAGCGCCGTAATGCTCGCTTGTAATTGGTCCAACCTCAGGCAAGTTTACTACACTGTACGAAATTTTGACACGAGTGACATTTACGAAATTTTGACACGAATGACATTTACGAAATTTTGACACTTCTGTCATTTTATACGTTAATTAAGTTATATTGACGATTTTTTGTGTTTTTTGCGTTATTCCTTTAATTTTTAGGTTTTTAGCCTACTTTTATATAAAAAACAGTTGCTTTAGAACTCTTTAGTGACGTATTAGCATAATATAATATGTATGGATTATCGTCGAAAGCCGATATGATCAACCAAAAAAGAAGATGTATTTGGTGATTTTTCTAGTGACTTTCTTGGGTGTGAATCTGTCTTTTTAGTTTACTCCTCCTGGTTTAAAAACAAACCACATAACCCTTGTAATAATGGTATTAACCACAAAACAATAATGAATGTTCTCAAACGAAAACGATTTAAAATTATTGTGATATTACAACATAACTGTAAAACCATTTTATCAATTATGTTTTAGAAAAGAGAAATTAATTATATTATTATTGATTTCTATTGTTACAATACTGTAACGATGATAATTCGAAAAGTATTCAGATTATTATTTATCTATGATCTCGCAATATTTAGAGATAGGAAGTATATTTGTAATGTTACACGTAATAAGAAAATAGCATGGATAATAATTTAATTTTTTTTTTCAAACAAATCACTTTTTCAGAACTAAGTATTTGTTTTTGGTCCCAAAATATACCACGGTTTCTATAAAAATCTCCTCATTCGATTGAAATCCTTTCCGTAGAATTCTTTTAATTTATGTAAATAGCCAAAATGCAAAATAATTAGCAGAAGTATTAAACGAAAAATAAAAGGGATAAAAGATGCGTGGTTGGTTAAAAACAGCAAATGGAGTAAGACAAGAAGATGCGCTCTCAACGGTACTATTGATTCTATCACTAGACAAGTTAATAAAAAAAGCTGTCAAACGCAGGAACTATGAATTAAAAATAAGAATGCAGTACAAATAATTGGATATGCTGACAATATAACCATAGTAGTAACAGATAAAAGGGCCTTAAAGAAAACCTTCCAAGAAATAGAAAGCGAAGCCAAACTGAGAGGACTAGAAATAAATGAAAATAAAACAAAATACATGAATGTAAGCAAGAAAAAGGAGCCACAAATAATAGAAATCACAATAGACGCACACAGTCAGGGCTGGATTTACATATGGGCTATAGCCAAGGGCGGCAGGGGGCGGCAAATTTTGGTAAAAAATGGCGCAGGGGGAGGGCGGCAAATTGTGTATAGCCCAGGGGCGGCAAATCTTCAAATCCGCCTCTCACAAAGCTTCGAAGAGGTTGAAACGTTCAAATATTTGTAAGCATTAGTCAACAGAAGAAATGAAAGTGTAGATATGAAAAGAAGAATTCAAGCGGGAAACACAGAATGTTAGTGGATGCTATGTTGGCGTCCACAGGCCTTTCTTTTCTCGTCCTATACCCTGTTTTCATTGAACAATTTAATTGAAAGCAATATTCTACGACGTTGAATTGGAAGAGGGATCGACGTGAAATACATCTCGATTCTCACGCCGCACAGTGGTGAATTTTGCCGAAAACCTGGCCAAAATGCAAAAATTTAAGTTTATATATTCAGAGAAATTTTATATGAATCTTGCTCGGTAGGTTTCTGAGGATTATAAACGGCATACAATACAAGCATATCACATATTTTTATTAGTGTAAAGTTGGGATTGAACGAAAGTGGACCGAATAAAATTAAAGTGTGTTATACAATTGAGGCATTGTTAGGTTTTCGTTTAAAATTATAGAGACGTATTATTGTGTTATTTTATAGTGGATGCTATTTCTGGAGGTAAGTGGAATATTTCAATATACTTTTGAGATTCTTTTTCCTAACATAAATTTTATTTACAATATATTTACAAAATGATGGCAAGAATGTTCAATCGTTTTCTGTTAACCAAGTTTTAAAATGGGAAAAGTAAAAAAGTCAGCTTTGGTCAGCAAAGATTTTTTGCTTAATAAATAACTCAATATGTATATAAATATTCCTCAAGAAATCATCTGCAACAAGTTGCAAACTTAGCGGAATTCTTCATTTTAAAAAACTGTAACATACTGGAGAATTTCTACATTAAGAGACTTTAATGTTATGGTCAGTTAATAAAGTAAGAACAAAATATGAAGCAGCCGATCCAGTAAATTTGCAGTTTTTTTACACAAGAACCGCCGTTTTTTGTTATTTTTTTTTGCCTTCTTCTTTTTTTTAATCTTTAAGTCCTTTTACCTTTATGTGTAGGTCTATCTTTTTTGCTTTCTTATTTTTATATTTTTTAATAATTTTGGTCGTGTGAGTCCAAAAATTTTGCCTTTTTTTTAAATAAAATGCATAAACGATACATATTAAAAAGTCAAAATTAGGTGGGTCAACTCTTAATACATTTTAATTGTTTTGTAAATGGATCCGATTAATTATAATTATTACATACCAATGTGTGGCTTCTTAACACAAAGTTTCGTTTATGCATTTTATTTTTAAAAAGTTAAACGACCAAAAAAGAAGAAAGCGGCTCTAATTATGCTAAATGAAACCAATTGTGTCGCAAATTCCTCGGTAGAATGCAGTAGGATGTGGTTACCCATATTAAAGGAGGAAATCAATAGAAAGAAAATACCACAATTAGTAAATCAGTAACATATCGAGTTAGTACATATTTAGTATTTTAGTATTGTTTAAAATTTAAAATATCAAGTCAGAATTTGGTATTAGTTTTGAGAGTAAACTAAATGTAAACCCAAATACTTACGATGTCGGGATAGTATCACGAGGTTTTTCCTGTTTTTTTCTCGTGATTTACTATGGAATCTCTAACGCGAGAATTTCAGTGCCACCGTTGCATTTGGTTGTCTTTTTAAAGACAGATCACATGCTATGATTTTTTGTGGCGGATATTCTTCAGTTGGGATTGATTTGATGTAATCGAATGAACTATCTTTTAGTAAAGTCGTCCCAGGAACGCAACTCATCAATATTGGCAATATCATTTTAAAGTCGTCTACTTTAAAATGTATAATACGTGTCTGAATTGCCGATATAAATGAGTCAGATTAAATAAATTATTAGAAGAATTTTTTACTAAGCAACAACATTTTTGTTTATTTAGTATTATTTTGTATTTTGACAACGACACCCGACTTGGGCGTCGAAACGTTAATAAAATCATTTTTAGGTAAAATTGTGTTTCCCATTTGAATATACTTAATTTATTTACAATTGTAAAAAATCCAGGCCCGGATTAAAAAATATTGGAAAAATATTCCGACCCAAAAACAACATCCTGTACATTAATTTTTTTTAAATGGATTTTTCAGTTGAAAAGAGGATGAAAAACTAAATTTAGTGGTATACTTTGAATTTTCGGCAAAATGATTTTTCTGGTCAAATTTTGAATTTGAATTCTGAAATTATGTGAATTTCGAGAGCTCTAAGTAGAAAAAAATTGAAATACAGCTTACAACTTGTCAACCACACTGTATATTTATTTTATATTTAACACGCGAATATTCTTTTAGGTGTCCAATCAATTATTTTATTTACAATTATAAAAAATCCAGGTCCGGATTAAAAAATATTGTAAAAATATTCCGACCCAAAAAATACCCTGTATATTAAATTTTTTTTAAATGGATTTTTTCATTTGAAAAGAGCATGAAAAACTAAATGTAGTGGTATACTTTCAATTTTCGGCAAAATGATTTTTCTGATAAAATTTTGAATTTGAATTCTGAAATTGTGTCAATTGCGAGAGCTCTAAATAGAAAAAATTAACATGCGACTAAATTTTAATTAATACCATTATTTAATTTAAATTGGTAAAATGTTAAAACATTTCAGTGTTTTTTATTATGTGTGACAAATAGGTTATGGCGAATATTCATCTTTAAATAATGAATAAATAATAAAGAGTCAATAAAGAATACATCACTTTAATGAACAAAGTATCTAAAAATTATAACAAAACAGAGAAAATTTGCAGCATATTAACTATTTAAAATTACCACCATCAAAAATTATTGTTATGTGTCAAAATGTTAATATTTTACCAATTTAGATTAAATAATGGTATTAATTAAAATTGTCATATTTTAATTTTTTTTTACTTTGGGCTTCGCAATTCACATAAACTCAGCATTCAAATTCAAAATTTTACCGGAAAAATTATTTTGCCGAAAATTCAAAATATACTACTAAATTTAGTTTTTCATTCTCATTTCAAATGCAAAATCCATTTTAAAAAACTTAATATACAGGGTGTTTTTTGGGTCGGAACATTTATACAATATTTTTTAATCCGGACCTGGATTTTTTTAATTGTAAATAAATTAATTGATTGGGCACCTAAAAGAATATTCGCGTGTTAAATATAAAATAAATATACAGCTCGGTTGACAAGTTGTAAGCTGTATTTCAATTTTTTTCTACTTAGAGCTCTCGAAATTCACATAATTTCAGAATTCAAATTCAAAATTTGACCAGAAAAATCATTTTGCCAAAAATTCAAAGTATACCACTAAATTTAGTTTTTCATCCTCTTTTCAACTGAAAAATCCATTTTAAGAAAATTGAATTTACAGGGTGTTGTTTTTGGGTCGAAATATTTTTCCAATATTTTTTAATCCGGACCTGGATTTTTTACAATTGTAAATAAATTAATTTATTTGACACATTAAATGATATTTGCCTGCCAAATATAGGATAAATATACAGTGTGGTTAAAAAGTTACGAACCAATTAAAAAAATGGCAAAATAGATAAAACATTCAGTATCTTTGTTATTAATGGAGTACGACCCATTAAGTATGGTATTTTTGAAACCGCCTAAGTGTCCTCTTTCTACAGTTAACGTATGTTACTTTCCCAATGAAACACCCTGTATCATTGAACTTAAATTTTTACATTTTGGCCACGTTTTCGGCGAAATTCACCACTGTGGCGCCTTAAGGCCCCGTCTCACCATCAAATAATTGACAGTTATTTGATCAAACTTGACAGTCAAACTTGACTAGTGACACAAACTATACATACTAACTGTCACTTTGTGTCACTAACTGTCAAGTTTGATCAAATAACTGTCAATTATTTGATGGTGAGACGGGGCCTTTATTCTCTTTCGTCATTTTAAGACGCAATTTTTAAAGTGTTTCTCTTCGAAGATTTTAAAATATAATTTTCGAAGTAGTAGATAAAACCTTGCGGAATTTATACGATGGAAAAAATCCTAAAGTTTTATATGGTTCTTACAATACACTCAACATTTCTTTTTCTATTTACCCTATTTTAGTCCAGGACGCATCTGTTTTGAGATGGACGTTGAGAGGTGACTCAAATTTTTTTGCAGAAATTGCTTGAAAATATTTTAAATAATAATATTTGAGTTATCTCTCTTTAATAATATTTGAGTTATCCTCCCACTCAAAATGGTCCGGAACATTGTTTAAATAATCAAAATGTCAAAATGTGAAGGAAGAATTCGATTTTTTTATTGGTTTTTTGATTATAACTTTAAAACTATTCATTTCTGAGAAAAGTTGTGCTGACATAAAAGTTGCGTAATTAAATTTTCTACAATATAAAATTAGTTAAAAATTTAAAAAATAGTCACCCTTGTTGCAAAATAGCAATAATTGCGAAAAAACCATACAAAAACAAGTATTCGCATTTTACGTTTTTCAACCATTTATGCTACACTTAGGACCTTCATATTTTACCCTGAAAAACTTTATCATATAGTAAAACAACACTGTAAATTTCATTAATAACGGTTTAACAGATATTGCAAAATAAATTTTGCAATCCAGCTTTCGCAAAAAAAAATTCATTTTTTTTAAACGTTGCAGGACTGAAAATAAAGCAGATAGCAAGTTGAATTTTTTATTGCTTATAGAAGTGTACTGTACCTTTCATTTGCAATTTGCAAAATTAAAATCGATTAATTACCACGGTGTCAGGAAATTTTTTAAATAAACATTAATTTTTGGTGCTACGCGCAGGACAGCGGTGTTCGATTCCCACAAGTTGATTTCCACCAAAATTTCTTCCAATCTTTATCTAATATATTATTTTCTTACTCTATATTTTGTTGTATTTTAATATTTTAATCCAACAAAAATCAAACTAATTTTATTACTGTTTGTGAAATATTGTTTAAACATTTACATATGTTTAAAAATAATAAACTTTTATTCTCTAAGTTAAAATATATGAACAAAGAAAGTTTTTGCTAAAAATAGTATTATTTCAAAGGATAGAGTATGTGTTTTTATTTTGCAATAAACAAATTTATTTATATATATCGAAATGTAATAAAAATTAAAATGTATCAATCATTATCAAAGGTCATTGGAATGCCCAATCAGAGCAAACTATCCGCTGTCCTGCGTGTAGCACCAATAATTAATGTTTATTTAAAAAAAATCCTGACGCCGTCGTATTTAATCGATTTTAATTTTACAAATTACAAATGAAAGGTACAGTACACTTCTATAAGCAAAAAAAATTTCAACTTGCTATTCTTTATCTCATGATCATCTTTCAGTGCGTCACAGTTTTTCGATTTCTTTCTAACGCATTATATTGTATATGACAGAAAAAAAGGCACGTCGGTGATTACTTTGGTAATTATTCTAGTTCGGTGATTATTCTAGTTGTCGATAGATGGCGCCATAATAAAAAAATATTTTTTTTAATTAGATAATACTATTACAAATATAATCTGTATAATTTATAAGACTATACAAATCAAAGAAAATACCATTTTATAAATGCAAGAAACACATTTGATTTGTTTTTATTCCAAATTGAAAATAAAATGTGACAACTGTCAGATTTAACTAAAATGTCATGTTAGAATAAATGTCATAAATGTGTATTATCACGGACTTACCCTTTTTCCTATAATTTGTTACGCACTGAAAAATGCTCATGAAAAGGACAATATCTGCTTTATTTTCAGTCCTGTAACATTTTGAAAACATAAATTTTTTTGCGAAAGCTGGATTGCAAAATTTATTTTGCAAAATCTATTGAACCAATATTAATGAAATTTACAGTATTGTTTTACTGTATCATAAAGTTTTTTTGTGTGAAATATAAAGGTCCTATGTTTAGCAGAAATGGTTGAAAAACGTAAAATGCGAATACTTGTTTTTGTATGGTTTTTTCGCAATTATTGCTATTTTCCAACAAGGGTGAATATTTTTTAAATTTTTAAATAATTCTATATTGTAGGAAATTTAATTATGCAACTTTTATGTTTGTACAACTTTTCTCGGAAATGAATACTTTTAAAGTTGTAATCAATAATAAAAAAAATCGAATTTTTCCTTCATTTTTTGCCATTTTGATTATTTAAACAGTGTTCCGGACCTTGAGAGGGAGGATAACTCAAATATTATTATTTGAGTTATTTTCAAGCAATTTCTGCAAAAAAATTGAGTCACCTCTCAAAGTCCAAATGTACTAATATTTTTACAGATGCGCCCTGGTCTATTTAGAATGTAATTATATTATGTATTTTTCTGTTACAGTAAATTTTACTCGTTAGCTGCCGTCTACAACCATCAAATAATCGGTTTGATCGTTGCAAAAATCAAAGCGTACGAAAATTTAAATGACGAAGACAAGGGCATTTTGGCAAAGTCCTTGTCCGATTCAGAAATAGCGTACATTCTGTCGCTGGGAGTACTCAAAGAATATCGAAGGAATGGTATCGCCTCATTGCTACTTGACTCTTTACTGAAACAACTCGTAACTCCTGAAAGGCGAAGAGTCAAAGCGGTGTTTCTACACGTATTGACAACGAATTCGGCTGCCATTATGTTTTACGAACAGAAAAAGTAAGTCAATTTCATATTTCGTACTTCTATCTATCAATATAAATACATACCTGTTTGATCCGTACTATTCCAGTATGGTTCTGTTTCTAAAGTTCTGTAACTTCATTTACATCTAATAAGGCGGGTTGACATTACTAGTGAATAACGAATGTGGCTCACGCTTACGTATTTTGCCGCTGCTATTGTTAGATATTTTATTATCTATTTTCAAACTTGAGCAGTGCATTTGTATCTATGCATTGCACGAAGCTTTTTGGCAAGCAAACAATGAATAGTCTCAGACATCCGATTGTTAGATTATTTATTCTTCAGTTTGGTCCAAATTGTGTTCTTGAAGATGACAACATTCGACTTCACTGAGAAACTGTAAATTTAACTCTAGAAAAGCTTTGTATTACTCGTATGGACTTTCCTCCTCGTTCACCAGACATTAATCCGGTCAAACAAATCTGGAATCGTTTCCAATGACAGCGTAATCTTCATGATCCCAGCTAGGGACACTCGAAGTTCTTTCTGAGGTCTAAGAGAAGAGTTGCAAGCTTTGGATCAGCTTTTTATATGATCGCTGTGCCTGAGCCTCGCTAGAATAGTACAGGCAGTATTAAAAAGCAGAGGGTCCTATTAGATATTAATTGAAAGGGTCACCACACCAACGAAATCTGCAATATTTTTACTTTTTTTAAAACCTTTTTATATAGGTACTTCACTGGTTCTTTGTCACTGTGTCCAAAAAAATCTTGCAATCGTTTTTAAACACACTTCCCGACTAGCTAGACATCTGAAATTTTCAGAATAGCTCAACTCGATGACAATGCAATATTCAACAGTTTTTACACGGATGCATTGAGTTTTATTTTGAATTTTAAGCCATTTTAAATGCAAATAATGCAATGACATTTAGATCCCTTTGTAAAGTACGTTAGTAAAGAGCGGATATAGCTCAGTGGTAGAGCATTCGACTGCAGATTAAGAGTTCCTCGGTTCAAACCCGGCTGTTACCCATTTTATTTATTTTTTTAGTTTACTTTAATTAGCATATTATTAGTATTTCATGTTTTATTAAGTTAATATAATAAAAATAATAAGTTAATATAATATGAGCTACATGAAGGTTACACAGTTATGGTTATTATAATATAATAACAGCTTATTATCACACTTATTATTCTGTAGAAACATGGTTCATTAATTTTTTACCATTTTAAACATTTTCTTTGATTTATATGAGTTTAAAATCGATTACAAAATTCTTTCATGACATAGGAATTGAAACAACAAAATACACTTTCGAGCAAAAACATCGGGTCACTCGATGAATTATACACGTTTGATGTCTCGAATTTCCTAAACCTGTTGTCCGATTTGAGCGATTTTTTTTTGTATGTTATAGCCTTATTATTTAAGAATATCAATGTAATAATATATTCGCTAGACAGGTAAATGTCATTTTATACCGGGTGTAACAATCATACTGTGTTTTTTTCCTTAAAGTGCGGAACACTCTGTGGAATATTGTAGCATAGATAAAATATTGAAATTAAAACTCGATTGTAGCCTTCACTCAAATCGGACAACAGTTTTAGAAAATCCGAGACATCAAACGTGTATAATTCATCGAGTGACCCGATTTTTTTGCTCTCAAGTGTAGTTTATAATTTTATATTGTGTCCTATAAATAATAAAAACGTGGTATTAACAGAACTTCTTTTTTATAAAAGTTTAATTATTATTAAGTCCAATTTAAAAAATATTGGCATAATTTATTTCAATGTTTAGGTTTAGGACACAATGTTGAATTTTTTTTAAAATTTCATAATTCTGTGAGGCCAGATTTTATTTGTAAAATATATAATTATAAAAATTATTGCTTATACAGAGGTCGGCATAAGTCAGGCAACAAATTTGCATTAAGGCCATGGGTACATAATTCGCAAATATTTTACGGCTATCCCTACCTTTTCTGTCTTTACATGATAAATTACGTCTAGTAAAATTCACACTGATATGGATATGTAAATATTACTAGAATGTCATTCTACTTGACAATGTCATAACTAACTTAAAGAGATGGCTTTTGAATGTTCATGGATAACTGTTATTTTTTGTATAATTGCAAATTATTAATTCAGTTAATAAATGTGATTATTTCATTCATAGGAGATTCTGACCAATAGCACACAATAAATTACCTTGACCTAGCTTAAATCACAGCATAATTTCAATTTACATTACCCCAACTATAATGTATACCAATAAATTACCTTAACCTAGCTTAAATCAAAGCATAATTTCAATATACATTACTCACGCTATAACATACATCAATAAATTACCTTGACCTAGCTTAAATCACAGCACAATTTCAATTTACATTACCCCAACTATAATGTATACCAATAAATTACCTTAACCTAGCTTAAATCACAGCATAGTCCCAACATACATTACCCCAACTATAACATACATCAATAAATTACCTTGACCTAGCTTAAATCACAGCACAATCTTAACATAAATTAATTCCGACTTCATATACACCAATAAATTACCTTAACCCAGCTTAAATCACAGCACAATCTTAACATAAATTAATTCCGACTTCATATACACCAATAAATTACCTTAACCCAGCTTAAATCACAGCACAATCTTAACATAAATTAATTCCGACTTCATATACACCAATAAATTACCTTAACCCAGCTTAAATCACAGCACAATCCCAACATACATCACCCCCGCTATAATGTACACCAATAAATTACCTTAACCCAGCTTAAATCACAGCATAATCTCAACATATATTACAGAAATCAAAATTAAACTGATAATTTTTGATAATTTCCCGTCGTCAAGTATATTACGTCAGATGCCCTTCGTTGCTATGAAAAATTACATTCAGTGACATTAATGACAATTAATGTTTTAAAAATTATAAAAGTGATGACTTTCATCCGTCAAAGATTTATAACAACTGTGTGTTTAATTGTACTAATTTGTACTTACATAAATAAATTACAATAAAATTTTGGTTTTGAACAGTTTTATTCATGAAATAATCGCAACAAATTGCACTCGATATCTAAAATTAATATAGAATTTTAGAGCTCTTGTGCAATTACTACTGATATTTTTTTCACTAACTATGTATTCAGTGATTGTAATAAATTTATATGTACCTGCAACAAAAACTAATACTCGATCGAGAAAAGAGGAAAAGTGTTAGTGATTTTTTAATAATATATTGTTACTATGGAACGCTTACAATTTTGAACGTTATATCTTGATGTATTCTCTGCTTCTATCTTCCATAAATAATAGACAATAAATAACTTTTTATAAAGTTCACGTCTTAAATCAATTATTTATCAAATACACTATATATCAATATTATTTAATCAACAACTCAAAATATTCCCGATTCATGTCAAATATTTAAAATTGTCACTGATTATCAGTGTCTGACTGACAATGTGCTGACAATATTCTATTCGACTGAGTGCGTTGTATGACAAAGATAGATTTGGAAAATATTACCACGGACATTGTGTTCATTTTTTTCGAATCCTGAAAAAACCAATAAATATTTTTGAAAAATCTAAACGCAGAATGAAAGACTAAATTATTACAGAGGGCCGAAAGTCCCTTAGATTAAATTAAAAAGTTTATTTTGAATGAGATATTTGAAATTAAAAATAACACTAAATTTTCTCTTAGTTTTTCACCCCTGTAACTTATTAAAATAAACATTATAGAAGTTCTCAGGGACTTTCGGCCCTCGCTAATAACGTAATCTTTCATTCTGCGTTTAAATTTTTCAAAAATACTTATTAGTTTTCTCAGGATTCGAAAAAAATGAATCCCCATTTGAATAGCATTGCAGCCGAAAATACGTACCCATCCTCTTAAAAGAAAAAATTTAGCGTCAAAATGAATTTATTCAAAGAAATTACAAATGGGGTTCGAAAAACGGTTACTGTAAGTGTTCAAATTAATGCCCATTTTGATTAATGCATTTTGCATTTATTGCAACGTTTCACAACGGAGATGCAGGTCCGGCGAAGCACATCAACATGTCCGCGAAGATTTCAAATTCTTCTTCAACTGCAGTTCGGAGGCCGGGTAGGGTGCGTCCTCTTGCAAAAACGCCGTTCTTGAGAAGACCCCACAGGAAGAAATCACAGGGTGTCAGGTCACATGATTGTGTGGGCCACTCAACGATTCCTCGTCTGCCTATCCATTCTACAAAATGAACATTAAGAGGATGGGTACGTATTTTCGGCTGCAATGCTATTCAAATGGGAATTCATTTTTTTCGAATCCTGAGAAAACTAATAAGTATTTTTGAAAAATTTAAACACAGAATGAAAGATTACGTTATTGGCGAGGGCCGAAAGTCCCTGAGAACTTCTATAATGTTTATTTTAATAAGTTACAGGGGTGAAAAACTAAGAGAAAATTTAGTGTGATATTTAATTTAAAATATCTCATTCAAAATAAACTTTTTATTTATTCTAAGGGACTTTCGGCCCTCGGTAATAATATAGTGTTTCATTCTGCGTTTAAATTTTTCAAAAATATTTATTGGTTTTTTCAGGATTCGAAAAAAATGAAACACAATGTCCGTGGTAATATTTCCAAATCTATCTTTGTCATACAACGCACTCAGTCGACAAGAATATTGTCAGCATACTGTCAGTCAGGCAGTGACAATCAGTGACAATTTTAAATATTTGACATGGCATCGGGAATATTTTGAGTTGTTGATTAAATAATATTGATATACAGGGTGTTTCATTAATAATTGTCCATATAGTAACTGGAGAAACCTTATCACAAAATACGAAGATTTAACCGAAAACACTTAAATAAAATGTGGTTCCTTACTGAGTTACAGGGTGTTTTATCTAAAAATTTAAAAACTATTTTTGCTCAGCATTTTAAAACTATTCGACGTATCCTTTTCATACTTGGCAGAAAGTGCAACTACTAGACACTCTACGAAATTATGATAAACAAACGTTTCTAACTACTACCAGAGGCGTACGACAGGGGATGGTGAATGGTTGGCCCTTCTCAAATTCTACGCCACTGGAGAAATTACTATTTTATTGCCATTTTTAGATTCTACAATACTTTCTACTTAAATAATATACTCTTCATTGGTAACGATAAAGTCATTAGGTTTTCGAGATATTTGAAGTTAAGTTGAAACGGCACAGTTATTTTGATTAATTTATGATATGATTCATATGATTAAAATATAAAAATTATTTGTACCCAGTACTTTAAAACTATTTGGCATATCCTTCTCATACTTGTCAGAAAGTGTAGATACTGTACACCCTACTAAATTAAGATAAATAAACGTTTCTAGCTACTACCAGAGGCGTACGACAGGGGATAGTGGCTGGTTGACCCTTCCCAAATTCTACGCCACTAACGAAATTGTTATTTTAGTGTAATTTTTTGATTTTGCAATAGTTTTTATGTAAATAATGTACTCTTTATTCGTAACGATAGAATGATTAGTTTTCGAGATATTTGAAATTAAAAATAAAGCGACACAATACACTGATCAAAATAACCGTGTCATTTCATTTTTAACTTCAAATATCTCGAAAACTAATGACTTTATCGTTACGAATGAAGAGTACATTATTTTCCTGGATAGTATTGGAGAATCCAAAAATTGAACTAAAATAGCAATTTTGCCAGTGGCGTAGAATTTGGAAAGGGTCAACCATTCAATTTCCCCCGTCGTACGCCTCTGGTAATAGCCAAAACGTTTGTTTAACATATTTTAGTAGCTTGTATAGTACGTATACTTCCTTCCAAGTATGAAAAAGATACGTCGAATAGTTTTAAATTGCTGAGCAAAAATAATTTTTAAATTTTTAGATAAAACACCCTGTAACTCAGTAAGGAACCACATTTTATTTAAGTGTTTTAGGTTAAATCTTCGTATTTTGTGCTAAGGTTTCTCCAGTTACTATATGGACAATTATTAATGAAACAACCTGTATAGTGTATTTGATAAATAATTTATTTAAGACGTGAACTTAATAAAAAGTTATTTACTGTGTATTATTTGTGGAAGATCCAAGCAGAGAATAATCAGGATAATATATTCTGTGATCCAAGTTTTTTGTTGTTAAAGATGTTCAAAATTGTAAGCGTTCCATAGTAACAATATATTATTAAAAAATCACTTAAACACTTTTCCTCTTTTCTCGATTGAGTATTAGTTTTTCTTGTACATATAAATTATTACAATCACTGAATACATAGTTAGTGAAAAAATTATCACATTTATTAACTGAATTAATAATTTGCAATTATAAAAATAACAGTTATCCAAGAACATTCAAAAGCCATCTCTTTAAATTCATGATGACATTTTCAAGTAGAATGAAATTTTAGTAAACATATCCATACCAGTGTGAATTTTACTACACGTAATTTGCCGTGTAAAGACATAAAAAGTAGGGATACCCGTAAAATATTTGCGAATTATGTACCGATGGCCTTAAGGTACTCACGCACACATGCCACGTAGCTCGACGCCCACGTACTATCATGACACCGACTCAAGTGTCTGAAGCACGAATATGCTTCGTTTTAATCTTTTTCGACAGTTTTGCCAGACTTATGAGCGTTGCCGAACTTATGCCGTTTTTTAGAGAGCGTTGCCTAACTTGTGCCGACCCCCGTATTTATTTTTATTTTGTGTAATTCTAATTTTGTACTTCAGAGACACGCAGTGCAGTTGTTTGTGCATAATCTTGGCATAATCTTCTGAGACTAACCAGTTCACTACTCTGCGAGTTTATTGTAGTTAAATTATTTTTTTGTTTTCAGATTTAGGTTACATAGATTTCTACCATATTACTATTCTATCAAAGGAAAATGTAAAGATGGATTTATGTATGTTTTATATATAAATGGAGGCCATCCACCTTGGACGATATAATATCCTTTTTCAAAAATCTTTTATGCTATACATTGCTAGTCAACAAAACTTTATTATTTATTAAATTGTATATTATTGAAGTTGAATATAAAATTTTTAAACCATTCAGTTTTCCGATTTTCTTATTTGTAACGTACAGTCCGTCTAATATGCTTACCGTTGCACGTCATTATCTACGTCAGAGATCAAAGTTGACATAGTTGCCAAAGTATAAAAAAATCCTGAATCCATTTTAAATCAAATAGAAAACATAGTTATTGCAAACGTGGATTATACAACAAAACAAATTAATATTCAATGTAAATAAATAAATACTTTAGAAATAGACAACAAGAATTAAGTTATAATCTTACATTAAGTATTTTCGATGGGAAATAAGCCACAATTTTACTAAAAAAATGAATTTATTAACGTTTAATTTATTAATACATGCCTGAATTGCCGATATAAATGAGTCAGATTAAATACATTATTAGAAGAATTTTTTACTAAGCAACAACATTTTTGTTTATTTAGTATTATTTTGTATTTTGACAACGACACCGGGCGTCGAAACGTTAATAAATTCATTTTTTAGTAAAATTGTGGCTTATTTCCCATCGAAAATACTTAATTATAAAAATGCCACAAGGAAATAGCTTCAGAACAACATTATAATCTTACGTTAAAGTAAATAATAAAAACAGTAAATATAATAAAACAAATACTTATAGTAAAGAATAAAAACAAATATGAAGTGTCATCACCGCAACTGTCAAATAGGTGTTACCAATTTATGCTAAAATATCACCTTCGTTCAATTACAGTTACAGTGTGTTCTGAACAAATGTGCTTCATAAAAACGCTTTATAATCCATTTATACAAATTAAATGAAACATATTATTGTGTATTTCTTTAAGTTAACATTAATAGAAATCTTCAAATATTATTTCTACGCGTATATAATAAAATATGTCTAGTGGCTGTAATTCCAGTGTACTCGGCAAAATTATTGTAAAAAAAGAACACACCTACAGCCTAAAGATCTGTTCCAACCCGTCACAAAAACCGTTCTTAAACGGTTACGAGTATGCGCAGTAACAAAAAATGTGTTACTGTGCATAATTATTCGTTATTGCGCATATGCGTAACGATTCAAGAACGGGTTTGTATCGAGTTGGAACAAACTTTAAATATTTCGTGTTGGTATCATGTGACGTCACGGGCTATGACGCGGATGACGTGCAACGGTAAGTATATTAGACGGAGTATAATATGTCCTATAAGTTATGGCACAAAATGCATTGGCTTTACTTTTAACAAAAACAGAATAATATCAAGTTGCTTTTAGAAACAGAAGTTTGTTTACATTGTCTACTGTCAGTTAAGGTTTATTTATTTTGATGTTGTCGCTTTAAGATGTAGTGTCAATTAGAAATAAGAAAAACTATCTACAAGTTGGTTAGGCGGGTACTCAATACTCAAAGCTGAAATCTGTCGAATATTTCAGAATGATAACAATTCACGCAGAACCAATTATAGAGCAATAACGGAGTGGGAGCAGGGAGTACCATGGGTGTGTCTACCAAAATGAGGAAGACCACGTGCATTTACTGCACAGAAGTCAGTGAGATTGGTGAGAAGAGCAAAATACCAGCTTGGAATGGAAACTAGAAGATTGGCTCGTCAATACAGATCTTCTAAGAGTACGATATAGTTGTAATTGAGAAGGGATGGTTTTAAATATCGGAGGAGACGCAAGTGCCCCAAATACTCTCAAGCGCAACTCTTTCAGACCTACTATTACTCAAGAGATACCCAAAACTGGCTTCTTCAACACCAAATTCCCTTTCTACCAAAAAACGATAATCCTCCAAACTTACCACAGGCTCGCCCAATAGTCGATTTTTGGGTTTTATTGTCTAGGAAATTTTATCATAGAGGCTGGGAAGCCCAAGGTGAAGTACCATTAAGACGGCGAATTTACGAACAACCAATAGAAATTGATCTCAATTCCGCCCAGTACGCCAGTCAATGGGAGCAAGAATAGGATATTACCTCCGAATTCTATCCTACTGCACGGATTTTCAGCCTCTACTTATCTCCTAATTCAAAGTCTACCCTATGCCGATGTGTGCTTTTATCTTGGGGGTGGTTCCCACCCCTTCTTAGGGGTGGAAAATTTTTTGGTTAAAATTACCACGGAATTCGCTTGAGAACCTAATTCTAAGCAAAAACTGTTCTATATTTTTTTTTGAAAACTCAATACTTTTTGAGATGTTCGTGGTTGAAAATTGGCCATTTTCATTGAAACATAATACCTTTTCGAACGGTTTTTGCGAATACCTTAAAAACTATGCATCTAACTAAAAAAACTATATTAAACATTATTGTAGGTTATAAAAAAAACAAAGAGACACTTGCCTTCATAAAACTTCTAGTTATAATACAAAAAGAGATATGGTAGGTGAAAATAGTTTGTTTTTTGGTACATTCTCAAATTGGTGTATTCAACTTGAAATAACAGAGAAACGGTCGATTTTAGGTGTTTAATGCTACTAATACCTTTTGTAGTGCTTGAAAAGACCTTTAAAATAAGCTTCATTAAAGGCCCATTACATTAAAACTAAGCGAGATATGCTGCAAACAAAATTGATAACTAATGTATTTTAAGAAAAAATGAGAAGTAATTTTAACCCCCATCCACCAAAATGTAAATGTATTCCTTTTACAATACCTTTTATTATAGTGTTATTTCTATGTTCAAAAAGTTGGACGGGTTTAAAATGAATGGTTTTTGAATAAAAATGATCAAATTATAGAGCGCATTTTTAAAATTTCTTAAAAGTCTTCCTTTTTCTCTATGTAACTTGAAAATGATAAGAGATACAGTAATGAAAAATAAAAAGGAAATTTTTATGTGAAAAAGCCCTACATTTTTGTGAGGTATCTTTTTTTCGTATCTCTTATCCTTTTCGAGTTACATGAAGGAAAAGGAAGATTTTTAAGAAAATTTAAAAATGCGCTCTATAATTTGATCTTATTTTTTTCAAAAACCATTCATTTTAATCCAGTTCAACTTTTTGAACATAGAAATAACACTATAATAAAAAGTATTGTAGAAGGAAAACGATGTATTTAAATTTTGATGGATGAGGGGTTAAATACACTTCTCATTTCTTCTTAAAATACATTAGTCATCAACTTTTTTGCAGAATATCTCGCTTAGTTTGAATGTAATCGACATTTAGTATTGCTTATTTTAAAGGTCTTTTCAAGCACTACAAAAGTTATTAGTATCATTATACACCTAAAATCGACAGTGTCTCTGTTATTTCAAGTTGAATACATCGATTTGATCATGCAGCAAAAAATCAAACTCTTCTTACCTCCCATATCCCTCTTTGTATTTTAACTAGAAGATTTGTGAAGGAACGAATCTCTTTGTTTTTTTATGACCTACAGAAATATTTTATATAGTTTTTTGTTAGATGCATAGTTTTTAAGGTACTCGCAAAAATCCTTGCGAAAAGGTGTCATTTTTCAATGAAAATGGCCAATTTTCAACCACGAATAACTCAAAAAGTGTTGAGTTTTTAAAAAATAATTATAGAACAGTTTTTGCTTAAAATTGGGTTCTCTAACCCAACTCTAATGTTAACCAAAACATTTTTCACCCCCCGAGAAGGGGTGGGAACCACCCTAAGATAAAAGCGCACATCGGCATAGGGTAGACTTTGTTTTTGAGCTATTTCCTACTTACTGTGAAAATATCAAGTAAATCGGTGTAATAGGATGGAATTCGGAGCCAAATACCCTCATTGACTGCCCTACAGGACCTTATGAAAGACACTCGAAGAAATTTGCGTTTAGTAGAGAAGAATCGGCCACTCCACATAATTTGATAGTATAGTTTAGTTAAGCATTGAGTTGAAATTTATGATAACTAGTTAGTGTTTAAATAAATTTCTTCATTAACAAAATAATTTGATAAATATGTTGTGCCAAAACTTTTAGGACATACGTTAGGTGTTTAACCCTTTCAGCTCCGGTGACGCGGACGCAAATTATTTCTGACGGCACAGACGATAAGGCAGGAAATATTTCACCGGCGCTGAAAGGGTTAAATATTCTGTCATTTTATTATACCCGCTTTACACCAACAATAAATTGATCAAGAAATTGACGAATTTATTCAAGGCCAAATTTGACGTGTACAAAATGTATGGTTTGTGGCATGTTTGTGGTACAAAACACAGTTTGACATCCAATTTTAACCACAGGTCATCAAAACTGTTCTGTGATTTTACCGCGAAAATGAAGAAATTTGACGAAATAAAACATGTGCTATAATAGAGCATGCTCTATTTAATCAAATTCCTTCATTTTCTTTTCATTCACGGCAAAATTGGATGTAAAATTATGTTTTGTACACGTCAAATTTGACCTTGAAGAACTTGGTCAATTTCTTCATCAATTTATTGTTGGTGTAAAGAGGGTATTACAGATTTTCAAAAGACTATTCAATCTTTTGTCTTTATAGTAACGATATATGACTTAATTTTTTTTAATAAGATACGGTTGAATGCTCGAATATAATTACAAAGAAAAGGCAGATATCAAGCTCTAGTCCATAGCGCATCTGTAAAAATATGAGTACATTTTGGAAGTTAGGAGGTGACTCATATTTTTTTGTAGAAATTGCTTGGAAATAACTCCTATAATAATAATTGAGTTATCCTCCCACTCAAAAAGGTCCGGAACATTGTTTAAATAATCAAAATGTCAAAAACTGAAGAAAAAATTCGTTTTTTGATTATACATAACTTTAAAAGTATTCATTTCCGAGAAAAGTTGCACTGACATAAAAGTTGCGTAATTAAATTTCCTACAAGAGAGGATTGGTTAAAAATTTTAAAAATTGTCACCCTTGTTGCAAAATAGCAATAATTGCGAAAAAAACATAGAAAACAAGTATTCGCATTTTACTTTTTTCTACCTTTTTTGCTATACTTAGGACATTCATATTTCACCCAGAAAAACTTTATGATATAATAAAACAATACTATAAATTTCATTAAGATCGGTTCAATAGATTTTGCAAAATAATTTTTGCAATCCAGCTTTCGCAAAAAATTGCAATTTTTCAAAACTTTGCAGGACTGAAAATAAAGCAGACTTTATAATAAAGTACTTTCGCTTTCAGATCATCGTCAGGGGAATTTCTCCAAAAAATGAAGCTATCCAGCACATCCCGGAATGTCGTATACATTTATTTAAAAATGATAAAAATAACATACACTGGGCAAAGTACAAACAGTTTAAAATAATTTTTCGGGTGCTACTTTATCGGCTATATCAAAAAAGTTATTCTAAATACAGTAGAAATCCGAAGATTTCTCACGGTTCACATCAATTCAAGATTCAGCCAAATCTGTGCTTCCTATAATTTAGCAAAGCAAAGACCATAAATGAACTGACTGGAGGAATCTAAAAATTGCATTCCATAACACGTCAACTTATCTAGGCAAAACCCCCAGCGAACTGAATGTTTTATTCTATATGTTTAGAAGCAAAAAATTGCAATGTTTTTGCTGTAAGTTGCTGCTGAACCCGCTGCATGAAACATCATGGGTACTTACTTACTTTCCGTGTCCGGAACACCAACAACTTTAAATTCTGTATTTCCAATGGTTGGCCACATAGATGGCCCTCTCATTTGCTATAATTAAGTCTTCTTCTGTGCAGGTCTCTCTCATCTCTGTGCATGATAGTAGATGCCGGCTGGTCTGAACCGCGCCACAATCGCAGGTATCGTCCTCTTGGTATCCCCATTTTTTCAGGTTACTGGCACAACGTGAAACGCCGATTCTTAGTCTGTTTAGCGCTTTCCAAGTCGGATACGGTAAATTGTGTCCAGCAGCCATTTCCTCCGAGGGAGGAAAATGTGTCACGGTAGCTAACGCTTGCCATAGGTGTATTTGGCGCCTCTCTGGCGCTTCGGGGATGGATCTTGATGTTTTCAGGAAGCTTTTCCGAGATCTTAGTCTGCTTGGCTGAGTTTGGTGGTCATATAAGGGGTGTCTTCGGTCCGTCTCCTGCTTTTTTCGTTCTACCTCTGACGTGATCTTCCTCCTGATAGGTGGTGGAGCAATTCCAGCTATGGGGTATACCTCTTCGATAGGTGAGGCTTCAGGCAACCCGATATTATACGAACCGTTTCATTTAGAGCCACGTCGATGTTCTTTGCGCGAGCAGAGTTTGCCCATACTGGTGCTCCAAACTCCGCGGCCGAAAAACATAATGCTAAGGCAGAAGTGCGGAGAGTGTGTGGTGTGCTCCCCATTTTGTATTAGTTAGCTTCCGGATGATATTATTTCTGGCACTTACTTTCTTCTTGACATCTTGACAGTGGTATCGGTAAGACAGAGTTCTATCCAGAAGGACGCCAAGGTATTTTGGCGTCTCGTTGTGTTCCAGCATCTGACCATTCCACCTCCAGCGGCCTTCGGGCATGCTTGTTTCTATGGTGGAAAGCACATACCTGGGTTTTTGTGGGATTGGGTTTCAGATGGTTTTTATCGTAGTATAGAGCTAAGTCTCCCAGGGCATCTGTCAGTTTCACTTCGACTTCATTGAAGGTTGGGTTGATCGTTGGTGTATATGTTGTATAGAATTGGCGCGAGGACACTTCCCTGTAGTAGCCCATTCTTTTGGTCCCTCCACCGACTGTTCTTGAAGCGTCTATTCTGGAGGAGACATTTCACTAACCTTGTTAGCCGGAAATCCTTTGTAGTTTCGTATAGTTTTGCGAGTAGCCATTGATGGTTAACTGTGTCATAGGCGGCAGTTAGGTCTATGAACGTTACTCCTGTTATTTCTTTCCGTTCAAAACCATCTTCAATATGTTGGGTGAGATTAAGAATTTGACTGCAGCAGCACTTTTCGGGTCTGAATCCTGCTTGTTCTGGAATAATTATTTTAGTCTCCACATATTCAGCGATCCGGTTCAGTATCATTCTTTCAAATGCCTTGAAAAGGTGGCACAAAAGAGAGACAGGTCTAAAACTCTTTGTATCCGCCGGACCCTTCCCTGGTTTTAAGAGGGCTACCACTCTAGCTTTCCTCCAGATTTTGGGGATTTGTAATATACGGATGCAGCAATTCATCATTTTTACGAGCTACTCTACGGTTTTTAGTCCAAAGTTTAGTCTCATCTCCTCTAGGCAAAAAGAGGTACCTAGAACATCTCTTTCTTCGTCGATATTCCGTTGAGCTCTCACCTTGTTCTTTCTTGATGTCTTACCGTTCATTAGAAGACGATGGGC
Source organism: Diabrotica virgifera virgifera (assembly GCF_917563875.1). Classification (NCBI taxonomy): domain Eukaryota; kingdom Metazoa; phylum Arthropoda; class Insecta; order Coleoptera; family Chrysomelidae; genus Diabrotica; species Diabrotica virgifera. The sequence goes on from NC_065449.1 coordinate 207,374,032, forward strand.
TATCTGATCGGGTGTGACTTCTGTTATGTTGACTGCCGGAGCAGCGGGATAGTTGCCAAGATTCCGAATCAGCTTCCAGGCACGTCTGCTGTTTTGTTTCATGTCCAGACTCGTGACCAGCTTGCACCACCTTTCCGTTCTGTTGGCGGATATCGCATGCAACATTTCCTCCCCAGCCTGTATTGTTGCTTCCGAGAAAGGGTTTTCTTCATATAGCTGTTCATATTTTTTAAGTAGGGGTTTAGATTCTTCATTGAGCCCCGCTATGTACTCAATTCGACAACCTCTAGGGATAAATTTCCGTGATATTTGCCTTACGATTTCTACAAATTTATCGTATGAATCAGGGCAAGGTTCTAGCTGGGAAACTTCTTGATCCAATGCTTCAGAGAATTTTTCCCATTTTGCTTTAGTAAAGTTGAACCTTCTCTTGAAAGGAAAAATTTCGTATCTGATTGCCGCGTTGGAAAGACAAATTATTGGTCTGTGCTGTGTCTTTGGAAGGGCGCTTCCAACGATTTTTGTCACCTGGTCTCCAATTCTTTCGCTGACAAATATAATGTTTGGGTTGTAACCTCTGCGCCATCTTCCGCTGTTGCAACGACGCAGGTTCTTTTGGATCGTGAATCCATTTTAGGTTCATGCTTTCAGCCCATTTTTCTAGTTCTTCGCCATTGGAATCTGTTTCGTTATAACCCCACGCGACACTGTGACAGTTGAAGTCACCCAGTACGAATTTGATTTGCTGTGATTGGAAGTTACTCGGTTCCTCAAAAGCAAAGTCAGTGTTTGGTGGTTTGTAGACTGACGTTACTGTACTGTACGTGGAGTTACACATCTGCACTGTGAGGATCTCTATGTCATTTTGATCTGTTAGAGATGTGGAAGCTACGTCGATATCTGGTCTGACGAAGACTGCACTACCATATTGGTCGTGTGGTCTCTCCAGTATAAGCTTCATACCCCGAATCCTTGGTCTGCGGCTTGCAGTACCTCTATGGGTTTCTTGAACCAGTAGAACATCGACACCATGTTCTCTGCACATATTAGACAATAGGTCTTCTTTATCTGCTGATAATCCTTCAATATTAATTGAGGTCGTCATCAAAAATGACCTTGATAAAGACCGTTTTGATTCTGATTGCATCTGTGTTGTTGGTGCACCGGTGCACATCATGGTGCACATCATGGGTTATCAAGGTCCATCAAACTCCAAAAAATTGTCAGATACCTGACCGGGTCAAAGTCACGGGAATATTATTTCAGTAGATTATACTAAACACATCGGAAAAAATCTAGGGATATTTTTATAATATAATAAAATTAAGAACCTACAGTAGCGCCTCATCAATATAACTTCGGGAGATAGTATCATACCCTTTTTCGAAACGAAAGTTCTGCGAAACTTTCGCAACAGTGGCAATATTTGACATTATCTAAGATCAATATTTTAGATGGTTAAATGGAAGTACTAGATAACAATTTTATTATTAGTAAATAAATATTTATAAAAATAAACCAAAATGGGTGAAAATTTTAACATAGGTATTTCCACCAAATAATAATAAATAGTCATTTCGTTGTGAAGCGAAGCAAGATCCGTCTTATTTTATTTAGTTCAAATAGCGCCAAAAGCACTCTAACTATTTAGTTTCACCCTTTTTTTTTAATATAACTTTACATGAACTTTTCCCATTTTTTTAAACTATTGATAATATTTTTAGAATAAAAAATTCTTCTTAAATTTTATATACTCGCATTAGAATTCTAAATATTTTTACGTAAATATACTTACCTATAAGTAAAACTCACAATTGACAATAATCTATTTTTTTTTCAAATAGTCCAAGAACTTAGTTCTTTTACACAAAAATATAATAAATTAATTATAAAATAAATACTACTTCCGTATGGATCAACATTAACGAATTCTTAAAATAATACACTACTGCACTGAACAGATATCGATACAGATAACAGTACAGATAAGAGAATCGTGCTATTACACTTAGAAATCTGACGCAGGTTTGTCAAAATGACAGTGACTATTTCTCTATGTTGACTAATCAGTTATTTATTTATAATATGTTCGATTTCTTGTTAGAGATAAAACATTTTAGTAGTTCCAATATGACACAAAATCTAGGCATGGGATAAAAAAGTTTATTTGAAGAAAGTGTATTTTTTTGTTCTTCTTAATGGCGGTACAGGCTTGTTTTTTAATATGGTATTTAGTTATAGAGTAATTTCCACATACTAACATATATTTCTCAGATTGGGCTCGGGCCCGCAATCTTGGAACGCGTTTTCCGTTTTGATGATGCGCTACTGTAGCCTCTTAATAAAAATAAATTCATGTGATCGTTTAATTTCAAGTGAATTTATACAGTTAAAGTAAAGTGATAACGAATATTTGATAAATTTAACAGGAGAGGAAAAAACTACATGGTGTAACAAAAATGCAGGTCATAAATTAAATCACGTATTCTGGGACCAAAAATAGATCGATTGAACCTAACTTATGGTAGGGGAGCCCAAGCGGGGATTTTTGCAGTTACCCGAGCGCGTCAGATTATCACATGGGGAGAAATCTTGTACCCTATAAATGTACCTGTACCATATACTGGCTCTTAATACAGGGAAGTTCGTTAATGGGGGACCGAAAAAAAATCTATCATTAGAAAAACTAGAAATCGTCAGATTAAGATAGGTTAAGTTAAGTACATGCAAAACAATGTATATTTCAAAAATCTGACGATTTGAGCGAGGCGTAAGGAAATGGGCGAGTCACAAAGTTTCACAAGAAAAAAGCGAATATTTCGCGAAGTGAACGACAGATCAAAAAACTAAAAAATACGTGCTCAATATTTTTCAAAAATCTATCGAATGATACCAAACACAACTCCCCACAGAGAGGGGTGGGGGGTAAATTTAAAATTTTAGATACGAATCCCGCGATATTTCGCGAAATGGAACATCAGATTGAAAAACTGAAAAATACACTTATCCAATATTTTTGAAAAATCTATCGAATGGCACTAAACACGACCCCCATGGAGGTGGGGTGAGGGTTACTTCAAAATCTTAAATAGGAGCCCCCATTTTTTATTGTAGATTTGGATTCCTCACGTAAAAATAAGTAATTTTTATTCGAGACATTTTTTCGAATTATGGATAGATGGAGCTATAATCGAAAAAAACGATTGTTGGAAATGGAAAATTAAATTATGCAAAGTCTCTACTAAAATGGAAAACTTTACTTAACTTTTTTTGGTTTTGGGACCTAATTTTCACAACCCAATAGGTCCCCATAACGCTCGAGTGACTGCACATTTAGCCCCTACTTACCTTAGTACAAATGTGCACATAAAAAATTACAGCTCTTTGAAGTTACAAAATGAAAATCGATTTTTTCCATATATCGAAAACTCTTAGAGATTTTTTATTGAAAATGGACATGTGGCATCCCAAGTAGCACAATAAAAACATTTTAGTTTTATTTTCGGTTTATAAAGGTTTTATTGTGCTAAATAAGAAGATAATGGTTTTAAAGTTACCTTGTAGATATACTTCCAGAACTTTAAAACTGTTAAGCATTTGTCACTAGTTCTAAAGTATCTAATAAGAGTATCAAATAAAACTAATTAATCTTAATAGATAATTTGTCTTATTGTAGTTTTAAAATGGTTTATTCTCAGTTCACTTTAAAACTAATCAGTTTTATAAAGAACTTCTGGACTGTTTGGTTTTATTAGATTCTTGTTTGTTACCTTTTCGTTTTAAAACAGTTTTAAAGATTCTCCTAATATGACTAATAAAACCTATTATTAAAACTACTTGATCTCAAGACTATTATGTCAGTAAAACATATGCCTTAAAACTATTTTTGTAGTTGTCTTTGAAGTTGCTTTCTTAAAAGCAATTAGTAGGCTATATTAAAACCAAACGCTCTTAACTGAATCAATTTGGTTATCGTATAGACTAAACTATGCTTCTTATTAGAAACACTAAAACTAAACCCATCCCCTCTTCTTTCATGTCCAAAATGGTCGGCCATTTGTTTTAGAGCGAAACAGTGGTGTAGTGTGTTGTAAAAAGTGGAGTTCCAGTTAGTATGGAAGAAATATGTCGCAAGTACTTAAAATAATAAACGAACTGGTCATTTTAAAAGAAAAATACAACACACACAGCACTACGACGCGCGACGCCTTGATTTTAGGTTAGATTCACATTAAAACCGAGTGGCATTATTGACAGCAGCATTAAAACTAAACGGTTTTAATTCCAAGGTAACCTTGCTTTTCTGTAGGATATATGCTCTTGGCAAGGCATAAAATAAAACCATTTGATCTTATCAATTCTCTGTCGATAGACCAAATAGTTTTATTTGGATTTCGGCCATATTGCTTTCTGGAGATGCTGAAAGCCATGATAGATTACAATATTAAGGCTTACATAAAAATTATAAATAAGCGACTTAAAGACATAAAGTCGATTTATTTTAACATTTGTACATTAAAATTGTAGATAAAATTAATTTTCTTTCAAATTAATATTTTTCGGATTTAAATTTTTTTATTATTTTTATTCTTTAATCGCCAAAAGTCAGAAATTTTATGGTGAGTTATTTAGACCTCTTTTTGTTAACATTATCAATAAAGTTGGGTGCGCAAGTGTTTTTCTACCTTGACAGTCCGAAATAACCAAGTATTTTTTATTATTTTATGATTACAAATGCGTATGTATCTATTATAACACATGTAAAAATTTGTTGGCCTATATGGAGTATATAGGTTTAAAGAATCATTTAATATGGTAAATTGACTTTAAAAGTCTCCATTTAAGAAACCTTTTTAAGTTTGTTATAAAACTGCCTGCACTTGAAGTGTCTTTTAACATGGTTTTAAAAGCACCTTCACAGCAGCTTTAAAACCAGTTGCTTAAGAAAACAAAGTTTTAATAAGGTTTTTATTTTTGGTTTTATTGACCTCTTTCAGAGTGGGCCCTTTTATGCTGAAAGCGGTTTTATTGCAACCTTAAGGTTTACTTAAAAACCAAATGGTTTTAATTTTAGTTTTATTTTACAGTTTTAAAGCATCCTTAAAAGACTTAATAAACCCGTTCAGTGCTACTTGGGATTCTTATTGCAGGAACATCTTAAAAAATGATAGTGCAGTCTGTGCACCCCATAACAATTTTATGGGGGTTTTGTTCCCTTCCCTATTTTAAATTAAACCTGCAATCTTGGAACCCCTTTTTCCGCGCGCTGATGTACCCTCTTAAACAACAAGCGTTGTTTTTTCAGAATACTGTAAAAAGAGAATTTGATCCAATTTTACAAACTTAGGAAATATTTGCTTTTGTTTTATCTTGAATATTAGTTGATCGTCAAAATAAGTGAATTTTAATTTGTATTTTAAGCTGGATTGGCATTTTCCTTAATAAAGCTTACCGACTATGTACAGTTCATGTGTAGCAAAGTGATAAACGGCGTAGGTCTCTTCCCATGGATGGTGTTCCAAATTAACAGGGCGCTGCATTGGGTGTGGAGAGAGCCGAAAAGTAATGACCACGAAAATCATTAAACAAATTAGAAAACTAGTCTCTGAAATGCGGAATGTGTCGAAAATTATTTTTTATTTTATAAAGAATACAATTATCAAATAATTTATTGTATGTTTTACGTACTTTAAGGTTTTTAGTTTTCAATTTTGAATAATTGAATCATGTGTTATTGTGATTATATCAAATTGAGAAAAACCTTTAAATTGTTATATTTTGATAGCAGAAATTGATTTATTATTTATACATATTTAATTTTATTTATAACTTTTACAGCTTTAGAAGAACTTAACAAAGAAATTCATACGAAGAAAAAGAAGAATTTTATATTTTTCTAGAAATGGCTTGTATATTTACTCATAATGTGTGTCTACAGTATAAATGCAGCCGTAACAGGCTTTAAGAACGCATCGTTTGAAATTTTTCTTCACACTTTTTTGTCCATGGCATCCCCGGTTTCTTATTCTCTTGTTTGAACTTTCATTCTCAAAGTTCAACTGCTTTTTAAATTTACATTTCACGTTTTTATATTACTACGCCACAAACTTTACCTTCTTTTTTCCTTCACTGTATATCCAGTTACGGTACCTATATTTTTTCCAATATGTAGTTTCGTCAAACTAGCTAAGATAACATCAATGTAATGCCTTAATCGACTCCTTGTAACGAACTGTGTTACAAATAACCTTTAAGAAGCATTGGAATACTAGTAAATCTTGGTATATAATTTAGGTATAATGGTGCTTAGTGAACGGTAATCGTTAACAAAAATGTATTCCTCGACTCCGATGGTTTCAGAATGTAAATAAGCAACGTTTGCAACCCGTTCTTCTATAGTGTTTCGAGGTTTCGCCTCTCATCAGGAAGACTTGTAGTGGTTCGAATTGAAATGAAATGTTGTTTATCTATATGGCCGTTAGAGTAACATAACAAACCTGGGGCCTGATTCTAATTCATGTCGAGGTCGCATTTTAATTTCGACTCCGCCATGACAGTCGCAATTTATAGCGATTCTTATTCATTTCGATATTAGTTCCAACTGGGGATATTAACGTTATTATTTTGACACTGCTCAGTATTTGGGTTGGTCCTCCTGTTTATTGGATTTATTGGCTATGCAACCATCGCAACGTTTGTTGATAGTCTGGGCAAACTATCGAAAACATGTAATTTTTGGGAAAAGATATTTACCAGCTATTTTATTGCTAAAATCGAATCTTAAGATTGCATATATTAGTAATATGGGATATGTCAAGTCCGCAGAAAGTGTGTTATGTTATTTATAAACAAATTAGCACTCCTAAATATTTTTTTTTTCAATTAGTGCTCTGTAACTCCTAAGATTTTTCCTTTAACCAAAAATACTCAAATAAAAATTCACCGTAATTTAGTTCTGCACAAAGTTATTTTTTTCCGATTTCCTTCAACAAAAATTTTCCTCGGAAAATCCGAGTTTTCCCAAAAAAATCTGCAATTTTCAATTAAAATTTTAGGCAAGTAATTTATCAATAATTAAATAAATTGTTGACATGAAAGATTTTTTAGAGATTATATTATATAAGGAGGCCGGCGACAATGTTAATTAAAAAATTTCGGTAGAAATAATAACCAGAAAGATTATGATACACCAGAATAACTATGATTTTCGTATAAAAAAGCACTATACCTATTCAACGTACTTTACAGAATTTGAAATTGGACTATTTGAGCGGTCTCAGAAATGTTATAAAGAAACAATTTTTTGGCTTATAAACAAATACCCCTCAGAAAATATTAGATTAAATCAATTAAGTCAACGCTGTTGAAAAGGGCACGGCTTCTGTGCCCTTTTCGAAGAAAAAAAAATTGAATTGAGAAGAGTGGTTCCAGGTATAACCGGTCAAATTTGACCGGCATTTGCGACAGAATTATAAACAACAGGATTTCAATCTTTGAACCATTACCTTTTTATTCCGGCCCTCTTTGTACAAATTTTCATATCTTCAAGACACTCATAACCAAAAAGATTTATGCCACCAAGTTATTTAATTATTAATAAATAATTACTTCCCTAAAATTTTAGTTGAAAATTAAAGATTTTGTTTGGAAAACCCGAATTTTCCGAGGAAAATTTCCGCCGAAGGAAATCGGAAAAAATATCTGTGCAGAATTAAATTACAGTGAATTTTTATGTGAATGTTTTTGGTTTAACGTTAAAATTTTCCGAGTTACAGAGCAATAATTGAAAAAAAGATTCCGGGGCGCTAATTTGTTTATAAACCAAATAGCACACTTTCTGCGGACTTTGCATAGCTATATTACTAATATATGAAATCTTAAGATTTGATTCCAGCATGTCCAACAATAATATAGCTGGTTCATAATTTTCCTTGTTTTATACTAATTTTCCCAGATTATTACCTTACATCTTTCAGAGTTGATAATTCACGTTGTGGACATTCTCAATTATTATATTTCTTATTTAATACTATTCTATCTAATTCCTCCAAACCCAGCAAATTTCCATAAAACCCAGCCATATTAATACCTTTTGTTTTAGTTTTCGTTGCAAGAAACAAACAAAACACATCTCCTAAACTAAACCTAACCCCCCTTTCGGCCATTCATTCATGTCCGTGTCACAATTTAATGACATAATTTAGTTAGTTCAGCTAAAATCCGCAAGGCTCGCACAGTCGCATTTCAACGTCGCCATATTGATTGCGACTTGTTTTGAGTCGAAATTTGAATTAGAATCAGGGCCCCGAGTACGCTAGTAGCGACCTCTACACGAAGCAACAAGATTCGAGGTGCAACCTCGAAACACGTGTGTAATAATAGTGCAGCTCGAATTGAAACGAGATTCTATTTTCATCTTAACGTCTTTTCTCTACGTAGAGTGCAAAAATATGGTGTTTTGAAAGGGTAAACTACAGATGTATTGTTGGAATAAAAAGTTATTCCGAACATCGTCCAATAACTTCCAACAAGCTTAAATTCGCAGTTTACCTAATTAGAATCACTTCTTTTCATTCAAACATGCTGCAAATAATCTACTACTTAGCATTTCAAGTAGTTTCGGCGATCCTGATCCTGAGTTTTGATTATATTTTCCTTGGTCCTGGAGAATTTTTTAACTCTCTTTGTTTGTGGTAACTGCAATAGGTGGTATGCCAAAACCTTGGAAGTTTTCAGGAGGGACAAAAACCATTTCATACTTTCCCAGTTGCAAAAAGTTCTATGTCAAATATTGGAGCATAAAAATAATAATCTAAATTGATTATACCTTGTTATAAGCATTGATCGTATAAACATAACTACTTACCTTTATATTTTGTAAGTATATTATATTATGATTAGTAATGTTCCAACTATTTTTTTTTGGCAGCATCTCTGATCACAGCTTGACATAAGGTTGTTTGCAGTGGCCAAATAACATTGTCAAACTATTCGACTTTTTGAAACTCGACTTTATACTCGACTTCCTATTGGGCTGTTGACGTACGACCTTTTCAAGTTGTGTAAATGACTGAATTGATCGGTCACTTGTAATAAACCAAACTCCATATGATTTTGACATACGGCCTATTGCAGTTACCACGACGTACTCTTCTTCCATTATTTATAATGTTGGTGCTGTTTACTCTTTTCCTAGCTTTTATCCTAGGTATATGGTTCTCTATGCAAGAAGTGCAAATATATTATATTCGCACTTTTTATCAGGTGTTATTTTTCTTTTAAACTATCTTTAATTTCTCTACATTTTAGTTGTTCTTATCCGTTTTATAATACTTTTAGATACAAGACCTTGTTTCGTTTGCTTGGAGTGTCTTCGCTGCTTTTTTATGCACACATTTAACCATTTTTGTATTTTTACGTCGTCGATTTGTGTCTTTTTCTTTTTATGTTAGTTTCCAGGAATAAAGTAAACGCCTGCTTTTATTATCCAAGTTGTATTGCGTTCTTCCTAATTTTGTTCCGTTTTTTAGTTCGGTCTTTGCCTCCGAAATGCATATACGTGTAAAATTATCAAAAGGAATCTATAAATTTACATTACATTACATAGTTTCCCACCTTTAGACGTCTGTAAGAGGAGATTTTTATAAAATTTTGTCACAATGTTAGTTGTCATACTCCTCCGATACGTCTAAAGGTGGGAAACTATGTAATATAATGGTTATAGGTTTAGTTAATGGTTATATCTCTTTTTATATCACACAACGTATTATGTTTTCCATCTTTTGCGTTATTTTGTTGGTTTTTAGTGCACTCATCACTGTACACTCTAGATCTTTTGTGTATTTTTGAAACTACTTGTGGCCTTTCTTAAAAGGTTGACGAAATCCACCATAGAAATTGTTCTCAAAATATGTGGATCTCATTTAAGATTGTGGATTATTCCAATTAAGTACCGGGTGGACCAAAAGTCAGTTAACCGATTTGTATATTAATAAAAGCAAAAATAACTGAAGTAAAAAAAACGTTTATTGTTTATTGTAAATAAGTAGGTACAAAGAAGTGCATGCTTTACATTTTATGCTCAGAATGTAAACCACGTTCATCAATTCATTTTTGGCAACGCTTATACACAGTGAAACAAGTCTTTCTACAGACTTTTCCAAATTGGCACGGAGAACTTCAAATTGGCAAAAACTTTATCTTTAAGTACATACTCCCTACAAGGTAAAATCACAGGGCGTCAAATCTGGCGAACGCGCGGGCCATTCAGTTATGTCTCTTCTCCCTATCCAATCACTAAACTGGTCATTTAGAAACTCACGAACTTGCAATCCGTAATGAGGCGGTGCACCGTCTTGCTGAAAATATCGAATACCTTGTAACTGTGAATTATTTGCAAGGCCCTTAACAGAACATGATATATTTTCTTGGAGACGCCGCAAACTTGCGCGTGAGTTTTTTTGATAGCGTTAACTGACTTTTGGGCCACCCGGTATAGTAGATAACTCTCGTGTGTTTATACAAAGTGTACTTATGTATGCTCTTGTGGGCAAAAAGTCATTCAAAATCTTTACACCCTAAACTTCACTTTATATACTGAAACATATGCCTAGTGTTACGACATAAAGGTACGCGCGCACTTGACGAAACCGGCAACGAAACGCACCGCTACAGCCCGGAATTAAATGCCGTAACGCGCGTTTACCGGAAAACTTTCGTCATCATGGAAGATGGATCCAAAAACTATTATTGTTAGTTTGTAGTGCCAGGAACAACACAACAGAAAGGGCAATGGAAAGAGCAATGTTTGGTATACGACTGTCCGATAAAAAGAATATCGACTGGGTAAGATCAAAAACAAAGGGCGAGGATATCACAACAAAAATTGCCAAACTATACTTTTTGCATATAGCCATAAAAACAAAAAATATATAGACTTATTGCTTTTCAAAATATGTCCCACCAAGTTCGATACACTTCTGCATACGTTCAAACCAATTGGTAAAACAGTTATTTCAGTCTTCAGCGGACACCTGCAAAATGGCCGTTTTAAAGGCATCGATGGCTTCTTCTGGCGACTGGAATCGCCGCCCACGCATTGAATTGTTGATCTTTGGAAACGTGAAGAAGTCGTTGGGACTTGAGTCGGGGCTAGACGGTGGATGGTTTAACAATTCGATGTTTTGAAGCTCCAAAAACTCTATTGTCTTTTGGGCAGTGTGACCGCTTGCATTGTCATGGTGTAGGATGATTCGCTGTTGTGTGTTGCTTTGTCGGAGTTTCGCGATAACTTCTGGTAAACAAACGGTTATATACCAATCAGAAGTAACCGTTCTTCGATCTTCTAGAGCAATTGTTGCCACCAGCTTTTGACACAAAAGTTGCGACTATTTTCTTTGACACACTTCGAGGACGGATCACTTTTGTTGGTTTTTCGTCATATTGAAACACCCACACACTGGATTGGCGTTTATTTTCCGGTTGGTAGGAGTAAATCCAAGACTCATCGCCACTAACAATACTATAAACCTTTTTTGAGCTTCCTTTGTTGAACCGTTCCAATGTTTTTCGACACCAATTGACGCGAGCCGCTTTTTGCTCTTCTGTAAGCAAATGAGGGATCCAACGGCGAACCAACTTCCTAACACACAGTTCTTCATGTAGGATCTTTTGGATCGAGGTCTTTGAAATGCCCAACTGACCAACCGCATCAATGTTTTGTCGCTTGACTGATGTTTTGGGTGGACCTGGCCTGGATTCGTCGCTGAGACTGGAGAGATCACGTTGAAATTCGCAATACCAGCGGGAAATAGTTGACTAAATTCCCAAACACAGAAATCATTTCAGCGTGACATTGCTGTTGGGATAATCCTCTCCGAAAATTGTAAAAAATTATTACTCGAAAATGTTCTCGGCTAAGATCCATTTTTCGACCGACTCGCTAATTTCAAAAATTCACTGTATATACACGACTTATTGTAACGCAATGAAATTCTCGATTTATGTCAACAAAAGATTGAAGTTACGTTTGTGTTGGAAGGTTTTAGTGGTGGCGCCCTCTAAGCGGCTATATGCAAAACTAAAAACACAAGCCACGTATTGCTCAGGATAGAGATCGATGGAAGGAGATGGTGAGATGTCTATGTCCGTAAATGGAGGATAGAAGGCTAAGAAGAAGTGCGAGGAGGAGGAGGAACAACCAAAAAGATTACAAAAGATTACAAAAAGAAGCGTAATAAATGGATGTATAAAATTTGTAAAAAGCGAAACATGGAAAGTAAATTTGCTACCGATTTCCTTTTTTGTATACGAATGCTACATAATGTCGCATGTGCTCTGATATTTCGCTCCAACAGTTAGTTTATATGATACGTCACAAAGACATTAAATTGCCGATCGTCTCTGTGCGTTCCGTTGCCGACCGGTTCGGTCAAGTGGGCGCGTATCTTAAATGTAGTTAAAAATCGTGATATTTTAATTAATTAATTTATATTTTTATTGAACGTGATTAATTTTAATTATATTGTTGTTTCTATACATCACATTATTAGCCAATCCTGTTAAACTATTTTAAATAAAGTATTTTGCACGTTTTAAATATTTTATTTAAATATACAATATAAAAAAAATATATTTATCTGTATTGCCGCACCATATTTTCGACACATTTTGTATACACCTATAAATACAGTAACCAATAAACAAATTATTTGTTACACAGTTTTTGTATGAGATATTTATATAAAGTTAGTATTATATTTTCGTTATTTAATTTTAGATACTTAAGTTATTTTTCAAAATAAGTACATACGATATTATGCGAAAAAATATCAGTATTATACTACATAGTCAATTTGAAGCGTACTACGGATTGTCTTGTAAGAAGGGGGTATGGTTTGAAAATTATAAAAATTTTATTACTTTAAATGAAAGTACATAACTTCAAGAATACTCTGAAAATTTCAGACTGATCGGAGCAAAATTACCGTAAATCATGCCATATTCTGCAACTCATTTCGATGATAAAAGTCGGTAAAATCGAATAGAAGTGACCAAGTCGAATAGAAATAGTACAAATCCGTATTCCATAACTACTTCGTAATCTCTACAATCGTAATAGTGAATAGAAATCACTTCGACAGCATTTACCCTGTCGAGATGAGATTTCGATTATCGGAATTGTGGTTGACGCAAGCGCATTTTGTTTTGTTTTGACGTTTATATTTTATATATAAAAATAATTGATTACTACTTATTTATAATTATTATTTATAGTATTTGTACCTTTTTTTAGCTGCTTAATTTTTAGTCTGTGGTGTTATTTGTTTAGAGAATTATATATTTCATTTAGACATGTTGTACGAGTATGAATTGGACCTAACCTTACTTATTTGCTATTTGGCATCTGAATGTTTGTCACTCACAGTGTTGCCATACCCTACAATTTCAATCAATGGTATAATGTACAAGAATATCATACGATAGACTTCTTATGCGTTGATTTATAAATACGTATATTATACCAGTATACTTGTATATTGTTTACCAGTCAACGCTCATAGTCTGAACAAATTGTAGAAAAGATGCCATTTTTGGGAAAAGTTGTTTAGCAGTTATTTCAGTTGGAATCGAATCTTAAAGATTGCATATTGCATATTATTAGTAATATCGATTTTAAACAATTTATTAATAATATTGAATTAATAACATCAATTTAAATATCTTTGATATCAAAGCATTTATACTTCTTATCTTCACTTATCTTTTTTTATTTATCAGTTTATCTGCTTTTTTATATCCATTTTAATTAACTTTAATTTAATTAAAACCATTTATCCTTTTTTGAGCTTTTTGCATCCAGTATTCACACTAATATTTTATTTACTTTTTAAAACTTGAGGATAGTATGAAGAAAGTATGAAAACATTGAGGATATGACATCGGTGTCATATTTAAAATTTAGATCCAGTAACAAACAGGTCACAGAACACTAATTTCGCTGGTTAATGCGGGGTTGCCACCGCCTCAGAACCGCGTGAAATAGAAGTCAGAGATTTCGATTTACTCTGATTGTGATACGAGTTACATAATACCAATCCAAACACAAAAATGACGCGATAGATATCAAACATTCCGATTTCGGGTAATTAAAAATCGACTTGGTCATTTCTATTCGATTTGTTAAAACTTACTGAATAGGGCTGAATATATAGCTTGTTGAATATCTCTACCTTCGACTCGCTCTGCAGCAGCTTCGCGCCAGCGCGCTTGAGCGTACTGAAAAACTTTCAACAACTGTTCCCTTTCTTTTTTGTAAATTATTCCGCGAGTCAAAAACATATTCCGGTGTGCATCACTTTACGATTTGAGAAACAAAAAAAGATTTCGAAAATAAAAGTTGTCAAAATTTTAAAAGTGTTTGTCTCAAAACTGCTTTTTTCAAAGGCGGTGGACATTGTAACTTAAAAACTCCTTGACCGATCAACCTGAAATTTTGCATAGATTTTCTTTAGACATTTCGTGAGGTAACGCTGTCTAGATATCTTTTGTTTTATCAATATTTTTTGTTTAACAATAATAAATATGTTGATTTTCGCCTTCTTTTTACAAAAAAATCGTTATTTTGACTTTTGAGTGATACCAAAAATTCAAAAATCATTAAAACTAAAAAAATTCGACAGCGTTACCTCGAGAAACTCATAAGCTAATAAAATCTTTTTGAATTTTTTGTTTCACCATGATTCAATGATGAGTTTTTTTTTCGCAAAATCCATTTTTTTGAGGTGTCTGTAAAAATTTGCCACCGTTGGCTTATTTTTCAATACTTTGCCTTGAATTTTTTTTTATTCTTTGAATTGACTGACTATATTTAATTTAAAAACAAAAATTTTTATAGTTTCACAAAAATTCAGATGTTGATTTCAAACCATACTCTCTCTCCCCTAAGATAACTTTTAGGAGTTCAATAAGATAACTTGGAATTGTCCATATAAACATTATCAAATATTCTACTGATCTAATTTCTATTATAACTTATTAATTATCTAACTATTTGTACCTTTTAAAACAACATTCCAAAAATTTAACTTTTACACGTAAATCATCACATTTCTCAATGCGAACCATTCGAAGCTCTTCACATGTTGTTTGAGTTATACAAAGAAGTTAATTTATTTATAGATTTTTTGCCCTGTTTATTTACTTATATTTCACCCTGTATATTTATTGTTTCGTCACCACCGATGCTGGCCATCAGTGTATATATTTCAGCCATACATTTGCTGAATTTATGCCTGGTTGCACTTTAAGCTTAAAATGCGCTTTAAGGGGCTATCCTAGTGTAAAAGTACTAAATTCATATACTTTTTTGGGAATTTCTAATATAAAAAGTACTGTACTAATTGTTTTGATTATTTCATTCATAGGAGATTCTGACCAATAGAAAGCTACAGAAATAAAATTTAAACTGATTATTTTTTGATGATTTTAACTTCCAATCGTATAGTAAGATATTTGATCACGTGTTTAATTATGTCCAATCAGATTAAAATTATCCTGAGAAATATCTACTGTAGAAAATTACCGATAGAATTTTTTTAAGTAGATTGTTTCTGTTTAATGGCAACCAGTTTCCTAGTTTTGACAACTGTCACATTTAAGAAAATATCCATAATATACGTATTGAAAAATAATCTTACGAATATCACACGACAGTAAGAATAAATAATAAAATAATGCTTCATTTTTACTCAAATTTGTTGTCATTGGGCAATAGCCACTCGAGCCCTGCGGGCTTTCGTGTCTATTGCCAGACAACAAATTGTCGAAAAACTGTCGCATTATTTTCAATTTATTCTCACTCTCTTGTGATAGTATACCCGATAATTTTTGACAATATCCCGTCGTCAAGTATATTACGTCAGATGCCCTTCGTTGCTACGAAAAAATACATTCGGTGACATTAATGACAATTAATGTTTTAAAAATTATAAAAGTGATGACTTTCAACCGTCAAATATTTATAACAACTGTGTGTTTAATTGTACTAATTTGTACTTACATAAATAAATTACAATAAAATTTTGGTTTTGAACAGTTTTATTCATGAAATAATCGCAACAAATTGCACTCGATCTCTAAAATTATTATCGAATTTTTGCCCTCGTGACACTTTCGACATAATTTCACTCCCCTTCGGGTCGTGAAATTAAAACTGTCAAAGTGTCACTCGGGAAAAATTCGATAATTTTAGAGCTCTTGTGCTATATGAGCATTTACTATGAGAAGAAGTACCTGTAAAATAAGTTTCATAAAAAATATTGAGAATTAAACGCTACTTTTTATTTTAGAAATCCCCAAAAAACGTATATGAATTTCGTACTTTCACAATAGGATAGCCCCTTAAGCTTAGCTTACGAAGCATACGCGTGGCACCATTGAGTCTTAGATCAATTTTCAGCTTGCCACCATGGATTGCCACGTGGATTGTTTAGATAATTCAAAGCTGAGCTGGGCTAAGCTGGAGCTTAAGATTTGTTGGTGTAACCAGGCATTAGTTATTTGTCTTAGGACCCCGAATCAGGTTCCATCTACAGTTTTTGCCTCACCAATGAACCATGTTGCTCTGCCATATGGTTCTCTTGCAGGGCCGGCGATAAAGGGCCTGCAAGGCATGCAGTCGGGCGCCCCTGTTTGGGAGCACCCGACATGAGCTTTTTTTTCTGCTGATGTTATACAAAATTCTAATTTAAAAAACCTAATGGCGCCTATGCTAGTTTTGCAGGGGGGCACCTTATACCCTAGCGCCGGTACTGGATCTCTGTTAGTGTAGGAGATTATTCGTTCGAGAGTTTACATGGTTGTACTAATTAGTTGTTACATTGCTCTCTCATAACTACACTGCGCCCCAAAATTAACGCATAATTTTAAAAACCCTGGTAAATCAAATAATTTTAATGTTTCGATTTTTGTGATAATATATTATTGTTACCCCCGGTATATTGTAAAATTTATTGAAAGAACGGTAAAAAACGCTGATGTTTTTATCATTTTTTGCAAAAAAATTAAGAGGAAACAGTAGCGATCAACAGGTAGCAAAAACGCGTTCCAAGATTGCGGCTGTAATTTTGAATATTTTTTCGCGATATTTGGCACACGTATTCGTAATATAATAAA
Source organism: Diabrotica virgifera virgifera (assembly GCF_917563875.1). Classification (NCBI taxonomy): domain Eukaryota; kingdom Metazoa; phylum Arthropoda; class Insecta; order Coleoptera; family Chrysomelidae; genus Diabrotica; species Diabrotica virgifera. The sequence continues at coordinate 207,391,207 of NC_065449.1, forward strand.
GAATGGTGGTACAGAGCCCAATTTGAAAAATATATTAATATGTGGAAATTACTCTGTAATTAAATACAATATTAAAATAACGAGCCTGTACCGCCATTAAGAAGAACAAAAAAATACACTTTCTTCAAATAAACTTTTTTTATCCAATGCCTAGATTTTGTGTCATTTTGGAACTACTAAAATTTTTTATTTCATTAGTAGTTCCAAAATGACACAAAATCTAGGCATCGGATAAAAAAGTTTATTTGAAGAAAGTGAATTTTTTTGTTCTTCTTAATGGCGGTACAGGCTCGTTTTTTTAATATTGTATTTAATTACAGAGTAATTTCCACATATTAATATATTTTCCAAATTGGGCTCTGTACCGCCATTCTTTATTATATTACGAATACGTGTGCCAAATATCTCGAAAAAATATTCAAAACTACAGCCGCAATCTTGGAACGCGTTTTCGCTACCTGTTGATCGCTACTGCTTCACCTTAAAAACATGCTAGTTGTGCTTCATTTTATTTCGAATTTAGTTGGGTTGGAATACGTTGTACTGAACGTTTAAAGGGGGTTTTTCAAGTTTCAAGTGTTTTTCCTTTGAAATGAACCACCAGCAGCAAGAAAGTCGAAATTTGTCAGAAAGTGACTGTATTAGAATCGTTACTCTTCGCGAAGAAGGATACACCCAAGTAGAACTCGCTGAACGTTTTAACGTCACTCAGTCAACCATTTCAAGAGTTTTAACACGTTTTTCTGTTACTGGAAGTAACTCGAGAAAACCCGGTCAAGGCCGTAGAAGGGTTACAACTCCTAATCAAGACCGGTTTTTGACACTTCGTACACTGAGACAAAGGTTTGTTACCAGTACTTCTCTACAAAATGAATTTTTGGATCGTTATAACTTTAGAATCAGCCAAAATACGATTAGAAGAAGCCTTGCCGAAAACGAGCTACGCCCTGGAAGGGCACCAACTGGCCCATTATTGATCAGAGACCATAGAAGGTAAAGATTGCATTTTGCTCGTGATCATGTTGATTGGAATAATGACGATTGGGGAAGAATATTGTTCACCGATGAATCCAGGTACTGTCTTTTTGCTGATGACAGAAGAAACAGAGTGTACAGAAGGCCTGGGGAACGCTACGCACAGTGTAACACCGTAGGGACTGTACAGTATGGCGGTGGCTCGGTAATAGTGTGGGGTGGGATTAATTTGAAGGCTCGTACGGAATTAGTTAGAATAGATCTTGGGCGGCTTACATCGCAGAGGTATATAACAGACATTTTAGAAGATAATGTCATGCCATTTGCACCATTTATTGGGGATAATTTCATGCTTATGCAAGATAATGCGAAACTATACATGGCAAGAATTGTCCAGCAATATCGTCAGGAGGTTGGAATTCCTGCCATGGATTGGCCTGCGAAAAGTCCTGACCTCAACCCAATAGAACATATATTTGGGACATCATAGGCAGGCGACTACGACAACTACCTAATGCACCAAACACATTAGATGAACTGTTTTGCGGTTAGTTGAAATTTGGGATCAAATTGATCAAGAAGAAATTAGAACGGTAATTCTCAGTATGAGAGGTCGTTGTCAAGCAGTAATAAATGCCAGAGGGGGCAATACTCTATACTAGTACTCGGTACTAGTAAACTTTCTTGAACTTAAAAATTGTCAATTTCGTCATTTATTTATAATGTTAGTTTATTTAGATCAGTTGTTTGTTTAGATGTTTAGATTTATGATGTTATATTGTTAATTTCAATACATTTTTTGTAAAAAAAGTTTTTTATTTAAGATATTCTAAAACAACCATAAAGCAGAAAAGAACAAACAAAAATTTTTTCATTACAACTCAAAATAAGAATTTTAAAATTATGCGTTAATTTTGGAGCGCAGTGCATATCTACTTCATTATTCATATTTTATGTTTTTCGTTTTAGTTGGAACTCCTGAATGTTATCTTTTCTATGAATTTCTAAATTACAGAAATATTTACAGTTTAAAAATATGTTCTTTATAGTACCTATGTTTATCGATGGTTTTAATTATTCTCAAATATAAAATCAACGAAAACATGAAAAAATATTTAGTTAATAGTAATTAAAAGATTTTCTTTTGCCGATGTTTGATAAATATTTTGACCTGGAGTGCTTTAAAACACAGTAATTGCATTTGTAATATAGAATACTGTTCATGTGATAAGGATCCGCGAATAGAAGTACCATGCTTAAGACTTAATCTGCAGTTTACCTTAATTATTCACAGCTGGTTTCGTAAATCATTTAAAGCTCCTTTAACATGTTTTTTTTTTCGGGGGATAAAATTTTAACAGCTTCTAAAGAATGGTTAATAATTTGTATCAATATAAATCTGATTTAGATTTATATTTTACACATCTCGTGTAGCGCAATGGACAAAAAACGATAATTTATAAATTGTTTTCGTCCATAGCCATCATATTAGATGGCACCTTTGTATGCTGACACTTAGGGGGAAACATTTGTAGAAACGTCTTGACGGTCTTAAGACCGTCAGTCAGTAACGAGTCTAGAAATGTCAAGTCGGACATTGTAGCTAATAAGTGACATCAGTTGCTTCGTTTATCAGCTACATGTAAAAATATATATCGTTAGAGGGTTAGACCGCATGGGTCGTGTTATTCCTTTTCACATGACCAGTTATTTTTGTTGAGATTTATTAGTTTAAATTTTATGTAAGTTAATAGACAATTCAATCAAATTACCTATATTATGACGCAAAGTTCCCTCTTTTATAGTTAGGATTTAGTTGTTTTATGGCCATAAGATGAAATTATTAAGAAATAAAAAGTCAAAATATTGAAGAGCTACTACATAATTTCAAATGATAGGTAGTAGTGTCTATCACATTTTATTTCTATTTAATGGCCTTTAACGTAATATTAAATAAGATATTCGCAGCGATTTAGACAAACAATATGCTTATAACTTCTTTTTTATTTTGTATTTTTATCTCGGGAGAGCGAAATCTAGCGAAATAACTCCATTGCGAAGTGCATGTTGGAAAAATCTATGCCCCTCCACATCACCATTCCGTAACTACTCTATTACTACAACATTCTCGCTTCGTCTTCTATATTAATATTCCCATATCTGTTGATATCTTATAATCGCAAGATTAGCAGATAAATAATACGGTTTTCGTACTGGAAGATCCTGTACAGATGCAATAATCGCCATAAAGCAAATTACTGAGAAATCACTTAAGTATAATAGACTAGCATTTCTGTGTCTGATTGAAGAAAGCATTTGGCAGAGTAAGACCCAAAGATGTAATCCATATGGTGAAGTTCCTTCAAATATCATAAAAACTATTGAAAACAACTACCAAAACAACAAAATGGAAGTCAGAATAGATTTATAACTTACCAAAAGACTGGCTACTATCGATATTCATTCCACTTCCCAAAAAAGCCAACGCTAGAAAATGTGAAGAACATAGATTAATTAGTTTGATGAGCCATGTACTTAAAGTACTCCTTACTATCATTCACTCGCGCATATACACCAAATTAGAAGAACAGCTGAGTGAAGTTCAATTTGGATTCAGAGCAGGACTCGGAACGAGGGAAGCACTTTTCAGCTTGCAAGTTCAGAGAGCCAGAGATGTCAACTGCGATGTGTATGCATGTTTCATAGATTTCGAGAAGGCATTTGATAAAGTCCCACATGGAAAACTAATCGATATCCTAAAAACATCAAGACTCGATGGTAAGGATATAAGACTCGTCTCAAACTTATATCTCCAACAAAAAGCAACAGTTCGATTCGAAAATGAACTGTCGGAAATCTTCACTGTCGAAAAAGGAGTTAGACAGGGTTGCATACTGTCACCAGCATTATTTAACATATACTCTGAAAACATCTTTAGAGAGGCCTTGGACGAATCAGAAGAAGGTATTGCAGTAAATGGACAACTTATAAATAATATTAGATATGCAGACGATACAGTATTGCTGGCAGATAGTGCGCAGGGGCTCCAAAGGATCATGGATAATGTTGTAGAAGCATGTAACAAATACGGCCTAAAACTAAAGTGTAAGAAGACAAAAATAATGATCATTAGTAAAAACACCAACATAAACGCCCAAATTACCGTAAACAATACACCCCTAGAGAGAATACAGAAAATATGCTATCTCGGCTGCAACATTAAGGATATTTGGGATCATAGCTACGAAATAAGAACTCGTATTGAAAAAGCCAGAAGCTCTTTTAACAGTCTTAGGAAAGTTCTGTGCAACTTGTCTTTAAGTATCAATATACGCATAAGAATTCTTAGATGTTACGTCTTTAGTGTCCTCTACGGAGTTGAAAGCTGGAGCCTGACAGAAGATGCCATAAAACGGTTAGAGGCGTTTGAAATGTGGTGCTACCGACGTTTGTTGAGGGTCTCATATATACACCACACAACTAATATAACTATTCTCCAGAGGCTAAGAAAAGACAAAGAAATAATTAACACCGTAAAGAACAGAAAATTGGCGTACTTCGGCCACATTATGCGTAATGAAAAATACCGACTGCTGCAGTTGATTCTACAAGGCAAGATTGAGGGCAGGAGAGGCCCTGGACGTAGACGTATATCCTGGCTGGCCAATCTTAGAAAGTGGACTGGTCTAACGTCAACTGATCTATTTCGAGCTGCCGTAAATAGAATAAGATGGGTCAATGTGGTCGCCAACATCTCCAGAAGATAGGCACTTTAGAAGAAGAACTTACAGAACCTAGACATAAAACAGAGGGAGGGGTTCATTGGGCCCTACACTCTTCAGTTTAGTCACAGATGAAATCATCAAAAGTGTCAACAAAGGAAGAGAATACAGAATGGGAAACAAAGAAGTAAGAACACTGTTACGCAGACGACGCAATATTGATAGCCCAAAAAGAAGACAGTATGCAAAGACTAGTCCACATATTTAACATAAGAGCAAAATAATTTATTACGACAAACTCAACTCACAAATCTAAAACAATAATAATCAGCAAATAACCAGTCAGATGTAAAATAGAAACTGATGGCATCAGTATTGAACCACTAAGGCCCAGTTTTTCAGTGACCGGTTAAAATTTTGGTTAGCTAACCTAGTTTAAAGTTTAACCCTCATAGCGTTTTTCAGTGCTTTAAACCAAGTTAAGAAAATCTCGGTTAGCTAACCACTTTTTCTTCTGTTGGCAGCAGTAACTGTACTTGCGCATGTGCAATTCGAGAAATAATGGTCAATTTGACAGAAAAATAAATAAAAAACAATTTCATACCCAAATTAAAAAAAATTTTTAATGCAATATCAAGTTCGGAATCTTTATTTAGTTCATAATGTCTACCTCGGTTTCATAACAGAAGAGCATTACAATTACTGGGACGATTTAGACTTTTTTGCCGATTTCGTTTGTCAAAGACCACGGTGTTATCAGTTATCACTATTTGAACAGATTGACCAGGAAATAAGGAGTCAAACTGTTTAGTAAATAATTATTTTGCTGTATAGACAAATATAAAATTATCTTTTTAAAATACTACTAGGAATCATGCATTAAATCCTGTTACAGTTGTGTAAACATAAGGTACCAGGTACCTGTTACAGTTATAATATATTTAAATATATTTCCTTATAATTCCTTCCTATATAATAACGATAATAATTTATAATTTCGATAATAATATATAAAAATTTCCTTATAATAATAAGAAAGTAGAACACTTCCCGCGATAAAAACAAAATAACATAACCCAACTAATCTCTTCTGTCAGGCAGGTAGGTACTCGCAATAAACATCTGATGCATTCACAGCATCCATGACAAGCGTAACCGCAAAATTCGGAGTTAAACCATCTAACGAGGATCGGTTAAAATCTTGGTTAACTTAAACGAGTTTAAACTCTAACCTAGTACTGAAAAACTGATTGACCATGAATATTTCGGTGACGGAAAAATAAATAGGTTAACCCAGCACTGAAAAACCGGCCCTAAGGGAAATAAAGAATTGAGAGATCAAGTACAAAAAGCGAAGAGACTGGCAGGATGCCATAATAACACCACATGGCGAAACCGACATATTAACACTGATATGAAGTCAAAAATTTATAAAGCCAATAATGACAAATGCATCAGAAATCAGGCCCAACACATCCACAATACAAAGACAACACCAAATGGCAGAGATGGGAGTACAAGAGTACAAAGAAGAATTACAGGAACCACGCTGAAAGATAGAAAGGGGAATGAAGAGAATATATATGTAACGTACAGCGTATAAACGATTGGACACTAAATATAAAATAATGGAATGACCACATAAGCAGAATGGGGGGGGGGGAGAGACGTATAGTCAAAATAACAAGAGATAAAACTCGGCAAACTAAACTAGGTCGTATCGCACGACCGCGCAAAAGATGGAGTCACATCCTTCCATAGGGTATCAATCTGCCAATGAACAAGAAGAAAAGTCCTTGGTTGTGTACAGCATCCTCCTGTCCTTAGTAACACCTTTGATAGTATCCCACAGGCGGCAGTTCGGCTTACCAAAAATGCTCCACTTAACATTCTAATATAAACTTACGTGCATAAAAAACGGCCCACTTAAAAATTTGGTCATTTTTGATGTCTCATATTTCCTAAACCTGTTAGTTCCGGCAGTAAATTGTCAGTTTGTAAGAAAAAAATTCAACATCCCGTATCTCCGAAACGAAGCATTTGCGGACATACTTTTATAAAGCCAACTGTCATTAATTTTTCATGCAGAATTACCCCTTAAAGTTTGTCGCACTTATTTAGAAACACCGTGTATTGATGAAGAACATGTCTAGTTGTTAAAGTACCTAACTTTTTTATTATCCAACATAAACGAATGAATCAAAAAACAAAATATTAAGGAAACCTGAGGCTATAGTTGGGTTTTAATTTCAGTATTTTATAAATGCTAGAATATTCCATAGGGTGATGCGAACTTTGAGAAAAAAACACAGTTTGATTGGTACACCCGGTATACAATGAAAATTTACCTGTTTAGTAACAATATTATTACAGTAGTATTGTTAAGAATCAGGCTATAACATGTTTAAAAAATCACTTAAATCGAGTAACAGGTTTAGGAAATATGAGACATAAAAAATGACCAAATTTTTAAGTGGGCCGATTTCTATGCACGTAAGTTTATGTAATCATTTCCATGACCAGAACGAGCATAAGCCATTCTGACTCAGTTATGCTCCTTCTCAGAGGCATCTTTCAGTGCGTCACAGTTTTTCGATTTCTTTCTAACGCATTAAGTTGTAAGTGACAGAAAAAAGGGACGTCCGTGATTAATGTCATTTATAACATTTATTCTAGTTGTTGATAGATGGCGCTATAATCGAACAAAAAATGATTTATGTATTATCCATACGACTATAATCTGTACAATTTATAAAACTATACAAATCAAAGAACGTTCCTTTTTATAAATGAAATAAACACAATTGATTTGTTTTTATACCAAATTACGATTACGACAACTGTCAGATTTAACTAAAATGTCATGCTATGATTCTCTAAATTCTTAAAATCATATATGTACTACATCATTAATGACACACTGAAAGACTTGAGAAGAACTTTACATTATAGTCGTATATATGTAATAAGTAAATACCTAAATCTTTTTTCCGATTATAGCGCCATCTATCAACATCTGGAATAAATATTATAAATGTGTATGTATCACGGACTTACCTTTTTTTCTGTGACTTGTGACTCACTAAAAGATGCCTCCGAGGAGTATATTATGATGTTCAAGTATAAATCTAAAAATTTTGTCAATGGTGATTCTGCTCTTTTTTAAATCCCTCTAAATAAGGGATAACTTTAATGTAATAAAAGCGTTTTGGTAAAATTTTGGGTTAGGCCATATCTCTTAGCGTCTTTTATGAAAGCTAATAATAACTCTCTTCATATCTTCGGCATATCCTATCGTTTCCAGATTTCTAGAGGACCAAGAGGTTGCATTTTCTCGTGCTTCTCCCTCTTTTTTAACTGCTTAGCTACTTTTTGCATGGATGCCATTGCTACCTACATCTTTTGTTACCCTTTATACTTTTTATAACTTCTTTTACTTCTTTAATGATCACACTTTTGTATAAAATATAAACATGCTAAAATGTTAATACATTTTAATCCTTAGTTTCCCACCACGTTTAGATTTTTTTGACAGTTACTTACTAACGGTACTTTTCCTTATTTTTTCGGTCATAACTTTTTACAATGAGCTAAAGGCGTTGTTTGTTCCCAACGATCCCTTAGAGTGCCTACAAAGCTTATTGTGTATTTAAAACGAAATCGTTTGAATAACTTTTGAACTACTAAACATCAGTCGATAACTAACAAAATGATATTTAACTGAACATTCTCAAATTTGATCTACTTCAACACTTGGGATATAAGAGTACCAGAATTTGATGGTACTCAAAAGTACTGCGGGAGACTATGGGTTGGGCGTTAAGCATTAGCATTATTGAATGTCTGAATCGTTGCCGATATAACAAACTATTTTTTATTACACAATCGTACGATATGTTTGTATACTTTTCAGTGGCGGCTCGTGACCTCAGTATGCGGGTAGGCGACAAAAAATATCCTACAATTTGTAATACATTTTGAGCCGTCTTGCAATACTAAATGTAATCTATGAGCGCAACAATGTGTAAAAATTGCTTTTGGAGCATCTACTTTAATTTTTGATTGTAATCCGTTTAAAGAGCCAGCCATTACACTTGCACCATCGTAAAATTGAGCAATTAATTTATTTTTGTAATCATATGGCTCAAGCACGTTTGAAATTAAACTATATAGAGCGTCTGCAGATATATTCTCGCTAACATCAAAAAACCCTAAAAATCTTTCTGTTACCTGACCAACTTTGTTAACAAAACAGATTGTTAAAGTACACTGTGATTTTTCGGTTATATCAGTAGTATCGTCCGCTAGTATAGAAAAAAATGGACTTTCATTAATTTCTGTTGAAATTTCATTTTTTACGTAATCGGCAAGACAATCTATTAAATCATTTTGTATTATTTTTGACAAACCCGTGAACACCCCTTTTATTTTTTAACATGATCCTGGATTTCCTGATCGCGTTTAACTACTAAATTAAAAATTTCTTTAAAATTACCCATGTTTGAAGAATTATGGCTCTCATGACGACCGCGAAATGCAAGTTCTTGTTTTGCTAACAGAATTGTAACATCAATTTCTTCAACTTCTTCATTATATATCTTATTAGATAGAGAAATATGTCCAGCTAAAGCACTGTCAATAGTTTGTTTATTTTTTTCTAACCGTTTTAAACCTAAGCAATTGTTTAAATGTTCTTTCGAAGATTCATGTTTTTTTACACTAGCTGATAAATTTTTCAAATCTGAATATCCCTGACTCACCCAAACATTTTGCTTCAAATTTGAGAGCAACAGACAAGGCCAACAGAAAAGTGAATTTTTAAAATAACTTCCGCTTAGCCATTTATGATTTTCATACCATATTGTTTTAAACGATCTCGAAAATGGTCGATTGTCTTTTGTCTTATCTGTGGATAAAATTGTTAAATTTGATAAAGGCCGGCCCATTGAAATAATTTCTGATCTTTCTTGATTTTGGCGCCTTGAAAAAGGCGTCTCGATCAAACTGCATATTACATCGTTTAAAATATTCATATTCGATAACTAATGTTTTTCCACCAATAAAACTAACACACCTACGTTTCAACAACGTCAAATATTACTTATTTTATTTATGTATCAAATAATAATTTACTCTTCGAATAAATTGATAAGTTAACAATTAACCTCGCTTTAAATTTTTAATTATCTATATAATCTAATACCACAATTCGTTAGTTTAACTTTAAATTATCCAAATTGTATTGAAACACAACAAAAATATAATGGACGACTGACAAATAACTATTCACAGAATTATTTGTTGTTAGTGAATTATTACTAAATTAATATAAAATTAAAATGCCCTTCAATAGACCAATCTCAAATTTACCTGTTTATTATTCAGTTTTCATAAACAAATTTAAATTGTCCTACCTAGTTTTATTCAATACTTAACCTACTAATAACAGCCAAAATAAAAAAAACAATTATTTAAAACAGTTTCACAAGACACAGGAGAAGCAACTGATAAAATTTTGTAGGTCCGACTATAAGACTCTGTGCCTATCCGCCCTTTCAAAATCGTGGAATACGGTCGCTAGCAGCAGACCTGCAGCAGGCCTTTAGTTCGCGTAAACAGAGAGAGATCGCACGTCAATTCGGTGTTGGCGTCGTTCTATTTCAGGCTACGTTTACAAGTGCCTGACCAAGGAAGAATATAAAATCTTATACAGTACTACTGATACTACAAGGAACGTACAATAATTATAACTACGGAGAAAATTTTTTTGGATATTTTTAAAAATAATTTGGATAATTTTTGCTATTTTATTGTAGGTAATTTGTCAAAATTTATAAATTACAATTTTGAAATAAGTAATTTATATTAATAATTTATATTATTGTACTACATTTGAAGAGGGTAGGCGGCGCCTACCTTGCCTACCCCGACGGGCCGCCCCTGATACTTTTGTCAATTGTAAGTACAACCTGCCTCTGATACCTGCAAAACAGAATATACTCAGTACCATACGCCGATGAACAAACACAAACTAACCACAATACCACACCACACACCAAAGTTTTTTTGTCCTTTTCATAGTTTTATTATAGTTTATATATTTTTATTATTTATAGTATCGTTAGTCCATTCAATAGAATATACCAGTACAAGTTGTTTTTAAAATTGAACTGTGATTTTAACGTTGTAGACATTTACATTTATCATTGTACAGCGTGTTTATAAATAACTTCCTTTATTTATTCTTCTCGTACGACTAAATATTTTGTTATCTATTACTGACTGCATCACCAGGGGTAGAAAAAGCGGTAGGGTCACTTCAAAATAACATGTTTAAAACTAAAAAGTAATGTTAAGAGTTAATAAAAAACCGAGACATTGCCTAGTGGTCCAGTTAATAGTATCGTTCGCGGTAACGATCCTGTACTTGTCCAGGATTACTTCGCATGCGCACTTTAAAAAAGAGCGTTCGCGGTAATCGAGTTCTGAACTCCTAGTCCGGGATTTTGTCAGATTTGTCGTTCGAGGTAACCGAACTGCTAGTTCGGAACCAGTCCAACCGATCCTTGGGATCTGAAGCGAACTCAGGAGTCCGAATATGCGCAGTAGGAATTTCAAAATACTTACAAACGTTTCTATAATGTTTTGTGCTTTAAACAGCTGATTGTAGCGGTTTTTGCTTTTCATTATGTGCTTATTTCATTTGTTTTTAATACTGTGGGTTTAGAAATTTAATGATTTTCAATAAAATCTTTAAAGACATTTCTTTCTTTGCAATTCGGGAAGGGCTTACCAGAGCATTATGCAGCTGCTGCATTTTCGTGTTGCAAAGAAATTGAAAATGTTTATACATTTTTAATTCATTTACTCTTTTGTTTGAGTATTAAGGAATCTTTCTTGTTGGAGCTTTTACCACGCTGAGCAGATGAGTTGTGAATTATTTAAAATTTTCTCAACTTAATTTCCTTGGCATCCTGTATGATTTAAAAATTTGGAAAATCTCAGGAGGTGTACACAAAGAAAGTATTCCACCTGTTGTCAATCTGGTGGTATGGAAACGATATTTATTGTCGTTTTCTGTGCTACTTCGATTGATAACTTACTTTGTTTTTCGGTAGATGGCCCTAGTTCATCCGTGACATTTCTTTCTTTGCAATTCGGGAAGGCCCAAAGTATGATACCTGGGGAAATCGGGGAGAAGAGGATATGGGACTACTGATGAGGGGAAAAAGACCTCTGAAGCCGGTATAGACTCTTCCTGCACTCTCCGATTTAACCAGAGTATTATGCAGCTACTGCATTTTCGTGTTGCAAAGAAATTGAAAATGTTTATACATTTTTATTTCATTTACTCTTTTGTTTGAGTATTAAGGAATCTTTCTTGTTGGGGCTTTTACCAAGCTGAGCAGATGAGTTGTGAATTGTTTAAAATTCTCTCATCTTAATTTTCTCGGCATCCTATATGATTTATAAATTTTCAAAATCTCAGGAGGTGTAACCAAAGAAAATATTCCATCTGTTGTCATCTGGTGGTATGGAAACTATATTTATTGTCGTTTTCTGTGCTACTTCGATTGATAACTTACTTTGATTTCATTAACGTTTCGACGTCCAAATTGGATGCCGTTGTCAAAATACAAAAAATATTAATGAATTAAATAAAAATGTTGTTGCTTGGTAAAAAATTCTAATAAGTTATATAATCTGACTCAATTATATCGGCAATTCAGACATATATTATACATTTTAAAGTAGAAGACTTTTAAATGATAATCCCAATATTTATGAGTTGCGTTCCTGGGACGACTTTACCGATAGATAGTTCATTCGTTTACATGAAAGCAACCCCAACTCAAGCATATCCAGATAGTAAAAAGATAAAAATCAAAGAAGCTGCTCTAATTATGCTAAATGAAACCAATTGTGTCGCAAATTCCTCGGTAGAATGCAGTAGGATGTGGTTACCCATATTAAAAGAGGTAGTCAATAGAAATAAAATACCACGATTAGTAAGTCAATGATCATTACTTTGGTTTTCTGTATATTTTATTTTCAATCCATATTCCGTACTCAGCCTATTCATAATTTGTTGGAGTTCTTCTGGTAAAGACGTCAATATAACCGTGTCATCAGCAAAACGTAGGTTTTTGATTTTTCTTCTTCCACGTTGCCCCACCTTGCCATTCTTTAAATACTTGACGCATAATGTGTTCACTATATACATATATTGAATAGAACAGGGGATATTATGCATCCCTGCCGAACTCCAGATTTCAATTTGAAGTTTGATTAATAACTACTAAGGTAAAATTTTATCTGCAAATTAAAAAAAATGTAGGCTCGAGAGCGAGAGGACTCGATGGTTGCTCTTTTGTTACAATTATTATAATTGGTAGGGAAAGAAACTAAACATTTAGTGTCGGATGTAGATATTTATTTGTCGGTATAATAATTATATTTCTACAAAATTGTACAGTTCCTATTTTTATTTCATTTATTTTTTTTTCTTTGACTGTGACCCTACCGCTTTATTTTGTTATAAAATGTTATTAAATTTTTTTGAGCTGCATTTTTTTGCAGTTTGTTGTAAAGTTAAACCATTTGTACCATTTTTATATATCGGGTAAATAAGACAATTGTGTACCGTACCTACTGTGTGGTTTAAGATGTGATTTATAACAAATGTTTATTTTTAATTTGGTTTTGGCAATAATATAATCAAATACCAGTGTAAGAAATTTATTTCACCCCAAATTTTCTAACTTTACAGGTCAACTCTATTTGAAGGCTAAAGTAACACGAGTTGCCTTTATTAAATATCAGCAAATGAGTACGATGACATGACTGTGTATCTGGTATTAGCAAATACAATCAAACAGCGTTTAAAATGGTAATCTTGGCCAGCAAAAAACGAAAATAATTTTACAGTTGTTGCTGGAGCTTTTACAGATAAACTAAGACCAAGAAATGTGTTTTCTTACATGTGGACAGAAATCGACTCTCGAATAGATTCTAATACAGTAAAACATCCGTTAACCAAAACGTTTAACCGAAACGGCTGACGTTTTCAACAATTTCGTCTTCTTCTTCTTGCAGTACCGTCTCCTATCGGAGGTTGGCTACCATCACAGCAATCTTAACTTTGTTGGCTGCAGCTCTGAACAACTGTACTGAACTGCACCCATACCACTCCCTTAAATTTCGCAACCAGGAGATCCTCCTACGTCCCACATTTCTCGTTCCCGAGATTTTTCCTTGGATTATGAGTCTTAGCAGAGAGTACTTTTCTCCTCTCATTATGTGGCCTAGATACTCCAGTTTTTTCGTTTGTATGGTTTTTATGACTTCGCATTCCTTCCCCATCTTCAGCAAAACATCTTGATTTGTTACTCTTTCTGTCCATGGTATTTTCCACATTCTTCTGTAACACCACATCTCGAATGCCTCAATGTTTTTGATGTTTATCTTTTTCAGAGTCCAAGCTTCCATGCCGTACAGCAGAACGGAGAAAACATAGCACCTTATCATTCTCGTTCTTAAGTTTATATTTATGTCCCGGCTGCATAAGAACTTTTTCATTTTGACAAACGATTGTCTCGCAATCTCAATTCGCCTCTTGATTTCTCTTGTCTGGTCATTAGTATCAGTGAAACAAACCCCTAAATATTTGTAGGACGTAACTCTTTCAACTGGCTGATTATTTATGGTTAAATTCATATTGGTGTATAGCTTCTTTGTTACAATCATGAATTTAGTCTTTTTGATGTTCAGTTTTAGACCATACTTATTGGTATGAGTGTTTATGTTTTCCATCAAATACTGTAAATTTGCTAGGTTATCTGTTACTATTAGCGTGTCATCAGCGTATCGTATATTGTTAATTAACTCTCCGTTAATGTTCATACCAATTTTTTGCTCTAGGAGCGCTTCCTGACATATTGTTCCGCTATATATATTGAATAGTAGTGGAGAAAGCACACAACCCTGACGCACACCTCGACGAATCTCAATTTCTTCGGTTAACTCATTATCAACCTTGATTTTTGCTGTTTGTCCCCAGTACAACCTGGATATGATGTTAATGTCGCGTCAATAAAAAGTAAATTTCTATTGCAAAACGGAAACAATTCGATCAGAGAGCACCATAAACGCCCATTCGTACGTTTCACTCTCATTAGAGATCTTCAGAGGGGTAGGTATATATGGCTACCTGAAGTAGATGTATGTAAGCTGTACATGTAACATGTAATTTGATACAAGAAGAATACAAAAGACAATGTTATTTTTAACTGAAATTATTATCAGAGTCTTCCTCTCAATTATTTCGGTTAACGGAGGTTTCAATGTATAACAACAGCTTTGCACCATAAACGCCCATTCGTACGTTTCACTCTCATTAGAGATCTTCAGAGGGGTAGGTATATATGGCTACCTGAAGTAGATGTATGTAAGCTGTACATGTAACATGTAATTTGATACAAGAAGAATACAAAAGACAATGTTATTTTTAACTGAAATTATTATCAGACACGGCCTTCCTCTCAATTATTTCGGTTAACGGAGGTTTCAATGTATAACAACAGCTTTGCAACATTATGTAAACAATTTTAATTGTTCGCTTGGTTTACTGGCTTCTAGACGAATCGCCTAAACATATTGATAGACGAAGCAATAAAAGGCCCAAAACCTAGGAATTTTGTGCAGTAAGATATATCGCCATGCAACTTTTTGCATTCAATTCGAGAGAGTGTCAGGCAATTTTGTGAACTAAATTGATCTCCGGCAAAAAATCTTGTGCATGGGAAAATGCATTTTCAAAGTGCATCTCGAAGAGATGGAAAATGAAAAATTTAGAACTCAGGAAATATTGACGGAAATGAGTTCAATTTTTATATTTGGGGGTTTTGGAGGTCAGTGGACACAAATTTCATGACGGCGATGGTCTCCGAGGTACCTGGTGCCCAGGTTAAGGCTCGTCGCCTGGGACGATCGAATAATTCGCGAAATGAAGATTGGATCGAAAATTTGAAAAATACGTGTTCAATATTTTTCAAAAATCTATCGAATGACACTAAACACGACCACCCCCTGGATGTGGGGTGGGGGTAACTTTAAAATCTTAAACGGAAACGCCCATTTGTTATTACAGATTTGGATTGCTTACGTAAAAATAAGCAACTTTTATTCGAGAAAATTTTTCGAATTGTGGATAGATGGCGCTATAATCGAAAAAAAAAAACGATCTATCGTGATACCATTGGTAAATTATAGAAACGGTCTAATATCTCGAGAAATACACTTCCAAATAAAAGACCAAAAAATACGTATTTAATATTTTTCAAGAACCTATCAAATAACATCAAACACGACTCTCCACTCCACCCCCTGTAGGTGGGGTGGGGGTTAACTTTAAAATCTTAAATGGGAATCACTATGTTTTATTGCAGATTTGGATTCCTCATGAAAAAATAAGTAATATTTCTTCGAAACATTTTTTAGAATTGTTAATAGATGGCGCTAATAGTGTTTTTCCGGTTATAGCGCCATCTATCCATAATTCGAAAAAATGTCTCGAATAAAAGTTACTTATTTTTACGTAAGGAATTTAAATCTGGGGGCTCCTATTTAAGATTTTAAAGTTACACCCCACCCAACCTCCAGGGGGTGGAGTGGAGGGTCGTGTTTTATGTTATTCGATAGGTTCTTAAAAAATATAAAAGACGTATTTTTTGGTTTTTTAGTTGGAAGTGTATTCTCGAGATATTAGACCGTTTCTATAATTTACCTATGGTATCACGAAAAAATCGGTTTTTCCGATTATAGTGCCATCTATCGACAATTCTAAAAAATGTCTCGAATAAGAGTTGCTTACTTTTACGTAAGCAATTCAAATCTGCAATAACAAATGGGATTTCTATTTAAGATTTTAAAGTTACCCCACCCCACCCCACCTCCAGAGGGTGGAGTGGGGTGGTCGTGTTTAGTGTCATTCAATTTTTCACACGTTTTTTTCAATTTTTCGATCCAATCTTCATTTCGCGAATTATTCGATAGTCCTACGAATTATTCGGTCGTCCCAGGCGACGTGTTCCACCCTGGGCACCAGGTACCTCGGAGACCATCGTCGCCATGAAATTCGTGTTCAGTGACCTCCTAAACACCGAAGTATAAAAATAGAACTCATTTCCGTCAATATTTCCCGAGTCCTAAATTTTTTATTTTCAATCTCTTCGAGATGCACTTTAAAGATGCTTTTTGTCATGCACAAAATTTTTTGCCGGAAATCAATTTAGTTCACAAAATTGCCTGACACTCTCACGAATCGAATGCAAAAAGTTGCATGATGATTCATCTTACTGTACAAAATTCCCAGGTCTAATGCTTCATTGCCTCGTCTATGAATTGATTCTTCAAATTTGGCCGTATAATAATATCGTATCACATTTTTGCCGGGGAGACCCTAGTTTGGGGAGATAATTATTCCAGCGCCAATTGCATCTAACCCTGTTTGAAGTAGTTAGTATCGATGCACACTAGCCTAGGGGGAACGATGGCTAAACGTACCCCCGTAGTACAGTGAACGCCTCGTATCATTTTTATACTTAATTCGCTTTGCCGATATTCACTTTGACACATTCGAAATAGGAAACATACAGCACAAAAATTCGTACCTCGCACTATTAACTGCTCAAATCAACTTATATAAAAAAAGGAGAAATAATGGAAATAGTGGAAGTGTATACTAAACCCGTAAAATTTTGTGGAATTTATTTCTACAAAATATTTTTATTTTATACAATAAATAATTTTCTCATTTGTTATTATTACATATTATAATGGCGTAAGGTTTATGTTATTTATGCCTGTTTATTATTAATAATATTGGCTGTGAGCGGGTATGTTTGGTTGTGTAGTAATTTCCAGTCACGTCTAGCAACCTAATTTGTCAAAAAAGAAATTACCAACGTCACTAGACAGTTGTGTCTCGGCAAAGCGAATTCAGTGTAGAAATGAAAATATTGTTGGTCCCGAGATTTGAACTCGTGTGCTCTGGCTTAAGAAGCCAGTATCGGCTATTAAAAAATGCCTGTATTTTTAAAGCTAATAAATTTTTTAGGAAAGGAAAATTAGGGTTAAAGTGATAAAAATAATTAAGTACTCTAATTATTAACTGACAAAATATATTAAACATTTTCGTGTACAATACTTTTGAACACATTTTATTGATTATTTTCCATGTTTTACAAAAATAATAATACCTTTATTAAACGGAAACAATACTTTTTAAGTAAGAATAATAAACCTAGCTTAATTTAATTTATATGACGTTATTCATAATAATTTCTTGAGGACCAGATAGTACAAACTAGAGCGTTTGTCTATCACGTGAAATACCCGGATTTTATTACTGGCACCAGCGAAAAAATCGAGGTATTTTTGGCTCTAGAGCTAAGCTGCATGAGCAGCTTTATAAATAAAATATTTTGATTCTTATTAAGGAACAATCCTTTAATACTATTTACAGATCTAACACGGACTGTTTTCTAAATTTAATACTCTACCATTAGCCACTATGATAAAACCACTCCAATAGCCCCGCGACCTGTTACAGTTCCGGCTGAGCTACTCGACTCTATATGACTTAGGAACTCAGCAAACATTCTTGTTTCGTTTATACCAGCCAGCGTATAACAGTATTCACGGTTGGCACACATTGAAGTGAAAGTTTCAGATTAGTTTCTTTGTTTTATTTGTTTTGTCACTGTTAATAGGCTAGCCACGAGAGAGGGGGGGAGTGTGTGAGAGAGAGAGAGAAAGAGCTAAGAAACCCAGATAGTAATACAGGTCCCGTACCAGTTAAATATTTACTCAAAAAAATACAAACTTACAAACAATACGACATCCCTAGTGCAAGATTGTAATTGTAAAAAAAGATAACAGCCTTAGTTTTATAGCATTATACAGTGATGAGCGCGCTAATAACCGGCAAAATAGCGCAAAACATGGAAAACATAATACATTGCGAAACAAAAAGAGATGAAATTAGTGGAGGTGGAAATGATCGTTATAAACTTTTTCCCACCTTTAGACGTCTGTGACAGGAGTATTTTATAAAATTCTACTGTCACATTGACAGTTGTCATACTCCTCTGATACGTCTAAAGGTGGGAAACTATGTAATTTAATGTTAATTTATACGATTATAACGATCATTTCCATCTACACTAGTTTCATCTCGTTTTGTTTCGCAATGTATTATATTTTCTATCTTTTGCACTATTTTACCGGTTATTAGCGCGCTCATCACTGTATAGCCACTATAGCATTATAAAGGCAAAATAGATGATTCTACGGGAGTCTTAAAGGGAAAGAAGTCGTTGGAGAATCCAAATAATTGGCTTAGCTCAGGGTAGAGAACTAGCACCTATACTTTTTAACTTATACACCAATAATCAACCAACTAGAGCCAATTTTTACTAGAAACGTCTTATACGCAGACGACTTAGGTGTCACAGCCCAAGGTTCCAGCTATGAAGACGTCGAACAAAAATTGGAAGCTGCCCTGATGTCTAATTATTTTACTGTGCTTTACACCTTCAGTCACGACCGGGCAAAAGGAAGCTCAACATCACCTGGAACCTTGCAACAACTTTTTAAAGAAACTTGCATTAGTACAATGGCGTCAATGCCACAGTACTAAGATCAACACCACAGGGGCTATGGTTCTCAACGGTAGAATACGCATGTCCGGTAAGGAAGAGACCTGCGCACACCAAGGAAGTAAATGTCAGTCTGAACAAAACTTGCAGACTCATTACCGGCTGTATGATACCAACCTCTCTGGATAAACTGTATAAAGCTTCAGACCTCTCGAATCTTGAGTCCCGCAGAACGCCCCACGAATTCATTGAAAAATCCAAACATACTTTCGACAAGCGCTAGCCCCTTTTTGGCCACGAACCGCATCCTGACAGACTCAAATCAAGAAAGCGTTTCGTTAGCGCCATGCTAGACGAACCACCACCCTCTAACGGAAACTGAACAAAGCTGGATTTCAAGTGACTGGTCGACGTGGCGCATGCTGAACCTACTGGTCTGCTAGACGGAAATGAGAAGTGTGACTGCGGAACAATACAGATGGAACACCTAAAAGCCTGGCCTGCTCGTATATATGCATATTTATTCGACGACTTTTGGACAGGCAACCTCTAGCATTGGTCACAGCCGAATACTGGCCGCAGACACTAGTTTTCTGGGGTACCCCGTCAAAATAGCCCCGTCAAAAAAGTTCCGACAAAATAGCCCCGACATAATATCCCGCACACAAAATAGCTCCGACAAAATAGCTTGCAGACAAAATAGCCGCGGAATAATAGCCCGCCGACAAAATAGCCCCGAAAAAAAAAGCTCCCTTCAGAATTCATCATGAAATAATTCCTTAAAAATACATTTTTTCGGAAATGGTAATTATCCTCTATTCAGATGTTTATCTTAACGACATTAAATAAAAATTGTCTTTTCAGAGAACTCGAGTCCTGTCTTTCCTGCCTCTTAGAAGTTTGAACATTTAAGTTAAGCGAAAATCAATGTTAATTTATGATATAAACATTTTTTTTCTGTTATCGAGCAACAGTAAAATGCATTTTAAATTAAATAAATTAAATACGTTCTTCCTTTTTGTCAAAGAATTTAAATTAAAAAAAAGTTTTTGGACACCTTGAATAAATAATTATGTAAGTAATTGTTTATTAGAGGCTGTTTTAGCCGGGGCTATTTTAGCCGCGGCTGTTTTGACCGGGGCTATTTTGTGTGCGATCTATTTTGTCGGGGCTATTTTGTTTGCGGGCTATTTTGTCGAGGCTATTTTGTGTTCGGGCTATTTTGACGGGGCTTTTTTGACGGGGCTGTTTTGACCGGGCTATTTTGACGGGTCACGGTTTTCTGGACACGAAAAAGTAAAGTAGGTAAGTATCAAGGACAATGGCGTAAATATCAACAACATCAGATACACCGATGATACGGTGTTAATTGCGGATTCCGACTTGGGTCTACAACGACTCATCATCATGTTAACAATTTGGTATAAAAATAAACATTAAACAAACCAAAGTGATGTCAATCCGAAAAAACCTCAACCGTACCTCAACCTTGCACAAGAAATGGGCACATTTTAGAATAGGTCAATATATTTAAGTACCTGGGATGTTGGATCAATATCAGCCTAAATACTGACCTAGAAATAAGTTCGAGAATAGAACAGGCCAGAAAATCTTTCGAAAAAATAAAAAAACTGATTCTCGAATAAAACTTGAAATTCGACTACGTTTATCAATCAAGTACATTCAAATGGGAAATAGGCCACAGTTTTACCTAAAAATGATTTTATTAACGTTTCGACGCCCAAGTCGGGTGTCGTTGTCAAAATACCAAATAATCCCATATAGCACACAACGTCCGATGTACGTCCATATAACGTACATTTAAAGTCCAAACGTCCATGGACCAAAACTGGACGTACTATGTATGTACATTACGGGACGTCCATTGGACGTTTGATTTCAACGTACATTGGACATCCATTTGTGGTCCATGGATATTTTACACAAAACGCGACTATTATATTAAGTCCCAATACAAACTAAATGAGAATCTTCTTGACAACGTTGTCGCTCTTCGCGCTATCGGTCGTGAAAGGTAGTATTAGGCAGGTACTTTTAGGGGATTATCGCTGTTAATTGTTGTGGAATACTGAAGGATGGTTTATTTATGATAATTCACAGAATGGCAAACGCGCTTGTAATATACAACAACGGTACTGACTCTAAAAATAGTTTGGAACAGAAACAGAACAGAGATTAAACCTCTTTTAATGTGCATGCTTCCTAGGGCGTCATTATCTGAATCTCGTCTTTATGAAAACACATCCTGTGATATATTTGTGTTTTCCTTACCTTAGCGGGACGTCCATTGGACGTTCCAATGTACACAAATGTACGTCCATTGGATGTCCATAAAACGTATTTGTGCTATCTGGGATACTGAATTTTATTTTGAATCCTTAATTTCATGGACATCGCATATTTCAAACGAAGAAGTGCTGCATAGAATAGGCAAGGAAAAAGAACTTTTCAACACAGTGAAAGTTAGAAAAACATCATACCTAGGCCACATACTGAGAAATAATAAGTACCAATATGCTCAACTTATAGTGAAAGGAAAGATCGAGAGAAAGAGAGGACTAGGAAGGAAAAGACTATCGTGGCTCAGAACATCCGACAATGGACAGGGCTAAATTTTAAACAGCCGATAAGAACAGAGAAGAGTTCTCAATAATTGTAGTAGCCAACCTCTATTGAGGAGAGGGCACTTTAAGAAGAAGGTAAGTATAATTGTAAATTTACAATATACCGGGTGGACCAAAAGTCAGTTAACGCTATCAAAAAAAGTCACGCGCAAGTTTGCGGCGTCTCCAAGAAAATATATCATGCTCTGTGAAGGGCCTTGCAAATAATCCACAGTTACAAGGTATTCGATATTTTCAGCAAGACGGTGCACATCCTCATTACGGATTGCAAGAGACACAATTGAATGGCCCGCGCGTTCGCCAGATTTGACGCCCTGTGATTTTGCCTTGTGGGGAGTACTTTTTTTTTTTTTGTTTTATTGGCTTTGGGAAGAACCCGTTTTGCCACGAAAATTTATAACATTTAAAAGACTATACATATAACTGAACACAATTTGGTACAAATACAATTTTTACAAATCTGTACATATAAATACAGTAACTGAATACAATTATTTGGTACAAATACAGTTTTTACAAATCTATACATATCTATTTAATACCTAACTGAATAAAATTTGGATTGGTTGATACAGACCTAAAAGTTGAGGAAGTTATAAACGTCTCCTCGTACGACCTAAAAAAGTTACAAAAAATAGCTCTTACTTCGGGATTATGGATGCACTCCAGCATAACGGAAAGATAATTTTGAGGAAACGGGATTTTTAGTTTCGTTAGTTCCGTAATAAGGTAAGAGGTGGCATTAGAATTATGACTGCATTGAAAAATCCAGTGATTAAAGTCGTCAAAACTGTCACTGCAGTCACAGAGGGGGGATGTGGCCAATTTCATCTTATAAAGCTTAGAGTTGACTGCTCCGTGTCCAAAGAGGCACCTAATGTATTTGGTGTTAATTTTTCTATTGGGATGGCTTCTTTTAGCAAGCTTTGTAGAAGGAAGTGTTGGAAAAAGCGTGCAGTACTGAAATGCATTGTTAGATCTAATTGTTGTCCATTTGTCTGCCCATTTAGTTCTTAAGTTTTGCTTACATATAGATAATGCGTCTTGTAGCGTTAATTCGGGGACTTGTTTACCATCAGTGATAGCTCTTTTTGCCAGTTTGTCAGCTGTTTCGTTTCCCGTTATGGAGGAATGCCCTTTGGCCCATATGAAGAATGTATTTATCTGTTTATAATCTAAGGCTCTTAAGGTTGTCAAAATTTCCACGATTATTGAGTTATTGTATATGGAGGTAACCGGGTACACCAAAGCTGATAAAACAGATTTCGAATCCGATATTATAGCCAAGTTTGACAAGGGTAGCAGTGAATTGTTTGCCCAATCCAAAGCCTTAAATATAGCAAGTGCCTCTGCTGTAAAGATTGTAGAGTTTTTGTTTAGTTTAAACAACAAACTTTCGTTTGTGTTTTCCCTGTACACTGCACATCCTGTTCCAGTAGGGGATTTGGATCCGTCTGTAAAAAATTTATGTACATTACCTAATTTCTCTAATTCTATTTGCATAGATATGTTATTAATTGCTGGGTTATCATTATATTCTGGAAAAATAATATTTGGTTGTGTAAGACATATATCGAATTTAGCCGTGAAGAACGGCAAACCAGAATCATCACGTAGTTCGATGTTTGAGACTGTTGCAAATGCATCAGCTAGAGGGGGACAGTTTCTGTTGTGCCAGTATTTATTAGTGTAGCTATATGCAGTTAAGATGCCTAAATTTTTAATAAGGTCGTTGTGTGTAAATCGTTTTTGTTTAACGACGAATTTTTCAGCTAGTAACTGTCGTCGAAGTTGCATGGGGGGTTCGCCACACTCTGCAAGGAGAGCAGCTGTGGGAGTGGATTTAAATGCACCAAGAACAATGCTTAGAGCCTTGAACTGTACCCTATCTATTTGTGAAAGTCTGGAATTAGTGGCTGATCCATACAAGAAACAACCATAATCTAGGATAGATCGAGTGTACGCTCGGTAGAAAATCAAGTTAATGTTAGGGTCAGCGCCCCAATGATATCTGTTAATTGCTCTTAGGATATTAAGACTTTTTTCACTTTTCTTAATGCATCTTGATATGTGATCAGACCAGGTCAGTTTGCAATCAAATGTGATACCCAAATATGTGTATGTTTTGCAAACAGGTATAGTGTGATTTTGAATTGTAAGGCTATTAAGTTCTGGCAATTGGTGTCTGGTAAAAAATACAATAGCAGATTTATGAGGTGATATTTCAAATCCCTGCTCAGGAAAGTATTTAAAGCAGCAATGCACTATATACTTAAGATTACTAACACATTGAGAGTAGTTTTTATGAGTAGTGTATATAGAAAAATCGTCAGCATATTGTAAAATTCTTGCGTTCATACCAAGGTTGTGAACATCGAGGGTATAGATATTAAATAGAAGCGGGCTCAACACCGACCCCTGTGGCAGACCAGAGTTAACGTCTCTAGGACCTAGAGTATTTGTATTGCATTTTATAAAGATCTGTCGTCTGAGGAACATATTAATAAGAACAAATGCAAATTGTGGTGGTATATGGATGTATGTTAACTTTTCATATAAACAATCCAACAGCACGCTTTCATAAGCACTAGAGATATCTAAAAATAAGGCAGCTGCACAAATAAGATTGGCTGCACAGTCGAGAGTACCTTTACCTTGCCGAAAACCAAACTGGGATTGGGGGAGGATGTTATTATTTTCTAACCACCATTCTAATCTGAGTTTGATAATTCTTTCCAAAGTTTTTAATACACAAGACATTAGAGAAATGGGTCGCAGAGCTTTGTTGTCACTGACCTTAGGAATAGGAATAGTTCGACACTGTTTTAGTGAGGGGTAATCCGTATCTCCTGAAAGTATATTGTTATATATTTTGCAAAGAAAGTGTTTCGCCGAGTCAGGGAGCTTTTTAATCATCATGTAATTGATGCCATCTAAGCCTGGAGCAGTAAGTTTTGACGATTTGATATTAAGTTCTAACTCTCTTAGTGTAACTGGGGCTAGAAGAGAATGATCATGATTACTGGTGGGTGTGTAGTGAATGTAAGGACTAACAATTAGGGAGTACTTAAAGATACATTTTTTGCCAATTTGAAGTTCTCCGTGCCAACTTGGAAGTATGTAGAAATACTTGTTTCACTGTGTATAAGCGTTGCCAAAAATGTATTGATGAAGGTGGTTTACATTTTAAACATAAAATGTAAAACATGCACTTCTTTGTACCTACTTATTTACAATAAACAATAAATGTTTTTCTACTTTAGTTATTTTTGCTTTTATTAATATACAAAACGGTTAATTGACTTCTGGTCTATCCGGTATATTAAATATAAATTGGTAGAATGTGAAATAAAAAACAGTCCTTTCATAGTTTTAGTACCTACATCCTACAGTAGACTTTGAGCATTTTACCTAACGATTTAAACACAATTTAATCTCAAAAAATTAATTTGGATAAATACCCTTAGAGCCACACTGGTAACTGCACCGAAAATTGATCATACATCATTATTAATATCTAGCTGCCTCAATCTCTGCACGGCGCTTTCTAGGTCCGTGTCACTCTCAGTCTCGGCACTTTCGGTTTCTTCCGCGGATTCTTCAGAGTTAACATCTGTTTCATTAGTAGCGAATTCTCGAGATTCACTTCTAGGCGCTGGGTGATTTTCAATGGAATTTGTAACGTTCTTAGTGCTGTGGAGACCAGCAACTCCTAAAAATGTGAATATAGGTATATACTATAATGGACCGTGATAGTGTGACGTCAAAACGTCAAAAAGGTTTCCAAACAAAGCAAAAGTTTGACGTCTGTCAATTGATTATACACGTGATTTGTGTAATAATTTTTAATTTTATTTTGTTTTAACAGCCATCTGCACATTTTTTCTAAAGACACAATCCTTGTTAGTCATATCAATGATATTGCTTTTAATTTTATAAATTTCCTTACACAAAATCAAGGATTTACACACTACATAGTACTTACTGCGATTCTTAGGTTCTTAACCAGTCCTATTTGGAAATATGGTGGGAAATATATTATGAGCATTGATTTTACAATCACGGGTACCCAACACATTACCATTTTGTAAAAATTAAACATCCTACAAGCAATATATTCCAATTATAAAAACGAAAACAAACACCACGTGTGAATTTTTGCTTTGTTTGGAAACCTTTCCAGAGTAGCCAACATTGATTTGACGTCACGACTATCGCGGTCCATTATTGACCATAATAAAGCTTACGATAAAGAACGACATGAACAATTAATGAATGTCTTGAAATCAAACAAAATAGACTACAATGACCTCAGGATCATATCTAATTTATACTACTGGCTCCGTGCGTCTCCCCTCTATTTACAGAAATTTACAGTCACGTGACACGCTGTCAGTTTTTTAGGACGTTTTAGTATTGACTCTTATGGGATTATTTTGTTAAACTTGAACATTTTATTTTCTAGTGATAATAAACGAATACAAATTGTTAGAATTAATTAGTTATTCTTTTATAATGTCATTTATAGTTCAACAAAAATATTTTTTGTCGTTAATAAAGATTTATTGACATAATTTACGATAGTGAGGTTATATAGGACATACCGTATCCGTACTTTTTGGAGTCAATTCGGATTTATCAGAGCTAAAAAGTGTATGTAACATCTAACAATAATATCAAGTAACGGTCGAATCCATCAATGTATGTAATATGTACAAAACTTATAATATTATTATATCATGTGTAGGTATATTGCCACATCCTTTGTATATATAGAAAAAGTTAAACTCACTTCATCCTTATAACAGCGTTAATTAATTTTATTCTTTGATCTAATTTTTTTTGGGAACGAGGAAAATAAAAGTGTTTCACATCACTAGTTTTCCATGTATTTTTACAGTGAACAACACAACAAATAACGTGATATGGCATTTTTTTTAAATGTCCCATTTAAACATACAATAAAGCGCCCTTACAAAGATTCAAGCAACCGCCACCATGAGCAGGTCGGTCGATTTTGCTTTGACACTTTGTTAACGCTCGGAGCGAATAAGCAGCGAGCAAAAGTATGTGTTATGTATTATCGAACATCTGTCAGAGGGAATTGAAATTAGACGTGGGGTAAGACAGGGATACGTATTGTCGCCAGTTCTTTTTAATGCCTACTCGGAAAAAATCTTAAACACTCTTGATGGTGAAACAGCTGGAATAAAGGTAGATGGAGTTTCCATTAACAACATTAGATATGCGGATGAAACTGTCATCACTTAGCCGAAAATATTGAAGATCTTCAGAGACTTGTGTATGCTTTTCAATTTGATTGAACAATGCAATTTAAGTATCCACCTTGTTCAACCGAATTGAATGGTGTATTTCCGCCTTTACGTGCGTAAAAAAATTATAAAATATGTACATTTGAATTTTACCTTTTTTGGCAACCGTAGCAAAATCTCTTTTAATTCTCCGTCTTCTCGAAGGATCATTTCTTCTTATTTGCAACATATTTTCTAAATCTATTATATACAAGAATCCAGCGATGAGCAGTTCACAAGTTTTTTCGTTATTCGTATATGAAGCTTCTAAATCTTTACTAGTACGTTCATCATATTGCCACCAACCTGAAAAAAATCATTTGTAAATAGGTATAAACAATTAAAAAAATCTGTTTTAAAAATATTAAAATTTTGTATCTATCCTATCACAGAATTGACACTAAAAGTATGTTTTATTTGAGAGATGATCGAAATTTTGACAACTGGAATTGACGAACAAGACTTGCGGATTATCTCAGAACTATATTGACTACAAACGGCAACAATTGAAATAGAACACACAATATCCGAAGATATACGAATCCGACGAGGAGTGCGACATGGTTGAGTCTTATTACCGCTATTAGTTAATCTGTATTCAGAATCTATATTCCGAGAACCACTAGGCGAGATCCAAGGTGAAAACAAGTTTAGTTTTCAAAACTAAAATTCTAATATTTTCAATGATAACCAATAAACGTACATTTGTATGCCAAGGGACAAAATATTAAAATTAATATTTATTGACGGAAAACTCCATTTTACAATTAAAATTAAAAGTCAAAATTAAACATTGAACACAAGTTAACTTACATTACTTACAATTAAACTAACGACATCAAAAAATTAAAATCAAATTAAAATAATTCACGTGAAATAGTCCTTTTAAAAGCATTTAGTGTGACTCCCATTAAGTCTATATTTGGAAACTCATTTACACTAGAAACAATTCTATTTAAAGGCATATTTTCTGCATGTCGTGTATTGCACGATCTAGCGGATAGCAAGGGACATCTTCTCAAATTCCTAGCTGGAACATAAAAATCTATTCGACCCAGAATGCTAGGTGCAACAATAATACCATTTAACACCTTAAATACGAAATTAAGGTCAAAGTATCGCCTGCGATCCTCTAGACGGTGCAAATGAAACATCTGCATGACCTGACTGGAATTCAATTGCATTCCTCTAGTACCTAATCTATACCGCAGATATCTAACGAATTTATTTTGAATCGATTCAATTCGATATTTGTGATTCTCATAACTTGGACTCCAAATTACTGAACAATACTCTAGTAATGAACGAACATAACTCAAAAACAATCTCACAATTACAAACAAATTATTAAAATCATATGACATTCTGATGACTAACCCTAATGTCCGATTAGCACGCGCAATAATGGCATCATAATGGTCCACGAAACTTAGCTTACTATCCAGTAACACACCTAAATCCTTAATTACCTGAACCCTAGATAAATCCACATCTCCTATCTTGTATTTAAAATCACTGGTGGTCTTATTACGTGAAAAAATAATATATGAGCATTTCGAAGCATTCAATCTAAGATTATTTTCCTGGCACCAATGTACTAAAGAATCCAAGTCTCTCTGCAAACCCTCACAATCAGATTCTGACCTAATGCATTTAAATATCTTCAAGTCGTCTGCAAATATCAGATATTAAGATTTAAAGTTCCTACCAATATCATTTACCAACAACAGAAAAAGCTTAGGACCCAAATGGGAACCCTGCGGAACCCCTGACACGGCTTCAAATCCATTAGAAACACATCCTGCTGATCTTACTTGCAATGTTCTTCCTTGCAAATACGAAGTAAACCAAGCTAATAAAGAACCAGTGATACCAAAGTTTCTCAGCTTTGTAATTAAGACATTATGATCTAGTAGGTCAAAGGCCTTACTGAAATCGGTGTATATAGAGTGCACCTCGTAACCCTCATCCATTGCTGTACCTATACTATCGATATACAAAAAGAGGTTAGTGAGAGTAGAACGTCCGCCTACAAATCCATGTTGGTTTTCCGTAATAATGTTCCTAAAACAATTATCCAAACTTGGCAAAACCATTTTTTCGAATACTTTAGATAAGGCTTACTGAATACAAACTGGCCGATAATTTTTGATATCACTATGATCTCCTGCCTTGAAAATAGGACACACAAAGGAATGTTTCCATCTGTTCGGGAAAATTCCCGTCTGGAGAGATTTATTAAGAACATATACTAATGGTTCACACAAGGACACTGCACTTTCTCTTAGGAACAAATTCGGTATCAAATCAGGGCCAGCCCCTTTATTGACATTTAATGACAACAACACATTCAGTAAATTGTCAAAAGTGACTTCGAGGTTACTAATTTCCACCTCCAGCTGTTGTGAGAAAAGTTCATTACTCTCCAGGTTATCCAGAGATTTACCATTAAAAGTGCTGTATACAGTACCAAAATGTTTCGCAAATAACTCTGTTATTTTTTGTTTGTCATTCTCACTTTCCTCACCTAGAAACATAGAGCTAGGGAGAGCACCATGTCCGTTGGTTTTATTTTTGATGAACTTCCAAAATTCACCAGCGTTCTCATTTATTCTCACTTCCATCTTTGAAACGTAAGCATTGTAAGACTGCTCAGTGAGTGATGAGCATTCATCTCTCAAATTTTTAAATTCAATATAGTGGTGATACTTATTTGTAGTTTTATATTTTTTATGCGCAATCTTTTTGGCAATGACTTTACTCTTAAGTTCAGATGAGAACCAAACAGGAAAATTCGATCTTTTTACAGATATCTTTGGTACAAAAAGTTCAATTGCGTTCCAAATAATGGAATAAAAAGCATCTAAAATGTCATTTACATCCTCTAAACAGTACAACTCAATCCAATTGATCTGAAGCAAATAATTATTCAAGGCACCATAATCCGCCTTGTGAAAGTTATAATAAATATTAGTTTCCAAACTGATATATTGATTATCAAATAATATTAATGCTTCAAGTGAGGGATGATACCTGTCACACGTCATTAAAGCTTCCGCTTTTTTTAGATTTAAATAAGTATCAGAGAAACACAGATCAAGAATTGAGTCATACTGGTTTTTAAAATAATTATATTGACCTAATCCTAAAAAATTGAACTCGTCACAAAACAAAATTTCAGTATCATTACTTATATTTTTAGCAGTCGTCTCACCGTCCCATATCAGATTTGGTAGATTATAATCCCCAAATAATACTAGTTTAGAATCTTTATACTTATTCATAATTAGTTTTACAGTATCAATGTGATTGGAATAAACATCCAATCTAGATCTGGGCGGAATGTAGACACAGCCAAAAACATATTTAATGCAATTAATAGTAATTCCAGCAAAAACCTGTTCTACATTTGAACTGGCAATTTCCACTAGACAAGAACTGATATCACTTCTAACTGCAATTAACACTCCACCTCCTCTTGATTTCTCGCTGGAAATATGATCACGGTCCCGACGGTATACGGTATATAAATCACAGAAAACTTCATTACTTTTAATTTCAGGACAAAGCCAACTCTCTGTTAGGAAAATAACGTCATATGTTGCTGAACAGGATGTCAAATATATGTCCTTTAGCTTCGTACGCAGACCACGCACATTTTGGTAGTAAAGTGATAGACTATTCATACTTATGTTCGCATTTGGGAGTTTTTTGGATTCTGGTGGTTTTGGTCCTTTAACTTTGAAATAAACGGGTTACCATTCTTGTATCGTATTGCCAAGTTTGATTCACCATTTCTTCTACGCCTATCAAGTTCTTCATATAATTTCTTGAGATGATTTCGTTGCATTTGAGTAAGATCTGATTTAATCAATATGCTCGATGGCTTCAACTTATGTTTGTTTTTAAGACATGCAATCACTGTGCTATTATTTTGAAAAATTACCTTAAGTGGTCTTGGCCTGTCACTACTGCTATTACCACGTCCTACCCTCAAAACCTTAAACTCAGTTGCTCCAACCTCCAGTTTCGTTAGTACTTCTCGAATATTTGCCTTGTCATGATCTATTCTCTCATTAGTAACCTTAGATTGGCTCTCATCAACATTATAGATTAGTATATTTTTAGATCGACTACTTCTATCTTCTAATTCCAGGAACATATCTTGCTCATCTTTGATAATAGATACACTTTGATTTCTTATCTCTTCACTTCCATTTCCACACATGGTTTCAATTTTTTCTTGTAACCCTTCAAGTTTCTTTTCTAAAGTTTCAACTTTCGCCTCATTAGATTTTACAGACGCTTTAATTGTATCTATTGTTGCCTGCACTTCAGTCCTCTGATTTAACAATAGGTTAATTATGTGAACAATAACTACTAGTACATCTTTATTGGTAGTGGTACTTTTCTTTAATAAATTATTTATTTCATCCTTGATTGCAGTTTCACTCTCTACAGCATCCACAGTATTGCATAGTAGACTTGAAAAATCAGCATTGGGCACCTGTTTTCCATTGTCAGCACTTTCTTTTGATACCGAATTTTTCCGGCTATTTGAAGCAGAATTCAAAGATAATCTTTTCACCACCGTCTCTTTGCACACTTTACATTCCCAGTTATGCGATATAACAGTTAATATAACAGTTAACTTCCATAAAATATTTGGTAGGAAATATCAACAGCCAGTGTAATAAAAAAAAACAAATTCTACTAAGAATTGAACAAGCAAGAAAAACACTCATAAACATGAAAACATTTTTACAAGATCAGATCTTATGCCCGTATTTATAGTCGAGTCTCAAGACCTCGTCGAGTCTTGAGACCGACCTTGAATAAAATTTGTGTGTAAACTAAATATAAATTTTATTCAAGGTCGGTCTTGAGACTCGACTATAAATACGAGCATTAGTCTAGGACTGAGAGTCCAAATGATAAGATGTTACGTTTTCTCTGCCTTGTTGTACGACTATGAAAGTTGGACAATGGACCCTGAAACAGAAAAAGGTTAGATAACATTGAGATGTATGTCATATAGACGAATAGATATAGAAGAATTACTCCGAATCATATTGGAAGGTAAAATACAGGGCAAAAGATCAGTAGGATGATGCCAGAACTCGTTCAGGTGATCCAACCTTTGAAAGGGGATATCACAATAAGCTGCTTATTGAAAAGGTCTGCTGCAGACCCTTTTAAAAGTTTTTAACGAAACTTTTAAAGCCATAAATTAAAAGCAAAACAAAAGCAAACATGTGTATTGTTTGTTAATGATAATACAAAGAAAGGAGATAAATTTTTTGTAGCTGTATATGATGAAAAACCAGTTTCACACACAAATCATTCAGTCACCAATCACGGGCCTTGTCACTCTTGAGAAGGACTGCAAGTCGACGATTAATATGAGTCTGATCCGTTTCTCGCGGGGAATCCCCCTGCCTTTTCTTTGTTTTCTTGTTCTCTGTTGTCTTGCTTCACATGCTGTGTGATTTCGCCCGGTTGGTGATTGAGCTCCATAACGTTATATTTTTGTTCTCTAGTCAGATACCTCCTCTGACCTATTGATTTATCTTTGAGCCTTTATATTTCTGACTATGTATATCTTCTCCATTTGATTCTCTAATTATTTATCTCATTGTTAAAACCTCCTAAACTCTTCGCCTTAGATTTTTTTTGATCCAAGAATTCTTCTGAGGATCTTCCTTTCTATTACTCTTAACTTCTCTTTGTCTCTATTAATCAGGGACGTTTTCTGTGCTCATTGTACGTTATGGCAGGTCTAATTGCTGTGCTATATATTTAGTAGTTTTTGGTATTTCCGATAGGTACGCTTTGTTGCCTACTTTTACTCTTTCAGTCATCTCTGCGCTCCTGTCGTTTAGCTGCCTATTGTTAAACGTAACACCTACGTAACTCTCTATTTTTGAAATATACATTGTTCAATATTTATACATATTATCTATGTTACAATTTTTCTTTTAAAACTTCTATCACAATCACCAATGCGTATTATAAGCTTTTTTGTCTCTTAATACCATGTCGTCAGCGTATCCTATAATTTGTGTAGAACTTTATATCGACGGGCTTTTGACAAAATATCGTAAGCATCAATTTTTCGAAAATGGGATTTTTATCTTAAATGGTTCCTTACGATAGTTTACTAATAATTATTAGCTGATTCAAAATTATTTTTCCCATAATAACATCCTAAGTGTCTAAAATTGAATTTAATTTTTATCGTAACAACCGCATTTCAACCTCATTTTGTGCCTTTGGTATCGTAAACGGCAGGGTAGTACCGACAGATGATAGTAAACGCCATAAATCTTGTCGGTTACGTTTGCATATTTTGCCGCTTACGATAAGATTAAATGACCAAAATGACCGTTAGGATTACTCAGTGTTATCTTAAATGTGTTAGAACTCAGCGCAAATTATATTTCGCTAGAACAATTTAAAACGAAAATAGTGGTAGTTTTGATAAAACCTCTTATTCAATAGATGCGGTAAGTTTTTAATACTTGTTTTTATGGTTTATTGTCTTTTTAATAGAATTTGAAGTCTAATTTACTAATTTCGTAATGGCATGATAATAGGTATAATAGAGAAATATACGAGCAATATAGCGAACCAACTCTAGCACAATACACTAAACTGCAGAGATTACGGTGGGCAGGGCACGTGGTCCGCATGCATGAGAATAGAATCCCCAGAAAATTGCTGAATGCAAGAATGCAGGGAAGAAGACCTGTTGGAAGACCTAAAAAGAGATGGGAAGACGAAGTCGATGAGGATGCCAGGAACTTCCTGGGAACGCGTTCATGGAAAGGAACAGCGGTAAATCGAAATGATTGGAGAAGCTTGTTGAAGGAGGCCAAGGCCCGATTTGGGCTGTAGTGCCATTGGATGGATGGATGGGTAATGGCATGACCTATGTTTTTAGTTATTCTTGTGCAAATATCATAAATATTATATTTGCAACAAAAATATATCAACTTGTAGTAAGTTCACTGAAACCTGAAACAAATCTAGAGGAGTCAATATAGAACGAATATTGAAACAGTTTTTAATTCCAAACAACTTTTTTTATTAACAATTTTCGATATAAATATTCCTACATTGTTTGACTTTGGAGAAGGTAGAGAAATGCTTTCCCCAATTTTCTTTACTGGTTTTACGTCTAGCTGTTGTTACATTGTTTTTTTAACATATTCGTACAGTTTTTTGTTGTCTTGGTTATTTGTTTCCATTTATCCTTTAATTCATTTTGATTTTTTCTTTTTATATAGGTTTGCCACTCCTGTTTTTTTCTTTTTTATTCATTTAGTTTTTTATTTATTCCGATTTGTGCCCATGTCATCCATGCTTGTTTCTTCGCTACGTTTTTGGCTTTACATTCTTCATCAAACCACTTTTTTGCCATTGTACTATTGTTTCTTCTGCTGCCTCTATTACGCTTATTTTGATGTTATGCCAGTGGGTTTCTATATCATAGGCGTAACCAGGGGGTAGTTTTGGGGGTTCTAATTCCCCCTTTTGGATGTACTTTGAGCTCTATACGCTTAACACCATTAACATTCCATACCCCCAGAGACCTTCAAGTAGTTGTAACCCCCTCCCCTTAGGATCATCCTGGTTACACCTCTGTTCTATATCTTCAGTTTCAACTGTTTGCAGTTTTTTTGTTGTCTTCTGCGCATTTATTGTTTACTTCTTCTGATTTCAGCTTGTCGAGATTCCTGTTTTTTTTTAAGTGAAAACTTCTTTAGGGACGTTGTGCGATTTTTGGATAGGAGAAAAAGCATTGAATTCGCGACCGTCATCGCTTATGCTATATATTATGTGTACGTATATATCAATTGTTTAGAGGTATAATTTAAAATAATTGTAAAACCTATTTTAGGATGAGGAAAAAGGATTGATTTCGCGACCGTCATCGCTTCGGCCAAATAAATTTTGTACATATAAGTATAGGTATATTATGTGTATGTATATATAAATTTTATAGAAGTATTTAAATTAAAAAAAATGTAAAACCTATTTTAGGATGTGGAAAAAGGATTTATTTCGCGACCGTCATCTCTTCGGTGAAATAAATGTTGTACGTAGATATTTTTTTTATGTATATGTATATATAAATTATGTAGAAGTATTTAAGTTTAAAATAAATGTAAAATATATATTGGGATGGGGAAAAGGATAGGATTGATTTCGCGACCGTCATCGCTTCGACGAAATAAATTTTGTACGTATATTATTATAATGTACGTATAATAATAGTAATATTACTGAAGTGGAAACTTTTTTAGGGACGTTGTGAACTTCTTTTAGATGGGGAAAAAGTATTGAATTAGCGACCGTCATCGCTTCGGCGAAATAAATTTTTGA
Organism: Diabrotica virgifera virgifera; assembly: GCF_917563875.1. NCBI lineage: Eukaryota > Metazoa > Arthropoda > Insecta > Coleoptera > Chrysomelidae > Diabrotica > Diabrotica virgifera. Next base: position 207,426,909 of record NC_065449.1, read on the forward strand.
AGTGAAAACTTCTGTAGAAACGTTGTGCCCTTTTTAAATGGGGAAAAGTATTGAATTAGCGACCGTCATCCCGACCGTCATTGCTTCGACGAAATAAACTTTTGAAGTGAAAACTTCTTTAACCTTTAACTACACGCGCTGGCGTACTTTGTACGCCAGATATAAGAATTCTACTGGAAATATATTTAAAAATTTAATTTTTGACCTTGCTTATTTTTCTAACCTATCACTGGAATGTGCTTTACAATTTGGTTTTAGTTTCGTTATAATCGGCGTTCTGGAAAGATCGTAATTTACATTTTATTATTTGTTGTTTCCGGTGGTGGACAATATACCCCAGGATTATATTACTATAAGTCGTAATATAAGTACATATTTTAATTGTTTTTTAGTCATTATGGCAAAAAATATATTTTTCTTTGTAAAAAATACTTTTTGTCATGTAAAAAATCACATTTAAAAAAATTTTTTATTAGTAATTTTATTTATCATGGAATCCAGTTATTCCATGATTCCAGTTATAAATCCCAATTGGCTTACTGAAAAGGAACTCCAAGTATTCACTGATGCCGAATAAGGTTTATAACAAACAACTAAGTGTATTTTTTCAAAAAAAATTAAACAAATCCGCTGTTTTTAAGTGTATTTTCTTGTGGCGTACAAAGTACGCCACGCGTGTAGTTATGTTATAACTTGATGCGCGGGTAGTTAAAGGTTAAGGACGTTGTGCACTTTTAGATGGGGAAAAAGTATTGAAATAACGACCGTCATTGCTTCAACGAAATAATGTTTTGAAGTGAAAATTTGTTTAGGAACGTTTTGGCCTTATTAGATGGGGAAAAAGTATTGAATTAGCGACCGTCATTGCTTCGACAAAAATAAATTTTTGAAGTGAAAACTTCTTAAGGGACGTTGTGCCCCTTTTAGATGGGGAAAAAGTATTGAATTAGCGACCGTCATGGCTTCGACGAAATAATTTTTGAAGTGAAAACTTCTTTAGGAACGTTTTGCCCTTTTTAGATGGGGAAAAATATTAAATTAACAACCGTCAATGCTTCGACGAAATAAATTGTTGAAGTAAAAACTTCTTTATAGAGGTTGCGCCCTTTTTAGATGGGGAAAAGTATTGAATTAGGGACCGTCATCGCTTCGACAAAATAAATTTTTGAAGTAAAAACTTCTTTATGGACGTTTTGTACTTTTTCGATTGGGAAAAAATATTAAATTAGCGACCGTCATTGCTTCAACGAAATAAATTTTTGAAGTGAAAACTTCTTTAGGGACCTTGTGCCGCTTTTTAGATGGGGAAAAAGTGTTGAATTAGCGACTGTCATCGCTTCGGCGAAATAAATTTTTGAAACGAAAACTTCTTTAGGGACGTTGTGCACTTTTTGGATGGGGAAGAATTATTGAATTAGCGACCTTCATCGTGACTGTCATTGCTTCGACGAAATAAATTTTTGAAGTGAAAACTTCTTTACGGACGTTGTGAACTTTTTAGATGGGGAAAGAGAATTGAGTTTGCGACCGTCATCACTTTGCCGAACTAAATTTCGTACGTATATATAATTATGTGTATGTATACATAAATAGCACAGAACGTACGCAAGGCGTATATAATATAGGTATAGCACTTCTTTTTGGATGGGGAAAAGCATTGAGCTCGTAATTTATATGCTATAAGAAGTTTTCACTTCTGTCGGCACTCCCATGAGTGCTTTAAATTTTTTTTGAAGTTATGCTTCTTTACGATCGAGGGTGAAATTTTATACTTACCTGGCGCATGCGCAGACAGACAGTATGTAGTTCGTTCGCTAATCTTTCAAATTATGTATGTATCAGCGCAAATAAGTCATTAAAAGAATATATTAGTGTTTTTAGTAAATGTATTATTTATTATAATTTTTGTGTCTTTGGATTTGTCTTCCTCGGGAATAGAATATTTTATAATAATAGTAAGTATATTTACTTTAAATTTTAAAGTATTTTTATACCTCACTATGTCAATATGTATGAGAAATCTTGTAAGCTGTCAAAGCAAAGGGGGTTTAGCTCGGTGGTAGCGCGTTCGGACTGAGATCGAGAGGTCCCTGGTTCAATTCCGTGTGTTATCTAACTTTTTTTATTTTTAGTATTGTTTTAGTAAAAATTTTTGGAAAGTAGTAAGTAAAAATTAGTTTAATCTTTAAATACAAATAACCTGTTGAAAGTATATTTATTTCGTTGAAATCATATAATAGAAGTATAACTTCTTACGTGCGTACAAAGTACACACACATTCTTTTTTTTTATTTTGTGGAGCTTGCTATTATTAATATACCCTATTCCACGAGCATACGCCTGTTTTGGATTACTTCGACAACGAATATTTTACTGTGCAAAATAAGAAGAACGAAAGTAAATTGCAAATCACATTGTTGTTTATTGGAATAATTATTAGCGCCATTTACTTTCGTACTTCTTATGTTGCACAGTAAAATATTCGTTGTCGAAGTAATTCAAAACAGGCATATGTTCGTGGAATGGCCCATATGTGATCTGAATCAGCGTTTACTCTATCTGGTTACCTCCTTTCGGTTTGCTCTGGTTATAAGTACATGATCTATCTGGTTAGCTTCCTTCGGCCTGGAATTAGGAATGTTTTTTATGTGATTTTTATGTTGGAATTTTGTATTGGCAATGTGTGTGTTTGTCGCCGAAGTTAAGTTGCATGGTTTGGTTCCTTTAGCATTCGTTTCTTAGTGAATTGTTTCTATCCCTGCAACTTCCCTATTATTCTTCTTTTTTCCAACCTTAGCATTGAAGTCTCATATTATTATCATCAGAATGTATAGTTCACACCAAACCCTTCTTTCAGTGCGTCGACGATTTAATGTCGAAATATACTAACCTAGAATGACAATTGTCATTTTACCCCTTGAAATTGTGAAAGTATGCAACTATCCGTCAACGAATACATAATTTTCGGAGTCTTATGTCTAATAATTACGATAGAGCGAATTCGACAAACTATGATGTACTTGATGTACAGAAAGAAGGGTTTGGTATGAACTTTATCTGCTAGTTGTTCGTAGAAGTTTAATTCATCTTATATCAAGTTCATTACTTGCATCTTCTGTTGGGAATTAAAACAATAGTTCAATGAAAGTTTTTAATTACACATCTGTTTAATATTTTTTAACTTCTACAAATAATTTTATCTATTAAACGATTTTAAATAAAAACATTACCATTACCAATTAAATAAGAAAATGACTGAAACAAATGTGTAAAAAGTAAAAGGAGATAATCGTTTTTCACAATATAAACATTAATATTTACACAGACATTCAATAAATACTACATACACACTGGAATGTACAAATATACACAAAAACGTGAACGAGGCATCCTTAGGATACCGCTGACAAAGTATTTATTTTTAAAGGAAACAAAGTAAGTTATCAATCGAATTAGCACAGAAAACGACAATAAATATCGTTCCCATACCACCAGATTGACAACAGGTGGAACACTTTCTTTGGTTACAACCTCCCGAGATTTTCAAAAATTATAAATCATACAGGATGCCGAGAAAATTAAGATAAGAGAATTTTAAATAATTCACAACCCATCTGCTCAGCGTGGTAAAAGTTCCAACAAGAAAGATTCCTTAGTAGGTACTCAAAAAAAGAGTAAATAAATTAAAATGTATAAACATTTTCAATTTCTTTGTAACACGAAAATGCAGCAGCTGCATAATACTCTGGTTAAATCGGAGAGTGCAGTAAGAGTCTATACCGGTTTCGGAGGTTTTTTCCTCCTCATCAGTAGTCCCATATCATCTTCTCTCCGATTTCCCCAGGCATCACACTTTGGGCCTTTCCGAATTGCAAAGAACGAAATGTCACGGATGTACTAGAGCCATCTACCGAAAAACAAAGTAAGTTATCAATCGAAGTAGCACAGAAAACGACAATAAATATCGTTCTCACACCACCAGATTGACAACAGGTGGAATACTTTCTTTGGTTACAACCTCACGAGATTTTCAAAAAATTATAAATCATACAGGATGCCGACGAAATTAAGATGAGAGAATTTTAAATAAATTTAAGATGAGAGAATTTTAATTTTTAATTAATTTTAGGGAGAGTTATTTAGAGTCTATCGATACTTTTGAAACATTTAGAATATTGTATTATAATGTAGGAGGGATTAAGACATTGCTCAGGGCACCAGAATTTAATGATTATGTAAGTAGTTTTCATATATTTATATTAATTGAAACTCATGTTGAGAAGGTCTCTACTTCTGTATATGATAATTTATTTGATAGTTTTAGGACATTTGTTGTGCATGCCACCAGAACAAACTCATTTGGTAGGGCTAGTGGGGGAATGATCTGTGGGATAAAGCCGGAATTGAAACCTAGGTATATCGAGATAGAGGGACAGATGGTAATTCAACTATTTTCTAGGAGGAGGCGTTGATTTAAACGGATTTATCATTTGAATATTGCTGTATGCTGATGATATGGTAGTGTTAGCAAGCAGCCCGAGCGCTTTACCAATTATGATCAATAAATTAGGGGAGTATTACAGACTATGGAATTTGAAGATCAACATGGACAAGTCAAAAATTATGGTGTTTAGACAAGGAGGTTGAAAAAATTAAAGAAGAGTGGAAAATAAATGGAGAAGTGGTGGAAATTGTTAATAATTATGGCTATTTGGGAGTGAAACTAACACCACGGCTATCTTTTAGTGCCCACTTTGTCGAAAAACGACGAGCGGCTAGAGCAGCTATAAACATGGCTTGGCGACAGGTCTTAGCTAAGGCGAATCTTCCACTATCATCTAAGGTGCGTATTTATGAAGGGGTAATCCGATCTATTCTGACTTATGGTGCTCAAGTTTGGGGATTGGCGGAATTTAAGGAAGTTGAGGAGGTAAGAAAGTTTTTTATAAAAGAAATGTTGAATATTCCGAGTTACTGTCCAAACTATATGTTGGATTTAGAAACCAACATTGAGCATGTGTATCTATTTACGATGAAGTTGCCTAAAAAATATGTCGAGAGAGTGTTAGAGTATGAGGAAGGACGTCTACCTAAATATCTGCTTCAGGAAATGATAAGAGCTAACTGTGGTTGGAGAAGAGAGGTTGGAGAAACTTGGGGGAGAGAGATGGGGAGTGGAATTTAACACAGAGTTGGAAAATATGAATTTTTGGGAGGATAAGTTGGAACAGGTGATAGGAGCCATTTATGTTGGGATAAGGGAAAGAGTATTGGAGAGAGCAATTAGATCAAATTTCTGCAATCATTATAGAGAGTTAATGGGACTCGGCGTTGACATGGGCCATATGAGGGATGAGGTGAGTTTTAATGATATAAGGTGGATATTCAAGATTAGATGTGGAGTATTGTATCTCAATGATAGACCTGGTAGGGCTGATGATAGGAAAAAGTGTGCTTTGTGTAATGAGAGGGAGGTGGAAGATATTTTGCATTTCATGGGAGGATATCCGATACTACGTGAATACAGAATGAAGTGGTTCAGAAAAAGTAGATTAGATAGGGAAGAATTGTTGGAACTTATGAGAGGTTTGGGATGGAGGGAACTGGTTGGATATGCAAGGGATGCATGGAAGTATAGATACAATCTAGTGTTGGAATATAACTATTAGACTCATGCCATTATATTCTTCTTCTTCTTCATGTATTGTGCCTCTTCACCAGTTCTTAACCGATTTTGAGCTTGTATTCACGACATTCTAATAGGTAAAATTTAATCTATACTTCTCAATTAATGAGTGACCGTTTATGCTTTATTAAATCTTAATTAATATTTAATTTAATTGTGTTTATATGTTTATTTAAGTACATAATACTTTATAAAATTTCATTATGTATTCTGGTGCCTGGTGTAAGCTTATCCCAGCAAGGGAATTTCACTGGAAACTATGACAGTTATCATTTTTTTCATATTATTCATTAGTTATATTTTTTATTGATAATTTTATTGTTAGTTATAGAAAAAAATGTTGATTTATATTTAGGCCAACCCCCCAGAGTACCAATGGTCATGGGGGAAAATGTTTTATTAGGTGAGCTATGTTACTTTAAGCATTACTGTAGTTAAAAGCAATAAATATTTCTGAATCTGAAATCTATCCTAGATTTTCCAATCGAACGATGTCTCTGAATTTCTTAGATACATTTAATTACATATATTCAATTTTTTCTGGTGTTTGCGCAAGACTCGTCCAATTATATCTTTGGTCCTTCTGATGTTGTCTTTGGTAAAAAAGTTTTTGCAATATCGGAAACAACATGTATCTGTAACCACTGTATCTGTATACTACTCAATATTTCAGCCATGTGTCAACGTTCTGCTTCTGATAATGCAAATAATTTAAAATATTTCAAAGCTCAACCGGAATATATCGAAGTGTAACAAAAATGTTGGATTTTGTCTTAAAAAATTCACTGTACCTCGAATTTGGAATGACTGGATAACGGAGTATAGGCAAAAATGTCATAGGCAGACCATGAGGAACACATCTCAAACTATATTATGCTCTTAGACGTACATAAGACGGATATAGAAAGAAACACTAAACAAAACAGGGGTTAATAGAAGATAGGAAAAATATCTGCCCATATGGGACATGAAAAGCTGGCCGGCCAGTATTCCATGACTTGCTCTGATAGAAATATGAAAAAGGTATTAACGATAAGATAAAAAAGAAAACTCATTGGCTAACTCTTAGTGCAAAAAATACTCTGTCGCTGTTCACGACATCGTCAATATTTCACAACTCACAATTGCCTTGTTCACATTCATGTATACGTAACTTAAATATACAGTTTTCTAAATAACTTTTAGACAGTTCTTATTCCAGCTACTCCCACCACTTTTGTATTAGTAATTTTATCCCGCTTTATAGATCTTTTCCTTGTCGAATCTCTTTTCGGATGTTGAACATTGTTAGCAAAATCGATTATATAAAGTTCACCGCAAATTATTAATTCAAAATTTGGGATTCCTAGCTGGAAAATTTGTTCTATTTCCTCATTGGCTCTTTCATCATACTTCCACCAACCTTAAAAGAGAGAATATATTTCTAAGTATAATTAACTAAAATAAAGATTTTTAATTTACTATTTTTGTTGCGAATAAGCCACAATATTACTTTAAATTCATTTTATTTGACGTTTCGAATTCTAAACTAAACTTAATTTTAAAGTAAAATTGTGGCTTATTCGCACCAAAAATACAGTAAATTGGATTAAGATGCCACAAGAAAATAGCTTTAGAAAATTATAAAGATTTTTGCACAATAATTTTGACAGTAATATGATGTGAGTCAACTAATGCAGATTGTAATAAAAATAATTAAATAATTGGTTTAACCCTCTTAAGGCGGTGCGGGGTGCAGCTGCACCTCGGACCTCGTTTTTATCACCTGTCTTTTTAGTAATTTTTTTTTATTTTTGTCCATTTTTTTATACGCATTAAATTCAATTCTAAACGCATTCCACCCATTACAGCATTTAAAATTCTTTGCTTTTTTTTGGAAAAATGACTGTAGGGTGCAAATGATGAAAATTTCATATCTTGAATTGGACGTTTCTGATGTTCCACCTGGAGCTAACAGAGCTACGGGATAAGGTCTGTGTTACTTATGTCAGAGAAAAAAGACAAAAAGTCCTGGCATAACTCATCATCATCAATGACGCTACAACTCTTCGTGAGTCTTTGCCGCGTTTACTATTGCCTTCCATGTTTATCGGTCCTGTGCCACTAATTCCCATTGTCACACTCCCATTTTCTCTAGATCTTCTTTGACTGCATCTTTCCACCTTTTTCTAGGCCGCCCAACAGACCTTCTTCCATCTGGCCTTTCCCAGAACACATTGTTTATAAGGCGATTGTCGTTACTGCGTATTACATGCCCTGCCTATCTGAGTCTATTAGCCTTTATATATCTGACTAGATTTTCTTTTCCGAATAGAGACTCTAGCTCGTTATTGTATCTGCGCCTCCATTCGTTTGTCACGCTGTCTCTGCAAGGGCCATATATCATTCGAAGGATTTTACGTTCCCACACCAGCAATTTATTCTCTTCTCTTTTTGTTAGCGTCCATGTTTCGCTTCCATACGCGACTGCTGGTCGTATTATGGTCTTATATATCTGGATTTTTGCACCTCGTGAAAGAAGTTTTGACTTCATTAGATGTTTCATTGCAAAGAAAGATCTGTTTCCTGCCATTATTCGCGTTTCAACTTCTCGCTCTAATTTGTTGTCATTTGTGATTGTTGCTCCTAGATATTTAAATTCTTTAACCACTTCGAAGTTATGATCGTTTATAGTAATATTTTGCCTTATTCGCCGTCGTTCTTGTTTTGAGACGACCATGTATTTTGTTTTGTCTTCCTTTATTTTTAGACCGATGTTTAATGCAGCTTCTTCAAAGCTCGAGAAAATATCCTTAATTTCTAATGTTGATTGTGCTACTGCGTCTACGTCATCGGCAAAGGCGAGTATGATTTTTGCTCCCCGAGCAGTTATGTCTGGTTTGATTTTTGGATAAATGTTTCGCATGACATATTCTAAGGCCAGGTTAAATAACAATTGGGACAGCGGATCTCCCTGTCTCAGTCCAGAATTTACGCAGAAAGCATTTGATATTTTTCCCCCTATTCTAACTTGTGCAAAGGAGTTACTTACACACATATGTGTTACCGCAGCTAGTTTCTTGGGTACGCCGAGCTCGATCATTGCCTTCCATAATGTTGCACGATTAAATGAATCATAAGCCTGTTTGAAGTCTATAAAGATCTGATGAACGTCCCGATTATATTCCCAATACTTTTCAAGCATTTCCTGGCATAACTGCACTGTGTGTAAAAACTTTGTGTTTCTCATTCTGTGAAAAATTTCATGCAACGCTAATATTTTTTTTAAGAAGAAATGAGTACTTTGTTTCTAAAATTACGTTTCATAGTATAATAAACAAGTCCTAATTATCTTTCAAATCAATTTCCCCGACGTTCACATATAAAAAAATTGATATACAGATGGGGTGCAAATGCACCCCGCACCGTTGTTTACATAAGAATCTAAGCACCGCCTTACGAGGGTTAAAAAATTATGTTTTTTGTTAGCGAATGGAGTTGATGTCTGCAGTCATATACCTACCCAAACAAACAACAATTTGTGGTGTTTATTTTTGATAATTTTTAATTTTAATTTTATTTGAATGTCAAATAGAGTGCACAATGGAAACTTCAAATTAAATTACACTTTAGCCATATATTCCCTCGATTGTTAAACTCATTATTCGTCAATTATTATAAAAGCCATATTGAAAAAAAAATGCAATCATCATTGGCAATTATTGTGCTTTTTATAAGTACTACTACGATTATACTGCATCTTTTTCAACTGGCCGCATAGAGAGACACGAAGACACCAGACATGCAATTACACCCCTTTCTCTGGAAAGCAAGTACATAGCTATTATACATGTATTATTCTATATTTTATATTGGTTAATTCAGATGCACTCCCTTGAAATTCAGTTGCACCCCCCTGAAAATAATCCTGCCAGCGCGGATGACAATGATTGGCAACAAATATATCAGAAATATTTGAACCCCTATATGGAGGTCTGGCTCATTTATCGATGAGGATATGTTGTGAGGATATGAGGATATGGTGTGATAGTGCTTTTGAGAAAATTACAGTGCCACTACTAGTGATCGTACATTATATTATTATTCTTAAGCTTAAGACATGCTTTAAGCTCAGCTTACGAAACATACGCGCGGCATCATTGAGATAAATTTTCAACTTGCCACAATTGACTGCCACGTGGATTGCTTAGATAAGAATCAAAAATTATAGTGCAACGTTAGTGAGACTTAGGGCGGCTCTATCTATATGTTGAGCTGGGCTAAGCTGGAGCTTAAGATTTGTTGGTGCAACCAGGCAATAATGAATTACAAATAATATGACATTTATGTCATTCACCTAATATAAATAATACCGTTAATAGATAAATATACAAGGTATCATCATCATCATCATCATCTTGGTGCTACATCCCTTAGAGGTCCTCGACCTTCTCAAGCTTTCTACGCCATTCTGTTCTGTCCCTTGTTTGCATTTTCCAGTTGCCGACTCCGATCTTCTCGGCATCTTGTGTTACCTCGTCCATCCACCTCAGCTTTGGTCTACCCAAATACAAAGTATATTTACTTTTAATTAATATTAATAACTAATTATTACATTATACTAGGTACATACACCTTGTATATTTATCTATTAACGGTATTATTTATATTATTGTAAAGTGCGCATGCATTGTCGTGGACAAATTGTCGCCGACAGGTATCTGCGAACGCAACTATTACATCATGATCCCTTCTAATCCTTAATTGGAAAAAATAGTACACTAGTTCACCAAAAACAGAATAACATAGTGCTTAAAATATACTAAAATGGAAGCCATGATAAATTTAAATTGAATTTAATATAAGTACAATGTAAACATAGCCTCATATATGATCCTCCATGGAGCTTGATATTGCTGCTTGGCAGTATTGTAATGTACTTATACAGTGAGCACGTAAAGGTTGGAATAAATTCATTTTCTCGAGAACGGACAACTTTGGAAAAAAATCCTGAAACAGGTCAATTTTTATTTTTAAATTACGACTTTTTAACATATATATTATACTAGTGACGTTATCCATCTGGGCGTGATGACGTCATCGTTGATTTTTTAAATGAAAATAGGGATCGTGTGATAGCTCATTTGAAAGGTAATTTAATTCTCTATTCAGTAATATAAACATTAACATAATTTTTTATACAAGGCCAAAAAAAATTTTTTTTAATTAAATTTATTGACATAAAAAGAAGAATGTGTGTAATTTATTTAATTCAAAATTAATTTTACTGTTATCAGAAAACAGGAAAAAATGTTTATTTGGCAGATAAATATTGTTTTTTGCTTAAATTAAATATTAAAGCAGCCACCCACCAGCCTCGTGACAGTTTAAACATTTAATTTAAGCGAAAAGCCATGATTATTTTTCAAATAAACATTTTTTTCTGTTTTCTGAGAGCAGTAAAATGTATTTTGAGTTAAATAAATTGCATACATTCTTCTTTTTATCTTAATAAATTTAATCCAAAAAGATTTTTTCGGACACCCTATATAAATAATTATGTTAATGTTTATATTACTGAATAGAGAATTGAATTTCCTTTCAAATGAGCTATCACACGACCCCTATTCTCATTTTAAAAAATTATCGATGACGTCATCACGCCCAGATGGGTGACGTCACTAGTATGATCTATGTGCCAAAAAGTCGTAATTAAAAAATAAAAATTGACCTGTTTTGGGATTTTTTTCCAAAATCGTCCATTCTCGAGAAAATGAATTTATTTCAACCTTTACGTGCTCACTGTATATTGTATGCTTCAAATATAAAAAGAGAAAGCTTTTAGAAAGTACATTTTTTATATATTATTTTAAGGAATCTGCAATTTTTTAATTTATATAAGTAAAACACAAATGAAGAGTACAGGGGAAGAACAAGGAATGTCACTTTTTCATTTATTTTGGTTTTTTTCGCCATGTGGTAGCAAAAACTGAGTACTATCGACTAGGCTATCGATTCAGAGCAATACACAGAAAGATCAGTCTATATAAATTGTCTAAGAATTTGTATCCAGGCGAAGGGCGAGGATTGTCCGCACGCCACTGAACAAAAATAAGGAATGCTAGCAGTTTTTTGGTGCATTAATAAATTAATAAGTTAATATAAATTCATATTATATTAAGATTATAGAATAAGAATTGCTAGAATTCCGCTAAGAATCTCCTAAGTAGTTTTTAGGTATCATAAGAATTAAACCTTTATTGGTGTTTATCTCAATATGTATCAAATGTGACATTCCTTGTTTTTCCCCTGTACTCTTCAAATGATTAATTATTTGAAAGTTGAGTCAGGAAATAAAATAAAATTCGAAATTATTTATCCTCTGAGCTTTTTAAGTTGGAAAAATAAAACATAACAGTGTGACGAAATACTCGACAAGGGAAATCTAAATTGCATTTCACGTCCTGCCATTCACCGTGATAATAATTTTAGCGAATTATTTCCCTTTATATCCCAAAAGTGAATAAAGTATAAACTAAAAGAAAAGAAAGGATGGTTTAGATTTGATTACAGTACAGCACCTCTGCTATGTGCTTATACGTATTTCGGAATCGCCGTTTCCTCGTCGGAGCACCTGGGTAGAGGCACTGAACTGAAATCAAATCCTTTCATCCTTTCCGGGTAATTATCAAAATAATTACCAAAGATGCTACTAGCACCATCTATGAATCGAAAGCTGAGTCAGGAAATAATATAAAATTCGAAATTATTTATCCTCTGAACTTTTTAAGTTGGAAAAAATAAAGCGTAACAGAGTGGCGAAATACTCGACAAGGGAAATCTAAAAATGCATTCCACGTCCTGTCATTCACCGTGATAATAATTTTAGCGAAATATTTCCCTTTATATCCACAAAAGTGAATAAAGTATAAACTAAAAGAAAAGAAAGGATGGTTTAGATTTGATTACAGTACACCTACCCAGGTGCTCCGATGAGGAAACGGCTATTCCGAAATACGTATAAGTACATAGTAGAGGTGCTGTACTGTAATCAAATCTAAACCATCCTTTCTTTTCTTTTAGATTAATTATTTGTTTTTTTTTTAATAATTGCAGTTAAGTAATTATTATAATTTTTTTGGCAATTCCCCTGTGATATTTTCAATTTTTTTAAAAAACATTTTTAAATATTAAAAACACCCATAAAAAATGATCTACTGTTGAAGTACAACAGAAAAAAAATAAATTGTCATGTGTAGTTTCTTAATAATTTTAACTTTAATTAATTAATTAATTTTAACTTTAAAACTCAAAAAATGATTTGTGTGCTTTCGGCTGCTGACCACTCATATTAACTGATAGATTTGTCAATGAGTGAGACAACCTCAAACCACCAGTTGCCAGATGTTCACCACATGAAAATTTTATGTTTATCATTTTGGGATGTACTTGCAATTTTGTATTGTTATTTACTTGCAGTTGGCTTGTGTGTATAATTTGCTTCTTAACCAATGTACAGGTAACAAAAATACAGGTCATAAATTAAAGTACATATTATTTTGAGACCAAGAATAGTTCGAATGAACCTAACTTACCTTAGTACAAATGTGCACATAAAAAAAGTTACAGCCCTTTAAAATTACAAAATGAAAATCGATTTTCTCGAATATATCGAAAACTATTATAGATTTTTTACTGAAAATAAACATGTGTCATTCGTATGGCAGGAGCATCATAAAGAAAAATTATAGTGAAATTTGTGCACCCCCTAAAAATTTTATGGGGTTTTGTTCCCTTAAACCCCCCCAAACTTTTGTGTACGTGCCAATTAAATTATTATTGTGGTACCATTAGTTAAATTCAATATTTTCAAAACTTTTTTGCTTCTTAGTATTTTTTCGATAAGGCAGTTTTTATTGAGATGCGGCTTCTTTTTTAATATGTTTACATAAACAATGTATGGGGATTTTGTGCCTTTAAACCCCCAAATGTTTGTGGTACCATTAGTTAACCACAGTGTTTTTAAAAAAATTTTGCCTCTTTGTATTTTTTAGATAAGGCACCTTTTATCGAGATGTGGCTTCTTTTTAATATGGTTCAAAATATACCTAAAAATGTAAATCATAAATAAATTTTCATATTATTACTAAGTCCCCATAATCGTACTTAACCATATACAAATATGTAGTGGATTTGATAAATATTCAAAATATCTCGATAAAAACTGACTTTTCGAAAAAATACTAAGAGACAAAAAAGTTTTTTAAACATTGTGTTTAACTAATGGTATTACAATAATAATTAAATTGGAACGTACACAAAAGTTTGAGGGGGTTTAAAGTAACAAAACCCCCATAAAATTTTTAAGGGGTGTCCAAATTTCACTATAATGTTTTTTTAAGATACTACTGCCATAAGAATGCCACATGTCCATTTTCAATACAAAATCTCTAATAGTTTCCGATATATTAGAAAAAATTGATTTTCATTTTGTAACTTCAAAGGGCTGTAACTTTTTTTGTGTGCACATTTGTACTAAGGTAAATTAGGTTCAATCGAACTATTTTTGGTCCCAGAATATGTAATTAAATTTATGACCTGTATTTTTGTTACAACCTGTATATCGTATACTCTTTACTGATTTTGAATATATTTGAAGCATACAACATATACATTATAAGGGCATGGCATCACTGCCAAGCAAATGGAGGTTCATACGATGCTCTCTTCGCATTGCACTAATTTGTAGAATGTCCAATAAAAAATTAACAAGTTAAGCCCTGCGTGACACAGATGTTATGCCATGGTGCTGTAGTCTTGGCGAACCGTGCGACTTTACCAGTGTGTTTCACAACTGTAGTAAAATTAATGTCTGGTCCACAGATCTCACCAAAAAAAATCATGCCGGGGATTAACATGTTAAATAAATTCTAGATTAATTATTTTTGAAATTTTATTGACAGTTCCACTTTATTTATTTTTATTATGATTTAATTTATTTTTGTAGACCTATTTAAATAACTAAATTGCTTAATTATGTGAAAGTGTTAAAATAGATCAAAATACCTAAACCTTTATTAAAGAGTGTACATTTAAACTTACCATTTCTTCCTTCATAAAACCATTGAAAACTGTCATCACAGACTTCTGTTTTATCTGTACAAACTGGTTCCAGAAGGTTTGGTTGTTCTATAAAATCTCTTGGTATTTCCTGCCTACACATAGCACATCTTTTATTTTGATTTGCAAAACCTTTGACACATAGAAAACAGAAAATATGTCCACAGGGCAGTTGAGCTGGATGAATACACTTTTGTAGACAGACTGCACATTCCATATTATCACCTTTAAAAAATGTTTAACTGGTATAATAAAAGTGTTTAACCTTAAAACAATAACTATGCTACATTTTAAACCTTAATGGTAGTCAAAAGCAGAGAAAAACGAATTTATAAAATAAGGAGCCCAAATAAAAGAAACTATTTTAGAAATCTACCTACATCAAGTGAGAAAAATCACAATCCAATATAGGATGGGGAATTCCTTTGTAAGTATACAAAATGTATAATACAAAATTAAATAAAAGTGAATAGGTTTGGAAACTTCTAAAAGTAAAAAAAGAAAATAGGTAAACGCAATCTATAAAAAGTGAGTAAACAGTAACAGTAGGGGAGGAAAGTATGTTAATTTGCAGTTACTCGAGCGTTATGGGGACCTATTGGGCTGTGAAAATTAGGACGTAAAACTAAAAAAGTTAAGTTTTCCATACAGTGGGGGACTTTCCATTTTTTAATTGAATTTTCCATTTCCAAGAATCAAATCAATAATTCAAAAAAATGTCTCAAATAAAAGTTACTTATTTTTACGTAAGGAATCCAAATCTGCAATAAAAAATGGGAGCTCCTATTTAATATTTTGAAGTAACCCACACCCCACCTCTGTGGGGGGTCGTGTTTGGTGTCATTCAATGGATTTTTCAAAAATCATTATATATAATAAAACTAAGTTGATAAAATGTGTGTGCCGATAAAACTTAAAAAGGATTCCCGATACGATAAAGGGACTTATATAGTGCAATAGCCCTTTATCCCCCCTCGAACAAGTAAGTTCCCGTTTTAACTTAAAGGGTGTATTTTTAAAGATATAAGGGCTTTTCCTAGCAAGCTTGGCTAGCCCTAGACCTGGCTCCTACACCAAATTTTTAAATATTCCCAATTTCGCCCCTTCGCCAAACTTTTAAATATTCCGGTATTAACATCATTATCATCATTATATATAATAAAACTAAGTTGATAAAATGTGTGTGCCGATAAAACTTAAAAAGGATTCCCGATACGATAAAGGGACTTTATCGTAGCCCTTTATCCCCCCTCGAACAAGTAAGTTCCCGTTTTAACTTAAAGGGCGTATTTTTAAAGATATAAGGGCTTTTCCAATTCCTCAACTTGAAAATTAAGTGAAGTAGTGGCGCCATCTGTTGTCGAGTAGTTGAACTCCATTCAGAACAACGATTATTTGAGTTGCGTTTCGAATGGCGCTGCGGGCAATTACAGCATGTGTAGCAATGACGCGAAATTTGAAATTCCAATTTCAACAAAGTCTTAAATTACATTTGTTTCTATAATAAAGTTATTAAATTTTGTGTATTTATACAGCATTAAGTAGCTTTTATTTTGGAGTTGAAGCGAGATAAGTTTAGTTATTCAAATTATTAATTATTAATTCTGAAAATATTTAAAAATTTAAGTTTTCAAATTTCGCGCCTTTACTACTTATGCTATAGCTGCAGAACTTATTGTTACGGCGGACGATAATGTCGAGTACATTCTAGAATGTGTAAAAGAAAATACTCTCGAACTTTTCCGAATATGCTAGAGCCTAGCTCTCTGAATATATAAGGGCCCGGTATCACCCGCCAGAGTTAGTTCGATTTGAAAAGCGATTGCGAAAGGAACTGAAAGAAGTTATCTCCTCCAGACAATAAAATGAAAAACGTTGTTTATAAGCAAACAGTGTAAAAAATGAGCGAATGTTTTCAATAAATTTTTTTACTATTACGTCATAGTTTATTTTTTTATTGCAACTACCGCGTAATCTCATATCAACTCCCGGGCGAAGCCGGGTATTATAGCTAGTACTGAATAAGTGTATTTTGCAATTTTTCGATCTGATGTATATTTTATGAAATATCGTGGGATTCCTATTTAAAATTTTAAATTTACCCTAACCCCTCTCTGTGGGGTGGGGGGTAAATATCTCTCAAAAAATATTGAACACATATTTTTTAGTTTTTCGATCTGATGTTTATTTCTCGAAATATTCGCTTTGTGACCCACCCATTTCCGTCGGCCCCGCTCAAACCGTCAGATTTTTTAAATATATACTGATCTGTATGTACAGTAGAGCGTCGATTATCCGAACGTAGATCAACCGAACGACCGGTTATCCAAACTCCCGAATCCCGCACTCGAGTACCCAGCAAGCGTTAGTAATTAACGCTTAAAATAACTTCAATATTGTATCCAAAAATATGTTGTTGCAAAGACTGCACTTTCTTGTTTAATTGTTATTTGTCATTATCAAGATATAAATAAATATGTTTTCTTCTCGACACCTCACGGTAAAAGAGAACCGGATTATATATAAATAAATATTTATTTATTTATTTATACGGGCAAGCCCAATTCGGTAATACATTAATAAGATATTGATAATTACAGTGTTGAATATATAAGAATAAAATGAGAGAGTACAAAACATTTAAAAAGACATGACAAAGTAAAATAATTACAAAACATTAATTACTAACAAATAACAAGGTTATGACATTGCTAAATATTTAATTTGGTTAAATGGTTCTTAAAAACATCAACAGAGTTACCAAAAAGTAAAAGGTCACCTAGGGAGTTAGCTAGGAGTAATCTAGGAACAAAAGTAAAATATGAGTAATTATATCTATGAAAAGAAATATGAAAGGTTTGAATTTGTCTTGTTGATCGTGGTGGAACAAACAACAATATTTTAGCAAGGAGTTCAGGGCAGTAATATATGCCATTGATAATATTAAACAATACTGTAAGATCTTTACGCTTCCTACGGACATCCAGAGAAGAGATATTCAAAAATCGTTCCATATCTGTATAATTATAATTGATGTGTTTTTTGAACCCAATATATCTAAGAAAATTATGTTGAACACTATCAAGTTTGTTCTTGAGGTGTAAATAATGTGGGGACCAAACTGGAGAACAGTAGTCAAGGTGCATCCTGACTAAAGAACAATAGAGCATTTTAATAGCGAACACGTTCGTGAAATCACGAGTTGTCCTTTTAACAAAGCCAAGCATTTTCATGGATCTTTGAGTAATATTGTTGATGTGATGGTTAAAGCTCAGAGAGGAATCAAGAACAACACCTAAATCTTTAATTGAGTCTACCGTATCCAATAATTGATCATTTATGGTATAATTAAATACTGATAAATGATGATTCCGACAAAACCGGATAATGTGACACTTGTTGACATTCAAATCCATCCCATTATCAAGACACCAGTTGGCTAAATTATCTAAATCTGATTGCAATGATATTGCATCATCTTGATTATTAATGATTTGATAACATTTAAGATCATCAGCGAATAAGAGAGCAGAAGTGTTAGAGAAGCAGGTGACGATGTCGTTAATATACAGGTTAAACAAAAGTGGACCCAAATGAGAGCCCTGAGGTACACCAGAGGTTACTAGAAAAGTGTTGGAGTAATGATGATTAACCCTAACCTGCTGTGTTCTATTTGTTAGGTAACTGCCCAACCACTTCAACACAGAACCTTCCACGCCATATAATTTGAGCTTATGCAACAAAAGATCATGGTTCACCCTATCAAAAGCCTTGGAGAAGTCAGTATACACTGAATCAATCTGCAACCCCCTCTCCAAGGCTTCAGACAAGGTATCAACATAAAGCAACAAACTAAGTTCTGCTGATTTACCACAAGAAAATCCGAACTGTTGAGAATTTAGTATCCAAGAGCAGTCATAATTAAGGTAATCAGTAACAATACTCTCAAATACCTTGGGAATTGTGCCGAGAATAGAAATAGGACGATAATTCGTTATGTCAGCTTTATTACCTGCTTTAATTGGAGTGGCATAGGATAGTTTCCAAAAGTCAGGAAATTCCCCCAACTGAAGGGATTTATTAAAAATATGATAAAGCGGCCGAGACAGAATAAAAGAGAATCGTTTAAGAAAAATGGGAGAATAATATGTAGGTATATAAATATGGCTTTTATTCACTTGTGGATAAATATGTTAGGACTATATCAATATAGTTCGATTATCCGAACAAATCGGTTTTCCGAACACCTATGTCCCCCAATTAGTTCGGATAATCGACGCTCTTAACTTGTACTCTGTACTTAACTTACCTTATCTTAATCTGTCGAATTCGAGTTTTCCTAAGAATAGATTTTTTTTTTCAGAATCCCCTTAACGAACTCCCCTGTATTAAGATCTAATATATGGTAGGGGTACATTTACAGGGTACAAGGTTTCTCCCCATGTCATAATCTGACGCGCTCGAGTAACTGCAAAAATCCCCCCTTTGGCTCCCCTACCATAAGTGAAAACCAGTTTTCACATCTTTATAAATAAGTGACCTGTGAAAACTTGTATTGTTCATAAGATGTAATACAAGTATGAATATACAGCTGAGGACATTGAATAATTTACACCCCCACATATTTAGTAGCTGATTTTCTTGAATTTTTACCTTGTTTAACACAACTTTTACATCAATGTGGCCCATCAATGTTGACTTTTACAACTGTTACATCAATAGGTTGATTAAAATTAAAAAATCAAAACAAAATAAATCTCTCTTACAAAATGTAACAAAATGGAAATTATAGAAAGAAGTTTTTTTGAATAAAATTGATTGTGTTCTTAATATAGTCGAACCAGCTTATTGGAATAGCCTTCGTGCCAATCAAAAGTATTCCTATAACCAGGATATTATAATAACCGATTAT
The DNA here is from genome assembly GCF_917563875.1 of Diabrotica virgifera virgifera. Lineage (NCBI taxonomy): Eukaryota > Metazoa > Arthropoda > Insecta > Coleoptera > Chrysomelidae > Diabrotica > Diabrotica virgifera. The sequence continues at coordinate 207,446,606 of NC_065449.1, forward strand.
CAGTGGCTAGTAGAAACGTTTCGGGACCTCAAATTTCTATTCCTTAAAGTGGGATATTCCTATAACACTGATTCTAGGAAATGTGGTTTACAAATATCCATTGTATTTTAAATCTATTTTATATTAAATAATTATAAACAGTAACATAATTAATATATGGTGGAAGCCTGATTATTGTCAATACAATAACTTACAATCTTTTGTTCATAAATAGGACCATGCTTATAAATAGAAGCTTATAGATAGAACCAGATAAGTGCTCAATTGCTTCCCATAGTTTAATTCTATTCTCTTGCCTATGATTTCTTTCATTTAATTTCTTTATCAACTCTGTCCACACATTTTCAATGGGGTTAAGGTTTAGATGCCAGGAAGGCCATAGAAAAACATATACATGAGTTTCTTCTACATATGCACTTAGAAATAATTGTAATGTAGGGCAGTCAATGAGGGTATTTGGCTCCGAATTCCATCCTACTACATCGCTTTACTTGATATTTTCACAGTAAGTAGGGACAAGCTCAAGAAACAAAGTCTACCTAAGCAAAAACGATTCTATATATTTTTTGAAAACTCAATACTTTTTGTGTTATTCGTAGTTGAAAATTGGTCATTTTCATTGAAAAATGACATTTTCAGATGGCTTTTTGTTTTTTTGGAGCATGCTCAAATTGGTATTGAGTTTTCAAATAGTTATTTATGAAACAGTTCGTGAAGTATGCTTTTGTGAATGCACGCGATGTTTAGAGCACGAGCGACAATGGAGCGAGTGCTAATACATCGTGTAAGTTCGCAAAAAGTACTTCACGCACAGTTTCATACAATATTTTATCTACGATAAACAAATAAAAAAAATGTAACTCTTCGTCACTGGAATTCATTTCTATTCTACAATTTTTAGAACTTTGACATTTAAAAATTCTAATTTCCTTCAAACCACAAAACTGTCCAAATTTTTGTTGTAATTTATTGCTCATTATGTCATCACCATGACAACACGAAAGTTAAGGATATTTGATTATATGAAAGAGTGTCAAAAACAGTGCGAAAAAGTAAATCCCATTTAAAATACATTATTACTTCACGCACACTTTAAACCAGGGATGGGCAAATACTTTTAAACGCGGGCCAAAATGAAATTTTCAAAATTTCTCCCGGGCCGGAGACCTATACCATACCCAGTATGTACGCTTCGCACACGGTAATGTTTTTGGTGGATGTTTTTCTCTGCCCAAGAAATTTTTTTGACAACAAAACTATAAGTACCATTTTAAAGAATGTGGACAAAGACATTTGACTGTTGATAATAGATAATACTAATATAGTCGGTTCGCTAAACTCGGACACAACTGGCTAGTGATATTAGTAAGTAATTTTGCCAATTTGGTACAATTGCCAAAAAAATAATTACTAAATAGTTAATAATTACTAATTAGTTAGTAATTTTGCCAATTTTACTGACTTCTCCAAGGCATTTGACAGAGTAGATCATAACATGTTTTTGGGAAAATTAAATGCTTTTGCCTTCAGTCATCAATCCTTACAATGGTTCAATAGCTTTTTAAGAGATCGCACACAGCAGGTGAGAGTAGGTTGTTTTAATTCAAATATAATTCATGTGACATCAGGAGTACCCCAAGGAGCTCACTGTTCACCTTTGTTATTTAATATATTTGTGAACGATGTATCAGAGTGTTTTAGAAATTGCGATTTCCTGATGTTTGCAGATGATTTGAAATTATTTAAATCCGTAGATTCAAATGTTGATGTAACATTAATTCAAGAAGATTTAGACCGGTTGAGTATTTGGTGTGAGAATAATATTTTGCATTTAAATGTTGCTAAATGCTGTTATATAAGCTTTTATAGAGGTAATAAAAAATATGATACTTCTTACACAATTAATGAAAATGAATTGTCTTATGTTAAAACAAAAAAAGACTTAGGAGTCACATTTGATGAGCAGTTGCGTTTTGTGCAACATATAAATAGTGTAACAGTAAATGCATCAAAATCTTTGGGCTTTATCATTCGCAACTGTCTGAGACTATCTGTAGGGGCTTTAAGAACAGTATATTATGCTTTGGTTGTATCTAAAGTGGAATATGCATCTATTGTATGGTCTCCACAATACCAAGCTCATTCTACTACGTTGGAGAGACTGCAGAATAAATTTTTGAGATATTGTGCATACAAATTAAACATACACATTACTAATCATGATTATACCTATATTTTAAAAACACTCAACATGAATTTATTAAAAACTCAACGAGATAACTCTGATTTGGTATTTGTGTTTAAATTAATAAATGGTTTAATTTGTTGTTCTGAACTTCTCCAATCTATTAATTTATATGTTCCCTCCAGAAGTCTCAGACATGTTGATTTGTTTTATATACCTTTTCATCGGACAAACTATGGTATGCATTCGCCCATTGAGGGAACACTAAAAATTATAAACGAGAATAACTTGGAAATGTTTGGTGTCTCCTTGGCTGGTTTTAAGAATCGGATTAAAAGAGCTTGACAGGTACTTTTTGTTTATTTGAACTGATTTGTGTAATAGATGTAATATGTGTAATGGATAACTATTAATATTTCGTTTTTGTTTAATAAGTATGTAATTAAGATTTATTTTACTCTAGTTTAGTAGATATTACAGAGATTGATTTTATACTGTATGTGTTGTAATGGGGGTAATCCCGTAAATAAATAAATAAATAAATAAATTTTAGCAAAATTGGCCAAAAACAAAAAAATTACCGACTAAAATCGCTAGCCAGTTGTGTCTGAGTTTAGCGAACAGACTATAATAAATTGCATAGTTAGGTGTGGGTGTATATGCGAACCATTTGTTGCCAGGAAAACCACGAAATTTTTACTGTGGCCCATTATTTTAAGCGATAACAAGGATCCAGATAAAAAATGAAATTCAGAAATTCAAGAGCAGCCTTTATGAATATAAGGAAAGTTCTGAGTAACCAAAAATTCAATCTGCAAATATGATATCGAATGGTAACACGTTATGCCAAGTCAACCATCATCGACGAAATTCAAAGGAGACAACTGCTCTTTCAGCTGATCTGGTATGGTCATGTAGAAAGAATGGACGACGACAGGCTGCCAAAATAAATTAAAGAGAGGAGGGCCGGAACAATTCTAGCTCTGTGGCATTCAGAAGGTAATGTCAAAAAGGAACCTTCACCCTGGCCTCTGGCGAACACAACGACGGACGAACGAAGCTGGAAACTGGGAACCAGAAGGCAGAGAACCCTATAAAAACCGGGATAATAATAAAAATGGTATGTCCACTCTATTCTCGTTTATTGGATTGTTAATGCTGACTTAATGAGAAAGCTGGAAGCTTTTGAGATGTGGCTTTTTAGGAGAATTTTGAAAATACCAAGGACCGATCATATTACGAACGAAATGGTGAGAAATCATTAAAAGGAGAAAGACAGCAAGGAGAAAGGGCACATACTTAGAAATATAAGTACGTTGTTGTAAGTTGTTGCATCAGCTGATTATAAAGGGTAAAATCGAAAGAAAAGGGTCCTGGTAGACGACAAATACCCTGGCCGAAAAATATTCGCACCTGGACCGTGTTAAACATAGATGCAGAAAATCTTTTAAGAAAAGCAGAAGATAGAGATTCATTTCATTGAACATTACAACACTAATACTGTTGATTTCAACAAAATCGCATAAAAGAGATGAAGAGCGTAGGCACAAAATTTCGGACCAATGCTTTTTAAATGCATTCCTTTTTTTCGAATCCTGAGAAAACTAAAAAATATTTTTGAAAAATTTAAAAGTAGAATGAAAGATTACATTATTACCGAGGGCCGAAAATTCCTTAGAATAAAAAAACAGTTTCTTTTGAATGAGATATTTGAAATTAAAAAACACATTAAATTTTCTCTTTTTTTCACCCCTGTGACTTATTAAAATAAACATAGGAAGTTTTCAGGGACTTTCGGCCCTCGGCAATAATTTAATATTTCATTCAGCGTTTAAATTTTTCAAAAATACTTATTAGCTTTCTCAGAATTAAAAAAAATGAATGCATTTAAAAGGCATTGCGCCTATGCTCTTAAAAAAATTTGCTGGATTTCTCAGCGGGCCGGATAAAGTAAGCAAAAGGGCCAGATCCGGCCCGGCTTTTGCCCACCCCTGCTTTAAACCCTTCACGCACTGCTATCTATAATGACAGTTTTCACAAACTAAAAACTTATACATAATATGACAGAGTAGATAAAAAAAATTATAGAATAGTTTTTGCTTAGAATTAGGTTCTCTAGCCATTGCCATAGTTATTTAAACCAAAAAATTTTCCACCCCTGAGAACGGGTGGGAACCGCCCCCAAGATAAAAAGCGCCATAGTATATAGGGTAGACTTTAAATTAGGAGATAAGTAGAGGCTATTCCCACAATGTCATTAAAATCCATGCAGTAGGATAGAATTCGGAGATAATATCCTGTTTTTGCTCTCATTGACTGAGGTGATCATGGGCGCCCATATCCATGGGCAGGGGGGGGCCGTGGCCCCCCCTAGCTTTTGGGGTGCTGTATACTATATATGGTTATTCAAATTAAACAAAATATAATGTGCAACATCTTCACGTCTGGCCCCCCCCTCTGAAAATTTTCATATGGGTGCCCATGGAGGTGATGTTGGAATATCCTGATCACTGATCTACATCAAATGAAATTTTCAGAGCATCCCTCTCTTTATCTAAGTAAGCAGTTTATAAAGCCTGAATAGCTATGATGATTGGTATCTCTATCTGAAAATAGCACTTGAAGAATATAAAATAAAGAATGTGTAAACTGTTCAGTAACTGCAGCTGTACCCTGTACCTACTCATAGAAATGGTATATAGCAAAATATCACATGTATTGCTTGTGGTCAAATAATTAATAAATGCTGACTTAGGGGATATTCAAGTTTTTATAAACCTTAATATATTTTTGTCTCACTACAGGTCCTACGCTACAAATACAGGCAGTATTTGATACAAATATATATTAGAGAGAAATTCAGTAAAATTGTCTTATTTTATGTGTAATAAATGTAAGAATCCTCGTTCATACATTTTACACAAAACTATTATTAATATTCTGAGGTTAAAAAATAAAAATAGGTCATACCTTTTTCCTTACATTGTGGGACAGTGACTACATTATCTACAGCTTCCGCCATTCTTTATCACTGAATTAATTTGTACATAAACCTTTCAGTATTTATAAACTTTTCGCTCTGGATATTGCAAATATGTTAGTTTAGAAACAAATAATTTTGTTTTCTTTTTTCTTTAGTGGCTGTCAAATAGTGTCAAAACTGTCAAATATGTTATGTCACTTTATTCTTTTTACGAACACGTTACCAACCTACCAACTAGTACCAACACTGCTTTGGTCTATCACCACATTGCTGCCAAATTTATACCTTTGCGCCATAGATGAGGGGTCTTTACGCGAAAGTTCTAATATTCCAGGAATGCTTTATATGCTTAATTTAAAATTATTTGTTTTTTATTTGTAACTTTCATTTATATGGTATTGTCTAATGAAGATACACAAAATATTCTTCTTCACACAACATGTCATGTTAAAATATAACATTAACCGATTCTACCTTCCACTTATCCACCTCTATCTATCATTATATGTCAAAATTGTCAAAAGCGTTTCTAACCTCCAAACCTGAAAAATTTGATTTTTAAGTTTTAGTTGCATTTAAAATACTATGATAGGAATTTAAAATGGTATTTTACTTTGAAAGCACTGTCGTTTCACCTCCTACAGTCTTATTTATGGGTATAGACAAAAATGAAAGTAAGTAAATTCAAACATCCAGTAATTGATTGTTAACTGCATTCTAATATCTCAATTAATCTTATTTTATTCAGATGAAGATCTAATCAAATGGGGCTGGCCAGAAGATGTTTGGTTTCATGTGGATAAAGTATCTTCTGCCCATGTTTATCTTCGGTTACCACCTGTAAGTAGTACCTACTTTTATACAGTCATTTATATATTAGGTAGATAGATAGATATTTATTTATTTATCATAATAGATAATACACAAAACAAAAACATTGCACTCCACACCTGTACAAATTACATAAGAATTGTCAAGACAAGGAGCGCTGTATAATTATCATAAAGTATTACAAAAATTAAAAACAAGAGACTAAACAAATAAAGAAATAAGCATTGTCAAATTAAATTAATCAGAAACATTCAATATATAAATAAAAAAAAGAAAAAATAAAATAAAAAGGAGCTTGGAAGAGTAAGGACGAACTCACAGTCGACAAAGTATGCACAACTGCGTAGATTTCTTTAGTTTTATTTCAATTTTGTAGAGACTAAATACTACCTACTTTGGGAAATTTAGTATACGGGGTGCCCAAGAGGTCTTGATAAAAAGTTTTGTTTCTTTCAAAACCCCATAAAACGAAATAAAATTCAAGTTATTCAAATCCTGCTTAATTTTGTAGCAAATTTTATGTAAATCCCTATAAATTTTTGCACTAAGTTCGAAATCTTAACAATAATATAGTGTCGCCAAGCCACAATGTAGCTTAGTATTTGCCAACTCCGATAAATAATTTGCGAATTGACATTTTTTTTTCGACAATAATTTTAAGTGTTTAATAAAGAATTGAAAATTATCTTGTGATAAATTTCATTACTAAAATTATTGGATTAATGATTATTTAATTATTAAATAATTGGATGTTTCAAGGCGAACAACACAGTCTGGCTTCATAATCCAAATAAGCGAAAGGGTTGTTCTCCCAAGTTATTATTGTTACAAATTCTAACTTAGTGCAAAATGTATAGGGATTTACATAAAATTAGCTACAAAATTAAGCAGGATTTGAAAAACTTGAATTTTATTTCGTTTTATGGGGTTTTAGAACCAGCAGAAATTTTTATCAAGAATGACATTTTTCGCTAAAATTGAAAATTTAAAAGTTTTTCCTCTTGGGCACCCCATCTGTGGACACACTGTATAATTTAGGACTTAAATATTCAGGGTAGAAATATTTTGCCTTACGCTTTTGCTTTGTATATATTTACTTTGACTAAAGACTATTGTTTTCTAAAGATTGTTACTTAATAATAATCTTGGTAGTTTAATTAGTATCACCAAATATATAAAACCACCATCCAATGATGGAAAATTTGGAATTTGGCAAGTATGAACGTACTTTTTCATTAGTTACAACTCTTCTTTTACTGGGTCTAGGGATCTCATACATACACCATTTTTTTACATTTTATGGGATATATTTTTGCTAAGAATATTTTTTTCACTAAAATACTTACCTTTTGAGTTATTTGCAAATAACTGTCTAAAAACGTGTTTTTTTTTGGTGAAAAATGGAACATATTTCCTCCCAACTAACTCGGAAAAGTATTAACTTCGTGAAAAAATACTATAGAACAAAAGTTGCTTAGAATTAGTCAGTTGATCTATTTCAGCCCCAGGGCAAAAGCACACATCGGCCCAATATCACTTTTCTTCTTTGACATCTTATCTATGTTTTAGCCAAATTTCATGTCGATCCAAGCGGTTCTTTACAATCTACAGCAAAAACCGTGAGAAAATGTACTAGCAATGCTTTTTGTTTTTCTGTATTCTAAATTTATTTTCTTTGCATTTAAGGGACAGACAATAGACGATATACCCTCAACAGTTTTAGAAGATGCCGCCCAACTCGTTAAAGCTAACAGTATAAATGGAAACAAAATGAATGATGTCGATGTAGTGTATACCATGTGGGCGAACCTGAAAAAAACACCTGGTATGGAAGTTGGCCAAGTGGGATTTCATAAAGAAAAGGAAGTGCGAAAAATCAGAGTAGCAAAACGAATTAATGAAATTGTCAATAGGCTAAACAAAACAAAGAAAGAAGAGCATCCAGGTAAGGTATTTTTGATTATGACCTTTTTTATTTCATGAATGTTATCATTATCCAACCTCAAAGGTCCACTGCCGAACTTATGCCTCTTCCTCCTGTTTCCAACCCCGTCTATTTTGTGCCTCTCTCATCCAGTTTTTATTTAGCCTTCTAAAATGGTTGGTCCATGTTGTAGGTGGTTGACCGACGTTTCTTTTGTCTTCCCTTGGTCTCCATGCCAATAATCTCTTTATCCGTCGCCCATCTGTCATTCTGGCTGTGTCCTGCCCATCTCGTTTTTTATTTTGTCTAGAAGAGTCATTTAGTCGAGGAAATGAAGCATTTTGGCTCGCAATTTTTTCGTCCAGCATGGATTTACTTGAAATTTTCACAGAAGGTAAGGAATAGTCCAAGGATTATTTTCTATATCATGCCGCTGTACGCTAAAACCTTGGGGGTGGTTGCCACCCCATCTCGGGGGCGGGAATTTTTTATTACATTTCAACTATGTAAATCGATGTAAAAAGTAATTATAAGAAAAAAATGTTTTTTACATTTTCTTCGTAAAACTAATATTTTTCGAGTTATTCATGCTTGAAAGTAACAGTTTTTCGATGAAAAAATCGACTTTTTTAGAGGGTTGTTTGAGAATACCTCGAAAAATATGCATTTATTAAAAAAAACTGTAGATATCAAAATTGTATCTTTTAGTAACACAAACCAAATTATTTATCTGTTATATCGCTAAGACCAATACGAACCGAGATACAGCATGCTAAAAGTTAGCTCTTTTAGTCAAATGCATAATTTGAAATATTCAAAGTAAAATAACGGAAAAACTTTGCATTTTTCGAGAAAAACTTTAATATTCTTTTTTCAAGTATACAGTTAGGCCTTTAAAAAAAAATAACAAAAAGGTTCTAGTCTGAAAATTAAGCGACTTATGATCAGAAAAAGGTTGGTACCTGCTTCTCTCTATGAAAAAAATCAGTGCAAACAACCCCCTAAGTACTCTCTTGATTAAAAATTGGTCTTCACCTTTCTGTAAATCCTTTTATGTTTGTATTATCAATACACCTAAGAAGTTTGACTTATTTAAAAGGCCTAATTTTAGAAAAATTGGAGTTTAAAGAAACATTAATTTTTTGTAATTTCCCATTTTTCACCTTTTACTTCAAAATATCTCCGAAAATACTGGAGATACCAAAAAAATGATGGACTACTAAATTGTAGCTTCTTTAATAACTAAAATTCCCTTGTGCATAGATTTTTCATTACAGTGAACAGTTAGCGAGATATAGCTGTTTAAAACCTCTATTTACGGGCAAACACCCCCTTATTCGAGCCCTTTAAAACCACCCTAATTAGAAACTGAGGGATCTTACGGAATTTAGTTTACACAGTCTTATAACTCTTCAAAAAACCTACAAAGTCATTTTTGGAAAAACTTTTTATCGTCAAAAATGAAGGAGCTATGTTTATAAAATAATTTTTTTTTCGAAAAATTTGGATAGTCTGCTTATGGATAATTTTCAATGTATGTATAATACCACAGAACTGGTTCATATAATGGAAGATGACTAAAAAACTGTTTGTATTTGTACATATTTGTAAATTCGTATTTTTGTGTAAATAAATGTTTTTGTAATTCTTTAATTCTACTTTTTTTCTGTATAGATCTATTAAAATATCTACTTATAAAAACTGTAATGTTATTAAGGGTGGTTTTTAAGGGTTGAAATATTATGATATTATATCCTAAAGTATAAAACTATCATTATTTAACCAGTCAAAACCAAATTTGACCCATATTAAAGTTTACAATGTTTTTATAAAATTTTTGACAATAAGGGGTAGTTTACACCCCTAAAAATAATCAACGCCCTTAAGCATGATATATAATATGAAGCACAGGGTGAGACGATCCTAATCCCAAATTTTTATGTAAATCGATGCAAGCCGAAATTATTCTTTTAGGATAAGTAAATTTTTTATACATAGCTCCAACAAGGGTGGTTTTAAGGGTTGATATATTATGATGGTATATCTTAAAGCATAAAACATTCATTATGTAATTAATAAGAACCAAATGTTGACAATATTAAAGTTTAAACTGTTATTTTATAATTTTTTACAATTAGGGGTAGTTTTCACCCTTACAAAACCAAAAGCGTACAACGGCTCAATATAGAAAATGAACTGGAGGGTGTAATGAGCCTAATCCCAAATTTTTGTACAAAATGATGCTGGACGAAAAAATTGCGAGGTTTTGCCATTTTTTCAGCTTCATTTCCTCGACTAATTCCTGACATGGACCACTCCATTCTTCTCTGTGTGACTCTCAGTTTGGTAGAGGAGGTTTTTGTTAAAGTAAGTGTTTCTGCTCCATATGTCAAGACTGGGAGGACGCACTGATCAAATACCTTTCTCTTTAGGTCAGGTTAGTGGGCAGCTCACTTTCACTTTATAAGTTTGTCTCAAAAGTTTTCCATATGCTGCCCACCCAAGACCAATTCTTCTCTTCAGTTCATGAGTCTGATTATCCCTGCCAATTATAATTTCATGTCCCAGGAATGGAATGTTATACAGGGTGTCCCGAAAAGATTATTCATAAATAATTATACCACAGATTCTGTGGAAAAAAATAAGGTTGATTGAACCTAACTTACTTTAGTACAAATGTGCACATAAAAAAAGTTACAGCCCTTTGAAGTTACAAAATGAAAATCAATTTTTTCGAATATATCGAAACCTACAGTCGGAAAAATGAAAGAATACCCATGAACGATCATATCAAGCACACATTTTGGATTTGCTGCCTTTTTCTATAAATAACAAACGAGAGAGATATATTAAGTTTAGTTATATTAATTTAGTAGAAAATTTAAACTCACATTTGACTATTTCTGTACTTCTATTGTCATTCTTGGAAAACATTCAAAATGAGTAGAGATAATGATTGTATAAACTACTATTCGAGTAATCGTGCTGGTCAACTATAATCTGACTGATTCGATTTCTGTCACTTTGACAGTGAAACTGGGTTAGGTTCTATGACTATTTACATGAGTTTATAAATAAGGTAAAACTGTAATTTTATGGCCGTCGTGGACATTTGAATTTGCTCACCTGAAAAATACCAAAAATGGACATATCTGCTTTTGGCAAACGACCACAGATTTGTATATGGTTAAGTACGATTATAGAGACCTGGTAATTATGAAAATTTATTTATAATTTACATTTTTAGGTATAAGGAGCCACATCTCGATAAAAGGTGCCTTATCAAAAAAATATTAAGAGGCAAAAAAGTTTAAAAAACACCGTGTTTAACTAATGGTATGGCAATAATAGTTTAATTGGAACATACACAAACATTTGGGGGTTTTAAAGGAACGAAACCTCCATAAAATTTTGATGTAAACATATTAAAAAAGAAGCCGCATCTCGATAAAAACTGGCTTATCGAAAAAATACTAAGAGGCAATAAAGTTTTAAAAACATTGTATTTAACTAATGGTACCACAATAATAATATAATTGGAACATACACAAAAGTTTGGGGGGGTTTAAGGGAACAAACCCCTTAAAATTTTTATGGGGTGTACAAATTTCACTGTTGTTTTTTTTAAGATGTTCCTACCATAAGAATGCCACATGTCCATTTTCAATAAAAAATCTCCCAAGAGTTTTCGATACATGAAAAAATTCATGATTTTCATTTTGTAACTTCAAATGGCTATAACTTTTTTTGTGTGCACTACTGTATATAGGTAAGTGAGGTTCAATCAACCTATTTTTGATCCCAGAATCTGTGGTATAATTTATGACCAATCTTTTCGGGACACCCTGTATTATTTACTTGCAGGATATTTTATTCTTACTGTTGTTCGTGACAACGTGACCGGAAGTCGATGCTTAAATTCTTCGTGTAACTTAGTGTTGGTTATAACATGATTTCACTAATTCTTAGTAATTTTTGCCAAACTGCTGGTCATAAATTTTTAACTGAAAATCCACTTTTCACTACCTGTTGATTGTTATATCACATGTACTTTTTCTTTTTCTGCGACTATAATGTGGCTTTCGGTTACAACTTTTTAACTGGAAGTGATATACACAGTGGGCCAAAGAAAACAGTTCACCTAGATATTTGGCAGTGTTTATTAGATTTTATGGAAATGACGAAACAGGTCGATTTTTGATCTAAGGGGACACATTTTTACGGTACATACATTTGTCATTTGTCAACCCCCTCCCTCCCACTTCCCCCACCCGTATTTTTAAATAGGGAATAGGAGTTGTGTGCGAGCTCATTTAAAAGGTTATTCAATTCTCTATTCAGTAATATAAACATTAACATAAGAATGTATGTAATTTATTTAATTCAAAATACAATCTACTGCTGTCAAAAAACAGAAAAAATTTTTTTTATAAATAAACATTGCTCTTGGTTGGTTAAATATTGAATTTAAGCGAAAAACAATATTTATTTGTCAAATAAACATTTTTCTCTGTTTTATATCAGTAGTAGAATGTATTTTAAGTTAAATAAATTTCATACATTCTTCTTTTTGTGTCAATTAATTTAATTCAAAATAATTTTTCTTGGACACCCTGTATAAATAATTATGTCAATGTTAATATTACTGAATAGAGAATTGAATAACCTTTCAAATGAGGTAGCACACGACCCCTAATTCCCTATTTAAAAATAAGGGGTGGGGGAAATGGAAGAGAGGGGGTTGACAAATGACAGATGTATGTATCGTAAAAATGTGTCCCCCTTAGATCAAAAATCGGCCTGTTTCTTCATTTCCTTAAAATCTAATAAATACTGCCAAATATCGAGGTGGACTCTTTTCTTTGGCCCACTCTGTATAAAAACCAGAAGTATTTACAGCGTGAGTTTTATGTATGGACCCTCAATTATCTCGGAAACGGCTTGCACGATTTTTATAGATTTTGGTGGGTAGGGGTTTTCTAATGCGGCCGATATTATAGTGATAATTACATTGTTGTCAGATCTTCTGTTTTTCTGAAAATCTAATTAACTTTCTTATTTCAACTGGAACACCCTCTATATTGTTTGCGTTTTGAAGTCCTTAAGAAATACTGATTATTTTTAATGTTATCTTCCCTATACGTAAAGGCCATAATTCCGGAGTTATTGCTACATTTATTAAAAAAAAAATGAAACAAATTCTAAAAATCAATTTTTTCAGCCCCGTTAGACATTATTTTACGTTCTTTGGACCATTGGGTACAAAAAAGTTCTTTTGTAATTTTTCTCTAAAGTTAATCGTTTTCGAGTTATAAACAATTTAAAACTGAAAAAAATCGAATAATGACGATTTTCAAGGTTCAAAAACACAAATCAAAAATATTATTTTTGTAACTGCGAAGTACACAAATTTAAGTTCAAGCCTTATTTTATCAGTTAAAAATAAGTAATTTGAGCTTGTTTCATTCTAAAATATTGTTTTTTAGTTGTTAATGCGGCCCGATCGCCCGTCCTCTCATATGCGCTTCATTAGCAATTATTAAAAAGCATAGTTTTAGAATAAAACGTGTCAAATTTTTTTATAGCGAGCCCCTAGAAGAAGGGTACTCCGCAGTTTCAAAAATAATATTTTTTATTTGTGTTTTTGAACCTTGAAAATCGTCATTATTCGATTATTTTTCAGTTTTAAATTGTTTATAACTCGAATACGATTAACTTTAGAGAAAAATTACAAAAGATCTTTTTTGTTTCCAATGATCCAAAGAACGTAAAATAAGGTCTACACGGGCCGAAAAAATTTATTTTTATAATTTGTTTAAATTTTTTTTTTAATAAATGTGGAAATAACTCCGAAACTATGGCCTTTAGGTATAGGGAATATAACATTAAAAATAATCAGTATTTCTTAAGGACTTCAAAACGCAAAAAATATACAGTGCGTTCCATTTAGGGCTTCCAATCCCGGAATTCCGAGATCTCGGTATTGCGGGATCCCGCGTCATTTTCCATTCCCGCGTGATGCGGGATTACAAGCGCGGGATCCGCGGGATTTGCGGGACTGAAAAAAGAGTACATTCGACCTCTAGCCAGCGCTATCGCCCGGTGACTTTTATGAGTTTTGATGCTTTAGTAAATCTAAAAAATATCTTGAAGCCGGTAAAACTTGCTGTTGAACTCCTTTACCGTCAAGATGCCAATTTCATTACTGCTGAATCTACGCTCAAATTTATTGTCAAGAAACTGGAAGATAATCATTCAACGTTAGCTTCAGAATTAGCTTTGTCTTTGCGATGACTTATTTTACAACAACATAGAAATGTGACTGCACTACTAATTTATCACGCGTCGTGTGACGAAGAGGCTGGGAACAATGATGACAGGCTGATCAAGTAAGAAACGTCAATGTAGAGGTTCCGTCATGCGGTTCCGATCTTGACATGGGGTTCCGATCTTGATCTTACATTGCAAAAGGAGTTAAAGTTAACTTTATCGTCAGCATGTAATGTACTTTTGCCCGTCACCATATCCAGCTAATACATTTGAGTTCATCATAAAAAAGAAATGACTCTATGAATCTGGGGGTCAATGGGAAAATATGTTACATTTACATATAAAGCCTTAAAAGGAATACCGCCGATAAGTGTGGAAGCCGAAAGGGCATTTTCTGCTGCCGGCTATATTGCCTCTAAAATACGCAGTAGTTTGGCAGACGACAGTTCACATATGTTGTGTTTCCTTCGCATTGAAATAATTGAAAGCTTTAGCTAAATAATAGTAACCTATAGCTGAGTAATATACCAACTAAATAAGTAAAGTAAATAACATGTCAATTTTAAGTTGAAAATGTGTTTTTTTGTTGATTTTTAAAACTTGGTGTATTTTTTGAAGAAGATAGATTTTTTGTTTTTTCAGTATTTGTGAAGAATAAACGGTGTAATTTGATTGATCTCATACCAATAGTGATACTTAAATAAATGTGGAGTTAATTGATTAATTCATTGTTTTATTTGCCTTATATAAATACGACTATTTTCAATATCGCGGGATTGAAAATTGGTAGTCCCGCAAATACCGAGATTGAACTCATGCTGCGGGATTGGAAGCCCTAGTTCCATTTGAAGTAAGAAAGTTCATTAGATTTCCAGAAAAACGGAAAATCTGACAACAATGTAATTATCACTATAATATCGGCTGCATTAGAAAACCCCTACCCACCAAAATCTATAAAAATCGTGCAAGCCGTTTCAGAGATAAAACTCGCTCTATGTAGGGTGAGGCAGATATTATAACTGGCCTATTAGAAATATCTCGAGAACTAAAGGCAACAGAATCATGAAAATTGGAATGAAGGGGTTTTGAAGGATGATCTATTAAATGAAAATATTTTCATCTCTTTGCAACTTCCGGTTATACCGGAAGTTGCTTATAACTTCGTTTTTTTTAATGGGACACCCTGTATGGTTTTACATTTTTGGATTCTCCTCAATATCTTCTTTCTTAAAATATGAGGATTTGTAATATTATACAGGGTATTTTAAAAGATATTTACGTTTTTTTATTAATTTCTTAGCAACATTCACACCCTGTAGAATTGTAATAGTTTGACATTAAAAACTCTGCTTACGTTCAAGTGATTTTTAATATAGTCTACTATTGTTAAGAATCATTAGTATAGCTAATTTTAAAATTTTAGTATACAGGGTTGGTCGAAACTCGGAATGAATATTTTCTGAATGTTGTTCTGAAGCTATTTTCTTGTGGCATTTTTATAATCAAGTATATTCAAATGGGAATTATTTTGTATTTTGACAACGACACCCGACTTGGGCGTCGAAACGTTAATAAAATCATTTTTAGGTAAAATTGTGGCTTATTTCCCATTTGAATATACTTGAATATTTTCTGAGTTTTCTTAAATGGAACACCCTGTATTTTAGTATTGTAATGAAATGATATTTCATGGTACTTTTTTATTTTATAAGTATTCCCTATATCTAATTGCTTTAATTTGTGAGTTATTGGTGATTCAAGCTGAATATTAATTGCAACAAAAAATACGTAAAATTTTTATAGGTTGGCCGTGAAAAAATTCATTTACAAATAATTTTTCAGAAATAAATACATATTAATCCAGACTGATCCTTAAAATTACCAATAATGGTTTACCTATCAAAATACCTACGTAGTTAAGATTGTTGGTGCGATTAACAATTAAGCACAAATTAAAGCAGTTAGGTATAGGGAATGCTTAAGAAATAAAAAAGTACCATAAAATATCATTTCATTACAATACTAAAATACAGGGTGTTCCATTTAAGAAAACTCAGAAAATACTCATTCCGAGTTTCAACCAACCCTGTATACTAAAATTAAAAATTTAGCTATACTAATGATTCTTAACAATAGTAGACTATATTAAAAATAATTTGAACGTAAGTAGAGTTTTCGATGTCAAACTACTACAATTCTACAGGGTGTGAATGTTGCTACGAAATTAATAAAAAAAAGATATGTAATTATCTTTTAAAATAGCTTGTATAACATTACAAAACCTCATATTTTAAGAAAGAAGACATCGAAGAGAATCCAAATATGTAAAAATATACAGGGTGTCCCATTTAAAAAAACGAAGTTATAAGCAACTTCCGGTATAACCGGAAGTAGCAAATAGATGAAAATATTTTCATTAAATAGATCATCCTTCAAAACCTCTTCATTCCAATTTTCATGATTCTGTTGCCTTTAGTTCTCGAGATATTTCTAATAGGCCCTTTATTTGCCTCACCCCGTATATTTGTTATTATTGGGTTGAGGACCATATTATGTGTCTCGCAATAACACTCTACCATTCATCGCTGTCAACCATGTAACATTAAAATAATATTGACTCAAAATAAATAATTATGGTAAACAATATTGTTGTCTAAGAAATATTCTTTTTAGATTTTAGGGGAGAACGCGAAAAGAGAGATAGGTTAGAGAGAGAAGACAAAAAGAAAAACTTACGGGAACAAAAGAAAAAAGAGGAAGATGAAGAAAAGAAACGGAAAGAAGATGCTGAACTTAAAAGTTATAATTCTTTAATGAATGCAGATAATATGGCCAAATACGACGATGGCAATGATTCCGATGATTTTATGTAATGTAAGTTTTAAGGCGATGATATTGAGAAGAAAACATACTCGTTTTGTTTAAACAATTTATTTGTTTTTCAACTTTTTACATTTGTGTCAAAATTATTTTGTAACATCTTTGGTTAAGTTTTTATAAAAATACAAAAAGTAAATACTGTATATGTTTTATTTTCGGAATTCTAGGAAAAAAACCGTAACTAATTGGATATCTAGTAAGATAATTAATTATACTAAATTATACTGTGAAAATAACACATTATAGCGGTTTATAATGTTGAGTAGCTATATGTGAATTTGATTTCGGTCTACAAATTTATATATTTCGGGATATGTATATATAATATTTTATCAGTATAATTCCAACAAAAATTGGACGAAAATGACTTATTTGACGATACCTATTAGACTACAGGCCCATGTCCAAAATGGATGGGTCATATGAACCACCAGGTGACGTATATAGGACGATATAAGAGCATAAAATAATAAGATTCAGCACTATGCCGTCACTTGTAAGCAGTCCAACTGAGTGCTGGTGAGAATTCAAAAGTACAGGTAGAGTGGGTACATTTTGGTCATATATTTTTGTACGGCATTTTTACCATAGATAGATCCATGAAAAATAATAAGAAAGCGCGCAGTGCCGTACAAAAATGGCGAGCCACAAAGTTTCCAGGGTAAATTTGGTCATTTGATTCTGTACGGCATCAGTTTCATACTGTTTTAATACAACTTCTAATCTATTATTCCGCAACGCCGTACAAAAATCATGCGACAAGGGGAAAAAATCGAGGGTTGCAATCCCCTCTCTTTCCGTGGTCCGGGGGTGATTTGAAAAAGTACGGCTTCGGTTCCAAAACATTATCTAGAACTCAAAAGTACTATTAAAAATAATGCCGTCAAAAAATTATTGTTCATTTGAATGTATATTAATACTTATGTTAATTTCATGGTATACTTGATTTATAAAGCTAAAAAAATCATTTGACTCTGTACGGCAACTTTTTCTTTAACATTATATTGTAAAATACAATTGTTATATAGTATTGCCGTTCAAAAGAAACTGTTCTAAAAAAAATTATAGAGAAATACAAAAACAGAAATTTTTTAAAATATTGCCACAGTTTAAATATTCATAGATTAATAAAATATAGCAATTTTATACATTTGTCCTTTGTTTTAAATAGTATTAAGATAAATAAATTAGGAAAAAATGATGCCGTACATTTTAATGCATACCATATCTTTTAGGTTGATGATAATGACGCTACCATTTTAAAGGTAGTATTTTATGGTCATTTGATACTGTACGGTATTAACATATTTTTGAAGAGAACAATTATTATTAATAATATATGATAAAA
Source organism: Diabrotica virgifera virgifera (assembly GCF_917563875.1). Taxonomy (NCBI): domain Eukaryota; kingdom Metazoa; phylum Arthropoda; class Insecta; order Coleoptera; family Chrysomelidae; genus Diabrotica; species Diabrotica virgifera. The sequence goes on from NC_065449.1 coordinate 207,465,027, forward strand.
TCATTATGACGTCTAACTGAAGTGAAAGGGTGTGTAGGTATATAATATTCAAGAATTGAAACTGTAAAACCCAGTATCAACAGTTTTGTATACTTTTTGGTTTAATATATACTTCAAGCATTATTGTTACATGTATATAATTGATTTGTTTCATTGTAATGATGTGAATATATAAAACAACTACTATTTTTTAGAAAAATTACTACTAGAAAACGACTACTTAGCACACAGTACAGTATTATAGGCAGGTGTAGATATATGCCTACAAATGCTAAACGTCGTAACATAACGTTGCTCCTTAAGCGATATAAATATATGTAAATTATATTTATTTAATATTTTTATTACTTTTTTATCAATATGAACTTTCAGATTTGTACGGCGTTAACTTTTTATAAATTATTGCATTAAGTACAAATGAACTATCTAAATGCCGCATAAAAAAATATCGTCATAAATTTCACCTTACATTTCGTTATATGGATTTTTCGTACATTTCATTCTGTGGATTTTTCCTTGAGCTTTTTTTTTCCTACAAACCTTTGGATCAACGAAAATGTACGGCATGTAAAATAATGTTATCTATGCATAAAATACTTTCAAAATAAATTAAATTTATGTTGTTTCAAATCACCCCCCGGACCACGGAAAGAGAGGGGATTGCAACCCTCGATTTTTCCCCTTGTCGCGTGATTTTTGTACGGCGTTGCGGAATAATGGATTAGAAGTTGTATTGAAACAGTATGAAACTGATGCCGTACAGAATCAAATGACCAAATTTACCCTGGAAATTGTCAGAAAATCAAAAAAAATTACCAACTTTGTGGCTCGCCATTTTTGTACGGCACTGCGCGCTTTCTTATCATTTTTCATGGATCTATCTATGGTAAAAATGCCGTACAAAAATATATGACCAAAATGTACCCACTCTACCTGCACTTTTGAATTCTCACCAGCACTCAGTTGGACTGCTTACAAGTGACGGCATAGCGCTAAATCTTATTATTTTATGCTCTTATATCGTCCTATATACGTCACCTTGTGGTTCATATGACCCATCCATTTTGGACATGGGCCTGTAGTCTAATCAAGAAAAGGAGCTGGGAGAAATGTCTACTCGATCGACAAGGTTTTCTTTTGTGGGATTGAAGAGAACTGGTTATGAGCGCGTAATAAAAACTTATTGGGATCCACGGAAAACTGACTGAGAAGGTAAACAATACAAGAGAGCTAGACATTGCTGCTTAGCAATTTCAGGAGATCGTTATGGAAGTGTACAAAGACAACTGTCCAGAATCAGTACGGAATACCAACAGGAACATACCCTGGTGGTATACTAAGGGTAAGAACGGAACTAGTGGGTCGCGGTGGAGGTGAAGATCGCGGTCGATCATGCGCGAATGTCGGAGTCGACATTCATGTAAAAAAACACATTGTAGTGAATGGAAGAGAACAGAGCAGGTAAGTCGCGGTGGAGGTTTAGCGCGATGCCATTCAGGAGGTTTACATCGATGCTTTTTAAAATAAAAATAGTTTGTTTTACATGGATGTCTACTGCGCGGCCTACAAGGATGCTTCCCTGTGATTCGTCCGTTCGAAGCCAAGTTGTCATTACCTGCGCTATCTGAGTTGATACTTTTTATATAATCCCTTTTTTGTATTCAGTTTATTTTTGAATTTCTAAAGTAATTAAATTCAGTAAATTTTTTAAATATGAAGGAGGGTCTGATTATTTACAGCTGAAATTTCATCACTATCATCACTTGACTGACACAACATCGCAAAAGCACAGTCTTTTGTCATTCAAATTTCATTAAACTACTTCACTTGATAGTGATTCTAGATCGACTGACAGCACAGGTGACCTCCTTGCTATGTGCTATCGACATAGACCGCGACTTAACTAGTAGCATCCACCGCGACCTACACCTCCACCTCGACCTACTTGTTCTGTTCTTATCCTAAGGTCAAGAAAAGCTCATAAAAAAAGAACTGCGAGAAGATAGAATAGACTGCAGAAGCTGCTAGACTTCAGAAAGTCCTCTCAACCAAGGAGCAGCATATCGACACTCCAGTTTGAATCTGGAAAACACATACATTCACTTCCCAGGACCTGAGGCAAAATGGATGATACTAGACGAAGTGAGAACCGATGCTAAAGAGATATTGAGGATGGATAACTGAAGAAGAGCAGCCAGGGACAGAGATACTTGGAAAGCGGGTACTGGAGGAGACCAGGGCCCGAATTGGACCGTCGCGCCATAGGAGAGAGAGAGAGAGAGACTGTATAGCAGGACGGCCCAGACACCATAAAATTTTATTCGAAACAATTTAGGAAATTGTTTTTGAAGTTATACTTCTTTAGGCACGAGGGTGAATTTTTACATTCCCTGGCGCATGCGCACACCGACAGTATGATATTAGTCGCTACATATTTTAAGTTATGTAGCGCAAATAAGGTGTGCGTGAAAAGAATATATTATTAGTGTTTTTAGTAAATATATTATAATTTTTATGTCTGTGGATTTGTCTTCCTCCTAATAAGTATTATTGAAAATGTTTATTTTCAATTAATGTATCTGTCACCGTGGTTGTAATTATGTCCGAGAAATGATCGACTGAATACAAAAACCGTGGTAGCTGATCGGTAGAGCATTCGCCTAGGGATCGAGAGGTTCAAATCCTGACAGTCATATCCTTTTTTTTTTTAATTTTTGGTATTCTTTTTATTCTTTGTAAAATTAGTTTAATATTTAAATACAATACAAAAAACTGTTTAAAGTAGATAGGTATATTGATTTCGTTGAAATCATAATATGAAGTTAGATTATATTATAATAGAAGTATAACTTCTTACGTGCGTACAAAGTACACACACATTCTTTTTTTTTTGTTATATATTTATTAATAACAATAACAGCCCACTTGGAAAAATGAAAAGAAATGCACTTGAACTTCTTCTGGAGATGTTGGCGACCACATTGACCCATCTTATTCTATTTACGGCCGAAATAGATCAGTTGACGTTAGACCAGTCCACTTCCTAAGATTGGCCAGCCAAGATATACATCTACGTCCAGGTCCTCTCCTGCCCTCAATCTTGCCTTGTAGAATCAACTGTAGCAGTCGGTATTTTTCTTCTCGCATATACTCTTCTCGAGTATATGTTAAATAATGCTGGTAACAGTATGCAACCCTGTCTAACTCCTTTTTCGACTGTGAAGATTTCGGACAGTTAATTTTCGAATCGAACTGTTGCTTTTTGTTGGATATATATTGAGACGAGTCTTATATCCTTACCATCGAGTATGTATGTTTTAGGATATCTATTAGTTTTCCATGTGGGACTTTATCAAATGCCTTCTCGAAATCTATGAAACATGCATACACATCGCAGTTGACATCCCTGGCTCTCTGTATTAGAACCTGCAAGCTGAAAAGTGCTTCCCTCGTTCCGAGTCCTGCTCTGAATCCAAATTGAACTTCACTCAGCTGTTCTTCTAATTTGGTGTATATGCGCGAGTGAATGATAGTAAGGAATACTTTAAGTACATGGCTCTGAACTTATGAAAAATATATAGAATCGAATAAAAAAGGTTTGGTGATAGAAATGCAAAAAATAGTCTGTACATTCCGTGTCTAATCATTTTTTCAGAAAGAAAGTAAAAAAAGAGAATCATACTAACTGAAAGAGAAATATATTAAAAAAAATGGAAACAAAGCAAAAAAAGTGAAGCGTCACTCGCATTGAGATCATCTCGGTACTTGACCTCTAACCCTGTGCTAAATGCCTCTAACTCATTCTACTAACTTTGGAAATAAACGGCATCGACGAGCAATATATTTCGACTCTCACGCCTATATTGATTAAAAATTCAGATATTCATGAGAGTAAAGCAACATAAAGTAACAAAAAAAGCGAAATGACAGTAACTATCTCGTTAGAGGAATCTGGCAGTACAAATTAACATTAAGATTTTGCTCATTCTCTTCGCAGATTTTAAGATGGAATTCTCAAAGTGGTAAATGAAAACCTTGTGCAATTTATATGATACACAAAGGGGACAAAAAATTCCTGCAAGATTATCTTGGTTTTCGCGTTCAATAGCTCCGGTTTTTTAAGTAGTTGTCATTTAATAAAATTATAATAATAAAACATTCTATACTTATCGAAAAAGTGAAACGTTAGTCTCAGTCATAAACCATCAAATGAATCTATTAACATGAGGCCTATAAAATCAAAACCTGCTAGATACATGTTTTGCAATTTTTCAGGAGACTAAAAAAACATTAAAAATGTAAATTTTCCAAAAAGTATCCGGCATTTCTCAATCATAGGGGTATCAATAAATGTCATAAAATGGTTCACTAATTTGGTAGAGTCATTTTTCTGCATGCCCCTTACATCTTTAGAAATTTGCGCTTCTAGTTTGGACTTAGCAGATTTTGATTCTAAGCCCAAATATTGTGCAAATTCCGCATATTCAACTGCTTTTAGGAACAATAAAATTAATGCACTACAAGTGGGTCTTGAACCATTTTGATAGGAAAACACAAAATATACAAGAAAAAGAAGTATTTTATTGTTCATAAAAGAAATGGACACAGCACGTCAACATTCCACTGGTATTTTAAATCGGATTTAGAAGGTTTAATAGCGGTAAAGTAGCGCAAAAGATGGAAAACACATTAAGATGTGAGATAAAAAGAAATGAAACTAGTGGAGGTGGGAGATTTAGCGATAAAAACCTATAAATTTACATTCTACTTATTGTTTCCCACCTTTAGACGTATCAGACGAATTTGGCAACTGTGACAGTGATAGTTTTATTTGGCATACTCCTCTGATACGTCTAAAGATGTGAAACAAATAGAATGTAAGTTTATAGGTTTTTATCGCTAAATCTCCCACCTCCACTAGTTTCATTTCTTTTTATCTCACAACTTAATATGTTTTCCATCTTTTGCGTTATTTTGGCGGTTATTAGCGCCCTCATCACTGTATACTTGAACTTTGAAAATGTGTAAAAAAGGGAAAACGAAAAATTTAGGATTTAGCAGGTTTTGATTCTGATGGGCGCAATGTATCTTGATACGAAAAGAATTAACTCATCATACTAGGTATAATAACAATAAAAAAAAGGAAAAATAAACAAATAAATTAAAAGATAACCTTAAAAAATCACAATATTAACTGGTTATTGGTTCTTTTAAAAAGAGACTAATTTTACTAAATGCAAACTAAAAATTAGTACGAGCAAATATCACAATAATTCAATATTCACAGCCTTAAGGGAATCCTTAACCCAACTGGGATAATCTTTATTGGGATATATATCCAGAATAAATTTCTGTACGAATTCCGGAAATCGGTTCTCGGAAACGCTGCTTCGTATCTTCTCCATTAATCTCATCTGGAAGGCAACGTTGTGTTCAGTGAGGAGCGTACATGCCACTGGTAGATCGGTAACGACCTTATGAAGGTAAGCTCTTGTATAATTCTTGCAGGTACTGCACCAGCACTCCTTGTCGATTGGGCTGAAGTCTTTGACGTATTGTTGCTTCCTTAGATTTAGCTGTCCGGTCATTATAAGGGCACAACCAAATCTCTGAAAATGAGTAAATTAACTATTTAGATGGTAGTAAATAAGCCACAAATAAATTGAAAAAAATTATTTTATTAACGTTTCGACGCCTAAATCGGGAGTCGTCAAAATACAAAATACTACTAAATTAAGAGGATCGGTACGTATTTTCGGCTGCAATGCTATTCAAATGAGGATTCATTTTTTTCGAATCCTGAGAAAACTAACAAATATTTTTGAAAAATTTAAACGCAGAATGAAAGATTACGTTATTAGCGAGGGCCGAAAGTCCCTGAGAACTTCTATAATGTTTATTTTAATAAGTTACAGGGGTGAAAAGCTAAGAGAAAATTTAGTGTGATTTTTGATTTCAAATATATCATTCAACATAAACTTTTTATTTATTCTAAGGGACTTTCGGCCCTCGGTAATAATTTAGTCTTTCATTCTGCGTTTAGATTTTTCAAAAATATTTATTGGTTTTTTCAGGATTCGAAAAAAATGAACACAATGCCGTGGTAATATTTTCCAAATCTATCTTTGTCTTACAACGCACTCAGCCGAATATAATATTGTCAGCATATATTGTCAGTCAGACACTGACAATCAGTGACAATTTTAAATATTTGACATTGCATCGGGAATATGTTGAGTTATTGATTAAATATTATTGATATATATAGTGTATTTGATAAATAATTGATTTAAGACGTGAACTTAATAAAAAGTTATTATTGTACATTATTTGTGGAAGATCCAAGCAGAGAATACATCAGGATAATATATTCTGTGATCCAAGTATTTTGTTGTTAAAGATGTTCAAAATTGTAAGCGTTCCTTATCAATATATTATTAAAAAATCACTTTACCAATTTCCTCTTTTCTCGATTGAGTATTGGTCTTTGTTGTACAAATAAATTATTACAATCACTGAATACATAGTTAGTGAAAAAATTATCACATTTATTAACTGAATTAATAATTTGCAATTATAAAAATAACAGTTATCCAAGAACATTCAAAACCCATCTCTTTAAATTAATGATGACATTTTTAAGGCTATGGGTACATAACTCGCAAATATTTTACGTGTATCCCGACTTTTTCTGTCTACACGGCAAATTACGTGTAGTAAAATTCACACTGGTATGGATATGTAAACATTACTAGAATGTCATTCTACTTGAAAATGTCATCATTAATTTAAAGAGATGGCTTTTGAATGTTCTTGGATAACTGTTATTTTTATAATTGCAAATTATTAATTCAGTTAATAAATGTGATAATTTTTTCACTAACTATGTATTCAGTGGTTGTAATAATTTATTTGTACAACAAAAACTAATACTCAATCGAGAAAAGAGGAAAAGTGTTAAAGTGATTTTTTAATAATATATTGTTATGGAACGCTTACAATTTTGAACATCTTTAACAACAAAATACTTGGATCACAGAATATATTATCCTGATGTATTCTCTGCTTGGATTTTCCACAAATAATACACAATAAATAACTTTTTATTAAGTTCACGTCTTAAATCAATTATTTATCAAATACACTATATATCAATAATATTTAATCAATACCTCAAAATATTCCCGATGCAATGTCAAATATTTAAAATTGTCACTGATTGTCAGTGTCTGACTGACAATGCTGACAATATTATATTCGGCTGAGTGCGTTGTAAGACAAAGATAGATTTGGAAAATATTACCACGGCATTTTTTTCGAATCCTGAAAAAACCAATAAATATTTTTGAAAAATTTAAACGCAGAATAAAAGATTAAATTATTACCGAGGGCCGAAAGTCCCTTAGAATAAATAAAAAGTTTATTTTGAATGAGATATTTGAAATTAAAAATCACACTAAATTTTCTTAGTTTTTCACCCCTGTAACTTACTTAAATAAACATTATAGAAGTTCTCAGGGACTTTCGGCCCTCGCTAATAACGTAATCTTTCATTTTGCGTTTAAATTTTTCAAAAATACTTATTAGTTTTCTCAGGATTCGAAAAAAATGAATCCCCATTTGAATAGCATTGCAGCCGAAAATACGTACCGATCCTCTTAAGTAGAATGACATTCTAGTAATGTTTACATATCCATAACAGTGTGAATTTTACTAACGTAATTTGCCGTGTAAAGACAGAAAAAGTAGGGATACACGTAAAATATTTCCCAATTATGTACCCATAGCCTTAAACAAAAATGTTGCTTAGTAAAAAATTCTTCTAATAATTTATTTAATCTGACTCGTTTATATCGGCAATTCAGACATATATTATACATTTTAAAGTAGAAGACTTTAAAATGATATTGCCAATATTTATGAGTTGCCTTCCTGGGACGACTTTACTGACAGATAGTTCATTCGATTACATGAAATCAACCCCAACTCAAGAATATCCGTCACAAAAAAATCATAGCATGTGATCTGTCTTTAAAAGACAACCAAATACAACGGTGACAGTAAAATTCTCGCGTTAGAGATTTTTTCCTGGTTTTCCCTCGTGATTTACTATGGAATCTCTAACGCGAGAATTTTACTGTCACCGTTGCATTTGGTTATCTTTTTAAAGACAGATCACATACTATGATTATTTGTGGCGAATATTCTTGAGTTGGGGTTGATTTCATGTAATCGAATGAACTATCTTTCAGTAAAGTCGTCCCAGGAATATATGTCTGAATTGCCGATATAAATGAGTCAGAAGAATTAATAATAATAAATTATATAATTAAATAATAATAAATTATTAGAAGAATTTTTTACTAAGTAACAACATTTTTGTTTAATTTAGTAGTATTTTGTATTTTGACAACGACACCGATTTGGGCGTCGAAACGTTAATAAAATTATTGTTTTCAATTTAATTGTGGCTTATTTCCCATCTAAATATTTAATTATAAAATTGCCACAAGGAAATAGCTTCAGAACAACATTCTGAAAATGAGAGAACGATTTGGATATCATATAAAAAATGGATTTATTAATGTAAAGGTTGATTCATCTAGAATTTAGAGGTACTTTTTTGGTGGGGATTTGAAGAGAGATCGTGCATGAATAGTGTGATTAACTCCGATTCGATCGAATTCGGGACAAGGCTGGAAAAAATACCTGAGATCCGGGACTTTTCAATGAAAATCGGGCCATTTTTTTTAATATTTAATTTCCACCAATCACCATTTTAGTGGTTATTTAACATTTTTATGTCAACAATGATATTTTTGATGAGATTAAGCCACAACTAGTTGTAATGATAATTACATTTTTGTTAGTTTTTGCTGTTTCGACTTCCAATCCGGATCATAGTTCTCAAAAACCACAATTTGAGTTTTCGTAGAACTATAATACCACGATATAAAATGCATGCGATTTGGATGTGGTATTAGTATTACACGCTAGAAATTGTACTTTTTTTCGTCCCACCAATTTAATTTGATGTAAATTCTTAAAAGAATAACATATTCAAAATATAATTTTACCAAAACGTTGAAAATTCGGATGGCCCAGAAGCCTTGTACGGGACGCCGGGACATGACTTTGTAATTCGGGCCATGTCCCGGATTTTTCGGACTAGTTGGTCACACTATGCATGAATCGTATCACTTGACGTCGCGTTTTTATTCAGTATTGTTTGACATTTCATCTTGGCACAACGTCTAGAAATTATTCAGCTGTATTACAAAAATAAGCGGTCTATGAGGAATATTTCATGCGTTTAAGCCCAGTTTTTCAGTGACCGGGCAGTGGCACTAATTTGTTTATAAGCCAAAAAATTGTTCATAACTTTAAAACACTGCTGAGGCTGCTTAAATAATCCGATTTCAAAAAAATTTACAAATCTTTGTATGTTCTAGTTTTTGTTGTGCAAGATTTTAAAAAATTTTAATTTTTAAAAAAAAGTTTAGATTGCAAAATTATTATGCAAAATCTAGAAGTCAATTTTAATGAATTTTGATGGACGGTTTTAGCACATTACAAAAATTTTCTAAGCGAATTAGGAAGGTTCCAAAAGTAACCTAAGTGACGGAAAAACATTGCATAAGGACAGGCTTGTTTTGCCCCCTTATTTTATATTTATTGCTATTTTGCAGCAAGGGTGTTAAATTAAGACATTTTTAACCAATCGTATCTTTGTTTTATTCCTATACGACTTTGTTCCAAAATGAATCGTTTTAAAGTTATAAGCAAAGAAAGAAAAAAACGAAATTTTTTGAAATTTTTAAATATTTTATTTTTTTTATTAATGTTCCGGGCATATTTGAGAATGAGCATAAGTAAATTATTATTAACGAAGTTATCACCTAACTTTATCCGCAAAAATCCGAATGCCACCTCTCACATCCACCTAAAAACAGATCCTTCCTGGTCTATAACCCAACTAAAATCTCTTCTGTCCGACAGGTACTCAAAATAGACATTGATGCATTCACTGCATCCATGCGCAAGCGTAACCGCAAAATTCAGAGTTAAACCATCTAACGAGGATCGGTTAAAATCTTGGTTAACGTAAACGAGTTTAAACCCTAAGCTAGTACTGAAAAACTGATTAACCATGGATATTTCGGTGACCGAAAAATAAATAGGTTAACCCAGCACTGAAAAACCGGCCCTTAATAGAGCAACTTATGGTCTACATAATTGGCCTACCGAACGTACAATTCGCTATACCATCAGTAAGTTTGAAACCCAGTTTTCATTATTGGATAACACGCGACCAAATAGACCACATTCAGCACGTTCTGAAGAAAATATAGCGGCGTTAGCGGATGGTGTAGCGAAAATAATGAAGAATCGATTCGTCGCCGTTCCAGCTTGGCTTGTCGTATGCAACAATTTGGCATATTTTACGTGAGGATCTTGGTTTAAAAGCATACAAAATTCAATTAGTACAACATTTGAAGACGATCGACCTTTCGAGTCGTCACCGTTTCAGTCCATGTGCTTTTGATAAGCTTGCAGAAGATTCACTGTTTTCGAAAAAAAAATGATTTTCGATGAGGACCATTTTTGGCTTAACCCTCTCATGCATTCAGTCCACTCCGGTGGACAGATTTTTTTTAATTCAAAAAAATATATTTTAATTCTATGAAACTTGTGCAAAATGCATGAAATCTCTTTCAGTGGACTCTAATCAAGTAACTACTACCGCCATCTACAATATTTATTTTGAAAGTTAAAGTTTGCTAACGTTAGTATCTATAAATCAACTGACCGCGATGGCCACCTATGAACTGCCTGAAATAATTGCGCGTAGTTTCTATGGAAAAGCAAAAAAGGTAAGAAAATATTTTTCTTATAGAATTATGTATTTTACACAATTAGCCTTTGTTATAATTTCAAAATAATTGAAAACTCACTGAAAATATCACATTGAAGTCATGTCCACTAGAGTGGACATCATGCAATATGTAACTTACAATTCCACTCTTGTGGTATGTTTTATGAGTATAATTTTCAGAGGGGTAGTAGGTTTCTTGTTAACATATTTTTTGTTGTTTTCTTGTCAAAGATTTATTATCTATTTAGGGATTTTCGAGAATTTTTTTTTATGTACTTACCTATATTATTTTAGTGGAAATAAATAAATTCTATTTATTGACATAATATTACTTCTTCAATGAGAAATTTTATTCTATTTCAGAAAGTACTTTTTGCCGATGAAGACGACAATAGGTATTTAGTATAGTATAGTAAACACCTTTATGTTTACCAGAAAATGAAGAATTTATAGGTATTGACAATGATGACATTATTTATGATTTACTAGAAGGTTCAGATTTGGAATCTGATTACAATGACGAAGAGACGTATTCGCTCGAATATGTAACGGCTGAAGACCAAATTGTTGAAAGTGACTTAGGAGAAATACAGCCAGAAAACAGTGACGACGATATGTGTGAAGATGACATTCCATTAGCTCAGCGTATTTTGGCATTTTCATCAAAGCATAAAAATCAACAGAAAAAACCAAAAAAGGCTGAGATAAAAGACTGGAAATGGGGCAATAATGACAGCATGTATGGGCCAGCAACTTTGCTACAGTTTAGATTAGAGGAACAGAAAATATTCATGTTCAAGGAAACAATCCCATGTTTTACAAAATATGAGTTATACATCTGCAAAAGGTGCAACGAGCCTGTGTACATCGTGCTTTGAATATTTTCATACCAGTAACTGACGCTTCTGCGATTCCGCAAGTGCATAGTGACCACTAGAGTGGACGGACTATTTTTTAGGTTTTAAGAAAAAAATTTCGTGTTTTTACACTTACTATACTATTTTCTAATGTTAATTTTTAATATTTCACAATAAAATAATTTTTCTAAAAAATATTTTTTTCCTTAAAATTATGCATGAGAGGGTTAATGGGGACGTGAATAAACAAAAAGCCCGTATTTGGAGTGATGAGCAACCCGAAGAGAACCGTCTGTTCATATATCTTTAAAACAGAGGCCGGCCAGAATGTTACTGTCAATGGAGACCGTTATCGCGCCATGATAACGGACTATTTGGTGCCTGAAATTGAAGCTCGTGGTCTCAGCGACATTTGGTTCCAAAAAGATGGCGCCACTTGCCATATAGCCCGTGAAAGCATGGCTTTGCTGCGAAAACGATTCGGTGAGCAATTTATTTCACAATTTGTACCAGTGAATTGGCTGCCAATATCCTGTGACATCACACCCTGTATTTTATTTTAAATTTAAAATTCGATTGCGTTCCTCGTTACAAGACATAAATCTTTTGTGCTATACAGAATATTTAAAAAGTTAAAACCTTTCAATGAAAATCGTAACATGTTCAACGTCCAGTTTAATTGAAAAGGGTTTAAAAGCAAAGATCTGTTGTAGCCATAGTTTTTAAATGATTGAGTTGCTAATACTATTTACATCTAATACAGGATAAGTCAAAACATAAATTTAATGAATAGTTTTTAGTTCAGAGAAATAAGGAAAAAAAATATCCTGTTGGTGACACAACCCCATCCAGGCCGAAACCAAATTTTTTGAGTAGTATGGACATCTATAATAATAACCTATATGTCTCCTGCACCCGATTTTGATGATATACATAGTTATAAACAAATGAAAATCAAAAAACGGTAAATTTTCGCTTTTTTCGTCTATAACCAAAAAGTTAAGTATTTTAAACAAATTTGAGAGTGAGAAACTCATAAATCGTATAAAAAACTTCAATATGGCGTTCGTTAAATATTTCTATCCTTATTGGTTGCTTAGAAAATTGCAAAATAAATCATAAATTTTGAGTTTTTATAAATATTCATAACTCATGTAAAAATTAACTTAGAACGTTCTTATTAACACGGAATGGTGACACTTCTGGTGCTTAAATCATACCCTAAATTTCAAAGCAATTGGTCAAATAGTTTAAAAGGTATTTAATTTGTTTATCCCAAATTAATTTTTTTGCAACGCTATAAGTCAGAAAATGATGAAGTTACACTAATATTTTGGATAGTTTATGAAAGAAGATTTATACTATTAATTTAATTAAAAAAAATGACAAAAAATAATTCTAAATACTGCAAAATTATTTTGCAAAAACATGTGAATTAAAAAAGGGAGGCTAACTTCGTCCCTAATTGTCCTAGGACAATTGTTTTTCTTTCTAAATGTGTATAAAAATTCAGCTTTCCAAATATGAAAAAATAATTTTTTTGCGGGTGACGGTTAAAAAGTTATTCTAATTGTTTATAAGTAAGCAAAAAATCGACGTGTTTTTGCAAAATAATTTTACACTGTTTAAACTTACTTTTTGCCTTTTTTTTTAATTAAGTCAATAGTAAAAATGTTCTTCTTCCATAAACCGTCAGAAGTCTTACTATAACCTCATAATTTTCTGACTTATAGTGTTGCAAAAAAAATGAATTTGGAATAAACAAATTAAATAACTTTTAAACTATTTGACCAACTGCTTTGAAATTTAAAATATAATTTAAGCACCAGAAGTCTCAGCATTCCGTGTAATAAGAAGGTTCTAACTTAATTTTTACATAAGTTATGAATATTTATAAAAACTCAAAATTTATGATTTATTTTCTAAGCAACCAATAAGGATAGACATAATCAGCGAACGCCATATTGAAGTTTTTTATACGATTTATGAGTTTCTCACTCTCAAATTTGTTTAAAATACTTAACTTTTTGGTTATAGACGAAAAAAGCGAAAATTTTCCGTTTTTTGATCTTTATTTGTTTATAACTATGTATATCATCAAAATCGGCTGCAGGAAACATAAAGGTTATTAATATAGATGTCCATACTACTCAAAAATTTGGTTTCGGCCTGGAGGGGGATGTGTCACGAGAAAAATCTTATTTCTCTGGACTATTTAGAGATGTTTTAAATTGTAATGGAAAATGGGTATTTCATGAATTAAATTTATTATTTTTATTTACTGTTCAAAACTATGGCTACAACGGGTGGTTGCTTTTGAGCACCTTTTCAATTAATCAGACGTTGAACTTGCTAAGATTTTCATTGAAATTTAGATATTTCTTTTGAGAAACTTTTTAAATACCTACCCTATTGAATACAAAATAGCTTTGTATTTTTGTAACGAGGAAGTAAAGCGTTTTCTTGTACCCCTTTTTTGGTATTTCCTATAATAACAGATATAACTGCATTTGCCACAAAATTTGATCACCCTGTATATAGAGTTAATATTTAAATGTACCGTTTAAAGAACTTACCGCTGTTCTGGTAGGGAAAACACAATCGAACATATCCACTCCTAACGCAGAACAAACAACTAAGTCAACAGCAAAACCAACACCCATGAGGTACCTTGGTTTATTTTTTGGCAAGAGATCTGTACACAAATGTACAATTTTCCAAAAATCATCTTTGCTTTCACCGCCGCTGTAAAAGAATTAAAAAATATTTATTACCGACATAGTAATAATTATAATATCTTAAAAGTTAGAGCATAATATAAGTTGTTAAGTTGAAGTCTTAAGAAATGACAATGATTGATATCGTCCTGTATTTTGGAATAAATTAATTCTACACATATCAAAAACGACTAAGGAACACAGTTTTTTTCTGAATGTTAAGAAGTGCACTAGTGGAATGAAAATTTGTAGATAACATAAAAATGAATATAAAATATAAAAATTTAACAAAAAATATGTTTAATAATCTGTGTTTCTTCCAGCAGTACTAATTATGGCTTGATTACACGTAACGAGTACAGTGGCCAGACAGTAAACTGTTACTAGGCCGAGACAGTGGTGAAGGTGAGATATGGTTTATACGTATTTGGCAATTTTTGAATTTGGAGGCGAGTCAGTTTAGTTTCGATTCACAAAGACAAGGAGTAGTATACTTATGGATCGTAAAGCTAACATTAAAAATATATCAAAAGGCTTATACCACTACTTATACACGAATTGACGGATATATTATGAGGAGATAAGCGTCTTTGGACTATAGACAATGGATTTTAAGAAGACCAAATCTCGCTGCTCCCGATTTCTTCGATTCATTGATATTTTATTTCTTGCCTATATGTCAAATTTAGAACCGGCAACGGTGTAAAGCCAAGAGAAGGTTATTGAAATACCACCTACTATTTTACCGAATTTTGGATGTAGTAGTGGAAATTAAATAACAGTTTCCAATATAAAGTGAATATAAAAGTGCATACTGACGATACAAGTGAAAAAATAAACAAAAATTACCAATTAAGTGTGAATTAAGAGTGTATAAACAAACAAACACAAAAAACGGACATAGGAAAGTGAACGAGTTTCAACAGCCAGCTGGTAGACGGGTCACGCTCACGTCACGGCGACGTTGCCAGACTGTAGTAAAAGTCGCGGAAAAAGGGAAAACTCTAAAAATTAAAATACTTAGCGAAGAAAAATACAATAAACTACTTAGTTTGAGGACTCAAAGAGGAACCTAGCTTTTGAAGAGTCGATCTGGGCGAAGTTCCTATCGTTGAGATACCAACTAAGATACCGTGAAATAAACAAGAACATGGCGGAAGGTGATAATAAAATAATACAAAGCGAAACAAACAAGAACATGGAGGACAGCGACGACTGTTCGGACGACAGCAAAAGGAAAAGAGATCCGGATGATGCGACTCAAAGATCAAAAAATAGAAAACTCTCACAAATACCATCTAAAACAAATGGTAAAGAACAAAAACTAGATCTATTAATAGAGATGGTGTCGGAGCTCAAAAAGCAGAGTGACAAAACCAGTGAAGATATAAAAATGATAAGAGAAGAAAATAAGATATTGAGACAAGAAAATCAAAAACTAAAAGAAGAAAATAAAGATATAAAAGAGAAGCTAGAGGAAACAAATGATATAATTGAATGGCTAGAGAGAGAGAGAAAAGGAAAAATAATATAGTGATGTCAGGAATTGAAATTGAGACAGAAAATAAAACAGAACTTAAACAATTCGTGGAGAACATAATAAAAAACACTCTACAGATAAATATTAATGTAAAAACAGCTCATAAAATAGGAAGAAAAGTATGCTTAATTGAAATAAATAATGAAGACGAAAAAGAACAAATCATGAAAAACAAATACAAATTAAAAGAACTGCAGCAGGAAAAGGTATACATAAATCATGACATGACAACAAAGGAGCGTGAGAAGAACAAGCAAATAAGAAAAATGGCAAAAGAAGAAGAATTAAAAGGAAATAAGGTGAAAATTGGATACAATAAAATAACTATAAATGGCGAGATATGGGAATGGAATAAGACTATGAAAAAACTAGAAGTAGTAAATCCAAAAAACGAATAGCAGAAATTGAAAGCGACATGAAAACAAACACAACGAACCTGGCAAATAAAATGGACACGAATAAAAATATATATGAAGCTACAAATATAGCGAGGAACAAAAATGGTGAGATATATAAAAATACGGAACATAAGGAAAATGAAAAGGAAATCATAAAAATGGCTACATGGAACGTGCGAGGTATTAACGGTAAAGAAGAGGAAATAATTGAAGAGATGAAACTACAAAATATAGACTACTTGGGAGTAACTGACATAAAAAAGAAAGGTAGAGGAATAGTAGATCTAAATGATGATTACCGCTTATATTGGTCAGGAGTTGACTTAAAAGAATGGGGCGCGGGAGGTGTAGGCCTAATAGTAAAAACAGAAAAGACAAATAACATAATAGGTGAAAGATATATAAACGAAAGATTATTGGTAGTGGAAGTAAAACTAGATAATACAAATATAACAAGCATAATCGTAGCATATGGGCCAAATGATAATGCCAAAAAAGAGGAAAAAGATTAATTCTTTGAAATATTACAAGCAGAGATGGACAACGAAGGAGAAAACATTATATTAATGGGAGACCTAAATGGTAGGGTGGGAAGAGACAATAAAGGGATTGAACGATACTTAGGGCAACATGGAGAAGAAATGAAAAATGATAACGGAAACAGAATCATAGATCTATGTATAGCAAATGATATGGTTATAACGAATTCAAAATTTATGCACAAAGACATACACAAATATACTAGAGAAATCTCATCGAGAAAAGAAAAATCCATAATAGACTATTTCCTAATAAAAAGAAAAGACCTAAAGATAATAAAAGACGTAAAGGTAAAAAGAGAGGCTGAAATAAGCAGTGACCATTACTTGCTTATAATGGAACTAAGGGTGTACACACATAACACAACAGAAAAAAGAAAGAAGATAACTAAAGAAAAAATAAAAAGCTACAAATTAAGAGAAATAGATAGTAAAGAGGAATACCAGAAGAAGTTAACCAAACAGTTCGAGACTATAAAGGCAATTAACACAGGAATAGAAAATAAATGGAAGCAATTTAAGGAAATCATATTGAAAACAGCAAAAGAAGTATGCGGAACAACTAAAATCACAAACATATATTCGAAGAAAAGTAAATGGTGGACAGCGGAAATACAACGTAAAGTGAAAGAAAAGAAAAAAGTATGGAAAATGTATCTAAAAACCAAATCGGAGGACGATTTCGAAAAATATAAAATGGCCAGAAACGACATTAAACAAGAAATTAAAACGGCAAAAAAGAAGTCTTGGGAAGATTTTGGACACAAAATGAATGAAAACTATTTTAATAACCAAAAATTGTTCTATGGTACATTGAAACAGCTAAGACAAAAGAGAACACATAGATTAAGAAACATAAGAGATAAAGAAGGAAATATATTAACTACAGAAAGAGAAATAATGCAAAGATGGAAGCAGTACTTTGAAGAACTAACAGAATGGAAACAATATCAACATGAAAGAGAGGAAGACATGATCGAAAATATAGAGGAAATGCAGCAAATAACAAAAGAGGAAATTGCAGAAGCCATTGACAAATTAAAATTGGGAAAATCTCCAGGCCAAGATGAAATCACAGCTGAAATGTTAAAGTACATGAGTGAAAATTCAAAAGAAAAATTCCGAGAACTACTAAATGAAATAATCACAGCAAAGGAAATACTATCTGATTGGAAAACAGATATAATAGTACCACTGTTTAAGAAAGGAGACGCAAGAAATTGCGAAAATTATAGGGGTATTACATTGACAAGCGTTCCTGCCAAAATATTCAATAGAATAATTGAAAAAAGGCTAAGGGAAAAACTAGAAATAAAACTAGAAGAATCCCAGCATGGCTTCAGAAAAGGAAGGAGTACCCAAGATCTGATATTCATATTGAGACAAATAGGAGAAAAACTATTGATGAAAGGCAAAGAGATACACATATGCTTTATTGATCTGAAAAAAGCTTTTGATAGAATAAGAAGGGAAGATATATGGAAATGTTTAAAGAAAATGGAATAGAAAAGGATATGATAGAAATAATTAAAGCCTTATATAAAAATAATAAAATAAAAATAAGGACTCACAATCAAGAATCTGATGAATTCCAGGCAAAGATAGGACTAAAACAAGGCTGTGTACTAAGTCCATTACTTTTCTCAATGGTACTAGATGACGCAATAAAGCAATGCAAGGAGAAATCTAAAGACATGATATTGGAAAATGGAAAATGAACAATGTACAAATACAAGAATTACTATTTGCAGATGATATGGTATTGTTAGCTGACACGGAAGAGAAACTGCAACAAATAATAAACACTTATATAAAAGAACTAAGAAAAATGAACATGGAAATAAACACAGATAAAAGTAAAACAATGGTTATGGCAACTACAAAAAAAGTGATAAAAATTAAGGTAGAAGGACAAGTTTTGGAACAAGTAAAAAGCTACAACTACTTAGGTACAATTATTGAAGAAGATGGTAAAATAGACAAAGAAATAAACAATAAAATAGGAAAAGCAGGGACAATTTATAATACATTAAGAAATACGTTCTTTGGAAAGAAAGAGGTACCCAAATAAGTCAAAACACAAGTGTACCAAAAAGTGGTTCGACCATCAATCGTCTATGGGAGTGAGTCGTGGACGCTAACAAAGAACAACAAAAGAAAAATCAAAGCTACAGAGATGAGATTCTTGAGAAAAATAGAAGGGGTCACACGAAGAGACAAAATAAGAAACGACACAATAACTCAAGCTCTAAAGATAAAACCCATAGAGACAATTATAGGGGAACGACAGTTAGGATGGTTGGGCCACATCCACAGACTAAACGACACAAGAATAACGAAAAAAGTATATGAAGTCAGAGTACAAGGGAAAAATAAAGTATGTCGCCCAAGAATGAGATGGGAAGAACAAGTTAGACAAGAAGCAGAGAAGAGAGGACTGCAATGGAGTATGGTAAAACAATTGGCTCAAAATAGAACAGCATGGAAAAGAAGTATCAAAGAAGCACCACAAAATTAAAACATATGGACAGAAAAATGGGTCAAATAAGTAATTTATATTTATTAAAATTGTATTGTTAAAATAAAAGTTTTGTATAATTATTAAAATGTATTGAAATGTAGATATTGAACTAGTTGTAAACAGCCCAACACCGAAAGGTACGAATGGGCTTAACTGATTAAATAAATAAATAAATGTCAAATTTAAATTTTTTATTTTATTTGACTTCTTGATTTTTAAAACCAACAACATTTATATCTTCTACAATCGATACATATGCTGCATCGCGTTTTTGTTTCCAAAGATTTGAAATTTCATAAGCACTGTGTGTGACTTATCTATAGAATTGAACTAAACTTTATTGTCCTTTCTGAGTTCCATTTGTTAGCTATTTTTGATAATCACACATCACATTGATTAACACAAGTCGTCTCCTCTAATGAAGTGGTATTATGCACAGTTACACAGCGAGTGTTGTTTACACATACCGAATGGATTGGCGAGTATACGATTGAAGGGTGGGAGTTCGAAGACTCGGCCTAGTAAATAGAACAAGATCCGAGTGACTGTCTCGCCATATGACTGGGTCGAGTGCTCGGCCAAGTACTCGTTAATATGTTTATACCAAATGAGCACTCGGCCGAGAACACTGTCTCGCCACTGTACTCGTTACGTGTAATCAAGCCATTACAGCTTGACACTGCCTTGGCATGCTTAAAGTTAAATTATCAATTTTGTTTTGAGGCATGTCTAAGATCTTAAAACCTTGTCTAGTATGAATATTGCGCAGACAAGGAGCATATTATTTATTCCACACATACAAGTATAAATGCATTGTTCTAACTAAATAGAATGGATTATTTCATTCATAGGAGATTCTGACCAATAGAAAGCTACAGAAATCTAAATTAAATCGATAAGTTTTGATAATTTCCCGTCGTCAAGTATATTACGTCAGATGCCCTTCGTTGCTACGAAAAAATACATTCATGACATTAATGACAATTAATGTTTTAAAAATTATAAAAGTGATGACTTTCAACCGTCAAATTAATATTTATAACAACTGTTTGTTTAATTGTACTAATTTGTACTTACATAAATAAATTACAATAAAATTTTGGTTTTGAACAGTTTTATTCATGAAATAATCGCAACAAATTGCACTCGATCTCTAAAATTAATATAGAATTTTAGAGCTCTTGTGCACTTACTACTGAATATTTTACTTCTATTCATTCTTTTAGAATTGTTTCGCAGAGTATTCAGTAAATAAATGAACAGTTTAATATTTATTGCTTCCAGACGTTGTTCTGTAATAGAAGCGTTTGTTTAAACACAAAGAACAATGTTTTATTGTTTGTTATTCTGTACAAAAGTGCTAGTGATATTATTTAAGGCTGTGGGTGATAAAAACGAAATATGAAACGAAATGAAAAGTATGCGATAAAAGTAATATAGGCCTAATTCTTTAATTCTAAATTATGGTATATTTTTTATACTCGTGAATCTTTTGTTTTCATTTATTTTCAATTTAATTTATAGTATGATATAATTGATCCAAAAGATGGCATAACCCAGAAATTCAAAGTGAAAGTTATCCTCCAACACCAAATTGTTCTACATGGTCCACATAATGTTCAGAAAAAAGTCACACCATTTTGAGCGTCGGGTTTGGGGGGTAGAGGGGGAAGAAATCGGTAAATTGGTAGTTTTTTACGTTTTTCGTCAATATTTCTAAAACTATGCGGTTTAGCATGAACAACCTTCTATACAAAAATGTTCTACATTAAATTTGAAATAAAAAAGGCCCGATGCATAATCCTTCTAAAATGAACGGTTCCAAAGTTACGGAGGTAGTATATTATAATTGGTCCAAAAAAGGCCTAACCCAGACATCCAAAGTAAAAGTTTTCCTCTTACACCAAATTGTTATATATGAATATGGTCCACATATTGTTCAGTAAAAAGTTACACCATTTTGAGCGTCCGGTTTGGAGGGGAGATGGGGGAGAAGTCGGTAAATTAGTAGATTTTTTAGGTTTTTCGTCAATATTTCTAAAACTATGCTTTAGCGTAAATAATGTTCTACAAAAAAATGTTCTACATACAATTTAAAACAAAAAGATTTCCGTAAAATCAACGGTTCCAGAGTTACGGAGGGTAAAAAGTGGGGGGTTTTCGATACTTTTAATATTTTTTGGGCAATTGATGATTTTGGGTGGTGAGGTTGACGTTTCTTCAAGGACTTATAACTAACATACAATCGGCCACTGAAATAGCAAATCCTGTTAAAGAAAATTTCTTTCATTAGTAATAATATTATAAATTGCTCAAAAAATATAAAAAGTTTTGAAAACCTCCACTTTTCACCCTCCGTAACTCTGGAACCGTTGATTTTATAACAATTATGTATAGGACCTTTTTTGTTTTACATTTTGTGTAGAACATTTTTGTTTAGAACATTGTTTACGCTAAAGCTTAGTTTTAGAAATATTGACGAAAAACGTAAAAAAAAACTACTAATTTACCGACTTTTCCCCCATCTACCCCCCAAACCGGACGCTCAAAATGGTGTAACTTTTTACTGAACAATATGTGGACCATATAGAACAATTTGGTGTTGGAGGAAAACTTTTACTTTGGATGTTTGGGTTAGGCCTTTTTTCGGACCAATTATAATATACTACCTCCGTAACTTTGGAACCGTTCATTTTAGAAGGATTATGCATAGGGCGTTTTTTATTTCAAATTTAATGTAGAACATTTTTGTATAGAAGGTTGTTTATGATAAACCTCATAGTTTTAGAAATATTGACGAAAAACGTAAAAAATACGAATTTACCGATTTCTTCCCCCTCCCAAACCCGACGCTCAAAATGGTGTGACTTTTTTCTGAACATTATGTGGACCATATAGAACAATTTGGTGTTGGAAGATAACTTTCACTTTGGATGTCTGGGTTTGGGTCTAGTTATACCATATTATTATATTAGCATATGATATACAGTGTAGAGTAGAGTAAATTTTTATTTGCATAAATTTTTAACATAATTGAGCAAATAACGTCACATTACTAACAATCACATATTAAAAAATGTTACTAATAATCACATATTAAAAAGATATATTAACAATACACTAAAATATACAAACAATACAAATTACATATATGCTGATCAAGGCTGATAGGCCAGGTACTCCACCACAGTATACGGCTCAATGTTAACCAGGTGTTGAAAAACCGTTTTTTTTTTTAAAGCTTTATAGCTTGTTTCCCGTTGAATGTCAGATGGTAGACTATTGTAAAATTTAACGCACGCATACAAAGGACTTCTCTCTGTTAGGGACAATCTGTGAAGTGGAATATTCAAATTAAGGCTTCTTGTGTTATATTCATGATTTGGTTGTAGGTGATAAAATAAAGTAAAATTTTTAAAGAGAAACATAATACATTCATATATATAGATAGCTGAGAAAGTGAGTATATTGAGTGATTTGAATCGGCCTCTACAGGATTCTCTCGCCTTTAGTTCTAGGATCACCCTGACTGCCTTTTTTTGGACTATGAAGACAGTTGAGCTATCCACCGAAGCACCCCAGAAGACTATTCCATATCGCATAAGAGAATAAAAGTTTGCATAATATACCGATAGTAAGATTCCCTGGTCTAGATAGTTTTTCAAAACTCTTAATGAGTAGCAGGCTCTATTTAGTTTTTTTGTCGCATTTTTTATTTGTTCTCCCCAATTCAAGTTCTGGTCAATATGAAGACCAAGAAACTTAACTGATCTAGAAGGTTCTGTGTTTTGGGATAAAAGATTGACTGTATCTGGGAACTCTTCTCGTGATTGGCTGGTTCTAAAGTAAACAAATACTGTCTTATCAGTATTGAGCACCAGCCTATTTCCACAGAACCACTGTTCAGCCTTGTCCAGAGTTTGTTCTGCCACTGTGAGGAGTGTTTCTAATGTTTCTTCCCAAAATAGCATGTTTGAGTCATCAGCAAAGTTTACCAGGTTTGAGGAACCACTAATCACTGCATTTGGCAGGTCATTTATATAGACCAAAAAGAGAAAAGGCCCTAAAACGCTCCCCTGTGGTATACCTAATTTTAAGTTTATCGGTTCAGAGTAAACCTTACATCCCTGTTTCTCCAAGCATAATTTTTGTGATCTATCTGGAAGAAATGATTTTATCCATTTCAATGCTGGTCCCTGTATTCCATAACAATATAATTTTTGCAATAGGAGAGCATGATCTAGGCCAGAGGTTCCCAAACTATTTTTTCTCGTAGACCCCTTTAAAAATTTACTGGTTTCGGTGGACCCCCTGTGGCTACATTTTTACCATATTCCCAAAACTCGTCCCAAATGTGAAGATATAACGATGGAAATTGGCGTAACGGGTGAGCTCCAGCCCTAAAATCATCATCATTCATCATCACCCAGCTCTTTGCGTCCACTGCTGGACATAGGCCTCCCTCATTTTTGTCCATTTGCTCTATTTTGAGCACTTTGCATCCAATTTCTTGACATTTTCTTGAGATCGTCAGTCCAATGAGTAGGTGGTCTTCCTCTACTTTTTTTTTCCAATCTCGGCCTCCACTCAAGTAATCTCTTCGTCCACCTCGCATCACTGATTCGGGCGACGTGTTCGACCCAGTTCCATTTCAGGGTGGTAATTCGAAAAATTACATCGCTAACTCCTGTTCTCCGTCTTCGAAAATAGTGCTAAATTCGGAGTGATAAAAATAAAGAAAAAATAGTAGGTATATTTTCTTACGATCTATTTATTAAAATGATAATGATAACAGACTTAAAAGAATTAAAATAAAACACTAATAACGTTACGTAACTTTAAATATGCAAAGCAACAATAAAAAAAATCCCAATAATTTTAATGGGAGGGATGTACTTGATGGATTGATAGCAAATTATCAATATTTGGCTTTAGTTTTGTTAGGATTCCTTTTGTTGGTGTTCCTTTTTTTGTCAATAGGTTTGTAACTACACTAAACCTTTTTTCGACAAGGTATGACGAGGGAAACGCTATGAAAAGTTTTCTCGCAATTTCCCAAAGCCCAGGATATTTTTCAGGTATTTCTGCCTGCAGCCAAAATGTTTGATAGCCTTTTTTAAATTGCACCTTCAGCTCTTCATTGGTGCTGAGCTCTAGTAGTTCCTCCTGTAATACCACATCCGCCACTTCCATTTCATCAAATGGATTTATGACCCGTGGTGGTATTTCCATCATCAAAATATCTTCAAATCTGTTTTTGAAGTCATCATGCAGCGCATTTAAATGTTGAACGTATGTCTGAATATCTTCATCAAGACATGCTGTACGTAACAAGCACAGGACTTACACATTGTAAGCACAGGATTGTGGAATCACAATCAGTAGAATTGCATATGCAAGCAATTTGCAGCAAAATAGAATTCTACTCATCGTGGCAGTGGCGGAGTGATTTGGAATTTATTTAAACAAACTTGAATTTTTTATCGTAAAGTATCAATGGAACAAATAATGTTTTAATAGAAGGGACTCAAAAATGTGATTATTAGGCATTAAAATAAGTTTTTTGATTTAAGATGTTTTTGATCAAATTTTAGTGTAGAAAACATTAAAATACTGTTTTTACATTTACCCCCATTCCCAAAATACATGTTCTTCTATTTGGCTAATAATTTGCCCACAGATAGCCAAAACACAGGACTTCAAGTGGTTAAAAGAATTTGTGTAGTTTTACAATATAAGAAAAGTTACATGCAATAATATCTGAGTCAAAATTATATAGTCCAGTCGGGTTAGCACTTGATCTTGCATGTCGAGCTACCCCAGCAAGATTCTATTCTGTTTGGACTGAAATTGTTAAAAATATGGTTTCAATAATTTCTTTTATTATAAATTTTTTGTGCCGTCGATATTTTCCGAGTCATGGGGCGAAAATAGTGACAGTTAGAGCAGAATTATTGAATTATCTCGTTTATTATTAGTTTTTGAACAAAAATATACTTATACAAAAGTGGAAAGAATTAAATTTTATACAATTTTGATTTTTTTCATTTTTTGCTAAAATCAATATTTCAGGTAGTACGTATGCAGTAAAGGCGCGATCATAAGACCTGATTGGTTTGAGAGCAGCGGTTTTTGTTCAATATCTCCTCCATTTTCAACTTTTCGACAAAAATGGTAGAAATTGAAATTGTTCCAAATAAATCGTCTTTACAATAATTACTACAATTTTTTAACCATTATTTTCATAGGGCCGATATTTTCCGAGTTAATTGTACCTAATTACAGTAGCCGCCTATATTTTTGACACTTTAATTATTCCACGTATTTCTGTTGTGCTGTAAAACTATACAAATTCTTTTAACATTTAAAGTCCTGTGTTTTGGTTATCTGTGGGCAAATTTTCAGTCAAATCGAAAGACACGTATTTTGGGAATGGAGGAGAATGTAAAAAACGGTATTTTAAAGTTTTCTACACTTAAATTCCATCAAAACCTTGTTCTATAATCTAAAAATAAACTTTTTAATCAAAATAACTTGTTATAATATATTTTAATGCTATTTTAAGCCCCTACTATTAAAACATTATTTTTTCCCATTGATATTTTACGATGAAAAAATGCAAATTTTGTTTAAATAAATACCAAATCACTATAAAGTGTTCGTGGACCCCCAATTACAACTTGTGCACCCCCATTTTTATTTCACGCCAACGTAGACCCCGTTGAGTCCCTCGTGGACCCCTGGGGGTCCACCTGGACCACTTTGGGAACCACTGATCTAGGCTATCAAAAGCCTTAGATAGGTCTAAAAAAGCACCTAGTGTTTTCATTTTTGACTCTAGTTTTTCTAAAATTTTTGATATAAAATCATAGGTAGCTGTCTCAACTGACCTCCCTGCAAGAAAACCGTGCTGCGAATTACTAAATAAGTTGTTTGTAGTAAAAAAGTTTTGTAGTCTGTAATATATTGCTTTTTCGAGTATTTCTGAGAATGATGGAAGAAGGCTTATTGGTCTATAGTTCTCCATCTTAGTAGCATCACCTTTTTTATGTAGTGGCTTGACAATTGCTAGTTTTAGACTTTGAGGAAATTTACCTTGCCTGAAAGAAGTGTTGACTATAAAAGATAGAGGAAGACAAATCTCTGATGAAACAAATTTAATTAAACTGGTTGATATTTCATCATAACCAGAGCTATGCTTGTTTTTTAAGTTATTTATTATATGGCTTATTTCTTTTTCTGAAACAGGAGTTAAAAACATGCAATGATTATTTTGTTCGATATTAATTTGAAAATTTTTTACAGGCTTTATTTTCTTTACACCTTCAGCCGCAGCATTTGCCATAAATTGATTTATTTCATCAGAAAGCACCTGAGGATCACCCGCTCTAAACAAAAATTACCTTGATTTTTTTAATTGCCCTTAATCTCTTTTACCAACTGCCAAGCCATTTTAGTTTTATTTTCACTATTTTCAATTCGTTCCTTATAACAATTTTTTCGATATTGAGTGAGTAAAGCATTATACTTACGTTTTTCTGCCCTGTAAATATCTTTATATTCATCATTATTACTAGATAGTGTAAACAAAACATCAAGCCTAGATTTACAGTTTTTTATATCATCATTTTGCAAGCACTGTTGAGATTTTTTTTTATTTGTTGTATTTATCTCTTTAAGTGGAAAAGAGTTTACAAAAATTTTTTGAACTATATTCATGAAAGTATCCCACTGATCATCTACTTCTAATGTCTCGATAACAGATACCCAGTCAACATTACTCAACATAAGTTTAAAATAATCTTTATTCTCATTGTTAAATATTCGTTTTTTTGTTATATTTAAGTCAATATTATTTAATTCAAATTTTACCTTTTGAGCAGTATGATCAGATGTGTGGGGATTGAATATAACAGAATTAAATATGTCTAGATTTGTAAAAATATTGTCTATACACCTCATATACATATATTGTCAGTGGAACCTCGATTATCCGTCAGGGCACCGGACCAAGGGTATGACGGATAATCGAAAAGACGGTTAACAGAACATTAAAAAAAATAAAAATTAATAAAACAATATAAGAGCGATTTTTGTTAGTACATTCGAATCAGTTTCATTTAAAATATTCCGAAGTCTTTGTTTGTTTTATTGTTACTTCACATTTTGCAACTGAATTTCTTAATCGACATAAAATCATCACATCTAATAATTATTGTGCCGTGCGTTTTTATTTTCGGCTTGCGATTCTAAAAATAGAACTCTAAAAGCATGGTATCATTTATCATTACCAATTTAAATTGAAATTTAATCCAGAGCCCTGAATAAGAACACAACTTATTTACATAAAAAATGCGGTGGTGGCATTACTGCACGTGTACATTTCAACGAATTTCGTTTGGCTTATCGCAATGCTCAAACAAAATGAATTGATGACTAAATTTTTACTTATGTTTATGTAGTCAATATAACAACTTATGTATGGACCCTGACAGTTAAGAGAGGTGACGGTTAATAGAGAGACGGATAATCGAGGTTCCACTGTAATGTAATTAATATTATAATTATTAATATATTAATGTATAGCTAGTATTGAAGTTTTACGTTTTTATATGATTACCTATCTGATACTTTTAATAATGATGCCTTCTGATAGAACCTAGTCAAAAATTATATTTATAGAGACAATAGCGACAAATTTAAATAAATATATCAAACGACGTCGGATGTGCACTCATGACCCCCTCTCCCATGTCGTATACCGTTGTAATAAACAAAGTCCCCCCTCCCCCTTTTCAACGACGTAGTTTATGGATGTTCCCTATAGAGTTTGATGTTGAATAAACGAAATGCTTCTAAATATATTTAAAAGGGATTTTAATGTTACAAAAAACAGTATTCTAATGGTGCTTTATACTTTGTACTTTATTCTTTATACAATATTATTTTAAGAAGCCCTGTTTGAAATAATTTCATAAGTGCTTACGAAACTATGACTTTTATCTTGAATGAATATACAAATACCTTTTACCTTAAACCGCCAATGGCAAATCCATTCGTATCCCTTTTAATGAGATCCTGGGCACTAATAACTCTCAAATCTTCATATAACGTTCCCTGCACAATTGGAAAAATATTCTGAATTTCTGGATTTTGGTGAGCATTTAAGCACCTATCTAGCCACCTGGTTGTTCTGAAAATAAATAAGTTTAACGAGATCTTAAAAAAATGGTGATACATATTTTAATAGGCACACTTCTCACTTCACCTTGTATTGGATTGATCTATATTTAAAATGAAGATACATAATTACCTATATACTGATTCCTCTATTCTACTTTTGTCAGGTGATGTAGTTTTAATAACATCGTCTAGCTGCATTATAATATCGGCCCCAATAGCATTTTGAATCTCTATGGAATGTTCTGGAGTTAACATAACTTCTCCTTTCTCTTTATTTAGTGATTGAAATTTCACACCATCTTCAGTAATTTCTGCTAATTTTAGTAAAGATACCATTTGAAACCCGCCAGAGTCAGTCAGTAGAGGTCTATTCCAATTCATGAATTTGTGAAGCCCGCCAGCTTTTCTTAAAATCTCAGGACCCTAGAATATGTTAGAGTTTGATGTTTCATGTACATACTTTCTAAACAAATACATTTAAGAATTTAAGTGCTTAATAGTTGTTCCGAAGGTGCAAAAATCACAAAAAAAACCCAAAAATCGACCTCAAGCACCAAAAATATCAAATGTTGATATTTATTTTGCATATTCGGTATTACTTATGTGTTTTCAATACCCATATAATGAACAGTAAAAGAACTTTTAATTAATAATTCTATTACGGAAGCAAAAAATATGTTTTTATTAACACCTTGGCTGTGTTACGAGACAAATAGACCTTGTATTAGATTAACACTTGGCTGTGTCGACTTTGTCATAACGCACAGTGACAAATGGGGTACTCAACATAAGTTTATAAATATGTATATATCTAAACGCAGCCAAGGTGTTAACCGATAGCGATAGATAATAAAGTAACAAATATTAAAAAAACAAAAATAGTGCCTTCCCAAATGACGGGACCTCTATCAGTATACAAATACAGTAAAACCTCCGTTAACAGAAACATCGTTTAACCGAAATGGCTGACAAATTCAATAATTTCCTCAATAAAAAGTAAATTCAAAAACTGCAATAAAATTAAGGAAAATGAACATGTTTAGAGTGTTTTTTTAAAGAAATCTTTTTTTGTGTTTTCCTTTGACAACGATATTTTACAGCCTGGAATTTTACAGCCCTATTTTACATGAGTAGGAAATCAAATCTTAGCCTGGAGAACAAAATTATGATTTATAAATGTATTTTAAAACCGGTGTGGCTATATGCAGCACAAATATGGGGAACAGCAAGTAATACCAACATTTAAAAACTTCAATGGTTCCAATCAAAAGTGTTGCGCCAGATCTGCAATGCCCCTTGGTATGTTATGAACCACAGATTGCACCATGACCTACAGCTACCAACAGTTAGCGAAGCAATATCTGCTGTAAATTCTAGATACAAGGCCAGACTATCCTGCCATCCAAATCCACTCGCCACGGACCTGCTCAACATTTCTCATGAAAGATGATTAAAAAGACCTGACCCTTTGGACCTCTAGTACATCATACATCAGAGCAACAACAGAGTGCAGTGTCATAGTGCAGTGAAATAATCATGTTTTAGTTTTAGTTATTTTTTAAACTTCTTTTGTATTTTTATTCATGTTCCTTAGACTTTTAATAATCATATTTTTATTGTCTGAACTGTCCAATATACTAAATTTTATCTATGTATTATGTTCCAAGTAATTGTTATGTCTTATTTTAAAATTATAATGTTATATGTCTTACTGGATGCTCGCCACTGGGCGGCTTCCATCTGTGTTATTTTTCAATAATTATATGTATTGCTTATTGTTTGTGATCAGACAGATTGCAATAAACGTTGGATGTTTAAAAAAAAATAAAAAGTAAATTCAAAAACTGCAATAAAATTAAGGAAAATGAACATGTTTAGAGTGTTTTTTTAAAGAAATCTTTTTTTTTTTGTGTTTTCCTTTGACGATATTTTACAGCTATATCCCCCCAATACTAAGTAATTAGATACAAGAAGAATTCAAAAAACAATGTTATTTTTAACCAAAATTCTTGTTATCTGGAACGGCCTCCCCCCCCCCCAATTATTTCGGTTAAAGGAGGTTTTACTGTAGCATGATATTTATTGTGATATATATCATGATATTATATCCCCACTATATATCTCTGGAACCCTGTTAAAAATACTAACACAATTCGTAAGGCACAAAAAATACTAACAAAATGACATGAGTTACAACCTCCAGCACAGAACAGAGGGGGGACTTAAGGCCTGCACAAGCACTTCAGATTCTAATATAAGTTACTAAAGATAGCAGCAAGAGCGCCTCACGCTGGCCTGCGTTGTTCAGGTAGGATTTTGTGTGTGAGTCCTTGTACCCAGGACTCTCACATGACAAGCACTGTACATAAAGATCGGACGTCTGCGCTGGATGGGCCATGTTGAACGGATGTTGGAGACTGAAACACCAAAACATATAAAGAGGCATACACCAGCAGGGAGAAAGTCAAAGGGAAGACCCAAATTTAGATATATGGAACAAGATCTGAAAACACTTGAGATTACCAATTGGAAGAACAAAGCAAGGAACAGAACCGAATGGCGAAAAATTCTAGAACAAGCCAGGACCCAAAAAGGGTTGTCAAGCTACTGATGATGATGACCAATAAATTATCGTAGCTGAATGTTATTCTTAGGAGGTGTGCAAGTCCCTCAGACTGGATTAAATATAATTGCTTGTGAACTGAATGACTATAGAGAAGAGATACATACTGGTTTCGTTCCTAAATGATATGTATTAGCCAACATTATTTGTAACCCCATCTTTTCGAGTTGTTCTGGAAGCATGCCTTTCAAAGTTCCCTAAAAATAAGTAAACTATTAGAATATATTCATAAATACTATTAACATACAGAGAATGTTAGAAAATTTCTTTACTTGAGTTCCAACTGGCATAAAAACAGGAGTATCTACTGGACCATGAGGTAAAATCATTTTGCCCACGCGAGCTTTGCTTGTTTTACAAGATGATATAACATCAAATGTTAAAGGCTTTTTAATTAAAGACATTTAAGAAAACTTATTTAATACCGGAGAGAAAAAGTATGGTTATGTTAAGCAGAAATTGATTACATGTCAAACGTTAATAAACAACACGTGGTGTAGAAACGACAGTGTTGCCACATATGCTTAGAGATTAGAGATGGAAGAGGAGTGAATTTTAAAGTTTCAAGTACATGTTCTTATTAATTTATTTAAATACTTTTCATTGGAAATCAACATTTATATGAAAATTTGTTAAATTCATTTCTTCTAAATATTACACATTTTATTGTTTATAAATTGGTTGATCCCGTGGGTTGATCCGGTTGTGGATCCGGTTGATCATGCTTATGTTCTGTTCTGTTGGTAAGTATTTGGTAAGTATTTGATAAAGTATTTGTCATTGTCAATGTCAATAGCGTCAAAAGTCAAACTGTCAATGCTTATGCTTGGAATTCGTTATTTTGAAGTTTTAAACAACAAATATTTTTTAAGAAATTTGTTATGCATTATAAAAAATGAATTCTACATCAGATTTTTCTGAATTAAGGAAAAACATAGTACAGAATGATCTGTTTTTAAGAAGGACACAGAGTGCTGCCAAGAAGAAGCCTAATATTCCAAAGAAAATAATTCCATTAGTTCCTTTAAATTTCGATGAACTTAAGAGGGAAATTGCAGAAGCTGAAGAGTTAGAAAAGCTTGATAAGTTAAATTCAAGAACAGAAGAGAGTAAACAGCATGAGAGGTCTTCTACTAATGATAATATTTTCCATAGACATAAAAAACCGGATAAAATTGGACCAAGACTAGATTCTTCTGATGGTTTTAAAACACTTGAAAAAATCAAAGAAGCTGAAACAGGTGAGTTTTGAACAGCAGCTATAATTTATTATTTATTATATTTCTTTCTTTCTCCCCTTCCTTTTACGCTATCAAGCTGTCAGGATATGGGCTATTTTAATTTCCATTCACCCATCTCTTCCATTCTTTTCCATTTCCTGTCATTATTTTCAATTCCTTGAGTGATTTTTTAACTATTCCTGCCTCTACTACTTGCTGTATCCATTTTTTTCTTGGTCTGCCACTTTTTCTTTTTACGAGGCTCATTGTTTCATAGACCTTTCTTGTAACTCTGTTGGGTTGCATTCTCATCAAATGCCAAATGTACATACCAGTTCATTTGTCTCGTTGCTTAATCAATCCCATTTTGTCTTTCCAACTATCCTTCTTAGGTGTCTTATCTCGATTGCAGTTATCCTGCTCTTATGTTTTTCCAGAATTGCTCAGTTTTCACTTGCATAGAGCACAGTGGGTATACTGAATTCGCTCTGCAGAGATTCACTTTGACACATTAGGAATAGGAAACATACAACACAAAAATTACTACCTCACACTATTCACTGCTCAAATCAACTTAATATTTCATTAAAAAAGAAGAATTATTAGAAATAGTGGGAGTGTATACTCCCATAGCCTCCTTTATCCTAATCCTTTATGGTCCGGTTTCACCAACCACAAATAAATCAATGAATAGTTGTTATTCGTCCAATACAATTTTTATTGATTTTGATAATTTAAATTTAAACTGACGATTTTACTTTCTTAGAGATTTTATTTAGAATATTTATTTCATAAATAAATAAAATAAGTCTCATTTGACGTTACTAAAATAGAGAAATGTCAGTTTATTGGTTGAATAACTTTATTCATAGAATAAACTACTATTTGTTTTTGGTGAAACCGGCCATGTGAGTGTTAATCTCATAAAATTTTGTGGAGTTTATTTCTACAAAATATTTTTATTTTGTACAATAAATAATTTTCTCATTTGTTATCAATACATTATAATGGTGTAAATAAATAATTATTGATTGGCGTAAGGTTTATGTTATTTATGTCTGTTTACTATTAATAATATTGGCTAAGAACAGGTACAGTAGGAAAAATGAAAGAATACCCATGAACGAACATATAAAACACGCTGTATTTTCCTGTCACCGTGTCACACAAAAAATTGGCCAGCGCAAGTACATGTAATAATTATTGTTACATGTACTTGTACTGGACAATTTTCTTTGTGATACAGTGACAGGAAAATACAGTATGTTTTATATGTTCGTTCATGGATATTCTTTCATTTTTCTGTTTGTTTGATTTCTTAGCTGTATTTGTTATTTCCCAGTCTATTCTTTGGTCATTAGTAATTATACTTCCCAGGTATTCGTAAGTTATAACTATTTCCAGTTCTGAGTTTTTACATTTTATCTTTATTTAATTATCTTTTGTGCCGCTGATTATCATTATCTTACTTTTTTCCGTGTTTATATCCATTTTTAGTTCCTCTAATTGCTCTAGCCATATATCCATTAGTTACTGTATTTTATTCGCACAATCTGCTATTCGTGATGTTAAGTCACAATGACAACCCCTCGTGAATTTCAGAAGAACTAGCTTTGATAGTGTTTTCAACGTCAACGCTGAGCGCACATACATTTGAAACAAGTAGGTAATATTCATTATTTATCTTTGCATGCTTTTTTTTACAAATACACTCCTGGCCAAAAAAATCGGGACACCTTAAAAATGGGTGATTTTTGATGTCTTGAATATCCTAAACCTGTTGTCTGATTTTAGTGATTTTTTAATATGTTATAGCCTTATTCTCTAAGAATACGGATGTAGTAATAGTGTTGCTGAACAGGTAAATGTCATTGTATACCGGGTATAACAATAATACTGCGTTTTTCCTGAAAGTTTGTAACCCTCTGTGGAATATTCTAGCATTTAAAAAATATTAAAGTTAAAACTCAATTGTAGCCTTAGCCTTTCTTATCATTCTGCTGTTTGACTCATTCACTTATGTTGGATAATGGAAAAGTTAGGTACTTTAACAACTAGCCATGTTCTTTATCAATACAGGGTTTTTCTAAATAAGTGCGACAGACTTGAAGGGGTAATTTTTCATGAAAAAATAATGGCTGTTTGATTTATAAACATATGTCTGCAAATGCTTCGTGTTCGAGATACAGGATGTTGAATTTTTTTACACACTGACGATTTATTTATTGCTCTAAAACCGGTTAAGATATGCAAATTAAATGTGGTGGGTTTTAAGATGCAGTTATTGCGCATTTTTTGATATACAATTATGTATTTTATATTCACCATTGGCGTGCATACGGGTCATATTACCTGTATGCATGCCAATGGTGAATATAAAATTTTTCGTTGTATGTCAAAAAATCTGAAATAACTACCTCTTAAAAGCTACCATATTTCATTTGCATATCTATTTCATGCAGAATTACCCCTTCAAGTTTGTCGCACTTACTTAGAAACACCCTGTATTGATGAGGAACATGGCTAGTTGTCAAAGTCAAAGTTGTCAACTGTTCCATTATCCAACATAAGTGAATGAGTCAAAAAGCAGAATGTTAAGAAAGGCTAAGGCTACAATTGAGTTTTAATTTCAATATTCAATTTCAACTTTCTGGACAAAACACAGTATTATTGTTACACCCAGTATACAATGACATTTACCTGTTCAGCAACACTATTACTACATCGATATTCTTAGAGAATAAGGCTATAACATATTAAAAAAATCACTAAAATCGGACAACAGGTTTAGCAGATTCGAGAAATAAAAAATTACCCATTTTTAAGGTGTCCCAATTTTTTTTGGCCAGGAGTGTATTATATATAACATTGATGCCAACTTTTATTGAATGGTGAAGATTCCATGTTAATCATTCTATATTGCCCAATCATTAGGTAATTTAAAACATAAAAATAAATAATGAATATTACCTAAGTACTTGTTTCAAATGCATGTGCACTCAGCATTTGACATTGAAAACACCCTAAAAGCTAGTTCATCCGAAATCCACAAGAGGTCGTCTTTGTGACAACATCTCAAATTAGTACAATGTTGTCCACATACTATTTATTAGATTTAAGTAATAAATTTAATTATTTATAGAGGAAAATCTACAACATCGTAAGGAAAATGTTGAACCTGAACAGCCTATAAAGATTATTTCAGCAACTAAAGATAATGATAGCTTCGATTTAGACTTTAGTGCTTTATCTTTGCACACACCAATGAAGAAGCAAATGATACCAGAAACACCAAACACCAGAATTGGGAAACGTAATCAGTTGGTTCCAACTTTTAACAATTTTACTACACCAACAGTAAAAAGCATTCCTTCGAAAATTCACTGTAGTGTTTCAGGCAGTGCAACGTTAGCCAGTGCGTCTAAAAAGTTCATAAACAAACCTGAAAAAGCTTTAAACAGTGTGAATAATGTTATATGTTCCATCCCAAGGAGTGTTCCAAACGATCAAACATTTAATAGGATATTGGTTAACAATGTGGAATATCTAATACTGAACTTATTGGGAAAAGGTATGTGTTACACATTGTTGTATAGATAATTCATTAGTAAAGCTATAAAGATTTTAAACTACTTAAAAAATATAACCAGATTTGAAAGTTATCAATAGTATTTTACTTGGAACACAATTATTCCTATTTGTCTAAGTGGTTAACGTTTTGTGGTCTTATTATCATATCTTTATCTTCTTCTTTAAGTGTCATGTCCTTATTCAAATGTTGGCTGTCATCATGTTTTCAATATCCTGAAACTAGGGCAGTCAATAAGGGTATTTGGCTCTGAATTCCATCCTACAACATCGATTTACTTGATATTTTCAGAGTAAGTAGGGAATAGCTCAAGAGTCACAAGGTCAAAGTCTACCCTATATACTATGGCACTCTTATCTTAGGGGCAGTTCCAACCCCTTCAAGGGGGTGGAAAATTTTTTGGTCAAAATAACCACGGAAGTGGCTAGATAACCCAATTCTAAGCAAAAACTGTTCTATAATTTTTATTGAAAAATGACACCTTTTCAGACCGTTTTTTGCGAATACCTTAAAAACAATGCATCTAACTAAAAAACTACATAAGACATTATTTGTAGCTTATAAAAAAACAAAGAGATTTTTTCCTTCATAATTTTTTTTAGTTATAATACAAAAAGAGATGTGATAGGTGAAAAGAGTTTGTTTGTTTGATGCATGCTCAAATCAGTGTATTCAACTTGAAATAACAGAGAAACACTTGATTTTAAGTTTTGAAAGTACCATGAGATGCTAGCAGTACCTTTTGTAGTGCTTAAAAAGAATAGACCTGGATCCCGCGTATCAAAAAATAGTTGATTAATAGCAAGCTGCAAATTTGTTATTAGCTTAACGGTGTCTAGTCGGACAAACTTTGATGTATGGGAACACTGAAACAGGGAAGTTCTAATTGTGGAACAGGTTAAAAATTTGGAACGTCAGACTACGAAAACGTTCCATGTATTTTGTCTGACAGAAATTCCAGTTGATTTGTTACCATTTCATTAAACTCTCATGCTAAATTCAGACTGGTGTTTGTCACCAACTGGACATTTTAATGAGTGGCACATGAAGAACATGTCAAATGACAGGAATCATGTTGGTTAGTAATAGCAGTCTGATTTTTGCATGAGAGTTTAATGAAAGGGTAACAAATCAATTGGATGGTCTGTCCGACAAAATACATGGGGCGTTTTCGTAATCTGACGTTCCAAATTTTTAAACTGTTCCACAATTAAAACTTCCCCTGTTCCAGTGTTCCCGTATATCAAAGTGTGTCCGACTAGACACCGTTAAGCTATTAACAAATTTTCAGCTTGCTATTCATCAACTTTTTTTTTGGTACGCGGGATCCAGGCCTAGACCTTTAAAATGAGCAGTATTAAATGTCGATTACATTCAAACTAAGCAAGATATGCTGCAAGAAAAATTGTGACAATTGTATTTTAAGAAAAAATGAGAAGTACATTTAACCCCTCATCCACCAGAATTTAAATGCATCGTTTTCCTTCTACAATACCTTTTATTATAGTCTTGTTTCTATGTTCAAAAAGTTGGACGGGTTTAAAATTAATGGTTTTTGAAAAAAAATAGGATCAAATTATAGGGCGCATTTTTAAATTTTCTTAAAAATCATCCTTTTCTCCATGTACTTAACTCGAAAATGGTAAGAGATACGAAAAAATGATACCTTACAAAAATGTATGGTTTTTTAGATAAAAATTTTTCATTACTGTGTCGCTTATCATTTTCGAGTTACATGGAGAAAAAGGATGATTTTTAAGAAAATTTAAAAATGCGCTCTATAATTTGATCTTTTATTTTTCTAAAACCGTTCATTTTAAACCGATCCAACTTTTTGAACATAGAAATAACATTATAATAAAAGGTATTGTATAAGAAAAACCATGCATTTAAATTCTGGTGGATGAGGGGATAAAAATATACTTCTCATTTTTCCTTCAAATACATTAGTCATCAATTTTTTTGCACCATATCTCGCTTAGTTTAAATGTAATCCACATCGACATTCAACAATGCTCATTTTAAAGGTCTTTTCAAGCACTGCGAAAGGTATTCCTGGAAGTATACCCTTAAAATTTACCATTTCTCTGTTATTTTACACCGATTTGAGCATGCACAAAAAATATTTTTTCACTATAGGTACCATATCTATCTTTGTATTATAACTACCCAAATACAGAGTAATAAAAACGCGTGATCAAGGGATCAGGCACGTGCTTCTTGAAAAGTAACAGTCCAAGAGTCCTTACTTCCCAGAAGTTGTATCAGTCAGCTATCAGCGTTTTATACAAGGGCGTGCATTAAGGTATGGTATTTCGAATAAATATTGTGATTTGTATTGTGTTATTGTGTTAATTGTATTTATATGTTTAAGACTTATATTGTGTATTATCATACAGTTTTGTGTTTTGTAAAGAAATTAGGTAAGTATATTAATACTGATATTAGTCAAAAAAGTATTGTGGACAGAATCAAGCAGTATAAATATTAGGGGTCAATGTAGACCGAAAACTTGCGTTGTTTTTGAAAAAATCAAAGCTTATATTTTTCTAAAACCGTTTTTGTTGATTTACAAATAATATGTTATACCTCCTTTTTACATAGGAGGAGTAATTCAAATTTACCGCCGTAATGCTTTTTTGGAATTGGTCCAACCACGGGCAAGTTTTAAATTACGGAAACCCAACACCATTTTATTATAATTATGATAAAAATTTAATTTTTCAAAAATTACATTTTTTGAGATGTCGTGTCATTTGATTTAAATATTTGAGATTTTTTAAT
Source organism: Diabrotica virgifera virgifera (assembly GCF_917563875.1). Taxonomy (NCBI): domain Eukaryota; kingdom Metazoa; phylum Arthropoda; class Insecta; order Coleoptera; family Chrysomelidae; genus Diabrotica; species Diabrotica virgifera. Next base: position 207,503,874 of record NC_065449.1, read on the forward strand.
GAAGCATCGTTTATTATGATATTTGAAACGTAAGTTGAGCAAATTTGAGAGTTTTATAGCTAAAATTATATTATTAACACATTGTTAAATAATTTTTAAACAGAATTCATGTAAGTTCCACTTTCCGCCCACACTGTACTTATGAACATAATCTTTGTCTTTGTATTATAACTTTAAGATAGCTTTATTGCTCTTCGTTCATTTCCAATTTGCAAAATTTGATTTGATCAATTAGTTAAAAAATTATATTAAATTAACTCAACCGTGCGCTGCGCCGAACGATGCCATACAGTGTACCAATGTTTGTGAGAAGGGTGACTTGCAGTGTTTAGGTTGGAATAAATTAATTTTCTCGAGAATGGCCGATTTTGGAGAGAAATACCGAAACAGTTAAAGTTTTATTTTTAAATTATGATTTACTGGTATATATTATTATATATCATAATATTGAAGTCATCCATCTGGGCGTGATGACGTAATCGATGATTTTTTTAACTGAGAGTAGGGGTCGTGTGATAGCTCATGAAAGGTTATTTAATTCTCTATTCAGTAATATTAATATTAAAATAAATATTTATACTGGGTGTCAATTTTTTTAATTAAATTAATTTGGACAAAAGGAAGAATTGATGTAATTTATTTATTTCAAATATGTTACTGCTGTCAGAAAACAGAAAAAACATGGTTATTTGACAAATAAACATTGCCTTAGTGCAGACTGCTAAGAAGCAGGTGAGTGGCAGCTTTAACATTGAATTTAATGGAAAGCAATATTTATTTATCAAATAAACATTTTTTTCTGTTTTTGAATTAAATAAATTACATGGATTCTTCTTTTTGTCTCAATTAATTTAAGTAATTTTTTTTTTACATTTTGGTATCAATAATTATGTTAACGTTTATATTACTGAATAGAGAATTAAATAACCTTTCAAATGAGGTATCACACGATCCCTAATCTCATTTAAAAAAATAATCGATTACGTCATCACGCCCAGACGGATGACGTCACTATTATGACACATGCCAAAAAATCATAATTTAAAAATAAAAATTTACCTGTTTCGGTATTTTTCTCCAAAATCGGCCATTCTCGAGAAAATGAATTTATTCCAACCTAAACGTCCTCATTGTATAAAATTACAGAAGCTTTAGATTTAATTTTAGAAAAATCTTTCTACAAAGTTTTTTGTGTAACATTTTCTGAATTTTTCAATGGATAAGTCAGTTTTTTTCTAAACTTCATGTTTTCGAAGGTATTTAAAAAGTCAACTAATTTCGTAGTTTATTTGTTAGTGCCAGTTAATTAAAAATTAAGAAAGGCGTAGCTAAGCGGTAGTGTGCTTGGCTCGCGTGCCGGTGTTCCGGAGTTGAAATCCTACCGCCGACAAGAACTAGACATTTTTAAAATGTTTATAGGCCCCAGGTCGACTCAGCCTGAATAAAATGAGTACCTTGGGTAAAACCAGGGGTAATAATAGGCGGTTAACACTGGCCCTGTTACCTTCCTTGTGTACCGTAAGCCCTAGATATAGCAGACTACCCTGCTATACTCCCAAAGCCACGTGAGCTGTATAAAACGGAAGACTATTATTATAAGAAAGGCAAAGTTAATTCTTCTCTCTTCTTTCTCGAAACTCCTTATGCCCCTCAGGGGCGTCGGAGGTTTTATTCATCTTCTATCCATCTCTTCCATTTCTTGCGGTCCTTTGCTAACTCTTTCATTTGTTGATGTGTTTTTCCTTTTTCCTGTCCAATTTCTATAATCTGATCGATCCATCTCTTCCTTGGCCTCCCTTTCCTTCTTTTACCATATCTTTTCGATTCATCACCTGCTTTGGTAGTCTTCCCTGGTCCATTCTGTTAATGTGTCCATACCATTTTAATTTTATTTTTTGTATCTTGGTTATTATCGATTCCTGTTTCAGTCTTTGTCTAATATCTTCATTTCTTATTCTGTCCAATTTCGTTTTTCCTGCTATTTTTCTTAGCTGCTTCATCTCCGCTGCGTTTATTGTACTGTCTATTTTTGCATTGTTTACCCATGCCTCACTTGAATATATTAAAGTTGGTACAGAGATTGCGTTGTATACCTTCAGTTTTATTTCTTTATCTATTTCTTCCTTTCCAAATATTGTTTTATTTAGTGCATCATCATCCAGCCTCAAAAGTCCACTGCTGAACATAGGCCTCCTCCCCTCGTTTCCAACCCCATCTATCCTGCGCCGCCCTCATCCAGTTTTTATTTACCTTTCTTAAGTCGTCAGTCCATCTTGTAGGCGGTCGACCGACGCTTCTCTTGTCTTCTCTTGGCCTCCATTCCAATAACCTCTTCGTCCATCGCCCATCTGTCATTCTGGCTACGTGTCCTGCCCATCTCCACTTCAACCTGGCTATCCTCTCGATGACGTCAGTCACCTTTGTTCTTCTCCTGATTTCTTCGTTTCTGATTTTGTCTCGCAGAGTTATTCCTAACATTGACCGCTCCATTCTTCTCTGCGTGACTCTTAGTTTGGTAGCCGAGGCTTTAGTTAAGGTAAGTGTTTCTGATCCGTACGTCAAGACTGGGAGGACGCACTGATCGAATACCTTTCTCTTTAGACATGTGGGTAACTCACTTTTAAAAGTTTCTCTCAGTTTTCCAAATGCTGCCCACCCAAGACCAATTCTTCTCTTCAGCTCATGAGTCTGGTTATCCCTGCCAATCGTAATTTCATGTCCCAGGTATTTATATCTATCTACGAGTTCTATTTCCTTCCCACCAATACTGATGTTCTGGTTGGGTACCAAATTTGTCATTATTTTTGTTTTTGAGATGTTTATATTTAAACCAACATTTTCTGTAGCTACAACGAGTTCTTGTACCATCTCTCTTGCCATACCTAGATCCTCAGCTACTATGACTATATCATCGGCGAAACGTAAGTTGTTTAGGTATTCTCCATCTATTTTTATTCCCTTTGTCATCCAATCCAAACTCTTGAAAGCATGTTCTAAGACCGTATTAAAAAGTTTAGGTGACATTGGGTCTCCTTGTCTAACCCCCCGTTCTATTTTTATGCGATTACTGTTAGTATGTAATTTGACAGTGGTTGTTGCCTGTAAGTATATTTTGTGTAATAATTTTGTATACCTATAATCTAGCCTGCATTCTTTAAGCGCCTGTAATATTTTGCTAAGTTCAACTGTATCAAAGGCTTTATGAAAATCGATAAAAACTAGAACTAGGGGTTTATTGTATTCCACTACTTTCTCTATCAGGGTTTTTATACTTTGTAGATGGTCATTTGTTCCGTAATTTTTTCGGAATCCTGCCTGTTCTCTTGGTTGATAAGTCTCTAACTTTCTTTCTATTTAGTGCATAGTAGAGCTTATTTGCTTTTTTCGCTCTGTATGAGATTTCTTGATCTAGCTTTCAATCCTCTGATATTATTACTCCAAGGTATTCAAACGTCGAGACTGTTTCTATTATTTCGTTTTTGCATCTAAATATCGTTTGGTTTATTTCTTCCCTTTTCTTTTGGGTTACTAGCATGGTCTTCGTTTTCTTTACATTTACCTCCATTTTCAAATTTTCTCAAAGTTAATTAAAAATAAAAATGGAATTTTTATTTTTTAAAATTAAGAGTTTGTAGAAAAACTTTTTATTTTATTTTTCTGGTACGCCAATGGTTTAAAAATCACAAAGTGATGGCATAATAGGGTTTGTTCACAGCCTCCTAAAGGATCGTTTAAACACAGCGATATATCAAACAACTTATCAAGGTCAATCGAGTTGTTGCAACTTATCATTGTGTGTAAACGGTGCATCGCACGACTTATCAAAGTTGGAGTTGGGTTGAGGTTGGTATCAACTTATCACAAGGATCGAGTTGTTTTAATTTATCGTCGTGTCTAAACGGTACAGCGATTTATCATTGGACTTGGGTTGTATAAATTTAGGAGAATCTTACCGTATTAGAATTTATTTACATATCCAATTAAATAATGTACAGGGTGATTGATTAGTGGGGTAAAGCTACGTAGATCCGTTATAGTAATAGATAGCAATAAAAGTTAATAACAAAAATTGTAGCCAACTTTGAGATTCACATTTATAAAATTAATTAGAATGTTACATAGGGTGTTCGATAACATAGTGGCAGACAAAACTTATTTTTTTTTTATTGGAACACCCTTATTTTATTTTATATTCAAAATCTTTTTAACTTCGCCATTACAAATGCATAAAGGATTGTTATGTTATACAGGGTATTTTACAAAGTTATAACCAATTTTATATGAAAATTGTAACAAGTTAACTCATTGTATAAATAAAAATAAGCACAAAAGCAATGGATTATTGATGCCATTTTTTTTATTTATTATCAAAATTTTCATAAATTATTCTTCTTCTTCTTCTTTTTGTATAGACATGACTGTCTGTTTTTTCAATGTGCCTCTAGTAAGTTGTCGTTCCATCGTTTTCGTGGTCTTACCACTGATCGTCTGCCTATTGGGAAACCGTCTCTCGCTGTCCTGACTACTCTGTTGTCATTCGGCTTATGTGGTCATTCCATTCTATTGTTCTGTTTCTTACCCTGTCTTCTGTCGTATATCTGCACTTTTAGCTCTGTCCCATAGAGTCGCACCATCGATTTTTCGAAGGGTTTTCATCTCCGCTGTTTCGAGCAATCTTTTTGTCCTCTCTGTGTCGGGTCGTGTTTCTGCCGCGTATGTCATTATTGTTTTGATGACTGTTTTGTAAATTCTGCCTTTCATATCTTTTCCAATATTTTTATTTCTCCATATTGTGTCATCCATTCAACCTGAATTCAGGCAAATCTTTCATTATGCAAATGAAAATGGTTATTCATTTTTTTCTTTCATTATGCGTTTAAATTTCTCAAAAATACTATTAGTTTTCTCAGGATTCCAAAGTTCTACGTTCTACAGTGTGGCAAAACCAAATGGAATAGATTCATTATTTCGTAAACCGACGACTAAAAAATCCGGAAACAGGTCGATTTTTATATTTAAATTATGATTTTTTGGCATTTACATACTAGTGACGGCATCCATCTCCGAAGCTGAAATAAAAAATATACATGCGGACCAATGTAAAAAAGGTCATTTCATTATTGTCTTCTTACCGGCGTGAGAAATACAAAATAAGAATTACTATTTTATTTGGACATAAGCCACAATTCGAGTTTGAAATCAAGTTTACTTGACGTTTCAACTTTCACTTCGGAAATCGTTATCAATATAAAAAAAAACATTCATAAATTAAAAAACTTAACTTTGTTTCTGGTGAAGCAACGAAGTTGGAACAAGCAGAATATTATAATTGTCACCGGAAAGCAAAAAAGGTAACGCACAACTTGAAAGAACTTATATATTTCTAACTTCGTTTCTGGTGAAGCAACGCAGTTGGAACAAGCAGATATATTATAATTGTGTCACCGGAAAGCGAATATGGTTACGCACAACTTGGAAGAACCTATAGTTTTCTAACTTCGTTTCTGGTGAAGCAACGCAGTTGGAACAAGCAGATAATATTATAACTGTGTCAGCGGAAAGCGAAAAAGGTAGTCCCTGAAAACTATAGGTTCTTCCAAGTTGTGAGTTACCTTTTTCGGTTACCGGTGACACAATTATAATATATCTGCTTGTTCCAACTGCGTTGCTTCACCAGAAGCGAAGTTAGAAAACTATAGGGTCTTCCAAGTTGTGAGTTACCTTTTTCACTTTCCGGTGACACAATTATAATATATCTGGTTGTTCCAACCCTGTTGCTTCACCAGAAGCGAAGTTAAAAAACTATAGATTCTTCCAAGTTGTGCGTTACCTTCTTCGCTTTCTGGTGACACAATTATAATATATCTGCTTATTCCAACTCTGTTGCTTCACCAGAAGCGAAGTTAGAAAACTATAGGCTCTTCCAAGTTGTGAGTTACCTTTTTCACTTTATGGTGACACAATTATAATATATCTGGTTGTTCCAACCCTGTTGCTTCACCAGAAGCGAAGTTAGAAAACTATAGATTCTTCCAAGTTGTGCGTTACCTTTTTCGCTTTCTGGTGACACAATTATAATATATCTGCTTATTCCAACTCCGTTGCTTCACCAGAAGCGAAGTTAGAAAACTATAGGCTCTTCCAAGTTGTGAGTTACCTTTTTCACTTTCCGGTGACACAATTATAATATATCTGTTTGTTCCAACTGCGTTGCTTCACCAGAAACGAAGCTAGAAATCTGTAGGTTCTTTCAAATTGTGCGTTACCTTTTTCGCTTTCCGGTGACAATTATAATATTATATCTGCTTTTTCCAACTGTGTTGCTTCACCAGAAACAAAGTTTAATTTTTAATTTATGAATGTTTTTTTTTTTATATTTTCAACTCAGGCGCGCCAAAACCAACAAACCACTCGGAAACCCGTCCAAATACATATTGCGAACCATCAAAGCTTTTGTTTTGAAAAACAGACAGAAGTTAGATTGTGGTGCGCCACTTAAAAACACGTACTAATCTGACGAACATGCTGCGCGCGAGCGGCTCGCACACCGAGCAGAGCGCATATGTATACCTGCCTTTACGATGAATTCTCTAACATTTTCTGCGAGTTAGGAAGTCCCACGTTTTCAATGAGTTTTCTAAAAAAAAAAAAAGAAAATAACTATCTATGCCTGCCGAGTGGGAAAGAACTAAACTCTCGTCTCGCGTAACTACCAGCTTCCACTCTGGTTTAGCACTTCTTTGCTCTTTGCTCGTACTCTTTCTTCGCTCCATTCTGTGCACTTCTTTGCTCTTTGCTCGTGCTCTTTGCTCTTTGCTCGCACTCTTTCTTCGCTCCACTCTGAACGTACGCATAGGGAATGTTGTATACAAATTAAAGTATGGTAATGGTACTTTTTAATAGTGATATAAAATACAGGGTATCCCATTTAAATTTTACTGAAAAAATAATGTACTTGAGTTTTAACTCACCCTTTATTAGATATAAAGTAAATTAGCAATATCAATCATTTTTAAAAATTTTGACAATAAATAAAAAAATATGGCATCAATAAACCATTGCCGTTGTGCTTATTTTTATTTATACAGTGAGTTGAACTTGTTACGATTTTCATATAAAATTGGTTATAACTTTGTAAATACCCTGTATAACATACCCAACCTTTATATTTTGAAAGTAACAGGATCTATTTGTTTACGATGAAAACTAGTTATAATTCATTGAAGGGTCTAAAAGGGTCTAATGTACACAATGGTCCCCTCTTCAACTTGTTGTGGTCAACTTATCGCAGCGTCTAAACAGCGTTTCAATCTCAACAAATCACAGCAACTTGTCATCACAACTAGTTGCTGGACTTATCGCTGTGTTTAAACGCCCCTTAATAAAGGGTGAGTTAAAACTCAAGTACATTATTTTTTCAGTAAAATTTAAATGGGATACCCTGTATTTTATATCACTATTAAAAAGTACCATTACCATACTTTAATTTGTATACAACATTCCCTATGCGTACGTTCAGAGTGGAGCGAAGAAAGAGAGCAAAGAGCAAAGAGCACGAGCAAAGAGCAAAGAAGTGCACAGAATGGAGCGAAGAAAGAGTACGAGCAAAGAGCAAAGAAGTGCTAAACCAGAGTGGAAGCTGGTAGTTACGCGAGACGAGAGTTTAGTTCTTTCCCACTCGGCAGGCATAGATAGTTATTTTCTTTTTTTTTTTAGAAAACTCATTGAAAACGTGGGACTTCCTAACTTGCAGAAAGTGTTAGAGAATTCATCGTAAAGGCAGGTATACATATGCGCTCTGCTCGGTGTGCGAGCCGCTCGCGCGCAGCATGTTCGTCAGATTAGTACGTGTTTTTAAGTGGCGCACCACAATCTAACTTCTGTCTGTTTTTCAAAACAAAAGCTTTGATGGTTCGCAATATGTATTTGGACGGGTTTCCGAGTGGTTTGTTGGTTTTGGCGCGCCTGAGTTGAAAATATAAAAAAAAAACATTCATAAATTAAAAATTAAACTTTGTTTCTGGTGAAGCAACACAGTTGGAAAAAGCAGATATAATATTATAATTGTCACCGGAAAGCGAAAAAGGTAACGCACAATTTGAAAGAACCTACAGATTTCTAGCTTCGTTTCTGGTGAAGCAACGCAGTTGGAACAAACAGATATATTATAATTGTGTCACCGGTAACCGAAAAAGGTAACTCACAACTTGGAAGACCCTATAGTTTTCTAACTTCGCTTCTGGTGAAGCAACGCAGTTGGAACAAGCAGATATATTATAATTGTGTCACCGGTAACCGAAAAAGGTAACTCACAACTTGGAAGAACCTATAGTTTTCAGGGACTACCTTTTTCGCTTTCCGCTGACACAGTTATAATATTATCTGCTTGTTCCAACTGCGTTGCTTCACCAGAAACGAAGTTAGAAAACTATAGGTTCTTCCAAGTTGTGCGTAACCATATTCGCTTTCCGGTGACACAATTATAATATATCTGCTTGTTCCAACTGCGTTGCTTCACCAGAAACGAAGTTAGAAATATATAAGTTCTTTCAAGTTGTGCGTTACCTTTTTTGCTTTCCGGTGACAATTATAATATTCTGCTTGTTCCAACTTCGTTGCTTCACCAGAAACAAAGTTAAATTTTTTAATTTATGAATGTTTTTTTTTATATTGATAACGATTTCCGAAGTGAAAGTTGAAACGTCAAGTAAACTTGATTTCAAACTCGAATTGTGGCTTATGTCCAAATAAAATAGTAAATCTTATTTTGTATTTCTCACGCCGGTAAGAAGACAATAATGAAATGACCTTTTTTACATTGGTCCGCATGTATATTTTTTATTTCAGCTTCGGAGATGGATGCCGTCACTAGTATGTAAATGCCAAAAAATCATAATTTAAATATAAAAATCGACCTGTTTCCGGATTTTTTAGTCGTCGGTTTACGAAATAATGAATCTATTCCATTTGGTTTTGCCACACTGTAGAACGTAGAACTTTGGAATCCTGAGAAAACTAATAGTATTTTTGAGAAATTTAAACGCATAATGAAAGAAAAAAATGAATAACCATTTTCATTTGCATAATGAAAGATTTGCCTGAATTCAGGTTGAATGGATGACACAATATGGAGAAATAAAAATATTGGAAAAGATATGAAAGGCAGAATTTACAAAACAGTCATCAAAACAATAATGACATACGCGGCAGAAACACGACCCGACACAGAGAGGACAAAAAGATTGCTCGAAACAGCGGAGATGAAAACCCTTCGAAAAATCGATGGTGCGACTCTATGGGACAGAGCTAAAAGTGCAGATATACGACAGAAGACAGGGTAAGAAACAGAACAATAGAATGGAATGACCACATAAGCCGAATGACAACAGAGTAGTCAGGACAGCGAGAGACGGTTTCCCAATAGGCAGACGATCAGTGGTAAGACCACGAAAACGATGGAACGACAACTTACTAGAGGCACATTGAAAAAACAGACAGTCATGTCTATACAAAAAGAAGAAGAAGAAGAATAATTTATGAAAATTTTGATAATAAATAAAAAAAATGGCATCAATAATCCATTGCTTTTGTGCTTATTTTTATTTATACAATGAGTTAACTTGTTACAATTTTCATATAAAATTGGTTATAACTTTGTAAAATACCCTGTATAACATAACAATCCTTTATGCATTTGTAATGGCGAAGTTAAAAAGATTTTGAATATAAAATAAAATAAGGGTGTTCCAATAAAAAAAAATAAGTTTTGTCTGCCACTATGTTATCGAACACCCTATGTAACATTCTAATTAATTTTATAAATGTGAATCTCAAAGTTGGCTACAATTTTTGTTATTAACTTTTATTGCTATCTATTACTATAACGGATCTACGTAGCTTTACCCCACTAATCAATCACCCTGTACATTATTTAATTGGATATGTAAATAAATTCTAATACGGTAAGATTCTCCTAAATTTATACAACCCAAGTCCAATGATAAATCGCTGTACCGTTTAGACACGACGATAAATTAAAACAACTCGATCCTTGTGATAAGTTGATACCAACCTCAACCCAACTCCAACTTTGATAAGTCGTGCGATGCACCGTTTACACACAATGATAAGTTGCAACAACTCGATTGACCTTGATAAGTTGTTTGATATATCGCTGTGTTTAAACGATCCTTTAGATATAAAGTAAATTAGCAATATCAATCATTTTTAAAAATTTTGACAATAAATAAAAAAATATGGCATCAATAAACCATTGCCGTTGTGCTTATTTTTATTTATACAGTGAGTTGAACTTGTAACGATTTTCATATAAAATTGGTTATAACTTTGTAAATACCCTGTATAACATACCCAACCTTTATATTTTGAAAGTAACAGGATCTATTTGTTTACGATGAAAACTAGTTATAATTCATTGAAGGGTCTAAAAGGGTCTAATGTACACAATGGTCCCCTCTTCAACTTGTTGTGGTCAACTTATCGCAGCGTCTAAACAGCGTTTCAACCTCAACAAATCACAGCAACTTGTCATCACAACTAGTTGCTGGACTTATCGCTGTGTTTAAACGCCCCTTTAAGCTTACAAGCCGTGAACTAAGAAAGGCAACACCGCAACAGCTGTTTAAGGTAGTCCGATAGTCCCATTGTTTACAATTTCAGCACAGCAGAATAATGAGAGTTATTTATCGCGAAAACAAAGTTAAAAGATCCTTTAAATAAAAATAAACGACATGACTAATAAAAGAGAATTATCGAAAACGTATTTTAACTTTTATTTTGACAAAGGACATTAAGAATATGTATGTATAATATAAAAATAACCTAGAAGATTCTGACCAAGTGACCAGTGGTGACCGATAACTAAGATCCTAGTTAAAGTTAAAATTAAAATAAGATCAGTGAAAGGAGTAACACGTTAAATTTAATTATTTTGTGATTTGAAGAATACCACAATCATCTTACAACCTAATAATCATCTTATTACATGGCAGAGTCTACAGTATTTGATGGCAGTACAATTAGAAATAGCTATTTTAGAAGTTGTTAAATACTTTTTCCACCTACCTCTACCGAAAGTATACTTTTCCGGACCTGATTGTAGGGAGCAAAGTTGTACTTTTCCTCCCTAGGGAGGAAAATATTTTTCCTCCCTAGGGAGGAAAAGTAAAAGTGACGTCATGGTATTTCATTCATGAAATATAACTTATTGACGCCCTGTACAATATTTACTTTCTATTACGTAAGTATTTATACATTTTAACGTTTATTTATAAAACACCCTGTATTTTGCAGAATGGTAAAAAACAGTAAATTGTTATTTTGATTTAACAATGTTTACATTAATAATTTGACTTATATTTGACAGTTGACAGTTATATTGTACCTACTTGTTAGTTTTAGTTCTAATAAAGTTTGTTGGTTAGTTACATAAATAAATTAAGTAAAAATGAAAAAATGACTTGTTATTTGAGGAAGGTGGAAAAACCATATGTATAACATGGGAGTAAAGTGCCTTTTCCTCCCTTGAATGATTACTGCCCTCCGCTACGCGTCGGGCAGTAAACTTCATTCTCGGGAGGAAAAGTAGCACTTTCCTCCCTTGTTATACAAATAACTATTGCATAGTATGGGTATATAAAATGAGGAATTTATAGACAATGTATTATTAGGGGAGTGAATATCCAGTCATCAACTACCCAATGACACAATGGCAGAATCCTCAGCCAGCAGTTGAAGTGCTGTATAATAATAATTGCTTTAAGAATTGTTAGTGAAAGAACATTTTCTATTATTTTGACATGTGGAATCAGATGCAGGTTACCTTTTGTTCAAAAAATAATAAAGGCTAGTTCAGATTTACTAGGCAGAAAGTTAATATAGCCTATTTCACGAACATACGCCTCTTTTGGATTATTTCGACAACGAATATTTTATTGTGCAAAATAAGAAGAACGAAAGTAAATTGCAAATTACATTGTTGTTTACTGGAGCCAATTATTAGCGCCATTTACTTTCGTACTTCTTAGGTTGCACAGTAAAATATTCGTTGTCGAAGTAATCCAAAACAGGCGTATGTTCGTGGAATGGCTCATATATAAAAGTCTAGGTAGTTAATATAAAAATAAAATAAAAATAAATACATTTATTGCCCTAATAATATTTATAATACATTCACTTAATATATTTCATTTCTTCACCGATGTTCCACTGTTGCACGCTCTCCTTTGAACTGCTTCTGTTGTGGATCCCTGAGTCTTCATGTCTTGGTCACCTGGACCTCTTCTTCTGTTGCAGTAGTTAATAGAGAAAACCTTGAAATACTAGCAAATGAAGATGCTATTGATATTGATATAGAACAAACTGTGGCAGTACATTTTCAACCAGGAGCAAATCTAGTACAACAAAATTCTGTGTGTGTGCGTGTTTGTTTTAAAATATAATTCACCATAAGGTTAATGTTGATAATTTTATTTTACTGGACTGCAGTTTGTTAATAAGTTTATAAATAAAAAATGCATTATATTGGTGTCTGATTTTATTATTCTCAGTGTGTTAATAAATTTATAAACACATACATTGTATTGGCATTTTAAATGACAAAAATAATAATAGGATAATAGAGCTTTTCAACGATTCACATTTGTTTCGATCTTCCGTCATGTGTCGTATATTTATATTATTATTTATATGGGTTATACGACATATTTATGACAGAAGCATGACATTAACGTCACAATAGTTTTGGCTAATTGTTTATCATTGTTGGCAGCAACTCCAGTAATTTGCTGTGAGGGATAAAAACTCCGGGATTTACATATATTTCATCTACAAGTAAATTGACTACTTTTTCTCGATCATTCAAATTTGATGCTACATTATGACAAATAATTATTTTCTAATTGATCATCAGGAGATACATGAAAAGATGATGTAATCATTTGTAAATATCTTTTAGTGGGCAAATTTAAGTATTGACGAATGATATAACATGATGTTGCCTGATTATATATGGTAAGAGCAAAAAGAACTGATGGTAAAGAATATTTGCCTACTTTCTGTTAGTAACAATAACGGATTTTTCACAAAAGCCAAAGTTCCCTTTATTTTATCTATATCAGTATTTTCTATCACTCTGTCAATTTCACTACATATTTTAGTAATTTTAAAATTATTGTCATTGAGGCTTTCAAACAAAAAGAATACCTGGATAGCAGATTTTCTAGTTGTGACCAGCACGATAATATACAGTCAAAAATGGTAAAATCCATTTTAAATCCTGAGGTTACAGTGGGCTGTCCTTCATATATACAGATACAAGTAATTCCTTCGTTTGAATTCGTAATATTAATGTTTGAAATAACTTATATGCACTCATCACTGCAGTGACTGTCAATATTTAATAATGTATTACAAATCCTTTCTTCTACAACTTTTATCTGTCAGTTTTTTAACTCAATCTTCTCACTAACATGTTGTACAAGTTGATTGAAAGCTACGATAAGGTCTTCGTTTTCAAATTCCTTTACAATATTTTCTTCCCAGAGACTTATTTCAGCACGTCTAGTTTCAGGATTTTTTCTTGTTGGTGGTTTTGGGTTAAATAAATATGAAGGTTGATTTTCAAAAATGCTTGGGATTGCGTTCTCTTTCAACTTCGGGTATGTCAAATTTCGGTAAAGAAGTCAGTTTCAATATGTCGGTCGAATCAAAATGTTTTTTACATACCACTGAACTAGCAGTTACTGTAAAATTTTCACGGTTAATAGATCTAATCCACTGATTACGAAGGTGATCGTTTTTGGGAAAAGAGAATGTACTTTGGGCCTGTTCATATTTTAAAGTAAGTTGCATAATTTGATTTGCCATTTGGTACACTGCAGTGTCTCGACATCTCTAATTTAATGTGTTATAATAAAGGATATAAAAGAAAAATGAAATAATTGTACCTGTACCAATGAATTAATAACACTTATCGAGATGGGGTTTGTAGTTACTAAAGGGATGTTGTGTTAACAGTTTGTACTATATCTTATTGTTAGTAATCACACAAATATTACAATATACATAAGAGGTACATACTTTTTCTTTTTTAATCAAATAATTCACCAATAATACACTAAAAATTAACAAAATTAGCATAAACTCCCAATGTAAACAAAGTAAATATGGACTACCATCGGACTAGCTTCAACGTTGCCAATTTTCTCATTTCACGGCTTGTAAGCTTTAGGAGGCTGTGGTTTGTTCCAACAAGCAGCCGAACCGTCAGAAACTCACCGAAAAGTCGACCAGCAGGAGTAAAGAGGATAACACTGATGACTGTATTATTGTTCTCTCACTGGCCAACTGTTTGCCACGAATTCTGAATGTTTTACTAAAGTTTTACCAAAGAATACTTAACACCCTGTTAGTTAGTATTCTTTGGTTTTACTTTTACTGTTTGTAGGCAAAGTAAAGTGGCAAAGACCTAAATATTTTATGAGTTCACATCACATGGCATTCACGTGATTACTGTCTTTTGGGTAGACAACGTAATCGCTTTGATTTTTCATAAGCTACAAAAATGTTTTATTTAGTTTTTTTTCGTTAGATACATAATTTTTAAGGGGTTCGCAAAAATACGCCGAAATGTTATCATTTTTCAATGAAAAGGGGAAATTTTCAACCACGAATAACTCAAAAGTCTTAAGTTTTCAAAAAAAATTGTAGAAAAGTTTTTTTTTAATATTAGGTTCTCTAGCTATTTCCGTGGTTATTTTGAAAATAATTTTCCACCCCCCTAGAAGGGGTGGGAACTCCCCATAAGATAAAAGCGCCATGGGATACAGGTTAGACTTATATTTCTTGAGCTATTCCCTACTTATAGTGAAAATATAAAGTAAATTGATGCAGTAGGACGGAATTCGGAGAAAAATACTCTTACTGGCTGCACATAATGAGTATTCCAGAGAACGGCAGTTCTCGCCAATGGCGCACAAACCTATACATGCGACATGTATATACACGAAATTTTCGATTTTCTCAATCTGACTGAATTGAAAATTGGGCCAAATCCCATCTTAAAGTTTAGGAAAAGATTTGCCCATCCATATGTCAACCATCCATTTTGGTCCAAGGGTGTGAACTTTACAGCCCTTCCCACACCCTTCCTTACAAAACTCCCAATATTTCGAAAATTTAAGTCCAACCTTTGCTGCTTCTGATAGTACTGATCATTAATCAGAAATTTTATTCAATTTCTAGGTACTTAAAAAGGGGAAAATGTTTGTGGGTATGTATGGATGTGTGTGGAAAAGTTACACGGATCTGAATTTTTTTTCTGTGTTTCAAGAGGGGGTCAGGGCCGATTCAGAACTGGTGTAGTTTGTGACTTTTAACCACTCATAAGCCAGCTATATGACTGGGTAGGTACAAAACGGCATATTTTTTGGGATATATATCTTAGGTTCAAGGAGAGACAGGGAAACCGCAAATACACCAAATCAAGAGCGTTGAGTTAAGCTTTCAAATTGTGCCTATGCGGCCAGGATCAGACATACACACGGCTTAGTATAGCCGAAAAACTAAAAAACTAAACTTTGGAAATTTTGGTTTTTCGACAATTACTCAAAATTTCAACCTACGAATTGCGCCATTAACTAAGCGTTTGTAGAAGAACTCTAGACCCGTCTAACGGTATATACCTCACATCTGGGAAATTCGAATTTTTAAGTTATAGGTTGATAAGTATGATCAAAGCTATTTCCAATGAGAAAGAACGGTTTTTCGAGCTAAATAATTCCTGTAATACCTTCAATTACCATACTTGACCTTACATTCATCAGATACTACTTGTCAATACGTTTCAAACTCATGTTTAGTGATCAAAATCGGTTAAGCCGTTAGAAGTTATGGAGTTCCAAAGGTATAATCCATTTGACCATTATCGCCCTAATGGTTTATGTATTATGTAGTTGTAGTGGTTACGACGCTAAATTTGATAGGTCAATTCGAGTTCGTTTACTGGCCATCCCAATATTTTTTTTTCAATCTGTTTTGAATGGAAAAAAAAATCTAGTGTACATTCGATGGACACTAGATCATTTGGGAGATAATGCGACAAAGGCGATCATTTATAACGCTTAACGTGTAATCGGGAAACATTACATTCAATTTCATATATTTAATTTATAAATAACTTTGAAAAACTCCTGATACAAGAATATATTTAATTTATAAATAACTTTTAAAAACTCCCGATACAAGCAGAAAAAACCGCTATACGCCGTAAAAATGAGTTGCGCATACAATATTCCAGCTGCAAAAGAGCTGATATGAATACTACGTGGCGCGAAAATGTATTTTTATTTTGATGGAAAATAAAATTCTAGTTTTATTTTAAAAGACGCGCCACAAAAGAGCTTCAAATGCAAACTGTATCACAGTTACTCTTTTGTGGCGCGTTTTACTTCAAATTTAGCAAATACCTATTAATGGAAAAATCTTTTAAAACAAAACTAGGATTTTATTTTTCATCAAAATGAAAATACATTTTCGCGCCACGTAATATTCATATCAGCTCATTTGTAGCTGGAATATTGTAAGCGCCACTCATTTTTACGGCGTTTAGCGGTTTTTACTTCTTGTTATAATACAAAGGTAAATAATAAAAATAAATATTTTTCAGGTGGAAGCTCTGTTGTATATCAATGTTTTTGCATAGACAGAAAGCTTCTAGTAGCCATAAAATGTGTTAATTTGGACGATACAGTCACTGCTCAGGGTTTCATCAATGAAGTACAATTATTGCAGAGATTACATTCATGCGACAGAATCATCAGACTGTATGATTATCAAATTTCCGAAGCTGAGAAGAAACTATATATGGTTTTAGAGAAAGGCGGTGAAGAATTTTCAACAGTATTAAAAAACTTGGGTAGTAACAAGGCAAACATTCCATTATATATGTTGTTGTTTTATTGGATGGAAATGTTACAAGCTGTTAGCCAGATTCACTCCCATGGAGTGATACATTCCGATCTAAAACCTTCAAACTTTCTATGGGGTGATAAAGGTTTAAAACTGATAGATTTTGGTATATCTTCTAGTGTTCAAAGTGATATGACAAGTGTATTTAAGACTCTTGCTGCAGGTTCCTGTAATTATATGAGCCCTGAGGCATTAAGCAATGATGGTGGTTCAAGTCCTGGTAAAACGAGATACAAACTACATTATAAATCTGATGTTTGGTCGTTGGGGTGTATTCTGTACGAACTTGTTTATAAGGCACCTCCTTTTCATCACATAAAACAATTGTGGACAAAGTTGGCATTTATTATGGACCCCAAACACCAAATACAGTATCCAGAAGCGAATTGGGTTCCTCCAAAAATTATACAAACCATTAAGAAATGTCTACAGTACAATGTTAAATCTCGACCTTCGGTTAATGAACTCTTAGATGAATATGATAAAGAGCTGTGCAATATGTAATTATAATAATTGATTTATTGCATATGAAGTTTTATTTTTAGTACATTGAATCACCGTTTTTGCTCCAAATTCTAAATAGTCCAGGGCGCATATGTTTTGAGATGGACGTTGAGAGGTGACTCAAATTTTTTTGCAGAAATTGCTTGAAAATAACTCGAATAATAATATTTGAGTTATCCTCCCACTCAAAATGGTCCGGAACATTGTTTAAATAATCAAAATGTCAAAAAATGAAGGAAAAATTCGATTTTTTTCTTCGTTTTTGATTATATCTTTACAAGTATTCATTTCCGAGAAAAGTTGTACTGACATAAAAGTTACGTAATTAAATTTCCTACAAGATAGAATTGGTTAAAAATTAAAAAACTAGTCACCCTTGTTGCAAAATAGCAATAATTGCGAAAAAACCATACAAAAACAAGTATTCGCATTTTACGTTTTTCAACCATTTATGCTACACTTAGGACCTTCATATTTTACCCTGAAAAACTTTATCATATAGTAAAACAACACTGTAAATTTCATTAATATCGGTTTAACAGAATAAATTTTGCAATCCAGCTTTCGCAAAAAAAAATCATTTTTTTTAATGTTGCAGGACTGAAAATAAAGCAGATAGCAAGTTTAATTTTTTTTTGCTTATAGAAGTGTACTGTACCTTTCATTTGCAATTTGCAAAATCGATTAATTACCACGGCGTCAGAAAATTTTTAAATAAACATTAATTTTTGGTGCTACGCGCAGGACAGCGGTGTTCGATTCAAAAAAGTTGATTTCCACCAAAATGTCTTCCAATCTTTATCTAATATATTATTATCTTACTCTATATTTTGTTGTATTTTAATATTTTAATTCCACAAAAGTCAAACTAATTTTATTATTGTTTGTGAAATATGGTTTAAACAATTGCATATGTTTAAAAATAATAAACTTTTATTCTCTAAGTTAAAATATATGAACAAAGAAAGTTTTTGCTAAAAAAAGTGTTATTTCAAAGGATAGAGTATGTGTTTT
Organism: Diabrotica virgifera virgifera; assembly: GCF_917563875.1. Classification (NCBI taxonomy): domain Eukaryota; kingdom Metazoa; phylum Arthropoda; class Insecta; order Coleoptera; family Chrysomelidae; genus Diabrotica; species Diabrotica virgifera. The sequence goes on from NC_065449.1 coordinate 207,522,381, forward strand.
TATTTTGTAATTTTTTTTTTATTATTTATTAAATTTAATTTATTTTGTAATAAACAAATTTATTTATTTATATCGAAATGTAATAAAAATTAAAATGTATCAATCATTATCAAAAGTCATTGGAATGCCCAATCAGAGCAAACTATCCTCTGTCCTGCGCGTAGCACCAATAATTAATGTTTATTTAAAAAAATAACTGAAGTCATGGTAGTTAATCGATAAATGGTTGAAAAACGTAAAATGCGAATACTTGTTTTTGTATGGTTTTTTCGCAATTATTGCTATTTTGCAACAACGGTGATTTTTTAAAATTTTTAACCAATTCTATATGTAGGAAATTTAATTAAGCAACTTTTATGTCAGTACAACTTTTCTCGGAAATGAATACTTTTAAGTTATAATCAAAAAACGAAGAAAAAATCCAATTTTTTTTTTTTTGACATTTTGATTATTTAAACAATGTTCCGGACCTTTTTGAGAGGGAGGATAACTCAAATATTATTGCATACAGATGCGCCCTGGTTTAAAAGAACCCGTTGCATTGACATGCAATTTGGCATACATATAGGTAACATGTCAAAGAATAAAATTGATATTGTGCCGATGTGTGTTTTTGCCCTGGGGGTGAAATGGATCAGCTGACTAATTCTAAGCAACTTTTGTTCTATAGCATTTTTTCACTAAGATAATAGTTTTTTGTATCTAGTGTTTTTTAATGACCTTTGCTCTAATTGTTAATATCAACTCAATAAAAAGTAACAAATGTCAACATTAAAATTTGATGAATTGCAAACACAAAGGAATCTTACTCTATATATATTATCCGTTTACAACGTTCTCCATTTTCCGATACCCGTTCGCCATTCCTCTTTGTCCTCACATTGATCTACTTGCAGACCTCTTTCATCCATGGCTTTGTTTATTCCTGCCTGCCAACTTTTCCTCGGTCTACCTCTTCTTCTTCTACCTTGCGGTTTCCAGTTTTGTACTTGTTTTGGGATTCTGTCTTCATGCATTCTTTGTCCGTGACCAAACCATCGTAGTTGTATTTCGTTGATTTCGTCATTTATTGTATGTGTGACCTTCTTTATTTCTCGTATCCGTTCATTGGTGACATGTTCTTGATCTTCGTGCAGCTGTTCTCCAGAAATCCATTTTGGTGACCACTAACATTCGTTTTGATTTTTCCTTCATAGGCCATACTTTGCAGCTGTATGTTATAATTACACAGGTTTACAAAAAAAAATAAACTGTGGACTATTTGACGAAACCATATGACAAGGGGGTTTTTGGGGTCGCTGATCACGAATCCGGGATCCGCTGATCTCTATCACATCAGTTAAAGGTCAAATCAAGATAAATCGATAATCGCTCTGAAAAAGTATATTAGGGGGTTTTTAGGGTCGCTGATCACGAATCCGGGGTCCCCTACCTTCCCTCACGTCTAGCTCAAGGTCATTTCAAGGTCAAATCAAGAAAAATCGACACAATCGCTTTGAAAAAGTATATTAGGGGGTTTTTGGGGTCGCTGATCACAAAAGTGGGGTCCGTTGAGCTCTACCGCGTCAGTAAAGGTTATTTCAAAATCAAATCAGTTTTGTGATCAGCGACCCCAAAAAACCCCTAATTTACATTTTTAGAGCGATTGTGTCCATTCATCTTGATTCGACCTTGAAATGACCTTGAGCTAGACGTGAGAGGTCAGCGGACTTCGGATTCGTGATCAGCGACCATAAAAACCCCCTAACATACTTTTTCAGAGCGACTGTCGATTTATCTTGATTTGACCTTGAAATGACCTTAACCTGATGTGATAGAGATCAACGGACCCCGGATTCGTGATCAGCGACCCCAAAAACCCCCTTGTCATATGGTTTCGTCAAATAGTCCACAATTTATTTTTTTTGTAAACCTGTGTTATTTTCACTACGGCGTTATAGATCATTTTCTTGGTTTGGTTGTTTATCTGCTTGTCCCAAAGTACTGAGTTTAGAGGCGTAATTGCTTTCCTGCCCTAAATATTTCGTTCTTTAATGGCTAAGTCCAGTGTTCCATAATTCGTGATTTTCATACCCAGGTATTCGTATTTATATTCGGTATAGTATTTATATTCGTCACATTTACTGATTGTTTCTCCTCCTTCTAGTATCAAGTCCTTCTGCGTTCCACCGATATTCATATATTTGGTTTTTCCTATGTTGATCTCTAGTCCTCATTTCCTGCATTCCTCTATTAGCTTTCTTGTCATGTAACAAATATCATCGTAGTCTTGTGCTATTAGTATTTGGTCGTCTGCGAAACAAAGAGTATAATTCATTAATAAGTCATTTAGTGGGAGTCCCATGTTCTTGCATTTCCGTTTTCAATTTTTAAGAGCTTGTTCCAAATATATTTTAAAAAGTGTTGGAAAGAGGCAGCATCCTTGTTTGAGCCCTTTATTTGTCAGAAATCCTTCGGTGAGTTTGTTTCCTTGTTTAATTCTCGTGGTCGTGTTGTTATATTTTTTTAATTATTTTTATGATTTGTCTGTTTATATTTGTATTCTCCATTGCCTCCCATAACTTTACCAATGGTACACTGTCGTATGCCTTTTTCAGATCAATCAAGAAGTCAAGGAATCTTACTTTACTGTCACAAATTGAAGTCATCACAAAATACTAACTAAATACTTCCAACAAATCACTATCACTAACACTTCTTGCATTTGCCGTTGTAGCATTCATATTCGGTCTCATCTGATGTAACAACAGCTACAGCAGCTGGCTGCAGTCTGATGAATGTGAAGAGCAATCCGAGCTGTAGTCCCCACATTTTCCCATTTTACAAGGAGTCTTCTTTCTCGCAACAGTTTTCTTTAGTTTAGAAAGTTTAGAAGACGTTTTAGATACCGTTGTCGACTTTTTTACAGTTTTCTTTGAAGATGCCTTTTTGTCAGTTTTCTTTTGAGATGCAGATTTTGTAGTCGATGTTTTCTCCGAAACAGTTGGTTTAATTGGCTTTGTCGGTGCTGGTGATTTTCTTATTGTAACAAATTCTGGAGCCACAAATTGTTCACATGTATCATGCAAATCACGATTACAAGCTGTACAAATTTTACCTGTTTTACGGCGGGTGCATCAAGTAGGTGTACCTGGCATTTTTGCTTAGCTTTATATGAAGTTCAACGACTGTAGTCTTTTGAGTTATTTGCGAGTAAATATGTTAATTTTTTATGTAGAGAATACATCGCGAGTAAATATGTTAAACAAAAAAAAACACGTTTTCAGGCGGTTTCAAAAAACCCAAAAAAAGTAAGTATTTGATCGAAAAAAACATTATTTGCAAAAATATAGCCGATAAAAAGTGAAAGAAATGGTGTACGTATGTAAACGAAGAGTTGTAACTAATGAACAATACTTTCATACTCGCCAAATTCCAAATTGAATATTTCAACGTGAAATAACCAAAAAATGAAGCACTTTTTGGGAAAAAGTGTTTAAAAAACTTTACTTTTATTTTTTTTTTTTGAGTTTCTAGCATTAAAAGTAAGAAAGTTACGCTCAAAATAAAATTGGTTCCTTTTTTTGGTAAAAAAAATCGTGAAAATCACCCCATAATTAGAAATTAATCGTCACCACTTCAGAAGTTGCCTTACTCGTGTATGTATTGTCTATGTTCCTCTAAATTTTGAAGGGCCACATCTCAACCAACCGGTGTTACAGAAAAACAAAAAATCAAAAATATCCAGAAAAGCAAAACCTATATTTTTTCTCTCATGTGATTTTTGGTATCACTAATAAATTTTAAGTTATTAAAAAAAGCATTTTTTAAAAATTAAAAATTACTTTACAACCAATTTTTTTCAAAAATAAGCCCTTTGGACCAATGAAACTTACAGATTATATAAATAATACATAAGTAAAGTAACTTGTGAAGCAGTAACGATTAATTTGATTTAACATGCTGATTAGCGGGTGATTTATCCGAGTTTTTTGACAAAAAAAGGACCAACTATTTTGAGCGTATCTTGCTTACTTTTGATGTTAAAAACTTTTTTTTAAAATTAAATAAATATTTTTTTAAACACTTTAAAAAAGTTACAATGAGTTTTTTTCCAAAAAGTGCAAGGTTTTTGGTTACTTCACGTTGAAATATTCACTTTGAAATTTGACGAATATGAACCTATTTTTAATTAGTTACAACTTTGGTTCTACTGGGTCTAGAGAGTTCATATATATACACCATTTTTTCACTTATTTATAAGCTATATTTTTGCTACCAACTTTTTTTCGATAAAATGCGTACTTTTTGAGTTATTTGCAAAAAACCGCATAAGAACGTGTTTTTTTTTGTTGAAAAATGAACATTATTATTAGCAAATAACTTTAAAATATTAACTTAGTGAAAAAACGCTTAGAACAAAAGTTGCTTAGAATTAGTCAGTTAATCCATTTCCGGACTTATTTTGAACGTATATTTTTTTGCCCCTGAGAAGGGGTGAAACTCACCCCAAGGGCAAACGCTCACATCGGCACAATATCACTTTTTTTCTTTGACATATTAGCTATGTGTATGCCAACTTTCATGTCAATCCAAGAGGTTCTTTAAAATTTGGAGCAACAACTGTGATATTCAATTGCCTATTAATTGCATAAGAAGTTTTATTTTGTAGTTTTTAACTTTATAAGCTTTTAAAGGGAACGGAGCAAAATGCAAAATTTTGACGCATGTCAAAATTTTCAATGTGTTTTAAATATATTTATTTTTTTCGAATCTTGAGAAAACTAATAAATATTTTTGAAAAATTTAAACGCAGAATGAAAGATTACAATATTACCGAGGGCCGAAAGTCCCTGAAAACTTCTATAACATTTATTTTAATAAGTTACAGGGGTGAAAATAAAAGAGAAAATTTAGTGTGATTTTTAATTGCAAATATTTCATTCAAAAGAAACTTTTTATTTATTCTAAGGGACTTTCGACCCTCGGTTATAAGTAGTCTTTCATTCTGCGTTTAAATTTTTCAAAAATACCTATTGAGACCGTGCAAGTTCGGCAAAGCGACCTCTATTTCTACGCTCTGTACTTTTATTCGCACTTTTAATTATATTGACCAATTATATTAGTCCTGGTTGCTGGATAATTGTCAAGGCCATAGTCCAAAAAAATAATAAGAAGAAAAAATAAGATGCAGGTTATGTTATGCAAATGTAAACAATTGTATGTAGTAAATAAAATTAGTAATTAAAATGCAGTACTGCAAGCAAAATACAATTAATTAAATTTACCTTTATATAATAATTGCATATCATATCAATATTGTGGAGCAATATATAATTTTTCTGCTTCAATGACAGAAGGTATGAAATATACGTCAATTTGACAATTTCAATTGACAATATGAATTATTTAAGTTGTTGCAATATTTCTCCGCGACTCGCGCACGGTCGTTTCTCGTTTCCCTTCCAAGTACTTGCACACCGCGAATTAGTTTTCTCAGGATTCGAAAAAAATGAATACATTTAAAACACATTAAAAATTTTGACATGCGTCAAAATTTTGCGTTTTGCTCCGCTTCCCTTTAAGTTTAAAACTACAGAAACTACTCAGTTTTTTATATAAATGTGATTTTAATTAATTTTAGTATTAATCATGTCATCAAATTCTTGTTTTTTAACTAGAAAAAGGATAGTTGGTCCACAAATTATATTTTGTAAAAAAATGTTATCAAATTCAAAACTATTTAAACTATAATGTTGAAATAGTGTCACACATTTTATTGTTAAATTGTAACAATATATAGACATTTATTTCTAAATTAAGAACTCCTATTCAACAAAATTTTATCTTTTTCATTTTTTCAAAAACAAATATAATGTTGCAGAATAGAATTTAAAAATTGTGCTCAAGAGAGATGGTGATGTAAAATAATTTGAATAAAGTATCAAAATTATGAAAAAGCCACGAATTATTTTTACATTTACTTAACGAAAATTTCATTCAAAACAAGAATAATTAAAAGTTTCATCTAATTTATTTATTTTAGTTTCCTATTACACTAGAATTAATTGAGGGGATTAGATTCTAAGTAGTACGTACAAGTGATAAAATGGTTTAGTTGAGAAGAACGAAGTCAAAGTTAATTTTACATAATAAATTCTACAGCAAATTAATCACTTATGGACTTATTTTGAATTTTTTGTATTTAATTGTGTTCTTTTAAAGTTAGTAAGTATTTATTATCATTCACAATATTTGAAATTAAAAAAAAAGTTTGCGCTTGTGCCCATCTGCTTCAAATTTTGCACTGATTTCTCTTTGTCACTTAAGGCCATCGGTACATAATTCGCAAATATTTTACGGCTATCCCTACTTTTTCTGTCTTTACACGGCAAATTACGTCTAATAAAATTCACACTGGTGTGGATATGTAAACATTACTAGAATGTCATTCTACTTGACAATGTCATCATTAACTTTAAAGAGATGGCTTTTGAATGTTCTTTTATAACTGTTATTTGTATAATTGCAAATTATTAATATGTATTCAGTGATTGTAATAATTTATATGTACAACAAAAACTAATACTCAATCGAGAAAAGAGGATAAGTGTTAAAGTGATTTTTTAATAAGATATTGTTACTATGGAACGCTTACAATTTTGAACATCTTTAACAAAAAACACTTGGATCACAGAATATATCCTGATGTATTCTCTGCTTGGATCTTCCATAAATAATAAATAATAAATAACTTTTTATTAAGTTCACGTCTTAAATCAATTATTTATCAAATACATTATATACTTCTTCTTCTTTATGTGCCGTCTTCTACCGAAGGTTGGCGACCATCAAACGATAGGTTTCTCTGTTTTGTGCCGCATGTATTATGTTCGCAGCTTCTGGTATTTGAAACCATTCTCTCAAGTTTCTCAGCCAGGATTTCTTCTTCCTGCCCAAACCTCTTCTACCTTCAATCTTGCCTTCGACGATAAGCTGTAGCAGACTGTACTTATCATTACGGAACACATGGCCCAGGTATGACGCTTTCCTCCTTTTAACAGTTGTTAACAATTCCAACTCTTTACCCATTCGTCTCAATACCTCTGTGTTGGTCACTCTGTCTGTCCAAGGAATTCTCAGTATGCGTCGATACAGCCACATTTCTAGAGCCGCTAACTTCTTTATAGTTGCTGCTGTTAACGTCCACCCTTCTACTCCGTAAAGTAGCGTAGAGAGTACATAGCATTTTGTGGCGCGCCATCGGAGGTTAACGCTTAGGTTGCGGTTGCTTAAGAGCTTTCTCATTTTTATGAATTTGGATCTTGCTATTTCAATTCGGATCCTAATCTCTACGTCTGGGTCCCACTTATCATTTACTGTATATCCCAGATATTTAAATCGGTGTACTTTTTCAATACGTTCGGCTTCAATATTCAGGTCGATATGTTGAATGTTCTTTTTACTGATCACCATAAATTTAGTTTTCTTTCTATTGATCTTCAGTCCAAATTGGTTGCCAGTTGTATTTACTCTATTTAGCATCATCTGTAAATCTTCGATGTTATCGGCTAGTATAACAGTATCATCTGCATATCGAAAATTACTTATTGGTACGCCATTAATCTTGATGCCCTCATTGTACTCTTCTAGTGCCTCTAGAAATATTTGTTCCGTGTACACGTTGAAAAGCAGTGGCGAAAGAATACAGCCCTGTCTAACCCCTCTAGAAATGGTTATATCTCACCATATGTCCATTCTTTATGTGGGCTGTTTGATTCCAATATAGATTTTTTATAATCTGGATGTCCTTAGTGTCAAGTCCTGAAAGATGTAATAGTTTTATGAGTTTGTCATGTTTGATAGTATCAAATGCTTTCTCATAGTCGATAAAACAGGCGTAAACATCTTTCTGTTGATCCAGGCATTTTTGAATCAAGACTTGTATTGCAAATAGGGGCTCTCGAGTTCCAAAACCGCATCTAAAACCAAACTGTGTTTTACTTATGCTGTGTTCTAATTTTGCTCGTATTCTGGAATGGATAATACGCAAGAATACTTTAAGGGTATGACTCATTAAACTTATAAGGCGATATTCGCTACACGTCTTAGAATTGGATTTCTTGGGAAGGGGCACAAATGTAGATTTCAGCCAGTCCGATGGAATTTGACCAGTATCGTATATCTTATTGAACAGTTTCAATACTACATTCATGTTGTTCTCGTTAAAAACTTTTAAAAATTCGACTGGTATTTCATCGCATCCTGTTGCTTTCCCATCTTTCGTTTGATCTATAGCTTTTATCACCTCACTTTTCAATATTTTTGGTCCATTCAGATCAAGAGAGTTCGTAGAAATATGACGATAATCCGTAAACAAATCTTTTATGTAAATTGCCCAAGTCTGTAACTGTTCTTCTTTATCTACAATAAGTTTGTTGTTCTCGTCTATTAACTTACCAAACTGTTTTTTCTTGTAAGTATAAGAAAACTCCTTAATTTTTTTATGCATGTTAAAACTATCGTGTCTTCGTTCTAGCTCTTCTATCTCTTGACATTTTTCTTGTAACCATTTCTCTTTGGATTCTTTTATCTTTCTGCTGACAGTTCTATCCAGTTCTTTATATTGTTCGGGATTATTCTTATTTTCCCTCCTTCTGTCCATGAGGTGTAATATTTCATCTGTCATCCATTCGTTATTCTTCTTCCGCTCGTAGTCACCAATTACTTCTTTCGCACCGTTGCATATAGCGTCCCTTAAGTTGATCCAGTCTCTTTCAATATCATCCGTATTTGTTGTTAAAGCAACATTACTATTAATGCTATTTGTAAGCTTGACTTTTATCTCGGGATTTCTAAGTTGATCCATATCTAATCTTTTGTTATTCTGTTTCTGGATTAAGGTTTTTAGTCTGACTCGTAATTGGGCTACAAGAGGATTATGGTCAGAGTTTATATCAGCTCCAGGATATGTTTTGGCTGATATTATTGCGTTACGGAATCGTTTGTTGATTGTTATAAAGTCTATCTGATTTCTAACGATGTACCCAGACTTGTCCTGTGGTGACCTCCAAGTGTACAATCTTCTTAATGGTAACTTAAACCAAGTATTAGTGATAATTAAGTTTTTCTCCTGGCAAAACTGTATTAGTCGATCACCTCGTTCATTTCTTGTTCCCAACCCATACTTGCCAACTACATCACTGACTTCGCCTTTTCCTATTTTGGAGTTAAAATCTCCCATTACCATGGTTATGTCTTGTTTCTTTAGGTTTTTTATGATTTCGTCTAATTGTTCGTAAAACTCTTCAATTTCTTCATCAGTACTATATACTATATATCAATAGTATTTAATCAACAACTCAAAATATTCCCGATGCCATGTCAAATATTTAAAATTGTCACTGCCTTGGCATCATATTCTATTTGACTCAGTGCGTTGTATGACAAAGATATCGAATGTTAGCGAAAGATTAAATTGTTATCGAGGGCCGAAAGTCCCTTAGAATAAATAAAAAGTTTCTTTTGAATAAGATATTTGAAATTAAAAATCACACTACATTTTCTCGTGGTTTTTCACCCCTGTAATTTATTAAAATAAACATTATAGAAGTTTTCAGGGACTTTCGGCTCTCGGTAAGAACGTAATCTTTTATTCTGCGTTTAATTTTTTCAAAACTAACTGTTAGTTTTCTCACGATTCGAAAAAAATGAATCCCCATTTGAATAGCATTGCAGCCGAAAATACGTACCCATCCCATTAAGTACCTTACGAATTTCTTAAAGTAAAATAAAAGAAAAACTACGTTAAAACATTTTATTCTTCAAAAAAAAAACATTTATTCATCATAATCTCCAGACCAGGTCCAGTTCAGTGATTTCTTTATCTTCTAATCGAGTATCCAATTCTTGGGAGTTTCTTTCGTGTTGTGGTTGTGGTTTATTAAATGTTTCGCGATTTCTACCTTCATCGTGGGCTAAATTACGGTAAAAATCGTGGTGAATATAAAGGGTAAAAGTTGCAACAAATGTTTGTATTTTTTTATTTTGATGGGACCATGGCGGAGAGGTTGAAGTTCAATGACCGATGGAATTTCTGCAGGTCGTCTCACCCATTTAGTTTTTCTCAAATCAACAGTGCTAAAGGGAAAATCTTCTGATAGTATATCCTTATAAAACAATGGGCAAGGTGTCTGCTTTTCAAAATAAAACCATTGCATTCTTCGTAAACCCTTCACTTTGTCGTTCATTATCTCGGTTAAGAGAACTATACTTTTAAAATCATTTACATCCTTTTTTTTTCACCAAGAAATCAGTTAAAATGTTGTTACTGACTTTGTATATTTTGTGTTATTATTTCACTCTCATTTTGAATACCTGATTTGCAAAGATGCTAAACGATTCACTAAAAATAATATCCAATACCTTACAGGCAAAGGGATACAAGTGCAGTTATACCTGTTTGCCGCAAACTCTTTTACCAGTAAGTTTAATTCACTGTATTTCTTTGCCACTAAATTTTTAGTACATACTATCTAGTATTATTTTGTGCATTTAACTCATTTTACAATATTTTATCACTTGTACCCCTTAGCATCTAATCCCCGCAATTGAACTACATTTCCCTTTATTTGGTAGGAAATTAAGTACTTGTGCAAAACCATTTATATAATGATGAAATAATCCCTATTAACATGTATATAATATGTACCACATTGGTATACTTTTACACCGTTATTTTATATTAAACAGTACAAGTTGAAATTATGCAGTTTTTTTTAGAACTATCCTGCGGAAACTAATAAATATTAGTTTCCGCGGGATAGTTCATTTAAACTTATTACAACAATTCTAAATGAAATCGAGAATAAAGTTCCAACTAGAGGGAAGAATTCTACAGCATATTTCAGACATGCGATTCAGTGTACCTACAAAGGACATGGTACAAAGACGCCAGATACGATAGCCGAAATTCGGATGAGTTCGCGCATGACGTCACAATGAGAGTGATTTTAAATAATATTCCCCATTTAAAATTAGTTTTAAATTGGTCATAAAGAGTCATTTTAATAGATAAATATAATTTCTGTTTCTAGTAATATAAAACTATTTCGGATTTATTGAAATGTAGGTGTTATATTATTTTTATTTAAAAAATTAATTAACAATACAATGAACAAAAATAAATTTCTAAAATACATTTGAAAGATATTTAAAAAAATTTTGTATTCCTCACTTTTTAAATAAATTTTACGAGCTTGTTTTTGATTTGCTTGTCTTATTTGGCGCCAGTGTTAAGGAGGGGATCGAGCCATGGCCGTACATATAAAAATTTGTAGGGGGACTAGACGTGAAGATGTTACACATTACATTTTGTATACTTTGGATGACAATATACAGTGCGTCCATAAAGTAACGCATAAATTCGTTATTTAGTAAACCGACGACTTTAAGGAAAAATCCCGAAACAGGTCGATTTTTATTTTTAAATTACGATTTTTTGGCATATATATCATCCTCGTGACGTCATCCATCTGGGCGTGATGACGTAATCGATGATTTTTTAAATGGGAATAGGGGCCACGTGATAGCTCATTTGAAAGGGTATTTAATTCTCTATTCAATAATATAAACATTAACATAATTATTTATACAGGGTGTTCAAAAAACATTTTTTTAATTAAAATAAGTGAGACAAAAAGAAGAATATATGTAATTTATTTTAAATCAAAATGCATTTTACTAGTGTCAGTAAAGAGAAAAAAAATTTATTTGACAAATAAACATTGATTTTCGTTTAAACGAAATGTTCAAACTGCCAAGAGACAGGTGGGTGGCAGCTTTAACATTGAATTTAAGCGAAAAACAATATTTATTTGTCAAATAAACATTTTTTTCCTGTTTTCTGACAACAGTAAAACGTATTTTGAATTAAATAAATTACATACATTCTTCTTTTTGTCTCAATTATTTTAATTAAAAAAATGTTTTTTTGAACACCCTGTAAAAATAAATATATTAGTGAATAGAGAATTGAATACCCTTTCAAATGAGCTATCACATGACCCCTATTCTCATTTTAAAAAAATCATCGATTACGTCATCATGCCCAGATGGATGACGTCACTAGTATGATATATATGCCAAAAAATCGGAATTTAAAAATAAAAATCGACCTGTTTCGGGATTTTTCCTTAATATCGCCGGTTTACGAAATAATGAATTTATGCGTTACTTTATAGACGCACTGTATGTATAGTTTAGAAAATTAGAAAATAAATCAAATGAAGTATTAATAAGAGTAAATGATTGGATGAATAAAGTAAAATTAACAATATCAGATTCAAAAACAACATATAGTTTAATAAAAGGAAATTTAGAAAGAGATCCAATTATAAAAATTAGAGGGAAAACAATAAAAATAAAAAAGGAAACAAGATATTTAGGTATTATAATAGACGAACAAAAATTATTTACAAAACACATGAGTTGTGTCTGTGAAAAGGCAACAAAGATCATGCATAGCATTGCTAGTCTAGCACAGAAGGAATATAGAATTTCGTTCCGACAGATGAGAATATACCTAAGTACAATACTTGCATCAATTGTAGGGTACGGTTCAAGTGTATGGGCACATAGATTAATAAATAAAAAAAATGCAGAAAAATTAAATAGAGCTCAGAGAGGATTTCTTGTAAGAATGACTGGAGCATTTGGAACAACTGCAACACAGACACTCACAGTTTTAACTGGAGTAATGCCAATGCATTTAGAAACAAAAAAGAGCATGTAATTATTGGCTAAAAAAAGAAAAATATGAAAAAATAATACAAATAATAGGATTAGATATAAGAAATAAAAGAGAATTAAAAGAAATAATAAATAGAAAAAGACAAAATGAATGGGAAAATTCAACAAAATCTAGACGTTTATACAATTTTATACCAATATTAGAAAACATTCCAAATTATTTTAATCCAAAACAAGGTTTAGTACACTTTTTAACAGGACATGGACCGTACCCAACATATTTGGAAAGAGTTTAACTTAAAAGATGATGCATATTGTGAATGTGGAGAACTAGGTACACCAGAACATATAGTGTTACATTGTCAAAATACTATAGAAAATGTAGAAATGAGAAGAAGATTAGAAAGAATTGAAATAAGAGATATATTACAAAATGAAGAATATTTTGAAATATTAAACAATCTAACAGAAATAATATCTAAAAAACAACAAGAAATTTATAATAATAGAAGAAGACAACAAATAATCCAACCCTGATGAAGTTGAGTAAGATAAAGTTAAAATAAATAAAATAAAATATAAATTCAAAAATAGATATTCACAATTATAATAATAATAATAATTCAATATAAAATAAATAAATAAAAATAATAATTCAATAAATAATTCATTAAATAAAAAAAACTACCAACTCCCTTCTGAAAATAGAGGGACTGTCTTTATAACTTAGAAGGGAGTTGATAGTACCAAAAATATTTTAACAAATATATATTGTTTCTTTAAATTTGTTTAATGTAATTAATAGATTATGGCGAATTATTAATTGTAAAAATAGATTTAGTAGTTTAGTAAAAAATATAAAAATATAAAAAAAAATATCTGTAATCCCATCAGGAAAAAACGACCTGGATTAGTCACTAGAGGCCAGGTCATATGTATGAACAATAAATAAATAAAAAAGTTTAAAGCACCCGAAAAGCCATGGGGGGCCACGGCCCCCTACCCATATGTATGGGCGCCTATGAATCGAGCCTTCATTTAGTTGCACATAAACAGATGAAAATAATTGATTATTAATGGTCTGAAACAAAATCACTAAACAAATAAAACACAAGACTTTAGGTTACAATTTTTCTTTAATTTTCTCTTATTTCTCATATTTTCTTTAAGTGTTAAGTTTAGGTTCTTAATCCTAAAATACATACGCGACCGAAAGAACAGGTGTTTGGTTTTGTAATCACATTCTATCTTTTCAGACAAATCAATCAGTCTTTGCAAATAATTTTTCCCTGACTTTAATTGAAGTCCAGACCCATTGAAGTTGTTAAATATAGTATCCAGTATCTAAATAGGTACCTTTTTTACTGTCCAATGTCCAGCCGGGGTTGAGTCACCGTAAGATGATATTTATTTTTTATCTAATAACGTCCAGTCGCAACTATTGATAATGATAACTGATACAAATTTATGTCAGAATTTTGTTTTGCGATAGGGCAAAATTTGATGAATAATTATTACTTTCGTCTTCAATATAAAATACTTACCACAGCAATTTTGAAATTTGAACTACATATTTAGCATAGGAAAACTATTGAGTAGGTATATACCGACATAATATAATATAGCGTAAATTGTAATTAAGAACATTGGATATAATTTATATAGTATATCAAATAATCAAATCACCAATGTTAAGGTATTGGGACCGTGCAAGTTCGGCAAAGCGACCTCTATTTCTACGCTCTGTACTTTTATTCGCACTTTTAATTATATTGGCCAATTATATTAGTCCTGGTTGCTGGATAATTGTCAAGGCTATAGTCCAAAAAAATAATAAGAAGAAAAAATAAGATGCAGGTTATGTTATGCAAACATAAACAATTGTATGTAGTAAATAAAATTAGTTATTAAAATGCAGTACTGCAAGCAAAATACAATTAATTAAATTTACCTTTATATAATAATTGCATATCATATCATATCATGTCAATATTGTGGAGCAATATATAATTATTCTGCTTCAATGACAGAAGGTATGAAATATACGTCAATTTGACAATTTCAATTGACAATATGAATTATTTAAGATAGTTGCAATATTTCTCCGCGACTCGCGCACGGTCGTTTCTCGTTTCCCTTTCCAAGTACTTGCACACCGCGAATACATAATTATGTATGTATTTTTACTACAAAAACGTTATTACGTAGGTCAAAATTTTTGACGTAAGAGAACTGTCAAAACATTAGAATGTGGCTTTTCATTATTGCCATGTTTATTATAAATATGGCAATAATGAAAAGTCACATTCTAATGTTTTGACAGTTCTCTTACGTCAAAAATTTTGACCTACGTAATAACGTTTTTGTAGTAAAAATACATAGTTATCCATCTTTCCATCCCATCCAAATTTCAATTATTTCTGTAAAATTCAATAATTTGTCGACCAAATGAAATTTCAAAACTAATTTGTACATTATTTATTAACGGCATCCATTTACAAAAGTTTTAAGAAAGCTATACTTTATAAACAATAAATTTTAAATTATCAAACATCGCAGAATCTACCACGTTATTAGTTGCTCCGAAATAATAGACATTTTAAATGGTAAAAACAAATCATAATTTATATTTTATACCTCTACTACAAACTAAAGTGCATCAGTTAGTGCTGACAATATTATCTCAAGTGAGTAGCACTTATTTTCGTAATATTTTTGTAACAACAACAAAATAACCTTTAAATATTACCTACGGAAAGAGATAACAAAAATTCCACTTGGGTCTTGACCAGTTTTTTGGACCGGCCACAGGACCGGCTCAACTCATGATAGTTCAGGGCCGAAAAATAAAAACGGGAAAAAATCAATACAGGTATTTGAAAGTGCTAAATAGTAGGGTGACATAGTTAATTAAAAATACATACAGAGGTACTCGTAAATCGACCTCATTTTTTTATAAACAAAGGCCAAAGTCAGAAAATATTGTTTTTTGCCTATAGCATTTTTAGCATCATATTTACATCAAAAGTTGTTTTATGAAAGTTGTGTATCATAAAAAAACGATTATTTTGAATTTTTACAAGTTAAAATCCATAAAGAATTAACCGAGATAGCTGAAAAAAACCACCTTTTTTGCACTATTTTGTAAATGTTAATAACTTTACCAAATAGGTCGTAAGGAACTTATTATACCTTGATCATGAGGCAATTAAGTGCCTTTATTAGTGTACAAAATTTCAAAAAGATCTGTTTGTTAGTTTACGAGTTATGTTAAATGTTTATACCAGACATCGAATGTTTAAACAATCATTGTTGCCCTAGGAGTATTTTCAGAGCTTTTTGGCAAAGTGCAATGAGTTCTTAAAGACTAAAAGTACTAAGAAAGTTGAAAAAAAGAATATATTTGTGTCTTAATTGTTGTTGAACAGGTCGATAAAAAAATGGTGACTTTTTTTCCTTATAAACAATTAGAATATCTTTGTTATTTTTTCTGATTATTTTTTTCACCTGTCAAATTCTGACGTTTTTGCTTTTTCAGCCAATCACCACGCGTCGTTCTAGCCAATCATTGAGTGTAATACTGATAAAACAGCCTCTTCCTTGATAAAACAGTCTCTTCCCTGATAAAACTTAAGGTACCCTAAATTTCACATAATACGTACATATAGTATTTTTACTACAAAAACGTTATTACGTAGGTCAAAATTTTTGACGTAAGAGAACTGTCAAAACATTAGAATGTGACTTTTCATTATTGCTATGTTTATTATAAACACGGCAATAATGAAAAGTCACATTCTAATGTTTTGACAGTTCTCTTACGTCAAAAATTTTGACCTACGTAATAACGTTTTTGTAGTAAAAATACTATACCTGTGTTTACTAACTTAATTTATGAACAGCCCTGGTACACAGATATTTTAAAAACACTAACCACGATATACTCAGATTTTCTACAGTTTTTATTTTCAAAATAAATATTTCTAAACTTTTCATAAACGTCAAACAGAACCGATGTAAACCGTACACATAACACAGAACTAATTCTTCTATTTTGTTGCCGATTTCAACAAACCAGTGTTATCACATAAAAGGGTTCGATATTGGTTCACAAAATAATCTTTTCAAATACCACTCGTCCTCTAAATTTTGCTTGATAAATTTTAGAGGACTCGTCGTATTACCTTTGATAGATAATTATAATTGGTTGTGTCAAAAAGCTGGTAAAAAACAAATATTAAAAAAGAAAAAAACAATTTTCTAGGACCAATAATAGCCAAGTTATACTTTTTTTTGAGAAATCACATCTCGATTGTTTATAAATATTAAGAGTTGAAATTTTTACAGAATGATAATAAATATCTATATTTTATATTTCAATTGATAAGTACGGAATATCTTGTGTTTAAAACGAGTACTAACCCTTTAAAGTGAAGTTACTCACGCTGACTGAGCTGGGACCATGTGATGGGGAAGATTGTCGGAGTCCAGTTCCGCGCGTCGAGATTTTGCTATAGAAAGTTCAATTTGGAGCGCTTGAAAAATTTTATAATATCTCAGCTTCCAGAGAACGTAGAGCCTTCATTGTTTTTTTAAATTTGGGTAACTCGACGAAAGAATAACAACTAGCTAATTTTCATTTACCGGAAAAAGCGGAAAATTCTGGAAAATGGACTTTTTTATTCAACATCCATTTACAATGTTAACACTAATATATATTATGTTGAGAAATATTTTCATAAAATATTATAAATTTGTAAATAAATATTAAAATATAATTATAGTATATATCTATTTATATTATTGTGTATCAATTTGGCAATCAAAAATAGAATAAAATTTTTATTTTTTTAATATAACGCTGGCACATAAATTTGATACACCCTGTATATTGATTTGTAAATATTTATTAGAAGTTAGCTTTCACGCAAGGTGGTTTCTCCTTAATGAGTTTTTCCATGAAGAATTAAAGACATTTGTAAATAAGTGAAAGGAACATTTATTTAGGATTATAATTTAAAGGATTGTTTTGTTATTACGGGAAAGGTAAAACCACAGGTAAATGTAATTATTAGTTTTTAGGAAAATAAAGGTAGAGAGATTTGGAATTTTAAGTCTGTTTGTTTAAACACAAAAATTTATATAATTTCCGAAAAGTGATTAGTTGAGTAGACGTATTGTTTGAAAGAATGGCTGGGTTTTTCGAATGGAAAAGAGAAATGTTTCTGATTGGCTTGGCAATTTTGAAGGGGGAAAGAGAGGTTTTGAATGTTGAGACAGTTTTGGAAAAGAAAGATGATTGTGTTACCGGCATCCGAAAAGAGCAGTCAAAAGTTTTCGTGAGTAGTTCAGAAGCAAGTACTAGTGGTGGTTTTGATAGTGAGAGTAGCTGAAAAGTGGAACGAGAGACAAATCAAATCGAGAAGAAATACCTCTTTGATCTGTAACGTCCAAGAGAGTAAGTTACAAGAATTATCGTTATTAAAATTATTTGTGACACCAAGTAAAAAAGATACTTGGGTCTCAGGAGATTATTGTTGAGAGAAAGAGAGGAGAGAGTTTTGGAGTTATTGAACGAGTACTGGCAAAAAGAGGCCTGGCTTGTGTTTTGGAGCAATAGTGGCTGGTATCCTGCTGGATTGTTTGCTGAGAACGGAGAGGGCTTTGATTGGTAGCCTAACATAATCAACAAGGAGGAGCTGTTTGGGTCAAGAGGAGACATCATTGTGTGTGAATCAAAAAGGTCAGTCAATAACCTATGTGATAGATTTTCTTTATAATCAGAGAAGTTAATTTTTAAACGTAAAAGCATATGCATTTAAGATTCCAACATTTCAAAAATTTAATTGGAAGTATAAGTAATTTTCCGATACCAAATTTGTTTGTTTAGCTTGTTTTATTAATGGTATCAAGAACAAAGCGATAAATCTTTTTTTGAATTAGATTAATTTATATGATAAAGGTTTCATTTGGATAATTATGCCCACAGAATTTAATTGATAAATTTACAGAGCATTGCTTTTGATAATAAAGGTATTTGTATGTGTTTATTTATGGTATTTCTATTTATTTCCTTTTCCTATTTTTATCCCGATAAGGATCAACTAAGAGATACTGAAGCCACGAGAAAGGATAAGTATAACCTAAGATAATTTAATTATTTTTTTTATGACAAAAAGGCACCCTGAGAATTTTTATTAATTTTTATGTATGATTTGCGACAATTAAATAACTAATCAAATAAATAATAATTAATATCAAAGTAATAGAAAGCAGATCATAACAATATACAGGGTGGTTCATTTTATTCGCCTAGGTGTCTGTACGGAAAACGACTTGATTTAAAAAAATTTCTTCAT
This sequence comes from Diabrotica virgifera virgifera, assembly GCF_917563875.1. Classification (NCBI taxonomy): domain Eukaryota; kingdom Metazoa; phylum Arthropoda; class Insecta; order Coleoptera; family Chrysomelidae; genus Diabrotica; species Diabrotica virgifera. Next base: position 207,541,469 of record NC_065449.1, read on the forward strand.
AGACATATACAGGGCAATTAATACTACAATCTAAAAATAATGTGAATTATACAGGGTGCTACAAAAAATAGTGGTATATCAAAGATATATCTTTTTATGGAACATCCTACAACTGATGAAATTTTTAAATTGCCCTTAAAAAATAAGCTAGACTATACCTAAGTACAGGGTATTTTGATTCATTTAAATTTTTACAAAACTATAAAATTTTAGAAAAAAATAAATATTTACAAATCTAAGAGTCGGTGACAAATTTTTTCTTAGATCTTCATAATAGACTATTCAGCATTTTTAAACAGATGTTTATTTTAACAAAATTTATAATTACTTACATTTTTAGAATTAAAAACTAATTGAACACAAAAACCTTCTCAAATTGAAAAAAAAATGTGTGTATACATTATAATTGTTGATCTTCGTTAATTCTACACAGTTTATGTACAGGTTCATTAATTTCTTATTTCTTCAACATTATCCCTAATTTTTTTAAACAAATCTTCTTCAACTTCCACTTTCGTCATCTACAGTGAGCACGTAAAGGTTGGAATAAACTCATTTTCTCGAGAATGGATGATTTTATAAAAAAATCCCGAAACAGATTAAATTTTATTTTTAAATTAGGACTTTTTGGCATATATATCATACTAGTGTCGTCACCCATCTGGGCGTGATGACGTCATCGATGATTTTTTTAAATGAGAATAGGGGTCGTGTGATAGCTCATTTGAAAGATAATATTGTTTTTACTCTATTCAGTAATATAAACATTAACATAATTATTTATTCTGAAGCTATTTTCTTGTGGCATTTCTATAATCAAGTATATTCAAATGGGAAATAAGCCACAATTTTACCTAAAAATGATTTTATTAACGTTTCGATGCCCAAGTCGGGTATCGTTGTCAAAATACAAAATAATACTAAATAAACAAAAATGTTGTTGCTTAGTAAAAAATTCTTCTAATAATTTATTTAATCTGACTCATTTATATCGGTAATTCAGACACGTATTATACATTTTAAAGTAGACGACTTTAAAATGATATTGCCAATATTGATGAGTTGCGTTCCTGGGACGACTTTACTAAAAGATAGTTCATTCGATTACATGAAATCATTCCCAACTTAAGAATATCCGCCACAAAAAATCATAGCATGTGATCTGTCTTTAAAAAGACAATCAAATGCAACGGTGGCACTGAAATTCTCGCGTTAGAGATTCCATAGTAAATAAATAAATTTTATTTATTTATAATAATTTTTATATAAATAAATATTTTAGGTAAAATTAATAATAACAATAAAATTATTTTTAGGTAAAATTGTGGCTTATTTCCCATTTGAATATACTTGATAATTATTTATACAGGGTATCCAAAAGGTTTTTTTTTGATTAAATTAATTGACATAAAAAGAAGAATGTATGTAATTTATTTAATTCAAAATACATTTTACTGCTCTCAGAAAACTGAAAAAAATGTTTATTTGAAAAATAATCATTGCTTTTCACTTATATTAAATGTTCAAACTGTCACGAGGCTGGTGGGTGGCGGCTTTAATATTGAATTTAAGCAAAAAACAATATTTATTTGCCAAATAAACATTTTTTCCTGTTTTCTGATAGCAGTAAAATGTATTTTGAATTAAATAAATTACACACATTATTCTTTTTATGTTAATAAATTTATGATTAAGTATTTATATGGGAAATAAGCCACAATTAAAATGAAAAAAATTATTTTATTAACGTTTCGACGCCCAAATCGGGTGCCGTTGTCAAAATACAAAATATTACTAAAATAAACAAAAGTGTTGTTGCTAAGCAAAAAAATTCTTCTAATAATTTATTTAATCTCACTCATTTATATTGGCAATTCAGACATATATTATACATTTTAAAGTAGAAGACTTTAAAATGATATTGCCAATATTTATGAGTTGCGTTCCTGGGACGACTTACTGAAAGATAGTTCATTCGATTACATGAAATTAACCCCAACTCAAGAATATCCGTCATAAAAAATTATAGCATGTGATATGTCTTTAAAAAGACAACCAAATGCAACGACAGTAAAATTCTCGAGTTAGAGACTTCATAGTAAATCACAAGGGAAAACCAGGAAAAACCCTGTGATACTATCCCGACATCGTAAGTATTTGGTCTTACATTAATGTACTCTCAAAATTTTTGTTTTTAATTAATTTTTTTTTTCATTTTAATTGTGGCTTATTTCCCATATAAATACTTAATCATAAAAATGCCACAAGGAAATAGCTTCAGAACAACGTTAATAAATTTAATTAAAAAATTTTTTTTGGACACCCTGTATAAATAATTATGTTAATGTTTATTTTACTGGATAGAGAATTGAATTAGCTTTAAAATGAGCTACCACACGACCCCTATTTTAATTAAAAAAAATCATCGATGACGTCATCACGCCCAGATGGATGACGTCACTGGTATGATAATATCAATGAATAATTATACTCTATACATAATGTTTTTTTAATTTGAGAACGTTTTTGTTTTTAATTAATTTTTAAATCTAAAAATGTACGACTAAGTAATTATAAATTTTGTTACAATAAACATGTGTTTAAATATGCTGAATAGTCTATTATGAAGATCCAAGAAAAAAATTGTCACTGATTCTTAGATTTGTAAATATTTTTTTTTCTAAATCTTTACATTTTTCTAAAAATTGAAATAAATCAAAACACCCTGTACTTAGGTATAGTCTAGCTTCTTTTTTAAGGGCAATTTAAAAATTTCATCAGGTGTAGGGTGTTCCATAAAAAAATATCTTTGATATACAACTCTTTTTTTTAAGCACCCTGTATAAGTCACATTATTTTTAGATTGCAGTGTTAATGGCCCGGTATATTTTTTATGAAGAATTTTTTTTTAAATCAAGTCGTTTTCCGTACAGACACCAAGGCGAATAAAATGAACCACCCTGTATATAAATAGGTTATAATTTTATTTTAATATTTATTCACAAATTTATAATATTTCATGACAATATTTATGAAATTATATGTGTTAACGTTGTAAATGCATGTTGAATAAAAAAGTGCTCTTCTTCTTCAAATGCAAATCCACTAATGGATGTTGGCGATCACATTTTCCATTAACTCTCTGTTTCTTGCAATGTGGATCAGTGATTGTATGTCGGTAATCCCTGTCCATTGCCTTATGTTTCGGAGCCAGGACATTTTCTTGCGTCCTATTCCTCTCTTGCCTTCAATTTTACCCTGGATTATAAGTTGAAGGAACTGGTATTTTTCGTTTCGCATGATGTGACCCAAATACGCCGTTTTTCTTTTCTTGATGTTTTCGAAAAGCTGACGTTCTTGGTTGATTCTTTTAAGGACATCCACATTTGTGACTTTCGCCGTCCATGGTATCTTTAGGATACGGCGATAAAGCCACATTTCGAAGGCTTCTAATCTGTTTATATCCCTCGTTTTGAGTGTCCAGCCCTCTATGCCATATAGCAGCACCGACCACACGTAGCATTTAGTAAACCTTAGTCTCAGTGTAAGGTCGAACTCTGAGCAGCTCAGTACCTTCCTGAATTTTACGAAAGCTTGTCGAGCTTGCTCAATGCGACATTTTACTTCCCTGTCCGATGCCCAGTCTTCAAAAAGCCACGTTCCTAGGTATTTGAATTTGCTCACTCTCTCAATGGACTTAGTATTCAGTGTTATGGTGGAGTTTTCAAATGCATCCAAGTTTCTGGAGATGATCATGAATTTGGTCAGAAAAAAGTGCATTTTACAGAATATTCCGATTTTTCCGGTAAATGAAAATTAGCTAGTTGCTATTCTTTCGTCGAGTTACTCCAATTTAAAAAAAAATGAAGGCTCTACGTTCTCTGGAAGCTGAGATATTGTAAAAATTTTCAAGCGCTCCAAATTGAACTTTCTACAGCTAAATCTCGACGCGCGAAACTGGAGCCCGACAATCTCCCCCATCACACGGTCCCAGCTCAGTCAGCGTGTGTAACTTCACTTTAAACGGTTATTACTCGAAGATATCACAGCAGTTCGACTTTATCGGCAACGTGTTTTTCTGATTAAATCACCATATCCATTACTTGCAATATTTGTTGTTAAGAAGAAACTTTCATTTTTTTTTTTTCAAATAAATTTTGTGTTCTCTGTTGTTTTTGTATTTTGTTTATATATAAAGAACACAGTTATTTAGTCTCATAATTTTGTATATATTTTTATGATTTTTATACTCTATTTCATCTTCAACAATATCCCTAAGTGCGTCAAAGGGTTCATTCTCAGAAAATTCTCCATATCGAGAATATTCTCTAATTTTTCATTCTCGGGAATTTTCTAACAGAAGGCTTGGAGACATGGACCTTGGAAATATCTTCCATAAGTTGGAGGTCTTCGAAATGTGGACCTTGCGAAGAATGTTCCGCATAGGTACCAATAGACAGGTAGGGTGAGAAACGAGCAAGTCTTAAAAAGAACAAATACTGAGAGAGAATTGCTCAACTTGATCAAGACACCAAAAACTGGATACCTGGGCCTTATTCTGAGAGGGGGAAAATACGAATCCCTCAACTAATCATCCAAGGAAAGATTGAGGGCAAGAGAGGAGCAGGTCGCAAACAAATGTTGTGGCTGCAAAGCATAAAGAATTGGACTGGCAATACTAACACTGGCGAACTTTTGCATGCTGCAAAAGAGAGACGTCTGACCTTAAGATAATTCGCCAACGCACTATAGTCACCATATGGCACCATAAGAAGAAAAGGACATTTGATTGAAACTTTGCTTTAACTATACGGTTTCGTTTTCACCATCTAAAAACAGGTAAAGTTGTAAAGTAAAGATAAAGTGACAATTCCTGCCTTACACTTGCTCTGAGCTTTGTAGTATACTAACTATCTAACTTTGTAGTATACTAAACTTATTAAAATGAGGAACTATTTTGTTTCTTCGAATTATTTTTAATCGGCGGTTATCCGCCGTGTGCTAGACCTGACCTCGAGTGTTAATATAAAACAAAATTAAAATCAAAATTTTCGATTTTTCTTTATTAACAAAAATATAACTAATACCTAGGTACATACATAACTTTATACTATACATGTAATAAACTAAAACCAATATGTCATCTGCATCGTTCCATCTGCTGTCTTTTGTGTATCCATAACGCTTTGCTGCCGCAACAGCTTTTTCATAGATCTTCTGGGTTGCAGAGTTGATTCAAGGGGTGTTTTCTCAGAGGCTAGGGTAGTTGGAGCTTGCGCAAGCTCTAAGTTTTCATAAGAGTTAATAACCGAAGGTACTGGTCTAAAAAATCAAGAATATCGTTAGTGAATGAAATATAACAAACGTAAAGTGTAACGAAGAAGTAACAAGTAAACGATAGATCATTTGGATGTCTTTATACAAGTATAGTGGAAACCTTTGGAACATTTATAAAGCGATTTCTAAAACCTTTGGAACATTTCTCTTCGTAAGCAATAAAAAAGATCAGTTGGATACTTAAGCCGCAAAATACCTCAACACTTGAGAAGCAATGTGTTCAACCAGTGAATACTTTCTATCATGACATGGATGTTAAACCTGGATCCTAACCAAGGAAGATTTGAACACACTAGCGACAACCGAAAAAGCAATGGAAAGGACAATGTTAGGTATAAGACTGTCAGATAGAAAGAGGAACGACTGGGTAAGATCAAAAACAAAAGTCAAGAGAATGGAGGACAGCAGACTCGTTAAAAGCACAAAAACGAATAACCCAGTAGGTAAAAGACCACAGGGTAGACCACCAAAACGATGGCGAGAATGATGGACCTCATCGTCCAGGGAAGACTTGATGGAAATGAACAGTCAGTAGCCTACTAATATGATCGATCATGCTAGAAATAAGAAGTAGAAGAAGAAATGGAGCTTCGCAGGTCATACCGGTAGACAAAAGAACCAACGTTGGAACGCCACAATACAGCGTCACAAAGAGAGACACTCAACTTATTACCTACAAAATTGGACAACATCAATCCCACATAGACTACTTCATGATAAGGAAAGAAAGCATACGTAAATGCAAGGACTGCAAGGTAATAGTTAGTGAGACAGTAAGCCAACAACATAAGCTGCTTGTTCTGGACATCGAAGTAAAAAGCGAAACTAAACAAAAATATCGGAGAGGACCACAAAAAATCAAGTGGTGGATGCTAAAAGATGAGAAAGAAGGTGTATTCAGGGAAAGAATAGTAGAAAAAATATGTTGGAACATGAACGGAAGCCCTAACACAATTTGGAGAAAAATGGCCAATATTTTTAGAGAGACGGCTATTAAAATACTTGGGAACGTCAGGAAAGAAGTTTGAGGATAAAGAGACTTGGTGGTGGTCAAAGAAGCAAAAGGAAAAATAAAAGATAAGGGAAAATTATATAAAAAGTGGCAAGAAACCAGATCGGACATAGCTCTTCAAAACTATATGGTCGCCAAAAAGGAAGCGAAAGTAGCAGTAGCAAAAGCTAAAGCAGAAGCGTATTCAAACCTATACGATCAACTTGATACCAGGGAAGGCGAAGCAAAGATATATAAAATAGCCAAACAGAGAGCAAAAAAATCAAGAGATTTTAATCAGATTAGATGTATCCGAGATGAAAATAATAAAATACTAATTCACGAAAAGGATGTCAAAAGGAGATGGAGAAAGTATTTTGACAGTTTGTTAAATGAAGAATTTGACAGACAGCCTGTGGAGTTAACGGAGACAGTAACAGCAATGTTTACCAGAATAACAAACGAGGATGTGGCTCAAGCGCCTCAAAAAATAAAGAAAGGAAAAGCAATCGGACCAGATGATATTCCTGGGGAAGTATGGAGAGCATTGGGAGAGACAGGAATAAGTTGGCTAGTAGGTCTATTTAATAGAATTATGGAAGTTGGACAAATGCCAGACGAATGGAGAAGCAGTATATTAGTACCTGTCTACAAAAACAAGGGAGACATACAACAATGTACAAACTACAGGACTATAAAACTAGTTAGCCACACCATGAAAATATGGGAGCGAGTAATTTATAGACGGATACGTGAAGAAACCGAAATATCCGATAATCAATTTGGCTTTAGCAGGGCAGATCAACAACAGATGCAATTTTCATTGTAAGGCAACTGATGGAAAAATACAGGAATAAAGAGACCAACGGTCATATGGTATTCATTGATCATCTTGAGAAAGCATATGATAGAGTTCCCCGAGAGATTCTGTGGTGGGCACTCAATAAGAAGGGAGTCCCTGGCGAATATGTAAAGATTGTGAGAGATATGTATGAGGGAGTAACGACTAGTGTTAGGACAGATGTGGGAGAGACTGATAAATTTCAGGTGAAAGTAGGATTGCACCAAGGCTCGGTGCTTAGTCCTTATTTATTCTCATTAGTTTTGGACCAGATAACAGCGAAACTACAGGGTAGCATTCCATGGTGCCTAATGTATGCTGATGATGTAGTGTTAATAAGAAATAGTGAAAGAGATTTAGAACAAAAACTGGAACAGTGGAGACAAGCTCTGTAGGAAAAAGGTTTAAAACTTAGTAGGACAAAAACAGAGTATTTGGAATGTTCATTTAAAGATGGAGTTGCTACAAATAAAATGGTATCTTTGGATGGTGAAATGATTGTGAAAAGCAATAGTTTTAAGTACCTAGGATCGGTATTACAGAGTAATGGAGAAATATATGGAGATGCATGCAGTAGAATTAGGGCTGGATGGATGAAGTGGAAAGAAGCGAGTGGTGTGCTGTGTGACAGAAAAATTCCAATGAAGCTGAAGGGAAAATTCTATAAAACAGCATAAGACCGGCTATGATGTACGGAACTGAATGTTGGGCAGTGAAAAAGAAAGAGGAACAACGAATGCATGTGGCGGAAATGAGAATGCTTAGATGGATGAGTGGAGTGACAAAGAAGGATAAAATTAGAAATGAGTATATTAGGGGAAGTCTAGGTGTGGCACCAATTGATGCCAAAATGAGAGAGCATAGGTTAAGATGGTTTGGTCATGTTCAACGTCGAGACGTTAATCACCCAATACGAAGAATAGCTGAAGTGCAGATTCCTGGAAGGAGTAGGAGAGGAAGACCAAAGAAGACCTGGGGGAGACGATAAGGCAGGACATGTTGGTAAAGAGGATTAACATTGACATGACCCAAGATAGAATTGTGTGCAGAAATGCAATAAGGGACGCATAGGGATAAGGCAAAGAGAATGATGAATACAGCATTGAAGTTGTAGACCTTTTAAAGATAGACACCAATAATAAGAACAGATGAGATGGATAGATGACATCAAGCAAATAGCCGGAATAAATTGGAAGTATGTTACTCAGGATAGAGATCTATGAAAAGAGTTAGGAGAGGCCTGTGTCCAAAAATGGACGATAGAAGGCTAAAAAAAGAAGAGGAAGAAAGGAAGCCCAAACAACATAGTTGATACAACACTGCTAAGCAAGTGCACCAGAAAATACAAATAAACTTGAATCCCTACTTTATGAATATACGAAGTTGACACCATCTCTCTATCGTCCGTCGGCATATTCAAACAAAAATATAACTTAAAGACCATCTTTTACCACCTTTAGTCCAGACAAATTAATATATATATTTAATATATTTTTTACCACCAAAAATTAGATGTTTGAACCAAATATTGCTTCAAATATAATGCGCAGAATAATTTTGAATTACGTTCCGCTAATGAACTTGCTTTTTTGTCCTTAAAAGTAGAAAAAAGTTACAATTATATTGCTTAATATTTCATCTAAATATAATCGTCTAACAATTTTAACTGTACTAATGCCCAAGTATCAATTTTCAAGTGTTAAACTGATTGATTTACAATGAGTAACCAGATTGTAAAAATAGCGACATGTGCCTTATCTAAGGGACTGAACTTGCAAATTTTCTGTTTAGTTTTTAGTTGTATCTTTGCAACGAGCTTGTTTATCGATAGATGTGCATTTCTTCAATTTTGAGTTGTGTTGAAATTTTGTTGAGTAGTTATAATAATTGTAGTATGTTTTTGTTGTTTGTTGTTTTGAAACTGTCTATTTGTGTATAAAGAAAATGTTTAGACCATGGAAAAAATCACCTACAGTTTTTCGTGCATGGGAACAAGAGAACCCAAGTAGTAGTAAAGAAAGTGTACTAGTCAACAATCTTTTAAGTGTAAGTGATACAAAAACAATGACACTGAAACTGTAACTGTAGAAAAGTGTTTAAGACTTCCAAAGAGAAGGTTTATTTTGAATGAACAATGTAAGAGAATTTGTATGAAAGTTTACAAAAATCTTCAAAATGATCCTGAAAATAGTTGTAAAGGCAGTATTATAAGAAAAGCGGCCTTTCTAACAGGAATTCCTTATTCTACCACGCGCGACGTCGTAAAAAGTGGTGTTAAAAAGAGAAAAACAAGATCGGATGCTGGAAAACCTAAACAAATTAATATCGTGACTGCTAAATGTTTAAGGAATTTGGTTTACAAGGAATACAAAAAAATGTAATAGCAACAATTGATATTATATACACCAAGCTTGTTGCGATGGGAAGAAGCTGCCCTAAAACCACTTTACGTAGACGGCTGCAAAAACTTGGGTTCAAATACAAAATCGAATGTCAAAGAAACGTCAAAAGTGAAAACCAATATTTTAAATTTCTCCGAAGAAAATATTAGTTTTTAGCGTTTTTTTTTTCATTAAAGTTCTACTGTAGTTCACCTACGATTCAGACGTGTTTATCGGCAAGAGTAAAACCAAATTAAACAATATCCGATTAAAATTGTGTCTTAAAATAGTTGTTCAAATTTGGTGGTATATAAGGAAGTTTGGATAGAGTGTTCAAAACCAATTAAATGGACCTGCAAGTCGGGGGGAAACCCCCTGACCCTGTACCCCCAGATATACCTCAAAAAAAGATAAGTTTAATTAAAGATGTAAGTATGGATATTTATCCAGTCGGACAGGTGACAACCTTTAATAAAAATAACATTTGTAATGAAAATAATCCGGTAAGTACTGATAATAATTTATTAATTAATCAAAATTCGTCAACAAATGATAAAATCGACAATATTATGTCAAAAGAAAGAGAGGAATTTGTGTATGTAAGTACTGATTTAGGGCCATACCATATTTATGTTGAAAATAATACAGCTGAATTCAAAGGCAAATTAAATGCTCTCAAAATTGGAGATATAATTCTCTCTAACTTCCCGCAAATAGATAACAAAATTATTAGTATTGATTCTATAGGTCGGAATAGGATTAGAATCAAGTTAAAAGATTATAAATCAGCGAATTTTCTAATAACTCATAAAAACGATAACATTTTTGTTAAAAATAACTTTGTATTGTACATTCCAAAATTTATTCTCCATAGACAGGGCGTCATTAGAGATATTGAATAAGACTTTTCGGATGAGTATATAAAAGGTAAAATAAAACCATTTGATCAACATTGCAATTTTGAAGTTTCTAACGTCAAAAGAATAAACCGTAAAGTAGAAAAAATTACAGATGAAGGTAAGTCAATAGAATATGTTGCTACTAAGTCTTGCATTGTTACTTTTAAATCCCAAATTTTGCCAAAATATATTTCTATTAATAAGGTTATTAAGGAAGTAGAACCCTACAAACAAAAGGTACTATTATGTTATAACTGCCTCCGTTTCGGCCACCTAGGTAGTCAGTGTAGAAGTAGACCGAGATGTAGTAAATGTCAGGAATCCCACACCACAAAAGATTGTACTAGTACTGACTACCTACCACGTTGCTTTAGCTGTCAAGGAAATCACCTTACAACTAATTTATCTTCTTGTCCAGAATTTAAAAGGCAAAAAATTGTGAAGGAAACCATGAGCTCTTCCAATGTTAATTTCTTTGATGCAAATAAACAGGTCCCAAAAAATACATACGCCAACATAGTCGCTCTTAATACCTCTGCCATGGAAAATAGTGTAATTTCCTCGACAAATTATCCCCAACGGATTCAATCTGGACTTACCCCATCTAGCATAATACAGTCTCATTCTTCTCAACCACAATTCTCGCAGACCCAGAATTTACAACCCAAATCGTATAAAAATAATTTTACTAATTACATGTTTTCTTCTCCTACATCTTCAAGCCCAAACAAAAGGCACAGGCCAATTAGCCCTAATCCCATTGAAATTTCAAGACAAGAAATTCTTTCTCAACCAAACTCATCTTTTGTCTCGGGAGGAATTTTTAATAGTCAACATTATTTAAAAAACTCAGTTGGAGTAAAATCACAATCAGAGGAATTAAATTCAACAATAAGTTTAGTTTTAGAAGTAGTTCTCAATATTATAAATAATATAAAACAAACAAACAATTTTAATGTATCAGAGTCAGAAATAGTTCAATTAATTAGTAATCATGTAAACCAACCCTTGTCTTCAAATTCGCAGACATTACAAATATGAATATGCTGCAATGGAATTGTCGTTCAGCAGTAGCTAATAAAGTAAATTTAGAATATCTGCTATATCAAAATCAAATTTCCATAGCATTACTCTCAGAAACCTGGTTTAAATCAAAATACTATTATAATTTTAAAGGTTATAATTGCTTTAGATCAGATCGTGCAGACGGGTATAGTGGAACTGCCATTTTATTAAAATCAAACATAAGATGTGAAGAAATAAATCTTAAAAATAGACATCCTTTCACTCATAAATGTATTTCAGTTCAAATTTTTCGAAACAAAAATCCTATTACTATTGTCTCAGTATACATTGAACCAAAAACCCAGATATCTGAAAGACAATGGTTGGAATTCTTTACAGATATTCCTAAGCCTTTTATTATTGGTGGCGATTTTAATGCCCACAGTATCGCATGGGGCTGTGAAATTGAAGACAATTATGGTAAAAAACTTTTAGAAAGTATTGATCATTGTAATTTGATATGTCTGAATGATGGGTCGCCCACATTAGCAACTAGTAACAGTCCATCTGCTATTGACTTAACATTTTGTACTCAAGATCTTTCAAATTTTTTAACGTGGAGTGTCTTACAAGATCCTCATGGATCCAATCATCTTCCGATTATCATAAACATGGAAACAGATAATACAACTTCATCTCCAACTGAAAACTTTCATAAGATCTGGAATCTTAACAAGGCCGATTGGGACTTATACACCTCTGTACTAGAAGCTGAAAATTCTCCCGGTAATTATCAACAGTTAATAGCAAACATCAATAAAGCAGCCAATTTAGCAATACCGAAGTTTTCATCTAACGTCATACATAAGAGACAAATCTCAAACCAATGGTGGTGCGAAAGTTGTAAAACTGCTGCTGATAACCGTAAAATTGCATACGGAAAATATAAACAAAACCCTACAAGGAATAATTTATTTGAATTTAAGAGACTTGATGCTGTCGCAAAAAAACTCTTCAAGCAAAAGAAAAAACAGAATTGGATAGAGTACTGCGAAAGCCTTAACTCCAAAACAAAAATCAGTGAAGTATGGAAGAAAGTAAACGCCTTTAAAAACCGTAAACAGTCCAACAAGTTTCCAATAAATCCAAATTCAAGCTGGCTAGATGAATTTCATAATAAAATATCTCCTCAGTGGGTACCTTCCCAATATTTTCCAGAATACAGCGAAACAGTTTCAAGGGATAAGTTTGGCTTAGAACAACCATTTAAATTGTGGGAGTTAGATCGAGTACTTAGTCAACAAAATAGCAGTGCTCCAGGTAAAGACAATATTTCATATTCCATGATATACCATATACCACTTCAATATAAAATATCATTATTACATATTTTTAATGAAATTTGGAATGACACGTCACAAATTCCAGAGAGTTGGAAGGAATATATTCTAATACCTATTAAAAAACCTGGAAAACCAGAAAATTCTTATAGTTCATATAGACCAATATCCCTAGCTTCTTGCTTCCTAAAGACGTTAGAAAGATTAATAAAAAATAGAATTGAACACTGGTTAGAGCAAGAAGATATTTTCCCAAAATCTCAATATGGATTTCGAAAATCAAAATCAACTCAAGATGCGATAACTTCCTTAGTCTCATCTATACTAATAAACTTTACTGATAATGCGTATACTATGGCTGCTTTTCTAGATGTCTCTTCTGCATTCGATACCGTTAATTTGGACATTATGTATAAAAACTAGTAGACATTGGTTTTCCCATCAACTTAGCTAGATTTCTGAGGACACTGTACACTAATAGATGGACGGTTTTAAAAATCAACAATTCCATCTCCACTCCACGTCTTACAAATATAGGACTACCACAGGGTAGCATATTTAGTCCAATGTTATATATTTTATATAATATTGATTTAGAAAATTGTATTAATAGCACAACAAAGATTATTCAATATGCTGATGATGTAGTAGTTTACACATCCCACAAATCATTGGATATAGGGTAAACCATACAGTTATTGGACACTTAAGAAAATTTCAACTTTAAAAATTCGTAATTCACATTGTTCTCTGCAGATTGAATTGAAATTTATACAAAACGTAGTCTAAACAGTTTATTACAATATGGCTAAAAGGATTTAAAGAAAGTGTTAAATCTTTTTTGTCAATATATATTTATTAAAAATAGTTACAAAAATTATAGTTATTGGACAGTTTATTTAGTTACAGGACACTCAAAATTAGTTATTGGACAACTGCTTTAACACAATAAAAAACTAAAAACAAATGAAAATTACAAGAAAAACCAAAGATTTCTGTGCGGTATGGGGTACCTATTATGTACAGTTGACACAATTAAATTTTATAATTGCTTCTGTGCTTCTTTGTATTGAGTGAAAAGTTCGTCAATGTCTTCATCCTCACTGTCTTGGTTACTGTTATTAGCATCGGAATCACTATCCTGCAGATTGAAGCAGTTGTGACATATAAATAGATCACCATCGTTAGGTATATGCTGTCTATGCTTAACAGGAATACAACATTCGTGATAATAATGACTACAGTCATCGCATTTTAATTTATTCGATTGAATATCATTTGAACAAATAGAACATTTGATTTTTTTTGAATTCTTTTTGTTGCTACACTGGTTTTTGGTTAATTTTTCTTCTCTTTTCCGTTTCCTTTCTTGTTTTTGTTTTTCCTGCTCTTCTTTTAACCTCCTTTTTTCGTAACATTTCTTGATATCGTGCAGATGTAATAGCAAAAGGAAGTCTTTCCGTGTTACGTTTATTTTTTCTTTCCGGTACAGTAGGAGAAGTTAAAAAATTGCCTAAAAATTCGTGTTTAACAATAATTTTACTTGTAGAGGGTAAGTCATAAACATTAATTTTATATTGTTGAAAATGGATATCATTGGTGCTACTACTCTCAGAAATATTTACATTTTCAATACCACTTTGTTCTGATGTTTTTATTTCAGTGTTTTTAACGGGAGATGTGATAGCTATATTTTGAATAATATTAATGTTTGTGTCTCTATTTTTTAGAACCATTTGTTTATCAGAATGTTGTGGATCATGTTCAAAAAAATTCCAAATTTTGAACAACAAATTCAAATTATCGTCGCTAGGTAGATTATTCTTTGGATTTTCTTTTAAATTCTCTAAGCTATGAACTTTTTCAGGACCTAAGATATTTACGAAAGTATTATAGTCCATCTTGGGTTTCTTTTGATGATCCGAAATGATTAAATTTCTTACTACTTCTTTACCTAAACATTTTGTGTAGTCAATAGCATCTGCTTTAAATGGAAACAATCCGCAAACCTTGAAACCATTTACTACTGTTTCAGTTTTACAACTTTTTTTTGTAGGTTGCTCCAATATAGAAGCAAATACAACCTTATTGACTACCCCTCCTGGATGCTGTTCTTCCCATTCTCTTACTGACTGCCGCCAAGCTTCTTTTAGTGGACGGAAAATAGAGACGTCACATGGTTGTAAAATCCTTGTGGTGTTAGGATAAAGTGCAATTACTTCAATTTGCAGTTCATTACACAATAGACTTAATTGGTAACTTAAGTGACTCTTGTGCCCATCTACAAAAAGAATAACTGGAAGCTTAATATTATTTTCAATTAGGTGGGGGTAAAACACATTCGCAATATACTGATAGAATGTCTCTGCCGTCATCTAACCATTATCGCTTCTGCCCACACCCCATTTAGGATTAATGCCTTTAGCAACTTTTTCTGGAATACGTTGATAAGGATAAATAACCATAGGCACGCAAAATTTTACCGTCTGCTGAAAACGTAAACATTACAGTGACGTTTTCTTTTGAACAGCTTTTTTCAACATTATAAACATTTTTTGAACCTTTCATAGCAAATACTTTTCCAGTAGATGGACATATTTGAAATCCTGACTCATCTCCATTAAAAATTCTTGATGGATCAGTTAGAACGTCTTCTAGATTTTTTTCTTTAACATAGGTTTCAATATTTTTAAACCAGTTTTTGATGTCTCGTTCAGATACACAAGCGCTAGCTGCCGTTACACCTTCACTGGTCCTTTTAGAAACCTCTGGATGTCGCTTCAAAAATCCCTAAAAAAATCAAACGATAAATACAGATTAAAATACATTTTTTTGGCGACTTACTTTTAACCATCCATCTCCAGGTCGATTATCTTTAAAGTTATTGGGGCGAGGATTTTCGGTTAAAAATTTTTGCACGCTGCTTTTTAATTCTTTAGCCTTTTTGGGGAAACCTTTTGAAGCGGTTTCTTGTATCCATCTGGAATATTGAATGTAAAATCAAATAATGCTATAGATCAAGATAAATTTAATGAACGTACCTAACCAGAGTATTCTCCTCCTCGCAAGTTAAAATAGGAGACGGTCCAAGTGTATCTTTATGTTCCGGATGTTTTAATTTAAATTCTATAGTAGACTTCGGAATTCCATATTTTTTTTCAGCTGTTCTATACGATTCAGTGCCATTTTGGACATCCTTAACAGCTTCTATAAGTTTATTCTTATCGTATTTTCTAAGTTTAGGCATTTTACTACAGTCCTAAAAAATCAATTTAGTGATTGGACGGCCAAATTTAGTTATTGGACAGCTGTCCAATAACTGTCAAATCGATTATTAAATTAATTTTACTGCTATATTCAGTTAATTATACGTAAACACGTTGAAAATTGTAGAAATATGTGGTAAGTATAGTTATCTAGTGATTGGACAGGTGTCCCATAATAGAATTCAGCAAGTTTTCTAGTTTAGTTATTGGACAGGCGTAATTAAATCCGAATTAAAATCCCTATTACTGTACGCGATCTACCTTAGGGACTATAAGTGTCTTAACTACACGCTTTTAAATAAAAATAAAATCTTACCTTAAAAACAACACGTAGTTTTGAAAAAAAAGTCAGAGCAGATGCTTAACACAATGCTTAAATGTCACTTCACTCACATAACCTAAAAATATTTACCGCCAAAATCACAGAACCCGTTAAAGGCAGAACATAGACATAAGAATGTACGTAATATAGAAGCGAGTAGTGCCACCTAGTGAAATATACTCTTGTTAGCACTTGCAGAAATCTTATAATCGTAAGTTAACACTGTAATGTCCAATAACTGTCTCGTGTCCAATAACTGGCGTTTTACCCTATGTAAAAATAATTTTAATGTCTCAATTAAGGCTGTTCTTAATCACTATCAAAATATTGGTTTAGCAATATCAGAATCTAAAACAGAAATTTGCATTTTCTCCAGAAATCGTCAAATTCCACAAGGTCATTTGGCAGTAGGTCAAATTCAATATCCTATTAAAAATTGTATAAAATATCTCGGTACTTATTTGGATAGAAAACTTCTATGGAAGGATCACATGCATCATATCATAAAAAAGTCTGAAAATGCAATGAATATTCTACGAGCCTTTTGTAGAACTAATTGGGGTGCCGATCCAAATATAGCACTTTTATTTTACCGTACTATGATTCGTCCTATTTTCGATTACAGTTGTCATCTGTATGGAACTGCTGCAAACACACATTTGAATAAATTAGAAATACAAAAAAATAAATGTCTTCGACTTTGTCTTTAATATTTGAAGTCTACACCCGTTAATATAATGGAAGTTGAGGCGGTAGAACCACCCCTGGAATTTCGACGACAGTTTTTAAGTGATAAATTTATTACTAGAGCTATAGGAAAAAATACAAACTATCTGCAGGATATACATAAGTTATCAATTTTAGATCTAACTCATAAATATTGGACAAAGAAAAAATGTCCCCTTCTTGTAGATAGTTACTTGAAAATATCTCAATACCGAAGTACTTTCTATACTTATGAAAATCAAGTTTCACCTATGTATTCCCATGTATTAGAAGAAATTTTCTCAAAACAAATTAATACTTTTTTTATGGATATTAATTTAAATCCAGCCGTTTTTCAATCATTTATACTTCATAAATGGCCACATTATCAGTTTTACTATACAGATAGATCCAAAGTACAAAACAAAGTAGGATGTGCAATAATCAATATTCAAAGTGGATTTAAAAAATTATTCAAATTGCCTTGTGAATCATCGATATACACCGCTGAAATGATAGCGATACTTTTTGCTTTAAGACACATATTTAGTAACGAACCCTATAGCTGCATAATATTTACAGACAGTAAGAGTGTCGTTGATAGACTAACTAACGTACATAAGTACCAACAACTCAATCATATAGAACTGGAAATTATGACTCTTTATAATAAAATTGCAAATTTAGGAAAAAACATCATTATATCATGGATAAAGGGACACGCAGGCATTAGGGGTAACGAAATAGTAGACAGGCTAGCCAAATCCGCCCTAGAAATAGGCGAAGAACTTCCCATGAACTTACTACCCATTTCGGATATTGATATTATTAGTAGACGACACCAAAAAGAAAATTGGCAAAAGTATTATCGAAACACGAGAACTGGTAGTAATTACAAACAAATGCGACCTGAAATTCCCATTAAAAGATGGTTTCATTCTGTATCAAATCGCCATTTCATAAGAGTTATAAATAGATTGAGATGTAATCATGCTCTTACCCCCCTTCATATGTACAGTCTGGGTCTCACAGAGTCACCTAACTGTGAGTGTGGAAAAGAAGGTAATCTACTACATATTCTCCTCGAATGTTCACATCAATCAGTAAATATAAACAAATTTTATGATAATCTTAATATATTAAAAATTCCACTTCCCGTCTACCTGAACAATTTGATTTTTTCTGAAGAGATTAATATATTAAAAACAATTTACGAACATATCAAAAATTGTAAATATAGATTGTAGCAATAAAATTTACCCTGTATTTAAGAAATTTTGTTAAAACAAAGCAGGCAGTT
Source organism: Diabrotica virgifera virgifera (assembly GCF_917563875.1). Taxonomy (NCBI): domain Eukaryota; kingdom Metazoa; phylum Arthropoda; class Insecta; order Coleoptera; family Chrysomelidae; genus Diabrotica; species Diabrotica virgifera. The sequence continues at coordinate 207,559,856 of NC_065449.1, forward strand.
TGTTAAAACAAAACAAACATGTTTGTTTTGTTGTTATTTTGTTTTAAATCCTGTAGATTTAAGTAATTATTGTATATTATAATTGAAAAAAGAAAAGAACAAAAAAAAAAGAGAAAAAGAAAAGAAAAAAAACAAAAAAATAAAAAATGCAAAAAAAACAAAAAAAATAAAAAATGCAAAAAAAAAACTAAGAAGATGTAAACCTCCGCGAGGATGAATCGGGTTTACGTCTTAGCGTAGTAAAAAAAAACAATTTATAAAAAATAACAATAAAAAAATTAATAAAAAAAAACAAATTAACAATATAAAAAAAAATGCAAAAAAAAATACAAAAAAAAAATTTACAAAAAAAAATGAACAACCAAAACAGAGTATTATTTAGATAATAATTGTAGATAATAATGTTAGTTTGTTATGTATTTAGAGTTAGAAATACAGAAAAAATTCCTCTGATTGAAAAATCAAATTTGTTTGTTTTTAAAATAACAAAATGTCTGGCTAATTGGCTCGGCCAAGGCCATCAAATTCAATCAAAAAAAAAAAAAATACAAAATCGTTGATAAACGGGTGGCTATTATGGAAAGTAAGAGGATAGTACACTGGCGTTTAGATTATTTAGAAAAAATTCAAGAATATCGAGACCAACAGCGGACTATATATTATTTAGACGAGACATGGTGTGACACGCATGATACCGCTAGCAAGGGTTGGACTGATGGTTCACTTAGGTGCCAGTTGAAAGGCGTACCTCCGAATAAAGGTTTCCGGATGATTATTGTGCACTGTGGATCTGCAAATGGTTGGGTGCCAAATGGGTTAATGCTTCGCGAAAAAAAAATAGAAAAATGTAGTGTAGATTATCATCCGAATATGAATTCTACTATATTCGAAGAGTGGTTTAAAAATACACTACTTCCCAATATAACACCGGGAAGTCTGATAGTTATGGACAACTAGCTACCACTCAAGGCTTCTCAAAAAAATTCCTAATAGTTCGTCTTCAAAACAGGAACTAAAAGATTTCCTCTCAGATAATGATTTGTATTTTGAAGACAACTATAATAATAAGAAACAGTTACTTGAAGTGCTTCGTACTAAAACTTATAAGAAACAATATATACTGGACACAATACAACATGGCCATACTGTTTTGAGGTTAACACCTTATTTTTGCATATTCAATCCTATCGAACTTATTTGGGGACAAGTAAAAAAACGAATTCGAAAAAAAATAGTTTTCCAAAATTTGACGCGAAAGTGGTCGATTTAATTCGACATGAACTATCAGAGATTACAAGTGCCGACTGGAAAAAAGCAGTAAACCATGTAGTGAAAGTAGAAGATGAGTACAGAAGACAATTATTTTCAAACAGTGGAAAACTTATTATTAATCTGGTGGATAGTGACGATGATGAGAGCTCGTCTGCAGGAGAAATATTTTAGACAAGGTACGCTAATATGATGATTATTTCAGTTAAAACAATTCAGTTTTTCATTATAAATTGCTAACTTTGTTTAAAACAAAATTTTCTTAAATGTAAAATACTTTTCCACAGTTTCGTCTATGTACGTCATTGTGAAACGCTAATAGGGCTTTTCAACGCTTCTCATATGTTTCAGGCACTTGTCATATGTCGTATAATTTTAATATATTTACGTCATACGTTATTGGTATATAGTATATACCTATAACTATACATACCAAAGACGTATGACGTAGATATATTAAAATTGTATGACATAACAAGTGCCTGAAACAAATAAGAAGCGTTGAAAAGCCCTATAGAAGATGCCGTTGTAGCACCTAGTATTTTTTCCGACAGGGTGGTAGAGTGATATTTTTTACATTTCACTTTTAACCATTTAAAAAACAAAGAAATATAACGTTTTGTTTGTTTTTCCAAAATCAGATTTTCTGCTCTTTGACTATAATATACACATTACATATTGTTATTTTATGATTTATTACTTGTATTAAAAAATTTGTGTCGGTTAAACAACAAATATCGCGATACGACCCTGGACATCGGTTACTCGAATTTCATAACATACAAAAATATTATCTGTTTGAATTTGCCGACGGACGAAATATCGATGGAACCGACTTACTTTAAGTTTGACTTACTTTACTTTATACTTACTTTATTGGTATACATCGCAAACAATCTTTCATTCCAAAATCTTTTCCAAATTCTTCGCCTTCTTCGACTGTCTGTGGTAATCTGTAATGTAATGTTTCTGGCAGCCTTAGGCCTAGTATACCACCAATCATCGATATTATACCCATGATTATTAGTGGTAGAATAAGCATTTCTGAGCCCTAAAAATGTATTTTTTGTTACATCTTGTCTTATCCAAAAGTATTGAAACATCACAACATTTTCGTTCTTGTCAGACCATCATCAGTGAGTAATTTACAACGTGGAAATAACCATGTGAATAACCGAATGAGGTTTGAAAACTTTTTTTGTTTTTAAGAAGACGCGCGCCTACCACTAATGGTTTTTAACAGGAAGATATATGGTAGGTACAGTATAAATATTTTTCTTCTCAAGCACTTTTTAGGGTGTCGGGTATATTGTGTTTTTGCCGTTCATTCAGGTATTTGAAGCATTGTAGTAACACATATTTTACCGTTAGTTCAATATTACACATTTCTTACCTAGGTTTATTTTTACAATTTTCTAATTTTCGTTATTTCATTACCTTTGATGAAATCAGCCAGTATTATACACAATTTTGATTTCTGTAAATATTTTCTCACGAAATCATTTTGTTAAGATCACCCACTTATCTATTTTGATTTGCTGTAATTATAATCCCTTGAAATGGTCCGACCGAAAAATATGACGTTAGTTAGATAAATTTCAGTACTGCCACGTGTTGTTATGTTCGGAAATATAGAAACTAATCTCTTAGGAAGTCACCGAAAATATCGTTCTCAAATAATTGAGATAAAGTACCTAATACTTACCAGATAAGTTATAAAGGGAATTATAATAAGTCCAAGTCCAGCAATATAGGCTGATGTTCCTATACCAAAACCTCTTAATTGGGTTGGATACAGTTCTCCAGCGAATGGATAAATAATTAAAAATGATGCAGATATTGCCGATTTGGATATTAAATATAAAATCAATGTTGCTTGTACATCATCTGAAAAATAAATAAAAACTAAATACGGGGAGGTTTTGAAGGCTCTAAGAGAAGAGAGGGTTGATGTATTGTGGCAAATGATTTGTCGGATAGAAAAGGATGACCAATGCATGGAGGGAGAGCGGAGAGCATGATGGTATCACTGTATAAAGATAAAGTTGTCATTCAGGAACTATAGAGGGATAAAGTTAATCTCACACACAAAGAAAATTTGGGAGAGAACTGTAGAACGAAGATAAGGAGAGAGAGAAACAACGGTAGAAAAAGTTAACGAACATAGATTTGATATCTGGGTAAGATTTTTAACGAGGATAATGATATGCAGAAGAAATAAGAAAGATAATTGGACAAGCAAGACCAATATTTGAAAAAACAATGAGAAAAGTGCTGTGCAGCAGTGACGTTAGCTTACAATAATTGAAAATAAGCATATTACTCTCCTATGTGCTTTCCGTGGTGCTTTATGGAATATAGGCCTGGACCTTAAGGAAATAAATTAGTGATCGATTAGAAGTACATATTGGCGATGTGGTGCTAGAGGAAAGTCGCCAATTATGGAATACCATTTTGTTTTGGGGATATAAAATAATACCTTTATAGAAATGAAAACAATTTAACGTTATGACACATCAGTCATACATTTTTATATAGTAATTAAAAGCCTTCTATTAAATATCTTAATTAACAAAAAAAAATCGAACCAAAAAACAAAATCCCAAATAAGTAACCAAATATGGAATAGGTACCCATATATGGAATATAGGCATAAACCAACATATCAATAACAAAATTAGACATAAACATCTGAGATCAAATAAATTTAAATAAGAAAATTGTGAAAAATGAAAAAAGTAGCTTAATCCACTTGCAGACATCACAGATCCATATATGAAACTCTGGACCAGCACAATCATAATGAGCCCACTTGCACTTAATCCACTATTTCATAATTAGGCACCAACGACTGTCCATATTTGGATTTGTACATTAGTTCAAACTAGTATCAACATTGGTTCAAGTCGTAATGTTTTAATTACAGAAGGTCATAAAATATCAAAATAAAGGTACTATTGATACACGCAATAGCATAACAAGTCTGTATTCATGCATAATAACCAATAATACATCGTTGAATATATTTATCTTTGAAATTTTCTGCGAGAGGATAAAACAAAACGCGCCTGTCAGACACGTATCGTTTGCAAATCTGACACAGAGGTGTGAATACGATAATAAAGAGAGCGACTGAAATAGAGGATGGTCTTGTAAGGCGCTTTCAACTTATATTTTCGGAGAAATCAAGGAATTCCATATTAGGGCACTATTCCATATTTGGTTACTTTCCTCTACAGAAGGATGTTAAAAATAAGCTAGGTGGACAGAGTAACAAATGTTGAGGTGCTTAGAAGAATGAAGAAAGGAATGGAAATAATAAATACAATTAAGAAACAACGTGGAATGAAGTAAACATATGAATTTATTAAAATTCTTAAAATTTATCCACAAGGGAGTGGAAGTACAAAACGTTTTCGGTCAAACTGACCATCATCAGTGTAAACGTCCAGTGTACAAGTAATTGTAACTAGCCACTTCAATAGGTGTAAAAACCTTTAAATTACATTATTGTTTAAATTACCTATATATTAAAAATAGTCGACATTAAGTCGATGTCTTAAGATTTTAAGGTTTACATGTGGATGTATTTCATCCTTGCTCGAAAATTGCACAAGGTACTTGTGTTCTAGTGAGAGGTTAACGACCAACTGAGTAATTAATGTAATTTAGAGGTTTTTACACCTATTGAAGTGGCTAGTTACAATTACTTGTACACTGGACGTTTACACTGATGATGGTCAGTTTGACCGAAAACGTTTTGTACTTCCACTCCCTTGTGGATAAATTTTAAGAATTTTAATAAATTCATATACCTATATACACCAGAAGTGTTTACTTCATTCCACGTTGTTTTATCGAAGGTATACAGCCAACTACAGGGTTTACCCTTTTTAAAGTTACAATTAATAAAGTTGCAATGTGTGGATCATGTGATGAGAGGAGATTAGTATTTGTTGTTACAGGTGATAATAGAGGGTAAAATATGAGTAAAGATGAGTATTGGAAGATGGCGCATTTTATGGTTAAATAATTCGAGGAAGTGGTATAAATGCAATTCTGTAGACTTATTCAGAGCTACAGTATCAAAAGTAAAAACAGCCTTGATTATTATCATCTTCCTAAGAAGAGAAGGGCCTAAAGAAGACATTATTCATCATCATCATCAATGGCGCTACAGCCCTATGAAAGAGCCTCGACCTTCCCAAGTCTATTACGCCAGTCAGTCCTATTCCTTGCCAACCGTTGCCAGTTTGCTGCGCCTATTTTTCTCCCATCCTCATATACACCATCTTTCCATCTAAGTTTTGGCCTACCCCTATTTCTACTTCCCACAGGATGTGACATAAGGATTCTTCTAGGAGGGTTGTTATGCTGTGATCTTGCTAGATGTCCTGCCAATCTTAGTCTTCCTATTCTTATAAGAGATACTACGTCTTTACCCCCAAATATATGTTTATATCTGTGGTCTGTGGTATACCTCGTAGTTGTACCTCCTCCTCCAAATACCATTTTTACAGATGCCACCGAATATTCCTCTCAGGATCCTTCGTTCAAATATAAGCAGAAGGTTTTCATCTGCCTTGGAGATGGTCCATGTCTCCGATACATATGTCAACACTGGTTATATAAGGGTTTTGTATATGGTTATTTTTGTTTTTTGGCTTAAGTTTCTGCTTCTCATATATCTACTCAGTCCAAAATAGCATTTGTTCGCTAGGATTATCCTTCGCTTGATTTCTTCCGTCATGACGTTCTCCTTGGTGATCAGGGAGCCTAAGTATGTGAATTTGTCCACAACTTCAAAGGTAGAGTTATCAACAGTGAATTGGAAAGAAGACATTATTATTTAAATAAATAAATACTCACCGCTCGGTAAGGTGACTGTTGCTAAGCAGCAAGTTCCACATATCAACATGCACATACAGATAGGCCATCTTCTACCCCATCTGTCCATGATTAACAAACAACCCAGATAGCTCGGTATTTCCACTGCTGCGGCGAAGAAAAAGCTCAAGTATTCGTTGTTTCCCAGCGAAGGACTATAATAACTTAGACCTACGTAAACTGTTTCATTTGCAAACCAGTTAATGGTGATCAAAGTAGTTTTCAGTCTCATATTTGGTGTGCCGCAAAGATCGGAGCATCCTAAAAATAAATGTTTAAGTTACCATCAGCTATGCATAAGATGTAAACATTAGTTGACTGCGATGTCGTCATCAGCAACGAAAGAGATGGCTGTTTAGTTCAGTTTTTAAATATTTTAGGATAACAGCTATTTGTATAATCGCGTAAATTATTCAATAATTTAATTAACGAGGGTTATTTTCTCACTATCCACTATCTATGTATTCAGTGATTACAATAATTTATATACTATACAATAAAAACTAATAATCTAGAAAAGAGAAAAAGTTATTTTAATACTATGAAATGAGTACCTAGATCAATTTTGAACATTTTTAACAACTAAAATCGTTGTTTACATGCACTGCATCTCTTATTGAAATTTAGTACATATAATAGGTACTAATATTTATTGTTCCGAAGCTATTTTCTTCAACTAACCATAATTGTAGTTGAAAATACGTTTATTATCTAATACGTAGAAGAAAATACATAACAAAGATTAATTGGGCATTAGAGCAAAAGGCATTATTGTGTTTGTTATACAGGGTGCCGAGAAACTCTCTTGATAAACGTAGACTGGAGATTCCTCAGATAAGTTTAAGATAATTTAACCCAATTCACCTAGTCTGAAAATGCTTCCTATGGGAGCTAGAGCCCTTTAAAGATGGCGCCTTCTAATTAGATTTTTTAATATCTCCAGAACGCTTCTATTTACAAAAACGAAAACTGGTACCTCTATTTTTTATTTTCCAGACATAAATCGATCCCATCAATTGCGAATTTCTAGTACCTGTCATATGCATCCGTTTTGGGTAGGTTATTTTATCTCATATTTTTGTTTCTTTAACTTTTAAGCATTATTTTTGACACTAGATTATTAAATTGTGAGGTACTCACCAGTACACTGTGAGGTACACTGAGGTAGTATTAAAAGGTACTCTTGCTTTAAGTCAGTAGGATGTACTGTTTTCTAGAAAAATCGATTTGAAAATTTTTCGTTTTTGAATTTGAAAACAATTTTTCAAAAAAATGATGTATTTTACCGACTTAAAGCAACATTAACTTTTAGTAATAAAACACCTCATCATTTAATACTCTTGTGTCAAAAATGCTAAAAAATTAAAGACAAAAATGCTATGCGATAAAATAATCGTTTACCTACCCAAAAAGGACGCATATGACCGGTACTAGAAATTCGCAATTAATGGAATCGATTCATATCTGGAAATCAGTTTTCGTTTTTCTAAATAGTTTTTTTTATTTTTTTTCAAATTCAACAGACGAAAAATTTTTATATTGATTTTTCTAGAAAACGATCTATTCTACCTACTTAAAGCATCAGTACATTTTTAACTAGAATACTTCACAATTCAATAATCCAGTGTCAAAAATGCTTAAAAGTTAAATACAAAAAAGTTATGCGATAAAATAACCGTTGCCCTACCCAACACGGACACCTACGACCGGTACTAAAAATTCGGAATTGATGGAATTGATTTAGCTCTGGTAGATAAATAGGCGTACCCGTTTTCGTGTTTCTGAATAGAAGTGTTCTGGAGGTATTTAAAAAAAGTAATTACAAGACGCCATCTTTAAAGATAATAATAAGACCCGCTATAAACAGCTTCAAAACCAAATAAGAAGAAAAATTAGGGAGGCTAAAGAAACCTACTTCCCTGAAAAATGTAAAGAGATAGAAGAACTGCAAAACACATATGACAACTTCAACCTACATAAAAAGAATGTGTGTGTACTTTGTACGCACGTAAGAAGTTATACTTCTACTACATATTATGTGATTTTTAAGACAATACCAAAAATTTAAAAAAATAAAAGAATAAAACGCACACAAACACATTGAAAAATGCCACAAAGAAAAAATGATTTCTGAACGATAATAATTGTTGGCAAAAATTTTAAATACGCATTTTCTGAAAAAAAATTATATAACAAATATACTTACAATCATAACATGCATAAAAAAATAAAAAAATAAAACTTGCATCGGGAATTGAACCCTTGAATTTCGTGCCGCTTTGACTCGTAACCGAAGCGTAGACTCACTCGTCCAATCGCACATTATTTATCATGTGGAAAAATACGGTAACTGAACGTTTTACTGTTTGACAGTTGTTTTGAAAATTAAATTATGTAGTTTAAATTTTGTGGAAGAAAATATAAAAATATAACAAAACAGTAAGAAAACAATATATTAGATGAAGATTGGTAGAACTTTTGTTGGTAATCAAATTAAGTATGTAAATCAAAGCATTACATACCTACTAGATAAATAAATCTACGCCAAAAAATCATAATTTAAAAATAAAAATCGAACCTAATTTGGGATTTCTCTCTAAAATCCGCATTCTTGAGAAAATAAATGTATGTATTTCAACCTAATCCAAATGTATAATTAGAATATGATTATAATAAAAACTACTTACCAAATTAGAATGAGTTTTCCTTGTCCAAAATAGTCCAAAAGTCCAAAAATATAGGTATATGAAAACTATTTAAAAAGGCAGTATAACTATTAACTAACTTTTGTTTGTTGTTTCTTTTCACACAAATTTTTACAGCTGTGCCACAGCCGCCATATTGAATAATTTTTGACATGTCATTTGAACATCCAATCAGAACAAAGTTATAATGCGCATGCGCCCGGTCGCTAGGTTTTTCCATATAAAAATTTACCCTCTATCGCCGGTAAAGAAGTATAACTTCAAAAAGTCAAAGAACTAGCCGGAATAGGAAATCGAAGAACCTCAAATATATTGTTCGACAAAAATGGAAATATTATAATGGAGACAGAACGAAAACTACGACGATGGAAAGAGTACGTCGAGGAACTATTTCATGACCGAGAGAAGCTAGTACATCCGTAGATAGCCAAACGGGAGATGTAGGCCCAAAGATAACCATATCAGAGGTTAGTCAGGCAATAAACTCTATGAAAACCAATAAATCTGCTGGTCCAGATGAATTACCTAGCGAGCTGATAAAGTTGGTCAACGAGAAAAACCTGGACATAATAGTAGAACTGTTCAACGCTATATATACTACAGGAATCATCGAGAAATGACATCAGCATTTGTGTGTTTGCCAAAGAAAGTGAATGCCAAAGAATGCATTGACTACCGAACCATAAGCTTAATGTCACATACCTTGAAAATTCTATTGAAAATTATCCACGCCAGAATACACTCTAAACTGGAGCTGGATATTAGTGACACTCAACATGGGTTCCGCAATGGTATGGGTACCAGAGAGACATTATTTTCCTTCAACATGCTGACACAGAGATATTTGGATGTTAACCATCCCCTTTACGTCTGTTTTATAGACTACAATAAAACGTTTGATAAAGTAAAACATGATCGACTCATGGAAATCCTAAAAAATAAAAACCTAGATGAAAGAGATTTAAGACTAATAACACACCTTTATTACAATCAGCGAGCAATAGTAAGAATTGAAAAGGAAACATCTGAAGAAATGGAAATAAAGAGAGGAGTCAGGCAAGGCTGCATACTATCACCTCTATTATTTAACGCTTATTCTGAAGAGGTAATGCGAGAAACTCTGGAAGATGAAACAGTCGGCATAAGAGTAAATGGAGTCTTAATTAACAACATCAGATATGCAGATGATACAGAAATAATAGCCGATAGTTTACAAGACCTGCAAAGACTCATGAGTAAAATAGTAAGGTGTAGTAGGGAGTACGGACTCTCTCTCAATATCATAAAGACGAAGTTTATGAAAATTAGTAAAAACAACCGTAATACTAACGAAATCTTGATAGTAGAGGGCCAGCAGATCGAAAGAGTGAAAAAATTACACTTATAGGAACACTTATAACAGAAAATAATGACTACACTACAGAAATAAAAGTCAGAATCGAAAAAGCACGTTCTAATTTTATAAAAATGAAAAAGGTCCTATGTAGCAAAGATTTAACATTAGCTCTTAAAGTACGCCTAACAAAATGTTACGTCTACAGTGTACTATATTATGGAGTGAAATCATGGACGTTAAATGTAGAGACAATGAGACGACTTAACGCCTTTGAAATGTGGACCTATAGAAGAATTATGAGGGTTTCCTGGGTAGATAGAGTTACGAACAATAAAATACTGAGAAGAATAGGTAAAGAGAAGGAAGTTACAATTAAAGAAAGAAAGCTACAGTATCTCGGACATGTGATGCGGGGCGAGAAGTATGGCATCCTACGACTCATAATGCAAGGAAAGATAGATGGCAAACGAAGCATTGGAAGAAGACGAATTTAATGGCTGAAGAACCTGAGAGAATGGTTTGGATGTAGCTCAAAACAACTATTTAGAGCTACTGCCTCAAAAATTAAAATAGCTATGATGATTCCCAACCTCCGTAGCGGAGATGGCATCTGAAGAAGAAGATCTTTAAAGATCTCTAGTTCCCTTAGGAAACATTTTCGAACTAGGTGAATTGGGTTAAACTGTCTTAAAATTATCTGAGGAATCTCCGGTCTTCGTTTGTCAGGAGAGTTTCTGGACACCCTGTATATTAAAAAGAAATATTTTTTTGTAAAATATAATATACTAAATTACAAAGTTTCTTTTGTTACCTGGATTCCTCTTAAGTCTTTCCTCTTCACTTTTAGTTCTTTTGTGCATAATTCTCCTTTTTAGCTGTTGTCTAAACGTAGCCGGCAGATCTTTTTTATTAACTTCTGCTAAAGTTTCCAATATCTTCGAAGCTTCTTCGAATCTCCCTTTGAGTAGCAACCATCTTGGACTTTCCGGTAAGAAAAACCAGTAGAAGTAGTAGAGGACGAATGGAATTGATGTAACTTGGCCTAAGAGGACCCAGTCGCGGACCAAATACGTTATACCAGCCAGCATCATCAGGCCTACCGTGTAGAACATGCAAGTCAAAACCGTTACAAATGATCTGTAATTTGGACCAACGAGTTCCAAAGCTAAAACAATATATTTACAAAAAACTCTAAAGCTAAAACAATATAAAATTCACAAAATATAAAGACTAAAAATTAACAGGAAATAACATTGTTCAAATTTACTTCTAAAAATACAATTTTAGTGGGTACATTTTATGAAAAAATGCGTGCAGTGTTTGTCTCATTTTTCTAATAGCACCATCTTACTTGCTCATAATAACGAACCTATTTTCTTCGCCCATTTTACAACATTTTCAGAAAAAACGAATGAATCATATGAAGACTATAAAAGAGTAAGAACTGAAACTCGTCAATTGGTAAGAGAAATAAAAACATTTGATTTACTGGGAAATATTCACAAAAGGACTCGACTAGATATGGATTTCTACAGACAACAGAAACAAGTCTGGCGCTTCATAAGACAACAAAGAAGCGAAATGAAAGAACTAGTTGAAATAGAACACATAAAAGAGGATGCATGGGTGGCCTTTCTGACAGAAATGTTTAAAAAAGCAAACGAAGAATAAAAATAAAAATGTATACCATTTTTATTTAGTTGCAATTCGAAGGCAAAACAATCTTACTTTTCAATTAGAATACGGAGCGCAGTCCAGTCCTCTGAATCGCGATTTTCGGCTCTTATTGGAGCCTCATCGGAAAGAACGTAGGCACTGTTCTCCATACCCTAATTGACCAGCGCCGAGAGTTTTTCCCACCCATTGCAACCGAAGTGAAGGTATTAAGTGACTAGCGTCCTCTGGCAATTGAAAGATGAAGTAGTTTTCAATCCTAATAGCAAAATTAATAATATTAAAAATATTAAAAATATTACTAAAAGATTCTTAAATTGAAAACTTATTGGTACATTTCCCTGGTGACACCTCCAAGGCTTCTACAATTTGCAAGCCAAATGGATGCTGCAGTGAAGACAAAGGGAAGGAATTCTACACTATGCAATTCACATCCCCCGTCTGCAGCTTGGTAAAGTTCCAACGGAAAATGCACCTGGTTACTCTACGGAGTAATACGACTATAAAATAAAAATGCATACCATTTTTATTCAGTTGCAATGCGCAGGCAAAACAATCTTACTTTTCAATTAGAATACGGAGCGCAGTCCAGTCCTCTGAATCGCGATTTTCGGCTCTTATTGGAGCCTCATCGGAAAGAACGTAGGCACTGTTCTCCATACCCTAATTGACCAGCGCCGAGAGTTTTTCCCACCCATTGCAACCGAAGTGAAGGTATTAGGTGACTAAAAATGGTATATATTTTTATTTTATAGTCGTATTACTCCGTAGAGTAACCAGGTGCATTTTCCGTTGGAACTTTACCAAGCTGCAGACGGGGGATGTGAATTGCATAGTGTAGAATTCATTCCCTTTGTCTTCACTGCAGCATTCATTTGGCTTGCAAATTGTAGAAGCCTTGGAGGTGTCACCAGGGAAATGTACCAATAAGTTTTCAATTTAAAAATCTTTTAGTAAAATTTTTAATATTTTCAGTATTATGAATTTTGCTATTAGGATTGAAAACTACTTCATCTTTCAAAACGAAGAATCTTTACCAGAAACGCCAAATATAATAACTGATGAAAAGACAGAAATCTCCCAAATAGATGTGAAACAAGGAATAAACAAATTAAAAAATAGAAAGTCACCAGTTCAAGATCAAATACCAAATGAACTATTAAAATATGGAGGTGATTACATCACCGTAATAGAACAAGTGATGGAAACGGAATACCTATTTAGGAATAAAACTGTCAAGCTACGGAAAAGTGAAAGAAGAAGTACAAAAACAAGTGAACATGCCGAACAGAGCAGCAGGATGTCTCATCAACACAATCTGGAGAAACAAATACCTCACAACCGAAACGGAAACCAGGATATATACATCAACAATAAAATAAGACCGATAATTATGTACACAGCGGAAACAAGAGCAAATACGGCGAAAACACAAAGACTGCTGGAAACAGCAGAATTGAAAGTCTTACGAAAAATAACAAACCAAACTTTAAAAGACAGAAGGAAATACGAGAGAGATATCGAAGAAATAAACGTGTGGACCAAAAGAAGAAAAATAGAATGGAATCAACACATAGAAAGAATGACAGAAAATAGAATAGCAAGAGACAAATCGCCAAATGGAAGAAGATCATTGGGACGACCTAGAAAATGATGGTCAGACGTCAATTGAGGTTAAAAACCGAAGTAAAACAGTCATTGAGCATATTTATAAAGTACGAAGAAGAAGAAAAAATGGTAAAAGCCTTAAATTATCCATGTATGTCTGTTTGTCCATATGCCCGTGACGAGGCCATATTATGATAGAATGGCCAATGAGGTGTCGAATGAGAGCTTATAACGCAGAGACATCTAATACTAAAGATGATAAAGACCTCAGACTTTCGGTTTGGAAGTTGCAACCGGAAGTACTATTTTAAAGTCACCGAAATAGTACAAGCGATTTATTATTCCACACGCCTTAGGACGACGAGTACAAATAGATACTTCCTGTTTTAATATCACTTCCAGTTAAAAAGTTATTACATTACCGGAAGTTTGGCGAAATGGCTCCAAATTAGTGAAATCGTAAATGAATCGACACAAAGAGTTTTGTGTTACGTCCTTTCTTGTGTTCGAAAGATAATAAAAAAAATAATTTACATGCATACTTACATATTATAAAAGGTATTTGGTACATAGCTGGTATTGTCAATCCAACTACTATTCTGCTTCCTGCCCACCACCAAAAGTTTTGAGCTGTTATTGTCAAGGCGCTTCCCAGAAGTAGCGTGGTTAAGCACATGAAGAATGTTATTTTTCTTCCTATCATATCATTAAGGCATCCAAATGTATACACACCAATAGGACCTCCTATGTTTAAGGCAACCAGCCCCAATGTAGGATAAATGTCTTTGTCGCAAACCAGATCGAACTAAAAATAAAGTTTTTAAAAAATTTCAGGCTTTTTGTAAAAAGTAAATCGTTTGCAAAATAATTAATTTGTTTCATAATTTAGCCGCGCACAGTATATTGGATTATGAATATACGATGGCGTAAGAGGCTACAGTAGCGCGTCATCAAAACGGAAAACGCGTTCCAAGATTGCGGCTTTAATTTATAAACATATTCGTAATATAGTAAAGAATGGCGGTACAGTGCCCAATTTGAGAAATATATTAGTATGTGGAAATTACTCTATAATTAAATACAATATTTAAAAAAAAACACTTTTACATTACAAAATGAAAGAAAAAATACACTTTCTTCAGATAAGCTTTTTTATCCCATGCCTAGATTTTGTGTCACACTAGAACTACTAAAAATTTTTATCTCCAACAAGAAATCGAACATAATATAACTAATAACTGATTTAGACCGGACAGTATCGTCGCCCCCGCTAGCGAAATTATTCCGATTCGATTTTTTTGCACAAACTTACTCAAAAAGAGGTCCTTATAACATATCCACAGGGTGCCGTGGCCGAAAAATTGTTTAAACAATTTTTTTAAACAAATTCACAAAAATAATTTTTTCATTTCGATTAATATTTTTCAGATAACTTGGGTCATTCTCAGCAAAAAGTTCTCTTGTCATTTTTCTCTAAAATTAATTGTTGTCGAGTTACATGCGATTAAAAATTTGAAAAAAGCGAAAATGGCCATTTTCATGTCTTAATAACTCGATTAAAAATTATTATTATGAAATTCAAAAATGACCAAATCAAGTTTCAAGCCCCTTCTACAAGGTACTGAAGAGATTTTTGTCATTATTTTATTACAAAGCTGCTATCTTTAATTATTAACAATTAGCGCTATAGTCCAACTATATCGTCGCCCCCGTTAGCAAAACTATTTCGATTAGATTTTTTTGCACAAAATTACTCAAAAAGTCCCGGCGGTGTCGTGGTCGAAAAATTGTTTAAACAATTTTTTTAAACAAATTCACAAAAATGTTTTTTTATTGCGAACGATTTTTTTAGATAATCTGGATTATTCTGAGCAAAAAATGTCTCTTGTGATTTTTCTCTAAAATTGATTGTTGTCGAGCTATATAGCCATTTTCGCATTTTTAAAATTTTAAATCGCGTATAACTCGATAACAATCAATTTTAGAGAAAAATCACAAGAAACCTTTTTTGCCCAGAATGTCCCATATTATCTTAAAAAAAATTGTTCGAAATGAAAAAAATATTTTTGTGAATTTGTTTAAAAACAATTTTTCGACCACGGCACCGCCCGGCACCCTTTGGATATGTTATAAGAACCTCTTTTTGAGTAAGTTTGTGCAAAAAAATCGAATCGGAATAATTTTACCAACGGGGGCGACGATACAACCTGGACTATAGCGCTAATTGTTAATAATTAAAAATAACAGCTTTGTAATAAAATAATGACAAAAATATCTTCAAGACCTTAAAGAAGGGGGTTGAAACTTGATTTGGTTACTTAATGAATTTTATAATAATAATTTTTAATCGAGTTATTAAGCCATGAAAATGGCGATTTTCGCATTTTTCAAATTTTTAATCGCATATAACTCGACAACAATCAATTTTAGAGAAAAATGACAAGAGCCATTTTTTGCTCAGAGTTACCCAAATTATCTAAAAAAAATTGTTCGATATAAAAAAATTATTTTCGTGAATTTGTTTAAAAAATTGTTTAAACAATTTTTCGACCACGGCACCGCCCGGCACCCTGTGGATATGTTATAAGGACCTCTTTATGGGTAAGTTTGTGCAAAAAAAATCGAATCGGAATAATTTCGCTAGCGGGGGCGACGATACTGCCCGGTCTAATTAGGCAACATAGAGAAATAGTCACTGTCATTTTGACAAACCTGCGTCAGATTTATAAGTGTAATGGTAATAGCACGATTCTCTTATATGTTCTTAGTGTAGGAAACAGAGGTTGAACCTTGCAAAATGGACACAAGTCCGGTTTTATTTTTTTTCTGGCATATCAAGGGGTGCTTATTATAAGACTAACTTTTTCTGAAAAAATTTCGCCCCGGAACCCCCCTTTTCACCCCTTTAAAGGGGGTAATTTATGGTTTTTGCAGAACGTAACCCTTCCTGTACCTTTTACAAAAAATTTCTTTTATAGAAATATGAAGAGGACTATATTTTCTACGATTTATTTCCAACAGCATCTCTCTATCATCCACCGTTTAGCAAGGGTGGCGCCCCAAAGTTGACAAGTTTTTAAAAAATATGTTTTTAAAAAATATATATTTTTCCCTAACTGTAACGGAAATTAAAAAGAAATGCTGCGGACATTATTCACAAATAGATGATTGATTTTTTGGTATAGGATTCACTTAAGGGTAATTGCCCTTTTTTTAATTACAGGGTGTTACATTTTAAAAAACCCCTTTTTATACCATCTGAACCGTTTATGCTAGAGTAAAAAGACTTTCAGCGATTACCCATGTACTGGTGTTATTTACAAATTTGTATAATGCACCCCCATTTTTTCCCCGGAACCACCCAAAAAAAAAAGAAGAATTAATAAATAAAGTGATTTTCTTGGAATCCTTCACACACAATGCCCTTCATTAATATGCTTCATATATCATTTTGTGCAAGTTATTATTGCCCATGCATGGACACTAAAAGCGATTTTCTAGTGCAACCCCTGTAGCCAAAAACAATAAATAAAATGGGGGGTTAAATTTTTTTTTTGTTTTTTGCTTTTTGATCCATATGGGCATATGCTTCATCAATAGTGCTTTTCAAAAATATATATGGTTATTGCAACATCCCTGCGCAAACCACCCCTATCCTTGAAAATATACTGCAGAAACTACCCCTATACCTTATCCAGCATGTTTTTACGATTTTCTCATTACCTATTCATTTTTTTAAACAAAACTTATACAAGGTTAAAGACCACTATTTACTCTAAAAATTAGGTCCTATTCATTTTTTTCGTTTAAGCAACCGTTACGGCACAGTGGCGCCGTAAACCTCATATATGCTTTGACGGGCTCCAGTTTTTGTTTATTTTTTCGTCATCTGTTTGTTTTATTGATAAAGTACTTATATAAAATAAAACAACACAGTGTAACCTACAAATCATGACCTATGCACATTTTACATTCTTTGCTCCCCAAAGCTACAGTGGTGGCCCAAAATAAATTTTTTCATATTTTCGCCACCTACACGCATTTTATTGCGTTAATGCTACCTTAATAGCACAATATTCACCCCTAAGTGGTCGCTAAGCAGTGGCGGATCCAGGGAGGGGTGATGGGAGCGATCACCCCCACCCCTCTCAAACCAAGTGATATTATATTTGAAGATTATAAAAATATTCATTTATTTTTATAGAAATACTTATATTATATTAATATTATTTTTATAAGAATGACTTTTTATGCTTTAGCGACAGTGGCGGATCCAGCATCGTCAAGAGGGGGGTGCCAATTGGTTAAATTTCTATAAAAATAAATGAATATTTTTATAATCTTTGAATATAATATTACTTGGTTTGAGAGGGGGGGGGAGGTGATCACCCCATCACCCCTCCCTGGATCCGCCACTGCGTAGCGACCACCTAAGGGTAAATATTGTGCTGTTAAGGTAGCATTAATGCAATAAAATGCATGTAGGTGGCGAAAATATGCAAAAATTTATTTTGGGCCACCACTGGGGCTTTGGGGAGCAAAGAATGTAAAATGTGCATAAGTCATAATTTGTAGGTTACACTGTGTTGTTTTATTTTGCATAAGTACTTTATCAATAAAACGAACAGATGACGAAAAAAAAAAACAAAAACTGCAGCCCGCCAAAGCATATATGAGGTTTACGGCGCCACTGTGCCGTAACGGTTGCTTATACGAAAAAATGAATAGGATATAATTTTTAGAGTAAATAGTGGTCTTTAACCTTGTATAAGTTTTGTTTAAAAAGCATACATAGGTAATGAGAAAATCGTAAAAACATGCTCGCCAAGGGATAGGGGTAGTTTCTGCAGTATATTTTCAAGGATAGGGGTGGTTTTCGCAGAGATGTTGCAATAACCATATATATTTTTGAAAAGCACTATTGATGAAGCATATGCCCATATGGATCAAAAGCAAAAAACAAAAAAAAATTTTCAATCCCCCATTTTTTTTATTTTTTTTTGCTTCAGGGGTTGCACTAGGAAATTGCTTTTAGTGTCCATGCATGGGTAATAATAACGTCCACAAAATGATGTATGAAGTATATTAATAAAGGGCATTGTGTGTGAAGGATTCCAAGAAAATCAATTTATTTATTAATTCTTCTTTTTTTTGGGGTGGTTGGGGGAAAAAATGGGGGTGCATTATACAAATTTGTAAATAGCACCAGTACATGGGTAATCGCTGAAAGTCTTTTTACTCTAGCATAAACGGTTCAGATGGTATAAAAAGAGGTTTTTTAAAATGTAACACCCTGTAATTAAAAAAAGGGCAATTACCCTTAAGTAAAACCTATACCAAAAAATCAGTCAATTATTTGTGAATAATTTCCGCAGGATTTCTTCTTAATTTCCGTTACAGTTAGGGAAAAATATATATTTTTTTAAAAACATCTTTTTTAAAAACTTGTCAACTTTAGGGCGCCACCCCCGCTAAACGGTGGATTATAGAGAGATGGTGTTGGAAATAAATCGTAGAAAATATAGTCCTCTTCATATTTCTATAAAAGAAATTTTTTGTAAAAGTTACAGGAAGGGCTACGTTCCGCAAAAACCCTAAATTACCCCCTGTAAAGGGGTGAAAAGGGAGGTTCCGGGGCGAAATTTTTTCAGAAAAAGTTAGTCTTATAATAAGCACCCCTTGATATACCAGAAAAAAAATAAAACCGGACTTGTGTCCATTTTGCAAGGTTCAACCTTTGTTTCCTACACTATCTGTTATCTGTTCAATACAGTAATGTATTATTTTAAGAATTTGTTAGTGTTGATCTATAGGGAAGTAGCGTTTATTTATAATTAATTTATTATATTTTTGTGTTATGGATTATTGGATTATTTGAAAAAATAGATTATTAATTGTGAGATTTACTTATAGGTAAGTATATTTTACGTGAAAATATTTCGAATTCTAATGCGAGTATATAAAGTTTTAGGAGGATTTTTTATTCTAAAAATATTATCAATAGTTTAAAAAAATGGGAAAAGTGAATCCAACGAAAAATAAAGTGAAACCTTAAAATAAAAAGTCCATTAAGAACCGTGTCAAAATTATGCGAAAATCGAAATTAGAGCCACCACAAATTTTAATAATGTAAGTACCTATAGAAGTAATGTACTGTTGTCATAAATAAAAAAAGTGTGAAAATTTGTTTCCCGTGAAATTCGCAATAAATCTATATTTAGGTACCTACAGAAATCCTGACTACAGTACAAAAATGGTACTTTTTTCAGGTAGTTATATATTCATTGGCGACAATATTTTCGAACTTGCTTCAATATGCCGTTCATTTCTTATGACTAAAATAGGTATTTGATAAATACGTTTATAGTAAAACTTATAAGTAGAGCTCGGTTTATTTTATTTTGGTTTATTTTTATAAATATTTATTTACTAATAATAAAATTGTTTCCTATTACTTCCATTTAGCGCGCCTATGAGTATATTGTCACAATATTTTATCTTAGATAATGTCAAATATTGCCACCGTTGCCAAAGTTTCGCAGAACTTTCGAAAAGGGTATGATACTATCTCCAGAAGTAATATTGATGACGCGCTAATGTGGCCTCTTACGCTTTATAAGAAGCATTTGTTTTAGATTCTATGCGAAAATACTTTTGCTTCGTTCTTTCTTGTAACTTTTTTGAA
This sequence comes from Diabrotica virgifera virgifera, assembly GCF_917563875.1. Taxonomy (NCBI): domain Eukaryota; kingdom Metazoa; phylum Arthropoda; class Insecta; order Coleoptera; family Chrysomelidae; genus Diabrotica; species Diabrotica virgifera. Next base: position 207,580,020 of record NC_065449.1, read on the forward strand.
CTGATAAATAAGCCAAGGTACTTACATCAATTACGATGCTAGAAGAAACTTCACTCAAATCGTAAACCCAACCATCCAAGCATTTTTCTACTGGCCAAGATGTGTTCACAAAAATTCCTTCTAAACTGTCTCCAGAATCTTCCAATAACTGGGTCCAGTTTACTGCATATCGTTCACATTTTGAAAATGAATTGTTATTAAACGGTATAGATATATTTCTTTGTTCTTCTTCGGTAAACTCAAGTAAACCTGGAACCTTTGGTTACTTATTATATGTTACACGAAAAGTTACATATTTTACGAGTTTGATATGACAGATATCCTTACGGTCACACAAGAATTATCACGTACTTTACAACAGCACACAGCACAGAAAAATCTCCTGAAGAAGGAAATTTGTTGTGATGAGAGCGAACAAGTGTGTTTATGCATTAAATAGGTTATTAAGAAATAATTACATACTGAGAGGTGCCAAATTAAGAATATACCTACATAACGGTTATTAAGCATATAGTAACTTATGCATCGGAGACATGGACATTAAATAAAAAGCAACAAGAAATGGTGCAGATATGGGAACGAAAAGTACCGACGAAAATATTTGGAGGAAAAATAAAGAACGGCATTTGGATCAGAAGGGTAAATGAAAATCTGAGAGAGATATACCTATAGGGAGCCCAGCATATTAGTAGCAATAAGAACGCAAAGGCTAAGATGGTTAGGAGACATACAGAGAATGACAGAGGGTAGACTACCTAAAATGCTATTGGCAAGCACAATTGGAGGACGTCGGAGAAGAAATCAACCCAGAACTAAGTGGAAAATATATGTAGAAGATGATCTAAAAATCCCCAACGTCACAAATTGGAGGATGAAAGCAATGGACAAGAACGGATGGAAGAGAATGGACAATCAAGCCATGGGGCTACTAAACTCGACGCGATAATTATTATTATTAATATAATGTATTATTTGTACCTTCCAAAACACATTTTTCACTATTTCAATTAAGATAAGACGTACCTAGACTTGAGAAGACTAGAGCTAGTCGTAGCCGAAATAATTGGCTTTAATGTTAGTTGGAGTTTCTTCTTCTTCTTCTTTTATATAGGCAGTACTGCCTGTTTTTCTTCAACGGTGCCTTTCGTTCTGCCCCTAAGTTGTCATTCCATCTTTTCCTTGGGCGTCTTATACTTCTCCTGCCTAACGGTGACTTGTCCCTGGCTATTCTTACTATCCTTAATTCAGACATCCTTCTTATGTGCTCATTCCATTCTTCTTTTCTGTTCTTTACCCAGGCATTTATATTGTCTACAGATGTCTTCGTGTTTTGCTTGTATCTGGTCTTGTTTCGGCCGTGTAAGTCATAACTGGCCTAATAACTGACTTATATATTCGGGCCTTTGTTTCCAATCTTAGGTGTTTGTTTTTCCAAATTGTGTCGTTTAGGCATCCGGCCGTTCTACTGGCTTTGATTATTTGGTCTTTTACCTCTTCTTCGATATTGTTGTCGGCTGATATATTAATTCCCAGATATTTGAAAGTTATTACTTGTTGTATAATTTGATTGTCTAACTCCAATTTGCATCTTATTGGTTCTTTGGCAATTACTAAGCTTTTTGTTTTTTGGGCTGATATTTTCATATTCATTTCTTTTGCGTTAATGCTGAACTCGTGCAATAATCTTTGTAGGTCGTCTTCGCACTCTGCTACTAACACGGTGTCATCAGCGTAACAAAGTATTTTTATCTCTCTATTGCCCATTTTGTACCCTCTTTTTTTCTTCACTTGTTTTATTATTGCATCCAATATTATGTTAAACAGTAGAGGGCTTAGTGAATCTCCTTGCCTGATTCCTGTGTTTGTTTCTATGGGTTCTGTTATTATTCCATTGACTTTCATTTCTATTTTATTTCTTACATATATGTTTTCTATCAGTTTTATGATATCCAGTGGTAAATTTTTCTCATATAGTAGGTGTATCACATCTTTTAATTGGATTCTATCAAACGCTTTCTCTAGGTCTATGAAACAGAAAAAGGCTGGTTTGTTATATTCTAATGGTTTCTCCGCTATTTGCCTTATCACAAAAACTGCATCGTTGCATGATCTTCCACTTCTAAACCCTTGTTGTTCATCCGATATATTTATGCACGCCATTATTTTCTCCATAAGTATTTTTGTTGTGAGTTTCAGTATAGTGCTCAGTAAATTTATCCCTCTATAGTTACTGGGGTCTGCCCTATCACCTTTCTTAAATAACGCTATCATTTGAGTGGTTCTCCATTCTTCTGGAATTCTTCCTGTATTTATTATTTTACTTATAAGGATATTCAGTCCTTTGTGAAGTCTATCTCCTCCGTATTTTAAAAGTTCATTAGCTATTCCATCTTTCCCAGGAGCTTTTCGATTTTTCATCTTTTTTAAGGCGTTCTTTATATCTTCCTCTTTAATTTCTGTTTTCTCATCCGATTCTAATCCTGGTGTTTCCAGTTCTCTGTGATTAGCTGTTTGATAGAGGTTTTTTAGGTAAGTTGTCCATGTACTTGTATCAATATGTTTTACTTCTATCAATTCCTTCATCTCTGCTCTTTGACCTCTTATTATTTTCCACATTTCTTTTTGCATCCCATAAAAGTCGTGCTCCATCTCTTTTGAAAATGCTTCCCAATGTTCTGTTTTCTTCCTTCTTACTATTGAGTTTAATTCATTTCGTACTCTTTTATATTCTTCATATGTTTGTCTCGTTCTTTTGGACTTGTATTCTAGGTAGATTTTCTTCTTTTCTTGGCATTTTATTTTTATTTCTTCACAGAACCATGGAGATCTCCTTTTCTTTCGTATATGTTTACTTATCTTACGTTCTCCAAGTGCTCCCGTTGCTGCCATTTTGATATTATCTCTGATCTTCCTCCAACTTTCTTCGATGTCTTCATCCGGTGTAATGTAGTTTTCATTCAGTACGTTTTGCAGTCTTCTCTGGTATAGATCTCGTGTTGACAAGTCTCGTAGCTGTTCTACCTTTATTCTTGTCTCACATTCAACACGGTCTTCCTTCCTGTTTCTTTGTAGCTCTTGTGACGAATTTCTAACTGAGGCCGGCCCTGCCCCTAGTAGTCAACAAACAACAGCGACACGTCATCGACGAGTAATGTCTCCGCTAATCCAGAAGTTTCCCCGATGATAGGCGTAGACCCGCCTCAGGCCTTCCAAATGTTCTCGAAGCAGAGCCGTATCTATATAAGCGGATGATTTTTAAGCAGCAGTCAGTCAGTCAATGAACGAGCCGCGACGCGTGATATAATTGTATTCGAGTCGGATTTAATGAAATGTATATATTAGTTATCGAAGTTATTATGTTTAGTTAATTAAATCATAAATTTGAGTTGTAAATAAATTAGATGTGTTAGTTGGTGTTATTTGTAATTATTAAAATAAATAAGTGATGTAAATAAAATAATATAAGTAAGTCTTCCTTTATTTAAATAAAACTTAGTGCCTAAAGATATAAATAAATAAAATAGTAGAGTCAACCGCGTAAAAAAGACAATTACGCCACAACTGGTGATCAGAAGTGAGGATACTTGAAATAAAATCAACGTAAATTTTCGGTTTAAATAGAGTGTGGAACTTTTAAAAATAAATAAAATATAAATCGTAATAAATAAAGTGTGTGACAATGTCTTCACAACATAAGAAAATCACTGATTTGATCGTTAAGGAGCTCCGCAACCAGTTAGAGGAGAGAGACATGGACACTACTGGGAAAAAGGCTGATCTAGTCGAACGTCTAAAGAACGCTCTTCAAGAAGAGGGCCAAGATCCAGAAACCTATTTGTTTGAAGACAAGCATGCTGCTGTGATCTCGTCGATTTCGAAGGTTTCGACAGACATTGCATCGTTAGAGAACAAAGTTTCTAGTGAAATCTCCCAAGTATCAACAGACATTACATCGTTAGAGAACAAAGTATCGACAGACATTACATCGTTAGAGAACAAAGTATCGACAGACATTACATCTTTAGAGAACAAAGTTTCTAGTGAAATCTCCCAAGTTTCCTCGGATGTTTTGAAAGTTTCGACAGACATTGCATCGTTAGAGAAGAAAGTTTCGGGTGATATTTCATCCCTTGAAAGCAAAATGACTAACGAGATTTCTGCTAACATCTCTAAGGTCACTTCGGATTTTGACGACAAGATATCGTCCATAAAATCTACTTTTGAAGAAAAGATCAAGGAAATAGAAAAGAAACTGGAGGAAACTGAAAAAGTGGACAAAGTGGTGGAACCCATCTTTACAGATATTAAAGATGATGAAACCAAATACAAATTGGAGCCACGGTCGATAGTTGAAGGGAGTGTAGGTCATGCTCGTGTTAAGGTGCCAAATTTCGACGGAAAGTCATCATGGAACAACTACATGAAACAGTTCGAATCTGCGGCCAGAGCGAACGGATGGTCCGAAAAAGAAAAAGCTGTAAACCTCACTATTGCTCTTCGAGGCGACGCTTTGGATGTCCTCCAGACCATAGCCGTAGAGGAGACAGATGACTTCGAGCAGCTGAAGAAGAGACTGAATATGCGATACGGGCACGAACATTTAGAGCATGTCTATCAGTCGCAGTTTAAAAATCGAAGACAAAAGAAAGATGAAGCTCTTCAAGAATACGAGGTCGATATTGCCAGGTTGGTACGATATGCATATCCAACAGCTCCCGAAGACATGATGGAAAAGTTGGCTGTTCAAACATTTATTGATGGCCTTCGTGATCATGAAATACAAAGAACACTGCGATTAGCTCGTCACAAGACGCTGGTCGATGTCTTGTCTGCCGCCCTCGAATACGAATCAGCTACCCAGGCCTCTGGTGGGTACAGTAAAGTGAGGACTGTGAAAGAGGAACAGGATGAGGACAAACTTGACCAGCTTGTTAATATGATGAAAGACATTGCATCCAAGAAAACGAAGACCATAAGGTGCTGGAACTGTGGTGAAATGGGACATGTACGGGGTTCATGTAAGTACCCTAGGTACAATAACAATCAAGAGACCCACCAGCAGGAAAACTAGAACGGGTCGGCCTTAGGGGGGCAGCGTCGACCCGCAACTTTTCCAAAGACCCTCTCATACTAATAGCTTCTTTGAAATGTCGTGATGATAGTGTATATGTGGATGGAGAAATAAATGGTAAAAAGTATACATTGTTGGTGGATACCGGAGCGACCAGGACCATTATACGACCGTCAGTTTTAAACAGCCGTAAGAAACTCTTACCAACGAGGTTGCGACTGCGGACTGCCACAGGTGAAAACGCCAACACCCATGGAGAAATCCAGATACAATTAGGGATTGGAGCAGAAAAGTTCGTCCATACTGTCATAGTTGCAGACATCGAAGAAGATGTTATATTAGGAATGGACGTAATGAATTTGCATGGATTTCAATTGGATTTTAAGAATAGGGTAATCAAAGTTGGCAACGAGGAGGTATTTCTTCATCCACATGATGACAGAACTGTGCTAGCAGCCATTAAAGAAGATACAGTTGTGCCTGCGAGGAGTGAAACGATCATCGTAGCGCGGCTACAGGGAACTGTAGAAGAAGGAACGCCTGTTATGATGGAGCCATGGAACCACGACGAGGAGGTTGGCCGAGGAATCATAATTGGAAAGGAATTGGTTACTTCTGCTAAAGAAATTCCCGTGAGATTGATTAATGTCAATGACTACCCAGTGACCATCAAGAAGGAGACAAAAGTAGGAACTTGTGTACCCGTGACGTCCATAACCGTCAGACGACAACATCAGATAATTCCAACGACAAGTTCGACCAAATGGTTGCAGTTGCAGGCCAGTCTCTAAATCAAATGGAAAAAAGGAAATTAAGGGAATTTCTTAGGCAATATCGTGACATATTCGTACCGAAAGGAGGAAAGACAGGAAGAACGACAGTTGTCAAATATAAAATTGACACTGGTACCGCTAGGCCAATTCGTCAATCAGCTCGACGACTACCACAGGCGAAGAGAGAGGAAGCTGAAAGGATTGTTCAAGAAATGAAGAAAGACGGGGTGATAGAAACTTCTACGAGCCCATGGGTCTCTCCGGTGGTCCTGGTCAAGAAGAAAGATGGAACTACGAGGTTCTGTGTGGACTACCTTTTGTTGAACAATGTTACCAAGAAAGATAGTTATCCTCTGCCTCGGATCGACGACACGTTGGACACCTTGGCTGGAAGTAAATTGTTTTCTACGTTGGACTTGAAGTCTGGATATTGGCAGGTAGAAATGGATCCAGTGGACAAAGAGAAGACGGCCTTTACGACAGGATCTGGATTATGGGAATTCAACGTTATGCCGTTTGGACTCTGTAACGCTCCTGCGACATTTGAGAGGCTTATGGAAAATGTGTTGAGAGGGTTATCTTGGAAAACGTGCCTGGTGTATTTAGACGACATAATCGTTTTGGGAGAGACGTTTGAAGACCACCTGAAGAATTTAGAAGACGTCTTTAATCGACTTAAAGCTGCCCAGTTAATGTTAAATCACAAGAAATGCTAGCTATTTCAAAGTAAAGTCAATTATTTAGGTCATATAGTCAGCAAAGAAGGAGTGGCCGTGGATAAAGGAAAAATCGATTCCATTAAGGAATGGCCTGAACCAACTGATAAACATCAAGTGAGAAGTTTTCTGGGACTATGTACATACTACCGGAGATTCATTAAGAAGTTTGCAGATATTGCTAAGCCATTAATGCGACTTACAGAGGAAGCAAGGGATTATTGCTGGGATGGAGACTGCCAAACGGCCTTTGAAACTTTGAAGAGGCATTTAATTACAGCGCCAATATTAGGGTATCCACTGCCAGAAGGAGAGTTCATCTTAGATACGGATGCAAGCAATGTGGGAATTGGAGGAGTGCTGTCGCAGATCCAAGGAGGACAGGAACGAGTCCTTGGATATTTTAGTAAAGTGCTTTCAAAACCTGAACGAAATTATTGCGTCACGAGAAGAGAACTTCTAGCAGTAGTAAAATCAGTGGAACACTTCTATCAATACCTCTACGGAAGGAAGTTTCTAATCCGAACCGACCATGCCGCCCTTAAATGGTTAATGCAGTTTAAGAATCCAGAGGGTCAGATAGCCAGATGGATTGAACGACTTCAAGAATATGATTTCAAGATCGAGCATCGGGCCGGAGTTAGCCACAGAAACGCTGATTCTCTATCTAGAAGACCGTGTCGAGCAGAATGTTCCCATTGCAACAAAACAGAGTCGAAGGAAGCAGCAGTACTAAGAACAACAGTGGTCAACGACGAGTGGACGCCTACCAAGATCAAGGAAGAACAAGAAAAAGATCCAGTTTTACAGAAGATTCGAAAATGGAAAGAAGAAAATCGTCGACCATCTTGGCAAGAAATATCAAGCCTAAGCTCAGTAGTTAAGACGTATTGGGCCCAGTAAGACTCATTTATCTTGGAAGACAGCTTGCTTAAACGAGTAATAGAAAATGATGATGGTTCGGTGAGGAGAACACAGTTGGTGATTCCAAAGAGCAGAGTAGCCGAAGTACTTCGTCAGTTACACGACAGTCCATCAGGAGGGCATTTTGGTGTAAAGAAGACCCTTCAGAGAATTCGGGAACGATTTTATTGGATGAATAGTTCCGACGATGTGAAGGACTGGTGTAAGAAATGTACTACCTGTGCTACAAGTAACGGGCCCTACCGGAAAAGAAAGGCTCCTATGAGACAGTACAATGTTGGAAGTCCGTTTGAAAGGATAGCTTTGGATATTGCCGGGCCATTTCCAGAAAGTGACAATGGATGCAAATACATGTTGGTGATTATGGATTACTTCACGAAGTGGGTGGAGATCTACGCAATTCCAGACCAGAAGGCCGCCACTATTGCAGATGTGTTAATCAAAGACTGCATCAGCCGATTTGGAGTACCTCTGGAGATCCATAGTGACCAAGGAAGGAACTTTGAGAGCGATCTATTTCAAGGAATCTGTGATAAACTAGGCATGAAGAAGACAAGGACCACGGCCTATCACCCGCAATCGGATGGAATGGTGGAGCGTATGAATAGGACAGTCGGCAAGTATTTGACAAAGATGGTGTTCAATCATCAACGAGACTGGGACCAGTACCTTCCGTTCTTCGCAATGGCCTATAGATCTGCTGTTAACGAATCAACTGGCCAAACACCAGCAAATGTCCTATTTGGACGTGAGATGCGTCTACCCTGTGATCTAGAGTTTGGATGTCGACCTGGAGAAGATGTTGCTGGTGAGGATTACGTGAATGAATTACGAAGAAGAATGGACGATATACATGAGTTGGTCCGTTCTAATCTTCAGATCGCTAGCGACCGAATGAAGAAACGATACGATACCCAAGCCGAGAAGGGATGTTTCAAGGAGAACGACAAAGTCTGGCTTTATCATCCAAAGAAGCGAACAGGTTGTTCTCCCAAGTTGCAGCAATTTTGGGAAGGTCCGTACCTCATTGTCAAGAAAATCAATGACGTTATCTACCGAATAAGCAAGATTCCTAGGGGAAAGCCGATGATAGTCCACCATAACCGGTTGGCGCCGTACGAGGGAGACCACGACGTAGATGAAGAAGTGGAAGTCAACCAAATTCGAGGAATACCTGACCTTACCTTTGAAGAGTTCATGGGTGCCTACGGAGGTACCGGTAAAGCAAGACATGGTGTTACCACTGAAGAAAAGCGAGATCTTCTCGCACTTCCCGATGACTATTCGCTGGCCCATACCATCCCGGCCAGTATCAAAGACGCACGAGGGTTGGCATCCGCCTTCCGAAGGAAGTTTGGTCGAGTTGCAGAACTTCAATGCCAACTGCCAGCTCCTGGCAAAGCATTGAAACTCCAAGATGCATCACGTTACCTATTCTATCTGGTAACAAAAGACACTGTCCGTGACCAACCTACCTACCAAGATGTATGGGATGCATTAATTCAATTGAGAGAGCACGTGTTGGAGTCCGACGTGCAAAAGTTAGCCATACCAAAGTTAGAATGCAGCCAATTAGACTGGAGAGTTATCCGAAATATGGTAGAAGAAATTTTCCAAGACACCGAGGTCCAGGTGTTAGTCTGTTGCAATCCGCATAGTTACTGGTGCGGAGAGAAGACCGTCTCCTGTCACTTTTATACAACTGGGAGTTGTAAAAGAGGGTCCAGTTGCCGATACCAGCATCCAGTTCCAGTCCTGACAAGGTTCCAGGAGGAACCATCTTTTAAGGAGGGGGCAATGTGACGAATTTCTAACTGAGGCCGGCCCTGCCCCTAGTAGTCAACAAACAACAGCGACACGTCATCGACGAGTAATGTCTCCGCTAATCCAGAAGTTTCCCCGATGATAGGCGTAGACCCGCCTCAGGCCTTCCAAATGTTCTCGAAGCAGAGCCGTATCTATATAAGCGGATGATTTTTAAGCAGCAGTCAGTCAGTCAATGAACGAGCCGCGACGCGTGATATAATTGTATTCGAGTCGGATTTAATGAAATGTATATATTAGTTATCGAAGTTATTATGTTTAGTTAATTAAATCATAAATTTGAGTTGTAAATAAATTAGATGTGTTAGTTGGTGTTATTTGTAATTATTAAAATAAATAAGTGATGTAAATAAAATAATATAAGTAAGTCTTCCTTTATTTAAATTAAACTTAGTGCCTAAAGATATAAATAAATAAAATAGTAGAGTCAACCGCGTAAAAAAGACAATTACGCCACACTATATTCTGATTTTTCCAAGTACTAGGTTGTGATCGCTTCCAATATTAGCTGCACTTAAACATCGTATGTCTAGTACTTGAGAGTGGTGGATGTTTCTGTTTGTCAATATATAATCAATAACGGATCTGTGTCCTCTTGTATTTTGGAATGTACATATATTTTTGTTGATCTTTGTGTCTGAAGAACGTATTGTTTATTCGAAATTCGTTGGAGTTTTATTTTTACAATTGATCTCGATAAGTTACTGTAAACATTGATATCATTTAAGTAAGTTCATAGCAATATTACCTTGCACCAATGGTCAGGAACATCCGCCATAAACAGTTGATTAAATGCTCCAAAACCACAAGGAAAACAAGCTGGTAAACAAACTAACCATAACATGAGTTTCTGGTAAGTTCCGAACTCCCCCACTTGAGGCAGTAGATCATCCATGTCCATGTTATCATCATCCTATGAACAAGACAATAATTATTTACAATGATGAATTTAAAAGCATAACAAAATGGAAGTCAGAATAGATGGGTAACTTACATAACTTATAGGCATAGTCAGCGGAATGAGACAGAGGAACTCATTGAACCATATGCCCTTCAATTTAATCATGGATGAAATCATCAAAAGCGCCAACAAAGGAAGAGGATACAGAAAGGGAAACAAGGAAGTAAAAATACTCTGTCACGCAGACGACGCAATACTGATAGCCCGAGATGAAGGTAGTCTGCAAAGATTAGTCCACAGTTTTGCTCCATAAAAGCAAAAGAATTCAATACCTACCCATGAAAACTTTATCTCAGAAAACTAAAACAGTAATCAGTAAAGAATCAATCAGATGTAAAATAGAAATTGATGGCGTCAGTATTGATTATGTAATGGAAATAAAATACACTTGGAATTACACTGTCCAGCTGCGGAGACCTGAAAAAAGAAGTGAGAAATCAAGTACAAAAAGCAAATAGACTGGCAGGATGCCTTAATAACACTTGAATAACACTGTATTGCGAAACGGACATATTAACACAGATGAAGTCGAGAATTTATAAAGCCAGTGTAAGACCAATATTGACATATTATGCATGAGAAACAAGACCAGATACAGCCACAACACAAAGACTACTAGAAACGGCAGAAATGAGAGGACTAAGAATTACAGAAAATACGCTGAGTTATCCAAAGAGGAGAGAAGATATTAGAAGAAAATGTAACGTACAGTTTAAAACCGAATGAGCACTAAATAGAACAAAGAATGAAATAACCACAAGCAGAATGGGGGAGACACAATTGGAAACGGGAGAAACACTTTTCAGTTTGCAAGTTTTAATACAGAGAGCCAGGGTATGTTAACTGCGATGTGTATGCATGTTTAATTGATTTCGAGGAGACATTTGACAAGATACCACATGGGAAACTAATCGATTTTAAACTAAGGATTTAAAACTGCTATCAAACTTATATCTCAAACAAAAATAAACAATAAGATTTGAAAATGAAATGTACGAGATCTTCACAGTCGTAAAAGGATCTTCACAATCGTAAAAGGAGATTGTACACTTTGACTGACAAGGTTGTACACTGTCGCCAGCATGATTTAATATATACTTTAAAAACCTCTTTAGAGAAGCTTTGAACGAATCAGAAGATGATATTGCAGTAAATCGCCAACTTATACACAATATTAGATATGCAGAAGATATAGTATTGCTAGCAGAGAGTGCGCAGGGGTTCCAAAAGATGATGGATAATGTTGTAGAAGCATGTAAAAAATACGGCCTAAAACTAAATTGTAAGAAGACAAAAATAATGACCATTAGTAAGAACAGTAACATAAACGTTCACATTACAAAAGCGATATACCGTTAGAAAGAGTGCAGAAAATATGCTATTTAGGCTGCAATATTAAGGATACATGGGGTCATAGCTACGAAATAAAAACTCGAATGGAAAAAGACCGAAACTTCTTTTAACAGTCTTAAGGTACCGTCCTATTCTCCTGTGAAGAGCTATGACGAGCCGCATGACATTTACTTATGACAAAATCATATGACAACTCAGCAAATCGCAGTCTAGTATGTAAATTTCTAGCTATGAGATGTGACAAGCCGCATGATAATTGCTTATGACAAAATCATATGACAAATCACACAGTGTAAACATGTAAATTAGACTCCATGACCAAATCATATGACAAATCACATGATAAATCATGTAGTGTAAAGTCGACTTTAGGAAGATCCTCCTGCAACTTATATTTAAGTATCAATATACGTATAATAATAAAGAATTCCTAGATGTTACGTCGGTAGCGTCCTCTACTATAGAGTATAGAAAGCTGGAGCCTTGCAGAAGATGCCATAAAACGATTAGAGGTGGTACCCCGTCAAAATAGCCCCGTCAAAAAAGTTCTGACAAAATAGCCCCGACATAATATCCCGCACACAAAATAGCTCCGACAAAATAGCCTGCCGACAAAATAGCCGGGGAATAATAGCCCGCCGACAAAATAGCCCCGACAAAAAAGCTCCCTTTAGAATTCATTATGAAATAATTCCTTAAAAATACATTTTTTCGGAAATGGTAATTATCCTCTATTCAGATGTTTATCTTAACCACATTAAATAAAAATGGTCTTTTCAGAGAACTCGAGTCCTGTCTTCCCTGCCTCTTGGAAGTTTGGAAGTTTTATATTAACATTTTTCCCTGTTTTCGGGCAACAGTAAAATGCATTTTAAATTAAATAAATTAAATACATTCTTCTTTTTTGTCAAATAATTTAAATTAAAAAAAAGTTTTTGGACACCTTGTATAAATAATTATGTAATTGTTTATAAGATGCTGTTTTAGCCGGGGCTATTTTAGCCGGGGCTGTTTTGACCGGGGCTATTTTAGCCGGGGCTGTTTTGACCGGGGCTATTTTGTGTGGCATCTATTTTGTCGGGGCTATTTTGTTTGCGGGCTATTTTGTCGAGGCTATTTTGTGTTCGGGCTATTTTGACGGGGCTTTTTTGACGGGACTGTTTTGACCGGGCTATTTTGACGGGTCACGTTAGAGGTATTTGAAATGTGGTGCTACCGACGTATGTTAAGGGTCTCATACACCGTAAAGAATAGAAATTATATATAAATTAAATATAAATTATTAACACCGTAAAGAATAGAAAACTGGCTTATGCCAGTTACACTATGCGTAATAGTAAATACCGACTTCCACAATTGATTATAAAAGGCAAAAGAGGCCCTGGACTTAGAAGTATATTCTGGCTGGTCAACCTTAGGAAATTGATTGATCTAACGTCAACTGATCTATTTTGAGCTGTTGTGAATAGGATAAGATGGGTCGATGTGGAATCGACATCACCAGAAGATAGGCACCTTGAAGAAGAAACGACAATGTGGAAAGAGCAACCAGAATTAAAGAATACGAGACTAATATTTTGTTAAATTTTGAATTACTTCTAATTTGGTGAAACTGCAACAGGAAAATGGAAAAGTCATTGGTAAAAAGTAAACGAATATTAAAAATACAATAAGGGAATCCGAAGTAGTTTTCTGTAAATTAATTATGTAGGTTTAAAATACTAGAGATGGTTTGTGATTGTTAAATAAGATCGAGAGTCGGATGAAAATTTATAATTGATTAAATAATAAAAAAATGTAAAACTACGAACTAAAAAGAGGTAGTTCCCTGGGTAGGCTGTATATCATATTGTTAAACAAACTCTAACATGAAGTAAAACCACTTCTACGTAATAGGTATAATTTACTAAAATCTTAAAAATCCCAATGGATTGAATAAAATATGTTCATTCAGAACGTTTTCGGACCTATCAGTCCATCATCAGTGAATTCATATATACTTGCTAACTAGTCCCAGAACCAAACAATGGTTGTAATTATATTTCAATCTACATATTAATATTGTATAATTGAAAAGGCTAAACGCCCATGTTAACAGATAACCTCTGGAAACATGGTCCAGACTTCGTTGGTTTGGACGCAAGTCCAGACTTCGTTGGCCCAGACTTCGTTGGTTTGGACGCAAGTCCAGACTTCGTTGGCCCAAGATGGTTGGTTAAGGTTCTCGTTTAGAGTTTCACCATGTTCCCAGAGGTCATCTGTTAACATCGGCGTTTAGCCTTTTCAATTATACAACATTATAATGTAGATTGAAATATAATTACAACCATTGTTTGGTTCTGGGGCTAGTTATATGAAGTATACTGCCCTCCTAAGCCAAAAGGGTGTATCTCATTTTGCCATATTTTCATAAAAGGTTTTTTAATATGGTGTTTATACCAATACGCATCAAATTTACTAAGCGAAACAGACGTATCTCGCGTTGTTGAAGCTGTTTCATTCGAGATACGTCTGTTTTGCTTAGTAAATTTGATGCGTATTGATATAAACACCCTATTAAAAAACCTTTTACGAAAATATGGCAAAATGAGATACGCCCTTTTGGCTTGCTTGGGAGGGCAGTATATATGAATTCACTGACGATGGAAAGATAGGTCCGAAAACGTTCTGAATGAACATATTTTATTCAATCCATTGGGATTTTTAAGATGTTAGTAAATTATATCTATTACATAGAAGTGGTTTTACTGCATGTTTGTAAAACTATGAGTTCACTACAAATTGATTTATTATTTTAGGACATAAATAATATTTACCTTGTTCGAATCATGATTTTCGTCGCAATAATCATTTTCACATTCATTGTACTCCATATTGGGTAAACGCGCGAACACAACTGGATTATGGAGAATTACGGGAAGCCTCATATATTCTCTTTATAAGATTATTAATGGTACATTTTACTATCAACTGAAAAAGTATCAAGTGTCTATAATTGCCCTTGTTATATATTTGATTCTGGCTTCTCGATAAATGTAGGACAAGTATAAAAATAATTCTAAATTTATCAGAATTTAAAAAAATTGAAGAAAAAAATCTTCTGTGTAAAAGGTATATTTATTTGAAAACACCAATAAAGGGCTACATTAAAAAATAGAACGTCTTCGCTTTAAAGAGCATCATCAGTGTTCTAATCCTAAAATAAGTATAACCATAATTAGTGAAGACAAAAGTAAAAAATATAAAGGTTGACCAAGATAAAAAATTAGGTTATATTCACAAGCTCTACCCCACATAACAATGATGTTCGCATCACGTTCTAAGCATATCCTACCAACATTCTTCGAAGTATATCCTTTTTAGTATATGCGTAGTACAAGCATAGCATGTACCATAAAAAACATTCTAAATTTCATGTTCTTTGCATGTGCTTCGAAGAATATTCTTGCACCGAATATACTGAGCACATTCGTGTATTACGTAGTATCTCGGAATGTTCGTAAAAGTTTATTCTTAGAATATACCTTAATCGAATATTCTTAGTATATGCGTAAGTATATGCTTAACACGTACTTGTATATACTTTTAAAATATCTTAAAAAGAATATACTGTATGACGTACCTATAGGAAGAAGAATAATGTTAGCCTATATAGATTATCAACTTCGCGTTAAGAATAATTAATAAAATTTAGGTATTTTGGTAGGTACTACTGAACTATCTAATTCATTTTTTTAAACCGTTTTAATTGTATGGTAAAAAAGTTTAAAACTTAATTCTATTGAAGAAAAGAATGTGTGTGTACTTTGTACGCACGTAAGAAGATATTCTTCTATTATATAATAGGTAATTTAAACGAAGTAAATATAGTTAAAAGGTTATTTGTATTTTATTTAAAAATCAAACTAACTTTCTTATCTACCACTTTCAAAAAATTTTTATTAAAACAACCAAAAATAAAAAAAAATATGAATCGCCCAGGAATTGAACCCGCAACCTTCCAATCTCAGTGCTAACGCATTTCCCACTACTCCAGCGATGCCCTAGAAATAGACATGTAAGTTTCGGATATAATTACACAACACGGCGACATATAGTGTAAAAATGTTATGCTTACATAATATTTTATTATTTTACTACAGGGAAACACAAATCCAAAAACACAAAAATTATAATAAATAATACATTTCCTAAAACCACTAATATATTCTTTTAATGACTTATTTGCACGGTTACAGATACATACATACCTATCTTGAAAGATTAGCAATGAACTACATACTGTCAGTGTACGCAGGCGCGCGGATCATGTACAATTTTACCCTCAATTGATTCGCCGCTAAAGAAGAATATCTTCAAAAATGAGAAATTCTCGTTCCTTTTTGAATTGAAATGAATATAATACTATTTTGATTTGAGTTTATACCATAAGTATTTTTACCTATAATTTTCGGGAATCCGGAAACGGCTATTCATTGTATCGTTCGCGGTAACGATTCCGTACTTGTCCAGGACAACTTCGCATGCGCACTTTAAAAAAGAGCGTTCTCTTTTTTAAAGTGCGCATGCGATTTTTAAAGTGCGCATGCGAAGTTGTCCTGGACAAGTACGGAATCGTTACCGCGAACGATACTATTGTCATT
This sequence comes from Diabrotica virgifera virgifera, assembly GCF_917563875.1. NCBI lineage: Eukaryota > Metazoa > Arthropoda > Insecta > Coleoptera > Chrysomelidae > Diabrotica > Diabrotica virgifera. Next base: position 207,596,285 of record NC_065449.1, read on the forward strand.
CTGACCCCTTGCATTGCATATTATTTTATACCTGCACAAGGGAAGGGGGAAGGGGGTAGGTAACAAAAGGGCAAAATATGAAAATAGTTTCCAGAGTACAGTTAGGCATTTATGTTTACGCTGTTAAGACGAAGCGAAGACGAAATATTTCTAGCTACAAGGACTAAAATATTTTTAAAAACATAAAAAGCAGCTTGAAAATAATAAATTCATATTGGTACTTCAATATTTCCTAAATACCTAGTAAGTAAAAGTATGTATAATGTATATAGATACCTATAAATTTTAGTAATTTACATACATATTATATATACAGAGAGAGTCTGTAAAGTGGAATAAATTCAATATCTCAAATACTAATTGTTTTTTTGGAAAATGCTCAGACCCGTCGATTAGTATTTCAAATTGACCTTTTTGACATTCAATAAAAATGTATACAGGGTGTCCCAATTTAGAGATATGACGTCATCGTCGATTTTCTTAAATGGCAACACTGTCATTTTGATAGCTAATTTGATAGCGTTTGTAAAGTTATACATAACTGCAAAATATCAAATTTTTATTCTCTACCATTTACAAGATAATAGAAAATAACAAAGTTATATCTGTAATTTGGAATATATTCAATAATTAAAATACTAACTGTTTTTTTGAAAAATGCTCAGACCCGTCGATTAGTATATCAAATTGTCATTTTTGACATATAATAATAATGTATACAGGGTGTCCCAATTTAGAGATATGACGTCATCGTTGATTTTCTTAAATGGCAACACTATCATTTTGATAGCTATTTTGATAGCGTGTGTAAAGTTATACACATCTGAAAAATTTCAACATTTTATTCCCTACCATTTACAAGATAATAAAAAATAACAAAGTTATGAAGAACAAGAAGTAATCAAATAATAATTGAATTTATTTATTTCAATTAAGCAAATGCTCATAACGTGGCCCATTGACAATTTGACAATAATTGAGGGCAACATTATGAGTTTTTGCTTAATTTATTGAAATAATTAAATTCAATTATTAGTTTATTACTTCTTTTTCATAACTTTGTTATTTTTTATTATCATCTAAATGGTAGAGAATACAAATTTGAAATTTTGCAGTTGTGTATAACTTTACACACCCTATCAAAATAGCTATCAAAATGACAGTGTTGCCATTTAAGAAAATCAACGATGACGTCATATCTCTAAATTGGGACACTCTGTATACATTATTATTATATGTCAAAAAGGACAATTTGATATACTAATCGACGGGTCTGAGCATTTTTCAAAAAAACAGTTAGTATTTTAATTATTGAATATATTCCAAATTACAGATATAACTTTGTTATTTTCTATTATCTTATAAATGGTAGAGAATAAAAATTTGATATTTTGCAGTTATGTATAACTTTACAAACCCTATCAAATTAGCTATCAAAATGACAGTGTTGCCATTTAAGAAAATCGACGATGACGTCATATCTCTAAATTGGGACACCCTGTATACATTATTATTGAATGTCAAAAAGGACAATTTGAAATACTAATCGACGGGTCTGAGCATTTTCCAAAAAAACCATTAGTATTTGAGATATTGAATTTATTCCACTTTACAGACTCTCTCTGTATTTGGCTATTATATAATTATATAAGCAGCATTTTTATTTTGATGTGCACATAATAACTAAATATATTACTTATATTTTATATATAGGCTACTTACCCATATAATATTTATTATACATAGGTACCTATATAACATAACTAAAGTTTATATATTTTATACATAGTTTTTACGTAATATTGTAGAATGTAATAACTACATTCTCATATGTAATTAGAATATGTAAATAATATTAGTAAAACCTAGGATGAGATTGGGTGATGTTGAAAACATACTTCTGAGAAATACAGCACATCCTTGGAATATTCTTCCCATATACTAAAAATATGTGCGATAGTACATTCTAAGTATATACATAGAAGGTATATAGCACTTTCTTGGAATATTCTTCCCATATACTAAAAATATGTGCGATAGTACATTTTAAGTATATAACTATAAGGTATATAGCACTTCCTTGGAATATTCTTCCCATATAGTAAAAATATGTGCGATAGTACATTCTAAGTATATAAATAGAAGGTTTATAGCACCTCCTTAGAATCTTCTAAAAAGTATGTTCTTGGTATATACTGAAAAGAAGTGCGGTAGTACATTCTAAGTATATACATAGAACGTTTAAGTACTGTAATGTAGTATATTATACTCAGTATATGCTCTGCACATTCGCAATGGTAATTACGCATATTCTAAGTATATACTTTTTCTGAAAAGTATGTTCTATGAATCTACTAAGAACATGAAATTGTTATGTGGGACATGCTAAGCCACCAAAAATACATGGGTTAAAACCCTTAATCGACATTTTAAGTCACGTATTTTTGGTGGCTTAGCATGTCGAGCTTGTGAGTATAACCTAATTTTTTACTTATGTCTTCACTAATTATTATGGTTATACTTATTTTAGGCTTAGAACACTGATGATGCTCTCTTTAGATCGAAAACGTTCCGTTTTTTAATGTAGCCCTTTATTGGGGTTTTCAAATAAATATACCTTTTACACAGAAGATTTTTTTCTTCAATTTTTGTAATTAATGGTATGCAGTCAGCTACAGGAAATCTTTGCCTAATGGATATTAGAATTTAAAAGTTAAATAAGATGTAATAAATTCTGTATTTCTTTTTTGTTAGCGAGTTTTCGAGGGCGAGTCAAGTCCCAAAGCACTTAGGCTAAAATTTACCCATTATGCATCCTCACAGGGAGCTGTCATCCTTAGCGCATTGTCAACCTGCCATTTTCAGGAAGGTGAACAAATTATCAGGGGGCATCTCTCTTATGGAGGCGTTTGCTTAATTGACAATGGCCAGCAAAAAAACCAACTGTCAAGCGTAGATTTTTCCCGGTAATTCTTAAGTAATTTTCTGATGCTGCCTTCCCAAGGTTCCTTAGTGTTACCTTGGCAAGTGCAAGTCTACATCCTGGAAAATCTTCCCATCTTTTCACTGTTTGCGTGTGAGTGATATTTGGCATTTCCGAGATTGTTGTATGCGATTTCCTTTATTTCCATTGTGGAACACAACTAACAGTGAACACTGGATTCGATTCCAGTGCCTTTAATGCCACCTGGTCAATAGATATGATTTTTCTTGATTTGCCCTTTCAGGTTCTCACTATTAGTTCTTGTAGGCACATCTCTACAGCATAAATTACCGCTTGGAAGGTAGTAGTGATCACCTAGGCTTTTACTAAGGCTTAGCCTTGGTTTATTTACCCCAGCTCCAACTCCTTCATCGATTTTAGAGCCGTCTGTATACCAGCATTGATCTGCGATTATGAGATTCGTTTTATTCGACTACCATTCGTCCCTTCTTGGAAAGAGAATGGCAAACGGATGTTCGAAATTATAATTAAGATGCATCGCATCCGGTACCATTCCAGCTGTGGGTGATTTTTAATTATCTCTCCATATCTGATCCCGGTATCCTTTTGTCCTGCTTTCTGGAGTCTTATTCGTCTTCTGTGGTGTGTAAAGGGGTAGTGAAGCGCAATACATGATGTCGTATCCTGTTGGCATCACTTAGCCTCTCCTACTCAATTCCTATCTTCACCTCCAAGCTGGTACACACCGGTAACCTGAGCAACCCCACTGGAGATTGGGTAACCAACCCCAGTGGAAGGTGGGGTCAGGGCTGACGAAGAAGGGAGTCTTAGTCCTCCGATGAATAGGGGGTTGGGCTGAGGGTTAACTACCTCCTCCTAGAAAAACTACGAGTTATGAACGTGAAAGGAAGAAAAGCCGGACTGATCAAACGACGACGACTGTGCAAGAAAAAGGAATACGATTTGAGAGTTGCGACATGGAATATTCGAACCTTGTATAGATTGGGAGCTCTCCAAAATCTCTTAAATGAACTAAATAGATACAAAATAGACATAACTGTCATACAAGAAATGAGGTGGTTTGGAAACAATATAATGGAAAAAAGAACCCATACGATTTTCTACAGCTGCGATCCTAAAGATCACGTCTTGGGCACTGGATTCATAGTAAACACGAGAGTAAAACATACTATAAGAGATTTCAGAGCCATTAGTCCCAGAATGTGCATTTGAAGAGTTAAAGGACGTTTCTTTAACTACAGTCTAATTCATGCGCATGCTCCGACAGAAGAAAAAGAAGATGACATTAAAGAAGAGTTTTATGATGAACTAGAGTCCGCATATCAGTCATGCCCAAAAAATGATATAAAAATAATCTATGGAGACCTAAACACCAAAGTTGGAAGAGAATAGAAATATTCACACCTATGGCAATAGGTTAATAAACCTAGCAAGATCACTTAACATGGTGATTGCTAGCACATACTTCGCTCGCAAAGATATACACAAAGGTACCCGGAAATCCCCAGATGGACTGACAGTAAATATGATAGATCATGTTATTGTAGACTCGAGACACCAATCGAATATAATAAACGTCCGCACCAGAAGAGGGGCAAATGCGAATTCTGATCACTACCTGGTCGAAAGTAGAGTAAGGGCTAGAATTTCAAACATCAAAAAGGAAAGAGGCTCTAAACATGAACGATACAAGGTAGAAGGACTCAAAGAAACAAACAAAAATAAAGAGTATAAAGAAAAGATAAGCATTAAACTAGAAAACAGACTAAAACATGAAAACCCAAATAAGGGATGGGAAGAGTGCAAAGAAAAAATAAAAGAGACAGCTAAAGAAGTATTAGGCATAGAAGGTAAAGAAAGAAGAACAAGAACGAATGACTGGTTTGACGAAGAATGTCAGATTATAACAGACAGAAAAAACAGAGCATATTTACTGACGCAACAGGGGCACAGAACCCGACAAGTAGAGGAAGAATATAAACAACTACGCAAAGAAGAAAAGAAAAATCACCGAAGAAAAAAGAGAGAATATATGAACAAAGAACTTCAAGAACTGCAAGAACTAAGTAGATCAACAGAGACAAGAAAATTTTATCAGAAACTGAACAAAAGCAGAAAAGACTTCAAACCGAGAAACGATGTGTAGAGATAAGGAAGGTAATATATTGAGAGAACAGCAAGAGATACTAAGAAGATGGACAGAACATTCTACGGAAAAGCTTGAAGGAGATGGGAGTGAGACGAACCCTGATATACCATTAGACCAAGCAGACAACAGAGAAAAGAGTCCTCCAAAAATAGCCGAGATTTGAACAGCAGTAGACAAATTAAAGAACAATCAATCACCGGGATCGGATCAAGTAGCATCGGAATTACTGAAGGAAGGAGGAGACGCACTACAGAAAACAATACATGAATTGATTACAAAGATATGGTCAAATAAACAGCTACCAGCGGAGTGGAATAGTGGTATTATTGTACCATTACATAAAAAAGGAAATCAGTTAGAATGTGGAAACTACCGTGGAATCACGCTGCTGAATGCAGCATACAAAATAATGTCCAACGTCATTTATGAAAGACCTAGACCACACGCTACACGCTGAAAAAATAGTTGGCAAATACCAAAGTGGCTTCTGTAGACAGAAGTCAACAATAGACCAGATATTTGTTCTGCGACAGATCCTCGGAAAAACAAGTGAACATAACATCGACACACATCATCTCTTCATAGACGTCGAAAGCGCATATGACAATGTAAACCGAGAATTCTTAATAAAAGCAATGAAAGAATTTAATATACCAACACAATTAATAGAACTGATAAAAGAATCTCTAAAAGTAGAAAGTAAAATCCGGATACAAAACGAACTAACGGAAACAATAGATGTGAAAAAGGGACTAAGCCAGAGAGACGCTCTATCATGCATCTTGTTGAACATCGTACTCGAGAAAATAATGAGAGACAAAACAGTCAATACTCGAGGAACAATCATTAATAAAAGCGTGCATATACTAGCATTTGCAGATAATGTTGACATAAACGCAAGATCAAGAAGAGAAATGATAGAGGATTTTAATCAAATAGAACGAGCTGCACAAAATAGTGCAGCTTAAGTGGCCTTAAAATCAACCAGAACAAAACAAAATATATGCAGGTAAGTAAAAACACAGAAATAAGGCAGCCACCAAATATAACAATAGGAGAATACAACATTGAGGGGGTAAAAAACTTTACATACTTGGGATCCCTAGTCACGTCTGATAATAACGTAGCGGAGGAAGTGAAGAGGCGAATATTTATTGCCAATAAAAGTTACTATGGCTTAATTCGGCAACTAAGATCAGATAACGTCGCAAGGAAAACAAAATGCCAAATATACAAAACCTACGGCTCCTATAAGTCCAGTCCTATAAGGCCATTTAAGTCCTGGAATTAACTGGAATTAAGTCAAAATGAAACCGTCTATTTTTATTTTATTTCGTTTTCGTCAGCCTATTACCTCGCCTCAGGTTTTCCCACATATCTTTCGACATGTCCAACGGGAAAGATTTTTGTTGGCTATTCTCACCAATGCGCTTATCTAGAATACTTGACCTCATTTGCCCTTTTGACAATTTTTGCATACAGAGAGAGGGCATCTAGATGTTATCTAGGTTTCTAGGAGAAATTCCTAGGTTTTCTATGCTGTCTAGGTGGAACTGACTACTACTGATTTACTAGTATTTATATACTACGGTGGACTCTCTCTATAACGAACACGGATATTATGAGGTTTCGCTTCTAACGAGGTACGCTAGATGTCCCATGAAATTCCTATTGAACTATAACACCTGTACAACGAGGCATAATTAGTTATAACGAGGAAAAATGAAATCGAAGAATATGTTTTTTTACCTGTTTTTAGCGAAGTAATGGCTATAAATAAATACCCCAACTGCTTGTATATAGAAATTCCCAACATCTGTGTTATTATCGAGGCCAGTGGTGTTATAAACACCGCCTGAAATAAACTTCTTTCTGTCTATCTATCGACCAATATTGAATACATATTGTAGGAAAGTTACAATTTACGATGGTACGAAGTTTCATTGTTCAGGTCGACCATCGACACCTAATAAACTACGTAAGAGGCATCAAAAAATTTCAATATTATTGTTGTCTGATATAACGAGATCAGCTTATAAAGAGGTAATTAGTCCGCCATTTTAGTCCTTGTTATAGAGGGAGTTCTTACAATATTTAATGCTCTTTGGATGGTGCTGGATAGAACATTACCATATTTTCCTCTTACCATAATCACTACATCATCCGCATATTAATATACCTATCCTCCTAAGCGTGAACAAGCGAAATCAAGTCATCAGGGCAAAGTCAGTCAAGTTCAATTTTTTGTTATAAGATAATCGATTTTTAGTAATTCCAATGTGACACAAAATCTAGACATGGGATAAAAAAATTTATTTGAAGAAAGTGTATTTTTTTGTTCTTTTTAATGGCGGTACAGACTCGTTTTTGTAATATTTTATTTTTTTATAGAGTAATGGCAGCTATGTACGCCGTTGCTCCCGCTTGGCGGCGCTAGTATAGTTGGGGGTCAACGTTTTGACAATTCGTGAAGTTTGTATATGGTGTTTTTGTTTACGATTTAATAAATAATAAATTATGGCAGAAAAATACGGATCTTGGACTGAATCGTCGTTGAAAAACGAATTGAGGAGAAAGAATGCGAGAGATAGGTACTGGAAAAAAGGAAGCCCTTTAACAGCCTCCACTGTTTATATAGCCATCTATTTCCTAACTGCCCTGTCTCAGTTTCTTAGTCTCTTGTTGCCACAAGATCAAATTTTTATTTTTTGGCTTCGTTTACTAGATGCTTCAGTTTTCTTCCTGGAATGATTCTCTTATATTCCACGTCGCTATTTTAACTAGTTGTTCTTTATTGCCATTATCTAGTTTATTATTTTTCGATTCTTGTTTCCGTTTTCTTTGCCGGGTCATCATTGTTGGGTCTCCTAATACTGCATTCAATTCTAGTTTTCTGCAATGTCTTCCTCTATTCTTTCCAGCTGCTCCTTTTCTTTATTTTATTACCATAATTCATTGTTTATTGTCAGTCTTTGGTATCCTGTTTTTGTGCTATTTCCTTTGAATTTCTCTTCCTTAGCAATTCTTCTTATTTTGGCCATTATTTCCCTTTCCGTCCTTCGTCAGATCATCATTTTTGTATATTCTTTCGCTCAGTTGCTCTAGTTTCATCTTATTTTGCATTACTTTGGTCTTTTCTGTCTTGCTATCCATCTCTACCAAATATATTTTGTCTCCCGGCTTCCTTGCTTCATTAATGTTTACTTTTACTCGCCATAACTTTTTCTGTGAATTTTTCTACCTCATTCCCTAGCAAGAGTGGTTGATTGGTATCAATCTGTAGTCCTTGAATCACAATATTTTTCCATCTTCCCTCTCTTTCTAATTTTTGTACCCTTTCGTTGGAGATCTTTAATTCATTTCGTAATTAATTAATATCTTGAAGCGCCTTTTCTTTAACTCTTTCACTGCGGGAACCGGACATATACGTAAAATAATTTCGTGCCCGTACAACGGGAACCGGATAAATACGCGTATCCTTTTTTGGGCATTCGCTGCGGCAACCGTATGAATCAGATATTGTTTGCGTATTGTATGTTGCCTATAGAAGAGAGTTAGGCATATATCAAAATTTACAATACATTTAAAATTTTTATACTTTACTGCGGGAGCCGTACAAATCCGCACCTTTTTATACCGGCACGCACTCTGGAGAATTTACTTGTAAAATCTTAGGATTTCCCTTCGCCGTATTTATATAGGATAGTGTTTATCAGCTTATTTCATTTTAGTTTAAGAATTCAGTTGTGTGAATTACAGCTGCTAATAACCCGATTATTGACTTTGAAAAAAGTACAAGAGCGTTATGACCGGTAATTTGATAAATAATCTAATAAAAATAATAGTAAATAATCTGAGATTTTTGGGTGGCATTTTCAAGAATTTGTGTTGGTAGCATTTAGCATCCAAATGATTGCAAATGAGGGCCGAAAATTGCAAAACATGTATCCGGTTTTGCCACTCCTAATAAAAGTCGGAAAAATCTTCAAAAACAAAATTACAAACAGTTGAACAAGGTCTGTTACGTCGGCAAATTATTAATTTTCAAGAATCTAATAACAACAAATGACAACAACAACAACAGTTACTTCTACAAAATTGCAATTACAGTCCTGAATACACTGCGCGAACCGTATTTATTCGCCATAGTACTACATCGACTCGCTGCGTCAACCGGATTGATCTGCACAGGCATGAAAGTACCAGAGACCATACTACTCTTATAACCAGCCGCAGTGAAAAGGTTAATAAGTTTCAGTTCTTCCATTTTCTATCGATATTCTTTTTGCTGGAATGCGAGAGTTACTGGAAAAAAGGAAGCCCTTATCGAAGGGTAAGCTATATTAATCATCGTCTTAATATTTTATTTCTATAGCTCAGACCAAAATAAAAATATTTATGTTTCTATACATGAGTTTTATAGTGAATTATTCGATTTTTTAAAATCAAATCCAGGGGCAATACGTAATCTGAAATGTTTATTGCAGATGCGTGCATTTACTGTCGGCAGATATTTATCCCTTCTTATTTCTACAATCCACTTTTTTTCATCAGAATATCTTTGGGAAACCTGTATCCTGATGTTCTCAATAAACGCAAAGGCACAGCACAACATTGAGGCATTTTATTTTCTCAAATTAAATTCACACAGCGAAACAAATATGCAATATTTACTTAGAAATAGATCGATTTGAATAGTTGACGTGACCCCAAACTATACAAGCGCCACCTACGGTGAGCTTTCCAGATTAACTGCCATTTCCACATACTAACATATTTCTCAAATTGGGCTCTATAGCGCCATTCTTTACTATATTTACGAATATGTGTGCCAAATGTCTCGACAAAATATTCAAAATTAAAGCTGCAATCTTGGAACGGGTTTTACGTCTTGATGACGCGCTGCGTACTCTGCGTAGTCTTTTAATTCAATCCCTCCAGTATTAATAGAGTGACTAATTTTCTGAACTATTTCCATACTTATTAAACTATCTGTTCCTCCTTATTCGCGTCTTTTATGCCCCTGGCAAAAAATTTTTATGATTCAACTATAGGGTCAAAGAAATAAATAGTCAATTAACTTCCTTCATAATAACGTTTATTCAATTATTTTGACACATTTACTGCATTTAAAAGAAATATTTTACAAAAATATAGTACTTATAATAACGATTTTTATAAGTTCAATAATTTGCATTATCAAAATATTATAATGACTTTATTAATACAAATCTCAGTCCATAAATACTTAATGAGTAGACACGAATTTTCGTTATAATACAAAATTATAATAAATACCACTAACAATATACATACATTTATTTTAATAAATTCGGAATACTTTTGACATTTAATAAATACAGAGTGGCACAAGTTTCCTAGCTTTTGAGGTTGCCGTATCATTTTGATATTTGGACATGTATCTTCATAGTTAACAGCAATCATTCTGCAATAGGGTGCTAAACACATATTTTTAAAAGGAACACCCTACGAAGTGGACAGATCATATCAAAACCATTCAATAATAAATATTTTAAAACATACATGATATTTCTGAAGATACACGAAATAATATATCAAAATGAGATCTACTTTCATGGCACAAGTAAAATCCGCTTGACTGATTTTTTTATTATACTGAATGGTACTATAAAAATTATAAAATATTTTATTTTTATAACCATCAAACCAAGCAACTTGTCTAATCACCAAAAACATCCATAATACATTAATGCCGCAACTTTGTGCCACACTGTAGATTATAAAAAGAGCTGTGGCGAAAAAATTTTCAATGCTAGAAGAACTGAATTTGCAAAATTTGCTCTTGTTATAGAAACATGGTCACACACTTAAATAATAGTCACACTATTCGTTAAATATGTTCAAGTCACGTCAAGTACAGATTCTAATAATTTTGAAGATGGTTCAATACCTAAAAAGTTGTTCTGAAGCTATTTTCTTATGTCATTTGTTGTTAATAATTACTATCTTTCATGGAAATTACCCATAATTTGAGTTGAAAATAGATCTACCTTCGTTTCGATTTTCATTTTGGAAATTTTATAACAGTTTCTGAAGTGGAAGTCGAAACGTCAAAATAAACGCATTTTTAACTCAAATTGTGCTCAATTCTCATTAAATACAGTAAATAAAGGCCGATTTATCTTACAACGGGACGTGGATGGCACGGGGCGTAGAACAATAGACAGCGCACGTCCCTGTTGTCGCTCCGTCCCGTTGTAACATAAACTAGCCAATGCTTTTCATATTAAACGATTCTTCAACGTGCCTCGTAAGGCAGCCGTATCGTCCACGTCCCGTCGTAAGATAAATCAGCCTTAACTATATGTATAAACTGAGCATAAACAAATCAAAAGACGTGAAGACTGTTGCCTTTCAAAAACAGATACAACTTGGTTATCAATAATAATATTAGAGGAAAAATAGAGTTGTCTCTCGGTCGTGTTAGTCAGTTTTTTTGAATTTATTGTATAATAGTAAAGTTCAATCAAGAGATATATCGCTCGTCCAAAATAATCCAGAATTGTGCAATGCTAACTAATTTTTATCTTATTTGGTATTTAAAAGAACACATTTTGATACTGTTTTTAAATATACTAATATACACTTGCATAATTACACGCTTGTGTATTAAGTGCTAGAATTTAAATGGGTGATATATCTCAACCTGGGAAGCACCTAGGAAAGCTTCATCGCACATTTTAAAGTTATTTCCTTCTTCTACTGATCTAATAATACTAAAAAGAAAATCAAATACTCAGTTCAAACTAGAAATGAAAAACATTAAATAACATATCAAATACAATAATTTTTTTAATTTTTCATTATGAACGAAGAAATTATACAGGGTGTCCCGAAAAGATTGGTCATAAATCATACCACAGATTCTGGGGTCAAAAATAGGTTGATTGAACCTCACTTACCTATATACAATAGTGCACACAAAAAAAGTTACAACCCTTTGAAGTTACAAAATGAAAATCGATGATTTTTCATATATCGAAAACTCTTGTGAGATTTTTTATTGAAAATGCACATGTAGCATTCTTATGGCAGCAACATCTTTAAAAAAAATTAAAGTGAAATTTGTGCACCCCATAAAACTTTTATGGGGGTTTTGTTCCGTTAAACCCCCCCCCCCCACACTTTTGTGTACATTCCAATTAAATTATTATTGTGGCACCATTAGTTAAACACAGTGTTTTTAAAACTTTTTTGCCTCTTAGTACTTTTTCGATAAGCCAGTGTTTATCGAGATATTTTGAATATTTGTCGAATCCACACATATTTGTATATGGTTAAGTACGATTATAGAGACCTGTTATAATCTGAAAATTTATTTATAATGTACATTTTTGGGTATATTTTGAAAAAGAAGCCACATCTCGATAAAAGGTGACTTATCAAAAAAAGACTAAGAGGCAAGAAAGTTTTAAAAACACTGTGTTTAACTAATGGTACCACAATAATAATTTAATTGGAACTAGTTTAATTGTTTAAAGGAATAAAAGCCCCATAAAATTTATATGTAAATATATTAAAAAAGAACCCGTATCTCTATAAAAACTCGCTTATAGAAAAAATACTAAGAGGCAAAAAAGTTTTAAAAACGTTGTGTTTAACTAATTGTACCACAATAATGAATTAATTGGAACGTACACAAAAGTTAGGGAGGATTTAAGGGAACAAAACCCCCATAAAATTTTTATGGGGTGGACAAATCTCACTATAATTTTGTTTTACGATGCTCCTCCTATGAGAATGATGCATGTCCATTTTCAATAAAAAATCTGATAGTTTTCGATATATTGAAAAAAATAGATTTTCATTTTGTAACTTCAAAGGGCTGTAACTTTTTTTATGTGCACATTTGTACTAAGGTAAGTTAGGTTCATTCGAACTATTCTTGGTCTCAAAATAATATGTACTTTAATTTATGACCTGGGGCTGTAACTATGGGCACATTTGTACTAAGGTAAGTTAGGTTCAATCGAACTATTTTTGACTCCAGAATGTCTGGTATAATTTATGTCCAATCTTTTCGGGACACACTGTATATATTGTATCGCATTCATGATCCGTTGTATGAGCCATTCTTCGGTATTCCAGAAAACTTAATTTACTAAAAAGGAGCACAATTTATAAAAGAACAGAAAAGTGATCAGTTTTGGATATTTTTTGAGTTTTCATAACTGTCTTCGATTTTTCATAATCTGGCTTTTAATTTAGAAAGGACTGATAATTAACATTTGGAAACAATGTGACAAAGCAGTGAATAATGACTCATTAGTAAATTGTCTGTTTTCGATAAATTATTTATATAAGTTGTTATAATGCAACAACAAGGTTAGCAAAAATCACGTTTACATAAATATCGAATGCCGTGAGAATACTCTATTATACAAATAAATATTCTCATTATTGATACAATGTAATTGTTGCGAAAAATTCGAAGTACGCAAGAGAAAAAATTGTCGCGAATATTGATGTTCTGAACAGTTATAATATAATACCTGATATTTCTAAGAAGTTGTTTTTCCATGTATTAATTAAAAAAATATGGTTTTTTATTGCCAGCTGTGTTGATAAAATACAGAGATACAAATAATAACTTTCGACATATTCGGGAAGCAGTCAAAACCAGTTTCTTTTCCTGGTAAAATAATTACCCGCCTGCCATAATAGATAAACATTGCTGCCAATTTACATAAAATATACAAGTAAGTAATTAAAACATTTTTGAATATTTATGTATCCGTTTTTGTGAGGGAAATCCATCTGGTATATTAACAGACTTATAGAACATGTAACATTTGTAAGACAATGTTCATTTCTATTCTGTTTTGCTACATATAGCAAATTAAGGTTAACAGAAGGCGCCAATGTAAACTTTTACAAAAGTTTATGGGCAGAAATGACTAAATGTGAAGCAGTATAGAAGTACATAGGCATTGTGTTCTTTTCCTTTAATAAATAGAGAGAATACTACAAATTTATCTTCTCTCTATATATTTCGGATCCCTTCGAGACCTTGTTATAGTTGTTATTAACCTTTATGCTTAGTCAATTACACTGAAAGCCCCAAAAATATTTTTGGAACAGACCTCGTATGCATAAATATAACCTGCAATATTATTAATAGCACAGTTAAAATATGTAATTGTATAATTTGCTATTACATCAACACATTTTATAGAATTGAACACATTTATCTAGTTAACTAATCTTATAGTACACCGACAAGATCTATACTTTCAAGAAAATTTTACGCCACAACTCTTAAATGTCTCAAAAAACATGAATATGTTCAACACGTACCGTATAAGTAATCTTAGCAGCATAACTTTAAATAAAACAAATATAAGGTAAAAAGAAAATATTAAATAGGAATAAATATATACAGATACACATTCTAATTGTCTAATTTGCATATGAACAGTTTTGTACGTTTTCATAATTCTAAGATCTGCATTATTGTTACAAAATAGGTTTTGTCACGTTTTTTCCCAATATCAATAGTCTTATATTTTCCAAAGGTTAGAGGTCTTTCTAGACAAACTATACTTCAAGATAATGGTAAGTTGAGTTCCTTTAGAACAATTTCCATTCTTTTGTGTATAGGATAAAGAATTTTTCAAATACAACATTTACATTATAACACAGTCTAAAGATAAAGTAAAAAAATATATTGAAAACTACAACAGACTCTACAAGTATTACATCTACTATTTCCATAACTTCTTTAGGGCAGAAATGCTATATTCAATGTATTCACAAGTATTAATTACAAAGCTATTTCATTCCTGTATATTATGCCTATCAAAACAGTAAGAAATGGCGCATTCAGTACGATATTATCAGAAAACTTATCTTTACGATTCATAAGATCTTTTGACCAATTGATGTTGATATACATCATAATTACCATCATAAATAACAAAATTATTATATATAACACTTTAAAAATATTAGTAACTTGATTGATTTTATTTAAATATCAAGTTAATAGTATAGAAATTATTGTAAGGATTCAAGCACCTTTAATTTTAAGTTAGAAGATAGTCAAAATAGTTTACTATATTGTTCATATATTCTTCGCTACACTCGAGTTACTGAACTTGATCTTAATATTCTCTTCTCTTGTTATCTAATATTGATTATATTATATTTTCTATGGATTTTTATACTGGCCTTATCTATATTACATTTATTTATATAAAAAAATACAAAATTTTATTATATACATAATATTATTTGAGTATAGGTAAACCCAATCTTCCGATTCAAAATAACGAAATATAGCTGGTAAAGAAGAGTCAAAGATAGTCCTGAGATTTATTATCCTGCAGTTTCAATTTCAGGCAATGTCTTCATAATAAAAGTCTATGATTTGTCCAATACATTTTATCTGGTAACACTTCAAACTGTTTTGATGTTTGGTAATCTTTGTTACTACAATAATTCATTTTAAACTCTATAGCGTCCATATTACCTTACTCTTATGGTGTACAAATAGCCACTAAGGTAGATCAGGTCTCATACATATCTTGCAAAGTGTGTATAATTCATAGCTAGAAAAACCAAATCTTTTTTTATAACCGTAAGAAAAGATATATTTCTTTTTAATTGTGGTGTTGTTTTCAAAGAAAAGTAAAAAGTTGAAATGTAAGGTTTAAAGCTATAAAAAAAAACAGAACCGTACCTAATCTTTTTTATTATTTAAACTTTAAACAAATCAGAAACTCTGAGGTAACTTCATAAAACGTACAAAACTGTTGGCTACAACCTATCGATATTTTCACAATAAAAGCTACCAGTTCACACAACGTATTCTCCTATAGATTCTTGAGAATTATTACGCAGTCTTGTATCGGGTCCTGTGGTCCTCTTTTCGGAACCCGTTCTTTTGGGAGGGAGTTTGAGACGTAGTAAGTACCATACTTTTTCTTCGTCGCGCCTGTCCCACACAATTACTCCCAATGATCTGCAAAAAGAAAACAAATTAAATATAAAGTTCAAACTAGACTAATTCAAAAGGCTAAGTATTCAATCTAACAGCACATAAAATAACATTAAAAATATTAATCTAAGTACATCCCACCAGACTGAAAACAATGGGATCCTTCTCTGGTTACACCTTCGAGGCTTCTAAAATTTGCAAGCCATACGGATGCTGAGACTAAAGAAGATGAGGGAATTTTACAATTTATAATTCACGTCCCATCTGCTCAGCGCGGTAAAGTTCCAACGAGAATGGTTCCCTTCGTAATCCAATCAGAGTAAACATGTAAATCAAAAATGAATAACCATTTTCAATTTCGTTGCAACACGAAACTACAGCCGCATTATATTCTAGTTCAATCAGAGAGTGCAGCAAGCACCTCTACCGGTTTCGAAACTTATTAGTCTCTCATCAGGAGGCAGATATGCTGCTCTCTCTGACCCAACCAGGATAAACCCCGGCGTGCAGTTACGGATTGCAACGAACGAAAAGGCAGGGATGCCCTAGCGGCAACTGCTAGCAAAAGACGAAGTTTTCAATCTAATAACACATGAAATAATACCAAAAATATTACTCTACATCCCACCAGACTGAAAACGATGGGAACCTTCCCTAGTTACACCTCCGAGGCTTCTAAAATTTGCAAACCATAACGGATGCTGAGACTAAAGAAGGTGAGGGAATTTTACAATTTATAATTCACGTCCCATCTGCTCAGCGCGGTAAAATTCCAACTCCAAAAATTCCCTCATCTTCTTTAGAGTCAGCATCCGCTATGGCTTGCAAATTTTAGAAGCCTCGGAGGTGTAACCAGAGAAGGTTCCCATTGTTTTCAATCTGGTGGGATGTAGAGTAATATTTTTAATGTTATTTTATGTGCTATAAGATTGAAAACTTTTGCTAGCAGTTACCGCTAGGGCATCCCTGCCATTTCGTTCGTTGCAATTTGTAACTGTACGCCGGGGTTTGTCCTGGTTGGGTCAGAGAGAGCAGCATATGTGCCTCCTGATGAGAGACTAATAAGTTTCGAAACCGGTAGACGTGCTTGCTGCACTCTCTGATTGAACTAGAATATAGTGCGGCTGTAGTTTCGTGTTGCAACTGGTTATTCATTTTAGACTAATTCAATTCTTACAAAATTAAAAAATCGACTATACAATCCTTCAAATGCTGAAATTTCATAATACGTAGAGATAATATCGTTCTGTAGCTATTGTAGGATTTTAATAGTATTTACTATCTTAAATGCGAATCAACAATAATTTTAAGATGTCTTTTATCATGTTACGAGCGCCTGCGCAGCCTCCATGTTGGAACAATAGTTTCGTACTGTTTTGACCAACAACAGGGCTTTTCATTCACAGTCATTTGTTTCGGTGCTTCTGTCATGTGTCGTATAATTCGTGTATATTAATATTATACACAGATTATACAACATGACAGAAGCTCGAAACAAATGACAATCGTTGAAAAGTCCTATTGACTGCGTTCACCAGATCCAAACACATTCACAACTGTTTGCGCTTTAATTCTCAAACTTGTTGACAGCGAGCTGAACGGTTGGTTGTTTAGGTTAAAATTTGATTTGCTTGTTTGGTTTGAACCTAACCTAAAATAAATTTTCTCAATAAAATACGTTTTTGAAATTGTTTTTTTATTATAAGAAAATGGATAAATTAGATAATAACGTAGCTGAATGTCTTCAGTAGCCGTTATTTTATATATAAAACCATTATAAATATATATTCTATAATATGTATATACAATTTAAATCACCGCCATATTTTTTCAATAGTCAACACGTTTGCAAAGTTCAGCGTGAATATTTTATGCTTGCAAAAATGGCGATCGCTTTCCAAACACATTTGCTGTCAAGCGGAAACTGATTGCCAACGTTTGCATCGGGTGAACGCGATCATTGATAGTCAGCAATATTTTTCCATACCAGTATGGAATACCAGTATTACAGTGAACAATGTAGTGTCTGGGGACTCAAGAGACTGAGACTCCGGAAGCCCTGAAGATGACGTCAGAGAGGATGTCGAAAGCTCGGCCATGTGAATATCGAAGTTCCACAATAAAAAAAAACGAAAATGATATGCATAGTACAATCAACACATATAATTGCAGAACACTGAGATATAAGAATATTAATAGATATATAAATTATAAGTTACATGAGAGATGCCAGAAAGCAATACAACGATAAAGAAATTATGATCAGGCAATACATAAATGTAAACGATTCTCTCAATCTAGAAAGAAAAAGAAGATGAAATACTTTTTACACATTATACAAAGCAAACACAAAGATTTAGAAGTATCTTAACAAAATTATGGGAAATCCAGAATCTAAAAAAATGGTGGTTATGTTATGAGAAACAAAAAAGAACTTTCACAGCAATTATATAAATAATTAGTTCCTAGATACACAGTCTAATTGACAATGAAAATTATTTCTGATGTTTAATGTGGTTTTATTTCCCAATACACTGGAACAATAATTAGGAAATGCCACAATTAATTAATGATATAAAAAAAAAACAATTACTGTGTAGAGTCATATAAGAATGATATATTTTTAGAAATCAAAATTAGAATAAGGTATTTTCCCAATATTTCTAGCAAGAATTAGTATTTGTTAACGACATCCACAATGAAATTACAAAAAATATTTTCTATTTATAAGAAGGAGTAATTATTTTTACAGTTTTATATAATTGTAGAAAAATCAGTAGAAACAAATATTGAATCGTTGTGGAAATACCCTTGAAAATATTCGTTTTTTTTAATTAAATTATTAATATTATTATATTACAACGAGAAGAAGCATTCTAAAAAATGCGAAGAAAAATTAAGACCGCATCGAAAAAACTTCTCTGTATATTGTATCATTCAGGTCCAGCGCTCACGACATCGACAGAACTATTTTAAAAAATTTCTTCTTGATGTGCTTATCCGTGGCGAATGTTGGTGATGATCATGGCAATCTTTATCTTATCTGCAGCAGCGTAGAAAAACTGCACAGATGTTGGGTTGAACCACATTCTAAGGTTCTTCAACCAAGATGTTCTTCATCTTGGACCTCGCTTTCCAAATATGTTTCCTTGCAGGATGGCTTGTGTAGGAGAGCATATCTGGATTCATTTCGCCTAATGTGTCCGAACTTTCGAGATTTGATGGTGGTTAATACCTCTTGTTTTTTTTAGATTCTTCTGAGGACCTCCTTATTTATGACTCTGTCAGTCCACGGAATTTTAAGTATTCTCTGATATGGCCACATCTACTTCCAATTTTTCTGCACATATCTTCTTTCAATTCGCGAAATAACACCGTAAAAAAGGTCATTCTGACGTTTATACCAAGAGAGGGGTTGTGGCTCTTGAACGAGGCCTCCATCTGGTTGAAGGTGGATCTAGTTTTTTCGATGCGTGCTCTTCTCTTGGTTGTTGGTATATTCTTCATTTATTATGGTGCCGAGATAGTTGGAATGTATAACTCTTTTTGCAGGAGTTTGGCTAACGTAGAGTTGACCTATTTCTTGCTAATTATCATAAGCTTTGTCTTCTTTATGTTTATATTGAGTCCATATTGTTGACTGTAATGTAAGTGATTTTGTTCATAACGACTTGCAGGTCTTCTAAAGTTGTCGGAAAAAACTATGATGTCATCTGCATATCTGATGTTGTTTAGCCGGTACCGGTACTTTTACGCTGCCGAGATACAGTACTGCCTACAAAATAGTTGCGAGCGCAATCGGTTTTAGACCGTAGTTCTAAAACCGTTGCGCCATGGGAACTGGACCCAAGTGTACCCATACATATATACGGGACCTATGGTTTAATGTTGAGTCCGAACGACTAAAAAGCAACAAAAAAACGTGACCTCAAGGAGTGGGGAACTCGCCCTGTTTACTGACTTGCAGTTGATTTGACTGTGACATGAAGTTAACTTGACGCTAACTTAATGTTGATCAACATCACCTTAGCGTAAAGTTAGGATCAAGTCAGTGTCATGTCAGCAAACAAGTAACGCTCCTTAGGACTTGAGGCCACGCCTTTTTGTTACTTTTTGTCACCAAGAGCCGCATATCTGCATATGAAAAAACCGTTGTATTAAAAAACTAAAAGAAGAAATAAGAAACTAAGGAGTAGGTATGTTACCACTCACCTTATGACGGCGCTCAACGTTTCCCCTTCGGCATTCTTAATTTCAGGCTCGGTTTTCGGAAGCTCCTTCAAAGAAATGAAAATTACATTGGGTCCAAAACCTTTTAATTGTTTCAGTGCTAATAAGAGTCTACTAGGATCCCAAGATCCTTCCAGCATGGCAGGCGATATCACAACAATTACCCTTCTGTATTTTTCTCCTTCCGACAAGTCTTTGTACCCTAAAAGTATACAATACGAAATTTACTTAAAAAAATCAGAAAATACTTAAATACTATTGTTTGTTTTTTAACCAAGAGGAGTGATTCAAGTTTACCGCGCTTGTTTGTAATTGGTCCAACCGCAGGCAACTTTACTCCACTGTTATAAAATTTTGACACTAATGACATTTATCAAATTTTGACACTAGTGACATTTCATAGGTTAATTAAGTTATATCGGCGATTTTTGTGTTTTCTGTGATATTCCTTTAATTTTTAGATTGATAGTCTGCTTTTATATAAAAAGCAGTTGTTTTTGGAACTCTTTAGAGACGTATTAATTTTATAATATTTATGGATTACCGTTGAGGGTCGACTAGATCAACCAAAAAAGAAGATGTATTTGGTTATTATTCTAGTGACTTTCTTGGGTGTGAATCTGCCGTTTTAGTTTACTCCTCCTGTCCTCATGTCACTCTAGCGCGATACAGTTTTGTTATTACAAAACTCTTAATTTTCAATTGAAAGTACTGATAATTAATTACAAAAGACTGTCGATTTCTTGTCCAAAGGCTATAGTGGGATAAGATGGTCAAAAATGCCCCCGCACCGATTAGCCCCGCTACTTATGTTTTCGATAAAGGATATAATTTCATTTAAGACATTCATTTAAGATTTAAGATGTTAGATTCAATAAGATTTTTTTCAGATTTTTGTAATGAAAAATGAGCCCAGGAAAATTTTATGAAATTTTCAAAAAATTTTTAGGGTGATAATATGATTTGGCCAACTTTTAAATAGTATTTTATTGTGTACTTTTTGCCGTTCTTTTGAATGGCAGAGGCAGAATTTTTAATATCTGAGCGGAAAGAACGAAAAAATCGAAAAAACCGTTTTTGGCTGTCACGAGATGCATCTCGGGACAATCAATTTTAGGATCAACAACAACTACAACAACTGAAAAAAAACTAAGTGTGAATTTTGTCATAAAATTGGGTATGTGGGGTTATAATAATATTTGGAACAACTTTTCCACATAACTTTTTTCGATATCTCTAACGCGAAGCAAATCGAATCGCATATCGAAAATTCACCCTGTTTATGGATTCGCAGTTGGCCGCGTTTAAAATTTAAAGTTCAGTTGACTATTTTAAAAATTGTGAACCATCAACCACTATGACTGCAAAATTTCAAATCTGTATATATTTTGATAGCCGAAACATAGGGGTGTCTTCATTTTAAATGTGACACACTGTATCTTATCCATTCGATAATTTATTGCAACTAATATAGTCGTATATTTTACAGATTTAAAATATACAATGAAAATACTGACTAATTCACTAATTTTATCATAAAAAGTTCAAATTGATTGCATTGAAATATTGAACCAATGAATGCGTATTAATATAATATTATAATTATTATAATATAATAGAGTGAGTTTTATGTATAGAAACCCTGAAGTATCTCGGAAACGACTTGCACGTTTTTTATAGGTTTTGGTGGGTAGGGGTTTTTTAATGCAGCCGATATTACAGTGATAATTAGATTGTTGTCAGATTTTCCGTTTTCCTGGATATCTAATGAACTTGCTTATTTCAAATGGAACACCCTGTATATTTTTTGCGTTTCGAAGTCCTTAAGATATACGGATTATTTTGTACGTTATATTTCCTACACCTAAATGCCATAGTTTCGAAGTTAAACCCTGAAGTATCTCGGAAACGACTTGCACGTTTTTTATAGGTTTTGGTGGGTAGGGGTTTTTTAATGCAGCCGATATTACAGTGATAATTACATTGTTGTCAGATTTTCCGTTTTCCTGGATATCTAATGAACTTGCTTATTTCAAATTGAACACCCTGTATATTTTTTGCGTTTCGAAGTCCTTAAGATATACTGATTATTTTGTATGTTATATTTCCTACACCTAAATGCCATAGTTTCGAAGTTTTATTACAAAAAAAAATTTAAAGAAATTATAATCAATTTTTTAGGCCCGTGTAGGCATTATTTTACGTTCTTTGGATCATTGGGAACAAAAGAGGTCTTTTGTAATTATTCTCTAAAGTTAATCGTTTTCGAGTTATAAACAATCTAAAACTGAAAAAAATCGATTAATGACGATTTTCAAGGTTCAAAAACAAAAATAAAAAATATTATTTTTGAAACTGCGGTGTACCCAAATTCAAGCTAAACCCTTCTTCCAGGAGCTCGCTATAAAAATTTTTGGCACGTTTATTCTAAAACATTGCTTTTTAATAAATGTTAATAAAGCGCATATGAGAGGACGGGCGATCGGGCTGCATTAACAACTAAAAAACAATATTTTAGAATGAAACAAGCTCAAATTACTTATTGTTAACTGATAAAATAAGGTTTTAGCTTGAATTTCTGTTCTCTGCAGTTTCAAAAATAATATTTTTGATTTGTGTTTTTTAACCTTGAAAATCGTCATTATTAGATTTCTTTTCAGTTTTAAATTATTTATAACTCGAAAACGATTAACTTTAGAGAAAAATTACAAAAGAACTTTTTTTGTTCCCAATGGTGCAAAGAACCTAAAATAATGTCTACCCAGGCCGAAAAAATTGATTTTTATAATTTGTTTAAAATTTTTTTTTAAATAAATGTAGCAATAACTCCGAAATTATGACCTTTAGGTATAGGGAATATAACATGGAAAATAATCAGTATTTCTTAAGGACTTCAAAACGCAAGAAATATACAGGGTGTTTCTTTTGAAATAAGAAAGTTAATTAGATATTCAGAAAAACGGAAGATTTGACAACAATGTAAGTATTACTATAATATCGGCCACATTAGAAAACCCCTACCCACCACAATCTATAAAAATCGTGCAAGCCATTTCGGAGATAATTGAGGGTCTCCATACATAAAACTCACTCTGTATATTATATTATTACACATTAATTGGTTCAATACTCCAATGCAATCAATTTGAACTTTTTATGATAAAATTCGTGAATTAGTCAGTATTTTGATTTTATATTTTTAATCTATAAAAAATACGACTATATTAGTTGCAATAAATTATCAAATTGATAAGATACAGTGTGTCGCATTTAAAATGACAAAATATATACAGTCTGTTTCGGCTATCAAAATATATACAGATTTGAAATTTTGCAGTCATACACGGTGATGGTTCACAATTTTTAAAATAGTCAGCTAAACATTAAATTTTAAACGCGGCCTACTACAAGTACAAACAGGGTGAATTTTCGATATGCGATTCGATTTGCTTCTCGTTAGAGATGTCGAAAAGAGTTATTTGGAAAAGTTGTTCCAAATATTATTATAACCCCACATACCCAATTTTATGACAAAATTCACACTTTTAGTTTTTTTTCAGTTGTTGTAGTCAGGATCCTAAATCCTAAAATTGGTTGTCCCGAGATGCATCTCGTGACAGCCAAAAACGGTTTTTTCGATTTTTTCGTTCTTTCCGCTCAGAGATTAAAAATTCTGCCTCTGCCATTCAAAAGAACGGCAAAAAGTACACAAAAAAATACTATTTAAAAGTTAGCCAAATCATATTATCACCCTAAAAATTTTTTGAAAATTTTATAAAATTTTCCTGGGCTCATTTTTCATTACAAAAATCTGAAAAAAATCAGGTTGTTTTGTATTCAAAAGATACAACCTCTTGAATTTTTTCAGATTTTTTAAAGTAAAATTGCGCTCACAAAAAAATAAAACCTAAAAATTCTTCTTTTTTCGATTTAAAAAGTTTTAGGACCTCTGGGAAGCTAAAAATTTGCATGAGGGCATAATTTTATATCCTTTATCGAAAACATAAGTAGCGGGGCTGATCGGTGCGGGGGCATTTTTGACCATCTTATCCCGCTATAGCCTTTACAGCCTCGTTTCTTTAGTTTAACAACGTAAATGGGTCTATTGAATAAAAAGAAGTATTTGCTTTTACTTACAAGTATTTAAGTATTTACCTAATACTAATTAAATAAAGTCATTTCTTTAATGCTTTATTCAATTACTATTAAGTAAATACTTAAATACGAGGAAGTAAAAGCAAATACTTCTTTTTATTCAATAGACCCATTATGTTAGTTATGGCAGGTTATGTTTCGCGATTGCAAAAGTCATAATTTTAATTTACTTCAATGGTATTATCTTATTCATACTTATAAATCTTTTCATAAGATATAACTTCACAACAACATTTATTTCAAATTAGGTACAGTTAACTTTAAATAAATTATTTGGTGTACTTACACAAACTAATTTCTGGACACAGCTCTTTAGAATCACAAGTGTATTTGTATTTTTCTTCTAAGGTTGGTAACAAAACCCCCAATGCTAATTCAGAGTCCGCTGACGTATAGACTACCAATACATCCTTTTCCTTCCCATCAGAATCCTCCAAAGGACTCAAGGTGTCCTTGAGGCGTACTTGAACCTTCAAACCAAATTTGAGATACAATACCACCACAGCTACGAAAATACACAAAATGGCAGTCATTAAAATGGCCAATTTTGCAATCGGTAGGGGACTGGGGTCTAAATACTCCACTTCTATTTCTGGAAAAGAAGAAAACGTCAATTAAATAATATACAAGAAAAACAAAAAAGATAACATAATTTTAATGAGCAAAAGGCTACATTGAAAGAAATTACCCTTTTTATTATTTAAAGGCAAGCTATATTATTCCATGACCTGCAATTGTTCTTTTATGGTGTTTCGTCTGAGACTTTAAACAGACGTGACAAAGGTTGTAACTATCTTTTGCTCATTGATTAGTAATGAAGTAATTTGAAGGCTCAGGAGACAGGCACGTAGCCAGGAAATGTGCTTGAGAGGGGGTCTAAACAGAACTCATTTTTTTTGTTAGATTAGAATAGCTCAGAATAAATTTTAGATACATTTGAAAAAACTTTTAATATTTTAAAAATTGAAACTTGTTATATTCTTATTTAATTAAAAAATATTTTTAAAATAAAAATATTTCAAAAATGTAAAACTTATATTTTAAAAATTTTTCAAATTACTTTACTAAGTGTTTACTACTTTACTATGATATAACATCTATATGACGACAATTTCACCCTAGTCTTCTTCTTCTTTGAGTGCCTCTCCTATCGGAGATTGGATATCATTAGGGCGATTCTAATTTTATTTACTGCTGTTTTGAACAATTCGTTAGTGGTACAGCCAAACCACTCTCTCAAATTTCTCATCCAGGACATTCTTCTACGGCCTGGATTTCTTCGTCCTTGGATTTTTCCTTGCATTATATTTTGTAGGAATGTGTACTTTTGTCCCCTCATCAGGTGGCCTAAGTATTCAAGTTTTCTCTTTTTTATATTCAGTAGAACTTCTGGCTCGTTATTTATTCTGCGTATTACTTCTTCATTTGTAATTTTATCCACCCAACTTATTCTTAGTATACGGCGGTAGCACCACATCTCAAAGCTTTCAAGATTTTTAATATTCCTCTGTTTAAGAGTCCATGACTCAACACCGTAGAGCAAAGTACTGAATACATAGCATTTTAACATTCTAGTTCGTAGATGAATACTAATATCACGATTAAAAAATAATTTTTTCATTTTTATAAAAGTAGACCTGGCAATTTCAATACGTCTTTTTATCTCGTGATTTTGGTCACCTGTTTCATTGATAAGGGTTCCCAAGTATTTGTATTCGTTTACTTTTTCAAGTTGGGTACCGTTTATTGTGATACTAGTGTCATTTATTGGATTCTTACTGAAGGTCATATATTTGGTTTTTTTGACGTTCATCCTTATGCCGTAGTTATTACGAAATTTTTACGAACACGACACGACCAAATATTGTTTTGTTTGTATGTGCGTATTTGACCGTTGTTTGTCTTGTGTTTATCATTGTGAAAATCAAATTATATTTTATATTTTTGGGAGTGTAGAGTGAAAATGTCTAATGATCTTTAGGACACCCGATTCTGTGTCAGGTATAGGGGTTCTCCGTGTGTCTACCCAATAATTTTTGGTTATTTGATATATTATATCTGGCTTTAACTCAACGTTTCAATGAACGGATCAAAGAGCCAATAAACTGAATCTTTTGTTTCCCGTCTTGTTTCTGGGTAGAGTTTTTACACGCTTCATTGTTAAGAACGAAAGGTTCTACACTGGCCGCTCGCTGTGACAGGGATAATCTTTATTACAAAGATGATATTGTATTACAGTTACACCATAACATATATTCAGCTTTTATTGCTGTAAGGAAAGTGTCGTGGGAGTAATAGGCAGACAAATTTTCTAGCAATTTTGCTTTTTCTGTAGAGGCAAATACAGATACAGTAAAACCTGCCATATCCGGATCAATGTGGCGACAGACCGATCCGGATATGAAAAAATCCGGATATCAAGACCACTTCTGTGACCACTTCTTTTATAGTCTCTGAAGCGTTTTCTCCTTCATACATTCCAGTAATCAACGCCGTCAATAACTTTCGTCGATAGACACGTTTTATAGATTCTATAATATATTATTTCGCCATCATTTTTAGTTATTTTAGGTCGGGATGAGAGGGTGCGTTGTCCAACAGCAGGACTGCCGTTCTCGGTAGATCCGGACGGCAGAACCGTCCGGATAAGGGGAGGTCCGGATATGGCAGGTTGTACTGTAATAGAATTTGAAATGCTGATAGAATATGAAGTAAAAGACAGACGTACTTTCAATCATTTATTGTAACCGTCTCACACCACTTATCTCACCACCCTCAAGAATTTCCATACAGTTGTTAACTTTCACAACAGTCTTCGTCCATTCCACCATATCCCATTAGCATAATTTGAGCAAGATATCATGTTATTGAATATTCAGGGAGTAGCCCCTTGTAGCGGAATCATTTAGTGACTTGTAACCGTTGACCTGAAGATGCTTTGCATACTGTACAGAGCGAAACCGGTCGTCGGAAGTTACAATAAATGATTGAGAGTACGTTTGTTTTTTACTTCATTCAAAATGAACGCTCACATGCAACCAATTCAAGAGCTGATAGAATACTTTCCTTTTTGGTAAATCTAATTTTTAAATTGGATATAAGTTGATCGTAGGTACACTGAATAAAAACAGAAATAATTCTATTTAGTAAAAAATAATAACAATAATTGCATTCACTTTTTCAAATATAATAATAATAACTTAAGGATAATCTTGCTTCCTTGAATCCAAAGCCGAGGCAGTTTTGGGAGGGGTCCGGACTCCATGGACCCCTCCTTTGGCTACGAGCTGTCAGGAGACTGAGTTCCTTAATTGTGAATGGTTTCTGCTGAAAACTTACTTTCGAAGGAAGTTCCTGTCGAAGACTTTCGACTCTTTGAAGGAGGTCGAAAGCTCGGCATAACAAAATTCGACTCGGTACAACTCAGAAACTGATTAAGTTTAATATTAATTTTTCAAATAACGTTTAATCTTAACAATTAGATTGTACTAACCACGAAAGCCTATTCCTATAAATACATCCTAAAAAAATTACATTTTAGTTAAAAAACTTACCTCGTTCAATAACTTTGATGTATTTTTTAATGGTGATTCCAGGTTTGGTGATTACGCATTCGTATTCTCCGAAATCTTCAGATTGTATCGAATCTATTATCATATAAGCTCCCAGGGTTTGGCCATCTTCTCTGAAAATCAAAATAAATAGTGTTAAAAACAAATGATAATTAGAAAAGGTAATAAAGTATTGTTTTCTCTCTTTATCT
Source organism: Diabrotica virgifera virgifera (assembly GCF_917563875.1). NCBI lineage: Eukaryota > Metazoa > Arthropoda > Insecta > Coleoptera > Chrysomelidae > Diabrotica > Diabrotica virgifera. Next base: position 207,624,528 of record NC_065449.1, read on the forward strand.
AATTGCATTACAGTCAGGCCCGGCCCCAGGGGTGGGCGAACTGGGCGGCTGCCCAGGGCGGAAAATTTAGGGCGGCAAATTTTAGAGTGGGTAGAACGAACAATTAGACTAGAATCGGGCAAAACCATAGACGAAGAAACACATAAGGTTCTAAATTCAGACACTCGTCATTGGAAAAATGTAATAAAACGACTTAAACTATTAATACCGTTCTTAGCACGAGAATGTGTTCCATTTAGGGGCGATTGTGATAAACTGTTTCATCACAACAATGCTAATTTTTTAAAGCTTGAGATCTTTGGAAAAACTGATTGTTTTACAAGAGCAGATTAGGAGAACAACGAATGGTAGTAACAAGCAGCATTACTACTTGGGAAAACGTATTCAAAACGAAATTATTCTCCATGACCAAATCAAAAATAAAATTTTAAACTTTTTGAAATCAGAACAGTAGTATAGCATAATTTTAGATTGTACACCTGATATTTGTGGGGTGGAAGAGATGACTATTATTGTTGTACGTTTTGTCAATTTAGGTTTCTGTTCACAAAATGTTAAAATTGCAGAACATTTTCTTGCATTTGTGCCTGTACTGGAAACCACTGGCTTGGGATTACAGAAATTATTTTGCAAAAACTGAATGAACTGGGAATACCTCTGGAAGATATGGGAGGGTATGATATTGGGGCAAACATGAAAGGGAATAACTTAGGTGTTCAAAACAGAATTTTGAAAATGAATCTTAGATCATTTTTTATCCCATGTTCTAGCCATTCACTGAAGCCTCACAGTTTGCAGTTTCTTTATTCATCTTAATGACAAAAATCGACAACTTCTTGCAGCATCTATTCATCAATGGGCTGTACTGCAAAATCATATTTCTAGCCTAACATTGAAACCTTTGTGGTTCAAACTACGAAAGGTGAAACAAACTACGAAACTAAATGGGAAAGTAGAATTGATGCAATTACTCCCATCAGATACCAAATTAAAGAAATCTACGATGATCTTGTAGAAATCACTCTCAAAAAAACAACGATAAAATGGTTGCTCATCAGGCAAGCTCTATGGCAAATCAAATTCGTGATTTTACTTTTCTTTGCTCTTCGGTAATATAATATGGCATCTCATGGGTCTGCCAAGGGGGCCGGGGGTTGCCGATCTTGCCCAGGGCGGCAAAATCCCTAGGACCGGGCCTGAGTACAGTACATTGTAGTTGAAATATTCTATGATAATATGTCAACTTGTTTTCAATGGGAAATAAGCCACAATTTTACCAAAAAAATGATTTTATTAACGTTTCGACGCCCGAGTCGGGTGTCGTTATCAATAAACATGTCAACTTGATTTCAAAATAATAGAATGACGAGAGAAGATAGAAGGGAGTAGGTTAAAAAAGTTTGTAAGTCTCGTGTGGCCCATGAAACATTTGAAGAAATAGTAATTAGGAAAGCCTACTCCACATAGGTAGGGATAAACGCAGGAAGAATAATGAATGATGTAAAAGTTGGACGAGAAGCAGAGAGGACCAGACCATTATTAATTATAGTTCTAGTTTTTCGTTATCAACAATTAACAAAGCATTTCCTTTGTCACTCGAATTTACTTTAGACTTTAGTGACATTACACGATAATAGAAACAAAACTTTCCTCCATCCTATGGCGCTACAGCCGAATTCGAGTCCTCTACTCCCTCAACAAACTTCTCCATTAATTACAGTCTGTAGTTCTGTAGCTATTCTATTCCACGATCGACTGCCAAGGAGATTTCTTGCGTCTTCATCCACATCATCCTCCCATGGCTCTCTTGGTCTTCTAATAGGTCTCCTCCCATGCATTTTTGCATTCAAGAGTTTTTTTTCGAAGCCTGTTTTCTTCCATCCTAAATACATGAGAGGCCCATTGAAGACACTGTAGGCGGACATACTGAGATGAATGTTGTTTATATTATATATTTCATAATAGACGCTATGAGATGCAAAGTGGCCTAACCCACAACCCACAATTTTACCAAAACGCTTTTATTACATTAAAGTTATCCCTTTATAGTCCAGGAAGCAAAGCTTTTCACCTCGCAATTTTTACAGAATGGATCAATTTGCTTGAAAATCTAAGAATAAGTAATGGATAGTTCATGGATCAAAATCTATGTGATGCCGACAGGCACTTTTACCATAGGGGTGGTTGCCACCCCATCTCGGTGGTGGAAATTTTTTATTATATTTGGACCGCAAAAGTTAATAAAAACATTCATTCTAAGCAAAAAATGTTCTATACAATTTTTGATAAAATTAATAGTTTTTGATTTATTCACTATTGAAAGTGTTAGTTTTATATCTAAAAAATCAATGTTTTTCGATGGTCATTTACGATTCAATTCAACTCAATTTTTGCCGTAGAACAAATTTAATCAAACTAAGTTCTTGGGAAATAAAATAACCTACAATTTCATATTTAAACATTTTTTCGTATCTCTGATGCTAATCTTTCTATTCTGAAGAAAATGGCATTTTTTACCAAATTGCAAACATTCGTTAACCGCTTTAAACTTCAGTTTTTTAAAAACTAATAATTCTAAGCCTATATTAATACATAAATAAAGAAGAATAAATAAGGCCAATGACTAAAAATGCCGCTAACTTACATTATTATGCTTCCAATTGGATTTCTCCTTTTTTTTTCAAAAAAATATATTGATTTTTTAACAGTAACTTTTTTATTTTTTATCTTAGAAAGCTCTTTAAAAAAGAATTTTGTAAGTTTTTACAAGATCTATAAGGCTATTAATATTAAATCTTTTTAAAATTCTCAGTCACAAAAAGAGGTGGCATTGAAAGGGTTGGTAAAGGTGGTTTTTGCATGATATTACAAGTTTTAATTGTCAATAAGTCACTCAATTTTTGCCATAAAAGAAATTTTTGCAAACCAATTTCTTGGGAATTAAATAAGCTACAATTTAAATATTTAAATATTTTTTTCTACGAACGTGCAAAAATGTCTACTTTCGCGCATGCATTTTAGTTTAGAAAGTTTCACTTTTCCGCACGCGGTTTTTACTTTTCCGCACGCGTGTTAATTTAGATATGTTAATATGGCCTTAAAGTAATTATAATACATGCAATAACCTAATATTTAGATATTATTTACTAATTTATTTCAAATATATCTTATTGTGTTCCTGTTTTAATGAAATTAACGCGACAATTCGACGAAATAAAATTATTTTGACATAATATTCGAAAGTCAAATCGGTAGACAACAACAGTTTTGAATCATCGTCATGGAAACCAAGATCGTCGTCATGCTAACTAATTATATTGAAAGTTTGGTTTTGACAACCTTGTCAAAGAATTAATTTGTGTATGTATTTTCACTAGTAATACCACTAGAGGTCAAATTATTTCCGGAAATTTTTTTGAGATCATGAATATTTTGAAAATTTCCCGAGTCGCAGACGAGGGAAATTTTCTAAAAATATTCATGATCAAAAAAAAAATTTCCGGATATTAATTTGACTTCGCGTGGTATTCGGTAAGAAAATTCCACACCAAATTTGCATTTGAAAATCCAAAGCTGCATGAACAGATTAATAGCGCGCCATAGCTTTGTCAGCAATTATTTAGGCTTTCAAATTCGTAATTTCTACTCATTGTAGTTGCATGGGAATACCATTTCAAGATAGAAAATAGTATATTCTTCAATTTTACATAAGTTTTGAGTAACTACAAGTGATAGAAAATGAATCAAAACTAAATTATGTAAACAAATAAAAACCAGTCTGTCAAAAATGTTCTGTTATTGTAAACGTCAAAAAATTTCCACTATAATTCGCTGTTGGGTACCCCACGAGCAAAAAATTTCCGATAAAATACCTCCGTTGCCATGGTGATCTGTCAAAATAACGTATTTTGATTGGTTCAAAATTACAGGTGTGGAATTTTCATATTAATTAAATTAATTGATTAAGATTTGGTAATTTTTTAAAGACTCTTTTAGAAAAAATATTGTTCCTAACTCTTGCAGGAAGTCTCTTTTCCGCACTCGACTGCTTGCCGAACTCCCGCTTCGCGTCGTTCGGCAAACTGCAGTCGCGTGCGGAAAATAATGACTTTCTGCACTTGTTAGGAAAATAACTATTTCGTATCTCTGATGCTACTCTTTCTATTCTGAAAAAAAGGGCATTTTTACCAAACTACAAAAACTAGTTATTCGCTTTTAACTCCATTTTTTTAAAAACTAATCATTCTAAGCCGATCACTAGAACCTATTAACAATAGATAAATCAAGAAAAACAAATCAGGTCAATGGCAAATTTTAATTAGGGTGGTGATTAGGGGTTGTTTACGGTCACTTTTTGCTGAAAAAAATAGGGACTGACATTCTTTTCATTATAAGTCACTTAATTTTTTTAACTAGAGATTTTTTTATTTCTGGAGATACATATTTTTAAATACTTTAAATTAGTTTCAATAGTTATCCTCGAAAAATGCAAGTTTATCCGTCCTTTGACTTTGAAACTACAATATTTAGCATTTGACGAAGAAGAGCCAACATATAATAAAGTATAGCTCGATTACTATTGGTCTAAAAGAAAATAAAAAAAAAACGGTTTTGTTAATTATTTCAAAAGGTACATTTTTGTTAAGTAAAGTTGTTTTGATAAAACGAAAACTTTTTGAGTTATTAGCAGAAAACTGATTAAAAACATTAATTTTTTCGATATAAAACTAACACTTTTGATAGCGAATAAATCGAAAACTATTAATTTTATCAAAACAATGTATAGAAGGTTTTTTGCTTATAATGAATGTTTTTACCAACTCCTGTGGTCAAAATATAATAAAAATTTCCACCCCCTAGATAGTGTGGCAACCACCCCCATGGTAAAAGCGGCTTTTGGCATGATATAGATTTTGATCCTTGGACTATCCACTACTTATTTTCAAATTTTCAAGTAAATCGATCCATTCTGTAAAAATTGTGAGGTTTTGCCCTATTTTAAGCTTCATTACTTGGACTATTAAGTATTTTTGGATGCAGTAATTGCAAAGTAATTGAAAATTATTATTTTCGTGCCGAAAAGCGGTTTCATTGCGATTGCTATAGCTCTCACGCACTGAGGCTGAAATACATTTGAGTCAATTGCATTCACGAAAAATTTTTAGAGAACTATTCGGCAGCAAATATTTCTTGGGGATTTTTTTGTGGGGATATTTTGTCCAAAAAAATTTGTTGGATTATTTGTCCGGGGATTATTTGTCCGGGGATTTTTTGTCTGGGGATTTTTTGTCTGGGGATTTTTTGTCCAGGGATAATTTGTGGAGATTTTTTGTCCGGGATTATCCGAAATTTTTTTGTATTGTTTCTGAAAGACAAATTACATTTTCCTACTGTTCTTTATATGATGATCCGTCGTTCTTTTGTACTTAATCGATTTCTGACCCCCCGAAGGATCTCTGAATGATTGACCTCTACGTTACTGCTCTAATATTCGCGCTTTTTGTTAAATTTGCTTAAAATGTCTTGCAATAATATTATATTCGAGGTCTCTCTGCTTTGTCATTCTTCAACGAAATACGAGGAATGGTAATTAAAGCACTACACTATTTTTAACTTCCACCATAACCAGATGCAACAATACAGCCCTTCTGAAAACAACTAAGTATAGGTTTCCAACAATTTTAAAACGACTCATGCCTCGCAATGATCTTTAAGCCATGAAACTTACTAAGTACCGGATTGCCACCCAACCAACAGCATTGTCATTCACAAACCATAATTTATACTCGCATTCGTCATGTTTTAGTGTTTTTTAATGCAGTAAAACGGCTTTAGACGACGTACCACATCCACTCGTAGCATTGTCTTTAATTTGCTGCCGTTGAAAAATTGTGCAAAGCCACAGAGCGGAAATAATGGTGTGTGCCGTGTAGACGCACGCACATGCAAACCCATGAACACATTTCGTTGTCATTATTTCTTTCATTCTTCTTTTCTGATATATTTATTTTTATACTTCTAGTAAACGAACTTGTTACCAGAGAACGGCAGTTCTCGCCAGTGACGCGCATCCACACTCCCCTACACGCGACACTATAATATATACACGAAATTTTCGATTTTCTAAATCTGACTGAATTGAAAATTGGGCTAACTCTTATCTTAAAAAGTTCAGGAAAAGACCCACCCATTCATATGTCAACCATCCACTTTGGTCCACGGGTGTGGATTTGGACGGGGTCGAGTTCGCTCCCAATGGTAAGAATTTTACCTGAACTAAAAAAGGTAGAGTCCGAATTGGCTCCCATAGACAAAATTTATTTTACCTAAACATGTCGAAAATATCACCCAGCGTTCACTTCTTTCAAATTTTCTCTTTTTGTTAGAAACAGGTACCTTCCTAGAAATATCTATGGGAAAGGAGGAAGACCTAACCCTTCGGTCCTAACTTAACTTTCGGGTATTAGAGTGTAGAGCGCAAACCGGCCGATTTCAGGTAAGAGCGCAAAAATTTGTGTTAAAATTGCCACATATGCCAATGTTGAACTAAAACAAACTCTAAAAGTATTTGTCTAAAAGTATAATTTTCCTATAAAAAGTCTATATCACTATGTAAATTTCCTAAGCAGTATAAATATTAAACGATTTGGCAACAATGTCTAATGTTTCCGCGATTATATGAGAGCCTACCCGCATTCATGCGGGAGCCAATTCGTACCCTTCTAAAATATACCTGAACGAAGCGGAGCGAACTCGACTTCACCCGTGGATTTTACGGCCCATCCTATTTAGGGTCCGTTTTTCGTTCTCGCCCCCAAAACTCCCAAAAACTTCGAAAATTTAACTCCGACCTTTTCGGCTTCTGATAGTACTGATCATTACCTTTCTAACGCATATCTAATTTTGAAAATCGGTTATACCATTCAAAAGTTACCGAGCTCAGAAATATTACTCAATTTTTATTTAAAAAAGGAAAATGTTTGTGGATATGTATGTATGTATGTTATGTATGTATGTGGAAAAGTTAAACCGATCTGAATTTTTTTCCGTGTTTGAAGAGGGGTCAGGGCCGATTCAGAACCGGTGTAGTTTGTGACTTTTGACCACCCATAAGCCAGCTATAGGACTGGGTAGGTACAAAACGGCATATTTTTTGGGGGTATATATATCTTCGGTTCAAGAAGAGACAGGAGAACCGCAAATACACTAAATCAATAGTGTTGAGTTAAGCTTTCAAATGGCGTCTAAGCCGCCAGGATCAGACATACACACGGCTCAGTATAGCCGAAAAACTGAAAAACTAAACTTTGAAAATTTTGGTTTTTCGACAATTACTCAAAATTTCAACCTACGAGTTGCGCCAATAACTGAGCGTTTGTAGAAGGACTCTAGGCGAATCTAACGGTGTATACCTCATATCCGGGAAAATTCGAATTTTTAAGTTATAGGCTTATAAGTTATAGGCTAAGTATGATCAAATCTATTTCTTATGGGAAAAACGGTTTTTCAAACTCAATAATTCCTGTAATAGTTTCAGTTATCATACTTGACCTTAGATTCATCAGATACTATTTGTCAATACGTTTCAAACTCATGTTTAGTGATCAAAATCGGTTAAGCCGTTTAGAAGTTATTAAGCTACAAAAGTATAATCAAATTAACGATTATTCCCTAAATAGTTTATGTAGTTGTAGTGGTTACGACGCTAAATTTGATCTGGCAACGATCAATCCAAGTTCATTTACCGGCCATCCCAATATTTTTTTTCAATCTATTTCGAATAGAAAGAAAATCTAGTGTACATTCGATGGACACTAGATCATTTTGGAGATAATGCGACAAAGGCGATCATTTATAAAGCTTAGCGTGTAATCGAGAAACATTGCATTTAACTTCATACATTTAATTTATAAATAACTTTGAAAAACTCCTGATACAAGAATAAAAAACCGATAAACGCCGTAAAAATGAGTGGCGCATACAATATTCCAGCTACAAAAGATCTGATATGAATGTTACGTGGCGCGAAAATGTATTTTCATTTTGATGCAAAACAAAATTCTAGTTTTATTTTAAAAGATTTTTGAATATATTGGCTAAATTTGAAGTAAAACGCGCCACAAAAAGTAACTTTGATACAGTTTGAATTTTGAAACTCTTTTGAGGCGCGTTTACTTCAAATTTAGCAAACATTATGGAAAAATCTTTTAAAATAAAACTAGAATTTTGTTTTGCATCAAAATGAAAATACATTTTCGCGCCACGTAATATTCATATCAGATCTTTTATAGCTGGAATATTGTATGCGCCACTCATTTCTACGGCGTTTAGCGGTTTTTTATTCTTGTATTTTATAATAGGCTTTTTCTTTCAATGTGATGTGTGGGTGATTATGTATGATTACCGGTTTAGTCCAGAGAAATAAGATTTTTCTCGTGACACATCCCCCTCCAGGCCAAAACCAAATTTTTTGAGTAGTATGGACATCTGTAATAATAACCTATATGTTTCCTGCAGCCGATTTTGATGATATGCATAGTTATAAACAAATGAAGATAAAAAAACGGTAAATTTTTGCTTTTTTCGTCTATTACCAAAAAGTTGAGCATTTTATACAACTTTGAGCGTAAGAAACTCATTAATCGTATAAAATACATCAATATGGCGTTCGCTGAATATGTCTATCCTTATTGGTTGCTTAGAAAATTGCAAAATAAATCATAAATTTTGAGTTTTTATAAATATTCATAACTTATGTAAAAATTAACTTAGAACCTTCTTATTACACAGAATGCCGAGACTTCTGGTGCTTAAATCATGCCCTAAATTTTAAAGCAATTGGTCAAATATTTTAAAAGTTATTTAATTTGTTTATCCCAAATTCATTTTTTTGCAACACTATAAGTCAGAAAATGATGAAGTTTCAGTAATAAAAAACTACGAATTTACCGATTTCTCCCCCTCTCCCCCCCCCCCCCACCAAACCCGACGCTCAAAATGGTGTGACTTTTTTCTGCACATTATGTGGACCATATAGAACAATTTGGTGTTGGAGGATAACTTTCACTTTGGATGTCTGGGTTTGGATCTAGTTATACCATACTATTTCTATGTTTAGAATTTCTATCAACTAAATAAAAATAAAATAATATTCATATTTTTTTAATCTATATTTATAAATATTAATTAGTTGAATTATTATTTAAAAATATACCAACACAATCATTTCGAAGAACTGTTTATTTACGGATAGGTTCATTGCAATAACATGCAGGTAATTAGTATATTTTATTTTATTATGTATACATAGTTATAATCACCTACATAATCACTTTTGAAATTTTCACTCACATTGAGTTATTTTTAAATGCAGGTAATTTTGTCTTCAATAAATGTACGTTCTAATAATTTCAAATTCCAAAGAAATATTTATTTCTTGCTTCGCGTAATTCCATATTATGTTTAAGAAACCAGCCGGCCCTGGATTAAAACTTACGATTTACGATGCAATATAGATACATTTTACAACATTAAAAAACTTGTAAAAACCTTGAATTAACCATGTCTGTCCGTCCGTCCGTCTGTTTGTGCGGGAACACAATTTCTCCGTTATTAGGACAGATAAAATGACAAATGAGGTGTCGAATGAAAGCTTGTAATTCAAAAATACTATCAAAGGTGAGAAATTTGACATCGGACTTCCAGTTCCAAAGTTGCAATCGGAAATACTGTTTTAAAGTCGCCGAAATAGTGCACGCGATATATTATTCGACGCGCCTTAGCAAGACGGGAACAAATATCTATATACCTCTGGTTTTTATATCACTTCCAGTTAAAAATTTATAACCGGAACTTTGACAAAAAAGACTCAAAATTATTGAAATAATATTATTGTTCTGAAGATATTTTGTGCAATACTTGGGACACACTACAAGAGGCGAAAGATATGAACTGCTTCGAATAATTATGCAGGGGAAGATAGCAGGAAAAAGGTCCATAGGAAGAAGACGAAACTCCTGGCTAAAGAATCTACGGGAATGGTATAGCTGTAGCAACAACGAATTGTTTCGGTCAGCAGTTTTGAAAATACGTATAGTTGGGTTAATCTGTGGTATAGCCCTGATGATCGCCAACCTTCGGAACGAAGATGGCACTTGAAGAAGAAGAAGAAGATATTTTCTTGTAGCATCTTATGCAAGTTATTATTTTCTTTGGAAATAAGCCACAATTTTAAACGTTTGTTAAACGTTTATATTAGACATTCATATGAGCAATACGTTTATTTATAATCTCTTGGATTATAAAAATGAGATAGAATCTGTAAACCACAACTTGATTGTGTTCAGCTGCGCATAAATTTTTAAGTAAAATGTCTCTGAAGTCAAGTCACAGGTGGATGTCAAGTTTCACTTTCAAGGCTGTTATTCTTCGTTTACCGGATGACTCATTATTAATTGGAACCGTCAGTTTTTATTCATCTACACTGAGAAAACACGCCAAAACTTTTTAACTATTTGGAATAATAATAATTGTTCTAAACCTATCGTCTTCTTATATTTCTATATTAATTACTTTATGCAATACCTAATTAATTTCTTCTTCTACTTCTTCTTCTTTTTGTGCAGACATGACTGTCTGTTTTTCAATGTCCCTCCAGTAGGTTGTCATTCCATCGTTTTCGTGGTCATCCCACTGATCGTCTTCCTATTGGGGTGGGGAACCGTGTCTCGCTGTCCTTACACTTGCGGTTAGCGAAAACCAAATACTTTGGCTTCGGAGCTTCTAGACAATTGACAGTTAGAATTATTGGGGACTTGGAAATTTTACACCCGTATTTTGAATTTCTCTAATAGATGGTTTGTTTAAACCCTAAATTTTCCTTTAAGGTTTTTTCTTATTAATTGAAAACAATCATTTTTGTTTAAGAATATTTTTATTATGTGAAATATTTATGTTTTTCTTTGGTAGTAGGTACCTACTGTTTTGGATGTGGTAATAATATAACTTTTATAACATGGTTAATTATTTTATAGAGAAATTCAAAATACTGGTAAAATTGCTAAGTCCCCAAGAGATACCGAACTATAAGTAACATATCCTATACATATAGGTACATATTATTATAAGGTACCTACATGACAAAGTTTTTTATTTAAAATATTGCTAATATTATGTACTATATAATTAGGTTAATAAGTATATTTTGAATTTCATTTACATTTATATAGATAATCTACCAAGCGAAGTGAGGTTTTTCATTTACTGTCTTAAACTCAATGATGTATAAGTTGTATATGATGTATAAGTAGTATAGGTACAATATATATACTTTTCAAATTGCCCGCCAAATCCAGAGAACTGTCAATTATCTAGAAGCTCCGAAGCAAAGTATTTGGTTTTCTCTAGACGCAAGTTGTCCTTACTACCCTATTAGTGCCACTCGGCTTATGTGGTCGTTCCATTCTACTCTTCTGTTTTTTTATCCAGTTATTAATGTTGTTCACCTTGAATCTCCGTCGTATATCTACACTTCTAGCTCTATCCCATAGTGTCTTAAGGCGGGTTCTCACTTTTCAGTTTCGGTGACGCAGCCTGACCTGACTGATTGATTGATAATGAAAAATAAAAAGCGACGTTTGTATTCACACGTTTCATGTCTTGCTACATTCAGTATGCAGTTAGTCCCAACATTTTTTATCATGGTGATGAAAATGGTTAAAAAAAATTGAGACCAGTTGTTCTCGAAGTATTTATGTTTACAATTAGTAAACGAGTTACAGAATATTTTAGTGAATCAAAAGAAAAGAAAACGTCGTAGATGGTGGGTCAGGTCCTGGATATTGCGCAGAAATAAATGGGGTGCCAGTGAAACTATATTGAAAGAATTAGCTATGGAAGATTGTGATTTATATATAAACGACTTAATAATGAACGAAGACAAATTTCCAGAGATTCTGCATAAGAGAATGATCAGTCAAAATGATAAAAAGTAGAACTGGAGGCAAGTTCTCACTTGTCAGTTTCGCTGACGCAGTCTGACTGATTCACTGATAATGAAAAATAAAAAGCGACGTTTGTATTCACACGTTTCATGTTTTGTTACATTCAGCATGCAGTTAGTCCAAAAATTTTTATCATGGTAATGAAAATGGTTAAAAAAAATTGAGACCTGGAGCCTGTTTCATAAAAGTGACAATTCCTGTCGGACAAGTGCCGAACAAGACTTTTGACAAGTTTGTGTTTCATAAAATGACAAGAGTAGATTATCAGTGACAAGTAATAAGTCTTATTTTTACAAGTTTGTTTTACAATTGTAGGTAGGTTTTTGTTTCATAAAAAATAAATCAATGAAAAGTTGTCATTTTTTCCTAGAATTTGTTAGTGTAAAGTGACATGAACTTAATATCCTATCACAGTCGTATTTTCTCATAAAAAATGTGGTCCAGCGACAGTGAGGACGAAGTCAACGTGTTAGTACGGCATCGACGACGAAGACGTGTATTTCGTCAAAGAGTAAATTTTAATTTTAATGCATTGATGGAGTTCAACGAAAGATTTCGAATGAATTCTATAAAAATGGAGGAAATAATAACAGAAATTGGTCCCCGCTTAATGCATCCAACGAACAGAAATTATGCCTTGTCTCCTTCGCAACAATTACAAATTGCCCTGCATTGGTTTGGAAATGGTGGACAATACCATGGAATAGGAGACATGCATGGTATATCCAAAGCTACTGTTTGCAGATGTGTAAAAGCTGTAGTGAATGCATGATAAAGCATGATATATTATTTCCAAGGGTAGTACGTTTTCCCCAGAATATTATAAACATTGTTCATCGTTTCAACGAAGTTGCCGGAATGCTAATGGTTGTTGGCTGCGTAGATGGAACCTTAGTAAAGATAGATGCACCCACACATCATGAAGAAGCCTTTGTTGATAGGAATGGAAATCACTCCATTAACGTTATGGGAATTTGTGGCCCTGACTACATGTTTTATTATGTTAACTCCAACTGGCCCGGAAGTGTCCATGATTCAAGAGTTCTTCGAAATTCTCAAATATTTCAACAATTTGAACAAGGTAGGTACTTACTTATTAATATCGAAAAAAAAACTGCATATAAAATAAATTTCCATTAACTATTTTTAGGATGGAGACCAATTCCTGGGGCTATCATTTTGGGTGATAGTGCTTACCCGCTTAGAGACTGGTTAATTCCTCCAATTTTAAGAAATCCTGCCGATCCGGCAAATTTAGTCTTTGTTCAACGACATAAGCAAACTCGCCGATTTATTGAACAAAGCTTCGGAATCCTGAAAGAAAAATTTCCTTGCCTAAATTATTTACGTGTAAACCCATTATTTGCATCAAGAATTATTAAATGCTGTGTTACTCTCTGCAATATTTCTAGAAGTTTTGACGATGAAAACTGGCTCCAAAATTTCGAAGTTAGAAATGATAACCATATTGTCCAACCATACAATGGACCAATATTTAATGAAGGACGATTGATCCAAATTAAAAATAATTTTCGATAAAATTTTGATAAAAGAAATTTTATGAAATTAATCTAAGTAATTGTTTCAATAAAAAGTTAAGACTAGAAATACTAAACTTTATTTAAACTATCAAACGTATAAAAAACATAACTAAAATTCTTCTTCGCTTGAATATACAACAAGAGGCACATTTTTTTATAAAACTTTTGTGTAAAGCTGGATTTTTCAAGTCCGTGTTCTTTTTCCAGAGCAAAAATTTCATGCAAATCATTTTTTAAATTAGAAAAATGTTTTATAATACCTTTAATTTTTTTACTTGTAGCTTTAATTTTTTTTCCTTAAATCTTCTAAAGTACTCTTGTTGTCATTTTCTTTACTAGAACGCTTTCTTTTTCCTTTGTTGGCCATCATTTCCGTGGATGAGGATGAAGCCACATTATTTATTAAAGTTGGTGTCGGACTATTGGCGGTTGAAGATCCATTATTAACAAGATTTTCGTTTCGCTCCGGGCTATTGGTGGACACATTATCAAAAAAGTTTGGAATTGGTTCCATTTCTGCCGCTGTTTCTTCAATTCCATTCAAAATCGGTGAATATTTTCCCAAAATCTCGTACACTAACAGATCTATCTGCGTTTTTTTGGCAATCGCGCCTCCTCCTGTGCCTGTTTTTCTAGCATTGTTCAGCTTCTCCACTGCACGCTTCCGTAAATTTGCCAAAGTACATCACAGCAATAGGTATATTGCTTGGTTTCATTGATAAGACCCATTGCAAGTGCTATTTTTATTACTTCACCCCAATGTTCACTTTTCAACGTCTTTGTTAAAGTGGGACTAAATTTTCCAAATAAAATATCTTTCTTCGCTCTAATCGCATGCAAGAATTCTACCTTTCTCAATTCGCGAGACATGACGTTTTGATATACTTTTGACGTGAGTTTGAAGTTAAATAATTATTACACTTGTCGAAAACAAATGTCAAAAATATTTTTTGACTAGTGTCAACAATCATTTTATGAAACAAATTTTTTAAATTCTTGTCAGCCAACACTTGTCACTTGTAAACTTGTAACTTGTAAACATGTCACTTTTATGAAACAGGCCCCAGTTGTTCGCGAAATATTTATGTTTACAATATAATTACAATAATGCAATGAGTTACAGAATATTATAGTGAATCAAAAGAAAAGAAAACGTCGTAGATGGTGGGTCAGGTTGTAAATATTGCGCAGACATAAATGGGGTGCCAGTGAAACTATATTGAAAGAATTAGCTTTGGAAGATTGTGATTCATATACAAACCATTTAAGAATAAAAGAATTCAAGAGATTCTGCAAAAATGACTCCAAAAAGACAATACCATTATGAGAGAATGATCAGTCAAAATGATAAAAAGTAGAACTGTGTTTCACTTAAAGTATTTATTTATTTATTTATTAACCATACAGACTAAATGTCTCATTACATGGCTAAAAAAAATATATATTCATTTACAATTCTATATTGTTAAATAGATGACTTTCTGTGTTACAGTAGACTCGCGATTATCCGAGGTAATTGGGACCGTGACTACCTCGGATACCAAAAAACTCGGTTAACACCGGAATCGGTTTTATTGATAGAAAAACACGTAAATAACCATAAGCTGTGGATATTTTAATGACAAAACTAATAGAGGTCTGTCTATAAGAGATAAAAACATTTATCTTATAAATATTACTGTTTAAAAAAGTCCTTTGATTGATTTTTGCGTAAGCTTCAATCATCTTTTTGAGGCGGCAATGTTGTACCAAGGTTGAAAGTTGTAACTCACCAGTTATGACTTTTGCCTCGGTTAACCGAGGGGCTCGGATAACCGAGACTCGGATAATCGCGAGTCTACTGTATATAAAAATTATACAAATTATCTCATTATCATTTCCAGCATTGTAGAGGCTTGAATATTTTTTTACACAGAGGTGTTTAAAATTTGACTTAGTATCAGTTTATAAAACTTTGTCCGATACAAGGACCAATCTACATCGATTAAACTGTTTAAACTGTTTAATAACTTAAGTGCATTGGCAAGGGGAGATCTTGTTGTAACAAGATTGTGAGGTATATTGAACATTAATGAAGATCGTGTCCGACGAGGAGCAATATTGAATGGAATGAGTGAAAGTAAATATGGGCTGTTAATCTTATTGTTAATTATATTGTATATAAACATAATTACCATTAAGTCCCTTCTTTGTCCTAGAGACAATATTTTAAACTCGTTTCTTAAGTGAGCTGACCTAACAGAATTATAATCAGGCCATTTTTGTGTTTTTTAAAATACAAATACCGAAGAACTTTATTTTGTACCTTTTCTAATTCTTTAAGTGTTGACATATACTCACAAAACCATATTACGCTTGCAAATTCCAATTTAGGTCGCACTAAAGTAAAATAGAGAAATTTTATTGTATTAATGTTTGTAAATGCCATTGTCTGCCTTCTAATAAATCCAAACAATTTGTTTGCCGCTGAGATCGACTGATGTATAATATGTTTCCCAAACGAAAAAACTTGATTGTATGTTACTCCCAAGTCTTTTACTTCAGTAACCCTAGCCAATCTCTCACCTCCCATCTCATAATCAAAAATAACTGGGTTCCTGTAACCGAGTTATCGTCATAACTTTACATTTATTAATATTAAACTCTAACTTATTAACTATACTCCATTCGTAAATACTATCAATGTCTCTCTGTAACTTAATACAATCACGTACTGACTGAATAATTTTGTACATTTTTAAATCATCTGCAAATAAAAGACACTCAGTATATTTACAAATAGAAGGAAGGTCGTTAATGAATATAATAAACAGAAGAGGTCCTAAATTTGAACCCTGAGGAACTCCGGAATTGGCGTAAAACTTTCCTGATACATTACCTTTGTGTCGAACTGCAAAACGTTTGTTTTCCAGATAACTTTTGATGAGTTCAATAAAATTATTAGACAAGCCATACGTACTTAACTTTTTTAGTAACACATCATGATTAACGCGGTCAAACGCTTTTCTAAAATCCGTATATACCGTATTAAGTTGCAATTTAGTGCTTAACCCTTAAACGCCCAAGGGTGGGTAAAAAATGTCCACCTAATGCATATTCCATTGTAACATATTTATTACGTGTTTAAAAATTTTTCAAAAATTATTTATTGTTAAAAAGACAGCCCTTTATCGAATGTTAATTTGGTTCTACCAATATTTTTGAAAATAAAAGTAATATCTTGGGTTAAACATGGGTGGGCACAAAAAGTACACCCTTAGTAAAACTTGTTACTAATGTTTTCTATATAATTTCTCGTTGGTAGGAACATAATTAGTATAATTATCGACGTATAATTACATAATCAACATAATTATCCGCCAATGAGGAGGCTGAAAGGAAGAATGTGGAGAAAATCGACAAATCTGAATTACTGGCTTTTGCTAGTATGTTGATTTTGATGTACATTGTAATTTTGTTGTAAGTTTGTAAATTGTTTATATTAATATTTTAGAAGATGCTGTATTTAATAAGCATAAGATTCTTAAGTTTAATCCATTTCTAACCACCCTCAATAAATATATTAGCTACTTTCGAGGTGGACATTTTTTACCCACCTTTGGGCTTACATGGAACCTAAAAAAGGTTGGGCGTTTAAGGGTTAATGTGTCAGCAACCTGGTCTGCAAAAATAAATAAATTTGTATTTACTGACTTGTTTAGCACAAAACCGTGCTGTTGATTATATATGAATATAACTTATTATGTATAATCTGGTCAAAAAGTTTGGCGGAAGCACACATTATTGCTATAGATCTGTAGTTTTCAATGTTTTGTAATGTTCCAGATTTATGTATTGGTGTAGTAACTGCAGTTTTCCAAATTGTAGGAAAGACTTTAGAATTAACTATGTTATTAAAAATATGTACCATCGGTTCAATCAACCACTCACTACAACCTTTTAATATATAAGGTGGAATACCGTCAGTACCCGCCGCTTTCTTTGGCTTTCATTTTTTTACAGCTTCTTTGAAATCATTGTAATCTATTGATTCAATTGCGAAAAAATCATTATGCAAGTAAGAACTATTACCACAATCTAAATTATAAGTCGCTTTATCTGAGGTGTATGTAGATGCAAAAAACTTAGCAAATACTTCGGCTGTATTTTCACCATCAACATTCTGGCCTAAGTAAACAAAATTTCCAGTATGAGTACAATTGGATTTTTTGTTTTTAATATAGTTCCAAAAATAATTTATATTACCCTCCACATTTTGTTGTACTTCTTTTAAATATTTATTCTCTTCTATTTTTATTAAGTATTTTAATGCACGTCTGCTTTCCTTATATTTTTCTAAATAGTAATTTGAGATGTTCTGTAATTTTCTGAATTTGTTTTTATTTTTAATTAAATATTTTATTTCTTTTGTATACCAACTAGGAAATAATTTGGAATTATTAAATGTTTTAAATCTTGGTACACAATTCTGTATAATTTTATTCCATATTTCATAAAAAGTTTCTAAAGCTAAGGCTACATTTGTTTCATTTTTTACTGCGTCCCAATTTGTATTTCGGACATTATTAACCAACAGTTCAAAATTTGCTTTTTTATAATTATATTCATTGGACAAATTTACTTCAAATTTTTGCTTATTACTTTTATTGTAGACTATATTAAAATTAAGAGTAGGGTGATAATGATCTTCCTTTACAAATGGTGTTAAGTCTTGTGTTACTACATATTTTGATAAATGATTTTCAGAGCATATTATCAAGTCAAGTGTTTTACCTTGAAAATTTGTAATGTTATTAAAAAGCTTAAATGAATTAAAATCTAAAAATGATTGCAAAATATTTAATTTAGTATTAGAAACATTGATCTCACTCACGCAACCTTTAATTTCTGGTATATTAAAATCACCAAATATATACGTCTTTTCAATATCAACAATGTTATCTTGAAGGAAATTTACTAGTTGTTCATATATATTATCAGAGCTGTTTGGGGGTACATATAAAGCAAAAATTGTATGTTTTTCATTACCTGCTAACTTAATATTAATCGCTATTGCCTCAAATTTTGTACAACGTTTGAAAATTTGTACAATTTTATACTCCTTTTTTACTGCCACAAGAACTCCCCCTCCTCTAGTTTTTCCAGTGAATTCTAAATCCCTATCTGCCCGTATTAAATTATACATACTTGTATCAACAATTTCACCATCTCTAACCCCATCTTGAATCCATGTCTCTACTGCAATTATAATATCGAATTCCAAGGTTTGTGAACCCCTATAAAAATCATGTGTTTTTGTATTCAAACCCCTACAATTCTGGTAATAAACATTCAGGTTGTTTGTTATGTCTTATAGCTATTGCAGTAAGCCCAGATACTGTAAAGAGTATTTTAATACAATGTTATTAAAGTAGAAAATATAGTGCCATTATACATATTATCGCTGGAAAAAGGATAAGTTATTTTTGAGAGCAGATACTATAATACAACTGTCGATTATTTAATACGGAAGAACATAGATCTGAAACCTCCAAACCACATACCACACATGCGTACCTCTTGACAGATTTGCGAACATATTGTGAAAAGTAATTTATATTTGATTTTTCTTGCACCAAAATAGTCAGTAAAGTAATAAAACTGTAACGTTAATATTGACAGATTGTTATACAAAAAGAAATATAAACATGTAAAAAGGCCCAGCCCAAAAATTTCAGACCTATACACATATAAGCAATGGCTAAATATATTTTAAATATGTAGAAGTAGATTCAATAATTTATTAGTATAATACATTTTAAACAAGATTACGTTTTTTGGAAAATACGTCTCATGTATTTACGTACTGAAACCAGTTAACTTAACAGTATGAATGTACTGATCATTTAAAATGAAAACGTGTTCTCATGTTCATTATTTGTTCAGTATAACTGAATCAGTTAAACTGCTTCAGCGAAACTGACAAGTGAGAACCCACAAGGTGAGTTTTCATCTCTGGTGTTTCCAGCTATCTTTTTGTCCTTTCTGTATCAGGTCGTGTTTCTGCCGCGTATTGCCATTATTGGTCTTTCTAATAATTAATTTAACGTAATAAATCACACTAACAATTAAAATATATTAAAAAAATTGTTTCCCATGAAAATGAAATTCGTAATAAATCTATATTTTGGTACAGAAATCCTGACTACAGTACAAATGCTAATTTTTTCAGGTAGGTATATATTCATTAGCGACAATATTTTCGCACTTGCTTCAATCTGTCGTTCATTTCTTATGACTAAACTATTTGATATATGTACATATACGTTTATATAATTGATGGATTCGACCGTTACTTGATGGAAGTTCATTTTATCTAACAATAAAACACTGAAAACGTTTGTTTTCTATACTTCCACAAAATTTATTACAACTAAGTGACTACAGCTGTTTCGGCAGAGTGCCTTTCTCAAGTGATATAGTTTACAATGTGTTTGCCTTTTTAAGTCTTTAACTGAAGAGGTTGAGGAGTGGGGAGCTGTTTGTCTCGAGTTGGTCATTCAGAATTATATCTGTATTTTTCCATTTATTAATTTCCATAGATTCTAAAAAAGATAGCTTAAGGCCTTTATTTTGAATATGCAGAATTTGAAACTCTTCATTGAAATAATGATTATGATCTAGAAGGTGAAGTGCGTATGTAGAAGTGTCTGTTTTTCTATTGTTGAAAGCCCTTTTGTGTTCTGCTATCCGTTTGTCAAAGGTTCTGCCAGTTTGACCGATGTAAGTTTTCGGACAGTCACCACAAGTTAGTTTGTACACACCACTCTGTAGTTGCTTTCTCTTTCGGCTTTTATTGTTCTTAATATATTTGCTTAAGTTGTTGTTAGTTCTGAAAGCTGGTGTTATTCCTTTCTTTTTTATGTATCTGGCTCTTTTTGTTGTTATCTTGCCAGTATATGTGAGAGAGCACAAGGTACTGGGTTCTTTCTGTGGTGGTGGATACACTAATTTCAGGGCTTTCTTATGGAGTTTTTGGTTTAAAATTTTGTTAACTATTTGTTCGTTATAGCCATTGTTTACTGCTATTTGTTTAATGATGTTTAGTTCTATCTCGAAGTTATTTTTTGTCATGGGAATTTCTGTCAGTCTATGTATCATGCTATGGTAGGCTGCTAATTTGTGTTGTCTAGGATGGGATGATGAATTGTGTATAGTTGTGTCAGTATGGGAAGGTCTATGATATACGGAGAACTCATGTTTGTTGTGTAGTCTTGCAATCGTTACATCTAGAAAGTTTATGGAATTATTCTGTTCTGTTTCTATTGTAAACTCAATATTACTATGAAGTGAATTAATGTATGATAGAAATTGGTCAAGTTGTCTGTTAGTTCCTGTAAAGCATACTAGTATATCATCCACGTATCTACACCAATATAAGAACTATTTAAATACAGGATGTTTAGAAATTGTTGTTTCAAGTTGGTTCATAAATATATCTGATAGCAATGGGCTTAGAGGATAACCCATAATAAGTCCTGCACTGTTGTTTGTGTATATTTGATTATTGAATTCAAAATAGTTTTGATTTATGCAAATTTCAAGGAGGTGTAAAATTTCAGATGTAATGATCGGATTTGTACTATGTATTATGGTCTAAAAGATTTTTAACTAAAACAAAAGTGTCTGTAGGAGGAACACTAGGAAAAAGATTTTTTACGTCAAATGAAATTAGTCTGGAGTTGTTGGGTAATTGAAAATGTTGTATTTTATTAACTAGTTCTAGTGTATTTTTTACGGTGAATTTAGGTGGAAATTTAGTGTATTCTGTAATAATATCTGTCAGTTTTTTTGAAAGTTTATATGACGGAGCTGTATAAAAAGAAACTACAGGCCTTATTGGGTGGTCAGGTTTGTGTAGTTTAATAAAAGAGTATAATTTAGGAGGTTGTGGGTTCATAATATTAAGGTATTTCTGTTCTGTTGGATTTAGTATTGATTTTGAATTTTCAATGGCTAGTTTAATTTGTTTTCGGTATTTTTCTGTGGGGTCTTTGTTTAGTGTTATACTATTGAGGTTATTTAAAAATTCTATTGTTTTGTTATTATAGCCTCTTTTATCGATAGCAATAGTAGTGTTACCTTTGTCTGCTTTTGTAAATATTATGTCATGTTTTATTGATTTATTTTTAATTGAAACCGCTATTTGGTTTTCTTTGTAACAGGAATTATTAGTTTCACTAATAAATCAAAAATTTTTCAATAATCAAAAAAATTTAGAATATTTAGGTGTAGAATGTGAAGTAGCGTTAAACAAAACTGCCAAGAACATAGAAAAAAGCATTATTGCAAAATCTATTACCGATGTATGTAGTCTTGAAACAACAATTTCTAAACATCCCGTATTTAAACAGTTCTTATATTGGTGGAGATACATGGATGATATACTAGTATGCTTTACAGGAACTAACAGACAACTTGACCAATTTCTATCATACATTAATTCACTTCATAGTAATATTGAGTTTACAATAGAAACAGAACAGAATAATTCCATAAACTTTCTAGATGTAACGATTACCAGACTACACAACAAACGTGAGTTCTCCGTATATCATAAACCTACCCATACTGACACAACCATACACAATTCATCATCCCATCCTACACAACACAAATTAGCAGCCTACCATAGCATGATACATAGACTGACAGAAATTCCCATGACAAAAAATAACTTCGAGATAGAACTAAACATCATTAAACAAATAGCAGTAAACAATGGCTATAACGAACAAACAGTTAACAAAATTTTAAACCAAAAACTCCATAAGAAAGCCCTGAAATTAGTGTATCCACCACCACAGAAAGAACCCAGTACCTTCTGCTCTCTCACATATACTGGCAAGATAACAACAAAAAGAGCCAGATACATAAAAAAGAAAGGAATAACACCAGCTTTCAGAACTAATAACAACTTAAGCAAATATATTAAGAACAATAAAAGGCGAAAGAGAAAGCAACTACAGAGTGGTGTGTACAAACTAACTTGTGGTGACTGTCTGAAAACTTACATCGGTCAAACTGGCAGAACCTTTGCCAAACGGATAGCAGAACACAAAAGGGCTTTCAACAATAGAAAAACAGACACTTCTACATACGCACTTCACCTTCTAGATCATAATCATTCTTTCAATGAAGAGTTTCAAATTCTGCATATTCAAAATAAAGGCCTTAAGCTATCTTTTTTAGAATCTATGGAAATTAATAAATGGAAAAATGCAGATATAATTCTGAATAACCAACTTGAGACAAACAGCTCCCCACTCCTCAACCTCTTCAGTTAAAGACTTAAAAAGGCAAACACATTGTAAACTATATCACTTGAGAAAGGCACTCTGCCGAAACAGCTGTAGTCACTTAGTTGTAATAAATTTTGTGGAAGTATAGAAAACAAACGTTTTCAGTGTTTTATTGTTAGATATACGTTTATAGCAAAACTTATAAGTAGAGCTCCGTTTATTTTATTTTGATTTATTTTTATAAATATTTATTTACTAATAAAAATATTGTTTTCTATTACTTCCATTTAGCACACCTATGAGTATATTGTCACAATATTGAGCCTCCATCTTAGATATTATCCAATACCGCCGACGCACTGTTGCCAAAGTTTCGCAGAACTTTCGAAAAGGGTGTAATAGATACTATCTCCCAAAGTAATATTGATGGCGCTGATGTGTTTTCTTAAATACATATTACATATATCAAAATACATTAGTATATGTGAAAACCATTCAGCAACAATTCAGCAACTGTAATGAGGCATTAGAAAAGAACCCAGCCTTTCACAAAAGAAAACTGCATATTCTGGGACAACATGCCAAATCGACCTAAAATCTACATAAAATAATAAAATAATATGTATTTTTATCGATTTGATCGATATTCAAGATATTGGTAACAACCTTCATATTCATTTTTATTAAAATGTTCTTGGAATGGAATACATTAAAATTACATAAATTATACTTTTACTTGTTAAACACTGCACATCTCGGTACTAAAACAATACTGAAAATAAACATAAAATATCGCCGCAGGTCATCCACTTTCACATCCTTGTTTAACCCACCGTGTATAAGTAGTTGCACTCATTATAATTACCATCCAAAGAGCCACCAAGGAACAAATAAATGTTTGTGCAAAGTTGCAAAGGAAACCAACCTACAAAACGAGACAAAGACGGCGGCGACACCAATAAAAGAAGTAGAAGATCAACAATACAGTAACGCACTCTTGAAGAATTTTCACCTAAGGCAAAAACAAGCTTTATAGGATTTTAATCCAGGAATGAATTACAACATACGAATATTTAATATTTCGTAACAATATATCAATCGACTGAAACATTCACGCCTCCATCTATATATTTAACTTCTTTTAATAAACATTTTAAATTTAATCCGCGCATAAAGTTTTTGAAGTTATACATATGGTAGGGGAGCCCAAGCGGGGATTTTTGCAGTTACTCGAGCGCGTCAGATTATCATATGGGGAGAAACCTGACACACTGCAGATGTACCTCTACCATATATTGGCTCTTAACACAGGGGAGTTCGTTAAGAGGGGCCCGAAAAAAAAAAATCTATCCTTAAAAAAACTCGAAATTGTCAGATTAAGATAAGGTAAGTTAAGTACATGCAAAAGAGTGTATATTTCAAAAATCTGACGATTTGAGCCGGGCGTAAGGAAATGGGTGAGCCCCAAAGTTTCACAAGAAAAAAACGTATATTTCGCGAAATTAATGACGTATCGAAAAACTAAAACATATGTACTCAATATTTTTTAAAAATCTATCGAATGATACCAAACACGACTTCCCACGGAGAGGGGTGGGGGGTAAATTTAATATTTTAAATACGAATCCCGCGATATTTCGCGAAATGAACATCAGATCGAAAAACTGTAAAATACACTTATTCAATATTTTTGAAAAATCTATCGGATGGCACCAAACACAACCCCCCACGGGAGTGGGGTGGGGGGTTACTTTGAAATCTTAAATAGGAGCCCCTGTTTTTATTGCAGATTTGGATTCCTTACGTAAAAATAAGTAACTTTTATTAGAAACATTTTTTCGAATTATGGATAGATGGCGTCAAAATCGGAAAAAACGATTGTTGGAAATGAAAAATTAAATTAACCAATGGCAAGCGCCCACTAAAATGGAAAACTTTACTTAACTTTTTTTGGTTTTAGGACCTACTCTTCACAACCCAATAGGTCCCCAAAGCGCTCGAGTGACTGCACATTTAGCATACTTTGCTCCCCTACCAATATGTACACACAACCAAACTTATAGCCACTTTACACGATGCAAGTAATTGCGCAATTAATTGCGCAAGAACTTGTGCAATAAGTTGCAACTAATTTTCTGCAATAAAGTGATTACACGGTGCAAGCAATTGCATAAACTGACATGAAATAGACAGAAACTTTGACAAAATAGCATAAATTTTAGGTTATGTTGTTTTTTAAATTAAATGTAATTTTTTGAGTAGAGTTCAGATGTTAGATTAAAATTGTTAGATTATAATTTGAGAAAATTATAATAATATGTACCTATTATAACAAAATCACTTAATACCTAATGCAAGTATACAGTATACCTATTTATTCATTTACAAAAGGAAACAAGTTGTAATAAATACAAATAGAAAAGTTTTTTTAATCCCTATGTTCAGAATTAAAGTTATCCACCAGAATAATGTTATCTGTGCAGCGTGAAATTGGTAAAAAGTTGATCTAGTTTTGTTAAAAAATTGTTTAGTTTGAAATTTAGGATGACAGAATGTCAATGTAGTAAAAACAAACAGTGTAGCCTTAAAAGTCACTAAAAATATAACCAAATTGTAGAAAAAATTGCATGAAAAATAGGACATGTTCTATTTAGCTGCAACTTCTTGCAGCAAGAAATTGCTGTAAGAAGTTGCAGCTTTTCTGTGCAATTCGCGTATGACACGATGCAATTTCTATTGCTGCAAGAAATTGTGCAATTAATTGCGCAATTAGTTGCATCGTGTAAAGTAGCTATTATATGGAATCACCATGTATTTCAAACCAATATTTATTTGTAACAGAATGACCTAATTGTTACCTATTGACCCACTTACCACGTGTGGGAGTCATATGTTGCCCTAGGGCCGTAGCCATAGGAATTTTATCCACCTTTGTATTTTTTGGTTGGCTCACCATGTAACACTGATGATCTTGTTACAGAGCGAAAACGTTTTGTTTCCATGTTTGTAGCCCTATAGGGGCTTTTTAAACTAATATACCTTTTACCAAGACAAAAATTTTTTAATTAAATTTTACTTGTAATTAATGGTATACGGGTGGTTCGCCAAAATAAGCGGCATATTGTGTAACCCGCTTTTTTCTTAAATCCTTTACATACTGTGTTTCAAATTGTGTTGCCAAAGCTAAGTTATACAATAGATGAATGTACGCCACTTAACATTAATTTAAAAAAAAGTATTTTTACAAGCATTCTCTGCAATTTTAATGTCAAAATATCAACTCCGAGGCTGTAACCCACCTTGGTTTTTGATCTGTTTTATAGTATTACACACTGAAAAGTTACAAAAGTGCAGATTATTTTATCAATAATTAATTAAAAACCCAATGTAATTTAAGACTGTCAAATTAATAATTTTCATTTTTAAAATTAAACCATAAAAATCTACTACTAAAAACTGTAACCAACTTTGTGCATCAACACCGAGGCCTCATGAAAATATATGAAAATTTAGGCCAAACTGCACTATACTGTATGGCAGGCAGCTTGAAAAGAGAGGAACGCTTCAGTCTAACCCAAATTGTGGAAGAACGTGGACGAACATAATATCGTTAAGCGATAGAAAATTTTTCAAGGTGTCTTAAGCTAAGCGTATGTTTTTATACAGTCAACACCGAAGCCTTCGTAAAAGCTTAATTTTGCTAATTTTTTAATATGTTTTTCTTCTAAGTATGCGCTATAAAGTTTTTTTGACACACGATGAATAAAGCAGAATTATTTTTAATATTTTGTAGAAAGTAGAATTAAAACTGTATGAAATCATCAACACCGAAGCAATCAACTCCGAAGCCCAGTCGTTCCTCGGAGTTGACGAACGTGCCTCGAAGTTGTTTAAAGTGTGTGAATGGTCATTCTTAAACTAAAAAAATACAATTTAAATTTAGTCTGATATAGGAAAAGGGTTACTAGGTAAGCTGTCAAGATGTTTCGGTCAGTTTGGTAATTATCTTCTTTTTGTAGAAAATGGCTCGTATACACTGGAGTACGACGGAAAAATGAAGGCGAAAGCCCCCAAAATCGTTAAATAAAGATTTTATGAAAGAAAGTAATTTTTTATCCAGCTATGCTTATTTCTGTAAGAATATACCATTTTGGGTAGTCTTCTCTAATGTTGATAAAAGAGACATCTGCTGTCTATGTAGGCACATTATGTGAAAACATGGAGCTCATGTGTGGAAGCGGATAACAAATAATTATGTTGACATGGAGAAAATGGAGAAGAGACAGAAGAATGTGTAGAAAGGAAATGCCAAGATTGTGTTCAAAAGCAGATTAGATTTTTGAAGTTTAACGGAAAAGACACGGCTTTTCCAAACGGAAAATAGCCAAACAGAGAGCAAAGAAAGCAAAAGATTTTAATCAGATTAGATGTATCCGAGATGAAAATAATAAAATACTAGTTCACGAAAGGGAAGTCAAAAAGAGATGGAGAAAGTACTTTGACAGCTTATTAAATGAAGAATTTGACAGACAGCCTGTAGAGCCAACGGAGACAGTAGCAGCAATGGTCACCAAAATAACCAACGAGGAAGTGGCTCAAGCGCTTCAAAAAATAAAGAAAGGAAAAGCGGTAGGACCAGATGATATTCCTGGGGAAGTATGGAGAGCATTGGGAGAGACAGGAACAAGGTGGCTAGCAGGTCTATTTAATAGAATTATGGAAGTCGGACAAATGCCAGACGAATGGAGAAGCAGTATACTGGTACCTGTTTACAAAAACAAGGGAGATATACAACAATGTACAAACTACAGGGCTATAAAACTGCTTAGCCACACCATGAAAATATGGGAAAGAGTAATTGACAGACGGATACGTGAAGAGACCGAAATATCCGAGAATCAATTTGGCTTTATGCAGGGTAGATCAACAACAGATGCAATTTTCATTATAAGGCAATTGATGGAAAAATACAGGAGTAAAGAAACAAACGCTCATATGGTATTCATTGATCTTGAGAAAGCATATGATAGAGTTCCTCGAGAGATTCTGTGGTGGGCACTCAATAAGAAAGGAGTCCCTGGTGAATATGTAAAGATTGTGAGGGATATGTATGAGGGAGTAACGACTAGTGTTAGGACAGGTGTGGGAGAGACTGATAAATTTCATGTGAAAGTAGGATTGCACCAAGGTTCTGTGCTTAGTCCGTATTTATTCTCATTAGTTGTGGACCAGATAACAACGAAACTACAGGGTAACATTCCATGGTGCTTAATGTATGCTGATGATGTCGTGTTAGTAGGAAATAGTGAAAGAGACCTAGAACAAAAACTGGAACAGTGGAGACAAGCTCTGGAGGAAAAAGGTTTAAAACTTAGTAGGACAAAAACAGAGTATTTGGAATGTTCATTTAAAGATGGAGCTACTACAAATAAAATGGTATCTTTGGATGGTGAAATGATTGTGAAAAGCAATAGTTTTAAGTACCTAGGATCGGTATTACAGAGTAATGGAGAAATAGATGGAGATGCATGCAGTAGAATTAGGGCTGGATGGATGAAGTGGAAAGAAGCGAGTGGTGTGTTGTGTGACAGAAAAATTCCAATGAAGCTGAAGGGAAAATTCTATAAAACAGCCATAAGACCGGCTATGATGTACGGAACTGAATGTTGGGCAGTGAAAAAGAAAGAGGAACAACGAATGCATGTGGCGGAAATGAGAATGCTTAGATGGATGAGTGGAGTGACAAAGAAGGATAAAATTAGAAATGAGTATATTAGGGGAAGTCTAGGTGTGGCACCAATTGATGCCAAAATGAGAGAGCATAGGTTAAGATGGTTTGGTCATGTTCAACGTCGAGACGTTAATCACCCAATACGAAGAATAGCTGAAGTGCAGATTCCTGGAAGGAGTAGGAGAGGAAGACCAAAGAAGACCTGGGGGGAGGCGATAAGGCAGGACATGTTGGTAAAGGGGATTAACATTGATATGACCCAAGACAGAATTGTGTGGAGAAATGCAATTAGGGAAGCCGACCCCGCATAGGGATAAGGCAAAGAGAATGATGAACGGAAAAGACACGGCTACATATTGGAAAATTTTGTCAACACGAAGGCCGGTCTAAATCAACTCCGACGCAATTGATATTTTACCTATTTTTCATGTTTTTCTGTAGTAATTTATATCAAAATGGAAGTGTTTTGTATAGTTTTATTACATACCAGATTTTATTTAATTGTTACGATCATAAATTTCAATTAACAGAGAATTACGTCAATACCGTGGACACTTGTCAACTCCGAAGTCACAGCATTTCCGTTTTTCGGAAAATATTTAAAAATGATCTCTGCTGGTATCATGGCTAAGTTGAATAGCTCATTTTATAAAAAATATTCAAAAATGAACTAATTCTAAACCATGTTTTAAATTAAATTTCTCTACCTCGAAATTGTAGTCTATTTTGGCGAATCACCCATACAGGAAATTTTTCCTTGTGGATTTTCAATATTTATTTATTTTGAAAAAACTTGTTATGGTTACGAGAATAAAGGCTTTTATTGAAAATTTTTTGCTCAATTAGAAATCCAATGAAATCAATTAATTTGTGGTCATATGATTGAATACAACCAATAAAACCAACATTATACTGAAAACAGATCCCGTGGGCTGTTTTCACTCAATCATGTAGCTATGGATACCTACATTTCGTTTCATTTCGATTTTGACATTTCAAATATTCAATATTTCAAAATGTCTTTCAAAATACATCTTCATCAGTTATAGAAACTAACATGTCTGGATCTTCATTTAATTTTTCTAATTGTTCCTTTGTTAATTGCACATTTAAATAAATTGTTTCTGCTCTGTATTTTTTTTTTCATAACCAGCAAAAATTTTTCTATCCGAATAACCCTCGAACATTGATAAATGCTCAAAAAATTTTTAACAACTTTCTCAAGCTTGTTGCTTACAGGCAACAGACCTCCGCCTACGGCGTCGGTCTGTTTCCAAGCAACAAGCTTTCGAAATCTGTTATAAAATTTTTTCGAACAATTATCAATGTCCTTGGGTTATTACTACTGAAAATAAACCGATAAAACAATTAGATAACACAGCTCTGTAAGTTAGAGATCATTTGCTCTAGTTGTAAATTAATCGAAAATAAATATGTAAACTAATTTTTACGTTTAAAAACGAAAATATTCCCTATGTTTGTAAGTAATACACTTGACCCCTTTTTACAGAATAGCTAGAACCTTCGTACCTGTAATTTTTGTATATAACCCCTCATTTGAATAAAATGTCACTTGGCACCTTTTTGCAAATCAGCGACGATATGGTTATATAAAAACTATTTTTTAAAATATGCTAAAACATGCTATTTTTTCAGAGTGGTTTTTCTAATACCTAATAAATATTCCCCAATAAGAAACTGCAGGTATGGAAATATCTTCAGGCTACGTATGATAGAGAAACGTGATTTCTATATGAGCATATTTATTGAGTTTTCGCGGAATTATATTGCTTTGAATTCGAATACTACAAAATAATAAAATGATAGATATATTTTCTGATAAAACATATTGACATATTTGTCTATGAGAATTTTGCAGAATTTCTGTGAGAATTTTGCAAAATTCTAGAGAATGAAAAATCTAATATAAAATTATTAATATTTCAAGTAGATTTAAAAAAATACAAGAAATGGTTTTGTTCCTTTTTCTTTCTCGAAATTTCTTATAACCGAAGTGGTGTTGGATACACAATTATTATTTTTATTCCTTTCTTCATCTCATTTTTTTGGTGTCCCTTTGTTACTCTCTTTAACCTTTCTGTTAAGGTGCCTAAATATATTATTCTCGATTTGGAAATCCTTGATAGCACAAATATTGTGACAGAACGGCAAACGGAGTATATTTCCTTTTTTAATTCCTCCTAGTTTTTAATATTCTCGATCTTGTTCGGCCCAATTTTTTTATTCTTGTTATTTTTCTTCACTGCTTCGACTCTTGTTTATTATTTTGACTATTTTTTCTCTCCCCATCCATGTGTCAATCTGGTATTGACTCATCGTTATTTTAAATCAATTTTATTACGTATTACAACATTATGGATGAATCTCTAAGTACTTATACAAAAAGATTTAAAATTTCGTTAGCTAAACAAAAGTTGATTTGGAAACCTCCCTAATGTAAGGACATCCATCCGATCAGTAACCCATGTGGTATGGGGGGAGTCAAACGATGCCTAAGGGATCTTTAACAATTTCATCCATCGTTTGGAATTTTAATTATTAATAATGTAAATTTAACACATTTTCATAACTTTTAAAATGTTTATACCCAAGTATTTTTTTGGTTGGTGAGCATGTGATTAACCTGTACTAGCACTGATGATGATATTTTTATATCGAAAACGTTCTATGATTTGATGTAGCCCTTGAAGGGATTTTAATAAAATTATATACCATTTATAAAGGATTTTCAATAATAGTTATTTATGAAACAGTTCGTGAAGTATGCTTTTTGCGAACGCACGCGATTTTTAGAGCACGAGCGACAACGGAGCGAGTGCTATACATCGCGTAAGTTCGCAAAAAGCATACTTCACGAACCGCTGTCGCTCGTGCTCTAAATATCGCGTGCGTTCGCAAAAAGCATACTTCACAAACTGTTTCATAAATAACTATTATGATTAATATATGTAGTATACAGCTAACTACAGGAAAATTATTTCCTTGTGGATTTTTTAAAACACTAAATATTAATAAATAACAAATAACAGTGCAATAGGGATGAAGTTTGTTGAATAATACTTAAATGCCTTGACATTATTTTTAAAAATTTACAATTCTGGTGTGACTTCCCATGTGATTTATAATAAAAGTTCGTTTATAATTTTAAATATCAATAAGGTTAATAGTATGGGGGGAAAGTATGCTTTTGCAGTTACTCGAGCGTTATGGCCCATAACTTATGGGGACCTATTGGGTTGTGAAGAGTAGGTCCTAAAACCAAAAAAGTTAAGTTTAGCGAATGTTCGAAATATCGCGGGGTTCGTATTTAAAATTTTAAATTCACCCCCCACCCGTCTAAGTGGGGGGTCGTGTTTGGTATCATGTATCATTAGATAGATTTTTGAAAAATATTGAACACGTATTTTTTAGTTTTTCGATCTGTCGTTCATTTCGCGAAATATTCGCTTTTTTTGGAAAACTTTGTGACTCGTTCATTTTCTTACGCCCCGCTCAAATCGTCAGATTTTTTAAATAGACACTGTTTTGCATGTACTTAACTTACCCTATCTTAATCTGACGATTTTGAGTTTTTCTAAGGAAAGTAATTTTTTTCGGACCCCCTTAACGAACTCCCCTGTATTAAGAGCCAATATAATATGGTAGAGCTACATTTTCAGGGTACAAGGTTTCTCCCCATGTGATAATCTGACGCGCTCGAGTAACTGCAAAAATCCCCGCTTGGGCTCCCCTACACCATAATGTGGAACTTGAACGCCACCCCTGAATAGAATAGTAAGTGTGCCCGAGTGCAGTTCTCACGATTGACTTTTACAACCGGTCTACACCATGTTTTATTTCCTTAATCGTGTTTTTTTGTCACCGCCGATTGTCATTTCAACCGTTTCGTACCGGAATTCTTACCAATTACAGGTAATTATGGGAGTTTTTCTTCGTCCGAACTTACGCACACACAGACACTGAACAAGTACCAGGTGGTTTTACTCGCTTATGAAGAGGTTACTTTGTAAATTATTGTTCTTTGGGAGGAAACATTTATTTTTCGATTTAGCAATTTTAATAAAGGCTCGTTTTGAAGTAGCGGACTTTTACTAAAAAGAAAGTTCATTTTAACCTTTTATTGTTCTTTTCCACAAATAATTATTCTTATTCTGCCTCAAATGAATTTACTACATATAACTATAATAAATCACAAATGATGTAACGCTGACTCAATTCAGTTCAATATATTTCAGAATCTATCTATCATAGTCACAAATAATTCTAGACCAGGGCGCATCTGTAAAAATATTAGTACATTTGGACGTTGAGAGGTGACTCAAATTTTTTTGCAGAAATTGCTTGAAAATAACTCAAATAATAATATTTGAGTTATCCTCCCTCTCAAAAAGGTCCGGAACATTGTTTAAATAATCAAAATCTCAAAAAATGAAGGAAAAATTCGATTTTTTTCTTAGTTTTTTTATTATAAGTTTAAGAGTATTCATTTCCGGGAAAAGTTGTATTGACATAAAAGTTGTGTAATTAAATTTCCTACAATATAGAGTTGGTTGAAAATTTAAAAAATAGTCACCCTTGTTGCAAAATAGCAATAATTGGGAAAAAACTATACAAAAACAAGTATTCGCATTTTACGTTTTTCAACCATTTATGCTAAACTTAGGACCTTCAAGTTTCACCCAGAAGAACTATATGATACAGTTAAACAATACTGTAAATTTCATTAAGATCGGTTCAATAGATTTTGCAAAATAAATTTTGCAATCCAGCTTTCGCAAAAAAAATTCATTTTTTCAAATTGTTACAGGACTGAAAATAAAGCAGATAGCAAGTTGAATTTTTTTTTGCTTATAGAAGTGTACCGTACCTTTCATTTGCGATTTGCAAAACTAAAATCGATTAACCACCACGGCGTCAGGAATTTTTTTAAAATAAACATTAATTATTGGTGTTGCGCGCAGGACACCGGATAGTTTACTCTGATTGGGCATTTCAATGACCTTTGATAATTATTGATACATTTTAATTTTTATTACATTTCGATATAAATAAATAAATTTGTTTATTGCAAAATAAAAATCCATACTCTATCCTTTGAAATCACATTTTTTTAGCAAAAACTTTCTTTGTTCATAATATATTTTAACTTGAGAATAAAAGTTTATTATTTTTAAACATATACAATTGTTTAAACAATATTTCACAAACAATAATAAAATTAGTTTGATTTTTGTGGAATTAAAATATTAAAATACTACAAAATATAGAGTAAGAAAATAATATATTAGATGAAGATTGGAAGAAATTTTGGTGGAAATCAACTCCATGTGAATCGAACACCGCTGTCCTGCGCGTAGCACCAATAATTAATGTTTATTTAAAAAAATTCCTGACGCCGTGGTAGTTAATCGATTTTAATTTTGCAAATTGCAAATGAAAGGTACAGTACACTTCTATACGCAAAAAAAATTGCGACTTGCTATCTGCTTTATTTTCAGTCCTGTAACATTTTGAAAAAATGAATTGTTTTTGCGAAAGCTGGATTGCAAAATTTATTTTGCAAAATCTGTTGAACCGATCTTAATGAAACTTACAGTATTGTTTTACTGTATCATAAAGTTTTTCTGGGTGAAATATGAAGGTCATGAGTGCAGCATAAATGGTTGAAAAACGTAAAAGGCAAATACTTGTTTTTGTATGGTTTTTTTTCGCAAT
Source organism: Diabrotica virgifera virgifera (assembly GCF_917563875.1). Lineage (NCBI taxonomy): Eukaryota > Metazoa > Arthropoda > Insecta > Coleoptera > Chrysomelidae > Diabrotica > Diabrotica virgifera. The sequence goes on from NC_065449.1 coordinate 207,658,819, forward strand.
TATTGCTATTTTGCAACAAGGGTGACTATTTTTTCAACTTTTAACTAATTCTATATTGTAGAAAATTTAATTACGCAACTTTTATGTCAGTACATCTTTTCTGGGAAATGAATACTTTTAAAGTTATAATCAAAAAACGAAGAAAAAAATCGAATTTTTCCTTCATTTTTTGACATTTTAATTATTTAAACAATTAGTATAGTATAGTTGATTCAAAAGATGGCATAACCCAGACATCCAAAGTGAAAGTTATCCTTCAACACCAAATTGTTCTATATGGTCCACACAATGTCCAGAAAAAAGTCACACCATTTTGAGCGTCGGTTTCCAAAACTATGCGGTTTATCATGAACAACCCTCTATACAAAATTGTTCTACATTAAATTTGAAATAAAAAAGGCTCTATGCATATTCTTTCTAAAATGAATGGTTCCAAAGTTACGGAGGTAGTATAGTATAACTGGTCCAAAAAAAGGCCTAACCCAAACATCCAAAGTAAAAGTTTTCCTCCAACACCAAAATGTTATATATGGTCCACATATTGTTCAGTAAAAAGTTACACCATTTTGAGCGTCCGGTTTGGGAGGGAGATGGGAGAGAAGCTGGTAAATTAGTAGTTTTTGTCCGTTTTTCGTCAATATTTCTAAAACTATGCTTTAGCGTAAACAATGTTATATACAAAAATATTCTACATGAAATTCAAAACAAAAAATGTTCTATACATAATTGTTATAAAATCAAGGGTTCCAGAGTTACGAAGGGTGAAAAGTCGAGGTTTTCGATACTTTTTATATTTTTTGGGCAATATTTATGATATAACTATACCAAAAACCCAGACATCCAAAGTGAAAGTTATCCTCCAACACCAAATTGTTCTATATGGTCCACATAATGTTCAGAAAAAAGTCACACCATTTTGAGCGTAGGGTTTGGGGGGAGAGGGGGGAGAAATCGATAAATACAAAAAGTATCGAAAACCTCCACTTTTCACCCTCCGTAACTCTGAAACCGTTGATTTTATAACAATTATGTATCGAACCTTGTTTGTTTTAAATTTCATGTAGAACATTTTTCTATAGAACATTCCTTACGTTAAAGCATAGTTTTAGAAATATTGACGAAAAATATAAAAAAACTACTAATTTACCGACTTCTTCCCCATCTCCCCCCCAAACCGGACGCTCAAAATAGTGTAACTTTTTACTGAACAATATGTGGACCATATAGAACAATTTGGTGTTGAAGGAAAACTTTTACTTTGGATGTCTGGGTTAGGCCTTTTTTTGGACCAATTATACTATACAACCTCCGTAACTTTGAAACCGTTTATTTTAGAAGGGTTATGCATGGGCCTTTTTTATTTCAAATTTAATGTATAACAATTTTGTGTAGAGGGTTGTTCATGCTAAACCGCTTAGTTTTAGAAATATTGACGAAAGACGTAAAAAACTACGAATTTGCAGATTTCCCCCCCCCCCCCCCCCAAACCCGACGCTCCAAATTGTGTGACTTTTTTCTGAACATTATGTGGACCATATAGAACAATTTGGTGTTGGAGGACAACTTTCAATTTGGATGTCTGGGTTTGGGTCTAACTATACCATACTAAATGTTCCGGACCTTTTTGAGAGGGAGGATGACTCAAATATTATTATTTGAGTTATCTTCAAACAATTTCTGCAAAAAAATTTGAGTCACCTCTCAACGTCGATCTCAAAACAGATGGGCCCTGGACTATTCTCCGAACAAATAAATCTATTCTACAATAGAAATCCAGAAATCCATCAAACAGCGTCTTTGTCCAATATCCAATATTCGCATCACGCCAGCAATGTTAGAGTGAAGTTAATGTAATTTTTGCTATTGCAAAATATAAAGTATTGTAGTAAGTATACAGGGAAATAGAGAGTTCTCATCCTGATATTTTGCAATATTAGATTTTGTGAAAATGCTATATAGTAGTAGTAGTAGAGGATCCAATATAAGACTGATCGGCACCGAGCTGTTTATTGGATAAAAATTATTATTGGATGTATAATTTAGTGTGTTAACAATATAAAAAAAAACAAGGGGTGTCCGATCTAATTTTGGTTTGACTATAATTAATTAATAATTAAAAAGTGACTTTTTTTCCTAAATTAGGGCAGATATTATTTCAGATTTTTTGGATCATTCTAAACAAAAAAGGTCTTTTGTAATGTTTCTCATTTTCGTTGATCATTTTCGAGTTATAAACAATTTAAAACTGAAACAAGAACGAAAGATGACGATAAACTTCTATATTTATTAGTTTTATCAGGATTTGAAAAAAATGAACAGCATGTCCGTGGTGATATTTTCCAAATCGAACATTCGCTATCTTTGTTTAGGCCAGGGTAATAAGACAAAAATATACCCTGTTCGTGACACTTCAGCAGCCAGGGGACTGAAGCGTTTTTTCGACAGGTAATACCTATAGGAACAAATTATAACTATTTCCTGCGTAGGATCTGGCGGCCATTTTTATTTATAAACAATTAACTGTCAAAAATGGCACTTTCCCCCTTTTTTCAAATCAACGGAAAATAGTGAAACTTATGATTTTTTTAGTACAAATATCTTCGCCATTATGGAAAAAGCTTTAAAATGACGTATTACAAAGTTTGATATACATACTCATTTATTGTTAATATAATTGCGAAAAAAGGTCGGAATTGCAAAAAAAATATTTTCTCAATAACTGTTGTAAAAATTAGTGTACAGATTTGAAATTTTGTCAAATGAGGGTTCTTTGGTGCTTAATATGTGAGAAAAATTTCAAACCGATTCATTCAATTGTTTAAATTTTATTCAAATTGTTTATCCCAGAGAGCATTTTTTTGCAATAACATAAGTCAGAAAAAAATTACCTAGAACCATTCCACAGGTGTCAAATGAAAGAGCATGAGCTACATTTTCAACATAGTTTAAAAAAGTGAATAAAAAATGCATTTATTAGTAATATGTAAATAATTATGCAAATGTATCGTCAATTTTTCTTTATAAACTTTTTGAATAACCTTTTCCAATAAAAAATAACTTTTTTACCCTGTTTTAAGTGCACAACTACCAAGTAATGTTATCTATATCATTATTGATAAAAAATTGTAAGTAATATGTATAATTTCTTATATAAAAAAATTAAAAGTTTATAAGGAAAGATTTATGATACTTTTGCATAATTATTTATTACTAATAAGTGCATTTTTTATTCGCTTTTTTTAAACCAAGTTGAAAATATAGCTCCTGCTCTTTCATTTGACACCTGTGGAATGGTTCTAACGACATTTTCTTCTGACTTATGTTATTGCAAAAAAATGCTCTCTGGGATAAACAATTTGAATAAAATTTAAACAATTGAATGCATCGCTTTGAAACTTTTATCACATATTAAGCACCAAAGAACCCTTATATGACAAAAATTTCAAAGCTGTACACTAATTTTTACAACAGTTATTGCGAAAATATTTTTTTTGCAATTCCGACCTTTTTTCGCAATTATATTAACAATACATGAGCATATCAAACTTTGTAATACGTCATTTTAAAGCTTTTTCCATAATCTTGAAGATATTTGTACTAAAAAAACCATAAGTTTCCCTGTTTTCCATTGATTTGAAAAAAAAAGTGAAAAGTGCCATTTTTTGACACTTAATTGTTTATAAATAAAAATGGCCGCCAGATCCTACGCAGGAAATAGTTACAATTTGCTCTTATAGGTATCACCTGTCGAAAAAACGCTTCAGTACCCTGGCTGTTCAAGTGTCATGGAAAAAACCTTATTACCCTGGACTAGTTATACAACGCACTCAGTCGAACAGAATGTGGTGACAAGACAGTGACAAACAAGGTTACTAAATATTTGACACGACTGCGACTTCAGGAATATTTTGAGTTGTTTATTAAATAATATTGATAGTGTATTTGAAACATAATTGATTTACGTCGTGAAATTAATAAAAAGTTATTTATTGTTTATTATTTATGAAACATCCAAGCAGAAAATACACCAAGATATATTATGTAATCCAAGTATTTTTTTGTTAAAGATGTTTAAAATTTATCTAAGCGTTCCATAGTAACAATATATTATTAAAAAAATCACTTTATCACTTTTTCTCTTTTCTCGATTATTAGTTTTTATTGTATAGTTTTTTAAATTATTGTAATCACTGAATATGTACAGAGTAAAAAAATTATCATATTAATTAACTGAATTAATAATTTAAGCGATTATACTTCTTTTTTAAGTGCCATCTCCGCGACAGAGGTCGGCAATCAGCATAGCTATTCGGACTTAATATCGATTATACAAATAACGGTTATCCAAGAACATTCAAAAGCAATCTCTAAGTTAATGTTGATAACGTCATTGTCAACTGACGTTTACATCTCCATACCAGAAAAAGTAGGCACATCCGTAAAATATTTGCGCCTATGCTCTTAAATAGAAAGTTTGGGTTACTATTTATGTATTTTTATTCAATAAAAGATGGAAAATGGTTTATGTACATTATGTTATAAACCACTACCTAATCTTATTAAGCTAAATTTGGGAAATTTCAATTCAATTAGACATTCAAAAATATAAAAACTCCACAAGGAAAAAGTTTTCCTGTAGTTCGCTGTATACCATGTAATACAAAAAACAGTAAAATCCTGTATAAAATTTATATTTAAAATCGCTCAAAAGGGCCACATCAAAATCACATAACTACTTTTCGACTGGTTTACCAGTCATCATCAGAGCTTACATGCAATGTACATGCTAACCACCAGGATATTGTTTAACAAAAATATGTGGGTCAAAACCCAGTAAAAGTAGTCCGTCAAGGAAACATTGGTTTAAAATGCTACATTAAGCTAGGATGTTTAAAATATTTAGCTAATCTGCCCCAGGTAATATCTGAGCTGTGGATTTGACTTGTTCACATGTTGAAAGTCAAGTCATATGACTTGCCGTCATACTTTCAACATGTGAACAAGTCAAATCCACAGCTCAGATGTTACCTGGGGCAGATTAGCTAAATATTTTAAACATCCTAGCTTAATGTAGCATTTTAAACCAATGTTTCCTTGACGGACTACTTTTACTGGGCTTTGACCCACATATGTTTGTTAAACAATATCTTGGTGGTTAGCATGTACATTGCATGTAAGCACTGATGATGACTGGTAAACCAGTCGAAAACTAGTTATGCGATTTTGATGTGGCTCTTTTGAGGGATTTTAAATACACCTTTTATACAGGATTTTACTGTTTTTTTTATTCAAAAATATATTTTGTTTACGTGAATGAGTGACTACCACTAATTATGTATGTATGTATCGGTTTTAGAACCGACGTTGTCCGATGCCTAACTTCCACGTTCCTCTATCATCCCATTGGCCATCTCTAAGATCCCTTGTACTCATTGCTTTGGTTACCCCTTCTTTCCATGTCTTTTTGGGTCTTCCTCGTTTTTTGCGGTTTGGTGATACCCACTGCATAATCTTTTTGGGCAATCTTGTGTCTTCCATTCTTTGAACATGACCATACCAAATCAACTGTTTCCTCTCAATGTCTGTTGTTAAGTAACCATCTATTCCAATTCGTCGGCTTACTTCCTCATTTCGAACTCTATCCCTACGGGATGTACCTAACGATCTTCTAAACACATCCTACAGCATCTAATTTTTTCCTGTTGTTCTCGGTTATTCTCCAAGTTTCTGCTCCGTAAAGTAGGCTGCTTTTAATAAGTGTTTCATAGATATTGTATTTTCGCTGTATTCCTATTTCGGTGCTCCAAAGTACTCCATTTAGGTAGCCAATTGTTCTTCTAGCTTGTGTTACCCTTTTCTTTATTTCCTCATCGTCTGTTCCCGTTCTATCGAAGATTGCTCCCAGGTACGTGTATTCACTACAGGATGTGACTTTTTCATTATCCTCTAGTCCGATATTGGATAACTCAGCTCCTATGGGTATGTATTTAGTTTTTTCCACATTAATTTTCAAGCCCCACTGTTCATATTCCTCCTTTAGTGTTCTTGCCATATACTGTAGATCGTCTTTATCATTAGCTATGATGACTTGGTCATCAGCAAATTGTAAGGTATATAAAAAAAACTTTGTCTATACCCATACCGTGGCATTTTTGTTTCCACTGGTTTAGTGCTTTTGCAACATATATCTTGAACAAAGTTGGTGAAATACAGCAGCCCTGGCGCAGACCCTTGTTAACGATGAACTTTTTAGATAGTGTGTTGCCAATTTTTACTTGTGATGTAGAATTTTCATATAGATTTTTTAAGACTTTGATTAGAGTGTAGCTGATGTTAGGTTCTTATAGTGATTTCCACAATTTAGTCACAGGAACGCTGTCGTATGCTTTACGGAGGTCAACAAACATGAGATGGGTCTGTTGATTGGTTGCTGATTTTTTTCAATTAATTGTTTTAGGCAGAAGACATTATCTGTGCAAGTCCTTCCAGCGCGGAAACCAGCCTGATCTTCTTCTTGTTCCCTATACTCCATCTCAATGAGATTTCTAAGAATGCGCCCGTACACCCGGCTTATTGTACTAGTTACCGTTATTTCTCTGTAATTTGAGCAATTAACTAATTGCCATCTATGTATATAGATGAACCACTAATTAACATCAATGTATATAGAAAACATATAATATTCATCTTGACTTACTGTTCTGTTTGTGCATGTCTAATATGAGATGGCAACTCATCATATGTAGTGCTGTTTGGGTACAATTTGTTCCAATACACTTCGCTATGTGCGTCTGGAACGTCTACCAGACCTGCAAAAAAAGGAAAAAAATTTAATTAACATGTTATTTATTTAGAAAAGTTTATAAGGAAATTATTTATCCATCCGTATAGTGACGTAATTATGGTGAAAATTGTCTTCACCACAGCACAGCAAAGAATTAAAAAAAAAGGAAACAATATTAGGACGACTCTTTCACTACGAAATTTCGAAATCATCACATAAGCGATACATAATTTTATTTGCATTAAACATAATATGTAGATGCTCAGTAGAACATCAAATTCATCATCATCACACGTCCTCGGCTAAACATAGACCTGACTCAGCTGCCTATAGCAATTCTGATTTTATTCCATGTAAATCCATTTTGTTGTAATCCCCTTAATTCATCCATCATGTTGGAGATCTTCTCCTACCTCTTTATGTCTGATGTCATTCCATTATGAGTTTAGTCCACCTATTATCATTGTCATTCACTCTGGCGACATGTCCGGTACACACTTCATATTATGTGCTATCCACAACATCTGCAATTTCTGTTCTGACCCTTATAATGACATTTGAAACTGTATTTCTTAGCTTCAATCCCAACAGCGAACGCTCTATGGCGTGCTGAGCTACTCTGAGTAACTTTTTGCATGTTTTGATTGGGAACCATACTGGAACCATAAGGAAAAACCTTCCTTTTCAGATATGTTATCTGTATATGTATTTGATTTCTTTCCACACATATTCTAAAGTAAATCTAACTCAGTTGGCGCAGAATTTAGTGTACATATTTAACAATTCTTGAGCTGTTTTGTCACGGGAAAGAAGAAATAATTACAGACCAAATGCCTATAAGCCCGGAAACCCATGTATGATTTTGATATTAGTTAAATAAACTTACCAACGAAAGCTTCACAGAACAGTCTTAGATTATCTCCTACAGATAACACAGTATCTTCTGACAGGTATGTGATTTGTGGATCATCCGGTGCTCTATCTGTAACAAAATAATACAATGAGTTTTTGATAACAATTTATTGACGATCGATAATAGTTTAGACAATAGGCAATGCCCTGTTTTAACATTAGGGATGGGAAAAACCTACCGGTTATAATCTGAAACCGTTTTTTTTCCTCTGCAAGAATCAGTTTTTCCGGTTGTTTATTTGTTGTTATACAGTTCTCTTTTTTAAGTAACAACCGGTGAAAAACGGGATAAGTGGAAAAATACTGAATTCGGAGAAAAAATTTAAAATTTTTTCGCCCCCCGCTCGTAAATCAGAAATTTTAAGCTGACTGCAACCGATTTCACAACACTGATGTCTGATTTCTATATAGTCCAGAAAACCACTGCGCATCCGCTAGGAAAAAAATTCTGATTCGGATTTTTTGCACAATCTTATTCAAAAAGGACCCCTTTTAACAAATTTGCATGTTGCCAGGACCAAAAATGGGTCAAAAATTTTTTAAACGTTTTTTTTTGTTTTTTTCCTAAAATTATTTTTTTTGCATGGATCAAAGTTTTTCTAGGTTTTTCTAGGTAGGAAAAATTGCGAAATTGGCCATTTTTAACGCTCAAAAACTATGTGAAAAACTGAAAATTTTAATGTTGCCAAGGTAGGTAGATATTCTTTAAACATCGATTGATGAAATCCCGAGAGTTTTTTGCAATACAACATTCAAAACTCCTTTGTTTTTTAATTGATAATCAAGCGTGCGCGACACTATTTTCCACCGTTGCATGTGTATACAGTATGGTGCAAATGAAAGGAATAAATTCCTTTTTTCGTAAACCGGCGACTTTAAGGAAAAATCCCGAAACAGGTCGATTTTTATTTTTAAGTTATGATATTGTGGCATAAATGGTATACTAGTGACGTCATCCATCTGGACGTGATGACGTAATCGATGATTTTTTTAAATGAGAATAGGGGTCGTGTGCTAGCTCATTTGAAAGGTTCTTCAATTCTCTATTCAGTAATATAAACATTTACATACTTATTTATACAGCGTGTCCAAAAAAATATTTTTAATTAAATTATTTGAAAAAAAAAGAAGAATGTATGTAATTTATTTAATTCAAAATACATTTTACTGTTACCCGAAAACTAAAAAATGTTTATTTCACAAATAAACATTGCTTTTCGAATAAATTCAATGTTCAAGCCAGCTCCCGCCAGCCACCTGCCTCTTGGAAGTTTGAACATTTAATTTAAGCGAAAAGCAATGTTTATTTGTGAAATTAATTTTGTTTTCTGATTTTTGAAAGCAGTAAAATGTATTTTGAATTAAACAAATTACATACTTACATTCTTCTTTTTTTGTTAAATAATTAAATTTAATAAAAAATTTTTGGACACCCTGTATAAATAGTTATGTAAATGTTTATATTACTGAATAGAGAATTGAAGAACCTTTCAAATGAGCTAGCACACGACCCCTATTCTCATTTAAAAAAATCATCGATTACGTCATCACGTCCAGATGGATGACGTCACTAGTATACCATATATGCCACAATATATAACTTAAAAATAAAAATCGAACTGTTTCGAGATTTTTCCTTAACGTCACCGGTTTACGAATTTATTCCTTTCATTTGCACCATACTGTATACACATGCAACGGTGGAAAATAGTGTCGAGCACGCTTGATTAGCAATTAAAAAACAAAGGAGTTTTGAATATTGTATTGCAAAAAACTCTTCGGGATTTCATCAATTGATGTTTAAAGAATATCTACCTACCTTGGCAACATTCAAATTTGCAGTTTTTCACATAGTTTTTGAGGGTTAAAAATGGCCAATTTAGCAATTTTTCACTTTTTAATAGCTTATATGTCAAAAACTACACTCACCGGCACAAAATTCCGCCACCCAAAATTTTTGATTAAGTTTGACAATCTATAACTTTATTATTTGTACTTCGATTTTCAAAATTCTTGCACGAGTTTGTAGGTACATGTATTGATGTCAATTGCTATTATTTCGGTAACAAAAAATTTTTGCTTGGATGGCATTATACGGGGGTGAATGTAAGCGTTGTTTTTTCTCATAACTTTAAAAAATTCTGTGGAAAAATTGGAGGGCTGATTTTGTTTCATACTCCTTTTGTATTATCCTGGAGGTATCACTAAGGTCATGCTTTTTGAATTATCTGAATATCTCTTTTCTTGTAAGAGCTGTAATTAAAAACACTGCTTTGAAGGTTTATTTAATTAAAAATATCAAAAGCACTAAAATTAACAAAACAAATTTAACAACAAAACAAAACAATTCAATAGCTATTATGTCCACCTCTTGCAGCAACGACTGCTCGCAATCTGTTTAGCATATAATAAAGATATATTTTCCTTGCCTGGGGAATAGCCCGATATTCCTCTACCAGGGCCATAACTGTATTATACCAAATTTTCTGGAGGTCTAGGATGACGGCAAATAGCTTTTTTATTCATCCCATAAATGCTCAATATGATTGAGATCTGGTCTGCATGCGGGCCATTCTAATCTTATCAATCCAACCTCAATTGTATGAGTCAATCAGTATTTTTATTTACAAAAAATGGTGCAGCTCTTACAAGAAAAAAGATTCGGAGAATGTTGGTGATGTCTCCGGGAAAATATGACAGGACTATGAAACAAAATCAGTTATTCCATTTTTCCACAGAATTATTTAAAATTAGGAGAAAATACAAAGCCTCCTTTCACCCCTGTACAATGACATGCAAGCAAAATTTTTTGTTACCGGAATAATACCAAACAATATGAATACATGTACCTACAAACTGGTGCAAGAATCTTGAAAATCGGAGCACAAATAATAGAGTTATAAATTGTCAAACTTAATCAAAAATTTTTTGTGGCGGAATTTTGTGCCGGTGAGTGTATTATTTTTAGAGAAAAGTCACTAAAGACCTTTTCTGTTTGGAATGAACCAAAATACTTTTTTCCATGCAAAAAAAATAATTTTAGGAAAAAACAAAAAAACATGTTTAAAAAATTTTTGACCATCTTTTGGTCCTGGCAACATGCAAATTTGTTAAAAGGAGTCCTTTTTGAGTAAGATTGTGCAAAAAATCCGAATCAGAATATTTTTCGTAGCGGATGCGCAGTGGCTTTCTGGACTAATACTGATATGGACTGGTATCGATTTGACTGGAGTACCGCAAACTAAAGCGCAATGTAAATGTGACCTATTGGGTATAGGCTATGACCAAAAAACTGAACACCGGTTTTTGGAATTACCGGTTTTTTTGACCGGTTATAACCGCCAGGGTAAACCGTAGGTGAAAAAAAAAACCGGTATAACAGAAAACCGGTGTTTTGTCAACAGTCAACAACCGCCATCCCTATATATCTTCATGAATAGGTAATTTTATAAAATTTAATATATTTAATTAAGTATATACAACACAGAACGTTTTGGGAATAACAATTCCATCATCAGTTCTGCTTAAAGGATCTGGGTGAAAACCCATGGTGTAAAGTTATTATAAAGTTACATTTTTGTATAAAACACTATGTGATGTTTGAACTTTTCCTTGACTATAAATCACGGCAACGTAGTCCCACAATGTGGGTTGCTGACCCTGGGAGTAAGCCCCACTATTTGGACTCTAGATGGCAACTGAGCCGAAAAGACCAACTATAATGTGGGATTGATCGTTGAGAAGTTAAAAAGAAAGAAAAACAAAGAATGCGTGTTACAAAAATAAGAATGCTTAAGGGACCACGTTTACCTTGCATCTTTAGTCCAGAGAAATAACATTTTTCTCGTGACACATCCCCCTCCAGGCCGAAACCAAATTTGTTGAGTAGTATGGACATCTACATTAATAACCTATATGTTTCCTGCAGCCGATTTTGATGATATACATAGTTATAAACAAATGAAGATCAAAAAACGGTAAATTTTCGCTTTTTTCGTCTATAACCAAAAAGTTAAACATTTTAAACAAATTTGAGAGTAAGAAACTCATAAACCATATAAAAAACTTATTGCAAAATAAGTCATAAATTTTCAGATTTTATAAATGTTCATAACTTATGTAAAAATTAAGTTAGAACCTTCTTATTACACGGAATGCTGAGACTTCTAGTGCTTAAATTATATTTTAAATTTCAAAGCAATTGGTAAAATAGTTTAAAAGTTATTTAATTTGTTTATCCCAAATTCATTTTTTTTGCAACAAGTCAGAAAATTATGAGGTTACAGTAATACTTCGGACAGTTTATGAAAGAACATTCATACTATCAACTTAATTTAAAAAAAAAACGACAAAAAGTAATTTTAAACAGTGTAAAATTATTTTGCAAAAACATGTCGATTTTTTGCTTACTTATAAACAATTAGAATAACTTTTTAACCGTTACCCGTAGAAAAATTATTTTTTCATGTTTAGAAAGACTGAATTTTTATACACATTTAGAAAGAAAATCAATTGGCCTAGGACAATTAGGGACGAAGTTAGCCCCCCGTTTTTTAATTCACATGTTCTTGCAAAATAATTTTGCAATATTTAGAATTATTTTTTGTCATTTTTTTTTAATTAAATTAATAGTGCAAATCTTCTTTCATAAACTATCCAAAGTATTACTGTAACTTCATCATTTTCTGACTTATAGTGTTGCAAAAAAAATTAATTTGGGATAAACAAAGTAAATAACTTTTAAACTATTTGATCAATTGCTTTGACATTTAGGGTATGATTTAAGCACCAGAAGTCTCAGCATTCCGTGTAATAAGAAGGTTCTAAGTAAATTTTTACATAAGTTATGAATATTTATAAAAACTCAAAATTTATGATTTATCTCTCAAATTTGTTTAAAATTCTTAACTTTTTGGTAATAGACGAAAAAAGCGAAAATTTACCGTTTTTGATCTTCATTTGTTTATATCTATGTATATAATCAAAATCGGCTGCAGGAAACATATAGGTTATTATTATAGATGTCCATACTACTCAAAAAATTTAGTTTCGGCCTGGAGGGGGTTGTGTCACCAACAGGATATTTTTTTCCTTATTTCTCTGAACTACTTTCCCTGAATGATCAGATGTAAAAGATCAAATTTTTCAGGGTGTCTCATAATGTCTTCTTTTTTAATACATTCTATTAGTCCTTTGGTCCTCTCTTGAAGGAACGAATTGATATATAAGAACAAATTGATAAATAAGATGTCTCTCATTTTCATTTTATATCAGTTTACTCCTGAGTAAAAGCATCTGAGTATAGGGACAAATAATTGCTTGACATTTTTAAATGATAAATGGGAAGCAATTCACAGGTAATACTGAAGTGCAAATTTGAGACTTCCCCGGGTCTTCTTTCATTCATCGAAATAAATCTTCGAATTATTTTAAGTAGATGCCGCTATAGTGTCCATATGGAGTAATAACCATGTATACGCCTTCGATGATCCCTAATGAGGTCGTACGTAAAGGGTTTATGGTCCTCTCTGAACGAATTGAAATATAAGATGTATCTCATTTTCATTTCATATTTTTCTATTATAATGTCAATATCAAATTTGGGAAAAACAAATATTAGGTCTGGATCCCGCGTATGAAAAAAAGTTGATTAATAGCAAGCTGAAAGTTTTTTAATAGCTTAAGGGTGTTTAGTCGGACAAACTTTGATGTATGGAAACACTGGAACAGGGAAGTTTAAATGGTGGAACAGGGTAAAAATTTGGAACGTCAGATTACGAAAACGTCCCATAGATTTTGTCGGACAGAACTTCCAATTAATTCGTTACACTTTCATTAAACTGTCCTGCAAAAATCAGACTGCTATTTATCACCAACTGGGCATTTTAATGAGTGGAACAAGTAGAACATGTCAAATGACAGGAATTATGACAGGTGACAAATAGCTGTCTGATTTTTGCATGAGAGTTTAATGAAAGGGTAACAAATCAATTGAAAAAAACAAAAACAGCAAATCCTGTATAAAAGGTATATTTAAAATCCCTAAAAAGGGCTACATCACAAATACATAACTAGTTTTCGACTGGTTTACCAGTCATCATCAGTGCTTACGTAAAGTTGATACATCCTAACCACCAAAATATAGTTTTACAAAAATATGAGGGTCAGAGCCCTATAAACATGGTCCATTAAGGAAACATCAGTTTAAAATGCCAAATAAAGCATGGATGTTTTAAATATTCTCAAAATGCCCCAGGTAACATCTAAGCTGTAGTGTGACTCGATTACATGGTGGAAGACAGGCAGCAAGTGATGCCTGTCACTTTCCTTTAAATATACCTTTTATACAGGATTTGCCGTTTTTGTATTACATGGTATGCAGCCAACTGGAGGAAAACTTTTTCCTTGTGGAAATCAATTGAAAGTTCTGTCCGACAAAATACGTGGGACGTTCTCGTAGTCTGACGTTCCAAATTTTTAACCTGTTCCACAATTAAAACTTCCCCTGTTCCAGTATTGCCATACATTAAAGTTTGTCCGACTAGACACCCTTAAGCTATTAACAAATTTTCAGCTTGCTATTAATCAACTTTTTTTTCATACGCGGGATCCAGACCTAATATTTTCTATATTCATTTCCCTTGCATACCAACATTCTTGAAATAAGTCTCAAAATGTTCCTTTTATAGCCACATTCATATCCAAACAAAGACTTTGTCGTTTTAAAACAAATTAGAATTCTGCGAAGTGAGAGTTTCTGTTCTAGACGACCGTTTCCCAAAATCGTGAAACAGTGCCAAGGAATATGATAAAAAGTTAATTATAACCATAGTTCTCGGACTCGGATGTGCATAAAATCATTTCCAAAGAAGCAAGATATTTCTGTGGTAAATCTGGGGCATGCAGTGACAATGAATCTCTGCGGAAATGCTAATCATTCATTCTGAAACCTACTCGTGTATTAAGGCCATTATTTATTTACTACGAAATGTTATGAGTGGGATTTCGGTGTATCTGCATATCTGCTGCTTGCACGTGGTCATTCGCTTTATTCAAGTATTGTTGAAACAAGTATTTCATATATTCAAGTATTGTTGGTCAATGGCGTGCTGGTACTATGCGTAACCACCATTTTACCAAAAATATTATTATTTACATATGGAACAACAATTTAAATAAAGTACGTGCCTCCTAGTGGCGGGATACAGGCAACAATACATTGGCTTATAGGGCAGTCCTTACAGTAGGGATCCTTTTTTTTGGACTGAGGTGGAACGCTCTTAGCAGACTAGGGAAGGTGTCCCTAGTACTGGTGGACTCGGACAGGAAAGGAGAACACGCTAGGGCGCACCAACCACAATATGGCCCGTGCGTCCCGCATGGCCCCCATGACCAGCCGCCTACCAACTAAAGCCACCCCCTCTTCCGACCCAGAATAGCCCTGGACGTGCTCCTTAGGGAGCGATGCATGGGGATATCCCGAGCTGTCTGAAAAAAAGTAACCAGTATAATCCCCAATATGCTTAAAGGATGAGGCACATAAAAAAGAAAAACGAACAACAATTTGACCTATATCAGAAACTTTTACCCACCGATGACTATAGATCAATGATTTTAAAAATTTATCACCATTTCATTAATATCAATATTTTTTGTCTGTTTTAAACTTGTCTTTTCTTTCATTGTCCTTTATTGTGTATGTATTTGGTTGAATAGTTCGGTTCAAAATTATGGAATATATTCATTTTTTCGAGAATAGAGAAAAATCCCGATATTCAATTCCCTATTCGCTGACATAAATATAATTATTTATCCGACAGAAACATCCGATCCAACCGAAAAATATCAATTCTATAAAAACCTAAAGCATGCGACGAAATACCAACAGCAAACGCACAACTAGAGACAAAAGGATACTTGAAAGACCTCATCGGAAACGGAAAAGGAACTCTACATGAAAAAACAATGGCAATGGCCACATAATCTGTCAACTCGCAGCAACACTAAATATGATTTCCCTATCGACAAAATTTGAAAATCCAAGAAAACGTAAGGCAACCTGAAGACAGCCATCTGGCAGTGAAAATCAAATCTACCCTGTTCTAGCAACCAGAGTTAATACAAAAATACAGTACATGAGATCTTATAGAGCAGGGGTCACCAATTAGCGGACCGCGGTCCGCATCCGGACCGTGAGCTACTTTTGTGCGGACCGTCATTAAAGATCAGAATATAGCGTTTGGCAATTTTGAAAATGTTTGGCCATGAAATTGTATATTATGTTTGACTCAACTTATGTGTGCGAAGCCGCTTTATCAAGAATGAACTTTATTAAAAATCGGTACAGATCTGAGCTAACAGATTAATATCTCAACTCCCCAATGAGAATCAGTTGCACCAAACTCACTCCAAACTTCAGACATAAGGACATAAGTACTTCAGTACATAATAAAAAATGTCATTTTTCTTACTGATAATTTTATTTTGTAAAGAATGACAAATTTTCTGATTACAAACTGTCTCCTTAAACAAATCAGAAGGGGCCCGGGATGCCGGGCAAAACAATCTTTTTATACAAATTCAAAATTACCTTTTAGCCCCGAAAATTGTATTTAAAAAAAGATCTCTTGTCATTTTTTTCAAGATTTAAAAAATAAATAAAATTTTTTCATTTGATTTAAAATCTGCAAAATGTGAAAATACCTACGCATTTTCGATGTTTGAAAACCCATATGTAAATTATTAGTTTTCAGGTTGCAAAGTGCCTAAATTGAAGTTTATAAATTCAATTTCAAGATTCTAACGAGTAATCGAGACTTACTTCAATATAGACCGTTGTTTTTTAATTGTTAATTATGCGAGTCCACTCGACTTTTAAGTCGCCACACATCTCAATAGGGATGTTCACTAATTTTTAAATATAGTTAAATTCAATAGATTACAAGGTATATAAAACCGTAACAATCATAAAACTGTTTAAAAATGTATATTTTTTAAGATAAACGAGTTCATAATGTTGATTTTCTTGGAGGCTAGAAAAACGGTACCCTGCAGCGAGGCTACGGTCTGTGACGTCAGCAGTCGTAACGTCTTTGATCGACGACTAGTTTTGTATACTTATTTACTCAGTGTATTTGAATGTGCGCAGTTTTTTACATATTTAATTATTAAAAATAAAGCCAAATAAGTAGTGTTTTGTTCCTGGGTGTGTAAATACATCAAAAAACAGTTCTGACAAGATTTTTATTACCGTTCCAGCCAATTTAAAACAGAAAAGGAATGGTTTGTTGCAGCTAGAACTTAAAATAACTAACTTAAAGAACTAACTTAATAAAATAAACATTATAGAAGTTTTCCAGAGACTTTCGGCCCTTGGTAATAATGTAATTTTGTTTTTTCTGCATTTACATTTTTCAAAAATACTTATTAGTTTTCTCAGGATTCGAAAAAAATAGAATGAATTTAAATAGCATTGGACCAAGATTTTGCACCTACCCCCTTAAAGAGTAAATGAAAAAGTTTCGGGACCTCAAATTTGTATTCCTTAAACTGGGATATTCCTAAAAACGGGATTCTAATAATACATACAGTAAAAGTAAACCTTGAAATAACTACATGTGGATGTAGGTATGACTTTATATTATATTAAAATCATTAATAATTTAGTGAAAAGATTGGTTGAAATGAAAATATATTTATACCCAAGTTGGGTATAAATATATTGGGTATTGGGTATAATACCCAAGTTCAAAAATATTTTTTACCTTGGAACAGTTGTCAACTCGAAATACGAAACAACCGAAATAAGATCTAGAGTTGAAAAGGACATAGCAACATTTAACAACATGCATGAGAAATATTTTCACCCATTGCGACATAATATCTCTCCCACTAAAAATGCGGCTGCTAAAATGTTATTATTTCCGGTCTTGCTATATGGCGCAGAGGCCTGGACAATAATGGAAACATTAATGAAAAAGCTAGAGGAATTCGAGATGTGGGTGTACGCACGTATCCTCAAAATATCCTGGGCGACCCACACCAACGTACAGGTATTGCGTCGAATGGGAAAACAAAAAGAAATTTCTTTTACAATTAAGAAACGAAATCTTAAATATTTCGGTCATATCATGAGGCATGATAAATATCGTATACTCCAACTGATAACGCAAGGTAAAATAGAGAGCAAACGCGGACCCGGAAGAAAAGACACTCATGACTTAAAAACTTACGCCAATGATTTGGACAAAAATCGATCGAGTTATTCAGAAACGCCTCAAATGAAATTAAAATTGCCATGATGATAGCCAACGTCCACAACGGACAAGGCACATGAAGAAGAATAATAGTATATTAAGTATGGAGAACGGTAAGGGTTATATACCGATCGAAGACAATTGTTTGGAGGAGGAGCGGCGCGACGGACTCCAATTATTGTCTGAGATCAGTTACCCTTAACGTTCGACATGCTTATAACGTTTTTTGCACGATTGCTACCATTATAAATTATAAAATTAAACATTTTCGTCATATTGACTAGTTTCATTCATTTTATCAAGATAGATACTTTGGTTGTTAGGTAGTAACTAGGGTGCATAACAACAATGGAGAATTGAGTTTTTATTTAGTTGTCAATAATTTTAAGTACAATTTTGATTATTATAAATTAAAATATGAGCGAAAGTGAATTTGAAGAAATTGAACGGGCTTGGGAAGAAGGGTGTTCCGCAATTATTCTAATACTAGTAATACTACTAATGTATGCGATTCTGCTGAAGTTTCTGTTAGAAGTGAAACCACAGCCCAAACAAGTGGGATTTCATTAAATAATTTAACAAATTGTACCATAAGTTTCAATATTAATAAATAATTCGTTAGTTTTCTTTATTCTTTCAAAAAATAAATTAAAATTAAGAGATTTTTTAACTCGACGGTAAGTGAATTACTTACCGTCGAGTTGGAGTACTTACCGTCGAGTTGGATTACTTACCGTCGAGTTGCTAGTAAATGTCACCTACTGACGTAAAATCTGTCACGGTAAACAGTCAAAAATGATCAATCGTGCAAAAAATATTTTTAATACACCTAACCAAGGTAAAGTAATAACCAGCCAATGTATGTATACAATATGCATGCGTACAATGCATGCATACAACTTTCTCTATTTTTTTTTGTGGAGTATTAAGCATTTATTTTTTTAGCTTAAAGAAGACATGGAAAATTATATGGAATATACACTCAGTAAAGCTGTGGTAGATTTATTTTTTTACAAGATGCCAATAAATCATACACCATTGTTACATCTACACTACAGTCGGTAGTTTATACGAATCGGCTTTCTGAAAACCTTCTTCCATTTTATTTGTTTATTTTTGTAAAACCCAAAATATGTCCTTACAAACAGTCTATCCACTAAACTAAACAAATTCACTATAAAACTCCACTTTAACCCTGATAAAACAAGAAGAGAACAAAATAAAATGACCTGAAACGTCAAACAGGTAAACAGTAACACTATGAGAATGGCGCGCGCTTGGGGTATGCAACTAGTGACGTCAGGCCAATAGAGAAGCGTTCTTGAAATTTAAAATAATGCTAGATTTCTAATAAAGATTTTTTATAGAAAGGCTTTTTCAATTTTGTTGAAATTTTGGACAATTATTCCTAGGGTGTTTCTTAATCGTTTTACATGTTTGAAATGACTTTTTAATTTTTTGTGAACATCCCTATTTATGGTTCGTCTCTGTCGCACTTATTACACATATTATACGTACTTATGCAAAAAATGCCCAACAAATACTTCACATTTATTAAAATTTTATAATTTATTATTCACATATTTTTTTCTTAATCATTTATTTATCTATTCAATTAATTATTGCCAATGTGCTAATTAAATACGCCAATAAAAACAAACCGTCGAAATTGAAATAAACCCCGATAACTCATCAGAATCTTGAAATTGAATGTTTAAACTTCAATTTAGGCACTTGACAACCGCAAAAATAATAATGTACACATGAATTTTCAAGCTTTGAAAATGCTTATTTTCGCATTTTTCAGTTTATAAATCGCTTAAAACTTGAAATCTATCAAGTTTTGAGAAAAATGACAGAAAATCTTTTTTGTTTAAGATGACCCAAAAATGCTAAAAACATATTTTCGAGAGCAAAAACGGTGATGTTTTGGATTTATTAAAAAACTGTTAAAAACAATTTCTGCCTAAGAATTTCGCACTGCACCCTTCTGATTTGTTTATTGAATTGGAACAACCAGACAGGTAGTGTTAACTCCGGACCCCGGAAGTGTCATAGGTTTTCGAAACGGACCCTCAGGAAATATAATTGGTGACCCCTATTATAGAGGGACAAACGCGAACACGGACCACTTTCTGGTAGTAACAAAGATGAGGGCACTCAGATTGAAAAAAGACATCAAGCTAACACAAACTCTAAAACAAAATCAATGGATCATAGCAGAATTAGAAGAGACTGAAATAGAAAGATTGGAACAACAGATCAATGAAAATATATCTAACCTTATAAGGCCCTGTCTTTTCACATTCGAATAACTAGTTGTTGGGAAGTTTATCTGGCAGATTACATGTAAATCTGTCAGATAAACTTCCCGATAACTAGTTATCCGGAGGTGAAAAGATAGGCATTATCTTAATTCCCCGGCGGGGCATTAGTCAATTAAAAAACAAAATAAATGAAACAGCAAATAAGGAAGTAACAGGAAAGAAAAAGGCATAAAGACGAAGCAGAATTGTTTTTTCGGGCCCACTGATTTCTTTTATTTGTTCGTTTCTAACCCTGTCTATCAAAAGATTGGATGACAGACGAAATACTAAACTTAATGAACAAAAGAAGAGTATAATATAAGGACAAAAATAAATCGTTATACCAGCAAACACAAAACGAAATACGGCGACAATTCGCATAGCAAAAGAAAATTGGTTAAAAGAAAAATGTGATGAAATAGAAACGCTACAACATAAAAATGACAGCTTTAATGTACAGAGGAAAATAAATGAATTAACTAGAAAACCAGAATACAAACAAAATATACTAGTTGATGAAAAGGAAGACATAGTAATGGATACAGAAAACAAATTGATGGTATGGACAAACTATATAGAACAGCTGTTTAACGACAACCGAGACACAATAGATAACGAATATTTCGTTGAAGAGACTGAACCAGAAATAACAAAGTGAAGTAAAACACACCATTAAAGCAATGAGTACTGGGAAAGCTGTAGGACCTGACGAAATACCGACAGAAATATTGCAACTTATAGCCGACTGCAATATACATGTAATTGTCGAATTATTTAATATCATATACACAACAGGTATTTTACCTAAAGAATGGCTTCTATCAACATTCGTGACTATACCGAAAAAGAGAAACAACAGACAATGTTGCGAACACCGTAATACCATCAGTCTAAACCAGGATATCTACATATGTCTGCTTCCTAGATTATAACAATGCATTCGATACGGTGAACATAATCCGTTAATAAAACTACTAAGAACAAAGAACATGGACACACGGGATATTAGAATAATAAATATTCTGTAGAAGAATATTTATTATTATAGCAAGAAGCTGTCATAAGAATAAATAATTTAAACACCAATAAAATAAAAATCAAAAGAGGCATTAGACAGGACTGTGTCTTGTCGCCATCACTGTTTAATGCATACTCAAAAGAAATATTCAAAAAAGCGTTAGAAGATGAAGTAGCAGGCATAAAAATAAACTGCCTACTCATATGTGAAATTAGATACGCCGATGACACAATACTAATAGCAAAAACTATTACAGATCTACAAAGAATTTTAGATAAGGTTGTTGCAACGAGTGAAGAATTCGGTCTGTCACTAAACATAAAAAAACAAAATTCATGGTTATATCAAAGAAAAATATTAGAAACATCAATCTACATGTAAATAATAAGACGATAGAACGAGTTCAGAAATATAATTATGTAGGGACAAACATTAGTGAAACAAACGATTATACCAAAGAAATACGAATTAGAATAGAAAAGGCTAGAAGTGCATTCACTAATATGAAACAAATATTATGTAGTAGAGACCTCAACCTAAATCTTAGAAAGCGAGTACTAGAATGTTATGTATTTTCTGTTCTTTTGTATGGTGTGGAGACATGGACTCTCAATAAACAATGCCTCAATAGATTGGAAGCATTTGAGATGTGGATGTATCGAAGAATGCTGAGAATCTCATGGACAGACAGAGTAATCAATGAGGAAGTACTAAGGAGAATACATTACAGCAGGGAGATACTGGATTTCATCAAAATAAGAAAACTTCAATACTTGGGTCATATAACACGTGGTGACAGATATGAACTCCTAAAATTAATAATGCGGGGAAAGATTCAAGGGAGGCGCAGCATAGGTAGGAGAAAAATGTTCAGGCTGAAAAATCTTACGAGACTGGTTTGGATGCAGCTCAACTGAACTCTTTCGGGCTATAGTGTCAAAAGTGAGAATAGCAATGATGATTGCCAACCTTCGTCGCGGAGATGGCACGTAAAGAAGAAGAACCCTGTCTAGTTGTGACATTGTTATGTCACCAAATATTATTTAATCTATTTAGATCTCCTTTTTTTCCTTGGGATAATTTCCTTCTTGTCGGTTTTATATAGTTTTCTCATTCTCGTATTCTGTCGTTTTTGTTTTTGCCTAAGATTAGGTCTGTTGCCTCTTCACATATACTTTTGACGCTATTGAAGCGTGATCCAAAAGAGTTTCTACGTCGTTTTATAACCCTCGACGAAACATCTGGTACACACCAGAGACCAAGACCAAGGATCAGTAGAAAGAGTGGGCGGCACCCGGCAAACGTCCTCCGAAGAAGACAAATACTGTCCTATCTTCCCGAAAGGTGATGGCCACCATTTTCTGGGATTCACAAGGTGTGATGTACACCGACTACCTGAAGAAGGGTAAAACGGTCACAGGACTCTACTATGCCGAAGTATTGGGCTGATTCAACGCCGAATTGCAGAAAAAACGACCCATCTGGCGAAGAAGAAACCATGACAAGGCACCGGCTCATACTTCCGCCGTAGCCATGGCCAAGTAGGTCGAATTGGACTACGAACTCTTGCCCCATCCAACGTATTCACCAGATTTGGCCCCGTGAGACTACTCGCTGGGCGGAAAAGTCGAATGAGGTCATCGCCGTCACATAAGCCTACTTTGCACCTTTGCAGACCTCGTATTTACGACAAACTTATTTTTCAGGCGCGTTAAAAGAAGTTGGAGCAACGCTCGGTCAAGTGTATCAAACTAAAAGAAGACTATGTTGAGAAATAAATCGCAACTTTTCTAAAATTTTCGTTTTTCTTTTGTAGACAATTGCTCTGCATTTGTCGGACCGTCTTATAATAGTAAAACGAACTTATTCATAAAACAATAAAACATTTACATCATCCGATTTACTAAATAACACCTTATTAACCTTATTAAACTGTGACTGTACTACTCTTAGCAAGAGCTACCCTATAGCGCCCACGAGTTTCCGGTAAAAGCTGACAATTCCATTTCTGTAATCGAACAAGGTGTAGCTTTTTTCTGCACAGCGTCGAACAACTGGCGACCGTTGCGTAACAGCGTATTATAAATTCAAAAAAGTTCTTTTCAATCTTATGGTAGGTAAGGTAGGATTTACATCTGTTAGTGTAACGAGAATGGAATAATAAATAATGTGTCTATATAACGTGATAATTGCACAATGAATGGCACAGGCACAGGTTTTGAGAAAGAATGCAAATCAACAATAGTTTTTTAAAATATTAATATTAATGGTTATGTTTATATATTTTAAGAACATAAAAAATTCTTCTTTTTCTTTTATATAGGCAGTACTGCCTGTTTTTCTTCAACGGTGCCTTTTATTCTGCCCCTAAATTGTCTTACACCTTTTCCTTGGGCGTCCTATACTTCTTTTGCCTAATGGTGACTTGTCCCTGGCTATTCTTACTATCCTTGATTCCTTGATATACCCATGTATTTATACTGTCTACCACACATATGCGGCTGATTTCCTCACTTCTTACCCTATCCTGTAGTCCTTTTCCAGCAATCCTTCTCAAGGTCTTCGTTTTGTTGGTCTCCAGACGTCTTTGTGTCTGGTCTTGTTTCGGCCGTGTATAACTGGCCTAAGGCCTAATAACTGACTTTATCCGGGCCTTTGTTTCCACTCTTAGGTGTTTGTTTTTTCAAATTGTGTCATTTAGGCATCCGGCCGTTCTATCTATCTATCTATCTATCTATCTATCTATCTAGTCAGCCCTAAACATCCATCCTTGTATATAGGCCTCCTCTTCCTTTTCCATGCCTCTCTATCTTGGGCAATTTGCATCCATTTTGACCCAGTGTGTTTCTTCAGGTCATCTGACCATAGCATATGTGGCCTTAGAGCCCGCGCACACTACAGACTTTTTAGTCGGCAGATAGTTTAGTCGGCTTCTTAATCAGTACAGAGAGATATGCATCGGTGAATCGGTGTAATGTGCGCATCTGCATACCTCTCTGTACTGATTAAGAAGCCGACTAAACTATCGGCCGACTAAAAAGTCTGCAGTGCGCGCGGGCTCTTACCCTTTTTCGTTTGTGGTTCCACGGTCTCCAATATATAATCGTCTTTGTCCTTCTCCACGTTAGAGATGTTGAAAAAGTATCTATTCGTTACAAAGTACTCGTTACTTACGAATACCGAAAGTACCGATTACTATACACAGAGGCAAATCGTTACTTTGATTACTCTGATTACTTCGTTACTTCGTATCAATCGTGTAAGAGCGAGTAACGACTATTGTATCTATTTTGATTACTTTGATTATTCTGATTACTTCGTACCAATCGTATCAGAGCGAGTAACGGACGGGACCGGTATTTTATGAGTGTTATCGATTATCGTTATCTGTATACAGCCTTTTAAGGGTGTGAGCCTCAGAGCCTCACACTGTGAGGGTGAGGAGAAGATAGAAGATGAAACAGAGGGAGGTATAATGGAGGTAAAATATGTAATGTATGTCATTAACAAAGATCGAATGCGAGAACCCTATATTTTTATCTAGATCTATATCTATACCTATACAGAATACAAAATACATACCTACCTACTGAGAAATACGATTCTCGATATGATTACCGGCACTCAAATACAAAAGTAACAAAAGTAGGTAATCATAGTAATCAAATCATTTTTATCCCTTAAACAGATCGGTGAAGGTCGTTGTTATATCGGAATAATAATAATAGTCTCCCGTTTTATACCGCTCACGTGGCTTTGTATAGTATACCAGGGTAGTCTGCGGCCTACGGTATACAAGGAAGGTAACAGGGCCAGTGCTACGCTTCAACCGCCTATTATTACCCCTGGTTTTACCCAAGGTACGATTCTCGATATGATTACCGGCACTCAAATACAAAAGTAACAAAAGTAATCATAGTAATCAAATCATTTTTATCCCTTAAACAGATCGGTGAAGGTCGTTGTTATATCGGGATAATAATAATAGTCTCCCGTTTTATACCGCTCACGTGGCTTTGGGAGTATAGCAGGGTAGTCTGCGGCCTACGGTATACAAGGAAGGTAACAGGGCCAGTGCTACGCTTCAACCGCCTATTATTACCCCTGGTTTTACCCAAGGTACTCATTTTATTCAAGCTGAGTCGACCTGGGGCCTATAAACATTTTAAAAATGTCTAGTTGTTCTTGCCGGCGGTAGGATTTGAACTCCGGACCACCGGCACGCTAGCCTAGCACACTACCACTCGGCTACGCCGGCCACGGGTATATCGGAATACCTATACAAAATACCTACCTACTGATAAATACGATTCTCGATATTATTACCGGTACTCAAATGCAAAAGTAATCATAGTAATCAAAGTAACGAATACTGTAAATGATTACTTTATACAAAAGTAACGATTTGTAACGAATACTCGAAAGTAACTATAATCAACATCACTACCACGTGTGTGTGTGTGTGTGACCACGTAGTACGTGAGGAAGTCATATGTTGCCAAAGGCCATATCCATATATAATATAGATTATATCCATCATTTGGATTTCGTAATGTATCTATTTATGTAAGACCAACGAGTAAGACATTTAGTCTACAAAGGTTTTAACCTTTGTATTTTTTGGTGGCTTAGCATGTTCTTGTAACACTGATGATGCTTTTTTTACAGAGCGAAAACGTTTTGTTGTGGTTGTGATATTTATGGTCCACTTCTTCTTCTTATGGTGCCTATCCGTTACGGATGTTGGACACTAACATGGCTATTCTGACTTTGTTGACTGCTGCCCTGAAAAGTCCGGTAGTGGTTAAGTTAAACCATTTTCGCAGGTTATGCAGCCAGGATATTCTTCTTCGTCCTGGACCTCTTTTCCCATGCACTTTACCTTGAAGTATGGTCCGAAGTAGGTCATATCGTTGTTCATTGCGCATTATATGGCCCAGGTATTCCAGTTTGCGACGTTTTATGGTTACGACTAGTTCGCGCTCTTTACCCATTCTATGTAGAACTTATTCGTTGGTAACTCTGTCTATCCAGGAATTCCTCAACATGCGTCTATAGCACCACATCTCAAATGCTTCGAGTCTCTTCAGTGATGCTTCTTTTAAGGTCCATGGCTGTTCGATTTTTTTCATTTTGACGAAAGCTGATCTTGCCTTCTCGATCCTTATCTTAATTTCCGTCGATTGGTCCCACTGTTCA
Source organism: Diabrotica virgifera virgifera (assembly GCF_917563875.1). Lineage (NCBI taxonomy): Eukaryota > Metazoa > Arthropoda > Insecta > Coleoptera > Chrysomelidae > Diabrotica > Diabrotica virgifera. Next base: position 207,685,294 of record NC_065449.1, read on the forward strand.
TTTAAGTTTGCACCCAAATAACAAAAGTTGGTGATTTGTGTTATAGGTTGTTGGTTAACTAGTAATTGACCAGGTGGTATCCTATTTTTGCTTATAACCATGTATTTGGTTTTTTTTATGTTAAAATCAAGCCCAAACCTGCTACTTACTTCTGCCACCCTGGAGACAAGTGTCTGCAAACCTTCAAGACTGTCTGCAAAAATGACAGTATCATCAGCGTATCTTATGTTGTTCAATCGTTCTCCGTTTATAAGTATTCCCTCGTCTATTTCCGTTAGCGCTAGGTTCATAATGTGCTCTAAATATGTATTGAACAATAATGGGGACAATATACATCCCTGTCGCACACCTCTTTTTATCTTTATGTCGTCTGTTAACTGATCCCCTACTCTAACAGCTGCAGTTTGTTCGTAATAGATATTGTTTATTATACGGCGATCTCTGCTGTCTAGACCAATTGAATTTAATATTTTCATCAGTTCGTCATGTTTTATTCTATCGAACGCTTTCTGGTAATCAACAAAACACACATATATATCACAATTCACGTCTCTACATCTTTGAAAGAGAACTTGTATTGCAAAAAGTGGCTCTCGAGTACCCAATGCATCCCTGAAGCCGAATTGTGTGTTTGTCATATGTGTTCTTCACACTTTATATATATTCTTTTATGTATAATTTTTAAAAAAGTTTTCAGGAGATGGCTCATAAATAAGGCTTATTATTCCATAATCTTCACATTTTTTGGCATTGGGTTTTTTAGGGATTGTTATAAAAGTTGATCTTAGCCACTGTTGGGATATTTTTCCACTTTGGTATATATTGTTGAAGATCAAGGTAAGTCTTTTTACTTCGTCTTTATCCATAATTTTCAAAAATTCTGAGTAGAACTCGTCTGGTCCTCCGGCTTCTCCCTCCTTAATGTTGTTTATAGCAACTTCTACTTCCGCTTCGAGAATAGGTGGTCCACTTAAGGGTTTTAAATAAATATACCAAGAAAAATTTTTCATTAAATTTATAAATAAAAAAGTCATATTAGAACTTACCAAAAAGTCTTAATTGTATCGTATGCGAATGCAAAACAGTATCATTCTTCAGTACACAAGTGTAATTTCCTGCATCGGTGGGTTTCACAGACTGGACGTAGATAGTCTGATTAACGCTAGCTGGAAACAGTAGCATGGTGGACAATTCTAGAGGCCATGGATAGACTTTATTGTCTTTATACCTGTAAAAAAAAAGTAATATAAGTAACTAAATAAAGTAAGCGAAATAAGCCAGAAGCACATTTACAAGAATTAAGAGGCTTATCTGCTATCGGGACAAAGCGTTGACACTGAAGAAAATTGACTTGAGGAGACTGGAGTCATACGAGATGTGGATGTACCGAAGAGTACTGAAGATCTCATTGGTAAATGGAATAACCAACGTAGAGGTAATGAGTCGAGACATAATAATGCATTTGTAAAGAGAAGTACTTCAACAATTAAGAAGAAAACTGAGATATATATGGTACTTGTGATGAGAGGAGATAAATATCTAATACTCCAGGTCATTATGCAAAGAAAAATCTACGGAAAAATATCTATAGGAAGGAGACGTCAGTCATGTCTGAAGAACCTTAGGGAATGGTTTATTTAGAACAACGAATTATTTAGAACCGCGATCTCAAAAGTAAAAATCGCTCTGACGATTGCCAACTTTCGAACAGGAGACGGCACATAAAGAAGTTTTTTTTATCAGGAAAATACAAATGAGTGCGACAATACAACGGATGGCGAAAACGATACAATTTTAAATTGTATAATGCATATAAAGAACCATAGAAATTGCTTCATTTAATTCAATTTTTCACGCACAATTAGTAGTGCAGAATAAACTCAAAAGCTTAATCCATTTTCCTAAAATTTATGCTGATGGCTCGGAATTATCTGTCGGTGTTGGCTATGCCATTTAGATACAGAATATCCAGGACTCCAGGACTACTTTCAGCATAAATTAAACCCAGATAGCTCAATATTCACAGCTGAATTGGTAGCTATGCGCAAGGTGTTGGATTGGATAATTAGTGGTACAACATTACATTTGAAAGCGTATATAATTATATCTGATAATAATTATATCACAGTCCGTTCTCCTCTCATTCCAAAATTTCTCTATACCAAGTAAAATAATATTATGTTTATATGGGATTGACACAATTGATTGTGAAGACAATTTACATTTTTAACTAAGTTTGTCGTTTCCATTTCCTATACGGAAATCGTTTAAAAAAAGATTACCTTAAAAAATTCTGCTAAACTGTATAAATAACAGAGTTGTTAGCTGGTTATGTTCTCAAAATTGGAAAAACATTTGTCAACAAATCCAGAAAAAATTTCAGATTAAAAAGACATTCTGTTGTAAAACGGTGATCAAGAAAAAATACAAGAAAAAACTGTTAAGAAACTGGCATGAAAAATAGATATTAACAGCATCATTAGCTGTAGCAAAAGCTAAAATAGAACCATATGAAAATCTAGACGATGAAATGGACACAAAGAAACACCATGAAAATAGGAGTGGAAATTTATGCAAGATAGATGAACAGCCATCGGACACCTACCTAATAATGTGGTCCAATTCATTGTACAATTCATTTCTACCTAAAAAGACAATAGAAAAAATTTGTGCTGATTATATAAGCATCATTACGTGTTAAGCCATTTATTGAAAAATTTTCTAAAGGTAATATACGGGCGTATCTATAATAAATGCGAGGAATACCTAAGTGAAGATGAGTTTGTTTTGGATGAATGTACTTGTTTAAAGATGTCGTGCTGTGATATATATTATGTAAACGGGTCTACCCCAAAATCCCGACAGCCAAAATCTCGACATCCAAAATCCCGACGGCCAAAATACCGTCACGCCAGAATCCCGACATTTCTGGTTTTTTGTTTGTGGCCATCTGTTTTTTATTTTTTGTTACTAAACAAAAGTATTTACCATTTAAGATGAACTAATGTTCTAAATAAAATTTCTAACATGGGTATATTAATTAAATTATTTTTTTTTGCCAATATATAGTCCAATAATAATATTATTTGATATAATACAATATAATATGTAATATCAAATCCTGAATTCAAGTTTACTTTCATAATAGTTTATTATCCTGTCACTTACAACCTTCCATTTCAATAAGTATAGCTTTTATATTATAAAATGAAGTGTTTAATGATTTTTTTTTAAATACATAATAATTAGTACCCATACTTATTAGTAAGTAATTAATTTTTCAATTTCAATACTGCAACTGTATAATATGATTTGGTATTGCATTTGAAAAGGAAACAATAAATATTCAAAATGTAGTGGTCGGGATTTTTGCTTGTGCGAGGATTGTTGCATGTCGGTATTTTGGTCTGTCGGTGTTTTGGCCGTCGAGATTTTGGCCGTCGGGATTTTGGCCGTCGGGATTTTGGCTGTCGGGATTTTGGGCGCCACCGTATGTAAACATGTACTGTTGTTTTATTGACTTTCAAAGTCTTGGTGTCAATCAGACTTAGAAAGAGGAGCTTGGTTGGCAGAAACATTCGCACAACTGCAAATTGGTATTGGAACCAGTTTTAGTAGATGGTTTGGAAGCACAGGTTTTTAATATTAAAAGATGCGTACGGCAGGAACGCGTCTTGTCGCCACTGCGTTTCAAAGTTTACTTCGAAAGAATTTTCAGAAATGCGCTTTCTGAAAAACCAGAAGGAATAATTGCTCAAGAAGATCTCCAAACATTACTTGGCAGTGTCATTAAGAGATGTAAGGAAGCAGGTGTGGATCTGAACATGCGGAAAACCAGAATACTCTAATAAGTAAACAACAGAATATAAAACCGTCTAGATATATATGTAAATATGTAGTATACCAAACTTAAACAAGTTGATCAAATTGTGTACCTTGATGATCAGTTAAATTGTAACTCACAGAGTTACAATTTGCATTGCGGATACTTCGCTGCTACGTGATCTCGGTCTTACTCGTACTTTATGGTGTCGAGTCGTGGACTATGAAGACAAGTGATCTTTAATTCCGCTTGAGGCTTTCGAAATGTGGTGCTATGGAATAATTTTAAAAGTTTCTTGGGTGGAGAAGATTCGAAACTTCATAATACTAAAATGTCTCAGCAAGACTATTGAGATTTTAAGAAGCATCAACATGTGAAAACTGGAGTATTTCAGACATGTAATGAGTGGTCAACGAGGAAAACCTGGACACAATAGTAGAACTGTTCAACGCTATCTATACTACGGGAATCATCCCTAGAGAAATGTTGACATCAGCATTTGTGTGTTTGCCAAAGAAAGTGAATGCCAAAGAATGCAGTGACTACTGAACCATAAGCTTAATGTCACATACATACCTTGAAAATTCTGCTGAAAATTATCCACGCCAGAATACACTCTAAACTGGAGCTGGATATTAGTGACACTCAATATGGGTTCCGCAATGGTATGGATACCAGAGAGGCATTATTCTCCTTCAACGTGCTGACACAGAGATGTTTGGATGTTAACCGTCCTCTTTACGTCTGTTTTATAGACTACAATAAAGCGTTTGATATTGCAGGCAAACGCAATCCAGGGCGAAGGATTTCTTGGTTGAAGCACCTGCGAGATTGGTATGGTATTGATATAAGCATACTATTTAGAGTGGCAATGAATAAAATCGACTCATGGAAATTCTAAAAATTAAAAGCATAGATGAAAGAGATTTAAGACTAATAACACATCTCTATTATTCTCATGAGTAAAATAGTAAGGTGTAGTAGGGAGTACGGGTCTCTCAATATCAAAAAGACGAAGTTTATGAAAATTAGTAAAAACAACCATAATAATAACGAAATCTTGATAGTAGAGGGCCAGCAGATCGAAAGAGTAAAAACGTACACTTACCTAGGAACACTTATAACAGAAAGTAATGACTACACTGCAGAAATCAAAGTCAGAATCGAAAAATCTCGTTCTAATTTTTTGAAAATGAAAAAGGTCCTATGTAGCAAAGATTTAACATTAGCTCTTAAAGTACGCCTAACAAAATGTTACGTATACAGTGTACTATGGAATACTGGAGTGGAATCATGGACTTTAAATGAAGAGACAATGAGACGACTTAACGCCTTTGAAATGTGGACCTATAGAAGAATTATGAGGGTTTCCTGGGTAGATAGAGTTACGAACAACGAAGTACTGAGAAGAATAGGTAAAGAGAAGGAAGTTGAACTTACAATTACAGAAAGAAAACTACAGTATCTCGGACATGTGATGCGGGGCGAGAAGTATGGCATCCTGCGACTCATAATTCAAGGAAATATAGATGGCAGAAGAAGCATCGGAAGAAGACGAATTTCATGGCTGAAGAACCTAAAAGAATGGTTTGGATGCAGCTCAAAACAACTATTTAGAGCTACTGCCTCAAAAATTAAAATAGCTATGATTGCCAACCTCCGTAGCGGAGATGGCACCTGAACAAGAATGAGTGGTCCCAAATATAGGTTGCTACAAAATATTATGCAAGGGAAAATAGCAGGAAAACGCAGTCCAGGGCGAAGAAGGATTTCTTGGTTGAAGCACCTGCGAGATTGGTATGGTATTGATATAAGCATACTATTTAGAGTGGCAATGAATAAAAGTAAGACAGCTATGATGGTAAACAAAGGTTCTGAAACTACTTGGTATATGGAGAGGAAGAAATGAACAACGCAACTACAAAACTCAGGTAGTAGGTACATATAGTAAAAGATGAAACCACACTTCATACTCTTTTAATGTCAAATGTTAAACACTGTTTAAACTATTAGGCAGACTCACGTCTAGAATATAATTAGTATTTAATTAGAGCCCGGAAACTCACGCCTAAATAGAATTATTACTACATACTCTTTATATAACTACTATTTAATTAGAACCTGAAAGTTGCGAGTATATTAAAATTGAATTACAATCTACATAACTTTGCTACCTGTTATATTTAAGTTAGAACAAGGTGTATTATGCATGCAAAGGCGGCAATAAGTTACCTTATGTTTGATAATGTTTATCGCGAGTATGTCAAGTGAAATAGCGCACCGTGGTTTCCGCGAATCTCTAAAATAGATCAAGTTCAATGCGGTGCAAAAATAAACATGATAATTTCGCCGAAAACACTTTTATTTACCTCGGTTTTCAGCACAAATAGGAAATAAAGTTAAATAAAGCGGTTCGCGGTTTTAGCTGACTATTTATTATGCTTTTCACAATAGAAATATTTTTTAATACTTCGCAATATTATAACATAATGTTGAAGCAAGTGCATTGTTTTATTGGTAATAAAACTGTGCAGACGGACTTTAATTGTTACGATTCTAAAATATTGGGATTTGAAAGACTTCTTACTTTTTCATGTCTGGATCCGACTACAGTCTTTCCGTCCAGTATAGGGATACGTCTACACTCTTTGTATTTGCGAGCTATAAATCATCGAGGTTGCACTGTGATGGGCAAAGTCTACATCTACATACCCTCAGGTGCTCCACGTTCTGTATTTCCCCACATTCACAAAGTGCGTCGTTATCTGTCTTGATGCCCCATTTAATGAGGTTCTGTTTTACAGGGGGCAACACCTGTGCGTATGTGGTTCGAGTGTCCGCCTGGTTCTCCAGTCCAGGTTCATTCCATTAGGTCGTTCTGGATGTAGGGGGAACAATTCGGGTGGTTCGACGCTGACATTTCTCATAAACCTTTTCCTGGATTTAAGTCGGCTGGTTCCTGATGGTTTGTTAAACCCGTATAATTGGTGCCTTTCATCGAAAGTTTGCCTGAACTTCTCCACATATTGTGAGGCGCATCTCCGGTCGTCTGGTGATGCGAATCCAGCTGCCCGGTACAGTAGGGGTAGAGGGGTAGGCTTGATACAACCGGTAATTAGTCTACATATTTCATTTAACGCCGTGGTGACTTGTTAGGCGTGTCTAGATCTACCCCAGACGGGACAAGCATATACCCCTGTTGAGAAACATAAGACCTCAGCTGTTGACTTTAAGACCTGGAGGTTTGCACCCACTTGCCCCCTACAAGTTTCCGGAGAAGGTTGTTTCTCGTAGAATCCTATCTCGTGATAGTGATATATCTTATACGTTAGTGACCGGTCTAGTATATCACTCCAAGATATTTGGGCATATCAGTAGTATATCCCAAGCGTTGTCCCTACCAAGAAACGTTCAGTTTTACATGCGCCAGATGGTTGTTGAGATGGAATGCACATACTTGGATTTTATAGGGTTTGGTTTTAATGAGTTTTGGTATTATACATTTTATATGTGTAGATATGTGTTCTACACACACAATGTTTGTAGATATGTGTAGATTTGAAAGAATTTGAATGAAACGAAATCAAGAGGAGTTTTATGTTGCAGTTTGTTCAGAGAGCGCCATAAACAATCTTACTATAAACATTCTCATTAGGAATCATCAGAGATTGCATGGATTTCATCAGAGATATCCATATATACAATCTCTGATGATTTCTAATGAGAATGATTATAGTAAGAGTGGTAAGATTGTTTATAACTATGGCGCTCTCTGAACAAACTGCAATATAATACGCCTCTTGTTTTCTTTTGTATTAATTTTACTTCAATCTGAGTATCGAGACCATGTTTTGGTTGGAATTTTGGCACCTTGGATAGACGAGTAGTGAGATCCAAATTATAGATCTGCCCTTACGTCTTCTTAATCAACCGATAGGGGCGCCCCCGACCAACCGGGCGACAGGAGACAAAACTACATGTATGGTAGATCAGCTCCAATTTTAGCAGGGTCCAATTATTCAAAGTTTTCGTTGAAAATAGAAATAACAAATTTACCAACAACAAAAAATTACTTAAGAACCAAAATCTACTGAACATAGAGTTAGGACCACTATCACTTATTCTTACTTCTTTTGTATTGGATTGATCAATATAATAAATGAAAGCACCAACAGGAAATTTCGTTTTGTATTAACAATCGTTTATGATTATATTTAGTTAGAATTCGAAATCCCGTTTTCCAATAATTAAAAGTTAATTTAAAGCATAATTTCAATAATTCGGTGCTCTCTAAACTCAGCTGTGCATACACATTCAACTCCAACTCAATTGTCTCTATAAAACTAACCCTCATTAATTTTAATGACTGTTACTAACTTCGTTTGAGTTTTCGAATATGCAAATGTCGAGTGTAATGTCAAACTTGTTATTGTGCAGATGAACAATAATATGCACAATTAGCTAACTTTCTCCTTTCTGTTTAGCTTTAATTTAATAATTTTCACAAACTATGTCTGTGACAATTAAGTTTTTCAAATATATTCTAGGAAAACGTAGATTTTACTGTCCAATTATTGGACTTCGTAAGTCCTAGGTTTTCGCCCAACGTGACCGGAAGTCGATATTTGAACTCTTCGTGTAACTTTGCGTCGATTGATATACGATTGATGATAAATTTTGAGTCATTGAGAGACAGACAGACGGACAGACAGACATGGATAATTATCTCCAGCGAACTGTTCTGGCTATTGCTTTGATTTCACGACAGGATTTTCCAATTTCTTTCCTTTCGTCCAGTAGAGTCGTTTTCCATTTTTTAGGTCTGCCTATTTTCCGTCGGCCTTGAGGATGCCAATCCAGCGCTGTTCTGGCAATGTCATCTGGGAACCTACGGAGTGTGTGGACCAGTCAGCTCCATTTTCTTCGCCTTATTTGCTTTATGACATTTTCTTGGTTGGTTTGGTACCATATATTATCATTAGAGATTCGATTAAGTCAAAATTACTCCAATTGCTCCAAAACTTGGAGTAATTTTAAAGACCTTGTCCAAGTCATTTTAAAGAAGAACAAATTTCATCCATATAAAATACACTTGGGAGTAAAAGCACCATCGAATGGCCTCCTCAGTCACCAGACTTGTCTTCCCCGGATTTTGTCCACAAATGCTTCGGAACGTGGAAGAACGCTTCGAACAAATATTTATCAATGTGTGGATGCCGAAGGTCATTGTTTCCACCATTTGGTCAACTTCATTTGGTTCATCACATTTGGTATATTTTTTTAATAAGTAAATCAAATAAAGTACTGAACCGAATTTAAAAATTTAAAGACTAATGTATAGGGAATTGCAAAGGCTTTCAAGTTTCAAACAATCTTATTTGTTCGCCATTGCCATTAAAAAATGTTGAGGTGATTCTTACGATGCCTTAGGGGTAATAGTAACATAATACCGGAAAAACGTGTCCCCCTTTAATCGAAAATTGACCTGTCGCTGGGATTTACAAGAAAGGTTGCAGTTCCTGATAGCTCAGTTTAGTTTTTGGGGCGTAGGTAAATTCCTCACCAACCAGTAAAAACATATAATCCGACAGGTATTTTCCTCACCAAATTTAAGGGTTCCTATTAATCCGGTAGGTATTTTCCTCACCAACTCACTCAGGTAATAAAATAAAAATATAGATTTAATTTAGGAATGTATATTATGAAAGGATCCGAAATCCGAATACAAGACATTAATTTCCTTACATTATAATAATAATTTATAATATAGATCAGTGGTTTTCAATGTTTTTGAACCATGTACCAAAAAAATGCTTAGAATTATTTTTGGTACCACCTAAATGAAGTATCTATGGAGGTAGGTAATTTAATTAACTACAAATATGCTGGATTTTGGCTGTGGTTTCGCGTTTTGTGTACCACCGCACCTAATGAAATGTACCACCAGTGGTACATGTACCACAGATTGAGAACCCCTGATATAGATAATATTATGCAATACGTATAAATTAATATTTAATATTTACTATAATAAGACAGACAATTTAAAAAATCCATTCTAGTCATTTGATTAGACTGATATCTTATTAATGAATTTTCTACATTTTTCAATTTCAGTTTAGCTTGTTTATCTTTGATATGTTTTGCAATATGCAAACTTTAAATTTTAAGATACATCTACCTGAAATTCTTTAATTTTTTCAAAGAAAATATAATATATGGATGGATGCGTATTACAAAACGATAAATTAAAATGCGAATGAAAAGATTCGCAAGCATTCGTAATACGAATAACACAAGAATTTGTATCTTTCCACATATATGGGGAGAATATGGCAGTTTCGTCCATATAAGTTTCAACTAAGTAATCAACATATCTATCTTAAATTTCATTTTCTGGTTTGCATGACATTAAATCAAACACAAAACAAGCTGATGCGTCTTCTGGTTTTATATGTAAGGCCAAAAGTATGTTTGAGCCACTTGCCTCCTACAGAATAATTTTTATATTCTGATTCAGGAGACCAAAACATTTCTGTACCAAGCTTGGTGTAGGTGAAATTTACAACCATGTATTTCAGTGTTCGGACACATTTCAATGATTGCATTATGTATAGCCTTTTCAAAATCTTCAAAAATTTTACTAGCATTAAACTCAATTTTGAGAGCTTTAAAAATTTCTGATTTTAACAAATAAAAAATATTGTAAATTTCTGTTTTTTTTTTGTTTGGCAGTAAACAGTATAATAAAGAAATATAATGCCCATTAATTAGCCCATGAATAGTAAATAATTGCAAATAATATGTGGTACAGTAAGAAAATGTGCCATCCATATAATAAAATTCAATGTGGCTAAAAGTCTTATATTTGTTTCACAACTAAATACAATTATCCTACTTTTGACACAATTTATAAAGAGAAAATTTTCCCTCTTGGTCTTGGTTATTTTTTGAGCACACCTCTTCACAAATTCTTGAACCTCATCAATATTGGAAGTAAGTCGATCAGGCATCATTTTTCGTCGATAATTATATATTTTTTTTATGTAACTGACAACAATCGTAGTAATTGTTTCAGACAAATTAGCTGCAAGCGCTTGGCGTATAATTTTTGCCGGTTTTTCAATAATATTCTCTTTGGCTTTACGTTTACAATAGTTAGAAATAATTTTTCGATCTAACTTCTGGCAATCTGGTTCATGATTATGTTGTAGGCTACTTCTAGATATTGTATAAGTTGCACCAATAGTAAAAAATTTAAGTATTTTCGATGGGAAATAAGCCACAATTTTACCAAAAAAATAAATTTATTAACGTTTCGACGCCCAAGTAATAAATAAAAGCCCATTTATTTATTACTAAATAAACATTTTTGTTTATTTAGTATTATTTTGTATTTTGACAACGACACCCGACTTGGGCGTCGAAACGTTAATAAATTTATTTTTTGGTAGAATTGTGGCTTATTTCCCATCGAAAATACTTACTTATAAAAATGCCACAAGGAAATAGCTTCAGAACAACAGTAAAAAATTTCGCACTACAAGTTGTTTTATCCTCCAGAACACTTCTGCACTTTTTAAAACTTTCACTTTATAGAAAATAAAATTTTCAAATACCAATACCGCGTAAGGTTTACCGCAATCACTTTCTATTAAACATGCCATTTTTGTCAAAATTCCAATTGTGACTAAAAATAATATAATATAATTAATTAATTGTTATAGGTATTACTACCTACTGTAATTTAATAGTAGATAAATAATTCAATTGAATGCCTTTTAGTAAAATCTACCTGAAATAACTGAAATAACCATTTCGGTCTTGGTGAGGAAAATACCTGTCGCATTATGACATACCCTTCTAAACGCAGGTAAAAGATTATTTTGGTGAGGAAATTACACCCGCCGAGTTTTTGTCCGGTCACCCTGTAGACTGTAAAAATAAAAACACAAACAAAAGATTTTTCTTTAACCATCGTCACTAATTTGCATTAATAAGTATGCATTTATGCCTCAATAAGTATGCAACTAATATGAGAAAAATGATCCACAAATACTCGGAAAAGGTTAAACGTAAAGCTTTCATCGCCATCCGCTTATTATCTTTAAATTGTTTATAGTTAGCACATCGTAAAGCAAAGAAATCCGTCGGCATTGGATGGACAAGACAAAAGACCTCGTCTTCTAAAGTACCAACTACAAATAATAGTTCAGGTTAACGAGAGTTGAACATGGTAAATAAAGTCTCGTTATTTTTGAGTCAATAAACGAGTTAATGAACTTGTCATTCTCATGACAACCGGGCACTGCTTTATTTGGTCTTAAAACAAGACGTGCCCATGCTTTTTGTTTGGTTTGTGAAAGTAGGGCTAGCCTTTAGTAAGCAACTATATAGTACGTGGCATCACAATCTAAAAACAATTTTCCAAAAAATATAATGACATATCCTATTTTGTCATAGCATAGAAGATAGTATTTTATTTCTTTGTATTTTGTGCTATTTGGTAGTTGCATAAATGATATGACTGAGTAAAAGGAGTCACAATATCCAAGGGACTATTTTCTGAGATAGACATTCACAAAGTAACATACGTTGGTTTCGATTTTTGTTGATGATTTTATGGTAAAAGCATATAAAAAGTATTGGTAGAAATATATTGATACCAGAAGTATTTGACCCATTAGCTGTAGACGCAAAGGAAGAGCTCCCAAAAGTAAAAAAGGTATTTGGCAAATCAATATCACAGGAAAGCATGTTCCAAAGATTGGAGGGACCATAGATATAAATGAAGAGGAAAGGAAAGAAGAAGATATTTAGAAAATCTATCTACAGATCTATGAAGAAACAGAAGAAAGAGAATAAGAATGATTCTTTGACGAGCTACAAGACCAACGTAACGTAGATATTGACAATAACGAAGATATAAGTCGCGAAGAGGTAGAAATAGCAATTAAGCAAATGAAAAACAGAAAATGGCAAGGACTGATGGTCTCAATAACGAGTTCATGAAGTACGGTAGCGCAGAAATCGTGAGAGAATTGACAAAGATATTTCAAAGCATAATAACAAATGGTACCATACCAGAGGAAAGAAGAACAAGCATAACAATACCAATATACAAAAAAGATTAAAACCGACCCACATAATTACAGATGAACAACGCTGCTCCAATATTTATAGATAAAAACTGTTAACAAAACTCTTGTCACAGAAGTTAATTAACACCATAGGTATATCAGAAGAACAAGGATTCAGGACCAATAGATCTACAATCGACGCGATCTTAATGTTATACAGAAACTAGTATAGAAGTTCATTGAGTTTTACAAATCCCTTTTCCTATGCTTTGTAGATCTCATAACAGCGTTTGGCAGAGTTAGACTCAAAGACGTAATCCTAAATAATTGTAACACGTCAAATTTCATCCAGTTGGATAACGAAACCAGAATTGACAGAAGATGTTAATATGTCAGAAAGGGATGAATATTTGGGGTACATATGGAATAAACAAAGGTTCCGTTGCTCAAAATCGGTGGAGATGTAGGGTGGTTCTTTGTGGGACATTTCTTTATGGGGCGGTTCGTTACATTTTCCTATTACCTTAGTAGCAGGAAGAGCTTAGATAGTGCATTACACATAATAATTAACCGGCGTTTTGCCTGAAAGCGGTAGCGCTAGGACCTTGACTTCGGTAGCTGCATTTGCCGAGCAAGCCACTAAGACGAACAACTTCCAACACTACATGTTGTTTGAATCTCTACTTCACTACTACCATGTTGTTTGAATCTCTACTAGACTCAACTTCTCCGGTGCCGCCGAAGCGGACTTTTGAGATTCAACCAGGTACTTGAACTCGAACCAAGACTAAACTGAGACTCAAACTGAACTTTTGAACTCAACTCCTCTACCTTTCGGTCGATTATCCCTACCACAATCTTCCATAGCATCATCCTTTGACCAACAGTTGTAATCAAATATTTCTACCATTACGTTATCATTAACCAATAAAAAGAAATCGTACGTTCTCAGATACCAACAAGTTTCACACGAAAAATGATGACTTGACTATTTTGCACGTGTAATTTTTAAATGCAAACTATGGACACTTCTGAATCATAACATAAACAACTTTAACTCTAATATAAACATTACAGTGATAACCGTTCACTAAAATACTCAAAATCTCTTTTGAGTACATGCGCATATAATTTTTCTCGCGATGAAATTAAGCCATCTATCAAACCACCTTTTGATGGCACGGTTGGAAGCAATCGACTTATGCATACAGGGTGGGACGACAGTGTTTTACCTGAAAATAAAAATTATTGGTTTCTTGATGAGGTGGAATTGTCGTGTCTTTGACACCGTTTCATAATGAAGCAGAAAAACGCCAATAAAAAACACAGCAACAATCAGGGAACTTAACAGTCGTAATAAAACAAGAATAAAAATGAAATATGGAATAGAGAGATCATGTTGACAGAATGGAGACGCATAAACTTAATACAAAAAGACCACTAGGAGACCCCCGATGAGCTGAACATCAACATCACAAGAGTTGGGATGATAGAATAGCCAGGATGATGTCCTACAAGAAGAAAAATCCATATCCATGTCCATATTTCATAAAAAAACATGAGCAATGGGGCGTATAGATGAAAGAGGAACATTTCCCGTTCAATTTAAAAGTTAACCACTGCTTTTTGATATATGTAATTAATTATAAATGCATGCTGTAAAAGGATTGATTTATCTAATAAATGAAACGTCAAATAAATCATTTCAGCACATGAAATAAATAAACTGTTGATAGAATGGAAAATTTGTTATGCGCATTGTTGAATCCCCTTATGAATGGAAATGAGCCAACGAAATTACCGCCCAATAAAATAAAGAACAAGAAGAAATCACTGAACTCTTCTTTGTTAGTTGTGAAGTGCTGTAAAACAAGACACCTGCGGTTTAACACGCCGTTTGTACAGTTGTAATACAAACTGTGGCGACGAGAAAAAATGCGCTTCTAGCAAAAAAGAAAGAAGTACAGCAGCGGTTTTACCATGCAGGGCAACTGGGAAGACGATCTATTATAATCAACAGAGTTGTCGTTAATAGTGTCCGCGATACGTGAATCGGTTTTCAGTAGATGGCTTTTGTCTTTGTGTCATTCAAAACCCTTAAATGCGTATAATAAAAACTAATCACTGATTTAGAGAAGTTGGTATGTCTAAGTCAAATATCTTTTACTCCAAATAAGGATATCTATAAGGATAGAGTAATGAATACTATTTTTATTTCAAAACATCAAAAGACTGTTTTTGCGACATTTTCTATTGATGTACCTTGCTGAAAATACATTGAATTACCTTTTATTTTGTTTTGTTTTTAAACAATCACTTTAGGTCATTGTCCTCAGAGGCAGATTTGAAAACTTGCCGCCCCTAGGCTATCCACAATTTTCTCCCCTCCCCGCCATTTTTTTATTTTTTTACCAAAATTTGCCGCACCCTGAATTCTGCCGCATTGGGCTATAGCCCATTCAGCCCATATGTAAATCCAGCCCTTTAAGAGGAAACAGTAGCGATCAACAGGTAGCGAAAACGCGTTCCAAGATTGCGGCTGTAATTTTGAATATTTTTTCGACATATTTGGCACACGTATTCGTAATATAATAAAGAATGGCGGTACAGAGCCCAATTTGAAAAATATATTAATATGTGCAAATTACTCTGTAATTAAATACAATAATATTGTATTAAATACAATTTATTCTTCAAATAAACTTTTTGAAGTTATACTTCTTTAGGCGCGATTGAGAGTAAAATTTCATAATACTGCGCGCATGCGCACACAGACAGTGTGGCGTTTAGTTGGTAAATCTTTCTAGATATGTATAAATATATCAATGCAAGAAAAGGTGTGAAAGGAATATATTAGTATTTTTAGTAAATATATTTATTATAATTGTTGTGTCTTTGGGTTTGTCTTCTCCTCAGGAGTAAGATGAGTATTATTAAAACATTTTATTGTATATTTATTATACTAAGTATAATATCACCTTGTCTGTTTGTTACCGTGAATTGTCATTAGGTACTTCCGAACCGATACAGACACAGTCCTCGTAGAGTATTTGGTATAGCATTCGGCCAGAGATCGAAAGGTCTTGAGTTCGAATCCAGTGCAATCCTATACTTTTTTTTTTATTTTTTTGGAAGTGGTAAGCACAAAATTAGTTTGGTGTTTAAAAAAAATTAAAACAAACTCTTTAAAGTATATTTATTTTTAAGAAATCATATAATAGAAGTATATACCTCGTCCAATTTACTTACCGTTGCACGTCATCCGCGCCATAGCCTGTGACACGATACCAACACGAAATATTAGGCGGTGGGTGTGTTATTTTTTAGAATCAAAATGATTCTAAAGGGGAACACACCTACCGCCTAGATATTTCGTGTTGGTATCGTGTCACAGGCTATGGGGCGGATGACGTACAACGGTAAGTAAATTGGACGAGGTATAACTTCTTACGTGCGTACAAAGTACACACACACATTCTTTTTTATCCGATGCCTAGATTTTGTGTCATTTTGGAACTACTAAAATTTTTTATTTCATTAGTAGTTCCAAAATGACGCAAAATCTAGACATCGGATAAAAAAGTTTATTTGAAGAAAGTGTATTTTTTTGTTTTTCTTAATGGCGGTACAGGCTCGTTTTTTTAATATTGTATTTAATTACAGAGTAATTTCCACATATTAATATATTTTTCAAATTGGGCTCTGTACCGCCATTCTTTATTATATTACGAATACGTGTGCCAAATATCTCCAAAAAATATTCAAAATTACAGCCGCAATCTTGGAACGCGTTTTGGCTACCTGTTGATCGCTACTGTATCACCTTAAAAAAATGTATTAAATATTTATATGGAATTAGCCACAGTTGATTGTAACGAAAATTACATTTTTATCTCAAAAGATTTGATGTTTCGATTTCCACTCGGACGTGTCCAAAAAATGAGTACAAAAAAGAAGTTTCACTAAACCTTTGCCCGACTGTGTAAATACCAAAAAAAAAAATTAAAATAATAAAAAAAATAGCGGAATCCGTTAATCTCATCACAAAAAAGTCAACTATGAAAATGGGCATAATTTTAGGTGATGCATAACTTTTGAAACTATGTGTATATTCAAAGGTACGTCTTAAGCGGCGTCCTCATTGAGTTGACATTGTCGATCGACTCTGTCTATCGACCGACAAATCGAAAAAGCTTCGATGTCCACACCAGGTAGGCAGAATAATTGTCGACAGTCGAAACGAAAATGTGTGACGAAGATGACGCCATTATTGTTTGTGCCGCATTTGTTATTATCACAACTAAAAAACGTAAATCATCGCGTAAAAGAAGATTTTGGGTTCGACCAAGTCTTTAAAGTAGAAATCGGTATAGCGGTTGTAATCTAATGGAAGATTTGAAAAGGATGATATCGATATATTGAACCTTGATACAGAAGTAACGAAGGTTTCAGAAATTTTTTTCGAATGTCGGAAAGTGAATTTGAATATTTGTTGCAAAAAATCGGGCCAAAAATTTGTAAGCAAGACACCAATAATTGTAGACCTGGTCTTATTTTTGTCACGTAAAAATCTTAAACTTTCATAAGCAAACCATTTACTTTTGTACACATCCTTCGTGCCACTGCCAGATTTACTGCCATCGTTTGTTTTTTTTATTTCTCTTGCTAACTGGCTTTAAAGATTTTTTATTTTTTGTTCTACCACCTGCTTTTCTATATTAAATTCACTGGCAATTTCCATAAAATCATCGTGTCTCATGTTTCGGTCTTTATAATATTTGCTTCTAGTGTTCCATAGATTTGTTTTTAATTTGTAAGTTTCAATAAATGCCACTTTTTCTTTTTCCCATTCCATTTTGCCGACAAGTACAAAACACGAGACTTTAAATGAGGCAGACTACGCCGCACGCTGAATTACTTTTAACTGTATTTTTAAATGTCGAAGGTCGAATGCACGTCCACACTTCGGATTTGACTCGACTACCCTTTGATTTTACCGACAGAGCATGGAAAACCAGTCGACACGTCGATCGACATCTTTTGTCGATCGACAAAGTCGATTGCCGCGTACACACTCAGTCGAGAGTGTCGATAAACACAGTCGATCGGCAACGTCGACTCAATGAGGACGCCGCTTTATTGACCAACATTGCCATTCTACAACTGCAATAATCGTATATTTTAGAATATTTGAATCGATCATTTCAAAAAATGCATAAGTCCACAATTTTCAGACACTCACTTTTTGAGCGGAATCGATTCCTCCAAGATAAATACACGTTGTGTGAAAAAACGACACCAGTCTGTACAGAATATGTCGAAATACTCTACAAGCAAAATTAAAAGTCTATGCAAGAACAACACGAGTCCAGGACGTATGCAGTATTTGATGTGAATTTATAAACATAATTTTTGTGCCCAATGATAGTCCCGTTGCGATGCTGAAATCAAAAATTAAGAAGCAGGACAGAATTTATGTGCCAGAACAATATTATTCGCTTATGGCTGGAGCTGGGACACATTGTTCCGTTTTTGAGATGAGACACGTCAAATATTGGATTATCGTAATTGGTGACCAACATATTACAAGCGAAACTGCCTCTCCAATGAAAGCCTAGGTTGAAATGTACCAAAGCAACAAAAAAGAACCTTTTCTCCATCATCGTTGATGTCTTTTGAATACGATAAGCATGGAAAAAGTACAGTTGTGACTCACGATTTTATTGACAGTTTTCACAAGTCATACGTTTCATCTTTTCAAACCCAAAAGTCCCGTGTTGCTACCAACATTATTAGCTTATCCAAATAATGCTGTAGCCATTAATCCGAAAAACATCAAGAAGATTTGTTGCATAAGGTTATATTTTAATAATTACCAGTTTTTTTAGTTACTGTACTTTCGAAATAAATATATAAGTGGTTGTATTTCTGTTTTTTTTTGTTTTATGCAAAAACAGCATTAGTCCAATATTTCAAAAGTCATTTTTCAAAAAACCTTTATTTTTTCCGAGACGATTTATAGATCAATATGATTAGGAACTAAATTACAATATTATTTGGGATTTTTAGGTCATCCGTTTCACCAATTTTTCAACTATTTAGTTTTTTGCTCTCTGTAAAATTAGGAAAATGTGACTCGTGTTGTTTTTGAAATGACCGATTCATTTGCAAACATCATAAGAAACTGTACAATTGGATTTCATTAAAACTCATCGTCATTTATTGATCTTTACTCTGAAACTAGTGAGCAATTAGCGGTTTGTAATACCAGGAACTGAGTGGTGTTTGTATGTACGTACGGATGAGGAGTTAACTTGCAATGTTATGTTCGCATAGTTTGTAAATTATTTCCATTGTTTGCTTGTCTGTTATTACAGCAATAAAACTGACAACAGATTTGATAATCTTTGGAAAATAAAGACATTCTAAGTTATCTTAAACAGGCATAACTGTGGGAAAATATACTGAATTTGTAAAAAATAACTGAATGTTTAAAATATATACAGAGAGGGGCTAAATTATGGAATAAATTCATTTTATTTAAAATAGACGACTTAGGAGAAAAATCCCAAAACAGGTCGATTTTTATTTTTAAATTACAATTTTTTTGGCATACATTTCATACTAGTGACGTCATCCATCTGGGCGTGATGACGTAATCCATGATTTTTTTAAATGTGAATAGGGGTCTTGTGAATGATGAACTTAGATATGATGACACCAGAACTAATCTTCACTGAGAAGATTAACACAATTATACCATCTAGAGAACAAAAAGTCCCAAACATTAATGGAGACTTAATATGGTTCACTGATGGATCTAAAACTGCCCATGGTACTGGATCAGGAGTCTTTGGGCAAACATGTAACTATAATAAATCTTACAGCCTAGGTCAACATACAACGGTGTTCCAGGCTGAAGTTTTTGCTTTAGTGGCCTGCATTGATGAAATAATTGATGAGGACCCTAAAGCTAAGAGAATCAACATTTACACAGATAGCCAATCGGCTATTCTGGCTGTAAAGAACCCTCTCACCAAATCAAAACTGGTGAGAAACTGCAAGGATCTCCTCAATAACCTGGCAAAAGACAACAAAGTGTCTTTAATATGGGTGTCGGGTCATGAAGGGGTGCATGGGAACGAACGAGCAGATATGTTAGCGAAACAAGGCTCGAGAAAAACTTTTGAAGGCCCAGAACCTTTCTGTGGCATCACTAAAGATGCTATGAAAAACGAGGTTCAGAAATGGCTGATAAAGAATCATCAAAATAAATGGAGAACCACTCAAGGGCAAATCCAGACTAAAAAAATAATCAAGAATATTGATAAAAAACTCTCGAACAGTTTGATGAACCTCAATAAACGAGAGATCAAAACGGTCACTGAAATGGTGACTGGACATTGTCGTTTAAGAAATCACCTATACAAACTAGGTAAGGTGAATGAACCATGGTGCAGAAAGTGCGAAATAGAAGAAGAAACTGTGAAAATAGAAGAAATATACTATGCTATTGCAGTGTGCTAGGTGATGTAAGGCAGAATTTCACTGGTCAAATGAGGTTTGAACCAGAAGAGATCTTAAAACTACCAATAAGAAAACTGTTGGCCTTCGTTGAGGCCACAGGACTTATTAAAGTTTAAGGAGAAGAACAGGGTTTGGTACAAAGGTCTTATGACCAAGTGCCAGAGACTAACGAGTCTCGCCTGAGTTAAGAAGAAGAAGAGGGGTCTTGTGGCACCCCATTTGAAAGGGTGGTCAATGCTCTATTCAGTAATATAAACATTAATATCATTATTTATACAGAGTGGCTAACAAAATAATTTTTTAATTAAATTAATTGCTCGAAAAAGAAGAATGTATGCAATTTATTTAACTCAAAATACTTTCTATTGCTGTCAGAAAATAGAAAAAAATGTTTATTTGCCAAATAAACATTGCTTTTAGCTTAAATTAAATGTTCAAACTGCCAAAAGGTAGGTGGGAGGCTGTTTGTGATTTAATTTAAATGAAAATAGAAACGTGAATTTCATGTTTATTTGTGAAATAAACATTATTTTTATTTACTGACAGCAGTACCATGTATTTTGAGTTAAATAAATTACATAAATTCTTCTTTTTGCGTCAATTAATTTAGTTCAATAAATATTTTTTTGGTCAGGCTGTATAATGATATTATTGTTTATATTACTGAATAGAGAATTGAACACCCTTTCAAATGAGGTGCCACACGACCACTATTCCCATTTAAAAAAATCATATCATACGTCATCACGCTCAGATGGATCACGTCACTAGTATGAAATATATGCCAAAACATTGTAATTTAAAAATAAAAATCGACCTGTTTCGGGATTTTATCCAAAGTCGTCCATTTTAGAAAAAATGAATTTATTCCATAATTTAGCCCCTCACTGTATGTATATAAACATGACTTATTATGAGGAAAAAATTAACAGGTCAAAAACACTGTACAGTGCAAATTTGTCACCCGAATAGAAGGACAATGATTAAAGACGCCTTTTTTCCGCATTGTTATCTGTTCCTGAAAGGGCTATGACCATTTCATTGCAAATGGTTTGGTGTTTAAAAAGTTAGTGCAACATCTTGCGCTGTCTTTGTGGTATGAAAAATTAGTACATATTCAATAATAGCGCACAATATTGACCTCAATCAACAGGTGACATAACGTCGGGACTATCGTCCCAATTCAAAAATGAACAAGGAGAACAAACAAGAAAAGAAAAAGTTTCAGAATAATAAATTTATTAAAAATGTTATTATGCTTATGTAGTATTACTACATAAAGCTGATTTATTAAGTTAAGATTATAATAGATTATTTTGAGGTAAATGTATTTTATTGAGGGCTTTTCACAGTATATTCTATTACCTGTGAGCAATTTAATCTTATTCTCATAGCTGAACTACCCCATTGGGCTTTTCCATCCTAACGTATTGATGGGACATGAGCTGGTAATTTTTAAATCAAGAATAACACCAGATAGGGCAGTTTATGAGGGTTTTGGTTCCGAATTCCATTCTACTACATCGATTTACTTGATATTTTTACAGTAAGTAGGCAATAGCACAAGAAACAAAGTCGACCCTATGTACTATGGCGCTTTTTATCTTCCACCGCGGTTTCCACCGCTTCTTGGGGTGGAAAATTGTTTCGTCAAAATAACCACGGAAGTGGCTAGAGAACCTAATTCCAATCAAAAACTGTTCTATATTTTTTTTGAAGAATCAATACTTTTTGAGTTATTCGTGGTTGAAAATTGGCTATGCTATGAATCATGGCTAGGCGGCATTCAGAAGGCTATGCCGGAAAGGAACCTTCACCCTTACCAATGGAACTACCGACGAAGCTGGAAACTAGGAACCGGAAGGCGGACCGCTCTAAAAAAACCGGGATTATAAAAAAAAAATAATGTAAATTCTGAACGATATGTGTTAATCCTAAAACTTGTTATAGTAGGAGAGCTAGTGAATCCTCCGAGTAACGGTCTTCCTGTAAGGCTACTTTGTATAGCGATAAGTCATAGCACATCAAGGCTAAAAACCATAACCTGGCATGCATCAGCCCTGCACGGGTATCTACCAGGTGAATCGAAAGGTGCATAGTTCAAGGGGTAAAATAAACTTTCTCCTGTAAAGTTTAAATTTAAGTATGTGTTTAAGTCATTTTATGTCATTTATAAGAAATGTGTACAATGACAGGTGGTCCTGAACAGCACAAGACCTTGACAGGCGAGGGGAAAGATTAGGGTTTTCTTGTTTTTTTCCTAAAATTATTTCTTTGCATCGAACAAAGTTTTTTTTAGTTTTTGAATTATTCCAAACAGAAAAGTTCTTCAGTGACTTTTCTCTTAGGTTAATAGTTTTTGACATATATAAGCGATTAAAAATTTAAAAATTGCGAAATCGGCCATTTTTAACGCTCAAAAACTATATGAAAAACTGAAAATTTTAATGTTGCCAAGGAAGGTAGATATTCTTTAAACATCGATTGATGAAAGTCCCGAAGAGTTTTTGCAATACAATATCGAAAATCCCTTTGTCTTTTAATAGCTAATCAAGCGGGCGCGGGTCAAACAGGGTCAAAAAATTTTTAAACAACTTTTTTTAACTTGAAAATTCTCCGCATATACAGGGTGTAACAAAAATGCAGGTCATAAATTAAATTACATATTCTAGGAAAAAATAGATCGATTAAAACCTAACTTACCTTAGTACAAATGTGCACATAAAAAAAAGTTACAGCCCTTTGAAGGTACAAAATGAAAATCGATTTTTTTCAATGTATCGAAATCTCTTAGAGATTTTTTATTGAAAATGAACATGTGGCATTCTTATGGCAAAAAATTGAATCAGAATATTTTTCCGCACATTTACGCATATTACAGTACTACATTGTCGCGCCCGCTTGATTAGCAACTAACAGACAAAGGAGTTTTCGATAATGTATTGCAAAAAACTCTTCGGGATTTCATCAATCGATGTTTAAAGAATATCTACCTACCTTGGCTACATTTAAATTTTCGGGCAATGCCTATCTCGGCCCAAGAAACAGGTAGGTCTTTTAAAAATGTCCCAAGTCGGCGCAAAGATTAAAACTGCCCAATATAAAATATACCAGCTCGGCTCATGCAATGTTAATTGTTACTACCAAATAATTTT
Source organism: Diabrotica virgifera virgifera (assembly GCF_917563875.1). Taxonomy (NCBI): domain Eukaryota; kingdom Metazoa; phylum Arthropoda; class Insecta; order Coleoptera; family Chrysomelidae; genus Diabrotica; species Diabrotica virgifera. The sequence goes on from NC_065449.1 coordinate 207,708,879, forward strand.
ACATCTCAATGGAACTTCTGAATATAATGACCATTAAAATAGCCGTGAACTGTAAATATTTGTTTAAGAAACTTTGTACAGTACGAAAATGTACGATCCATATGTTTTTGACTACATAAGCAGTGGAGTAACAGATACCCAAACAGTTAATCAGCCCTGTGATGTAACAAACCCGTTATACATAACGTGTACAGTGTACACGTTATGTTAACATAACGTTTGATTATAACAGCCTGTATAACGTGTTGCCAAAAATTAGATGTGATGTATCATGTTTTTAACGTGCACGTTATCCAGCATGTTATTTTCAAAACGTTAAAGTATCGTCTTGCGCGACAAGAATAACAGTATACAGAAATTGAATACGTTAGAGGAAGACAGACATAAACATGCAGCGTGCGGCGAAGTACGCATCTTGTTCATCAGTTCATCCCAAGATGTTATTTGAAATTCCCAGCCCTCGACCCGTGAGGTGTTTTTTCTATTGTGCATTGTGCAGTTTATTTAATTTTTGTTTGTCGTGTTGTTTCAAGGATTGAAATAAACAACAAAACGAACATTCAAATGGATTTACCGAATCTGGCCAAACTGGTCTCTTATAGTCTGTATGTTTTCTTCATTTATATGAATAAAATGTTTTTGTTTACAAATAACATAACCTCAAAAATAATACACTATTTCTAAAAAATAACTTTACAGACCTTCTAATAGCATCATCTAATTATTTTAATAACCCTACGTTTACAATCTGACAAAATTCTGGACTAAATTGTCCATTTTTTATATTTATTTATTCTTTATACTACACGTTATTTTATACCACGAGGTTAAATAGGTGGCGTTAAGTTGAACCTGTTATGTTATGTTACCAGATAACGGCTACACGTTAAGAGATAACGCTTTTGAGAAACGTTATCTGTCATACATCACATCAATTTGTAGAATTTAACGTAAATGCAGGATAACGTGCATGTTATTTATATCGTGTTTGATACATCACAGGGCAGAATATGTCTCAAATATCGAACCAAGCTTTATCCTATGTATCAGTAGCGAAATCGATTCCACGGTCAACATTTCCAACCAAGAGAAACTGTTTCTTAAATTCGCAAAGAACCCAAAATTTCTGTACAATATTGAAGGCAGGGGTATTGAGGGTAGGATGTTTTTTTACGTTAATCAGAAATTTTCCCTAATCTATAATTCCAAGATAAAATTATTATTATACCTACTAATGGTGTACTAATACGTACCTGTTAATCTTTGAGCCGACCTGGGGGTTTTTAAAACGTACCTGGGGTATCATAAAGAACCAAAGGATTATAGTGAGCCGAGATGGGAATACCCCAAATTTTCAGTTAAATGTCCGATTCAGGGTTAAAAATGGCCGATTTCGCAGTTTTTAAATTTTTAATCGCTTATATGTCAAAAACTATTAACCTGAGAGAAAATTCACTAAAGACCTTTTCTGTTAGGAATGATTCAAAAAACAAAAAAACTGTATTCGATGGAAAAAAATAATTTTAGGAAAAAAAACAAAAAAACACGAATCTTTCCCCTCGCCTGTCAAGGTCTTATGCTGCTCAGAACCGCATGTCATTGTACACATTTCTTCTAAAGGACTTACTCAAACACATACTTAAATTTAAACTTTACAGGAGAAAGTTTATTGTACCCTCTAAACTATGCACCTTTCGATTCACCTGGTAGATACACGTGCAGGGTTGATGTCTGCCAGGTCATGGTTTTTAGCCTTGGTGTGCTATGACTTATCACTATACAAATTTCTAGCCTTACAGGAAGACCGTTTACTCGAAGGGTTCACTAGCTCTTGGACTATTACATACTTCCTTTGAGATTATTTTTTTTTAATTCTAAGCTGCTTAAATAAGTACTGGCATCCGTATAACACCTGCAGTGTTCGGACAAATTTAATTCATTTCACGTTGAATGCTAATGCGAAACTAAGATATTTTTACGATTAAGCAAGTTCAGAGACCCTCCCGATGACATGTACGTATATTGGCTCTTAGTGAGAAATGCAATAAATAATTCGAGAGTTGCTTCCGAAGACCGGAAATTGAACATAAATGGTACCTCAGCATTTCCGCACGGGTGTCTCTACTCCGGTGGGTCCGTAATTAAAACTCCGTGACACTCATAGTAATAATTGTTTTTTAGTTTGATGACATACGGTGATAATAAATTGCGTAATGTGAACATGATGATTGATTGCTGGTAGAGATACTGAAGGGGAAATCGTATTGTTCACATCGTTTCCCAAGACAATGTATATACATATGACAATTATCGGGACATGACAACAGGCCTCGTTTATAAAAGTATTGTTGAATGTCCACAAGGAAGAATTTGCTGTAGCTGGCTGTATACTATTACAGTAGAACCTCGATTATCCGTCTCTCCATCAACCGTAACCTCTGTTAACCGTCAGGGTCCGTACATAAGTTGTATTGCCTACATAAGCAAAAATTGAGTCATCAATTCATTTTGTTTGAGCATTGCGATAAGTCAAACGAATCGTTAATTTGTGATAAGGAGGCAAACGGCTATCGATTGCTGACAGATGATCGATGAAATGGCAACGGAGGCGGATGAAACAGATTGAGAAGCTGACACAGACTTGTAATTTACGTAAAGGAACTAGAAAAGCTGCATCACAAATGCAACAATTCATCGAGTGGTATTCTCGAGTCAGTACTCGAGATGAAGAAGCCAATAAAGTAGATTGTATGATCTTGATCTTACGCCCATTAAGAAATTCAACCGTTGCAAAATGTGAAGCAACAGTAAAACAAACAAAGATTTCCATTGGATTTTATCCAAATTGATTTGACTGTACAAACACAAATACATACCTCTTATATTTTTAAACAAAACATATGGCGGTTCGCTAAACTCAGACACAACTGGCTAGTGATTTTAGTAAGTAATTTTGCCAATTTAGTAAAATTGGCAAAAAAATAATTACTAAATAGTTAATAATTACTAAATAATTAGTAATTTTGCCAATTTTGACCAAATTGGCCAAAAACAAAAAATTACCTACTAAAATCACTAGCCAGTTGTGTCAGTTTAGCGGACCGACATACAAATAAAATTTGAGAGTTGTACTATGAATTTTTCATTTTTTTTTTTCTAATGTTCTGTTAACCGTCTTTTCGATTATTCGTTGGACCCTTGGTTCGGTGCCCTGACGGATAATCGAGGTTCCACTGTAATTACAAGTAAATTTAATGAAAAAAATTTTCTTAGTAAAAGGTATAGGTATTTATTTAAAAACCCTTAAAAGGGCCACACATATCACAAAACGTTTTCGCTCTCTAAAAAGAGTATCATCAATGTTACTAAAATAAGTATAACCGTATTAGTGAAGACACAAGTTGAAGTTAAAATGTTAAATGTTGACCAAGGTAAAAAACAAGGATTTTCTCTGGTACGTAGTCCCTCATATAGCCCCATTCAATTAAAAAATATGATTGGACGAAAGTATTCAAACAAGTCCACCAGATTATCTACCTACTAAACTTACAAAAATATATAGGTCTGGATCCCGCGTATGAAAAAAAAGTTGATTAATAGCAAGCTGAAAATTTGTTAATAGCTTAAGGGTGTCTAGTCGGATAAACTTTGATATATGGGAACACTGGAACAGGGGAAGTTTTAATTGTGGAACAGGTTAAAAATTTGGAACGGTCAGACCACGAAAACGGTACATTTATTTTGTCCGACAGAATAGACTTAAACTTTCCGAACAGAGATTAAACTCTCATGCAAAAATCAGACTGCTATTTATCACCTGTCATAATTCTTGTCATTTGACATATTCTACATGTTCCACTCATTAAAACGCCCATTTGGTGATAGATAGCAGTCTGATTTTTGCACGAGAGTTTAATCTCTGTTCGGAGAGTTTAAGTCTGTTCTGTCGGACAAAATACATGTGCCGTTTTCGTGGTCTGACTGTTCCAAATTTTTAACCTGTTCCACAATTAAAACTGCCCCTGTTCCAGTGTTCCCATATATCAAAGTTTGTCCGACTAGACACCCTTAAGCTATTAACAAATTTTCAGCTTGCTATTAATCAACTTTTTTTTCATACGGGGGATCCAGACCTAACAGTTAAATAAAACAAAAATGAATATGGATAATCTCCGCATTTCGCAATGTACATTATTAAGATAATAACGCATAATTTATATATCTGTAGATTGTTGATTTTATATAAATAAACAGTATAATTATGCACATTATAAAATTACCTGGAATTCTTTTAAAAGAGCATCATTGTACAAACATCGTTTAGTCATAGATATTTTTGGATTATATTTTAATCAGATAAAGAAGAGGAGTGGAAAATTAATTTAATAACAAAGATGAGCATTAACAATTACATAACATTTTTATGCAATTAAAATAATTACAGAGCAACGCAAAAGGATAATGTTAATCAACGTCTGTGTGTAATATATGGCTACATCTAAGTAAAATAATGCACACATGGCGGGTTTAGGATTGTATACTTGTCATAACATAAATCGCGAGAGGAGTCTTGGGCCTAAAGTAACACATATCTAGGACCTATCACACACTTGAGTGAAGATGTCCAAGATTCAGAACGGGCAACAAAGAAGTGGCGGTATCAATGTTTAGTATAAATGTTTAAGAAATTCGAAAGGCCGCTTAGAGATAAGATATTTTAACATCAAATTAATCATTGTAAATTAGTCATTTTAGAATGTACAGTAATACCGCATTTACACTCAGTCCTGTTGGACAGGGAATTGGGCAGGGAAGTGGGCAGCGTGAATGTGTAAATAGCTCACTCGCGGTGCTACTGCTCATGCTATTGCCATTGCACGGCGCTCCCTCAAAAATCGGTTTTCGAGATGGAAGTCAAAGGACTGGCAGCGCGAGCGCGAGTAAGTGTTCACATTCAACTATTCTCTCTCTCACTTGCCGCCGGCAAAGCGGCAAGTGAGTAAGGGAGCAAGACGATGCTGTCGTCACATTCCATTCTTGAGAGTCGTTCGGTAAATGAGTTGTGAGGACATTGGCGATGAACTGATGTGAACACCTCACTCGCGTCGATATCGTATTTCGGGCAATATTTCCCGCAGCGGCAGCAGCAGTGGCAATGGCTGAGTATAAATCCGACATAAGCTCTTATATATTAGTACAGGTAAAATAAATAGACGATAAATATTACGCAAGAGAAATTAAAGGTTTTGTCTACTTTTCGGGGCAAAAAAGCGAGTTCATTAGCGAAACTGAATTCAAAATTATTTTGCACATCATATTTGATACATTATTTGGTTAAACCATCTCATTTTTGTTGGTAAAAATATTAACTTGTCTAGACTAAATTACGGTTCCGTTGATACCCTAGAATCTAGAAGCCTTGGTATTCACTATTCACACAATGTTGTAAAACTGAATTTTGTTATATTCGGTTTAAATTTTCTAGTCGATTTACGAGCGTAGGTACTATAAAAGGCTTTTTGCAAACCTGTACTGGTATCAAGTGACTGAATTTATTCGGTAGCAATCTATAGGTTTTAAATAATATCTTTTAGAATATTGATAATTAGATGGACTGGTAATGTAGTGAAGATAAAGACCCATTGTTCTAATCAGCCGTGTCCAAATGCGGAATGTCTGTTTCATTTACATACAGAGAGGGGCAAACTGATGGAATAAATTCATTTTTTGTGAATGGGTGATTTTAAAAAATAAATCTCAAAACAGGTCTATTTTTATTTTTAAATCATAATTTTTTTGCATTATATGTCATACTATGATAACCTTTTAAATGAGCTAGAACCAGACCCCTATTTGTATTTAAAAAAATCTTTGATTACGTCAACACGCCCAGATGGGTGATGTCACTAGTATGACAAATAATGCAAAAAAATTATGATTTAAAAATAAAAATCGATCTGTTTCGGGATTTATTTCCAAACTCGCCAATTCTTAAAGAAATGAATTTATTCCAGAATTTTACCCCTCACTATGTAATAAGCTACGACGACGGAGCATTATAGCATTTATTAAATTATTGTAAGTAGACGTTGTATGTAAAAAGTGACATTTAAAACGCAAAATCAGTGCGGCGAAAAAAATAAAACGTAGACACAATTTTAATAGTGATTGGGTGGGAGGAAGAATTTTGTTTATTATATTCATGAATAACTACTGCCCTTGCATTAGAAGAGAATTCTTGTGTAATACGTTTCTATTAAAGACCAGGGCTTTAGACTCACATAAATTATTAAGTAAAATTAACAGTCTCACTGAATATAACTTAACAAATTCTTATTGGAGAATTAAAACTTCTCCCCCTCTTACAGATGCTTATCTAGAAACTAACAAGTTTAACATTAACACTAAACAAATATTACCCATATATAACCTTTCTATTGAGGAAATCGCAATCTTTCCAAAGATCATAAAACCTACATACAGAAACTTACCATGCCAAAATAAAATTAATCTTATCTGAATTTTCTAATTATAAATACATCTATACAGATGGTTCAAAAACATGTAGTAGTGTAGGTAGCGCTTATTATGTTTCTAATATAAAAAGTGGTAATTCTTTTAGACTACCTAAATGTACATCTATCTTCACTGCCGAACTTTATGCTATTGAAAGAGCCCTAACTTACGCGGTTGAACAGAACTTTGGAGACACGGTTATACTATCAGATTCTTTATCTGCTCTTGAGGCAATATCACAACCAATAGTCAAAAAATACAACAATGAGTTGTTATGCCATATTAGAAAGACAATCGCTCGATTTAAAAATAATAGCAGTGAGTTGGTCTTTATCTGGGTAAAAGGACATGCCGGAATCAAAGAAAATGAGATAGTGGATGAAATGGCAAAGAATTCAGCAACTTTAAATCAAATAGTAGATTTAACAATCTCCAGCGATTACATTCCACAATTGCATAAAAAATTAAGAAAGAAATGGAAAACTATTTGGCTTAAGTTTGTACAAACTTCGAGGAATCCATACACTTACATACACCCACAACTTCCGCAAAATATCCCACATATATTTGATTATCACGTTACTCGATTTTATTCCACATCCCTAAGTCGCTAAAGCGTCGTTTAAACACAACGATAAGTCACAGCAACTAGTTGTGATGACAAGTTGAAACGCTGTTTAGACGCTGCGATTCAATGCGATACCACCTTCAACCCAACTCCAACTTTGATAAGTTGTGCGATGCACCGTTTACACACAGTGATAAGTTGCAACAACTCGATTGACCTTGATAAGTTGTTTGATTTATCGCTGTGTTTAAACGACCCTTTAAGATTAAACCATGGCAATTTTCCTGCACATTTAGCTAAAATAGGAATGCGTATCAAATCTCTCTGTTCATGTGATAACTACTCTACTGCAGATTTAAATCATATAATCTTTAATTGTGAACTTAATAAAAACCATACGAAAGCACTAATTGCTAGACTTCAGGAGCGGAATGTAAGTTTACCGCTGAATATTTCACATCTACTAAGCTTCAATACCAAAACTATTAATGATATTATCATACAATTTCTTAAAGATTCTAAAATAAAAATTTAATATGACATCTTCAATCTTCAACTTTCAAATATCTGTGGCAAAAAGTTTATCTAATGCCATCCCCTCTTTGTGAACACACACATACACTGCCCTTGCGTGATTTGTCGATCTTCAGTGGAACGGCCCAAAAATGTAGGAACTTGAAAGGCATTATAAAGGACTATATAGAATGTATGAAAACTATGTTCTGCCAAAGGGAGAGAGTCAAGAAGGCGAAAATTGCAAGATTTGAAAAGTAGTTTGAAGGGAGGACAATCAATTTTCTCTAGAGTACCCAAACAATTAGTAGCGGCAACAACCACGTCTTTTAAAATTTCCTACATGATGGCATAACACAACAAAACCTTTCAAAGACGAAACCGAAGTGAAATAAGCATTTATTGAAGCGGCTAATGTATTATTTTATGACTTCAAAAATAAAATAAAACCCACATTATACCTGCTATCAAAGAGATCCAGTTAGTTATCCCGTCCAAGTGATACAAGACGAATCGAGATCATAAGCAAAGATTTGGAATCCCAACTGAAGTGATATGTATTATGGAATATTATAAAATACTTTTCTTTGCAGTTTGATAAATTCATCGATATGACTGCTACTGTTCAGTTATGTATTATGTTCGGATAGTATTTCTTCATACTTATGTCGGTTAAAGAAAAATTATTAACAGTGCTACCTCTCAAAGAAACTCACGGAGAAAGCCAGAACATCTGATAACACATATTCCTCGTTTATATTGAAAGACAAAAAATATCAATTTTAAAACAAATAGCTCTTTATTTAACAGGAACATTCAGATCAGCATACTTGTGGGAGTCAGTATTTTCAGAAATGAAAATAGAAAAGCATTTTCTACGTATTTTAGTATCTAGGCTCGAGCATAGTTGTAGTAGTCGGTAGTTGATCACTTGTCTTCTAAATATTTTGTGGTACGTCTCAGACACTACAAGTCTGAGCACCCATGCTCTAGCTAGAGTCTAGACTCTAGCCTCCTCAGTCCATAGGTTCAGCCGGCTGAACAATGTTTACTAATTTATTACACGGTTACTATTCGGGTTGGGCATCGCTGCGTCCAATATTGCAGCATATTGGACTTCCTATTTATCAGTCAAATTTACTCATTTGAAAAATTCGACAACAGCGCCTACCTCGGTAGGTCCTCGGTAGATCTCCTTACATGTATGTGGTGAAACTTTTTAAGTTATGATGGCGGCTCGACAAAAATACAGTAAGTTGTAGTGTTTTTCTGTACTTTAAAGTATTGATTGTTTTCACTGTATGTTACTTGATGATTGGACGTATTTGTGGTAAATATAATATATTGAAAATAATTACAACTGGACACGTTAGCGGTCCTCTAAACTTTTTGTCCAGCATTTTGGACATTGGGACTTAGTTAGCCAAATATGTTACCATACTCACATTTTTTAAGTTTATTTACAGATAGTAAAAGGATATTGATGGAAAGTTCATTGGAGACTATTTTGACAGATAACGATTTTTCCGTCAGTGAAGATAGCGATAATGATCAAAGGAAATGGATTTTCAGGAATTTAAGCTGTATGTTGGAAGATCACTAGCTCTAGGTGATAAGCCTGCAAGTGGGAGACTTGCTAGTGCGTCTATTTCAAGAAAACCGGAGACATCTGAAGATGAGGTGCCCATAATTATTGTAACAAGATCTACAGTTTTCCAGTTACCGCCTATAGATGGCATGACCATTTGCCAATATGTTGCCTAATAAGACGAGATTTTTTGGTACAGAATGCAAAATGTATATGTGTATTTCTCCTGAACCAGAATGTTTTTTCAGTTTCATGCTTAAATTATATGAAAGCTAAGTCCTGATGTCCATTATGCTGAACATGTCATATTATGTTTGTCAAATAATTGTATTATAGTTTTTATAGATTTTCATTGATTGTTTTCACAAATGAGGAGAGAAAATAGAAAATATTGTTAAAATAATAAAAACTTTTTTCTTGGGGCTGAAGAGGCTAGACAGTAAAACGCAGGGCAGAAGAACAAAAGGGGAAGTCATAAAGGACATGGAGAAGCAAATTGCATGAGACCGATGTCCAATTTAGACTGTAGTGTCATTGAAAAAACATAGTTGTGTGTATTTTTTTTAATATGATGCACTGGCATTGACAAATCTCGTAGGCAATGGAAGCTCTCTAGGTTTTTTTAGCAATTACTAAAAAACCGAAACAGTAGGTATTGCTTGAAAAATTGCATAAAAATAAGGAATCTGTAGCTGTACTAAAACTTAGGGCTTGTTTACATGCAGGCGGTTTGCCACCGTCGACTGCGCGGTTTACCTGTTTTACTTGATCTCACCCTAATGCCGCCTTTGAAGTTTCACCCTAATACCAAGTAAAACAGGGGGAAAACAGGTAAACCGCGACGTCGACGTTGGCAAACCGCCTGCATATAAACAAGCCCTTAATTTTAATTTCTTTCTATATTTCAAGGGAACCACTCAAAACGGATTAAGTCATTGATTTATCAGCATTTCCTTGAATGGCTCGGTTTACATACAATATCATCAGGTAGGTAAATACGTGGAATCATAAACTGTAATCGTTTTCAGATAACGAATTTCGTTGAATAACTTATCCGACTGGGTGATCGGTTCTATCATCCGGCAATTGTTTCTGTGAAGTTTACTAAATTTAGTCATTTATATAAATTAATCGTGAGAATGTAAATACAATAATGCCAAAACTATTTAACCCAAATACATGTTTATTAACATATAACTAGCTTTGCTTAAATGACCGGATTAGTTAAATATTGTAATATAATTAACAAGTAATTAATAAATTATAATTAATAAGTTATATTAAGAATAACTTTTTTTCGTAAAATTAATAATAAACAAGCTGAAATTGCGAGCATTATCAGAACTTTGTTTATTTACGTATTTTAATTCATAATATGGAAAATTGCTATTATGAAAAGTAGTTTAGAATTAATATTTATGTTTTAATGTGCAATTATATCATTCTAATTTAAATGCTATGAACTATAAAGGTAGTTTACTCTTGATCGAAAGTCATATTTTTTATATACCTCGTATAAAATTAATAAAATTTTACAGGATGGTTGCATCATAAATCTTAGAACATGAAGAGCTTTTTATGAATAACTTTTCTTCGTCAAATTAAAAATAAAAGAGTTATAAATGAAAATGTTGTTGGTATCCATAATTTGAGAAAAATCTTCAAATATTTTTTTCTATCACAAGGATGTAATTGCACATATCAGACCATAATTTTTTATATCAAACAATATTATGTATTTCATATACTGCCGGTTCGCTAAACTCAGACACAACTGGTTAGTGATTTTAGTCAATAATTTTGCCAATTTGGCAAAAAAAATAATTACTAATTAGTTAATAAGTTAATAATTACTAAATAATTAGTAATTTTGTAAGTTTTGACAAAATTCGCAAAAACAAAAAAAATACCTACTAAAATCACTAGCCAGTTGTGACGAGTTTAGCGAACCGACTATATTTTAATTTCATAGCAAATGGAACAGTCCATTTATCATAAAGGGGAGGCCGAATACTCGTATAAGCCTTATTAAAGCTGTTAATAAATTATTGCTTTTGAAATATACTCAAATTGTATTTTTGAACATCTTATTTATTTTATATAATAATTAAATTCACTATCAAATGTCATTGATGTTTTAGTAATATTTAATTTTAAAATTCACGACAAGTGACATTCACGAAGTGTCAAACTCAAATGTAAATAACCTATGCTTTGCTTAACAAATCGAGATTAGACAAGCTGAAAATGCGAGCATTATCATAACGAAAACTTTATTTATTTATTTACGTATTTTAATTCCTAATATGGAAAATTGCTATTCTGAAAACTTGTTTAGAATTAATAATTATGTTTTAATGTGCAATTATATCGTTCTAATTTAAATGTTATGAACTATAAAGGCACTTTACGCTTGATCGAAATTCATATTTTTTATATACCTCGTATAAAATTAATAAAATTTTATATATGATGGTTGCATCATAAATCATAGACCATGAAGAGCTTTTTATAAAGAATAACTTTTCTTCGTCAAAATAAAAAATAAAAGAGATATAAATGAAAATGCTGTTGGTATCCATAATTTGAGAAAAATCTTCAAATATTTTTTTCCATTAGAAGGATGTAAGTGCACATATCAGACCATATTTTTTTATTCCAAACAATATTATTTCATGTAGTCTGTTCGATAATCTCAGACACAACTGGCTAGTGATTTTAGTCAATAATTTAGCCAATTTGGCAAAAAAATAATTACTAAATAGCTAATAAGTACTAAATAATTAGTAATCTTGGCACAATTCGCAAAAAACAAAAAAATTACCTACTAAAATCACTAGCCAGTTGTGTCGAGTTTAGCGAACTGACTATAATAACAATTTTCATTTCATAACGAATGGAACAGTCCATTTGTCATTAAAGGGGAGGGCGTATACTCGTATAAACTTTTTTAAAGCGGTTAATAAATTATTGCTTTTAAAATATACTCAAACTGTATTTTTGTACATCTTATTTATTTTATACAATACCTAATTAATTTCGCTATCAAATGTCATTGATATTTTATTAATACTTAATTTAAAATTTAGTTTGACATTCACGAAGTGTCAAACTCAAATAATGTAAATAACCTATGCTTTACTTAACAAATCGAGATTAAAAAACTAGCCTACTTAATAGCAACGATTTCAGCTGAGGTCTGAGGTGTAGTGTGTCGGTAGAAGATAAATGGATTGTGAAGTCACATTTTAGAGTTTGAGGTCGATTATCTCGAAGACGGTTAGATATATCGAAATGCAGTTTTCAGATTTACATTCAGAAGAAAAAACTACATAAGAATACATCGATAAATCTGATCTGAGTATTGCAGGAGAGGCAACGCAATAACACACACACTTTTGCGAATTTATAAACGAAAAGTTTTTGTTGAAAACTAGCCTACTTAATAGCAACGATTTCAGCTGTACGTGTAGTGTGTCGGAAGAAAATAAAACGATTGTGACGTCACATTTTAGATTTTGAGGTCGATTATCTCGAAGACGGTTAGAAATATCGAAATGCCGTTTTCAGATTTGGATTCAGAAGAAAAAACTACATAAGAATGTATCGATAAATCTGATCTGAGTATTGCAGGAGCGGCAACACAATAACACACACACTTTTGCGAATTTATAAACGAAATGTTTTCGTTGAAAAGTTTTCCATATGGTTCCAACTTACAGAGACATACTGTATATAAATATAATATAGACATGCTACAAGAAAGGCGTTTCAAAATCTTTTTACCGTATTTTATTTACCGTATTTTTGAGCTTTCTAGGAAGAGACATCTGAAATAAGGTCGCTGTCTGACACAAGTTTAATTCGTATTTTATTTATTTAGAATAATCGTTATACATATGCAATAAATGTTGGCTAGATTCCTAGAATACCAAACAATCGTAAAATTTACGATGCCAATTTCATTTTACATGCGATACATTCGATCATCTATTTTTACATCAGTCACAGCATACGCCCCATAACAATGCAACTTCCTTGTTGACAAGTCAGGATAGAGTTCTTAGCGCCCATCATGCCTCCTCTACACATCGGAAGACGTGTCCGCGGACGGCATCTGCGTATGCATCCGCAGATGTGTAGATGGGGTAATTTGATCGTCTGTTGTTTACCTCGGACCTCTACGACGCATTAGTTTTCGCAGTGAATTAAAAGTAGATATTGCGTTACCTGAGAATTAACACAGACTTAACGATTTACAGATGTGTGGTCAGCGCGTGATGATACATCGGCAGATGCATCCGCAGACGCGTCTGCCGATGTGTAGAGGAGGCATAACACTTTTTCAAAATACGTTTCTCGTGAAAAATTGATTATTCAGTTGAAGTTCTAACTAAAAAAGTATGGATTTAATTTTTCAAATTTCGAAAATAGTACTTTCGTTAACGGTAAAATATTGCAAAACCTCTAAATTCTAAAGATTTAGAAGAAATTTTGCAAATAAGCTCATCTTATCCTCCTCTTTAAAAGTGATATGACTACAATGTGTGCTTTTTATTTTTAAGGGGGAAAACTACCATTTTTACCAAAAATTAAAAACAGCCGATATAAGCGTTATTTAAATCTAAATTATGTGTACGTACGTTAAATAGTATGTTAAATATAGGAATTTGATTGTTTCTCATATTGAAATGTATTTTATAGTTTATAACTATTTTTAAACCCTTAAAAACTACCCTCTAAATAAGAATTTGTATAAAAATACTTTGTAACTTTAAATTAGGTAATGATGTATTCTGTAGTGATCTAAACTTTATTTTATGTTTGCAATTTAGTTTATTAAGTATCTGATATTTTCAACCCTTATAAACTACCCCTACAAATAGATTTATTAGATCATTCACTCACGGTAAAATATTGCAAAACCTGTGAATTTTAAACAACCGCTTGGGTTGACATGAAATTTGGCATTCACATAGCTAATAAGTGAAGGAAAAAAAGTGATATAGTGCCGATATGTACTTTTGCCCTGGGGGTGAGTTTCACCCCTTCTCGGGGGTGAAAAAATGGACACGCGCCAACTCGTAACTCTTAATGACAAACTTTTTTAAATCAAAATGTATACTGGCCAATTCGTAACTTTTCTACTACCTGAACAACTCACAACTTTATACAGGTGAATTCGAAACCATTGTTTAATTCTAATACCCCACGTAGTTGTTAGGTTAAAAGGTAAGAAATAAATTTGAACAGTAACGGATTAAGCCAACACGGGGCATATAGCATATTATTATGTAAGCGAATGGTTCTTGGTTTGCTTAAAAACATGTTGTGTATTATATGTACTTATAAAAACAACATTGATATAACAAAAATTGAAATCTCTTTTGATTGAAACAATATTATATGTATAGACCAGGGCGGATCTGTATAAAACGTCTATTTGTGGATGTGCGAGGTGGCATTCGGATTTTTGCAGATAAAGTTAGGTGACAACTTCAATAATAATAATTAACTTATGCTCCTTCTCAAATATGCCCGGAACATTAATAAAAAAATTAAAATATTTAAAAATTTCGAAAAACATTAATTTTTTTCTACATTCTTTGCTTATAACTTTAAAACGATTCATTTTGGAGCAAGGTCGTAAGGAATTAAAATAATGATAATTGAATTTTTTATGATATACGACTAGTTAAAAATGTCTTAAATTATTACCCTTTCTGCAAAATACCAATAAATACAAAATAAGGGGGCAAAATAAGCCTCTTTTTATTCAGTGTTTTTCAACAACTTTGAATGCACTTAGAACCTTCGTAATTCGCATGGAAAATCCTTATAACATACTTAAATCTTACACCAAATTTCATACCCGTGTTGAGCTGGCCCCCCCCACTTGCAAAAATTAAAAAACAAATAGCCCTGATTTATGAGCTATTTATGAGCTCTCATATTCCGCAAACTAAAAATTTTGAGCTCGTTCCACTGAGCAGGAATTTAATACCATAGTGGGGGGGGCTGAGTCAGCCCCCCCCACTACTTATAAATAGGAATATTGAATCGGTTTTTGCGGCAGAATTACGAGCTATTTATGAGCTCTTGAAATTATATAGTTTCGATTTTTGAGCTCATCCCCTTCACCCCCAAACAACCCTTTAATTGATTTAACTTAAGAGAAAGATGCTGAGAAAACTTAAAATATATCGTATTGCGGATATAATTCCTATAGCTTATATACTCTAAGAATAAACTATTAAATCAAGGGCATTTCGATTATTGAGCTGCAACCCCTTCGCAAGAAAACCACCCTATCTTCCCGGCTTAAGAGAAAGTTGTATTTAAAATGCGTTAAACTAATTATTTGGCGACTACATATCATTTAATAATTTATAAGCTTCCAAATTACGCGCATTTAGATAAGTAAATTGCAATTTATTTTGTATAGTGCAGTCACTGAAGGTAAAAATCAACGATTACCTTCAAGTTCGGTGAACCTTCATCGATTTTCACGAAAATTGGTCAGTGGTTAGAGGATACGTCAAGAAACAAAGGTGACATGGTACCACCTTGCGCCTTTACCCTGAGGGTGGATACCGCCCCTTCTCGGGGGTAAAAATTATTTTATAAAAAATAACTGCACAAATCAATAAATGAACAAATTAAAAGCAACATTTATTATATAAAGTTAATAAAATAAGTCAATACTTTTTAAGTTATTAAAGATCAAAGATTTTAATTATTTGTGAAAAAAATGCATGTTTTGAAGAGGTTTTTTTGTAAATCACTGAAAAACTGTAAGTTTTTACAAAAAAGTTAATAGTAGTTTAATTCGTATAGCTTATATTCTAAGAATAAACTCTAAAATCACGCGCCTTTCGATTATTGAACTACAACCCCTTCGCAAGAAAACCATCCCTTATTCCCGGCTTAAGAGGGGGTTTTACTTAAAATAATTTAAATTAATTATTTGTCGACTATATATTGTTTAATAATTTATGAGCTCGCAAAATATACGCATCTCAATTATTGAATTGCCATTTTCTTTCTATAGTGCAGTCACTGAAGGTAAAAATCAACTATGACCTTCGATTTCGGTAAATCTCCATTCATTTTCACGAAAATTGGTGAGCGGATTTTGATACTATCAACTTTTTCTGGATCTTATTTTTGATGGGTATTTCTAAGTACTTTGACAAGTATTTAGTACCTAAGTGTTATAAAATGCATCTTTTTCCCGTTATTTAAGCTTGAACCCTTAGATTTGAACAGTCGCGGAAAAAAATATACATTTAATTACCAATAACTTACTTTAAATTAACATTAAAGGTTTTTCAAGTAAGCAATTTATTATATTTTTTATTAGCTTCAATTTTAGTCATGAAAACTTTTTTGTAAAAACTTACAGTTTTTGAGTCATTTATGAAAAATCGCTCTAAAGCATGCATTTTCTTTCCAAAAATTAAAATATTTGATCTTTAATAACTCAAAAAGTATTGATTTATTTTAATCACATTATATAACAAATTTTGCTTACAATTTGTCCCTCTCTCGATTTGTGGGGTTATTTTTAATAAAGTAATTTTCACTCCCGAGAAGGGGTGACATATACCCCAGGCTAAAACCCCAAGTTGTTATTGTCAATTCGTGAAAATAAATGGAGATTTACCGAAATCGAAGGTAATAGTTGATTTTTACCTTCAGTGACTGCACTATAGAAAGAAAATGGCAATTCAGTAATTGAGATGCGTATATTTTGCAATCTCATAAATTATTAAACGATATGTAGCCGCCAAATAATCAATTTAAATTATTTTAAGAACAACTCTCTCTTAAGCCGGGAAAATGGGGTCGTTTTCTTGCGAAGGGGTTGTAGCTATGTAATCGTAAGGTGCGTGATTTAAGAGTTTATTCTTATAATATAAGCTATGCGAATTAAACTACTATTAACTTTTTTGTAAAAACTTACAGTTTTTCAGTGATTTACAAAAAACCTCTTCAAAACATGCATTTTTTTCACAAATAATTAAAATCTTTGATCTTTAATAACTTAAAAAGTATTGACTTATTTTATTAACTTTATATAATGAATTTTGCTTTTAATTTGTTCATTTATTGATTTGTGCAGTTATTTTTTATAAAATAATTTTCACCCCCGAGAAGGGGCGGTATCCACCCTCAGGGTAAAGGCGCAAGGTGGTACCATGTCACCTTTGTTTCTTGACGTATCGTCTAACCACTGACCAATTTTC
Source organism: Diabrotica virgifera virgifera (assembly GCF_917563875.1). Lineage (NCBI taxonomy): Eukaryota > Metazoa > Arthropoda > Insecta > Coleoptera > Chrysomelidae > Diabrotica > Diabrotica virgifera. Next base: position 207,726,313 of record NC_065449.1, read on the forward strand.
GTGAAAATCGATGAAGGTTCACCGAACTTGAAGGTAATCGTTGATTTTTACCTTCAGTGACTGCACTATACAAAATAAATTGCAATTTACTTATCTAAATGCGCGTAATTTGGAAGCTTATAAATTATTAAATGATAGGTAGTCGCCAAATAATTAGTTTAACGCATTTTAAATACAACTTTCTCTTAAGCCGGGAAGATAGGGTGGTTTTCTTGCGAAGGGGTTGCAGCTCAATAATCGAAATGCCCTTGATTTAATAGTTTATTCTTAGAGTATATAAGCTATAGGAATTATATCCGCAATACGATATATTTTAAGTTTTCTCAGCGTCTTTCTCTTAAGTTAAATCAATTAAAGGGTTGTTTGGGGATGAAGGGGATGAGCTCAAAAATCGAAACTATATAATTTCAAGAGCTCATAAATAGCTCGTAATTCTGCCGCAAAAACCGATTCAATATTCCTATTTTTAAGTAGTGACTCAGCCCCCCCCACTAGGGTATTAAATTCCTGCTCAGTGGAACGAGCTCAAAATTTTTAGTTTGCGGAATATGAGAGCTCATAAATAGCTCATAAATCAAGGCTATTTGTTTTTTAATTTTTGCAAGTGGGGGGGGCCAGCTCAACACGGGTAAATTTCATTAAGATCGACCTGATAGATTTTGCATAATAATTTTGCAATCTAAATTTTTTTAAAAAAGTTCAAATTTTTTAAAAACTTTCTGAACAGAAAGTAGACCATTTAGAAGTTTGCTAATTTTTTGACATATAAAGAGGCTCCCTACCGATCTAATACACTTTACAGAATTAAAATCGGACTATCTAAGCGGCCTCAGCGCTGTTTTTAAAGTTATAATAGTTATTTTCCTAACAAGTGCAGAAAGTCATTCTTTTCCGCACGCGACTGCAGTTTGCCGAACGACGCGAAGCGGTAGTTCGGCAAGCAGTCGAGTTGCGGAAAAGAGACTTTCTGCAAGAGTTAGGAACAATATTTTTTCTAAGAGTCTTTAAAAAATTACCAAATCTTAATTAATTAATTTATTTAATATGAAAATACATACACAAATTAATTCTTTGACAAGGTTGTCAAAACCAAACTTTCAATATAATTAGTTAGCATGACGACGATCGTGGTTTCCATGACGATGATTCAAAACTCTTATTGTGACTGTTATTGTCTACCGATTTGACTTTCGAATATTATATCAAAATAATTTTATTTCATCGAATTGTCGCGGTGATACAGTAGCGATCAACAGGTAGCCAAAACGCGTTCCAAGATTGTGGCTGTAATTTTGAATATTTTTTCGAGATATTTGGCACACGTATTCGTAATATAATAAAGAATGGCGGTACAGAGCCCAATTTGAAAAATGTATTAATATGTGGAAATTACTTTGTAATTTAATATAATATTAAAAAAACGAGCTTGTACCGCCATTAAGAAGAACAAAAAAATACACTTTCATCAAATAAACTTTTTTATCCGATGCCTAGATTTTGTGTCATTTTAGAACTACTAATGAAATAAAAAATTTTAGTAGTTCCAAAATGACACAAAATCTAGGCATCGGATAAAAAAGTTTATTTGAAGAAAGTGTATTTTTTTGTTCTTCTTAATGGCGGTACAGGCTCGTTTTTTTAATATTGTATTTAATTAAAGAGTAATTCCCACACATTAATATATTTTTGTTCTGTACCGCCATTCTTTATTATATTACGAATGCGTGTGCCAAATATCTCGAAAAAATATTCAAAATTACAGCCGCAATCTTGGAACGCGTTTTCGCTACCTGTTGATCGCTACTGTTTCCTCTTAAAACAGGAACACAATAAAATATATTTGAAATAAATTAGTAAATAATATCTAAATATTAGTTTATGGCATGTATTATAATTACTTTAAGGCCATATTAAGATATCTAAATTAACACGCGTGCGTAAAAGTAAAAACCGCGTGCGGAAAAGTAACACGCGTGCGGAAAAGTGAAACTTTCTAAACTAAAATGCGTGCGCGAAAGTAACAAATACAATGAGGACGTTTGAGTTGGAATAAATTCATTTTCTCGAGAATGGGCGTCTCTGGAGATAAATCCCGAAATAGGTCGATTTTTATTTTTAAATTCTAATTTTTTGGTATACATATCATACTAGTGACGTCATCCATCTGGGCGTGATGACGCAATCGATGATTTTTTTAAATGAGAATAGGGGCCGTATGATAGCAGGCCGTATGATTCCGTCGTTATAACAGGTTGCCTTGCAACCAGATGCAGAACAGTACCATAAATGTTTTCCACTTTTTAGCACTTTCTTTAATTGAAATTTAAAATTATTTACCACCAATAACTTACATCCACGTGCACTCATTACGAAATCTGTTATCTGTTACAAGAATTTCAGTAATTTTCACAAAATTTATTTGGATTTTCTCTAGTAACTCTTCCAAGAGACAATACATAAATGATGAATACCTTTTACACCACCTTCAAAGAGAGTAATTTTTACAAGTACATACCTGGAATACCGGTATTAAATTATCAACATTACTTAAAAATGAAAGTTACTAATTCCCCGGTAGTTAGTGGGTTATCGAAGAATTACCTGCGCGCCAGAGTTACGAGTTGGCCTGTAATTAGGATGGGGGATTAAAATAGTTACGAATTCACCGAGACCCGAAAAAATATAGGTCCAAAATAAGTCCGGAAATGGATAAACTGACTAATTCTAAGCAACTTTTGTTCTATAAAGTTTTTTCACTAAGTCAATACTTTTTGAGTTATTTGCGAGTGAATAATATGTTTATTTTTCAACAAAAGAACCACGTTGAGACGGTTTTTCGCAAATAACTCAAAAAGTAACTAAAAAACTGAATAAAAATCTGTGTATGTATAAAGTTTGGAGACCTAGTAGAACCAGAGTCGTAGCTAATCAAGTTCCAAGATACGGGGTGTTGAGATTTCTCTTACAAAGTGAAGATTTATTGATTGCTCTAAAACCAGTTGAGATATGCAAATGAAATTTGATGGGTTTTAAGAGGTAGTTATTACGCATTTGTTGACAGATTTGGTATTAAGAATTTTATATTCACCATTGGCGCGCATACGGGTACTAGTCTGAATAAAAAAAAAATAGTACGCCACTGAGGTGTTTCAAATTAAAAAGCATTTTTGAGTTACTTATTTAATTTATGAGAAAAAATATATCTTCCCTTTTTTTCATACGATGCGCATTTTTCATGAAAAAAAAATAAAATACTTATATCAATGCTTAAAAAGTATTCGACATAAGTTTCAATATGGTTTTTTAACGATAACTTCTGTAATTTTCAAGATATTTCATTCTTCCAAAGCTTATTTTGTGGTTAATTGTAAGTGCTAAAAGTTTTCAAAAGTTGGACTTTCTGGAGGTCTTTGATTTTTAAAGCAAAGGGCTTAGAAAACTGCTTCTCACACCTACGTGCAAACTTAAAATATAAATATCTCACTCAGTTTTTAGCACCGAGTACTACATTTTAGTATTGATATATATTTTTCAGATTTCTTTTAGTTTTCAAGTAATTTTGGAAAAATGGAAAACATTTATAAAATATCAAAAAATAATTTAATACTAAATTGAAATTTTTTTCAAACCTAAGCAATTTAAACTAGTTAAAATCTCAGAACGCGTAGTCAGGCTATAAATAAACCTAATTGTGTATGGAATAATGTTAATTTTTATTTTTGTGGAAAATTCACCAATTTAAGTAATTATTCTTTTGATTTTTCAACGACATTATCGTTTTGTTTTTGTAATAACTCGGCCATTTTTTATTCAAATCACTTTTATCGTAGCACCTTTTAAACGTATCAGTAAAATATTTAAAAGAAGTCTCCATAATTTCTTTATAAAAATCTCGATTTCTTGCGTTATTTCATGATAAAATGTTTGATTCAAGGTTAATTCAAAAAACCCCGATTTTAAGTGGGCTGTAACTTAGGCTGTGTTATTGCTATAATAATTTAAAGAACATCACTCCATTCACTAATTTAAAAGGTTTCTTTTTGATAATAATGACTTTTTCGTAAAAATGCATAATTTTAGAGATATTTTTGAAAATCCACTCAAAAACATGAATTTTTCATGTAGGAAATCATCAATTTCGATCGTGAATAACTTGCGAAATATCAATTTACCGAAAAAGTCGTATATAAGATTTTTTATTCAGAATTGAAATATCTATTAATTTCCGAGGTTATTTTGAGGTTAAATATTTCCACACCCGAGAAGGGGTGGTACCCACCCCCAGAGCAAAAGCACACATCGGCACAATATCACTTTTTTTCTTTGACATATTATGTATACCTATGTATGCCAAATTTCAAGTCAATTCAAGCGGTTCTTTAAAATTTACCGCAAAAACCGTCAAAGAATGTACTAAGGCCGATGCCACATTATGCGTTTTGACCGGATGCGTTTCCGCCGCATCCGGTGAAAACGCATAGTATGACAGATCGGTCCGGATGCGTTTTGAGTCATCGGTACGCGCTTACAAACTGCACCAGACTAAACGCATAGTGTGACAGGTCGGTCCGGTTGCGTTGGAAACGGATGCGTTTTCACCGCATCCGGTCAAAACGCATAATGTGGCATCGGCCTAAAACGACGCTGACCGGCAGGAGGCTTTTTTCGACAAATTATAGATTTTATACACACAATTTTTAAACGGATTATAAAAAATTGCTTTTTTCACACGAAAATCGTAAAATGCTTACAAAAAATATAAGATGAAAGCTTAAGTCAAGTAGTTTCAAAATGTGAAATTCTATTTTGATTTTATGCGATTTTATAAGTCAGTTTAAAAAATCCATAAACAAATTGCTATACCGTTGAATTTCGGGATATATAGGCTTCACAAACGGCTGAACTTTAATGTTTCAAACACATCAATTATTTCTTACTCACATGTTGAATCTTGTTTTAATCGAAAGAATACGATGCTACCATATTACAGTATAAAGATTACAAAAAATGTATCACAGGAACAATTTATTTATAACAATGTTTAAATAAAAACTTTCTGTATGTAATCTGAAACCAATTCATTATTTCGTCTTTTACAAGAGCAGGAAAGAATATGGCCAGTGGTTTGTGATTCTTATGAAACTATCCAAGTAAACTATTTAAATGGGACTCCTATTTATAATAATAGTCGCTTTCATTTGTGTTATTTTATTATTACATCTTTATTAATAATTTGGGGAATGAAAATATCGAAAAGATTCATAAACAAAGGTTGTTAAATTGGCGACATATTTCTGTGTTATCATTTTTATCAATATAAAATACTCCGTAATACTATAATCTACATCATACGATAATTTTATCACACAAAATTAGTTATAAATATTAAGGAAATAAATTCAAATTTTTTTAATAATCCCTTTTGTTTTCTAACAAATTCAATGCATTTTGATCAACTTTATTGTGTTCTCTCGTATAACGCTCCAATTTTACTAACCCTAAACGGTCAGGGGTTAAACTGTTTTTATTTTCTAAAAGGGAAGTTCCCTAGGTTGGCTGTATACCATATAGTTAAAAAACTCTAACAAGAAGTAAAACCACTTCTATGTAAATTGGTATATTTATTAAAACTTAAAAAATCCCAATGGATTGAATAAAATATGTCCAATTCAGAACGTTTTCAGACCTATCGGTCCATCATCAGTGAATGTGCATACTTGCTAAATAGCCCCAGAACCAAACAATGGTTGAATTTAAAATTCAATTTACATTATTTAAAAATAATATTAAACAGGCTAAACGCCGATGTTAAAGGATATAGCCTATATACAGTCAAAGTTGGCCTAAGATGGTTGATTGAAGTTTTGGTAGGGTTTCACCATGTTCCCATAGGCTATATCCTTTAACATCGGCGTTTAGCCTGTTTAATATTATTTTTAAATAATGTAAATTGAATTTTAAATTCAACCATTGTTTGGTTCTGTGGCTATTTAGCGAGTATGCACATTCACTGATGATGGACCGATAGGTCTGAAAACGTTCTGAATTGGACATATTTTATTCAATCCATTGGGATTTTTAAGTTTTAATAAATATACCAATTTACATAGAAGTGGTTTTACTTCTTGTTAGTGTTTTTATTTTGTTGTTGTTAACATTTTACTGCAGACATTGAGGAATATTCAAATCTTTCGTGAATTGTGGAACACCTTTTCTACAGGGTGTCCAGAAACTCTACCGACAACGAAGACAGGCGATTCCTCAGATAATTTTAAGACAATTTAACCCAATTCATCTAGTCCGAAAATGCTTCCTAAGTCCTAAAGGAGCTAGAGCTATTTGAAGATGACGTCTGATAATTAGTTTTTCGTAAATATCTCCAGAACGCTTCTATTTAGAAAAACGAAAATTGGTACACATATTTATCTTCTAGAGATAAATCGATTCCATCCATTGCAAATTTCTAGTACCGGTCATAAGCGTCCGTTTTTGATAGGGCAACAGTTACATTATCGCATAACTTTTTGTTTTTAACTTTTAAGCATTTTTGAGTTGAGATTATTAAAACGTAATGTATTATAGTAGTAAAAGGTACTCTTACTTTAAGTCGATAGGATACACCGTTTTCTAGAAAAATCGATTTGAAAATTTTTCGTTTTTTGAATATAAAAAAAATAAAAAAAAAACTATTTAGAAAAATGAAAACAGGTACGTTTATTTATATTCCAGAGATGAATCGATTTCAATAATTGTGAGTATTATATTATATTCATTAATATATTATAATTTAAATACAGTTACTGTTGCTGTAAGTCGGTAAAATACACCGTTTTTTTGAAAAAAATTTTTTTTCAAATTCAGGAAACGAAAAATTTTCAAATCGTTTTTTCTAGAAAACGGTGTGTCCTACAGACTTAAATCAAGTGTACCTTTTAGTACTAGAATACCTCACAGTTTAATAATCCAGTATCAAAAATGCTTAAAAGTTAAAGACAAAAAAGTTATGCGATAAAATACCCGTTACCCCACCCAAAACGGACGCCTATGACTGGTAATAGAAATTCAAAATGGATGGAATCGATTTATCTCTGGAAGATAAATATGTGTACCAATTTTCGTTTTTCTAACTAGAAGCGTTCTGGAGGTATTTAAGAAAAACTAATTACAAGACGCCATCTTCAAAGAGCTCTATTCTGCGTTCCGCAGTCACTTTGCAGTGTGGGCAGCATATCCCAATATAAAACTTATGGAACCTTGCAGCTCAGTGTTGCCGGTTTTAAGCAGACGAACTTAAAGTCCGTCTAAATAGAATATTCCAGAAGTCCAAAACATCTTGATTTGAAAATCTGTGGGTTTTATTATTTTTAAATAATTCATAGATAGGTACTATGAAAGATATTTATACGATATTAAAGATATATCATTTGAATATTAATTATAATTAGCCTGTGATTAATATTATATTTAATAGTTATTTATGAGACAAGTGTTAAAAGTGCTATTTTAAGGCACGCATGTGAAAGTTCACATGAGTGCCTTAAAAATGTAATTTTTAACACGTGTACTTTGTACGCACGTAAGAAGTTATACTTCTATTATATGATTTCAACGAAATAAATATACTTTCAACAGGTTATTTGTATTTAAAGATTAAACTAATTTTTAGTTACTACTTTCCAAAAATTTTTATTAAAACAATACTAAAAATTAAAAAAAAGTTAGATAACACACGGATTCGAACCGGCGACCCCCTCGATCTCCGGTCGAACGCGCTACCACCGAGCTAAACTCCCTTTACTTTGACAGCTTACAAGATTTCTCATGCATACTGACAAATTTAATAGACCAAGTGAGGTATAAAAATACTTTAAAATTTATTTAATATAAATATTAATATCTCTTGGCAACACTGTCCTTCATAAGAGTCTGTACTGAAAGGTGACCGTGGAACGCAGTATAGCTCCCTTAGAAAGCATTTTCGGACTAGGTGAATTTGTTAACTAGGTAAATTGTCTTAAAATTATCTGAGGAATCTCCTATCTTCGTTTGTCGGTTAGAGTTTCTGGACCAAAAAATGTTTGTCATATTTTATTAGTTAATAAATTCAGATTTTTCCAAGTTGATGTCGGTTCCACTTTAGGATATCTTCAAAATGCATAAAACGAGAAGCAAATTATTCTATCTAAAGTGTTAAAACTCTTCAATAATGACATTAAAAAAGTTGAACCACCACTGGACTTAGGCCATAATTTACCTGAACCACCTCATTCAATTTCAGTTTTTCAAAATACTCCTCCAGGTAAAAGATTTTTCTATTGTTACATTTGAATGTCCTCTTAAATACTGTTTCTCTATTATGAGTGCGTTGCTCTTTTAATAGTCCATGTTGTGAGGCAACTCACGTATGAAAAATTTTCTGATTCGGTTTCTTTGCGGATTCCTGTCCAAAAAGGTCTCCTTTAAACAAATCAGAAGGGTTTCGGGCGAAATTTTTAGGCAGAAATTCTTTTTCTTCTTCTTCGCGCGACTAGGATCACTCCTGTTTGTCTGCCTCTTATTCTGTTTCAGTTGTTGTTGACTGTACATTGTCTTTCCACCTTTTCGGCGGCCTTCCAACGGGTCTTCTGCTATACGGCTTGTTGTTTTTACAGATTTTCGCTAATCTATCTGGTTCCATTCGGTTTACATGTTCGTTCCAGTTTTTCTTGTTTTTATCCACCTGTTAATATTTTGAATTTTGCATCGTTCTCGTATACTTCTGTTGCTTTGTCTGTCTCTTAATGATATGCCCGCTATTGATCTTAATACTTTCATTTCGATATTGTAGATTTGTTGTTTCGTCTTTCTTGTATCGGTCCTTGTCTCCGCTGCATATGTTAGGATATGTCTTACTGTTGTCTTGTATACTTTTATTTTGCTTTCCGTGGTCAGATATTTGTTTCTCCATATCGATGGCTTAGTGTGAAAACCTCGTATCTCATTAAATTACAATTTTACAGGAGAGGCAAAAAACTGATTTTCTGCATAATATAATCTAAAAACAAAAACTACTGTTACGTATTTTAATTTGAGCACATTGAGACAAATATCTGATCTTGGCCCAGAGCTGAAAGTATTAAATGTTGCTATTAAATTGAAAATACAAATATTAACTATGAAAAACACGTAAATATCCTTGCAGTATATAGAGCCTTTGCCCAAGTAACTATGATAACCTCGTATATCTTGATATACGTGTTTTTCATCGAAAATGAGGTTGTGTTTATGATTATTTACGAGGTTTTCATTTTTCATAGCTTATTGCACACCTCCAAATACTAGGTTGATACAGTACAAATCTTTTGATTTAAGGTTTGTAAAATGTTTCTATATGCCGGACTACCTTTTGTTGTTGAGGTTTTCACACTAAGCCATCGATATGGTTTTTCGGAGGCAACCACTTACTCTTGCCGCTTTTGTTGCTTGTGTTGTGGTCTCTGTTCTTATATTCCTGTCACTAGTGATCTCTACTCCTAGGTAATTGAATTTCATTACTTGCTCTACAATTTTGCCATCTATTTCTAACTTGATCTACGCGGCTCTTTACTTCTACAATTAGTTTTTTCTACTGATATTCTCATATTAAGTTTATTTGCTGTGACATTGAAAGTGTGGAGCTGCCTTTGTAGGTCATCCTCGTTATCAACAATTAGTACTGCATCATCGGCATAGCATAGTATCGTGATTTTATGCGCTCCCATGTGGTGGTCTATTTGTTCAGCTTGTAATAAATTTAAGATATCATTTCGCCTCACCCTGTCAAAAGCACTTTTTAAATCTACAAAGCACATGTATGCTGGTTTTCCATATTCAATAGACTTTTCTACTATTTGCCTGATAATAAATATTGCATCTATTGTGCTGCGGTTCTTCCGAAAGCCTTATTGTTCATCTGCCATGTTCGATTTTTCCTCGATTTTATCTTTTATGACTGCCGTCAACAATTTTAATGTGGTGTTCATCAGACGAATGCCTCTATAATTTTCAGGATTTTTCGAACAGGCAGAAATTGTATAAACAATTTTTTAACATTCAAAATATCAAATTTTTGCTCCGGAAAATATATTTTTGGGTTTTTGGGTAAACAAAAAAGTTGTCTTATAATTTTTCTAAAAAGTTGATAGTTTTCTGGTTATGAACTCATATGTAAATTATTATTCTTGAGGTTGCTAAGTGCTTGAATTGAAGTTTAAACATTCAGTTTTAAGATTTTGATGAGTAATCTGAGCTTATTTTAATATAGACCGTTGTTTTTTAATTGTTAACTATGTGCGTCCACTCGGCTTTAAGATGCCGCACCGCTTAGCGCGCACTATACTTTGCTATACTAGCGTCTTTGTCGTACTTATACATATTATATGTACCTACCTACTTACACGAAAAATTCCCAAAAAATACTTGACATTAATTAAAATTTTATAATTTATTATTAACATAATTTTTTTAATAATATATTTATTTATTCATCCAATCATATAGTGCAACACAGACGCACCATATAGTGAGAGGCGTGGTGGCGCGGCGACTTAAAAGTTGAGTGGATGGGCAAATGGGCGTCTAATAATTAAAAACAATAGTCTATATTGAAATAAGCCTTGATTACTCATCAAAATCTGGACACTGAATGTTTAAACTTCAATTTAGACACCTGGCAACCTCAAAAATAATTTACTTATAAGATTTCAAACCTCGAAAATGCGTATTTTCTCATTTTTCAGATTTTAAATCGCTTATAACTCGAAAAGTAACAACTTTTGAGAAAAATGAAAAGACGCCTTTTTGTTTAAAATGACGCACCTAAAAACCCCTAAAAAATATTTTTCAGGGCCAAAAAGGTGACCTTTTGTATTTGTTTAAAAAAATGTTTAAACAATTTCAATGAATTCCGCCCGGCACCCTTCCGATTTGTTTATAGGGGGCGTTTTTGAACAGAAATCCGCAAAGAAACCGAATCAGAAACTGTTTCATACGGGAGCCGCCTCAGAACATGGACTATAACTATAATGGCAGCTGTGAAATCATATTTAACGGCCAACCTAAAGTTTTACAACACACTTTTATGATGGTAGCAGTGATTTCAAAACTGGGTTTATGGTTCTTGGCTATGCGGTCAATAGATAATTTACCAGTACGGAGAATATGGTAGTTTGTCGGTAAAAATTCAATTTTGTAGGTGTAGAAAGAACAGAATATAGAAGTAATAAAGTCTTCAAGGAACTTGACTAATCTTTCAATGAATTCATGTACATTTTTGTATTTTCTGGTGAGATTTTTTATTCAAAAAGTATGTATAAGAATGTAAAAACAAACAAGAGCCGAATTTTTTATTCTTTTTCTATTTTCATATTAAATTTACCATGTACTTTTTGTTTGGTTCTTTCCACAATTTGCATAATTGTCATGTTAGTATATTCTTTCTGTTTTTTTCTTTTTTTCTTTTTGTTGGCAGCTTGTTCTATCTTTTATTGATTTCCGTAGTTCTTTTTTTGCTCGGTATTCTTCTCTATGTTAGGCTAGCTTAATAGTTGTCAGTCACCTCTTGTAGTAAAAGTGGTTTTTCCTTGCATGAATTCCTTTATCTTGCCAGCCAGCCAAGGACATTCTTATTTTTTTTTCACTTTCTGTTCTTAGTACTTCCTGTATACAATCGTATTTACCATTCTTTTTAGATTATGGTGTTCTCCTCCTGTTATTTCTGTGAGTTGTTTTTTTAATTCGAATTATACTCTTCTTTGGATGATTGTTAATGCTATCTTGTTTTAGAAGAAATAGTTTATATCTTATACTTTTTCCAATATCTACAGAAGCATTGTTCTGTTCTTCAGTTTTGTGGAGATACTCTGAAATGGGTAGTTTGGATTCAACTACGTAGTGATCAGATCTACAATTAGCCGTTTTACCCTACAATCTTGAGGTATAACTTTTGATACTTTCTTGTTACACTGCACGCCAAAGCCGTTGATTATTTCTTCACCGTATTTTCCTACAACATTGTTATTTTCTTGTGCGCCATGAGCGTTGAAATTACCTGCTATTTTAATTAGTGTTGCCCAAATGCAAGAGCAAGACGAGACTTAGACAGTCGTGGTCTTGCGCCAGTACACCTGGTCTTGGTCTCGGTCTTGGTATTGCGCTTCCGGTCTTGGTCTTGGTCTTGCAGCAAGAGCCTTGCAAGTCGCGCAGTTGCCCATTAGCCTATTGCATATCTTAGAACAACGTAACAGAGAGGTACATTTTAAGCTTGAATATCATAGCCATAGTAAAGACTAGCCAAATTAATAAACATCTAAACAACTGACACCGGGTGGGGTTTGAACCCACGATCTAAGTGATCCCTGCGTCCCTGCCTATGTTCTAACTAACTAAAATTGTTCTAACTAAACATAATGATTTAAAAACATTCTGTATTGATGAAAAACATGACTAGTTAAAAAAGTACCTAACTTTTTTATTATCCAATATAAGTGAATGAATAAAAAAACATAAAGAAAATATGAGGCTATATATAGTTGGGCTTTAATTTCAGTATGCTATTGCATGCTAGAATAATAAGTTAACATAATACTAGAATATTCCACAGAGTGAGAAAAAACACAGTTTGATTGGTACACCCGGTATACACTGGCAATAATTGACCTGTCTAGCAACAACATCTATTATTACTGCGATATTTTTAAAGAATAAGACAAAATATTTAAAAAAATCACTTAAATTGGACAACAGGTTTAGGAAATTTGAGACATTAACAATGACCCGTTTTTAAGGTGGTGCGTTAATTTCTTGGAGAAATATATATCATTAAAATAATATTTCGGTATTATGTTTACACGATATCCGGCATTATCTCTATACTTTTGTCTGGTTATGATACTTATAAATAATAGCCGCGCTGTTTCAGCAAATTTTGTTTAGCCGAGTGACCTCATAACACAGGACACAGTCAGCAGAAACAATACATAATAGTCTTACTATAATAATGTATACTGATATGATTTCTGGTGTTTAGATTCCTAGAAAACTAATAATGAAAAAAATTATTTATGTAAATTTATATAAGTACTAAGGTGACATATTTTTAAAAAGTTTGGATACGATATTCGATATTACTGTAGGCGTCGCAACGCAGGAATGTTGTGTTATATGAATATGATTAGAAGACGACTGACTATTCTCAAAACCAGGACAATTCATTTCAGAGCAAAGAAGTCGGCTGCTGAGAAAGAATGTACTAAAAAATTTTATTATTATATTATAATAATGACCTCTCGAGTACATGTCAAATGTGTCGAGTGTTCTTTTGTTATGTTTATGGTATGGTTCGTAATGCGCATAAGTCCAATTTTCAAAATTTTTGTTACCAATTTTTTTTGTTTCTCATTGAGTATCTAAGAATATAGCCGAACTTATATACTCCCTAAAACGACCCTCAGTTCTAACTGCAAGACGCAAGAGTCTCGCAGGCTTAGTCTTGTTCTTGCTCAAGTTTTGCACGGTAAGTATTGGTCTTGGACTTGCTAAAATTAGGCGGTCTTGGTCTTGCTCCTGGTCTTGCGAAAACGCAAGAACAAGACCAAGACCGATTTTGGGCAACACTAATTTTAATACCTTGATAATAGGGCGCGGAAGGGAGCAAAGAAATAATAAAGGAGAAGTTGGAGGATTGCAGAAGGGCTGTTGCAGAGCAAGGACTTAAGGTTGGCAGGTCGTAAATAGAGTATATGTGGTTGGAAGAAACAGTAATGGTTGAGGGCATCGATTTTCTTGGGGGAAATCTAGGACGAGTAGGAGAAATTATTGGCTCCTACATACGAAAAATGGGACACTGGATCGAGAAATTGCCCACAGGATACAGGGTTCGTTTAACTGGAATGAGCGGAATACTCTGCCATGGAAAAATCGGTGAAAGGTTGAAAGGAAAAGGAAAGATATACAAGAGTGTGGTGAGGTCCGAGTTTGTATACGGTGAAGTGTGGCCTATAAAGATAGTTCAGGAAAAGAAGATGGAGGTAACTGAAAAGAAAATGTTAAAGTGGATGTTGGGTATGACTAGAAAGGACAAGATCAGGAACGATCTGATTAGGGAAAGAGCCAGAGTGACTACAGTCTCAAAGGGTCAAGAACAAGACTGCAATGGTTTAGTCATGTCAGATGCAGAAATGAGAACTATGTGAAACGAAGGATAGAGATGTTAGCAATTGGGGGATAGGGAGGTAGAGGAAACCTGAGAAAAAGATAGAAGGACTGTGTGGCAGAGGACTTGACTTACTTAAGAAAAAGGTTTCTTCTTCTTCTTTTACTTCTTGGAGATCTTTCGATCTGTTTAATTCTGAAGCTGCCTCTGGATAATTTCCTGGGAGGTAGATTGCCAACTATCCCTCCATCTTTTAGGTGGTCTTCCGGGGTGTCTTGAACCGGGCGGGTTGTTTTCTAGGGCAATTTTTGGGAGTCGTCTTACATGGTTGTACCACATCCTCTTGCGTTGCCTTCCCCATCTTACAATATCTTGAATTTTGCATTGCTCTCTAATGTCTGTATTTCTCACTCTATCTCTTCTTGTTTTCCCCACGATTGTTCTTAGGATTTTTTTCATTTCGGCAACTCTTAGCATCTGTTTCGTTTTGTTGGTGTCTTCGCGCACTTCTATAGATCAGTCGTATGCAAGTCTTGTAGATTCTAATTTTACTATCTGTGCGCATATACGGATTTGACCAGACTATCTTCCGCAGGCATCCTAACAATGCAGATGCTTTGTTGACCTGACTCCTCAGGTCCTTTACTGGGCCGTGGGTGCTTGATATATCTATGAAAGGTTACAGAAAACACGATGGATAGGAGTAAGTGGGGAAGAAGAGAGAATAAGGACCTGTGACCCCTGAAAAGGGAAAGCTGAGAAAGAGGTAGATGATAGTTTCAGTTTCAAGTAGAAGAAAAGCAACAATTAGAGTATGGAAATCCACGCAGGTTCATATTAAAATAAATTGACTACTAATCTTTCAAATATACAGAGTAACACATTAGATGGAAAGGTTTGCATAAAACTATAACCCAATGAAAATCTTCGCAAAAACCTGAAACTCATACATTTGACGTACGTATACACGCAGAAATATAACTATACATGCAGTTTTACTTATGAATTATTCAAATGGTAGTAATTTATGTTCGTCATTAACAACCGAGGCACATTTCCCAGAATCGCTCCAACAATTTGTATATTTTGAATGTATTTTAATTTAGTCCAAATTGATTTATCGCCTCGTTCATTTAGTTCATAAAATTAAGCTAATTGGAAATTCAAACACGTACTAAAATAGCCATTTTCAGTGAATTATTAGTGCTACAGGAATAGATCAATTTATAAATATTGTAAGTAGTGCAATTTTTAATTGACGTGAGAACCAAATAATTAAATAAAAAATAAATATTAGATAAACCAGCGTATTAAGTAAGCAAGCATATACTTGCTTACCATGGAATTACTAAGGTTATATCACACCAACGGCACCTAGGAATACCCTAGTGCCTAGTGGATCTCTCTCCTATATACATATACTTACAATAATTTAAAGATGCGAGGCGAGAATGGGATATTATAGACTGCGAGAAAACCTAAGTAAAATACCGGTTAGATCAGGACATAGTAATATCACAAATGAAATTATGGATACCGAATACTTCATGCCAGTGGCGGCTCGTACCACTTTAAGAAGGTAGTGCCACAACTCGGGCAGCCGCCAAAATTTTTAGTGACGGATTCACGATATTGTCAAAAAAAGGTATACTGACAACAAAAACTAAAAAAAATATGCGCGGATACTTTTATCTTATGTACATATCTTAAGTTTATTGATCTGAGGTGCCAAGCAATTGTCCAACATTGATCAAAACAGTTCCGTAAATTAATTAATAATAAAAACCTCTTAACCTACCACCAGCATTTACTGCTGATAGTGCTTGAAAATTGTTATTACGATTTAGTCTCTATTTACCAATTTATAAAAATAATACTATTTCATTATTCACACATGCACAAATTTTTGTAATGTCACTTTTAAAGTTTACGATATATGAAGTTCATTCTTCTATTTTTTGGTTGCAAAGTTTTCAATGACTTTATAATTAAAATTATCAATACAATTTACAAAATGCTTTTCTGCAGATAGCATACCTAAAGCACTAGGTTTCGATGTAAACATCGAAAAACAGCGTTCTGCTTCAGATGTTGATATAGGAATGGTAACTAAAATACTTAAAAGTTTAATAGTTTCTTCAAATGTGCTTTTTGAACCTTCCCTCTACAATAAAACCGATAGCGAAACAGCCCCAGAGGTAGTACTTAATTCGTCTCGCTAATACAGTACCTACTTCTAATTCAGTTTTAAACCGAGTTTTGCTTAAAAATTAAAATTGTCTCCATGGTTCATTAAGAAATGATTCGGAGAACTGATGCTTATAAGCAGAAATCTTCTCCGACATAAATAAATTAGAAGCAACTAAATGTCCGGAGAAGGTAGACCTTTGAAAGATCTGGTACTTTGAATAATATGAACCTTTAAGTCGTTGACCTTTGAATAATATGAACTTTTTCGTCGTGACCTCTTAAAGCTAACTCGAAAGCTCCACAACACCTTATAACATTTGTAGTTTTTTTTTCTAGCGAAAAACCACCAAAAAAATTTTTAAAATACTAATCTTTATTGTCAATTAATAAATTAAACTTAAGAAATAATCAAAATATTATCAAAATACCCACGATCATGATGCACCAAAAGTTTAATTATAAATACAAAAACTTTTTAACAGAAAATATACATAATAAAAGCGACAAACCAGCACGTAAAGAAACTCAAAATAAATAGACCTGGCTTCATACCCTCGTGCCTGGCACAGAGATTCTAATGTTAAGGTATACTAATAGTCCAATATAGCTCTTTCTCTGTCACTTACATATAATGCTCGTAAAATCTTTCTCTCTTTACTCGTGCCAGTACTGACTTCGGCGCGAAGGAGATTCTCCTGTCGAATACTCTCCGCTGTCGGCAGGGATTGTATTGCGCCCATAGTTGCCATATTTTATATAATTTATGAAGATCAAAAGAAATACACACAAAAAAATTAATAGGAATTAAAAAGTTTTGAAGATAAAAAATATGTTTATGGATAGTTAGCAAGGTAGTGCCATGGCTCTATGGCACTACCTCACGGGCCGCCACTGCTTCATGCAAGTATTGCGCTGTGGTATGTACCAGTTGCTTGGAGGTCGACAAGGGTAGAATTCATACCAAAGACTGGTAAGGGTGGACGTATGACTGCAAAGTCCCTTAGACCAATAAGTCTGATATCCTTTGTACTAAACACATTGGAAAAACTGGTAGATAGACCTATTAGGGATGGAATATTGGTTGAAAGACCAATAGAACAAGACCAATATGCATATAGGCCAGGTGTATCAACAGAAACAGCACTGCACCATCTAGTAACGAGGGTGGAGTATGCTCTGGAAAACAAAGAGGTGAAGTTGGGAGCCTTTCTCGACATAGAGGGAGCCTTCAACAACACCTCATTCGATGCTATCATAAAGGCCATCCGTCTGAAAGGAATGGATGAAATAAGCTGCAGGTGGATAGAATGCATGCTTAAAAGCCGCGTGTTATATTCAATACTGATGGGCGAAACCATGTTAGCACGGGTTGTATTACCACGGCACGAGGTGTATTATCTCCGTTAGTGTGGAATCTGGTTATGAACGGACTGATTGGAACACTCAACAGGAAAAAATATAATGTCCTGGGCTATGCAGATGATTTTGTCATTCTGGCACAGGGCAAGTTCAATACAACGGTCAGGGATAATATGCAACATGCCCTGAACGTAGTATCAAAATGGACAAGTGAGGTAGGATTGTCCGTAAGCCCTCACAAATCCAAAATAGTAGCCTTCACCAGAAGAAGAAAGTTAAAGGGTGTAGGACCTGTGAATCTCATGGGGATTTCCCTAAAGATGGAGAGGGAGGTAAAATATCTCGGAGTCATAATAGACTCAAGGCTTACCTGGAATCAACACCTAGAACGAATAACCAAAAGAGCGATGGTCACTTTAATGGTAACCAGACGCACCCATGGCAGAACATGGGGACTTAAACCGGACATGATGTATTGGATATACAACATGATGGTAAAGCCCACAATAACGTATGCAGCATTGGTCTGGTGGCCAAAGATGCAGCAGAGAAATGCTGTAGAGAAGTTAGGCAAGATACAAAGGCTTGTCTGTCTCAGCATAACAGGTGCAATGAGAGGAACACCAACTGCAGCAATGGAAGCCTTACTAGACCTTCCTCCCTTACACATCACATAGTGAAGGGCGAGGCAAGGATGGGGTTACATAAACTGCAGGGAAATCAAAGCAAAATTGCACTGGGCAAAGGACACTGCAGCATCAAACATATATGCGGGGATCCGATATGGGAGATGATAACAGATCATTCTATCCTCAAATATAAAATGGAAATACCTTTCCAGGTGGAAATACACTCCAGAGAGGTATGGAAAGATCCTTTCAGACTCCTGAAGTATGAGGGCCACACCTGGTATACACATGGGTCCAAGAAAGAAGATGGTTCGAGATCAGGAGTATATAGTGAGCATAGAAACTATAACGGTTCCATCCCATTAGGAGAATATACCTCTGTATTTCAGGCAGAGGTATATGCAATCCTGCACTGTGCACGTATCAACAGATTGAGGACTTATAATACTAATAAGAAAATCAATATCTGTTCAGACAGCCAAGCGGCCTTGAGGGCTTTAAAGAACCCAAGGATAACCTCAAAGCTTGTATGGGAATGTCGCGAAGAACTTGTCACCCTGGCGGAACATAATGAGGTAAAACTCATTTGGGTGCTTGGACATCAAGGGATCGGTGGTAATGAGAAAGTTGATGAACTTGCTAGACGAGTATCAGCAACAAGATACTTCGGTCCAGAACCGGCCCAAAAGCACAATCAGAGACCGATTAAGAGGCTGGATACGAAGACATCACAAAGAATACTGGGAAGAAATTCCCACGCAAAGGCATGCGAAGAGATTTATAAATCAGACATGCGCAAAAAGAGCTGAAGAACTGTTCAAAATGAACAGGAATCAGCTCAAAATCACTACAGGTTTCTTAACTGGACACTTTTCAGTAAAAGGACACCTACACACGATAGGACTATATAACGGAGATCTCAGTTGCAGACTATATAATAGAGAGACCGAGACAGTCAGACACTTATTGTGCCATTGTGAGGCTTTGGACTGCAAGAGACAAGCAATATATGGAGACTGCAGAGCAAGTCCGACAGTATATGGCACTAACCCAATGGACCTTTACAGGCTAGTGAAGGGCACTACTATATTGGATTGGGTGTCATGAGAACAAATGGAAGAAAGCACAATAAGCTGAAAAGCTGCAGTGCGACTGGGGTGCATGCGATTGGGAGGCTTCCAGGAAGGAAAAAAAATGGATACCTAATGGATATGATTTAGGTATAAAATATTTTTCCAAGTGGATATTAGCCCACGAGAGGAAACGCAAATGGAAATAAACATTAGGAGTTTGTAGTACATATTGCATTAACTTGTTCTTACCGACACTGCAGTACAGTATGCACATCTTACCTGAAACAAAAAAAAATATGAATATAACATGTTTTTATAACACGAAATGAAATAAAAATAAAAGTCGTCAGAAACTAAAGTACAGATGAAAAATGAAACTGATTAATCTATTCATGAACACTAATGACCATTTGAGTTGCCAATTAGCATGTATTGAATTTTTAAATACGGATGATTCATAACGGTCATCATCATTGGTATGACAGCCCTAAAGTAAAACCTCGATTTTACCTCTTTGACGTCATTATCCATTGCCAAGCCAAACATTGCCAGTTTGTCGCATCAATTGTCATAGCATCCCAATTCATACAATATCGAGCTCATCTGTCTTCCTATTTTTATAAAAGCACCGATATGTTTTTAGCACTGATATGTGATATTGTGCGTTTACTAATAGCAGGTATTGAACGAGATAATTAATAAAATCAAAAAAACCAACAAACACTAATTACAATACCTACTAATCAACTATACCTTCGACAGCCTATTGTTGAGAGAAAATGGTAGTTCTCCACAAGCGCAATATAATATACACAAATTTAAATTGGTTGCTCAACAATTCAAAAAAACAATAAAGGGATAATAATACATAAAAGGTAATTAAATTTAGGTAAAAACTTACAATCAAATATCTACGGCGAAACCAACACTAATATGCTTTTTCTCATGAGGATCTTTCAGTGCGTCACAGTTTTTAGATTTCTTTCTAACGCATTAAATTGTATGTGACAGAAAAAAAACGCACGTCGGTGATTACATTTCGTCGGTGACATTTATAACATTTATTCTAGTTGACAATAGATGGCGCTATAATCGAAAAAAATTATTTACTAATTATATAATATATCTACGAATATAATCTGTACAATTTATAAGACTATACAAATCAAAGAAAATACCATTTTATAAATGCAATAAACACAATTGATTTGTTTTTATGCCAAATTGCAAATAAAATGTGACAACTGTCAGATTTAACTAAAATGTCATGTTAGAATAAATGTCATAAATGTGTATTATCACGGACTTACCTTTTTTTCTATCATTTGTGACGCACTGAAAAATGCTCATGAAAAGAAGCATACGCGTGTGTACACACTCGAAGTCTGAATGCGTCTGTCTTCCTTATGTCATGGGGGAAGAAGGAAGAATCCCGGGTTCAAGTGGTACCCGCTCGATCGATCTCGCATTCCTCAACCGCGATATCGATCAGAAGAACACATGGTGGTGGAAAAGGGATATATCGTTCATTTGGAAGAAGAGGGTTATAACTAAGAATTTTCACTTTTTCAGTAGAAAGGTTTTAAGATTCATATTACATAGTTCATTTCATTTATTTTGTGCAGTGTTTATTGATATTATAGGATTTAATTATTGAGTATGTTAGATTTATCGCTCTGACAAGAATTTTCTTTTTTAAGATATCAGGTTTAGAAAAAAAACTTATGATATAACCTTCTTGAATAAAGAAATATTATATTTTTAATACATTATGTTTGCTCATAAAGTTACATTTCAAGAATTTTATTAATAAAGTATTATAAAAAATGCCATTATAACAATTATGATTTAATAAAACATTAAAAAAAACTAATTAAATAGTTTATATCCCTTATACAACACAAAATAAAACAAAGCAATAATAGTAATAATTATTTTTCTTTACAAATTTTTGTGAAAACTTAAATAGTATTCAGAAACACATTGCGTTTTCTCTATTAAACACAACAAGCATTTGTTGTTAAATTAAATTAATCCTTAATAAATAATACTAGGTACAGTTTAATTTATAATAAGTTACCCAATGCAAAAAAAGATAATTCACATACCTATAACAAAATAACTTTGAAGAATAAGGTTACATTTCACAAAACTACTTTTTACGCACATTATATTGCTTATTTTTTATGATCCAAAAAAAAGTTACAACTAAGAAAGTATCCTTCTATCAGAACTAGTGTTGCCAGGTCCGATGTGTTTTAAATCGGTACATAAGGTAAAACAAATCGGGATTTAGGGATGTAGATCGGGACAAATAAACAACAATAGCCCAGCAAATGACCGTATTGGAGTGTAATTTTCAGGGTCAACTCCGAATTGAATGAAAATTTGGTTTTAGGTTCTACTTACCGTTTACTTCAAAGTTGAACTTGTACCATTGGTTGCTTTTACTTGGAGGTGACAGTTACCCCTTCTCGGGGGTGAAAAAACGCGCGTTTAAAATAAGTCCCAAAATGGATAAATTGACTAATTCAAAACAATTTTTGATCTATAGAATTTTTTAACTAAGTCAACGCTTTTCGAGTAATTTGCGATTGAAAATGTTTATTTTTCGATAAAAAAAAACACTTATTCAGGCGGCTTTTCGCAAATAACTCAAGAAGTATTTTATCGAAAAAAATATTTTTAGCAGAAATGTAGCTTATAAAAAAAAAAACAAAAAAATGTGTGTTCACAAAGTCTATAAAACCAGTAAAAGCAAAGTTGTAGCTGATCAAAAATACGTTCTTATTCGCCAAATTCAAAATCGAATATTTCAACATGAAATAATCACAAAGTGAAGTGTTTAAATTGTTTAAAAAATCTTTAGTTTTGTTTTATATAAGTCTTAGCATTAAAACTAAGCTAGTTACGCTCAAAAGAAAGTTGGCCCCTTTTTTCGGTAAAAAAAAATCGTGAAAATCTTCTATTTAGCAACTACATAAAATTAATCGTTATCGCTTTACCATATACTTTATATGTGTATTGGTTATATTATACGATCTGTAAGGTTTACCGGTTGGAAGTGCTTATTTTTGAAAAAAATGGTTTTATAGTAAAAATATGATCTAAAATAATGGAAAAATGCCCTTTTTTCAAAATAACTAAAAAAGTATTAGTAATACGAAAAATCTCGAGTAAAAAATGTAGGTTTTGCTTTTATAAATATGATAGTTTCA
Organism: Diabrotica virgifera virgifera; assembly: GCF_917563875.1. Taxonomy (NCBI): domain Eukaryota; kingdom Metazoa; phylum Arthropoda; class Insecta; order Coleoptera; family Chrysomelidae; genus Diabrotica; species Diabrotica virgifera. Next base: position 207,748,952 of record NC_065449.1, read on the forward strand.
ATTTGTTTTTCTGTAAGACACAATTGAATATGATATGGATGTTCATATTTTGCATACACTCGTGATTAGTGACTCGTTCAGGCCCTTTCAACTATGACTATTTCAAAAATAAGTCCTTCAAACCGGTGAAACTTACAGATCACATAAAAAATACATAATTAAACTAAATTGTTTGTAAAGCGGTAACGATTAATTTCATTTGAGGTGCTAAATACTGGGAGATCTTTACGATTTTTTTACCAAAAAAAAGTGGTCAACTTGATTTTGACTATAACTCGCTTAGTTTTGATGCTAGAAACTTTTTGAAAACATAAAAATAAAGCTTTATTAAACACCTTAAAAAAAGTTTTCATAGGTTTTTCCCGAAAACTACTTCATGTTTTGGTTATTTCACATTGAAATATTTGTTTTGGATTTTGACGAATAAGAACGTATTTTTCATGAGCTACAACTTTGCTTTTGCTGGGTCTATAGACTTTACGAATTCATCATTTTTTTCTTTTTTTATATGCTACATTTTTGCTAAGAATATTTTTTTCGATCTTTTTGAGTTGTTTCTGAAAAACCGCCTGAAAACGTGATTTTTTGTCGAAAAATAAACATTTTCAATTGCAAATAAGTCAAAAAGTATTAACTAAGTTAAAACATTTTATAGAACTACAGTAGTTGCTTAGAATTTATCCATTTCCGGACTTATTTTAAACGCGCGGTTTTTCACCCCCGACTAGGGATGACTGTCACGCCCCGATTAAAAGCAACCGACGCAACGGCACAAGTTTAACTTTGAAGTGGAGGGTAAGTAGAACCTAAATCCAAATTTTCATGCAATTTGGAGTTGATCCTGAAAATTATACGGTATCGCCGTATTTCGCGTTCATTTACTGAACTACATGGTGTTTCTATAGTTTGTATTTAATCCTACATAATCATAATAATCAGTCGAAATTACAAAACAAAATCGTAGATTAAGTAAATTATTTATTTTTTATTAAAATTATATTTTTCATTCGATTTTGCCTTTTTGGAGTGCCTTGTTTTTTCATGCTGAAATTGGTTTTCGTTGGTGAAATTTATCGGGACATTTAGTGTCCCGATCAGGCACAAATCGGTACGCGTCCCCAGACCCTTGAAAATCGGGACGTCCCGCGCAAATCGGGACACCTGGTAACGCTAATCAGAACCTACTGTTCACTTTTAGTGTTATAACTTTTAAGAAAAATTGTTATATCTTTACTTATAACTCTATATCCCAAAAATATATCACCCTTTTAATTAAATTAACTTATTTTTGTCTATTATATTCCAAGATATAACTGTATTCTCTAAAGCGAATAACGTTTTGTAGAGAAAGTTGGGAGATAACCAAAGAGTTACATCTGCCATCTCTCGGAGACTAGTGTACTTACACATGTAAGTATTTTTCCATAATAGAAGTCATTATTTGGAAGGTATTGATTACTATTGATGCAATAAAACAAAAACATTTTGAGATGTAACCCTCTTCTTCCAAATAAACGATATGCTTTTCGAACTATTTTACACAATAAAATTAATTTCTGGGAATTCCAACAGATATTATTTGTTATTATTTTTCACTGCAGCTTGTCCTTCAGATGCCATTTTTACAGATGGCATCAAATAGTTTTTTATTGATCAAATCTTAATTTATAACAGTATCTACCTGTTATCATTTCCCTCACGTTATGCGTGCGACATATTTAAGAATTCCACTAATATCTAATTAGAAGTGATTATGTAGCCACGAAAGAATTTCATTGAGAAAGATTAAACATTAAACAACGGTATACATATAAGTTGTTCGTCCAGTGTTGCCATGTCAAAAATGAAATAAGCGGTAGATCAGTCCGGAAATAAAATTCGTAAGTATAGTATATAGTATAGTATATAAGATACCAGGGCCCCCGTAAGGGTTGCTGGCGCATGTGTGCGAAAAAGGATTTTGGCGCCCCTTATGACATTTTAGTTCATGTTTATTTATTTATTTTTTAGAAGGTAGGTCGATAGGTGCTTGAAATAAAGCAAAAAACTGAAGTTTAGAAGTCATAATAGAGTTTTCCCCGAAAGAGCTTCATTTTTTTGGTTATTTCACGTTGAAATATTCGATTTGGAATTTGACGAATAAGAACGTTTTTCTCATCAGCTCCAATTTTGCTTTCACTAGGTCTGTAGACTTCATGAATACACCATTTTTTCGTTTTTTTTATAAGCTACATTTTTGATAACAATATTTTTCGATAAAATACTTAATTTTTGAGTTATTTACAAAAAACCGTCTAAAAACATTTTTTTTTGTTAAGAAATAAACATTTTTACTCGCAAATAACTCACCAAATAACTTTTAAACCAATATTTTTTCGCCACCGAGTGCACCGAGAAGGGGTTTTATTCACCTCCCAAGCAAAAGCAACCAACGACAAAGTCCAACTTTGAAGTGGAGGATAAGGGGAGAACCTACATCCAAATTTTCGTGCAATTTGTTGGTCACCCTGAAAATTACACGGTATCGCCGTATTTCACGTCCATTAACTGAGCTATAGGTACAATAGAAAAATAAAAAAAGCTATTGTAGTAGCGATATTTTCTGAGACATTGCTGTTGCAAATTTATCAATTACATCTCTTAACATTTATACCATCAAAAATTTCTTGTTCAATTGCCAATGTTGCTAGCCCAGGCAATCGTTCTTGAAGCATCGTCTAAATGATTTTTAACTTGAAAAATATCTCTCGTCAGCAGCTAAATATACAGGTAATGTCAAAAGAATTCTTAGTGAAATGCTTACGTTTGGAAGGTTGAAGATTAAATTGTTTTCAAATCATTGGAGTCTATACCTATCCTCATTATCCTGCTCTGTCGGTCATTCTTCAAGAACAAAACAACGTTTTAAAAGATCGCTGTCACTTAATTTAAATATGTTTCGTGTGTATTTATACCTAATCCTATTTAATTTCTCAACTTTTGTTTTAAAATTAATTTTTATTTTTTTTGCAAATTATTTTTCAATTTTTGACCCTGGATTTTGGCGCCCCTAAAGGATGGCGCCCGTGTGCATTGCACACTTTGCACATATGGTAGCGGGGCCCCTGTAAGATACTTTTAATAAAAAAATGTACTGTTCCATTTCATATTTTAAAATGTTTCTCTGATATTTGGATAATTCTTGTATTCTTCTAAAAATAGTAGCCGAGAAAACATGCAGTTGGATTAGTTAATACTTATTTAATTTTAATAAAAACATTATATTTATCATCAAAAACAGATGTACTGTTTCCCAAAATTCTCCCCGCGCAAATGGCACTTTTGCATAGGTATGTTTTGAACCAATTTTTGCAGTCCAACTTTAACAAAAATTCAAATTTTTTATACATATTTTTGTTACGCGTTGTATATCTAGATCCAAGTTAAAAACCTTTCGCTAAACTATTAACAGCATCATTTTCTGCCCATAAAACTTCTTTATACTCTTCGTCGGCTCACAGCGATGGAATACCAGACTGACCGCTTGAAGAATTGATAGCTCTCCACGATATTTTATGTTTGCATTACTCACATATCGCACTCTTTAGATAATTACGTGCAGAACTGTGAGAAGAGAACAGACAGCTAAACGGAATGAAATATTGACCACTTCTTCTGCCGAGAGTTTCCTGGAATATGGTTTGAGTGGTATGCCGAAAAAACTGAGTTTTGTAATTCAAAGTAATTAGTTCGCAATTATATGATTGGTAATGATGAGAATACAGTTTCCGAACGATATTTTAACTTAACAATTTACTAAGGTTTAAATTAAAAATTTTATTCCACACAAACCAAAAACAATTTATCGAGTTTATAGGTAATTTTTAGAATAAGATGAATGGCTGATTTTCGTGTATAAATAACATGAATTAAAGTCTCCCTTTGGTACATTTATCTGGCAGTCATTCTACATAATGGTAGGAGAGCAAAGTATGCTAAATTTGCAGTCACCCAAGCGTCATGGAGACCTATTGGGTTGTGAAGAGTAGGTCCTAAAACCAAAAAAAGTTAAGTAAAGTTTTCCATTTTAGTGGGTACTTTCCATTTTTAATTTAATTTTCCATTTCCAACAATTGTTTTTTTTTAGATTATAGCGCCATCTATCCATAATTCGAAAAAATGTTTCGAATATAAGTTACTTATTTTTACGCAAGGAATCCAAAACTGCAATAAAAAAATGGGGGCTCCCATTTAAGATTTTAAAGTAACCCCCACCCCACCTCCGTGGGGGGGGGGGGTCGTGTTGGTGCCATTCGATAGATTTTTCAAAAATATTGAATAAGTGTATTTTTCATTTTTTCGATCTGAGGTTCATTTCACGAAATATCGCGGTATTCGTATTTAAAATATTAAATTTACCCCCCCCCCCTCCGTGGGAAGTCGTGTTTGGTATCATTCGATAGATTTTTAAAAAATATTTAGCACGTATTTTTAGTTTTTTGATCTGTCATTCATTTCGCGAAATATTCGCTTTTTTCTTGTGAAACTTTTGAGACTCACCCATTTCATTACGACCCACTCAAATCGTCAGATTTTTGAAATATACAGTTTTGCATTTGAATGTACTTAACTTACCCTATCTTAATCTGACGATTTCGAGTTTTTCTAAGGATAGATTTTTTTTAGACCCCCTCTTAACGAACTCAAAGCTCAAAAACTCAACAACTGCAAAAATCCCCGATTGGACTCCCCTACCATAATATAGCGATTCCACATTTAATTTTTACTCATTTTTTTACATAGTAGTCCTGTCGCCAGTAGGGGTATAACGGCCTCCTTAATTCAGATAGACTTACCCAAGTTTTCTTTATGTATTTTGACCCGTAGAACACGAATTTTTTGGGTAACAGTCGATCCGGATGTCGGTAAGATTGTTATAAACAAAGAACTTGAGGAATCACATAACAGCGATTTTTCGCAAAACAAAACATGTTTTTGTATTATTTGGATCATTCTAAGTAAAAAAATATTTTACAAGTTTTTTCGTAGGATGCACAGTTTTCGACATAAACGCGGTTAAACTTTCAAAAAATCGAAAAATTGCAATTTTTGAACCCGAATAACTCTTGATTGAAAAATAAAATAGCAATTCTGTTTACCGCATTTGAAAGTTCAAGTAAAATTCTATCGGTTTTGATTATTCGCATTGCTAAAAATTAATTTTTTTATCGTTAAAAAAAGCTATAAACACATAGTGATTTAATGATGTTTTCAATGCATTTCTAATTTGAAATCGAACGAGTAGGCGCGCATACAGAATTTCTACGTATATTACGTCCATTAAAACGCATGCATTGGGCCCGGGAAAAACTATGTGTTTATAGCTTTGTTCAACAAATAAAAACTTAATTTTTAGCAATGCAAATACTCAAAACCGATAGAATTTGACTTGAACTTTCAAATGCAGTAAGCAGAATTGCTATTTTATTTTTTAATCAAAAGTTATTCCGGTTCAAAAATTGCACTTTTTCTATTTTTTTAAATTTCAACCGCGTTTATCTCGAAAACTATGCGTACTACGAAAAAACTTGTAAGAACAATTTTTGCTGAGAATCACCCAAGCAATACAAAAAAAATGTTTTATTTTGCGAAAAATCGCTGCTATGTAATTCCTCAAGTTCTTTGTTTATAACAACCTTATCGACATCCGGATCGACTGTTACCAAAAAAATTCGTGTTCTACGGGTCAAAATACATAAAAAAAACTTGGGTAAGTCCATCTGAATTAAGGAGGCGGTTGTACCCCCCCTGGCGACAGGACTATAGATCATGTTTTGGTACTATTTTCATTCGTATATTGGTTAGGATTAGTTTATGTTTACTACCTGCTATGCACTTTCGCAACTTTATATAAATATTAATTTTTTAAATAGAAATTGTTTCCACATCATTCTTGCCACCACATCTAGCGCCGAGTAAACGCCAGAAGTACGAATTAAATTAGAAAAACCCACCAACCCATTGTTTAAGAATTATGCAACTTTAGCGCTGATATTCGCCCCGATATATTTCCGGAAAGTAACACTTCCAAGGGACGTTATTAGTCTCAATTCACACTTTTTCCTGGTTTACCGAAGAAGTCAGTCGTGTTTTCGTTACGCGGTAGCAGCTGCTATTCTCATCCGACATCCCACGTGGGGGTCAAGATTTGATTTAAACACATTATTCGTTGAAAATTGAGTATATTGTTGACATTATACAGGGTGTAACAAAAATACAGGTCATAAATTTAATCACATATTCTAGGACCAAAAATAGTTCGATTGAACCTAACTTACCTTAGTACAAATATGCACACAAAAAAAGTTATAGCCCTTTGAAGTTACAAAATGAAAATCGATTTTTTCCAATATATCGAAAACTATTAGAGAACTTTTATTGAAAATAGACATGTGGCATTCTTATGGTAGTAGTATCTTAAGAAAAATTTATAGTGAAATTTGAACACCCCATAAAAATTGTATGGGGGTTTTGTTCCTTTAAACCCCCCCAAACTTTTGTGTACGTTCCAATTTAATTATTATTGTAGTACCATCAGTTAAACACAATATTTTAAAAATTTTTTTGCCTCCTAGTACTTTTTCGAAAATTCAGTTTTTTTCGAGATATTTTCAATATTTTTCAAATCCACCACATATTTGTATATGGCTAAGTACGATTATGGAGACTTTGTAATAATAATAAAATTTATTTATGATTTACATTTTTAGGTATATTTTGAACCATATTAAAAAAGAAACCACATCTCGATAAAAGGCGCCTTATCCAAAAAATACAAAGAGGCAAAAAAGTTTTAAAAACACTGTGTTTACCTAATGGTACCGCAGTAATAGTCTAATTGGAACATACACAAACATTTGGGGGGTCTAAAGGAACAAAACCCCCACAACATTTGTATGTAAACAAATTAAAATAGAAGCCGCAACTCGATAAAATCTGCCTTATCGAAAAAATACTAAGAGGCAAAAAAGTTTTAGAAATATTGAGTTTAACTAATGGTACCACAATAATAATTAAATTGGAACGTACACAAAAGTTTGGGGGGGTTTAAGGGAACAAAACCTCCATAAAATTTTTATGGGGTGCACCAATTTAACTATAATTCTTTTTTAAGATTTTCCTGCCATAAGAATGCCACATGTCAATTTTAAATAAAAAATCTCTAATAGTTTTCGATATATTTGAAAAAATCGATTTTTATTTTGTAATTTCAAAGGGCTGTAACTTTTTTTATGTGCATATTTGTACTAAGGTAAGTTAGGTTCATTCGAACTATTTTTGGTCTCAGAATATGTGATTTAATTTATGACCTGTATTTTCGTTACACCCTGTACATCATGTACGTTTACTTGTATAACACTGTTATACAGGGTGTTTCATTAATAATTGTCCATATAGTAACTGGAGAAACCTTAGCACAAAATACGAAGATTTAACCCAAAACACTTAAATAAAATGTGGTACCGTACTGAGTTACAGGGTGTTTTATCTAAAAATTTAAAAACTATTTTTGCTCAGCATTTTTAAACTATTCGACGTATCCTTTTCATACTTGGCAGAAAGTATAGGTACTGTACAAACTACTAAATTATGTTCAACAAACGTTTCTGTCTATTACCAGAGGCGTACGACGATGGGAAGTGAATGGTTGACCCCTTCCAAATTCTACGCCACTGGCATAATTGCTATTTTAGTTCAATTTTTGGATTCTCCAATACTTTCTATGAAAATAATATATTCTTCATTCGTAACGATAAAGTCATTAGTTTTCGAGATCTGTGAAGTTAAAAATGAAACGACAGGGTTATTTTGATTAATGTATTGTGTCGCTTCATTTTTAATTTCAAATATCTCGAAAACTAATAATTTTATCGTTACGAATGAAGAGTATATTATTTACATAAAAAGTATTGAAAAATCAAAAAAATACACTAAAATAGCAATTTCGCCAGTGGCGTAGAATTTGGGAAGGGTCAACCAGCCACTATCCCCTGTCGTACGCCTCTGGTAGTAGCTAGAAACGTTTATTTATCTTAATTTAGTAGGGTGTACAGTACCTAAACTTTCTGCCAAGTATGATAAGGATACGCCAAATAGTTTTAAAGTACTGGGTACAAATAATTTTTAAATTTTAATAATATGAATCATCATAAATTAATCAAAATAACGGTGCCGTTTCATATTTAACTTAAAATATCTCGAAAACTAATGACTTTATCGTTACCAATGAGGAGTATATTATTTACGTAGAAAGTACTGGAGAATCTAAAAATGGCAGTAAAATAGTAATTCCACCAGTGGCGTAGAATTTGAGAAGGGTCAACTATTCACCATCCCCTGTCGTACGCCTCTGGTAGTAGCTAGAAACGTTTGTTTATCATAATTTAGTAGGGTGTTTAGTAGTCGCACTTTCTGCCAAGCATGAAAAGAATACGTCGAAAATAGTTTCGAAATGCCGAGCAAAAATAGTTTTTAAATTTTTAGATAAAACACCCTGTAACTCAGTAAGGAACCACATTTTATTTAAGTGTTTTAGGTTAAATCTTCGTATTTTGTGCTAAGGTTTCTTCAGTTACTATATGGACAATTGTTAATGAAACACCCTGTATACAAATTAAAACGGGATAGCTCCCGTTAGTTGGCTGTATACCACGTAGTTAGTAAAAACTCCTCAGTAATAGGTATAGTTTTAATTACAAATTAAAATCTTAAAAATCCAAATGATTACAAAAAGTTGAAATGTTCAAAGCGTTTCCGGACCTGTCAGTTCATCCTCGGTAAACTCTTATATTTGAGTTTACCGAGGATGAGACCCAGAACCAAACAGGTTCTTCAAACATAAAGAATCCTTACTCGAACAAAATCAAACAACCACTATGGTGTACATACGTCTGCCAACCTTTGTGAGTTCAAAACGTACGTTCAAAATAAGTCCGGAAATGGATACACTGAATAATTCTAAGCAACCGTCTAAAAACGTGTTTTTTTTTGTTTAAGATTTTAATTTGCAAATGATTCGAAAAATATTACCTTAGTAAAAAACTCTGAAGAACAAAAGGTGCAAAGAACAAGTAAAAGCAACCCTGATGCAGTCAAAGCAACTTTAATGGGACACGCGCCAACTCGTAACTTTTAATGACAAAAATTTTCAAATCAAAATGTACACCGGCCAATTCGTAACTTTTTTATTACCTGACCTGCCAACTCAAAAGTTTCTTCAGGTGAATTCGAAACCATTTATTAAATCTAATACCCTCATACACGCTAATACCTTAAATCTAAACCGAATGTCTCTTGGTTTGCTTAAAAACATTAAATTTGTATTATATTATGTACACCTATAAAAAATAGCAAAAATTGAAATATCTTAATAAAATAATTGAAACAATATTAAATTGGCAGAATTGTTTGTATTTCCTTCAGAGTTGAGACTTCTGAGCTTCACCGATGAGGCATAAGGATGCTGAAATAGCTATATGGAGATGGTGGTCCAACTCTGAATCAAATATAAACAAAACCTGCCTTGATCTTTTTTATCCTGAAACAATATTATAGTGTTTCATTAACACGTGTTATAAATATTATTTCCATCAAGTATAGCTCTACACGAGGTTGGTTTTTATCAAGTAATTGTAAATTCAATATTTAGATGTTTAGCAATGATAAATTATTTAAATCCATCTGATAAATCTAAAAGCAAAGAGATTTTCCATATGTTTATTTCAAGTCTAAAAGATTATACCTTTACTTAGTTACGAATTCACCGGTAGTTGATTGGTTACCGAAAAATTACTTGAGGGCCAGAGTTACCAGTTGGCCTGTAATTAGGATGGGGGATTAAAATAGTTACGAATTCACCGGGACCCCTTTAATGTACGTTAACATTGGAACAGTGGAAGTTTTAATTGTGGAACAGATTACAGGTTTTGAATATCAGACTACGAAAACGTCCCATGTCAGAAAACGAAAACGTTATGACAGAAATTGATTTGTTACACTTTCATTAAACTCTCATGCAAAAATCAGACTGCTATTTATCACCAATATAATTCCTGTCATTTGGCATGTTCTACGTGTTGGACTTATTAAAATGCTCAACATATTTGTCAGACAAACATTTTTTCATATATTATATAAAGTTTGCCACTGAATAAACTTAAAAACAACCTGCTAGTTTTCACAATCATAAACTTGTCAGGATGACACGTTCCACAATTAAAACTTATCCTGTTCCAGTGTTCCCATACATCAAAGTTTGTCCGACTAGACACCGTTAAGCTATTAACAAATTTTCAGTTGCCTATTAATCAACGTTTTTTTGGTACGCGGGATCCAGACCTATTACTGGCCTATTTACTTTGACCCAAATTTCGTTGAGTAAATAATCGGCTTAATAGTCCTGTCGCCAGGGGGGGTACAACGGCCTCCTTAATTCAGATGAACTTACCCAAATTTTTTTTATATATTTTGACCCGTAGAATACGAATTTTTTGGGTAACAGTTGATCCGGATGTCGATAAGATTGTTATAGACAAAGAACTTGAGGAATTACATAACAGCGATTTCTCGCAAAACAAAACATCTTTTGGTATTTTTTGGGTCATTTTAAGCAAAAAATATTCCTACAAGTTTTTTCGTAGAATGCATAGTTTTCGAGATAACCGCGGTTGAACTTTCAAAAAATCGAAAAATTGCAATTCTTGAACCCGAATAACTTTTGATTAAAAAATAAAGTAGCAATTCTGCTTACCGCATTTGAAAGTTTAAGTCAAATTATATCGGTTTTGATTATTTGCATTGCTAAAAATTTATTATTTTATTGTTAAACAAAGCTATAAACACCTAGTACGTGAGTGATGTTTTCAATGATTTCTCATTTAAAATCGAACGAGTAGGTAGAATAGCTACAAGTGCAAGCGAGGCAATTTCTACGTAGCATGCGTTAAAACGCATGTATTAGGCACGGGAAACACTATGTGTTTATAGATTTGTTTAACAATAAAAAAATTAATTTTTAGCAATGCAAATAATCAAAACCGATATAATTTGACTTAAACTTTCAAATGCGGTAAGCAGAATTGCTACTTTATTTTTTAATCAAAAGTTATTCGGGTTCAAAAATTGCAATTTTTCGATTTTTTGAAAGTTCAACCGCGGTTATCTCGAAAACTATGCATTCTACGAAAAAACTTGTAGGAATATTTTTTGCTTAAAATGACCCAAAAAATACAAAAAGATGTTTTGTTTTGCGAGAAATCGCTGTTATGTAATTCCTCAAGTTCTTTGTCTATAACAATCTTATCGACATCCGGATCAACTGTTACCCAAAAAATTCGTATTCTACGGGTCAAAATATATAAAAAAAATTTGGGTAAGTTCATCTGAATTAAGGAGGCCGTTGTACCCCCCCTGGCGACAGGACTATAATAGAAAAACCCGATAGTAAAATAACAAACAGTTCAAATATTGGTATAAGATTTTATTATAAAAAAATTCATAATTTAAATTTTATTACGAATATAGAGGTGTTGGTGAATTCAGTTTTAATATCATTGACAGTAAAAATGGAACATGACTTCCAACTATTACAACAAATAAATTGATAAAAAAAGTGAGAGTGCAACCCACACACTGTTTATTCATAAACTAGGTAATGAAACATATATGGAAGAAAGGTGTAGTAGAATGCGTTCAAAAACTGGAGGATTATCCAATCAACGAATGGGGTTAGGTAATTAGATAAACAATATGTTTCTTTTTTTTTCATTGTTTTCGTTTGAACTGTCTTCCAAATCTAATTTTGTTAACCAATGTGGTATTAAAATTATATAATCCTTGACTCCGGTTCTTACCCTTTACTGTGCATAGTGTCACTAAGCTTTTTCGAAAATTAATACGTTCGAACACAGAACAATCGCAATAAAAAGAAATGGTAAATATACAATATTGTAGCATAAATAACAGAATTGGTAATCGTCAATGCAGTGAATTCATATAGAAGCGTGAGAAAGTAAGGATCATGAAAGAGATTCTGTATACAATTTGCTGAACGGGACAAGATTTATATGCGCCTTCCATATCTAAGTAGTGCACCATCTCAAAAAGTCACTTTGATTCAAATATTCAAAATTAAGTTCATTTAAAAACTTAAATTAACAACACAAATTTTTTTCTAATGGAACGACATAAGTACCTGCATTCTAATAATTGAATTTTATCGGCAAAAAATAAAGTTTTATTCGTTTAAACAAAAGTTTCACAACAGTTACGAACTATGTGCACTCTATAAATAAACTTTTTTATGCAGCTTACTTCAAGATACAGTCATTTGTCATACAGGTAAACATAGTTTATGCTATGTTAATTTCGTTTGATGTTCACTGTTTCTTTCATTATCATAACATCACATCACATCTCTATAGGTACAATACCAATATTGATTTTCAAATTGTTCTTGACCTGCATGACAATCATTGTAAAATCGATAAATTCCGTGAACTTTTTTCAAATCTAATTATTAATTTAATAAGCTCTACGAGTATACTATAGATTACGAAGTTATATCTCCATACAATCTTTTCTACGAAAAATGGTTTAAAATTGTGCCAGAGTAATGAGTTCAATGAAATTTAGTAGGTTGACCTTTGTACACTTATATAAATTTCATAGAAACTTGATATCGGTAACATAAATAATTAATTGACATACAAGCAAATATGAAACACTATTAAAACAAACATTACTATTAGACCAGGGCGCATCTGTAAAAATATTAGTACATTTGGACGTTGAGAGGTGACTCAAATTTTTTTGCAAAAATTGCTTGAAAATAAATCAAATAATAATATTTGAGTTATCCTCCCTCTCAAAAAGGTCCGGAACATTGTTTAAATAATCAAAATGTCAAAAAATTAAGGAAAAATTCGATTTTCTTCTTGGATTTTTGATTATAACTTTAAAAGTATTCATTTTCGAGAAAAGTTGTACTGACATAAAAGTTGCGTAATTAAATTTGCTACAATATAGAATTGGTTAAAAATTTAAAAAATAGTCACCCTTGTTGCAAAATAACAATAATTGTGAAAAAAACATACAAAAACAAGTATTCGCATTATAAGTTTTTCAACCATTTATACTACAATTAGGACCTTCATATTTCACCCTTAAAAAACTATATGATACAGTAAAACAGTACTGTATATTTTATTAAGATCGGTTCAATAGATTTTGCAAAATAAATTTTGCAATGCAGCTTTCGTAAAAAAAAATCATTTTTTCAAAATGTTACAGGACTGAAAATAAAGCAGATAGCAAGTTGAAATTTTTTTTGCGCATAGAAGTGTACTGTACCTTTCATTTGCAATTTTGCAAAATCAAAATCGATTAACACCACGGCGTCAGGAATTTTTTCAACATAAACATTAATTATTGGTGCTACGCGCAGGACCGCGGATAGTTTGTTTTGATTGGGCATTCCAATGACCTTTGATAATGATTGATACATTTTAATTTTTATTACATTTCGATATAAATAAATAAATTGTTTATTGCAAAATAAAAACACATACTCTATCCTTTGAAATAACACTTTTATTAGCAAAAACTTTCTTTGTTAATATATTTTAACTTAAATAATAAAAGTTTATTATTTTTAAACATATGCCATTTTTTAAAAAATATTTCACAAACAATAATAAAATTAGTTTGATTTTTGTGGAATTAAAATATTAAAATACAACAAAATATAGAGTAAGAACATAATATATTAGATAAAGATTGGAAGAAATTTTGGTGGGAATCAACTAGTGTGAATCGAACACCGCTGTCCTGCGCGTAGCACCAAAAATTATTGTTTATTTCAAAAATTTTCTGACGCCGTGGTAATTAATCGATTTTAATTTTGAAAATTGAAAATGAAAGGTACAGTACACTTCTATAAGCAAAAAAAAATTCAACTTGCTATCTGCTTTATTTTTAGTCCTGTAACATTTTGAAAAAATGAATTTTTTTTGCGAAGGCTGGATTTCAAAATTTATTTTGCAAAATCGATTAAACCGATCTTAATGAAATTTACAATATTATTTTACTGTATCATAAAGTTTTTCTGGGTGAAATATGAAGGTCCTAAGTGTAGCATAAATGGTTGAAAAACGTAAAATGCGAATACTTGTTTTTGTATGTTTTTTTCGCAATTGTTGCTATTTTGCAACTAGGGTGACTATTTTTTAAATTTCTAACCAATTCTATATTATAGGAAATTTAATTACGCAACTTTTACGTCGGTACAACTTTTCTCGGAAATGAATACTTTTAGAGTTATAATCAAAAAACGAAGAAAAAAATCGAATTTTTCCTTCAATTTTTGACATTTTGATTATTTAAACAATGTTCCGGACCTTTTTGAGAGGGAGGATAACTCAAATATTATTATTTGATTTAGTTTCAAGCAATTTCTGCAAAAAAAATTTGAGTCACCTCTCAACGTCCGTCTCAAAACAGATGCGCCCTGGACTATATTAACAAGGTATGTATTAAGCCGGAGGTATCAAGGTAACGAAACATCGACTCTTTGAGCGAAAGTAAAAACCATTTATGTCGTGGGAGTCTGTTTATTTAATCACCTTATAACCCGAATTTGGATCACGTTTCACACTAAGACAATTAATAATATGGAAAGTATGAGAAGAAATGGGAGCTTGCCGATACTGCTTTATAAATATATAAGTACTACATATACAGGGTGTTTGGTAAAGAATGGGCCATAGCTTAACCTTAGATTCCTGAGGTTAAAATAGGTCGATTTAAGCTAACTTACCTTAGTACAAAAGTTGATAATAACCTAAATACAGGGTGTCAAAAAACTTTTATTTTATTTATTTTTTAATATTTCCTGACAGGCATGGGACAACAACACGAAATTTGGTATGTGGTGCTGGTATTGTACAGTCTACTAAATTATGTTAAATAAACGTTTCTGGCTACTACCAGAGGCGTACGACGGGGGAACGTGAATGGTTGACCCTTCCCAAATTCTACGCCACTGGCGGAATTGCTATTTTAGTGTAATTTTTTTATTCTCCAATACTTTCTATGTAAAAAACATACTCTTTATTCGTGACGATAAAGCCATTAGTTTTCGAGATATTTGAAGCTAAAAACGAAGAAGCATAATACATACATTAATCAAAATAAGTGTGCCTTTTCATTTTTAACTTCAAATATCTCAAAAACTAATGACTTTATCGTTACGAATGAAGAGTATATTATTTGCATAGAAAATATTGGAGAATCTAAAAATTATGCTAAAATAGCAGTTTCATCAGTGGCGTAGAATTTGGGAAGGATCAATCATTCACTTTCCCCTGTCGTACGCCTCTGGCATTAACCACAAACGATTATTTAACATAAAGTGTAGGTACTGTACACCCTACTAAATTATGTTAAATAATCGTTTCTGGCTACTACCAGAGGCGTACGACAGGGAAAGTGAATGGTTGACCCTTCCCAAATTCTACGCCACTGATGAAACTTCTATTTTAGCAGAATTTTTAGATTCTCCAAAACTTTCTATGCAAATAATATACTCTTCATTCGTAACGATAAAGTCATTAGTTTTTGAGATATTTGACGTTAAAAATGAAAAGGCACATTTATTTTGATTAATGTACAGTCGGAAAAATGAAAGAATACCCATGAACAAACATATAAAACGCGCTGTATTTTCCTGTCACCGTGTCAGAAAGAGATTGCCCAGCGCAAGTACATGTAATAATAATTATTACATGTACTCGCGCTGGCCAATTTTTTGTGTGACACGGTGACAGAAAAATACAGCGTGTTTTATATGTTTGTTCATGGGTATTCTTTCATTTTTCCTACTGTAGGTATTATGCTCCTTCGTTTTTAGCTCCAAATATCTCGAAAACTAATGGCTTTATCGTTACGAATGAAGAGTATCAAAAAATTGCACTAAAATAGCAATTCCGCCAGTGGCGTAGAATTTGGGAAGGGTCAATCATTCACGTTCCCCCGTCGTACGCCTCTGGTAGTAGCCAGAAACGTTTGTTTAACATAATTTAGTAGATTGTACAATACCAGCACCACTTACCAAATTTCGTGTTGTTGTCCCATGCCTGCCAGGAAATATTCAAAAATAAATAAAATAAAAGTTTGACACCCTGTATTTCGGTTATTATCAACTTTTGGAATAAATTTATGCCGTTCAGGAGGTAATAATTTTTCACCACAAAAAATGGCGTTTAATATAGAACACTTAAAATTATGAAATAATAATTTTTTTCGCCAAATAATTTGTACGGCACTTATTATATGTATTTCATACTTTTACAGTACAGTATAAGTAATACCCTGAAATTGGTGCCGTACTTTTCTAAATAATTTTTTGCAATAGGGGTTGAAATGAGAATATTTACAAAAGGGTTGAAACCGTTTGAGCCAGTGCATTCGTACGGCATAGTTAAACATGCATTCGTATGGCATTCAAAGTTCATAGAACTTTGAAATAGATATATTTAGTTAAAATTATACATGACGTACAGTTTTCTATAATTTTTTCGTCAGTGAAAATACGTAGAAAATGAAAATTTTTTTTAGGCTGCAGAACCATTATTTTTGTACGGTATATATTTTTAATGTCTTATTTTTGTAATATCTTCCTTATGCCTTAATGCCGTCAATTTAAAAATAATTTATTTACCTGGTCTAAAAGTGGAATGCGCCACTGTCAACACATGTGCCACTGAAAAGTGACGGCATAGCGCTCAAACGTTTTCTTTTAGGTTCTACTATTTCATTTATAGACTCTTATGGTGCCTAAAATGATTAGCAAATTTTTCGGGTGAAGTCGAGTTCGCTCCGCTTCGTTCAGGTATATTTTAGAAGGGTACGAATTGGCTCCCGCATGAATGCGGGTAGGCTCTCATATAATCGCGGAAACATTAGACATTGTTGCCAAATCGTGTAATATTTATACTGCTTAGGAAATTTACATAGTGATATAGACTTTTTATAGGAAAATTATACTTTTAGACAAATACTTTTAGAGTTTGTTTTAGTTCAACATTGGCATATGTGGCAATTTTAAC
Source organism: Diabrotica virgifera virgifera (assembly GCF_917563875.1). Classification (NCBI taxonomy): domain Eukaryota; kingdom Metazoa; phylum Arthropoda; class Insecta; order Coleoptera; family Chrysomelidae; genus Diabrotica; species Diabrotica virgifera. The sequence continues at coordinate 207,766,096 of NC_065449.1, forward strand.
ACAAATTATCGGTGTCGGCCGGTATGCGCTCGACCGTTTTGCGCTCTTACCTGAAATCGGCCGGTTTGCGCTCTACACTCTAATACCCGAAAGTTAAGTTAGGACCGAAGGGTTAGGTCTTCCTCCTTTCCCATAGATATTTCTAGGAAGGTACCTGTTTCTAACAAAAAGAGAAAATTTGAAAGAAGTGACAACGCTGGGTGATATTTTCGACATGTTTAGGTAAAATAAATTTTGTCTATGGGAGCCAATTCGGACTCTACCTTTTTTAGTTCAGGTAAAATTCTTACTTACCATTGGGAGCGAACTCGACCCCGTCCAATTTTTCCTATGCGGCTCTTAGTCTATTAGCGCTAGTGTAGTGGACCTATATCTTTTTGTTTCTTTCTCTTTCTCATTATTCCGTAGAATTTCGGTCTTCAATAATGTTGTTGGCGCATTATTGTGGATTTTATGTGATGTTATTTTTGTTCTTACCTTCGTTTTTACCAGAAAATGATCCGTGTTTCCGCCCCTCTAGGCTTCTTACGTCTAAACAGTTACTACCACCCATCCTGGCATCTACCAGAACATGATCGATCTGATTTCTTGTGAAGCCGTAGTTGGAGACCCACGTTTCTTTGTGTGTTTTCTTGTGTTCGAACATTGTTGATTTTATTAAGTAGGTTGTCGGATGCTGAAAAGTCTATTTACCTTGTTCCACTACCGTTAATAACAACATTTTAGAGACTATGGTTAGTACCTACACATTTATTTACTAAAATTAAATTATAGCGTTTAAATATCAACTCTAGTATAATATTCAGTGAAAAACAAACCAAAAAAATACATGAAGAGAAGTATCCATATTTCTCAAATGTGGTCTCGAGGTAACCAAGTACAAAAAAATAGTTTCAGAACTGTGTTATTAGTAACTTTGAATTTTCATTCTACCATAATTCCCTATATTCTATTCTTCTCCGATAATACGGCAACACATTGTGAATAGGGCTACATTAAATTGAAGATTCAATTAATAGATGAAGTGCAAGGGATTTCCTGGAAAATAACAATATGTACTCGTAATATTATATCGTCACTCGAAGGCGACATGTTTCCCCATTATTGGTGTCTACTCTCTTTCTATGCCTTGCTGGCTCATCAAATAAAAATATATGGAGATTTAGACATTAGGACTTTATTGATTTGTAAATGAACTGATGGATAAGCTATTAAAATATTGGAAATAAAAATATTTTATATACAAATTATAATGAAAATTTTTTGCTCAATTAGAAATCCAATGAAATCAATTAATTTGTGGTCATCTGATTGAATACAACCAATAAAACCAACATTATACTGAAAACAGATCCCATGGGCTGTTTTCACTCAATCATGTAGCTATGGATACCTACATTTCGTTTCATTTCGATTTTGACATTTCAAATATTCAATATTTCAAAATGTCACGATTTGGTTGTAATACTGATGAGAATATTAATGAAATTATTATTAATTTTATATCAGCAAAAAATTTTCTATCCGAATAACCCTCGAACATTGATAAATGCTCAAAAATTTTTTAACAACTTTCTCAAGCTTGTTGCTTACAGGCAACAGACCTCCGCCTACGGCGTCGGTCTGTTTCCAAGCAACAAGCTTTCGAAATCTGTTATAAAATTTTTTCGAACAATTATCAATGTCCTTGGGTTATTACTACTGATAACAAATTATTGTGAATTATAAATCTAAAATTTCATTATTCAACAAAAGTTTATTGTGTTTAGAAAAAAATATCGTCTAAAATTCGAAAAAGATATAGTTATCAAGGCACAATGCATTCTAGGCAATTAGTATACAGCGATAAAATAGCGATTCAATGCCATTATGGTTTAAAGGTTTCTTTAGTACGTGCAGGTACATTTGTATTGTGAATATTTTGTTGACAAATAAAGTATAAACTTCAAAATACCGAGATAGGAAACAGTAAACAATAACAATGTTTTCTAAGAAATAAATGTCAACTACAAAATTTATCAGAGGAATTTATATTGGTTAAATTTATATTGGTTAATTCTGTTAGTAGTTATGGCAGTGGCTATGTTTATTCCATACTTGTTATCTTTATGTAAATGAATATCACGATCGATCTTATATTAGATATCGGTTTACCATGTTCTTCGACATCTTCCGTTTGATAATCTCCACCTCAAAAGGTTATTCATAAGTTTTTTCTCTCACCCCTGTATCAATTCCTTTCCTTTAACACTGGCTGGTATTTCTCGACTTTCTTTTTTCCTCCTGGTTTTCAGGCAGGGACGGAGTATTTATTTATGAGTATGTATTTATTTTGAAATTCTACTTCTGCTCATGATTTTATTTTGTCCATACCATAAGAGCCAGCTGTTTCTTTTTGTTCTGTGATTGTTTCCCATTTTCTCTCATACATTCGGCCGGTCTTTCTCTTCCAGATATCACTCTGATTTCCTTCGTAAGTCTCAGGTCTCACTGCCCTAGTCCATAATATTTTTAACTATACTATGTATGCTTTTTTGGTATCTTTTAATTCGATAACCCCCTGTGTATTAAATTTATGAGTCTTCGCCAAAACATTCTCACGCCCTGTGACATTTTTATATAATAGACAAAAACACAGAGTAAATATTTCCCTGTTTTACAAGGTATTTACAAGAAAAATCGTAGAAATTATCGATACTTTGTTCTTATTTTTTAATAGGATAATAATACGTTAGGTTAGGTTCGCAGTTAATACAGATCGGGTCACAAATGAGGAGGTCCTTAGAAGAATGGGGAAGAACCGAGAGGTACTAACCACCATCAAATCTCGAAAGTTGGAATACTTTGGACACATTATGCGAAATGAATCCAGATATGCCCTCCTACAAGCCATCCTGCAAGGAAAAATATTTGGAAAGCGAGGTCCAGAAAGAAGAACATCCTGGTTAAAGAACCTCAGAACCTGGTTCAACACAACATCTGTGCAGCTTTTCTGCGTTGCTGCAGATAAAGTGAAGATTGCCATGATGATCGCCAACATTCGTCACGGATAGGTACATCAAGAAGAAGAAGGTTAGGTTAAGTTGGTACTGTTAGTGTTGCCCAAAATCGGTCTTGGTCTTGTTCTTGCGTTTTCGCAAGACCAAGATAACGAACGGCTAATTTTAGCAAGATCAAGACCAAGACTTACCGTGCAAGACTTGAGCAAGAACAAGACTAAGCCTGCGAGACTCTTGCGTCTTGCAGTTAGAACTGAGGGGGCGTTTTAGGGAGTATTATATTAGTTCGACTATATTCTTAGATACTCTATGAGAAACAAAAAAATTTGTAACAAAAATTTTGAAAATTGGACTTATGCGCATTACGAACAATACCATAAACATATATAGCGAATCAAAATATCCATTTAAAGAATACTTCACACATTATTTGACACGTAATCAGAGGTCATTATTACAATGTAAAAATAAAATATTTTGTACATTCCTTCCCATCAGACGACTTCTCTGAAATTAATTATCCGGGTTATGAGAATAGTCGCCTTCTAATCATAACATAACATTCTTGCTTTGCGACGCCGATAGTAACATCGAATACATATAGTATCCAAACTTTTTAAAATTAGCTGATAAAAAATATACCTAATAAGTAATTAATTTTTTTCATTGTTAGTTTTCTAGGAATTTAAACACACAAATCTTATCGGTATATAGAATAGTATTTTTAAGACTATTATGTATTGTTTTTGCTGAATGTGCTATGAGGTCACTCGGTTAAACAAAATTTGCCGAAACAGCGCGTACAATATTTAAAGTATGATACCGAAACAAAAGAAAATATTATAATGCCGGATACCCTAACAAAATACCGAAATATTATTTAATAACGATATACACTTCTCCAAAAAATTTACCTAGACAAATCAATTATTGTCATTGTACACCGAGTGTAGGTACCAATCAAACTGTGTTTTTTTCTCAGAGGAATACTCAAAACAACATGATCACTATGTGGAATATTCTAGCATTTGTAAAATACTGAAATTAAAACGATTGCCTCATATTTTCTTAACATTATGTTTTTTGATTCATTCGCTTATATTGGATAATAAAATACATAAGTTTCTAATAAACTTTAATTAGTTAGAACATAGACACGGAACATTTAGATCGTGGGTTCAAACCCCACCCGGTGTCAATTGTCTAGATCAGCCGTCCTCAATCTTTTTGAGTTATGTACCAACAAATACTTTTTATTATTTTTGGTACCACCACTGAAATATCTATCTAGCTGAATGATCTGATTATGGCTGTTTTGCGTTTTGTGTGCCACCTCAAATAATCAAATGTACCACCAGTGGTACATGTACCAGAGATTGAGAACCGCTGGTCTAGATAAGTAATTCTCAATCTTTTTGAGTCATGTACCACAAAATACTTTTTATTATTTTTGTTACCACCTAACTGAAATAGCTAGGTAATCAAATTAACTATAATAACTGTGGCTGATTTTGGCTGTTTTTGCGTTTTGTGTACCACCGCAAATAATGATATGTACCACCAGTGGTACATGCACCACAGATTAAGAACCGCTGGTGTAGATATTTATTAATTTGGCTGGTCTTTACTATGGCTATGATATTCCAGCTTAAAATGTACCTCTCTGTTACGTTGTTCAAAGATATGCAATAGGCTAATAGGCCCTAGTCTCTTGCGAGACTAGCAAGACCAATACTGTCTCGTCTTGGTCTTGCATTTGGGCAACACTAGTACTGATGTTCTGTTGGTAGGATATTACTAAAATTGGTAAGTATTTTTGGCTGCTGGGTTTGAGGGGCGTCTAAAGAAATTACAAAATCCCAACGGCGTTACAGTACAAATAAGTTTGGGAAGCTCTGGTCTAACTTCTCAGCTCCTGAGGCGTGCAATTCTGACTTTAAGCCTTAAGACTTGCCGATTTGCATTTTATGTTGTAATGTATTCGAAGACTGCAACGGTGGTGAATAAATTCTTTAAATATTATGCTATAAAAACTGTGCTATCACGACCTATTTTTAAGAGGATTAAATTATGAATAAAAAATATTTTTATTACGCTCGTTTGGTTTTAAGTTTGTGTTGAAAATAAAATTTTATCACTGTGTATCATAAGGTAGGCCGCACATCAAAGAAACATGAAACGTAAATTACGTTTCATGGAAATAAAACACTGCTAAACAAATATACGTCCGGCCATTTATGAAACTATCCGAAAATAAAAATGTGTCATGAGCATGAATCACACTCGTTTCATTGGTAGGCGGACTTTGAGATTTGTTTAGCAGTGTTTTATTTTCATGAAACATGTTTCATGTTTTTCGTTTCATGTTTCTTTGGGGGTGCGGCTTGCTTTAAAATGCATGAACGGTATGCTTAACATTCAAGCATGTTGAATAACGACACAAAAACACAGACCTTTGACGTATCTGAATATTATATAGTAAAACTATTATGACAACAAAACACGAATTTTCATTTTCATTTAAAAGTGTGAAGACCTTTGATAAAGAACTAACTCGCGCGCCGTTCTGTTTCATGTTCTGCGAAATAATTATGTAATATCATATCCATGTAAGTTGTCAGTCGGTAACGGTTGGTGTTACGGAAAAAGTTGTCTCTCCACTTTTCGAGAGACGATTCACATGTTTATCTCGTTCTTTTTCTGTTGCATTAGGTGCATTAGTTAGTTACCGACGTAGATTTTTTGCAAGCAGCGCAACCATCGCTGCAGAAACCAACAATGAACTAGTTCATTGACGCAGTTTTATTTGATGCCTAGTACGTAGACAACGTAATATACAGGGTGGTAAGCAGATATACTAAGTAGTACTTTAATTTATTGTATGCGATTACATTTTTGAGAACTAGAATCATCAGTGAATCACTGTACATAATATCTTTACTGTGAAACACTAATATTTTTAACAAGTGGTTCTGAAACTGTTTCATTGTTTCATGTCTAATATGCATAAGTATTATGTTTATATGGGATTGAGTTACAATTTTGGTGTAATAAAAACAAGAATAAGAAACCGCTAAACGCCGTAAAAATTAGTGGCGCATACAATATTCCAGCTACAAAAATCTGATAGGAATATTACGTGGCGCGAAAATGTATTTTCATTTTGACACAAAACAAAATTATAGTTTTATTTTAAAAGATTTTTCCATAATATTTGCTCAATTTGAAGTAAAACGCGTCACAAAAGAGTAACGTTGATACAGTTTGAATTTTGAAACTCTTTTGTGGCGCGTTTACTTCAAATTTAGCAAATATTATGGACAAATCTTTTAAAATAAAACTAGAATTTTGTTTTGCATCAAAATGAAAATACATTTTCGCGCCAAGTAATATTCATATCAGATCTTATGTAGCTGGAATATTGTATGTGCCACTCATTTTTACGGCGTTTAGCGGTTTTTTATTTTTGTATCAGGAGTTTTTCAAAGTTATTTATAAATTAAATGTATGAAGTTGAATGCAATGTTTCTCGATTACACATTAAGCTCTATAAATGGTCGCCTTTGTCGCATTACCTCCCAAATGATCTAATGTCCATCGAATGTACACTAAATTTTTTTTCTATTCGAAATATGGGATATTCATTCGGGATGGCCGGTAAATAAACTCGGATTGCCCGTTGCCAGATCAAATTTAGCGTCGTAATCACTACAACTACATAAACCATTTCGGGAATAATCGTTAATTGGATTATACTTTTGTAGCTTAATAACTTCTAAACGGCTTAACCCATTTTGATCACTAAACATGAGTTTGAAACGTATTGACAAGTAGTATCTGATGCATCTAAGGTCAAGTATGATAACTGAAGCTATTACAGGAATTATTGAGCTTGAAAACCGTTTTTTCCCGTAGATAATAGATTTGATCATACTTATGAAGCCTATAACTTAAAAATTCGAATTTTCCCGGATATGAGGTACACACAGTTAGATTCGTCTAGAGTCCTTCTACAAACGCTCAGTTATTGGCGCAATTCGTAGGTTGAAATTTTGAGTAGTTGTCGAAAAACCAAAATTTTCAAAGTTTACTTCTTCAGTTTTTTGGCTATACTGAGCCGTGTGTATGTCTGATCCTGACGGCTTACACACCATTTGGAAGCTTAACTCAACACTATTGATTTGGCGTATCTGCGGTTCTCCTGTCTCTTCTTGAACCGAAGATATATTATAGCCCCAAAAATATGCCGTTGTGTACCTACCAAGTCCTATAGTTGGATTATGGGTGGTCAAAAGTCACAAACTAAGCCGGTTCTGAATCGGCCCTGACCCCTCTTCAAACACAGAAAAAAAAATTCAGATCGGTTTAACTTTCGAAAAATCGAAACTGCCGTTCTCTGGTAATTACGTTTTTAATTAACCAATGTTTGACTTTTCGATTTCGAAATTATTCTGAAAAAATCTGGGAAAATTTTTTTAACCTGACTATTTTAGGTTATGTATTTCTTTTTAAACAATGAAAAATTTTAGGTATCGATCTTATGAACCGTAGCAATGTGTGGTTAAAAAAATTGTTACTTCCCTAAAGTCTCAAATTATGACTGTTTTTGTGTGTCATTTGGCGTTAATTTGTTTGTGTAATCTGTATTGTAGATGTGATTGTTGAAAAAATTCTTAATTTTGTTCATGGTTGTATTGTGTGTTGCGTATGTATTGTGTATGAGATTTTCAATGGTTTGTTCTTTGACTTGCCTTATTCCGCTATTGTTGGTATGTTCTTGTGGTCCGTTATTGTTCCCGTAGCAGGCAACCAAAGCCTGGTACGTTCTGCTGATGGGTTTATTACACATTTTTCTTCGTTGAGTAGGATGAGGGTTGCTTCTTTGACTTTTCTCTTTTTCGTGTATGTTTCTTCCATGGTTAGTGGTCTTGCTGTTTCTCCCACGTAGAAACTGTTGCATTCACAGGGTATTTTGTACATGCAGTTTTTGGAACTTTCTTGTGTGTTGTTGGGTTTAGTTTTGGACAGGATGGATCTCGGAGTATTGTGTTGTTTTGAAAGTTGTTGTGATGTTGTACTTGTTTCCTATCCTCCAAAAGAATAAAGAAAAGAAACCAAAACACCGCAAGCACTTCAGAGACACTCACAAGAGGGGATTCAAAGACGACAACAATACCATACGTAAAGGGCTTTTCAAAAAAATTGAATCTATAAGAGAGAATCTATAAATTAGACATTGGACGACCGTGAAAAACCAAAAGATTACTGGAAACAACAGAAAGAAATATACTTACGTCGTGAACAGCTGGAAAACATTCCAAAATAAGGCCAAAGCATAAAACATAGGTACATGCTAAGTCGAATCTATTAACAACTATTAAAACAAAGAAAGAATAGTGGACAGAAAATATTAACAAAATAGAAGAAGAAAGTGTTGTGAGAATCGCTTGAGATAGATGACTAGGCGTGAAAGCGTAGGCCTTCCCCGAAAGAGATTGAGCAATGACCTAATAAGAATTATATCGTATGCAGATAAAACTGTCAATTTGCCTATCAATGAGGAAGGTGGGGAAGAATGAACATCATTTATCATTTTATACCGTATAACTCAACATATTTTGAGTTAAAATGGCACTACCGTGGATTATCACAACTTTACAGTAAAATTATGCTAACTTGAATATACTCCCCTATACTTACATACGATAAATATTTTATTTAGAGATGGCGCCAATTTTTCCGTTCTATATGGATTGGGATGGATATAATGGGCGTAGGAAATTTCGGCACTAAGCAGGTAGCGACTAAAATTTAATGGCAATTTTCGACACCAGCCCCAATTCCTGTTTTTATCTTACAAGTATATTCGACACCAAATAAAAAATATAGCTGCGGCATAAATAAAATACCATAATTAATATATTAATTTATTTAAAACATAATATACATTTTATTTCTTTAGAACGACAGTAATATATGATTATAATACAAGTAATAATTTTTGTACATTTTCCAGTTAATATACATGATACAATTTTGTTTTGCTATTATAGGAATGACATCTACGATATAGCGCTGGTACCTATGATTAATGTGATTCCTAATACACTTCCAGTGAAAATAATAACTCTTTGATAAGTGTTGGCGATACAATTTTTTTATATGCGTGTCCGCGAAGATTATAACTGCCAAAATATTTATAACGAACAGATTTAGTTCATAATAGATGCCGACGAAAACAATTATTTCCCTTTCTGTTTCTGTTTCTGCCGACGAAAACAATTATTTATGAGAACTTTTTAGTAATTATAATTTTCGTGGACCCACAAACAGAAATGATGTTTTTGGCCGATACTCCTCAAAAAATAAATTTTTTCGCTAACACTTTATTAGGGATTATAATTTTCACAATCATATAATCGAAAATAATATTTTTCGCGGCGTTCATTGAAAGTTCTACTCTTAACGGCATTTTTCGGAGTTATACTTTTCGTAGGCGGCGGCGATAGATTTTATAAAATCTAACCCAGCGGTTCCCAAACTGGGGGTCGCGCCCCCCTGGAGGGGGGCGTGGAGAAAGTCCAGAGGGGGCGTGACACCCAAGTGAAATAAATATAAAAAAAATTACAACAATAATTTCCTCATAATAATACTCCCCTCCCGCCATCCATGACCCCCACCACCCGTTATCACCATTTGGCCTTGGCGTGAGTGCGAGCGTCCCTCCACCCCTACCACGCCCGCCTACCACTACCACCACCGCATCTTCAATCCAATATAGTATCGTTCGCGGTACCTGTTCCGTACTTGTCCAGGATTACTTCGCATGCGCACTTTAAAAATCGCATGCGCACTTTAATAAAAAGAACGCTCTTTTTTAAAGTGCGCATGCGAAGTAATCCTGGACAAGTACGGAACAGGTACCGCGAACGATACTATTTGTCAATAACCTTGCACTTTGTTCTTTGTTCAGTGCTTGCGTTGTAACTAGTCCGTTCGCCAGTCCGTTGTGCCAACAGTGCTTTCCGTGAATTATCGTCAGCGTGTTTGCTGTATTGTGGGTGTTCTGTAATTGCTGCGACGTTTGAATTGGAGTAATTGTTTTTGTGTTGTGTGAGTTCTGTGTAAAGCTGAATCAGAGAAGATGAACACGGCAAAGAAACGCAAGTATATTGACGATTATATTCAATATGGGTTTGTTTCCTTGCTTAAAAATAATGTTGATCACCCTCAGTGCGTTATTTGCTATGAGGTATTAAGCAATGACGCGATGAGGCCTAATCGTCTTCTGAGACATTTGTCAACCAAACATGCCTCTTTAAAGGACAAACCTACAGAGTTTTTCGCTGCAAAATCTAAGAATTTAAAGCGCATGAAGTTAGATAGCACTGGATCTGCTGTTCAGTCATCTCTAAAAGTGCTTGAAGCTTCATATGAATTATCTCTTATTATTGCTAAGGAAAAGAAAAGTCACACTATTGGTGAAACGCTTGTTAAACCGTGCATTTTAAAATCAGCCGATGTTGTCCTTGGAACTGATAGTAGGCAAAAGCTATCACAAATACCACTTTCAGACAACACCGTAAAACGCCGCATTGATGATATGGCCAAGGACATTAAAAACCAGGTGGTTGATGCAATAAAAAAATCACCGTTTTTTGCTATCCAGCTTGACGAGAGTACAGACATAGCACAATGCTCTCATTTGCTTGTATATGTTCGTTACATTGAAAATGAAAGGATGAACTGATGTTTTCTACTGAGCTGTTGACCACTACTAAAGCTGTAGATGTGATGGAAGCAGTATCAGACTTTTTTAAGAAACACGAACTTTCTTGGCAAAAACTTATTGGTGTATGCACAGATGGTGCTCCTTCAATGCTGGGTTCTCGTTCAGGCTTTGTGCAGTTGGTCAAAGAGAAGAATGCTGATGTGGTTGGGATTCATTGTTTTATTCACCGCCAAGCCTTGGCAGCAAAAACTCTTCCTAACGAACTCAATGCTGTTTTAAAGCTTTGTATTAAAGTAGTCAACTACGTTAAGAACAGTGCATTAAATACTCGGCTGTTTAAAATTCTGTGTGAAGATTTAGGAAGTGATCACAAAACGCTGCTATTTCATACAGAAGTACGATGGCTATCAAAAGGCAATATGTTGGGAAGACTATTTGAACTCCGTGATGAAGTGATAACGTTTTTGGCACAGCAGAAACAAAACGAGCTTAGTGCAGAGTTCAAAAAACCCTGGAACCAAGTGATTTTGGCCTATTTATCAGACTTTTTTGACACGTTAAATAACCTAAACTTGAGACTGCAAGGTGCAGACTCAAATATAGTAACACATCGGGATGCCATCAAGATGTACGTTGAGAAACTACAACTTTGGATACGTAAAGTGTCAATGAACCCCAGCAACTATTCAAGTTTCAGCAAAGTAGTGTCAGTCTCAGAAGAAGTATGTTTTGAGGACGTTTTTGAAGGACCGCTTTTGAAAAACTTGATAACTGACCATTTGAAGAACCTCAAGGAGGAGTTCAGCAGGTACTTTCCTAACTTGTCAGAGGAGTTGTACAAACTATTAACTGACCCGTTCAACATGGACATACAGTTGCTGCCAGAAGAGTTGCAAGAGGAGGGAATAGAAATAAAAAATGACTCTGCTGCAAGATACGATTTTGACAAAATGGACAAGCCCTCATTTTGGTTAAAGTACTTAAAAGTTTACCCTAGTGTTTCAGGGAAAGCTGTTCGGATGTACTTGCCTTTTTCAACAACATACATGTGCGAAAAAGCGTTTTCAACTCTTGTGGCGATCAAAACCAAGCACCGCAACAAACTTGATGTCGAAAGTGACCTACGCTGTGCTTTGTCTGAAACTCAACCCAGGATCTGTCAGCTTATCCAGAACATGCAAGCGCACCCATCTCACTAAATTACATTTTATGTTTTGTTTTTGTAAGTAGGTAGGCCTATTGTTTCACCTTCCTTAAATTGAAAATGTATCTGTGTTACAATGTTAAATTTTGTATCAGTTATTATATTCGTTTTTCATGTAATACTTGTTTAAATTTTCACCATACGTACAATTATTATTGATATGTGTAGGGGGGGCGTGGGGGGTCTCCAAATAACCAGAGGGGGCGTGGTACAAAAAAGTTTGGGAACCCCTGATCTAACCTATGTATATTTATATTTGTTGGGATCGCAGTTTATCCACCATTTTTCCAAAAAAATGCCAATTTAGCCTTAAAGGTAGCAGCTTTAATTTTTGCTGATATTTGTAAACTATTTAATTTGACATAAGTGTCCACTTGGAATTCTTTTAACTTTTCAATAAAAATAAAAATGGAAGGATGCGTTGAATAAACAGAACAATTAAACCTTGCATAAAAGGATTCACAGGCATTCGTGTTCCTCGCAATATTCGGATTCTGATTAGACCATATCTGTGGTGGAAATATTCTTCAACTTCAACTGGATTTACATAAGGTAAGCCAAACGTTTCCTTTACCCATTTTCCAATTTCTGAATTTGTATCGGTATATGTATTCTTGTACCAAATCCAAAGATTTAATTTTTTTAAACCAGTTTTGATGTAGGTAATTGAAAACGGCATCCGCTAATTTTTACATTGGGCCACATATTCAATAAAACACAATGAATTGCTTTTTCAAAGTCCACAAATATTTCAGTTGACTCTAATAATTATTGGAATGTTATAAAAATCTTATACTTTGTATCTCATTGACAATTATTTGTCCCTTAACAAACAGTATGCTAAAGGAACATAATGTACCATTTTCCAAGCCATGCATAGTAAATAATTGGAGAAAAAATTTGGTATTGTATGAAAATGTACCATCCATCCATATACTTACAAAGTTTTTAGTTTATACAACAAATGAATATTTTTTTGTTTCACATGAAAATACAATTATGTTAAATTCAGGATGGTTTAAAAACACAAAACTTTCATTGCAACACGTTAACTGCTTATCTTACCTGCTTTACGGCGCGGTGTCGAAATTTCCTGAAATAAAATTTGACCCTTCGATTACCTCAGGTACAAACACAATTTGGTGTCGAAAATTCGCCCGCCGGATATAATCATGTCTATTAATGGGATGGGATTATATTCATTAATGAATGTTATGACTATGTTCATTACCTAATGAGTGAGTTTCAGCGGCAGATTTATTCCTAGGTGCAGTGTAATGTAATAATAACTCAAGCAGAAAATCGGCTGATGTATTTTAGCGATATCCGATAAAGTGTTTTCAGTGACCTTTAGCTTAATTAAAGCGCCATCCCTCCCTAATTGCTTTGAACTTCACTTCCGTGGGAGTTCGCAGAATCTGAAAAAAGTTGGAAATATACATTTTCCCTAGGTTTCCTGGAAATATAATGAAAATTACTGTTCTGAAATTGATAAAAGCTCATAATATTTATACCACTGAGCGTTTTTGGGTATTTTTTTCTGAACTGATATTGGTTCTATTTTATATATATCTTGTGGACTTTGGCTCAGATTTATTAATTAATATTATTTTATTGAAAAACACTTTATCAATTTATATTTATTTTATTTTAACTAGAACTTTTAACTGGAAATAGATGGATTCCAAATCTAAGAAAGTAAGGAAACATGCTGAATGGATACCAGTAGATAGAAAACAATCACTATCATCTATAAATATATTCTATATGGATGCTGTAGACTGTAGAGCATTTCACGTAAAGAACGGAACGTTGCGGAGATAGGGCTACGGAGGCGCGGATACAGGGGGGGGTCAACGGGTCCATGGATTCCCCTATTGTATTTAGTCTATAAGCATTTTTTTATTATTTATTATTTTTTTCTGGTAACTCTAAACTTTAAGCCATCAGTACAACACTAAATTACACGACAACCGCTTCCAAAGAATTGAAAGAAGCCATAAAATCTAATAAAACACCCTTCTCTGAAAAATAATCTGCAGGCGCATTTGTTTGGGTACCGGTGGAACCATAAATATTTTTCTCAATTCAAAGAATAACAAAAATGATGTTTTAAAATGCAAATACATTACACTGGGTATAAACCTTATCTCATGAAAAGTCACGTTTCAAATTTGCGATATAATAAAGATATAAAAATTTGTATTTTACTATTTGATGGTAGAAAGGTTAATCGTTATGGTAAAGAACGACCAGTGAGATTAATAGTCGTGAATTGTCTATCAATCCTTTTCATACCGTAGGTATCTGGGATTATAATAGTGTATTTTATCCTTGTAAGTGTGAGTCGTATGGCTAAATCTGGAAAATATAATATTTGAGCAGTGTTGCCACAGGTATTGGACAAAATTTCGGGAGACTGCTCCTATTTTTTCGGTAGAAATCGTCAAATTTCGGAAGATTTCATTTTTTAAGATGTAGAATATATATTTGAAACATTTTCTCTAAAATCTACAAGGAATGTAAGGCAAAAACATGATTTTTTTACACTTTATAATCGTTTAAAAACAAAACAATGTCGGATATTGAAGCAATTAAGAACGAGAATAATTTTTAATGTTCTTTAGTTATGTCGAAATACTGCAAAATAAATTTCTCCTGTTTTAAGATTTTAATATAAATACTATTTTTAGTTTGGAATTATCTTCTATATCAAAATAAGCCACAATCCTTCAGTATTCACTATTCAGATTCAGGTAGATACATTTTACTCCCAAAATCATAATATAAAAGGACAAAGGACTGGTCATAAAATTGATATAATTAAATCCGTATCTGCTGGTTCGCACATTGTGTCACAAGCTAGTAAAAGCAATTTAAGAATTCTTGAAAATTGACTAAACTCTGTTGCCAAATCTATCCGCTAAAAAAAGTTTCTAATAATTTTGATTTTTCGGTAGAAAAAAAAAATCGGCAGAATAATTTGAAAATTAAGAATTTTGATTTTTCAGTAGAAAAAAGGAGAATTATGTAGATTTGACAGGTATTCGGTAGAACTACCGAAAAATCGGTAGCTGTGGCATCACTGTATTTGAGGTAAGTCTGCCCCCCCCCTATTATGAATTTCTAGATCCGCGCCTGGGGCTACTAGACAAAGAGCCGCTATAGGTGAAATTTCTTAATCATTTTAGGCACGACGGGACCCTATAACTTAAATAGTAGAACCTAAAAGAAAACGTTTGAGCACTGTGCCGTCACTTTTCAGTGGCACATGCGTCTACAGTGGCGCATCAAACTTTCCACTTATGGACGGGATACATAAATTAAAAAATACCCTCCCTCATTAAAAGAATTTAATTTTTTTCATTTTTTTAAGGTTTATGTGATTAAGACATAAGATTCATCGTAATTTTAACCCACCACCCCCTTCTCCCTGCCCCCACCATCAAAAACTTTATTTTTCGATTTTATTTTTTTTTTTTGGTGGGATGCAATCAATTTTAAAATTTCAAAAAATTCACACGCATAGTTAAGGCTTTTATAAAACACGTCTATTTTTTACAGACCTGTAGGTTGAGTGTACATAACCTCAAAAAATTTAAAAAAAATTTTTTTTGGAAAAAAGTATATAACTTTTTTTTGGGGATAGCTGCAGATCTAATTTTTTCTTAGTCTTGTGTATTTTATCAAACACTATATTTCTAATTTTTTTCAGATTTTTCTGTAACGCTGGTCACCTTCAAAAATCCAAAAAACTGTTTTTAAGGGGGTTTTGGGGGGTTTGAACGTGTTTTTCTGATTTTTAAATATTCTAAAGGACTCAGTTACTTCAAGTTACATACAACCTATAAAAACAAAATTGATTTGATATATTATGAAGTCTATAAAATAGGGAAAATCCCCAAAACCCCCCAAAAAACAGTTTTTCGGATTTTTGAAGGTGGGAAGCCTCATGGAAAAATCTGAAAAAAATTAAAAATATAGTGATTGACAAAACACACAAGATTGAGAAAAAATTAGACCTGCAGCTATTCCTCATAAAACGTTATACGCTTTTTTGGAAAAAAAAATTTCTTTTAATTTTTTGAGGTTATGTACACTCTACCTATGGGTCTAAAAAAATAGGCATGTTTTATAAAAGCCTCAGCTATGCGTGTGAATTTTTTGAAGTTTTAAAATTGATTGCATCCTACCAAAAAAAATAAAAAACGAAAAATGAAGTTTTTGATGGTGGGGGCAGGGGGAAGGGGGGTGGTGGGTTAAAATTACGCTGAATCCTATGTGTTAATCACATAGAACTTAAAAAAATAAAAAAAAATTAATTCTGTTAGTAAGGGAGGGTAACTTTTAATTTATTTTTCCCGACCATAGGTGGAAAGTTTGATGCGCCACTGTCGACGCATGTGCCACTGAAAAGTGACGGCACAGTGTTCAAACGTTTTCTTTTAGGTTCTACTATTTAAGTTATAGGGTCCCATCGTGCCTAAAATGATTAAGAAATTTCAACTATAGCGGCTCTTAGTCGTATTTCTTATGGACGACAGAAGAGCGCTGATGCCACGCCGTCTGATTAGAATAAATCGTATACCTATTTTCAGTCGACTAGCCACCCTGTCCAAGAGGTTTGGCAACACTAATCTCCATAAGTCAAACGTTCTGTTCTTACAGTGAAACAAAGTATAGTTGTAGAGATACTAGAAAACTAGCCACAAAAAAGTCGCTAGTTGCGAAAAGTAGAAAAAAAACTAAAGTGTCTTTCTTTTAAGATTAATATTTAAATTTAGAAAGGCAGCTGTTAATACAATTTAGTCAGCATCCATCAGAAATATAAAATGTGTAAAGGCGAATTGAAAGATAAGGAAATTCACTTTAAGTCCGTGATAAATAACCTATGTCAATACATGTTTCCTAACACATTTCCGAAAATGTAATTTTAAGTAGGTAATATCAATAATTATCAAGTAATAAAGATAAGAATCATGTTCAATGATAAAGACAAATAAATGAACAACCGCTTTGAATATTTTTAATATAATTGGAATTCTAACAATAAACCACTGAAAACTTTTGTTTTCAACACTCTCACAAAATTTATTACTATTTAGAATCTGTTTTTCTATTATCTTCTGGCTCTTTTTGTTCTCGATATATTAATTTGTTTAAATTGTTGATACAGAGAGGACAAAAATAATACTAGTAAGGACAGGGTAATAAGACAAAAATATACCCTGTTCGTGACACTTCAGCAGCCAGGGTACTGAAGCGTTTTTTCGACAAGTAATACCTATAAGAACAAATTGTAACTATTTCCTGCGTAGGATCTGGCGGCCATTTTTATTTATAAACAATTAACTGTCAAAAAATGGCATTTATCCCTTTTTTAAAATCAATGGAAAACAGTGAAACTTATGATTTTTTTAGTACAAATATCTTTGAGATTATGGAAAAAGCTTTAAAATGATATACATATTACAAAGTTTGATATACTCATTTATTGTTAATATAATTGCGAAAAAAGGTCGGAATTGCAAAAAAAAATATTTTCGCAATAACTGTTGTAAAAATTAGTGTACAGGTTTGAAATTTTTGTCAATTGAGGGTTCTTTGGTGCTTAATATGTGATACAAATTTCAAAGCGATTCATTTAATTGTTTAAATTTTTTCGAATTGTTTATATCAGAGAGCATTTTTTTGGAATAACATAAGTCAGAAAAAAATGACCTTAGAACCATTCCAAAGGTGTCAAATGGAAGAGCATGAGCTATATTTTCAACTTGGTTTAAAAAAAGCGAATAAAAAATGCATTTATTAATAATAAATAATTATGCGAAAGTATCGTAAATCTTTCCTTATAAACTTTTTGAATATCTTTTTCCAAAAAAATTAACTTTTTTACCCTGTTTTAAGTGCACAACTACCAAGTAATGTTATTTATATCATAATTGATAAAAAATTGTAATATATATAATTTCTTATATTACAAAATAAAAAGTTTATAAGGAAAGATTTACGATACTTTTGCATAATTATTTATTACTAATAAATGCATTTTTTAAACCAAGTTGAAAACATAGCTCATGCTCTTTCATTTGACACCTGTGGAATGGTTCTAACGTCATTTTTTCTGACTTATGTTATTGCAAAAAAAATGCTCTCTGAGATAAACAATTTGAATAAAATTTAAACAATTGAATGAATCGCTTTGAAATTTTTATCACATATTAAGCACCAAAGAACCCTTATATGACAAAAATTTCAAAGCTGTACACTAATTTTTACAATAGATATTGCGAAATTATTTTTTTTTGCAATTCCGACCTTTTTTCGCAATTATATTAACAATAAATGAGTATATCAAACTTTGTAATACGTCATTTTAAAGCTTTTTCCATAATCTCAAAGATATTTGTACTAAAAAAACCATAAGTTTCACTGTTTTCCATTGATTTGAAAAAAAAGAGAAAAATGCCATTTTTTGAGAATTAATTGTTTATAAATAAAAATGGCCAGATCATACGCAGGAAATAGTTACAATTTGCTCTTATAGGTATTACCTGTCGAAAAAACGCTTCAGTACCCTGGCTGCTCGAGTGTCATGGAAAAAACCTTATTACCCTGGACTACAGCAGAGATGAAAACTCTTCGAAAAATCAATCCTAAGATACTATGAGATGGAGCTAGAAGTTCAGATATACGACAAAGATGCAAGATGGAGAGCATTATGTAACTGGATAAAAAACATAACAGTAACTTACTGGGGGCACATTGAAAAAATAGACAGGGTTATGTCTACACAAAAAGAGGAAGAATAAGAAGCTGTTGTCTGTTCTGAAAGCTCGTGTTATTCATTAAAAACATCTTAACGCGTATTTTTCATTTCTTTAATACATTATCACTTCATCATTATCACTTAAGACAGTGTTATAAATTCTGCTAAAAAGACCACACGGCACACATAGCTGTAATTTCATTGTTTCCCAAAAATTTTATTATTTCAGCACTTACTTCATCTGGGCCAAGTGTTTTTCCATTTTTTGCCGTTTGTATTTAACAGCACTTAAAAAATAACTGATAATTGTTGACAGCAGTCCACTAGACTAGACAACTATTAAAAATTGGCAAAAGACATCTTTTGTCACAAATTAAACGAGGAATCCAAAAATAATTTTTAATATGAAATATTTCAGTGGCGTACCTTTTCTTTTTTTAAATTCAGGCCATTACCCGTAGGCGCACCAATGATGAGTATAAAAATCTACCTCTTGAAACCCACCAAATTTCATTTGTATATCTCAACCAGTTTCGGAACAAAAAATAAAAATAGTCCTTTGTAAGAAAAATTTCTACACCCCGTATCTCAGAAACGAAGCATTTGTGTAAATACACTTATAGTAAAGTTACATTATTATTTTTTCATGCTGAACTACCCCCATTGTGGCACTTATTTACTAACACCCTGTACATATAAAGCTGATAATTGTTAAAAAATTCATCTTCAGTCCCTTATTTGTTCGCCAGGACCTTTTATTTTTTACACAAAGCAATAGTAGAGGCCCGAAGTCGTAAAAATAGCCACAAGCCTTTAAACAAGTCATCTAGAATCTAGACGGTAAAGGTAACTCAAATTAATCAAGTTTTCATGACAACTCTTGTTTCTACAAGTTTTTTTGACCTCCTACCATATTTCTTTTGTGTTATCTGCAAGACTCATCGCGGCCCACCACCATGGCTGGCCCATTCTTGTGAGAATCTGAGGGTAAGCTATTAAAAAAACAACAAAAATGTGATACGTATCTTTTAACCTTCGGGTTTCATTCACAAAATGCCGACGAAGAGAATATTTTGTCGGGTATTTTTAGGATTGTGTTATGTTGGATGGTCAGTCACTATTTGGTTTGACGTGATAATATTTTGAAAATGTTTTTATGTCTACAAGATTATGGATGATCATGAAAAATAAAAATTAGCTTTTGAGGATTAATTAATAAGTAGGTATAAACAAAGAAGAAATATTTTTTTCATTTTGTGAAAAAAGATTTCAAATATTTCAAAAACTTTGCAAAAATTTCCGATAAGAAAAAATACATTGCGGTGAAACTATTTTCTCATGGCATTTCACTTTACAAAGTTTTCCCAAAATCCAAAATCTATCGTTTAAGAAGCTAAGCAATTTTATAAACTTAGCTCTAGCTATTTCGTTAATTAAACACGGCCACCCCTCCGAACTCTATGCAACTATAACTGTATTGTCGGCATCCCTTAAATGATTTATTTATCAATATTATATTCACTTTTATGCTATTTTCTGCGTCTTCTAGTGCGATTTTGAACACTATCTCACATTACATCTTAAAAAGTATGGGGGATCAGTACACAACCTTGTTTTACACAACGTTCAATTATTGCTGCAGATTTGTTTTGTTTCACTCTATGCTGTCTGCTATTTAATGTTTGAAGAGGTACTGAATAAATTCATTTAACTGATACTGAATATTTACAGTGTTCAATCGTTTTGGTGTTGACAGTGTTCCCGTTTTTCATAATTGAATGATATAATAATAAAGGTAATGAATAACGCTAATTTATTAGTTCTACTCTTTAAGGGATGGCGAATATTTCACACGAGCTAAATTAGCAAGTACGAAATTATGCCATTCCAAAGAATAGATAGGAGACTATAATAAACTTGCTTGATTAAGATTTGAAAAATTATATAAAACAATGAGACCAAAGTGCAGGTGAGAAGTATAGACAGAGAATGTATCAACAGAATACAGATAACTACCTGGAGAACAAAAATAGAAAATAGAAAGGTATGGAGATCCCCACGAAAAACGGATCAAACGAGTTCATAATATAAACAGCCTCTTAGGCTGCACGTAAATTGGATCCGTATTTCTCCGATCCGATCCGATCCGATATCGGTCGACGTCAAACTGCTTCTCTGCTGTAGCTTCTCCTATCAATCGCCCGATATCGGATCGGGCTTCCCATTGCAGTGTAGTGTAGGCAAAGCAAGCAAGCAATTTGATTTAACCCGACCTGTGGGAATGTCCACCCTCTCGAAAGAGTACATTCGGGTGTAACAATTCATTGGGGCGAGGTGTTTTGACCCGAGTGTAAACAGGGATCACCCCACCTCGCTCCAATGCCCCAGGCCATCCCTTTCCCCCCATAGCACGCTGATGCGCGATGAGGGCACAACTATCGTAGCCAAATGCTCTTCACAATGGAATCCTGGGTAATAAGATTCCATGTGGTACCCTAATCGAATGCAAAAATCTTAGGCTCAGCGTGATGCGCTCTATGCCTTTAGTGTAGGCACTACTTGGCACTACGCTTTAATACCATGAGTTTGTTTTCAATCCAAATCCAACGTCGGATCGGATTGGAGAAATACGGATCCAATGTAGGTGCAGCCTTGACTTACTCCTGACCAATATTATTTGTAGGGTATACGTGAGAAGCGACAAATAAATACCTTATTTGTAGGTACATGTACATATAACCGTATTAAAGAACTTTTTATAATACGTTCTTTAACGGTAAAATATTGCAAAACCTCTAAAATTTAAAGAACCGCTTGGATTGACATAAAATTTGGCGTACACATAGCTAACAAGTCAAAGAAAAAAAAGTGATATTGTGCCGATATGTGCTTTTGCCCCGGGGGTGGTTTTCACCCCCTCTTGGGGGGTGAAAACATATTTGTACAAAGTAAGTCCGTAAATGGATAAACTGACTAATTTTAAGTAACTTTTGGTCTATAGAGTTTTTTCAGTAAGTCAATATTTTTCGAGTTATTTGCCAGTGAATATGTTCATTTTTTCAATAAAATAACCACGCTTTTAGACGGTTTTTCGCAAATAACTCAAATAGTAAGTATTTTTTGTCGAAAAAACATTCTTAGCAAGAATATAGCCTGTAAAAATTAAAAAAAAAATAGTGTATATATCACGTCTCTATACCTAGTAGAAGCAGAGTTATAGCTCATTAAAAATAGGTTCATATTCATCAAATTCCAAGTGGAATACTTCAACGTGAAATAACTAAAAATGAAGCACATTTCGGGGAAAACTCATTAAAACTTATTTAAAGTGTTTAAAAAAAGCTTTATTTTTGTTTAATAAAAAAAATTTCTAGCATCAAAATTAAACAAGTTACACTCAAAATAAAGTTAGTCCCTTTTTTTGGTAAAAAAATCGGGAAAATCACCCCCTAATTAGTATCTCAAATGAACTTCACTTCGTTACGACTTCACAAGTTTCTTGACTCGTGTATGTATTGTTTATAATATGATCTGTAAGTTTCAACGGTTCAAAGTCCTTATTTTGCATGTAAATTGAATGTATGCAAATTTAGAAACACCAAACCTTAATCAATTTTTATCTAACAGAAAAACAGAAAAATACATGATATTCAGAAAAGCAATGCTGACTTTTCTTGTTTTTCAAAATAGCATATTTCAAAAAAAGAATATTTTTCAAAATAATTTTTTTTTTAAATTTTACTTTAAAACCAAATTTTTTTAAAAATAAGCACTTTGAATCGATGAAACTTACAGATCATATAAACACAACATAAGTAAAATAATTTGTGGAGCGGTAACGATTAATTTCATTTAAGTTGCTAATTAGGGGGTGGTCTTCCCGATTTTTTTTGCCAAAACAAAAAGGGACCAACTTTATTTTGAGCGTAACTTGCTTAAATTTAATGCTAGAAACTTTTTATAAAAACAGAAATCCAGCTTTTTTAAACACTTTAAAACAGTTATAATGAGTTTTCCCCAAAAAGTGCTTAATTTTTTGGATATTTGACTTCGAAATATTCTATTTGAAATTTGGTGAATATGAATCTATTTTTCATTGGCTATAACTCTGGTTCTACGAGGTCAAGAGGCTTTTTTAGAGGCTATATTTTTGCGTTTTTTTCGACAAAATACTTACTTTTTGAGTTATTTGCGAAAAACCGTCTAAAAATGTAGTTATTTTGTTGAAAAATGAACATATATTAACGCGCAAATAACTCGAAAAGTGTTGACTTGGCGAAAAAGCTCTATAGAACAAAAGTTAAATACTTAAAATTAGTCACTTTATCCATTTCCGGACTTATTTTGGACATATATTTTTTCACCCCCAAGAGGGGGTGAAAGTCACCTTCAGGGCAAAAGCACACACCGGCACAATATCACTTTTTTCTTTGACATGTAAGCTATGAGTATGCCAAATTTCAAGTCAATCCAAGCGGTTCTTTAAAATTTAGAGCAAAAACCGTGAAAAAATTTACAATTATGTTAATACTATTATGAAGATTTATACAAATAAACTAATTCTAATTGTCAGAAGCCATTATTCCAACCAAACATGAATCGATAGGTTTAGGATCATATTTATGTTTTTGAGATTTATGTCAGAAAACATTCAATTCTGCTGGCAAAAACTTATAGCACCCAAAGGCTGGTAGATTCAGGGAGAATATTATAATTAACATACTTAAAGAGTTCAAAGAAAAGATGTATTTTTAAGTGTGGAAAATGTTTAATTGTTAGCTGAGGGCTGTTGGCCTTAAGAGATCATAAAAAAATGCCCCAATAAAAAATTATAATGTAAAAACTTGAATTACGAGTACAGGGTGTACGTAGATTCGAAAGAAAATACTCAGTATGCAAGTGTGTATTTTCAGATAATTTGTAAGTACATACCTACTCTTAATCTAAGATTTTGGGCCCTTCTCATTATTATACCTATTTATGTAATATAAATAAATAAATCATTCTGCATTAAAGCAAATCACAAACTCAAATGGGATAAAACGTAATATAAAAAGTTTCTCTGGGCAGTTTTGAGGTCATCTGCCTTTTCAAGCCATAGTAATGCTTATTGGCAAGCACTATTCTTCTTTTAACCCTCGTAAGGCGGTGCTTAGATTCTTACGTAAACATGCATTTGCACCCCATCTGTATATACATTTTTTTTTATATGTGAACGTCGGGGAAATCGATTTGAAAGATAATTATGACTTGTTTATTATAGTATGAAACATAATTTTACAAAGTACATACTTATTTCTTCTTAAAAAAAAACAATATTATCGTTGCAAGACAAACTCATGAAAGTTTTCAGAGTGAGCAACACAAAGTTTTTACAGACAATACAGTTATGCCGGGACTTTCGTTTTTTTTTCTCTGACATAAGTAACACCAACCATGTCGGTAGCTCTGTTAGCTCCAGGTGGAACATCAAAAACGTCCAATTCAGGATATGAAATTTTCATTATTTGCAACCTACAGTCATTTTTCCAAAAAAGCGCGTAAACGCAAAGAGTTTTAAACGCTGTGGGTGGAATGCGTTTAGAATTGAATTTAATGCGAATAAAAAAATTGACAAAAATCAAAAAAATCTATTAAAAAAGATAGGTGAAAAAAAACTAGGTCTGGGGTGCAGCTGCACCCCGCACCGCCTTACGAGGGTTAATATCTACGCTGACGCTGTTATATTTAGTCAACAGAGAGCCTAGGTACATGAAGGTGCCTTCCAGTTCTAAATCGTTAATTATTATTATTCCTCTAGACTCTAGATGTCTGGATGTTTGACCTAATGCAATACATATTTGGTCTTTTGTGCATTTATATAAATTTTGTCCCGTTCTCTGTGCCGATGCCCTTAACGAACGGAATGTATCGGTGAGAGACTGTGTGGATCTAGCTGTAATGTCTATGGCATCTGCATATCGCACAACTTGTACATATTTGTTAAAGATGGTGTTATTTGTGCTAATCAGAACTCAATTACCATTTCTATAGTAAAGGTTAATAAAAGACACAATAGCCCATCGCCCTGTCTTAGTCCATTTTTGTAAAGGAAGAGTCTTGAATGGTCGTTCTTGATTCTAACAGTTCTAGCTGCTCCTGTGAGTGTAAGTTCAGTCAGTTGAGTAAGATGAAACGGTATTTGGAATTCCACCATAGCCAGTCAAAAATTTTTTTTTAATTTGATTTGAGTTTTTCCTCCAGTACTTGTTAACAGGAAACCTCGCCCTAACTTAATTAACCTCAAATTCCTTCCTTCTCCTCTCAAGAGAATATTCTCGAGAACGAGAATATTCTCGGCCAGAAAATTCTTTCGAGAATATTCGCGGCAAAAATTTTCTATATTTTCAAAAAGCGAAACAAAAATAAAAACTAGATACGGGTCAAATTATTCTAATTTAAAAAATATGTAGGTATATTGTTTTTGCCAATCCCATGAACCACTAGCAAGG
Source organism: Diabrotica virgifera virgifera (assembly GCF_917563875.1). Taxonomy (NCBI): domain Eukaryota; kingdom Metazoa; phylum Arthropoda; class Insecta; order Coleoptera; family Chrysomelidae; genus Diabrotica; species Diabrotica virgifera. Next base: position 207,791,291 of record NC_065449.1, read on the forward strand.
GTGTTTACAGTGTCAATATTTATTGTTTTGGTGCAATATTAACGTGCAAATATTTAGAATGAGCAAATATTTAGAATGGTGTTCATTTAAGCAGAGAAGAACAAGTTGAGGAAACTGAGTTTGTAGATAATTTAGCAACTTTAAAATATGGTGATGAGTCTATCGGTCTAAGGAGGGATTTTTTGGAAAACCATACGTTGTAAAATCAATTGAAAAACTAGACTTAATCATATGGTGAAAAGGTACATGTTTCGGAACAAAATTAGCTAAAATAGTATGTAGTTGATATATTAAGCATGCCTTCATCCAGTGCAGCGACTGAAAGAAGTTTCAGTTATGGTTTTTTTATCCACTCCTCTAAAAGAAACCGGCTCACTGCTGAACGGGCTCGTAAGGTAACTTTTATTGCTCACCATTTAAAATTGTTAGACGTAGACCAATCCATGATTGAGCTGGCCACTCGTGAAAAACAAAATCCCACAACTCATCAGTACATTGAAATGCAGATTGTAGATGACTAGGATGAGCTAATGATAGAAATAGATTCTGAATCTGAGGTCTCATCTTTTATCATACCACATCGATTATTTGCTGTTAAGAAGAAAATTTCATTTTTTTATCAAAGAAATTTTGTGTTTTCTGTTGTTTTTGTATTTTTTATATGCAAAGAACACAGTTGTTTCGTCTCATAATTTTGTATATAAGATCATGATTTTTAAAACCCATTTTTCATCTTCAACAATATTCTGAAGTGCGTCATGGGGTTCATTCTCAGAAAATTCTCTATATCGAGAATATTCTCCGATTTTTCATTCTCGAGAATTTTCCAACACTATACTGAATGGTAGGTCATTGGCCAATTTACCCGCACAAATGTCCAGATCAGAGAAGTAAGGCCCTCAGTCTCCGACAGTTCGGAAGAAACTGTAACACTAAAAAATCTGTGTAAAAAATCCAGAGCAACTCAGTGCGCCATGGAGCTATGGGAAGGTTAACGCTAGGAGATAAGAGGAGCCCAAAATGTAATTATAAGAGCGAGAACAGGAATCAAAGATGCTGTGGAAAGAATAACATACATGAAGTGAAATTAAGGCTGGACACGTGACGAGAATGAACGACATTAGATGGACGAAACGCATGGTGGAGGGGGTCCTAAAGTCTAATTCAATAAGCGATGCAGGGCGATGTAAACATTACCACGTTAGGCCTCCAACAGGGACGCATTTAGGATTATCTTTTTGTTTAGTCAGATATTATCTTATAAAATACGAAATTTATATTTTAATTTTGCAAAAGTGCTCGACAAAGAACCTGATTGTTTTAGTTCATATCCGATAATAGGAACCATTTATTCAGGGTGAAAAAACCAAGAATATAAGTTTTATTTTTAATTTTTGATATACTACTGTTACTGTTACTACTTTCGTTTGTACTACTGTTGTCACCGTAAACATACTTCTATCACAAACTCCAACTTTATTGGCCACTTTTTCACAATATATTCAACCACTAACCCGGGATTTTCTTGTTTTTCACATTTAAAATGATTTCTTTATTATGATTAAAATGACTTAAACGTAAACGCTATGAGGGCTTCTTTTACATACTTCGTTTTCGAGGAGGACTCCATGTATTTTCAACCAATTCATCAGCAGAATCAGAATCACGTATAGATACGGTCGTTATACAGATAAAAATGTATACAGTGCGTCGATAAAGTGACGCATAAATTCATTATTTCGTAAACAGGCGACTTTAACGAAAAATTCCGAAACAGGTCGATTTTTATTTTTAAATTACAATTTTTTTGGCATATATATCATACTAGTGACGTCATCCATCTGGGCATGACGTAATCGGTGATTTTTTAAATAAGAATAGGAAAGATGTGATAGCTCATTTGAAAGGGTATTCAATTCTCTATTTATTAGTATAAACATTAACATAATTATTTATACAGGGTGTTCAAAAAAAATATTTAATTAAATTAATTGAGACAAAAAGAAGAATGTATGTAATTTATTTAATTCAAAATACGTCTTACTATTGTCAGAAAATAGGCAAACGTGCTTATTGGACAAATAAATATTGCTTTTCGCTTAAATTCAATGTTAAAGCTGTCACCCACCTGCTTCTTGGAAAAGGACATCGCACACATCTTATGGAAAATATAATGTCACTCAAATTCAATAAAATTTATACGAATAGATTCGTTTTAAATTAACTGTCAATTCTTATCATTGCGCCAACTCTTAATTATGATTAATTACGGCGCAAATTGCAATTAAAAGTTTATCGAAATCACATTTTTGGAGTCTATAAACGTGTCAGTTATAATCACTATTGCTCTGGGTGCTATTCAAAACAGCTTAAACCCCGCTGGGCCTAAGCGGATTAGTGAAACTATCATAATAAGATGCTTAAGAGCTCGAGAAGATTTATGAACTAACTATAATTTGGGTATTTTAAAATATTTTTTCTCTCTCTAACTTATGTAAGCAAGCAAGCAAGCAATTTGATTCAACCGGACCTGTGGGAGATGTCCACCCTATCGAAAAAGTACATTCGGGTGTAACAATTCATTGGGGCGAGGTGTTTTGACCCGAGCTAAAAAAGGGATCACCCCACCTCGCCCCAATGCCCCAGGCCATCCCTTTCCCCCCCATAGCACGATGAGGGCACAACTATCGAAGCCAAATGCTCTTCACAATGAAATCCTGGGTAATAAGATTCCATGTGGTCGATCCCTAATCGAATGCAAAAAATACTAGGCCCAGCGTGATGCGCTCTATGCCTTTATCCTCTTACTTACTTAACCGCGGAACTAAAATTGCTTGCTTGGGCTCCAAGCCATTGTACCGAGCCCCAATGGGCTCCGTCCAATGGCTTGGCGCTCTAGAATTTTATGTTGATTTTTTTATTTTGTGTGATTTTTTTTGTTGGCTTACGCCTTTTTTAATATTTTTTTATTTGTATGTTGGTTTTACCTGATCGTCTGTCTGGTATCTTGGATGACTTCTTGGACTACCTTGGTCACTATGTTGGTGACTAGTCTGACCAGGTAGTCTTCGTCTGGGAGGATCGCTGTGGTGGCTTGTTGGTTTTTGCCCTGTGTGGCTCTGGCATAGGTTTTGTTTGACAAACTCCGTTTGCCTGTTGTCGTCTGTTGGTTTGTTGTTGTGGCCTCTGTTGTGGTGGTCTGTTCCAGGTTGGACTTCTCGGGCATCCTCTGTAGCTTGCGGGGTGACTTCCTTTGCAGTTAGGGCAGGTTGCCTTTGTTTCTCTGGGTCTTTTACACATCTTCGTGTGGTGATCTTCTCCGCATTTCACACATTTGGGATGTTTGTGGCACGCGTTCTGTGCATGGTGGAAGCCCTGGCAGTTGAAGCACTGCGTTGGCTCTGTCGCTTTTCTTAGGTCTTCTACCTCTACCTTCATGTGGCACAGATTGGTGATCAGCTTAGCCTTTTCTACGTCCTCACGATTCAGAGTCAGTACGAACATCGGTAGTTGCCTTTTGGGGCCGACTCTTGTGGTCATATTCTTGGCTGCTTGGCAGACTATTTGGTGTCGTGCTTCCATCTCTTCTTGGATTTCCTCCTTGGTGGTATTTGAGGGCAATCCTCTTACAACCACTTTGGGTTTTTTATCCTCTTCTACTGGGAAGGCTACCCATTGTAGCCTTTTGTCCTTGTGTGCCTCTGCGTATTCTTCTATTACCCTCACCATTTTCTTGTAATCTTCCAGGCTTTTCGCCTGGATGAGTGTTTCTTTACCGCTCCTGGAGATTTTGTTTGTCGTGTAGACTTTTATTTTTTGGGCTATGGTGAGGAGCCCCTGTCTCATTCACGCTCTGTAATTTAATTACAGGCGGCTTTCTGTGAGGTGTTGCCTGTTGTTCGGGCAACACTGTGGTTTCTTCGTTTGTTACCATGTCCTCTGTCTCTGAATCGTCAGATCGCCTCAAGGCAGGCGTCTCACTATCTGTGTTTTGCTCTGGGGGGGGGGGGGGGGGGGGGTGGGGGGCTGGCTTCTTGGTCTATCTCTGGGCTGGCTGGTGTTGGTTGCCAGTGGTGGGAAGTCTTCTTTCTTCTTTTTTGTCTTTGGTTCATTATCCTGAGGTGGCTTTTTGGCCGTTGGATTTTTTTCGGATTCTTGGCTGTGCCTTTTCTGTTCCTCTGCTACCAGGGCTTTCCGAACTTCTCTCAGCTCGTTGATCAGTTCATTCATCTGGTTAGTCATCTTCGCCATCATTTCTCTTTGTCGAGCTATCTCTTCGTCCTTTTTTGCCATTTGTAGGACAAAATCTTCTTCCTTTTTTGCTCTAATCTAACTTATGTACCTACCCATTTGATTTCAGATTGATTTATATCAATTTCTGCTCTTATTATTGAAAATTAAGAGTTGGCGCAATGATAAGAATTGATCGTTAAATTGAAACGAATATATTCATATAAATTTTATTGAATTTGAGTGACATTATATTTTCCATAAGATGTGTGCGATGTCCAAAGGACGAACATTAATTTGGTTTAAGCGAAAATCAATGCTTATTTTTTAAATAAAACATTTTTATGTTTTCTGACAGCAGTTAAAGGTATTTAGAATTAAACAAATTACATACACCCTCTATAAATAATTATGTTGATGTTGATATTACTGAATAGAGAATTAAATACCCTTTCAAATGAGCTATTACATGACCCCTATTCTCATTTAAAAAAATCGTCGATAACGTCATCACGCCCAGATGAATGACGTCATTAGTATGATATATATTTAAAAAAATCGTAATTTATAAATAAAAATCGACCTGTTTCGGGATTTTTCGGTAAAGTCGCCTGTTTACGAAATAATGAATTTATGCGTTACTTTATCGACGCACTGTACAAGTAGTTTTAAATCGCACAACAAATAATTGCTAATTCAACATTAACAGCATAAACATAATTGTCTTTTAACCATAAAGACGACTAAATATTTACTAACAAATCGATTCAAATTACATAATTTCAATACCGAAATATTATACCTAAATCTTGTCCGAACCTGTATGAGTTGCCGACGATGTCGGCAGTAACAAAATAAAGATGGACATTTCGGTTAGTTTTTAAATGTATTCTTGAAGAACCGTTGCTTGCATGTACGCATGCATTATTCATTAATTTTCTAAATCCGATTATTTTTTCACTTACTATGTATTCAGTGGTTACAATAATTTATTTACTATGTAATCAACACTAATAGTTGAGAAAAGAAAAAAATTAATAAAATGTCATAATTATACTGTTACTTATCGGAACATCTTTAACAATTATCTGTTAAATTTATTGTTGTTTACATGCCCTGCATCACTTATTGAATTAAACTTTAGGTTTGAGTCGAATACAAGTAGAGGTAGACCTCCAGCGATGATATTAAGAGAGTCGTAACATACTGGATTGATATGGCACCACTGGAAACCACTGAGCAATCGACAGGGTTATGTTCAGGAGACACTACAGGCTGCGTGATGATGATTGGTACTTGGTATTGTACCCTCAGAGATCCGTGGAAAAAATTTACACCCAAAATAACAAAATTCAGTTTGGCAACAATGTGTGAAAGTTGATAGTAACATATCCTTTTTAAGATAAGCACAACTACTGTAATTTAGTCCAAACAAATTAATATATTTTTTTTGCCAACAAAAATGAGATTTTTCAACCAAATAATGTTTTAAATATGATGTGCAAAATAATTTTTAATTGGGTTCTGCTAATGGGCTTGCGTTTTGTTGTCATTAAAGTAAAAAAACTAAATTTCACTCATTAATTCATTATTGTCCGGTTATCGTCTTAATTATTTTAACTGTACTAATATACGTCAAGTAATTCTGAATGATTAATATATTGTTAAAACATTTTATCTGTAGCGGCTTCTGGAATATCTTAAAAATATCGAATTTCATTGATAAAATGCACATATTCCACCGATCTTCGCTTCGACAATACTGCTTTTCTTTCTTTAGTACTTTTATTCAATATTTCTTTTAAGTATTTGAACATCGATACGTGTTTGGTTTTATGTTCACTTGGTAGTTGCTTCTCAAATAAGTACAGATAATACTCATTTTGTTCTACATTTATCTTTTCTTCCTCTATAAGCTTGAGTGTCGTATATTGTATAAAAGATAAAATTCGGGATTCGGGCAAAATAAAAAAATGGGAGCTGGCATTATTTCAATATAAATGAAACATATTATATTCGAACTTGAGTTCTATAGTAGTAGATATAGATTCTAAATCTTCTAGCGAATGTAAATGCATTTGTCTGTGCAGTGACTAAATCTTCTTGCATATCCGAACGCCTACAAAAAAAATTTAACACTATCAATTTTCATGAATTCTTAGCAGCGGTTTAAATTTGGGGCGTGATTATACCTACCTATAACAACCATAATAACATGCCCATGGACTTATTTACCCGTGTAATCAAAACTGCGAAGCTTTTATGGTATGAATACCATATTATATGATATAAAAAACTATGTCTTTAGCTTTTATGAACCCATCCAACAACTTTTTGCCAAAATGACTTTCGTATTATGGCAGATAATTGTTGACAAGTGAGTCATTAAAAAATCACAGCTACCTATATAATCAGTCTTGACGGTTTGAATAGACATATAATTTTATATTTTCCCAGATTTTGCCCACTTGGTCATGAGCGGAGTTAAATGTGAAAAAAGGGATTCACCGTCTTGAAATAAACATTAATATTTATAGCTAATTTGGGTATTCAAAACCACATCATAATAGACATAAGTAGGAAATTTTCAGGGGGCGGAAATTTTCAACTTTTGTATTTAAAAACTTTTCTATGTATTATTTATAATTTCTTTAATTTCTTTGATGTTTCATGCCATAGTTAAAGGTTGGAAGGAGGGGTTTTAACATGTAAATTATGTAATAAAGCTCTATGAAATGTTCCATTGTTTCCCAACAAAAATGTTGTGGGTTGTAGAAATTTTTATAGATAGCAAACCTTGCCAGATTTATGGTAGGACGTGGACGCGGACGACACGGCTGTCGACATAAGGCACGTTGAAAATCGTCTGATATGAAAAGCATTGGCTAGTTTATCATTCAACGGAACGGGGCGACACCGGGGAGTGCCGGGCTGCTGCCGTCCTTAGGAAAAACGCCGTATCTGCAGAGAGATCACATTTGAGTAAAATCGGTTTTTGTTTAAATGTCTAGCCGTTGAAAACTATTTAGAATTTTTTTTGTTTTCTACTTTATATACATAATAAATATCATAGAATTCATATTTATACATAAGATTGGCAAAATATATATTATTTACTCCAAAAACTCATGTTACTGCGTTCTTTCTAAGTATACTACATAAATAAACTTCTTTCTCCTTAGGAAGAATGCAGTACTGCATTTGCGCTGAGCATTTTTTTATTTTATAATACAGCAGACTCGCTCTATAACGAACACGGTTATTACGAGGTTTCGCTTATAACGAGGTACACTAGATGTCCCATGAAATTCCTATTGAACTGAACACCTCTATAACGAGGCATATTTGGATATAACGAGGAAAAATGAAATCGTAAAATATGGCTATCAGTAAATTATATACCTACCTCAACAAGGTACCTGTATAAAATTCCCAACATCTGTGCGGTTATCGAGGGTAGTGCTTTAATACCCTCCACTCCTTTAATAATCCACCGCCTACCTATAATAAACTTCTTCCTGTTCTGTTTATCTATTGGCCGATACTGAATATTGTAAAAAAATTAATAGTTTATGATGGCGAAGCCTTATTGTCGAGGAAACAATATTTAGCATCTTATATTGATCCGAATTGCATCACTATAGAAAGTTAATGGGGTTTTCCCGTGGGTAAATAAATAAATAAATAAAATAAATAAATAAATATTTTAGACAACTATATATTATGTAATGTATGCACAATATTATTGTTGTCTGATATAACGAGATCCGCGTTTAACGAGGTAATTAGTCTGCCATTTCAGTTCTCGTTATAGAGGGAGTCTACTGTATAATAAATACAATATAGCGATGAAAAAGGAGAATAAAAAACATTTTTTATAAAAGTGTTTCATGAAAATGGACAAAAAAAGTGCTGGATATAATTTTGGAATTAATAAGTTTGCCGCTAAGGGGCGTTTCTTGCATTTTAAAATTAAGAACATTCCAGAAACGATTAACATTTACGATCAAGTTTATTTTTAATTATTAATTATTAGACATTGATTTAACTATGTATGTACTTTTATACCACATTTTTTATTTGAAAATTCTACGACCTACGGCGACCAAATTACTTCGTACCAAAATTCGTATTTCGAACAAACTTTATAAAATTTGCGCTGTTTAAAATGCCTGATGTAACGTAATAATACAATGTCGCATCAACAACAATATACATGCACATAGGAAAGTCCGCTATACCTCAGGAAACTCCACATTTAGTGAAAGTATTTGTCTCACTTAGTAGTACCGCATTGTTTTTAGAACCACACATTATTTCTTGATCACATCACCAACAACTCAAACGTATGTGTTTAGATTTTCTGTTGATAAAGAAAAAATGGCCTTCTGCAGTATTAACTTTTTTCCATTTGACATATTTAAAAAAATTATATCAAACAACCGTTCTCGTTGAAAAATGGCAACAAACTAACCTTATTAAAAATTTTACACATGCTGTAAAAATCTGTCAAACGCTTAGGCAGAACGCCGCATCTAGTGCCTGCTTAGGATAAACGCGGCAAGTGAACTTTTAATACGGCGTTTTTTCTAAGTATTTTTCAGACGACGCATTTATTCTAAGTATCCATGAACATTTTTGCAGATACGGCATAAAATGCGTTGTGTTTAATGTATTTTGGCTTAACTTACGTCATTTTTAGTAAGCAAATAAGATAGATATGCACATTTGGGTTAGAAAAATGTATAAATCTAATTTTTTCAGATTTTTGCAGATACGGCGTTTTCGCTAAGCACGGCAGCGGGGGCGTGCGCTTTCTATTGTTCCACGGCACGTATCGTGCACGCCCCATCTCAACATAAATCAGCCTTTACTCTTTCCAAATATCACTTCCATGACGATGTAAGAAGTCTCGTTCGCTGGATGCAAAGTGTACAAGAGATGTGCATTAAGCAACAGACAAAGTTTAGGATCTACAGAGCAGACCAGAGACCTCTTTGAAGATCCCAATTGGGTGAAACGTAAGAGGATGGTGGTTCTCTGAAACGGAATGAAATATTAACTGTCTTTGATTTTCTTTTAGTTTTACTCCTACCTGAGTACAAGGAATCAAGATTCAATGAAATTTTACCTAGATGAATTGACAGGACGTGGAATGCAATATTAGATTCCCCTTAGTCTGCTTTATTCATCGTTCGTTTGCCTTGAAAATTTTAGAAGGTACGAATTTGGGTTGTTTATCCCTGTAGAAGTCTTTAATTCTTCAGATCTAAAACTTCGAACCATTATAATGTGAAAATTGGTCTGATCCTTGGTCCACAACCAAGAAGTTTTAGATTGTCGAATGTAAGACTTCTCATTATTTTAAAAAATATGTCTCTACAATCTGAAAACTGAAAAATCGTTGCTAGACAAAATCAAACGAAAGATTTTGTTCAATGTTTAGCCCAAACCTGATTTTTTTTCTAATTACAAAAGAAAAAATCATTCAGGCAAGAAATGCCTTTATTTTCCAATACGCAGATAAACATGGACTCCCAAAAAATCATTAGAAATAAAATCGAAGCCTTCGAAATGTGGAATGTGTATCTACAGAAGAATTCTACGCCTGTTCTTGAGGGAATACAGAACGAACCTGACAATTCTGAAAGAGCTTAGTATAAAAAACAAGCTAAAAAAATTAAACGGTCATACCTAAATAAGATGTTTAACACAATAGGCAGAGCAAATGAAGACTCTGATGGGAAAATCCCTATATGAAGAAGTCCATTTGACAGAGTTTAGAGTTGTCCTGACTAGTTGGACCCACGTCCTGACAAGGGCTTGATTAATGAGAAGGAGGGACAGTAATAAAGCATTGATGCAATTACTCAAAAATTTAACATTGACACAAATGATATCTGAATAACCATATTTACTTGGAACAATCGTATCAGATAATATAAAGATAAAAAGATGCAGGGTTATGTAATGTAGACAGCATTGTTCTGTGTCTATTCAGAAGAAAAGAAAAACTCTTGAGAATGAAATAACTGGAATAAAAATGAACGGTCACATAATTTACATTTTAGATTTCATAAACAGATGACACCGCGCTTACTGTTGAAAATATCGGTGACTTCCTGATTTTACTAGCTAAAGTAATAAAGACAAGCGAAAAAATTGGTTCGACCATAAAAAAGATAAAATTATGTGTTAACGTATTTCATAAGCTATAATTGATGGCCCATGGCGTATGGTTCACTAAGAGACATCTTTAAGAGCAACATCCCGATAGCTATGAAACGGAAGACATTTGATCAACCCGTTCTTCCTATTATGACATACGGAGCAGAAACTCTCGCGCTCACAAAGACAACAGCAGTAAAAATGCGAGTGGCACAAAGGCACATGGAAACATCGATTCTAGCTGTGACAAAAAAAGACAAAATAAGGAACCAACACCCGAGGAAAAGACCAGGTATCGTATGTCGTCGAATGCATAGCTAAGCTGAAATGGAATTCGGCAGGCCACGTAGCGAGAAGAAAAGACTCAAGTTGGACCAGAAAACTAATTGACTGGCGCCCAAAAGAAGACACGCAGCAGAGGATGACCACCAACACGTTGGATGAACGACATTAAACGAATGTCCAAGAAATGGCAACAAGACGCACAGAAAAATGGGAGTGACATGCCCAGCAGTGGACGGAAGAGGTTGCATGATGAAGTGATGACCCAAGATAAAGTAAAAGTCCTCAAAAATCTAGTTTTAGAACAGTATTATGTATCGTATTTACAAACTTAGCCATACGTTGCATTTGCGATTATTATCAATAGATTGTTATTGTTTTAGTGATAGAATGTGAAATTTGATTTCTTCCAATGCTACTATTTTGCTGAAATGTTAAAAAAAAAAACCTAAGTTAAATTAGTTTGACCGTTTATAAGAATATGGTTGTGGTTTATTTAGATATTATAATCCCAAAAGAGATATCTGTATTTTAAATCTCATAATTATTGCGTCATATTTTTATGGTACGCCCATGGTCGTTACTAATTTGGTTCACCCAGAGTCTTGGAAGTCAGATTGCAGTGCAGACTTTTTATTTTATCTGAAGAATTGGATTATATGCAGCGTTCCTAGAAATGTACCTTCCGCGAAAACATGGGAGGTGGATCTTTTTTGATTATTCACATAATCATTACAATATACCTACGCGGAGAAAAAAACTAAATGAGGTGAATTGATTCTGCAAATTGAGTATTTAGGCGTTTAATAATATTGAAATTTAAAAGTGGTGTAAAGATTACCACGACGGAATATTGTTTTTTTTTTATTTTGTATATGGAGCTGGAATAACACAAATGCATTTTTAATGTAAAAAAAGTAGACCATAGAGCCTCTCCGAAGGGCCCTAAGATGGTGAAACGTACGTAAGAGGATGATGGTCATCTCTGAAGCGAATTGAAATATAAGCTGCTTTTCATTTTCATTAAAAAATTAGTTTGGAATTAGATCAGACTGGAAAACAATTCGACGTTTTGTTGGGTCAAAAATTCGATTGTCTTGAGGGCTGTGGGATAGTGATGTTGATTATAGTTACTTTCGAGTATTCGTTAGAAATCGTTATTACTTTTGTATAAAGTAATCATTTACAGTATTCGTTACTTTGATTACTATGATTACTTTTGTATTTGAGTACCGGTAATCATATCAAAATCGTATTTCTCAGTAGGTACGTATGTATTTTGTATAAAGTAAACATTTACAGTAAGTATTCGTTACTTTGATTGCTACGATTACTTTTGTATTTTTGAGTACCGGTAATCATATCGAGAATCGTATTTCTCAGTAGGTAGATATTCTGTATAGGTATTCCGATATAACAACGACCTTCACGAAGTGGAAGTACGAAGTATAATCAGAGTAAATCAAAGTAATCAAAGTAGATACAATAGTCGTTACTCGCTCTGATACGTTTGTTACGAAGTAATCAGAATAATCAAAGTAATCAAAGTAGATACAATAGGCGTTACTCGCTCTAATATGATTGGTATGAAGTATAGTGATGTTGATTATAGTTACATTTGAGTATTCGTTACTTTTGTATAAAGTAATCATTTACAGTATTCGTTACTTTGATTACTATGATTACTTTTGTATTTGCATACCGGTAATCATATCGAGAATCGTCTTTCTCAGTAGGTAGGTATTTTGTATAGGTATTCCGATATAACAACACGACCTTCACCGATCTCTTTAAGGGATAAAAATGATTTGATTACTATGATTACTTTTGTATTTGAGTACCGGTAATCATATCGAGAATCGTATTTCTCAGTAGGTAGGTATTTTGTATAGGTATAGATATAGATATAGATAAAAATATAGGTTTCTCGCATTCGATCTTTTGTTAATGACATACATTACATATTTTACCTCCATTATACCTCCCTCTGTTTCATCTTCTATCTTCTCCTCACCCTCACAGTGTGAGGCTCTGAGGCTCACACCCTTACAACGCTTCATACAGATAACGATAATCGATAACACTCGTAAAATACCGGTCCCGTCCGTTACTCGCTGGGATACGATTGGTAGAAAGTAATGAAGTGTGCTGGTTGTAGATACAATAGTCGTTACTCGCTCTGATACGATTGGTACGAAGTAATCAGAGTAATCAAAGTAGATACAATGGTCGTGACTCGCTATGATACGATTGGTACGAAGTAATCAGAGTAATCAAAGTAACAATTTGCATCTCTGTATAGTAATCGTTACTTTCGGTATTGGCAAGTAACGAGTACTTTGTAACGAATAGTTACTTTTTCAACATCATTACTGTGGGATTGGACATAACATGGGATTGTTTTGGTGGACGATGGCTCGTCGCTAGGAGTTGATTTTCCCAAGCTCGACGATGACATATACTTTGAGAACAGAGAACTGATTTTCACTCTTTTTTTATGAGTAAATCCAATATTACCCACCACTCACGATTTTGTACACATTTTTTCTGTTCTTACGTTAAACATGCAATATCCAACCAGAAACTACTTCTTTTACAGTTCTTCTTTCTTACTTATGCTTGTCCTCTTTTCTCGTACATGCGTGTATCTGTATAAGATATTTTATATATTTAATATTATTTGACATGGGGACCGTTCAAGTATTACGTAACGCAGGTGGGGAGGGGGGGTCAAAAATTTGCGTTACGCAATTGTTAAACGCCCATTAGAGTGCGTTACGTAGGGGGGAGGGCAACCTACCGCAATTTTTGAAGATTTTTGAACTCCCCTCCCCCAACCTGCGTTACGTAATACTGAACGGCCCCTACTTGTTTAATACTCATGCCATCAATTTCTATTTTACGTCAGATTGGTTCTTTATTGATTACTATTGTTTTAGTTTTCTGAGATGAAATTGTTAAATACTACCCTAAAACTTACAAGGGGCCGTTCAAGTATTACGTAACGCAGGTTGGGGGAGGGGGAGGTCAAAAATCTTCAAAAATCGCGTTACGTAATACTTGAACGCCCCCCAACTAAAAAATTTTACAAGTCGTAGTTTCAGTGTTAAAATTGCCACGAATATAGCTAACTCTCACAGTGAAGATGGCAATTGAAGAGCATATCAGTTGGCAAACAGGAGTGAGTTGTCTAATTTTTGGCATGAGTTTATTAATGAATTTGTAAAAATTTAGAAAATCGTACTATTCGATATTGTATTTAGTTACTCTTTAATGCTAATGCTTCTATTACCAATTTTAAGTGAGTTGTTGTTGCACAGGAAAATAGATACTGCAATATTACCCAAACACATATAGGTCTGGATCCGGCGTATGAAAAAAAAGTTAATTAATAGCAAGCTGAAGATTTGTTAATAGCTTAAGGGTGTCTAGTCGGATAAACTTTGATATATGGGAACACTGGAACAGGGGTAGTTTTAATTGTGGAACAGGTTAAAAATTTGGAACGGTCAGACCACGAAAACGGCACATTTATTTTGTCCGACAGAACAGACTTAAACTCTCCGAACAGAGATTAAACTCTCATACAAAAATCAGACTGCTATTTATCACCTGTCATAATTCCTGTCATTTGACATATTCTACATGTTCCACTCATTAAAACGCCCATTTGGTGATAATTAGCAGTCTTATTTTTTCATGAGGGTTTAATCTCTGTTCGGAGAGTTTAAGTATGTTCTGTCGGACAAAATACATATTATGCCGTTTTCGTGGTCTGACCGTTCCAAATTTTTAAACTGTTCCACAATTAAAACTGCCCCTGTTCCAGTGTTCCCATATATCAAAGTTTGTCCGACTAGACACCCCTAAGCTATTAACAAATTTTCAGCTTGCTATTAATAAACTTTTTTTTCATACGCGGGATCCAGACCTAATACTTTTTGCATATTTAATTTTTAAATTCGAAGATCCCAGTAGTGTTTCCCCATTTTTTCGTAATTCAAATATAAACTCATCATAACTAAAAATATCCCAGTCATTCAATTTCCATAAATGTAAAATCCACAACAAAAATATTCAAGACATAAAAAACAGTAGTTGTAGTTCCTTGAATATTTTATGTACGTAAATATATCTATCATCCATCACATAATCCTACTGACAAATAGGATTACTTTTTTATTCACTGTTTATTTTTTTACGCCTCCTTTTTTACCACACGCTCCAGCCTCATAATCTGTACAAAATAAACATGTTATCTGAACCACTTCCAAAGCATGTCACAACAAGTACCAGCGCTTGAGTCAACCCTTGTTATAAATCCATAAAGGGCGTTGTGGACCAGTCACTTTTTCGGCAAATCAGTAAATCACATAAAGGTGAATACGACCATCGTGGTACTACGCAGAACCAGAACCTTTTAGAAACTAAGAATTCAGTAGCGTAACGGAAGTAAAGTATTTTGAATACACAATAGATTTGGAGAATAGGTAAACGATTATAACAATGGTGAAATGGTCTAAAGCAAAATTTTTTATTTATTTTTCTTTACATACCTTAAAATTTTAGCATATTAAAAGAAGATAAATCAATAAAATCATTACGAATGAAGAAAAGGGTTCTCGTTTGGGTTTTGGCCTTTTCCAGGATTCTTCTCCATTCTGATAGTTTTTGTAGTGATTAGACTTTTAGGTCTACAATTATCGTGATAAATAATCAAAATATTTTAAGTATTACTAAAAGTTTAAAGACATGACCTATTATAAGTTTTGCTTGATATGATAGCACCTATGTCTCTGGACACTGCTCAATCAAATATCATCTCAGTACAATGAGTACATGCATATTCTGATAAAATGCAGAAGCATAGAACCTTCAGGCTCAACATAGATTGGGCATATACAAAAAAGATCTTTCAGATTGGCATGTGGAATAGACTATGAGGAGAAACGTTTGAAATCTATAATCTAGCTAGGATCTTATGGATTACCAGAATACAACAAACCGACATATTTAAATTTCGTGGACCTGAAGAAGGCATTTGACAGGGTCAAATTAAAGGACACTATCCACTTATTGTACGCAGGAGATACCCAGAATTTACAAACAGTCATCAGACCAATAATGAACGCAGAAGAACAGGACTTGGCACAGAGAGGACAAAAATATTGCTAGTAACAACAGAGATGAAAACCCTTTGAAAAATCGATGGTAACACAATCGAACAGAGCTAGAATTACAGATATACAATGGAGATGCAAAATGGAGCACGGACTGGGTAAGAAAAAGAAGAGCAGAATGTATAAGCAAAATGACACCAAATAGAGTAGTAAAGAAAAGAAAAATAAATAATTAGAATATATTAGAAAGAGATTCGAATGACAGATAACACATGGAGAAAACGGATTTTGGGATGAGACCAAGAGAATGAAAAGCTGCTACCGAAGCAGAGGTCGTTCCACCACACGTTGGACTGATGATCTAAAATGTCATAGGAATTGGAAATCTATGTCCAGCAGTGGACAAGCGAAGATTTATTGACATTAGAAAGATATGAAAAAGATAATGACAAAGATGGGAATAATAATCTAATAATCTAATTCTGGGAATAATCCCATCTAAAAGATGGGAATAATAATCCCCATCCCTGGGGATGGGAATCGGATGCAATGGAAATCATATTAAAAGATTAAGATAAACAGTGTGGGCTAGTGGCTACGGCAAGAATACAAATTTAAAACAAATGAGGCCTATAGAATCAAAATCTGCTAGATACATGTTTTGGAATTTTGTCAGGAAGCTAAAAAAATATTAAAAATGTCGATTTTTCAAAAAGTATCCGGCATTTCTCAATCAAAGGGCATCAATATATGTCTAAATTGAACACTAATTAGTCATTTTTCTGCATGCCCCTTACATCTTCAGAAAGTACTTTAATTTGAAATTAGCAGAACGAGAAATTTAGGATTTAGCAGGTTTTGATTCTATAGGCTCAGATGTACGGAAAATGCAAATGTTAAAAAATAATACGAATTTTTCATGTTTAGACAAGAAATGCTACATCGAAATCCTTATGAATTGCTTTTAATTTTAAAAAATTAATGCATAAAATGATTAAATAGTAAGTATCCATTAGTCACTGTTTCCTAGAAATGTAGAATTACTTTAATCCCTTCAATATATTTTAATTGTTGCTATTCAAAAGCCTTCAACAAGTTGTTGCCTTCTCCAAACACCCTATCTAGAATGCAAACCGAATACCGCTAGGTATTGTAGAAAAATCCTTGAATGTACTTGAACAATAAATCATTCGCTTTCACTTGAATCATACCTGCAGTAGGCAAAAAGAAAACAAATATTTGTGAGATATTACTCACTATCTTATCCCTAATAAGAATAACTTACTTTAGATAAGTTTATGGTTATTGTTCTTTTGTTTTTTCTTCTTAGAAAGTTAAGTCTCAGTTTCAAGTTTACGGTGAGATTTTGGTACATATTTGATTATTTATAAGCTGTGCCGTTAGAAATTTCTAGTATTACATACATAACAGTGCTTGTTTGTATTGTAGTCGAGGTACATAATGAAATATTTTTGCTCATCGCTTGGTAATGCGCAAAATTAACAGTGCAGTTCGCATGGATTTCGATGGGAATCTAGAAAAATCTATACATTTCTAATTAAAGGAGTATGCAAATTTATTAATAAATTCAAGCAGGAGCAAGTGACTGCAGAAGTAATCATCGGGCGCAATGAAATTCGTCCGGTTGAGTTAAACCTTCGGATTGGGTAAAATAATTCTTCATTTTATGGTCATGAATTTCGTCCGCCCATTCTTAACACATTGTAATGAAATTCGTCCGAAATAATATAAAATAGTATAAATTAGGTAATAAAATAGTAAATAATATAAAGTAGTGCACACATTATAAAAAATATGAACATTTTATTGTACACACAATATGTATGTTATGGTAGAGGAGCCCAAGTGGGGATTTTTGCAGTTACTCGAGCGCGTCAGATTATCATATGGGAGAAACCTGGTACCCTGCAGATGTACCTCTACCATATATTGGCTCTTAAGGGTCGTTTAAACACAGCGATAAATCAAACAACTTATCAAGGTCAATCGAGTTGTTGCAACTTATCATTGTGTGTAAACGGTGCATCGCACAACTTATCAAAGTTGGAGTTGGGTTGAAGGTGGTATCCCATTGAATCGCAGCGTCTAAACAGCATTTCAACTTGTCATCACAACTAGTTGCTGTGACTTATCGTTGTGTTTAAACGACGCTTTAAATATCTATGGTTAAAAATACTCGAAATTGTCAGATTAAGATGGGACGAGTTGGGTTCACTCCCAAAATATGAATATTACCTGATTCAGTAAAAGGTAATATTTGAATTCACTCCCAGGCGATTTTAAGCCGTCATTAATAAAAGTAATTATTATACCTTAAAATCTGGACACTGTTGACAAATCATTCGTTTACAGGTATATTTCTTATTACGTTCTTGCACATCTACATTTAATTGGGATCATTTAAAAATGCAACTTGGTAATAATTCAAGAAAACAAAGTTTCATTGTTATATTCTTGTTTAATATTTGGTCACTAAGTTTCATTGAATACATACATTAGAGTAAATATTAAATTGCTATAACTGCCCCGCTTACTTTTTTTTTACAAAATATTTGATATATTTTTTATAAATTCAAAATTGGTAAGGCCGTTATTTTGTAGTTATTTCAAATTATTATCTTTAAGTTTTTTCTCAATACGTATTACTTTTCTATCGTACACTTTCACAACGGTATCTATACTTTGAAGTTTGATATAAGTATCTAGTTGAAAATCTTGAAGAACATATAAATAAACTGGTTAACATTTGGATGTGTTGTATAATGAAGCATTATAGCGAGAGTGAAAAGACTCACATGCATATTTGTTGTCCTTTGTAAAGACGTAAGAATTTTCAGCCCATATGTGAGGAGTAAATGTTGATGTTTCTTCAATATAGGTTTCAACGAAATAGTCACTAAACTTAACCACTCTTTTATCTTCTGGTTGATTTGCATCAAGATATATGGCAAAGCAATCCCCAACGTCCTCTGCTTTGAGAATTGGTAAACCAAATATATAAGTTATATATTTAGTTATATCTGTTTCTGCACCCTTTTTTAACTGATATTCGTGGGACAGTTCCTACTGTTGAATTTAACTATACCAACTTTGACTCAATTGAAATAGGCATCCCTTAAGTTTAGTGTCTGGAAAAACTTCTCAAATTGCTTTACGATAAAAGTGCTATTTGGCAACAATGTTTAAATTTCAGAAAAATAAATCTTTAAATCATACTTAATTGTAAAATCGCTCGGGAGTGAATTCGAATAGTGTCGGGAGTGAGCTCGACTAATAAAATAGCTACCTGCTCAAGACGGGAGTGAACTCAATGGTGCCCATTGATAAGGTAAGTTAAGTACATACATGCAAGAGAGTGTATATTTCAAAAATCTGACGATTTGAGCGGGGCGTAAGGAAATGGGTGAGTCAAAAAGTTTCACAAAAGAAAAGCGAATATTTCGCGAAATGAACGTCAGATCGAAAAACTAAAAAATACGTCTTCAATATTTTTCAAAAATCTATCGAAAGGTACTAAACATGACCCCCACGGAGGTGGGGTGGAGGATTACGTTAAAATCTTAAATGGGACCCGCACATTTTTATTGCAGATTTGCATTCTTTACGTAAAAATAAGCAACTATTATTCTAGACATTTTTCGAATTATGGATAGGTGGCGCTATAATCGGAAAAAACAATTGTTAGAAATGGAAAATTAAATTAAAAAATGGAAAGTCCCCACTAAAATGGAAAAATGTACTTAACTTTTTTTGTGTTTTAGGGCCTCATAATCACAACCCAATAGGTCCCCATAACGCTCGAGTGACTGCAAATTTAGCGTACTTTGCTCCCCTACCATAAGAAAATAAAAACAAAAAGTCTATTACTTAAAATATGCGAATTTGATTCACTCAATACCTAAAATATCCCTCTCTCTGCCAATCACCGTTTCCCCTCCCTATTCACAGTACATGCCAAAGTGTGATGCTTTTCTCAGAAGGCAGGCGGTGCCTGCCGCCGGGTGTGGAGAATAAAAGAAACAAATATAGATAAATTCAATGACATGTCAGGGTAGCTGTTAATGTTTTTTGACAGGCTCAATGATTTATTCTCTTTTATGAAGAGGGCTTTCTCGCCGAGTGCCAGTGTGTGAAAATAGAAATGATTCGGAATTTGCGTGCATTGTTCGGACTATTAAGCTGCATCTATTCTTTGAGAGATTTTGCAAGACACGTAAATAGGGAAGGTTTAGAAAAATATAATATGTTGGTTCGTTGTGGTCAGTTTGTTAGATAAGAATAGCTACTGACTGGTGCAGCTTTACTCTCTTGCGTGTGACTAATAAATTTTTCAGTGCAATATAATATCCAATTCACATGTGAAAGCGAAATAATCTTAAAATCGGCTTGTTACTAATAACGCTAATTTGGGATAAGTTAATTTTTTATGAGGTTATATCTATTTCTTTCTTTCATATAAATTGTTATCCACGATTTATATGATACTAATCTCCCGGCTTTTGGGATTTTAGCTGGGTAGTCTGCTATATCTAGGGCCTACGGTATACAAGGAAGGTAACAGGGCCAGTGCTACGCTTCAACCGCCTATTATTATTACCCCTGGTTTTACCCAAGGTACTCATTTTATTCAGGCTGAGTAGAGTTATCCACGATTTACATATTCTAAATACAAATTAGTCATTGGTCTGTTGTAGAGATGGGTCTGTAGGAGAACTAATCACGAGGAACTGCAGGGACAAATCTATAAAAATCATATCGTGATAGCCAGGAGGAATTAAAAGCACTGAAATCGAATAGAATTGAAGCAAAATTAGTTTGGAACCATCCTCGGGATGGAAACTAATCGAACCTAGTCATTGGTGTAGAATATGGATGCTCATTTGGTCAGCCGATTTAGATTTTGTCATTTTCCCTCTTGCCTTTGTTTCTCCTTCATCCAATGTATTAGGCCGACATCGTGACTCTCTGAAATATTGTTCTGGGCCATTTAACACGTTCGGTGCCCATCTTGAACAAGCGCCACTTGGCTGGTACCACGTACTTAAATCGCTCATTTAGTAACACAGTTCTTCTGACGCCACTTATGCGTCATCGGTACCTTTAACCCGGGAGCAGTCGCACCGTGAGAAAAATGTCACATTTTATCCTTTCCGTAATAACTTGACGAAACATTTTTCAACATTGCTTTCCACTCCAGGACAAGATCTAACTAAACAACTATTAAAACTAATACAAAAAATAATAGAACAAAACAGAATACCACAAGAATGGAGATCAAGCATCCTAATACCTCTCTTCAAAAAAGGAGACAAATCGGACCCGGATAATTACAGAGGGATTAACTTATTAAACACAACATTAAAATTAACAACAAAAGTGATAACAAACAAATTAAATGAAATTATAACATTAGCAGAAGAACAACAAGGTTTTAGTTCGGGAAGGTCATGCACTGATGCTATATTTATAATGAGGCAAGTTCAAGAAAAATCGTTGGAATACAACAAACCTGCATATTTATGTTTCGTGGACCTTAAGAAAGCATTTGACAGGGTCACATTAAAGGACGTTATCCACTTGTTATACTCGAGAGAGGTACCTCTGGGAATAATTAAAACGATAGAAAACATCTACCAGAACAACACAATACAAGTAAAAGTGGAAGATGAACTAACTGACCCAATTGAAGCCGGCAATGGGATAAGACAGGGGGATTCCTTGAGTCCTTTATTGTTCAACCTGATCATGGACGAAATAATAAAAAAAGTAAGAACTAAAAAAGGATACCAAATGGGAGAAAAACAACTTAAAATAATCTGCTATGCGGACGATGCAATATACTAATCTCTCAAAGTGAAGATGATTTACAACGTATGCTGCACCAATTCAACATAATCGCCAGAAAATTTAACATGTTAATTTCCTCAAAAAAGACAAAATGCATGGTTATAACAGCAGATCCAATAAGATGTAAATTGGAGCTGGAAGGTCAGATAATAGAACAAGTGATGGAGTTTAAATACCTAGGCCTCACACTATCTACATAGCTACGGAAGACTCGAAACAGAAGTGGAAGATCAAGTGAATAGAGCAAACAGAGCCGCAGGTTGCCTGAATGACACAATATGGAGAAATAAAAATATCGGAAAAGAAATGAAAGGCAGAATTTACAAAACAGTCATCAGACCAATAATGACATACGCGGCAGAAACACGCAGATTGCTCGAAACAGCGGATATGAAAACCCTTCGAAAAATCGATGGTAAGACTCTATGGGACAGAGCTAGAAGTACAGATATACGACGGAGATGCAAGGTGGATAACATTAACAACTGGGTAAGAAACAGAAGAATAGAATGGAACGACCACATAAGCCGAATGACAACAAATAGGGTAGTCAGGACAGCGAGAGACAGTTCCCAAATAGGAAGACGATCAGTGGGAAGACCACGAAAACGATGGAACGACAACTTACTAGAGGCACATTGAAAAAACAGACAGAGTCATGTCTATACAAAAAGAAGAAGAAGCTTTCCACTCGTAAGTGCCTCGAGGAAGATCGTAGTATTGCGTAGATTTTTTTTTTAATTTTTTATATTTTTTTTTTGTGAAATTTATGGCTTTGGTGAAAACCAATTAGCTTTAAAATTGTTAGACATAGACATAACAAGTAAATAAAAATATTATAAAATAGAAATTTGATTTAAATTCGTATTTAAATCTATATTGAGAGATTTTTTTCTCTACGCGCGACTACTTGCGTTACAGAATTGAGCGCGACTGCTCCCGGTTTAATAAAACCTTCGTGACGCTACTCGTGTGTTATGGGCACTGAACGTGTTAAACGTACAAACAGTCAAAGTACAATAATTAAAATAATCGTAAATTAACGATTTGGTAAAAAGATAAATGAAATGAAGCATTAATAAACATCGAGACATCAATAAAATACATAATAAACAATTTAAGGAAATTATGAATGTTATCAACAATACCTCAGGAATAAAAATAAAATTTAGATGAATTTATAAATATTTAAATGAACTTAACCGGAAATAATATACTGATAGAAGTACATATTTACAACAGTACATTTTGCAGGTTCGAGAAGAAGAATAATAAGGGAAAACGGAAAACATACATTAAACCATTAAAGTATTAAATACACGAAAACTAGATGATTTTTATGGCAGCTTTCTGGAATGTAATTATTAGAATTAAAACCATAATAAAGTGGCATTGGTTTCCAACAGCACAGTTCTGTTTTGTTTTTATACAGTGGCATTTGTTTTCAACAGTTCAGTTTTATTACAGTTCATCTGATTCATTATATGATAACGGATCAACTAGATCCAGACAGAAATAAAAACGCAACATAACAACTAAAACTACTTGTACGAAAATGAAGATATTTGCAATAAACTTCTCACATCTTTTAGAACTGGAACAAAGATTAATTATTGTTAAGTGCTATGTTTGGTCTGTACTTTTGTATGGTGCAGTAGTGTGGACACTAAAAGTAGTATTCATGAACAGAATTGAAGCTTTGGAAATGTGGGTTCATAGACACATGCTGAAGATAACCTTAGCAAGAAAAACTAATGAGGAAGTACTAAGGACCAGGGTTGCAAAAAAACATGTTTTTTAATTTTAAACAAAACAAACGTTTTTTTGTTTTATACGTTTTTTTTTGTTTTAAACATGTATTTTTTTTGTTTTTAAATTGTATGTTTTAAACAAATAAAACTTGTTTAAAACACATGCTTTTTTGGTTTAGACGTTTTTTTTGCTTTAAAAATGTTTTTGTTTTTAAATTTTATATTTTAAACAAATAAAACTTTGAAGAAAACATTGTTTAAATCATATTTTCCTAAACATAATATTAATTGAAAGTGTTTGATCTATTATTATTATTCTACTAAATAATAGATAAGAAAACCAATTGCAAAATTAGGAGCTATTGCCTGGGGAACCCCAGACTATTTACTATTTATAAATCCGCATTACAAGTTGGCTATTGTAATAACGTCTATTGTCAGTTATTTTGTGCTGTTTCTGGTGGTGCTTAGTGTTTTTTTTAAACATGCAAATGATTTGGTGACCCCAGCTCATTTTTTGGCAAATTTGCTTGATCATCGCTTTATTGAAAATAAACTTATCCTCCATCCATTATAAATTATCATCCAGAAGCATTTTAGATTATTATTATTACCAGGCAAAGTGTGTACCCTTTACACCATATGTTTTCTAAACACCTATATTGAGAATGCAAAACCATTGGCATGGTGGCGTTCTAAAAAAATATAAATAGGTATACTACAGCATTGAAACTTGCTCAACAGCTTCACACAGCTGTTGCATTGTCAGCTAACATAGAAAGACTCTTCTCATCATAAGGTTTACCATTCCAAACTACGTAATCGGCTAGGCAATGTCAAAGCTGCTAAGTTGGTTTCAATTTTTAAAGAGCTTAATTCCATCAGTGATGACGTGACTGATTTAAATTACAAGATTACTATGAGTCTGAAACAGTTTTGAGAAATTGATTAACTCTTCTTTGCAAAATAATTTCAGTTTTCCAATTTTTTTTGTGTTCAGATTATTAATAAATAAATAATACAGGGTGTAACAAAAATACAGGTCATAAATTAAATCACATATTCTTGGACCAAAAATAGTTCGATTGAACCTAACTTACTTTAGTCCAAATGAGCATACAAAAAAAGTTATAGCTCTTTGAAGTTACAAGATAAAAATCGATTTTTTCCGATATATCGAGAACTATTAGAGATTTTTTAATGAAAATGGACACGTGGCATTCTTATGGCAGAAACATTTTATAAATAAATTATAGTTAAATTTGTGCACCCCATAAAAATTTTATGGGGGTTTTGTTCCCTTAAACCCCCCCAAACTTTTTTGTACGTTCCAATTAAATTATTATTGTGGTACCCTTAGTTAAACACAATGTTTTTAAAACTTTTTGCCTCTTAATATTTTTTTGATAAACCAGTTTTAATCGAGATGCGGCTTCTTTTTTAATATGTTTACATAAAAAATTTATGGGGGTTCTGTGCCTTTAAACCCCCCAAATGTTTGTGTACGTTCCAATTAAACTATTATTGGGGTACCATTAGTTAAACAGGATGTTTTTAAAACTTTTTTGCCTCTTAGTATTTTTCCGATGAGGCTGCTTTTATCGAGATGTGGCTTCTTTTCTAATATGGTTCAAAATATACCTCATACTGTAATTTAAAAAAAATTTCATATTATTACCAGGTCTCTACAATCGTACGTAACAGTATACAAATATGTGGTGGATTTGACAAATATTCAACATATCTCGATAAAAACTAGCTTTTCCAAAAAGTACTAAGAGGCAAAAAAGTTTTAAAAACATCCTGTTTAACTAATATTACCACAACAATAATTTAATTGGAACGTACAAAAAAGTTTGGGGGGGGGGGGGGTTTAACGAAACAAAACCCTATAAATGGGGTGCACAAATTTAACTATAATTTATTTTTAAAATGTTCCTGCCATAAGAATGCCACGTGTCCATTTTCATTAAAAAATCTCTAATAGTTTTCGATATATCGGAAAAAATCGATTTTTATCTTGTAACTTCAAAGAGATATAACTTTTTTTGTATGCTCATTTGGACTAAAGTAAGTTAGGTTCAATCGAACTATTTTTGGTCCCAGAATATGTGATTTAATTTATGACCTGTATTTTTGTTACACCCTGTATATGTTAAAAAGTTTATATAATGTATTTGAGAATTTTTTTGATGTTATATTAATAAAGAAAAGCACTTGTTTAATTTAAGTGTTTTAAACAAAAACTGTTTTAAACATAAGCAAACGTTTAAAACAGTTGATTAAAATAAAATGTTTAAAACAAAACAACCCTGCTAAGGACTGCCAACAAAAATAGAGAGTTGCTAAAGACTGTTAAACACCGGAAAATGTCTTATCTGGGACATGTTATATTGAGGATAAATCGATACAGATTATTACAACTGACCCTTAAAGGCAAAATAGGAGGCCGTAAAAGGGTAGGAAGAAAAAACAACAAATTTCTTGGTTAAAAACATTCGTGAATGGACTCAGATATCAAAAGCAGGACAATATTATTTCATGTTACAGAAGATTGAGAAGCCTTCGCAATGGTGATCGCCAACATCCAACATGTATTTTTCAAAAATTTATCTTGTTAATTTGGTTAAGAAAAAAATAAGTAATTTTTTGCACTTGGCCCCTTTCTGAAATAAAATTGGTGTTTACATTCAACAAAAGTTTTATTTATGGGTGGTTCGCCAAAATAAGCGGCATATTGTGTAACTCGCTTTTTTCTTAAGTCTTTTAAATACTGTGTTTCAAAAAGTGTTGCCAAAGTTAAGTTATACAATAGATGAATATACGCCACTTAACATTAATTAAAAAAAAAGTGTTTTTACAAGCATTCTATACAATTTTAATGTCAAAATATCAACTCCGAGGCTGTAACCCACCTTGGTTTTTGATCTGTTTTATAGTATTACACACTGAAAAGTTACAAAAGTGGAGATTATTTTATCAATAATTAATTAAAAACCCAATGTAATTTAAAACTGTCAAATTTTCATTTTTAAAATTAAACGATAAAAATCTACTACTAAAAACTGTAACCAACTTTGTGCATCAACACCGAGGCCTCATGAAAATATATGAAAATTTCCAAACTGCACTATACTGTATGGCAGGCAGCTGGACAGGAGAGGAACGCTTCAGTCTAACCCAAATTGTGGAAGAAAGTGGACGAACATAATATCGTTAAGCGATAGAAAATTTTTCAAGGTGTCTTAAGCTACGTGTATGTTTTTATACAGTCAACACCGAAGCCTTCGTAAAAGCTTAATTTAAAAAGCAGTAAAGCAGAATTATTTTTAATATTTTGTAGAAAATTGAATTAAAAATGTATGAAATCATCAACACCGAAGCAATCAACTCCGAAGCCCAGTCGTTCCTCGGAGTTGACGAACGTGCCTCGGAGTTGTTTAAAGTATGTGAATAGTCATTCTTAAACTAAAAAAATACAATTTAAATTTAGTCTGATATAGGAAAAGGGTTACTGGGTAAGCTGTCAAGATGTTTCGGACGGTTTGGTAATTATCTTCTTTTTATAGAAAATGGCTCGTATACACTGGAGTACGAAGGAAAAATGAAGGCGAAAGCCCCCAAAATCGTTAAATAAAGATTTTATGAAAGAAAGTAATTTTTTATGCAGCTATGCTTATTTCTGTAAGAATATACCATTTTGGGTAGTCTTCTCTAATGTTGATAAAAGAGACATCTGCTGTCTATGTAGGCACATTATGTAAAAACATGGAGCTCATGTGTGGAAGCGGATAACAAATAATTATGTTGACATGGAGAAAATGGAGAAAAGACAGAAGAATGTGTAGAAAGGAAATGCCAAGATTGTGTTCAAAAGCAGATTAGATTTTTGAAGTTTAACGGAAAAGACACGGCTACATATTGGAAAGTTTTGTCAACACGAAGGCCGGTCTAAATCAACTCCGACGCAATTGATATTTTACCTATTTTTCATGTTTTTCTGTATGACTTTATATCAAAATGGAAGTGTTTTGTATAGTTTTATTACATACCAGTTTTTATTTAATTGTTACGATCATAAATTTCAATTAACAGAGAATTACGTTAACACCGTGGACACTTGTCAACTCCGAAGTCACAACATTTCCGTTTTTCGGAAAATATTTAAAAATGATCTCTGCTAGTATCATGGCTAAGTTGAATAGCTCATTTTATAAAAAATATTTAAAAATGAACTAATTCTAAACCATGTTTTAAATTAAATTTCTCTACCTCGAAATTGCCGTCTATTTTGGCGAATCACCCTTATATAAAATAAAAATTCTCACTAATAACCTGTAGTGTTTGTCAAAAAGTATTGTATTTTTCAAAAATTTATCTTGTTAATTTGTTTAAGAAAAAAATAAATAATTTTTTGCACTTGACCCCTTTCTGAAACAAAGTTGGTGGTTACACAATTTTTAAGCAAGGAGTCATGCGTTGCATGGCCCCTTTCTGCACTAAACGCTAATTCCCCTGCGCTGCCAAGGCAACACCTATGGCAGCAATTGATTCCTTTCTGCAACAAAAGCTGTATTTACGTTTAAATTTAAAAAATCCACCAAAAACTCATTTTGTCAAAATTAGTCACTTGACCCCTTTCTGAAATAAACGATTCAATTAAGAAGTAGGTATAAAATTTGGGCAAAGTAATGGTATGACTGGGTATCTATAGCCAGTTTATCACTGGAAAAACTAAAGGCAGTGAAAATGATGGGTTGTGTTACAATGTTGTAACTGAATTACTCCAAGATATACCTACCACACAAAGCTTTGGTTGTTTTTGATAATTTTTTTATAAGTTGCAAGCTATTGGAAAATTTATATGCTAAACCAGGGGTCGGCAACCTTTTTCGGGTGGCGGGCCATATTCAAAATAAAACTTTTTATGCGGGCCACATATTCAAATCTATATCTATAGCCAGTTTATCACTGGAAAAACTAAAGGCAGTGAAAATGATGGGTTGTGTTACAATGTTGTAACTGAATTACTCCAAGATATACCTACCACACAAAGCTTTGGTTGTTTTTGATAATTTTTTTACAAGTTGCAAGCTATTGGAAAATTTATATGCTAAACCAGGGGTCGGCAAACTTTTTCGGGTAGCGGGCCATATTCAAAATAAAACTTTTTATGCGGGCCACATATTCAAATCTAGTCTTCTTCTTCAGTCTGTTTGCATCAACTCCTGGACAAAGGCCTCCCCATGAGTTATCCACTTCTCTCTGTTTTGTGTTATTTAGTGCCAGTTTCTCCTCACTTTTGCTTTGATGTCGTCTAGCAATCGTTTTTGTGGTCTTCCTCTACTACGATTGTGTTCGCGTTGTCTCCAATGTATACAGGTATAATGTTTCTGGCCCATATTTCCTTGTTTTGTCATGCCACGTGTCCTA
This sequence comes from Diabrotica virgifera virgifera, assembly GCF_917563875.1. Taxonomy (NCBI): domain Eukaryota; kingdom Metazoa; phylum Arthropoda; class Insecta; order Coleoptera; family Chrysomelidae; genus Diabrotica; species Diabrotica virgifera. The sequence goes on from NC_065449.1 coordinate 207,820,143, forward strand.
CCCAGTTCAGATAAACACACTGCATATTACTATACTACAGCGTTTCCCAAATGGTGGGTCGCGACCCGGTACCGGGCCACGAAAGCAAAATGCCGGGTCGTCTAGCTTCGCCGTTTCACATCTTGCTTTTTAAGGCCGCGCTCTGACTAATGCCACTGCTATCTTTGTGATAGTTTTGACTTCTCCAACAATAATTTAAATATGACATTAAAAGGTAGCAATGTAACTGTATTGTACAGGAGAAGGAAAAAGCTGCAACAAAAAAACTTAATTTGTGGACACGTCGCGCAGAAGCAGGAAATTACAAAGCTAACACAACTACAAAACAAAAAGAGTATAACGTGAATTCATTGTCGGATGAGATTTCAGCGGCTTTCAAGGAACCCCTGCTAGGACTGGAGGCAAATCTGAAGGAATATTTTCTCCCCATCCACAGCAATAAAGCATGGATAAGGAATCCATTTAAAGTAGAATCCGACACAGAACATCCTTATATAGATATTAAGTCAGTAATTAAACAATCGTGTGATAGGGCATTAAAAGACATACCTATTTGATAAAATACCACTGATAGATTCTTGGTTGTCCTGCCACCTGGAGTACCCAGTTCTATCAGAAAAAGCGATAAAGTTTCTAATTCCTTTTTTTACAACCTATAAGTGTAAGGTGGGGTTTTCAACACCGGTTTCCCCCAAATATAAATATAGAAACCGTTTGGGAGTATTTGAGGATAAAATTAACATTGACATCTTTTCCTCCAAACGTGAAATTTTTAGTTAACCAGAAACAACTGGATACTTCTCATTAATAAAGTACATATATGATTTTTATTTTGTTTTATTACATTTTTGTTTGAGCAAATGATTCTTTATTAAAATACACCCACCGGCACCGGAGGGCTGATTTTTTTTCATACTCCTTTCGTATTATTCTGGAGGTATTACTAGGGTTTTGTTTTGTGAATTATCCGAATATCTTTTCTTGTAAGAGCTGTAAATCAAAACACTGCTTTGAAGGTTTATTTAATTAAAAATATCAAACGCACTAAAATTAACAACAAAGCAAAACAATTCAATAGTGGGTAAGTCCACCTCTTGCAGCAACGACTGCTCGCAATCTGTTTGGCATCTAATAAAGATGTGTTTTCCTTGCCTGGGGAATAGCCCGATATTGCTCTACAAGGGCCATAACTATACCAAATTTTCTTGAGGCCTAGGATGACGGCGAATGCCTTTTTTTAATTCATCCCATAAATGCTTAACAGGATTGAGATCTGGGCTGCGTGCAGGCCATTCTAATCTTATCAATCCAACTTGTATTTTATGAGTCAATCAGTGTTTTTATTTACAAAAACTGGTACAGCTCTTACAAGAAAAGAGATACATATTCGGATAATTCAAAAACAAAATTTGAGTGATGCCTCCGGGATAATATGACCGGACTATGAAACAAAATCAGCTCTTCCATTTTTCCAAAGAATTTTTGAAGTTATACTTCTTTAGGCGCGATTGAGATTGAGGGTGAATTTATATTGATCTACGCGCATGCGCACACCGACAGTATGGTATTAGTCGTTATACGGGCTCTGATTGGGTGTTGAAATGATCTGTCAATAATAAATAATTGTTCAATATGAAGGTAAACAAATGTATAGATAATATATTAGTTTTATTGTTGTGAGGACAGAAACAAAAAAGTTTATAATTGTAGTGACATTTAAATAGTTTTTAAAAGCAACAGGTACGTAATAATTGTAAATGTATCATAGGTACCTACCTATTTGAACCTACCAAAATACATAGTATGTAATACTTTTATTTACATAATTTGATTACCATCAAAATTTCTATCAATGTTCACCTAATATATTGTTTTCTTACTCTACGTTTTGTTGCATTTTTTCAATTCTAAATCATTTCGATTCAAAATCAAAATAATTTAATTTCATTCACAAATGTCAAAAGCTTAATCCTTTTAGTTAGTCGATCTTCGCACATAATGACATATTGCCTCCGTGGCGAAGAGTTTAAGGCGAATGAACCCCAATATACCAACCGCGCTGAGCTGGTTCGAATCCCAATAAAAACTTTTATTTTTTTATTTTTTATAATTTTATTTTCAGAAAATACGTATTTAGTTAAAACATTTTCCGACAATTAATGTTCAGAAATCATTTGTGGCATTTTTAATGTGTTTGTGTGTGTTTTATTCTTTTATTATTTTAATTTTTGGCACTGTTTTAATAAAAATGTTTGAGAAGTAGTAAGTATAAATTAGTTTAATATTTAAATAAAACATAAATAAAAAGTATATTAATTTCGTTTAAATCATATAATAGAAGTATAACTTCTTACGTGCGTACAAAGTACACACACATTCTTTTTTTAAAGTAAGGAGAAAATACAACGCTTCCATTCACCCCTGTATAATGCCATGCAAGCAAATTTTTGTTTTTAACGGAATAAAACCAAACGATATCAATACATGTACCTACCTACCTACAAACTGGTGCAAGAATCTTAAAAATCGGAGCACAAATAATAAAGTTATAAATTGTCAAACTTAATCAAAAATTTTCGGTGGCGGAATTTTGTGCCGGTGAGTGTATATTTTATAAAACTAAAATAAATGTTTTCTTGCACACACATACCAGGGTATACAAAAAAATTAGTGGGTCACGAAGGATAAGCTCAAAAATAACCGGGCCATGGAAAAATAAGTTTGGGAAACGCTGCTATACTATATTATTATTACATAATCTGTTCTTTTAGAGCAGGGGTTCCCAAACTTTTTTGTACCACGCCCCCTTTTGTTGAAATGAAAGTTTCTCGCGCCCCCCCCCACCTTTACAATAAATTATATGCTCCTAAATAGGAACAAAACAAAAACAAATAAGAATTAGCTTGAAAACAAAACATTTAATTGTTCTGCCATGAGATACAACAATATCAGTTTCCATAAAATCCAAAAATTATTAATAAAAGAAAAATAGATTAGGTTGGTTAGTGAGGGGATGTGCTTGCATTTTATTTACTTGTATGCCTATTCGTGGCCGAGTTTTAGTAAGTGCACAACACAAGTCACTAGCAACATCAAGTTTATTCCGATACTTTGTTTTAATTGCCACAAGTGTTGAAAATCGCACAAATAGTTACTTGAAAACGGCAAGTATAAATGAAGAGCTTCCCGTGATACACTAAGATACACTTTGAAACATTTTAACCAAAATGAAGGTTTGTCCATTATAACAAAGTATTTGGCAGAAGAATCATGCAAAAAATCATTTGGATTTATTTGCAAAGCGTCTTCTTGAAGTGACTCAGGCAGGGAGTCTATGTTGACATGGAATGGATCAGTTGACATTCTGTAAATAAAATTGTCACAAGTGTTTGGGAAGTATTTCTGGAACTCTTCAATTAGGCTCTCCAAATGATTTGATATTTCGATTTTCAAACTTGATCCTTCATAAATATCCTTGAAGCGTGTTTCTTCTGAGATTGGCTCTACTTTAGAGAAATTTGAATAATTTCAGGGGTTTGCTGATATTTTACGCCTCCAAAGTTGAGTAATTAAGCCTCCACCACAATGAGTAACTACTATATTTGAGTCTCCACCCTGCAGTTTTAGGTTAAGGCTGTTCAACGAGTCAAACATGTCTGACAAATAAGCCAATATTACTTGGGTACAAGGCCATGTTTAGCTCATTTTGCTTTTGATGTTCCCAGGTGATTACTTCATCTCAAAGGTCAAATAATCTTACCAAAATATTTCCTTTTGAGAGCCATCGTACTTCTATATGAAGTAGTAGTGTTTTCTAATCACTTTCTAAATCTTCACAAGGAGTTTTAAACAGTCGAGTATTCAAAGCTCTGTTTTTTTATGTACTTCACTACTTTAATACACAACTTTAAGACAGCCATAAGTTCATTTGGAAGGGTTTTTGCTGCCAAGGCTTGTCGATGTATAAACAATGTATCCCAATCACATCAGCATTTTTCTCTATTACTAATTGCAAATAGCCTGAGCGAAAACCAAGCATTGAAGGTGCGCCATCTGTACATAAACTGATCAGTTTTTGTCAAGAGAGTTTGTGTCATGTTTGTCAAAAAACTCTCACACTGCTTTCATAACATTAATAGCTTTTGTCGTGGTCTTCAGTCTCCAACTCTGTAGAAAAAAGTAGCTCGTCTTTCATTCTTTCGTTTTGAATATACCGAACATAAACAATTAACTGATAACATTGTACTATGTCAGTACTCTAGTCTAGCTGAATAGCAAAAAATGGCGATTATTTTACTGCATCAACTACCTGGTTTTGTATGTCTTCGGTCCTATCATCAATGCGGCGTTTCACAGTGTTGTCAAAAAGAGGTATTTGAGATAACTTTTGCTTACTCTGCGTTACCAGACACAGTTTAACAACCGGTTAATTTTGAGTTTTAGAAAAATAACTAAATTTAATTTAATGTTCAACTTGTCTCGCGCCCCCCCCTGATATGACTTCACGCCCCCCAAGGGGGGCGCGCCCCCCTGTTTGGGAACCTCTGTTTTAGAGATACTCCTATCATAGCTCATTCGATGGACTTCTGTATTTTTCTTATTTTTCATCTGTCTTAAGGCATTTATAGCTTATAACTTCCTCGTTAGTAATTTTGGTAGTATTTCAGATCCTACATTTAATAATTCCATACCGTGGTTTTCTAGTCTTGCTGCGCGACACGAGTATAATTCTGTAGGTATAAACTGTAGTATAAACAGGAACGCAACTCATAAATATTGGCGATATTATTTTAAAGTCTTCTACTTTAAAATGTATAATATACGCCTGAATTGTCAATATAAAGAGTCAATTAAATAAATTACATATTAGAAGAATTTTTTTACTTAGCAACGACATTTTTGTTTAATTTAGTAGTATTTTGTATTTTGACAACGACACCCGATTTGGGCGTCGAAACGTTAATAAAATTATTTTTTCAATTTAATTGTGGCTTATTTCCCATATACATAGTTAATAATCTGGTTGTGGTTAATAATAAAAATGCCACAAGGAAATAGCTTCAGAACAACGTATAAATAGTAATCTTCAACAATATTTATTATCTTATTTTTGTTGTTTATACTGATTCCATTGTTATCTTTTATCTGGCGTATTTGTTATTTAATATTTAGGGCTTTTAACACTTTCATACTCTTGTTATTTTCTATAATATTTTCGATTTGTTCAGTATTATTGTCGCCCTTAATGTTTTGTCCTATTCTTTTTCTTATCGCTTGATTAAGTTCCTTAAATTCTAGTGAATTTCGGTCCATGCAACTTCCCTCCTTAATGATCTGTTTCTGTCTTTAATTTATTATTTTTTATAAATTTGTTGATTTTTCGATTCTTCCTAAAATTATATTAGGACTTTGGAAGGCCGCACAAAATATTGCAAAGGGCCGCATGCGGCCCGCAGGTTGCCGACTTTTGTGCTAAACAGTTGCTGTAAGTATTACAGGCAGAATTATATAAACGCAAAGGTTTATTTGATTTCATGAGGAAAAAGCAAACCAGAAATGAAAAAGGAAAGAATGAATTCTATTGTTTAAATACTAGATGTTCAAAAAAATTTATACAAGATTCAGATTTTGCTTAAAAGAAGAAAAACTAAATAACATTATGTAGTTATTGTCAACTAAAATGCGCGTAAAGTGTAATTTTGCTTACATTTTAACATTTAAGTACATAATTAGACAACCATAAACAATTACTGGTCCAAATGGAGTATTTCAGAAATTCTATAAATAAATTAAAAAATATAAGAGTAAATCTTGAGAAAATATAAATAATAAAAGCACTAAGTACTTATTGGGAATTCCTTGTCATTTGCGATTATCTTTTAAAAGAGTTTTGTTATTATAATTTTTATTAGGTATTATCTTGTTGCGATAAGAAAATAAAAATACTTTTTGTTTGTTTAGATAATATAATAAATATACACTTTTCCAAGAAATTAACGCACCACCTTAAAAATCGGCCATTTTTGACGTCTCGAATCTCGAATTTCCTAAATCAATTGTTTGATTTAAGTAATTTTTTTAAAATGTCTTATTCTTTATAGCCTTATTCTTTAACAATATCTCTGTAATAATATTGTTGCTAGATATGTAAATTGTCATTGTATACAGGGTGTATTATACCAATCAAATTGTGTTTTTCTCTCAAAGTTCGCAACACCCTGTGGAATATGCTAGCATTTATAAAATACTGAAATTAAAACACAATAATTATAGCCTCAGGTTTTCTTAAAATTTTGTTCTTTGATTCATTCGATTATGTTGAATAATAAAAAAAGTGAGGTTCTTTATAACAACTAACCTTGTTTTTCATCAATATAAATATATCCTCATTTTCTGCTTAGTTTAATAAACAAGCCTTTAAAGTAGACTATGAGAGATTAACAATTTGATAAAAAATTTGAACAGTCAAAAAGTGTCTGGTTTGTTGTTAAAATTAGTAGATTTATTATTTAAAGTTTCAATTAAGTCCGTAATTTTTTTTGTTGTTTTTGGGAAATGGAACGCGCTACAATGAATTTGACCCGCGATGAGTGTGTTCAAGCAATGATCTTACATAGCGAAGGACTTAGCTACCCAGTGCCGCGCCAGCAGGTGGTAGCGCCTGTGTGCAAAACATTATTTAATGGCGCCCAAAATGAACAATTATTTATTGTAACCAAAAAAATAACTAAAAATTCTTACACATGCAACACGAAAAAAAAAATAAGTTAAAATAATTAAGTAAAAACATATCTTTGGCGAAACAGCATAAAAAACTAAAAATATAGGTAGGTAGGAAACATGAAATACTTAGCTATTTTATAAAAAATTAACTTTTTGCGTCTTCAGTTTGAAAAATCTGTTTATAATATGGTGAATACCAATTATTGGATTTAATATTGACGACTCTATAAAGATGGAAGATAAAGGGCCTAGCCGGGTAAGATGGTGAAAAGTGCCCCCAGCTCGATTTAAATTCCATATAGGCCAATTTTTAGCACATATAGAGGAACTCACTTTCTGAAATTTTTAGCCCCCTAGGTGGTCACGTGACCCCCCTAGAGCCTAATTAGGCTTTTTATGTTTTTATTTTTTATCTCAGGCGCATCAAGAGCTAGCCAAAAACTTTATTAAAAAAAGTTGTAAGTTCCAAAAAGATCTATAAGAAAAAATTTTTTTTAAATTTTTTGGCGGGAAATTCGAATTTTTAGAACAATTTTAAATTTTTAAATGACTCTTAAAAAAAAACTAAGACACTCGTTTTTACGAAAATTAATTATAATGTGTATTTTTGCACAATCTTTCACCATGAATTTTTTCAGAATTTTAAAATTGGTGAAACGTACCTTTAAAAATAAAAAACCGCATTTTTTCAGTTTTTTTCTCGTATTTTGAAACAATTTTATACATATTTTTCAAAAAAGGTAACACTGTTACTAGAATAGGTAAAAAACTGAAAAATAATTGGGGTTTGCTTAATAAAAATTTTTTGTAAAGCCATCCATTTTCAAAATACAGGGCGTTGAAGAAAACAAAATTTTACACATTTTTTACGATTTTGCTGAAACTACTGGCAACATTGTAATAAAACTTGGCGGGATTTAAGAGCTGGTTATTATGCATATTTTGACATACAATTAATGATTTGATATTCATCATTGGCTCGCATAGGGGTAATGGTCTGAACTTTTTAAAGAATAAAGATAGTACGCCACTGACATATTTCAAATTAACAATCGTTTTTTAATTTCTCGTTCAATTTGTGACAAAAAATGTATCTTCTTATTTTTTCATACGACGCGCCATTTTTATTCAAAAAATAAAAGATCTTAACCCTTACAAAGTATTCGAACTTCTAGTAGTTTCTACATCTACAATCTACATACATAATAAACTCATACATCCATTATCAAAATTAATTCGAATACTTTGGAAGCGTTAAGATATTTTATTTTTTGCAGCAAAACAGCGCGTCGTATGAAAAAATGAGAAGATAGATTTTTTATTGCAAATTGAACGAGGAATTCAAAAATGATTGTTAATTTGAAATATGTCAGTGGCGTACTATCTTTTTTTCTTTGAAAAGTTCAGACCATTACCCCTATGCGCGCCAATGATGAATATTAAATCCTTAGTTGTATGTCAAAACATGCACAATAACTACCTCTTAAAACCCGCCAAGTTTTATTACAATGTTGCCAGTAGTTTCGGCAAAATCGTAAAAAATATGTAAAATTTTGTTTTCTTCAACGCCCTGTATCTTGAAAATGGATGGCGTTACAAAAAATTTTTATGAAGCAAATCCCAATTATTTTTCAGTTTTTTACCTATTCTAGTGACGGTGTTAAATTTTTTGAAAAATATGTATAAAATTGTATCAAAAAAACGAAAAAAAAACCGAAAAAATGCGGTTTTTTATTTTTAAAGGTACGTTTCACCAATTTTAAAAATCTGAAAAAATTCAGGGTGAAAGATTGTGCAAAAATACACATTATAATTAATTTTCGTAAAAACGAGTGTCTTAGTTTTTTTTTTCAGATTTATTTAAAAGTTTAAAATTCTTCTAAAAATTCGAATTTCCCGCCAAAAAAATAAAAAAAAATTTTTTCATATAGATCTTTTTAAAACTTACAACTTTTTTAAATAAAGTTTTTGGCTAGCTCTTAATGCGGCTGAGATAAAAAATAAAAACATAAAAAGCCTAATTAGGCTCTAGGGGGGTCACGTGACCACCTAGGGGGCTAAAAATTTCAGAAAGTGAGTTCCTCTATATGTGCTAAAAAGTGGCCTATATGGAATTTAGATTGGGTTGGGGGCACTTTTCACCATCTTACCCGGCTAGGCCCTTTGTCAACCGCCCTTGACTGATGGTCGATCTCAAATAATTTTTTAAGTTTCAGTTTATAAAAAGATCACTCAGCAGTGGCATCAGATATGGGCAGAGTGAGCTGAATTCGAAGAGCTATTGCTAAATTTGTGTAAACTGCAGTAAATTCGTTTAAAAATATATTCTAAAATTTATTTAATTCTTTTAACAAAGTGAAGTTAAGCTGTATAATTTCTTAAATTAAATCGTCTTCCTCTATTATCTTATTTTTTTTTACAAATTTCTACACAAAAATTTTAATTGTGAGTGTTCTGTACTGTCTTTTAAACTATATAAAAATTTGAAAGAATCAACAGGATTTTGCAATATGGAAAATCTTTCATTTACTGAAATTAATGATTGGTTGAGAAAACAATAAAAGAAATGAACTTTTTATGACATTTTAGGATAAAAAATCGGTTCGTCTTTGTGTTCGTAATCGAACTGCTTGCTTTTTTTCCGACGCCGAACTGTGTGTCTGGTTGAAAACTGGGCTCCACATCCAGTTTCTCTGCAGTTTCATTTGCTGTAGTAATAACATCATTAAATTTGCTATCTATCCGAAACTAGAATGAATTGTTTTAAGGCCGTGGGTCCAAAATTTCGCTTCAATGTGTTTTAAGTGAATTCATTTTTTTCAAATTCTGAGAAAACTAATAAGAATTTTTAAAAAATTTAAACGCAGAATGGAAGATTACATTATTACCGAGTGCAGAAAGTCCCTTAGAATAACCGAGATATTTGAAATTAAAAATCAGACTAATTTTTTTTAACCCTGTAACCTAATAAAATAAACATTATAGAAGTTTTCAGGGACTTTCAGCCCTCGGTAATAATGCAATCTTTCATTCTAGGTTTAAATTTTTCAAAAACACCTATTAGTTTTCTCAGAATAAAAAAAATGAATCAATTTAAAACACATTGGCGCTAAATTTTGAGCCTACGTCCTTAACTCTTGTAAAGCATTTAAGGTAGGCTGCATATTCATTGATTTTGATTGTAAAACTTTGCTAACGAAGTTAACTTTCATCAGAACTGCATACCATACATACTATATTATGTGGACTGAGCATATGAATGTAAATGTTGATATTTTATCTCCTAAATATCCAGCTTGATATTATTAAGGTGATACAGTAGCGATCAACAGGTAGCCAAAACGCATTCCAAGACTGCGGCTGTAATTTTGAATATTTTTTCGAGATATTTCGCACATGTATTCGTAATATAATAAAGAATGGCGGTACAGAGCCCAATTTGAAAAATATATTAATATGTGGAAATTACTCTGTAATGAAAAACAATATTAAAAAAACGAGCCTGTACCGCCATTAAGAAGAACAAAAGAATACACTTTCTTCAAATATACTTTTTTATCCGATGCCTAGATTTTGTGTCATTTTGGAACTACTAATGAAATAAAAAAATTTAGTAGTTCCAAAATGACACAAAATATAGGCATCGGATAAAAAAGTTTATTTGAAGATAGTGTATTTTTTTGTTCTTTTTAATGGCGGTACAGGCTCTTTTTTTAATAATGTATTTAATTACAGAGTAATTTCCACATATTAATATATTTTTCAAATTGGGCTCTGTACCGCCATTCTTTATATTACGAATACGTGTGCCAAATATCTCGAAAAAATATTCAAAATTACAGCCGCAATCTTGGAACGCGTTTTCGCTACCTGTTGATCGCTACTGTTTTCTCCGAGGTTTTCTCTTAAGATCAAATTTATCCTAATGTGTTATATCACATAAAGCATCTTCCATTTCTATCAAATTTTTGTGCAATGGCTTTAAAGTATAAATTCTGCTGGACCGGATTTTCCTTGTTTATGCAGATTGTATAAATCAATACGTAATTTACCTACATTTGAAGTTGAGCTATGCAAGGTCGTTAAATAGGTAAGTGTTTTTTTGACCTGCGTAAAATTTTTGTAACAACTCTAGTGGCGCCCCTTCATTGCTGGCGCTTGTGTGCGCCGCACACATTGCACACGTGAACGGCGCGGCCCTGTAGCTACCATGCTATCGGCTCCTTTCGTTGGTAACAACTTTTTGCTCATGTACGATAATGCAAGACCTCACGTTCTACGAACTGTAACCTGTAACCGAATATTTACAACAGGTAAATCTTCTGATTTTGAATTTGCCAGCGCATAGTACAGATCCTGAACCAGATTGAACATTTATGTTAACTATGACGGCGTTTGCCACCTTCTAGAACCTCACAAGGGGTAGAAACAGTAGCTCTCGAGATATGGTATGATATTAATCAAGGCCAAATAGCACACCATTTTTAATATAAAAGTACATCTGTTATTATCAAACATAAACAAATGAATAAAAAAAAACAAATGTTTAGAAATACCCTAAGGACACAATATGAGATATGATTTCAATATTTTATAAAGGCTAGAATATTCCACAACGTGTTTATAACTTTGAGAAAAAAACACAGTTTAATAATTATTGTTACACCCGGTAAAGTTCTGCAAGCAAACTAAAAGAGTCATTATTATTCAGCTCAGCGGGGTAGATACTATTCTTCAAGGTGTGAAATTCTATCAACGAGGGATCTATTTGTTTTATGGAATGATCCCTTGTTTATTTAAGTAGACATTTTCATCAATAGTACCCCACTGAGCTGAATATTAATGACTCTCTTAGTTTGCTTGCAGAACTATATACAATGACATTATAGCATTACCTGTCTAGCAACATTATTCCAGTGATATTCTTAAAGAATAAGGCTATAAAATATTAAAAAAATCACTCAAATCGGACAACAGGTTAGGAACTTCGAGGCATCAAAAATGTTTAAATTTTGCTTAACACAGTACAGCTTAACAAAATAGGTTAGCATCATGCTGATTCTATATAAAAACTCACCATGTAATAGTGTGGTAGTCTTTGGCACAGCAATGCAGGGCCTTAAGATTCCCGACCACAGCAAACTCCCTAAAGTTGACCTCTTTACTAAACTGCATATTATTCCGAGGAAGATTCTCGTAATTGTTTCTGTTACAAAAATTGTTCATTCCTAAAATTCCAGGAACTAAACAAAGCAACACTGAAAAACCCAATCTAAACATCGCCATGGTCTTAGCAAAAAAAAAACCGGTGAATCAGCCACTAAAACTTGCTTTTAAAATGCATTAAAGTAATTTTTGTAGTCAGAATATATTCGATTTTAATTAAGGAATTAATTTCTAATGAGTTCGAGATACGTCAAATGTTAATTTTCACTTAGCACAAGTTTTAACACGATCGTCTTGTCGCGTCTTGTAAACCGAACCTCACTTAAACCTATCGTCACAAATGTTCCACGCCAACTAAAACAAGAATGAGAATGATTTGTGTCCGCCGGCAAATCCTCTGCGAGCTGTGCGATGTGCGAGCGTTTGCAGTTTTACAGGATTTCCATTGGTTTTACCTGTTCGGCGTTGCCATATTTACAATATTTATGAGAAGTGGGTACTTATTTTTTAGGTGCAAACTTTTTGGGACGATTCGCGAAAATTTTGAAGTATTAGGTGGAGAATCAGAAAGTATATTTAAAATATCTGTAGGACCTCGAATAAAGACAAGCGATAATGGAAAAACAAAGAGATCAGGGAATTTAATTTGGTTGTTATTTTCTATAATGGTCTGTAAAAGTCTTAACCAGAAGAATAAAAAATGAATCCCTAAATATATACCTAAATTAATTCAATGGATCTTCCAAAAGATGTTTATGATGCTTCATATTAGTCAATATGGTCAACCTTGGTCTGTGTCCATTGAACTGGCAAGATTATTAATCCATTATATTAAAACTAAGACCTAGAAGCCAATTGGCAATGTTTGTTGTACTTCCAGTGTTTTTATTTTTATTTTGTTTTCTCTTTTTTCTGTTTATATATTGAATGTTTCTGATTAATTTAATTTGACAATGCTTATTTCTTTATTTGTTTAGTCTCATGTTTTTTAATTTTTGTAATACTTTATGATAATTATACAGCGCTCCTTGCTTTGACAATTCTTATGTAATTTGTACAGGTGTGGAGTGCAATGTTTTTGCTTTGTGTATTAACTATTATGATAAATAAATAAATATCTATCTATCTATCTAAACGGACGGCGATGAAATGGACTGGCGATGAATCGGCGGCATCGAAAAGGCATCTATGAACCGGCGGCGATGAAACGTCCCATTCCGGTCAAATTCCAATAAGAATATTTCAACGTGAAATAATCAAAAAATGAAGAATTTTCGGAGAAAACTCATTAAAACTTTTTTAAAGTATTTAAAAAAAGTTTTGGATATTTTTTCTTTTTATAAAAATTTCTGTTATCAAAACTAAGCGAGTTACGCTCAAAATACAATTAAAGCCTTTTTTGGTAAAAAAAATTGTGAAAATCCCCCCCATTTTAGCACCCCAAATGAAACTTATCATTACCGCTTTACAAATTACTTTACTTTTTTTATATGGCCTTCATATAAAAATTTTCACCGGTCCAAAGTGCCTTATTTTTGAATGGGTTTTATTTGAAAGGGCTCTAATGAGTCACTAATCACGAGTGTATGAAAATTTTGAATAGCAATATCTTAACCAATTTTTCATCTTTATTGGTATAGAATAAAATAGAAAAAAAAATTAGTATGACTGCATTATTACATAGTACCTATTATTCTATGAGATAAACAACTTTCTTCGTGCACTAATATCAGCGAGTATATCTACAACTTTATTAATACATAAAATACATATACGATACATTGTATCTATCTGTTGGCAACTTCCTTTTCAATACTGCATTGCTTAAAAAACGGATAAAAACTACATTATTAGACGATAAGATGAGGCCCCTGACATATTGGGGCCCCCCGCAAGCTTCATACTGCGGTGGCCTCTGTTACGCCCCTGCGAGTCTCGCTGTACTTACTACTCTATTTGTTGTCATTCGGCTTATGTGGTCATTCCATTCTATTCTTCTGTTTCTTACCGAGTTGTTAATGTTCTCCACCTTGTATCTCCATCGTATATCTGTACTTCTAGCTCTGTCCCACAGTGTCTTACCATCGATTTTTCGAATGGTTTTCATCTCCGCTGTTTCGAACAATATTTTTGTCCTCTCTGTCTCAGGTCATGTTTCTGCTGTATATGTCATTATTGGTCTGATGACCATTTTGAAAATTCTGTCTTTTATTTTTTTCCGATATTCTTATTTCTCCATATTGTATCATTCAGGCAACCTACAACCTACGGCTCTGTTTGCTCTATTCACTTAATCTTCCACTTCTGTTTCGAGCCTTCCGTAGCTAGGCTAGTGTGATGCCTAGATATTTAAACTCCATCACTTGTTCTGTTATCTGACCCTCCAGCTCCATATTGGATTTACCGTTATACGCTGTGAGCTCGTACGTAGAGGGGATATTTACAAATTCGCGAGCGCCAGTAGTGACAAGTCTGTAAACCTTTACCGGAAATTTGACATAAATGTCAAAGTGATTAATTTAAAATTAAAATTACAAACATTAATTATAAAAAATATTAGTTGGTCAAAGCTGTGGTATATATTTTTACTTTAAATATACTTACGTTTTAAATACTGAATTTAAGTTTTTTTAATGTTCCGTAATATGTAATTATAAATTAATCTATTAATCTTAGCGCCATCTACACGATAATTGTGAAAGTATCCGAAGTAAGAAATTCATATTTTATCAATAGAACGTCAAAATGATTAGCAAAATCTTAAAAAAATCGATTACAATTTAATTACTTTTTTGCGTTGTAAATATTAAGCGATAACAATTAAATAGTAAATTTAAAAATTACTGGTGGAAGTTGAATTAGTAGTCCGCTAGGAGCGACACCAGCGAAGCTCAGAGCGTATAACCATGTATTTTGTCTTTTTTCGAAAAATTAATACGTTAAAAAATCCACGAGGAAAATAAAATTCCTGTAGCTGGCTGTATACCATAAATCACAAAAAATACAGGATCCTTTGTAAAAGATATATTTAAAAGACCCTAATAAGGGTTACATCATAAAACAAAACGTTTTCGGATTAACAAGTAATCCATCATCGCTGTTAAGCCCTAAAATCATAAGTATAACCTAATTAATTAGAGACAATGTTGTAAAAGTTGACTAGGTAAGAATTGACTAAGGTCATACTTACAATAGCATGCATGCGTGAGCCACCAAAAAGTTATGGGTAAAAACTCTTTAAAAGTTATAGGATTTTATATTATGCTACATATTACATATGTTTGAAATAGTTGGATGTTGCAAATATTCCTGGACATTACCCAGGGCACAGAATAACTAACCATACAGAAGCGAAACTCAGGGCCAAAATGGTAACATAATTTTCATGCTCATGTGTCAACGTAACTGGTATAACCTCACTTTTAGACTGACAGTGACAGTTGTTTTTAGTTAAATTTTATATTTATATATGTTTTATTTTATCTTTTATTTATATTTTATAGTTAAACTTTATATTTCAACATTAATTAATAACTACTTGTCAAAAATATCACATCATTTGAATTGGTCTATTCCTTAGAACATCAAGTTCCATTCTGTAACTAGGGCTCAAGGTCAAATATTTCGGTTCCCACACAATCAATGGAAACGACAGTCAGTTTCGCTTCTGTATGGTTAGTTATTCTGTGCCCAGGGCAACACAGGACTCTAACCCACGTGGATGTGATAATATGAGAGGGATGAACCTCACATATTGAAAATTGAGTGTCAACTGAACTGAAAGGTGAAGGAACTTCAGAAGTATGACAGAGACAGATTGTCAATAGGACGTTATGAACTGTTTTGTTACTTCAGCCAATGAATTTAAAATTTATATTGATGTTAAAAATAAAACATTATCAAATATCCATATATTGTTCTTAGAATTATTCGAATTTAAATGTAGAAAATTGTAAAGTATGTAATGATTAAATATATGAACATGACAATGACCAAAAACGTTTTGTTTTGTGATGTAACCCTTATTAGGGTCTTTTAATTATACCTTTTACAAAGGATCCTGTATTTTTTTTAATACGTAAAATTCTCTGGTGGTTCTATTAAATTGGTGCAGCATACGTTGTAAATCATCTTCACTTTGAGAGATTAGTAGGTATTGCATCGTCCGCATAGCAGATTATTTTAAGTTGTTTTTCTCCCATTTGGTATTATTTTTTAGTTCCTACTTTTTTTTATTATTTCATCCATGATCAGGTTGAACAATAAAGTACTCAAGGAATCTAGGATTATAGAAAAGGCTAGATAAATAAGCAAAGTCCAAGCATTTTTCATTATTCATTGAAGCCATTTTCTAAAGAAATGTCAGTGAGTCAATTTATTAAAGATTTTGAAACTTTTGCTTGTATGAAATATTTGGCAACACTGCTTTGTTTTTACCTGAAGCGATAGTTTCTGGCAATAATCATCAAGTGGTCGTGGCGTGTGTTTTTTGTTTGTCTGATCTAGTATTAAATTAGCAAAATGCAAAGTTCCCAAAATGGCCCTAATCTTCGGTGGAAGCTTTTATATCTACAGTATTTTTGCGAAATAGCGTGAGAAATTAATGTCAGCAGGTAGGCCTGAAAATACGCGTTATTTTTTTCTTCACTGTGATGTATACAGGGTGTTTGGTAAAGAATGGACCATAGCTTAACCTTAGATTCCAGAGCTTAAAATAGGTCGATTTATAAGCTAACTTACCTTGGTACAAAGTTTATAATAACCGAAATACAGGGTGTCAAAGTTAAACTTTTATTTTTTTTTGAATATTTCCTGGCAGGTATGGGATAACAACATGATACTTGCGATACTTTTTCTGGATTATTATTATGGTTTTAAGTTTGTTTTTCGGGTGTAACTACAATGATATTATGCAAAAAATTATGTTGCATCGCAGATTTAAAATGGGTTTATCTCGAAAACGGTTGCGTTTAGCGAGATAAATGTAGTATACCTTTTTTAAGTAAAAATATTAAGAAAATAAATGTTTTCATTCAAAACGTATCTAGAGTGGGTAATAAAAAAAAATGAACGTCTTAAATGAGTACTGAAAGGCGTAAGTGGCGCCCTCTGGCTAATACATCATTTTTTGTAGCGAATTTAGATTTCTCGTCCCAAAAAAACCCGCTTACCAAATTTCGTGTTGTTATCCTATGCCTGTCAGGAAATATTCAAGAATAAATAAAATAAAATTTTAACTTTGACACCCTGTATTTCGCTTATTATCAACTTTCGTACTAAGATCTTCTTCTTCAGGTGCCGTCCTCGTTCCGAAGTTTGGCTATCATCAAGGCTATGCGTATTTTTGATACCGTAGATCTAAATAATTGGCACTTGTACCAATCTCTTAAATTCTTCAACCATGAATGTTTTCTTCTGCCAATGGATCTTTTACTTATTATTTTTCCCTGAATAATTAATTGTAGTAGCTGGTACTTTTGTCCCCTCATTATATGTCCCAAGTATTGCAGTTTGCGCTTTTTAATAGTAAGCGCAAGTTCTTTTTCTTTCTGCATCCTTCGCAACACTTCCATGTTTGTCACTCTCTCTGTCCACGATATTCTCAGTATCCTGCGGTACATCCACATCTCGAATGCTTCTATTTTCCTTGTATCGATCTTTTTCAGTGTCCAAGCTTCCATTCCATAGAAAAGAACTGACAGCACGTAACATCTCATCAGGCTAATTTTAAGATTTAAACTTAGCTCTCTTCCGCATAAAACTGTTTTCATTTTGGTAAAAGTAGCTCTAGCTTTTTCTATTCTGATCTTGATTTCTTCAGAGTTGTCGTTGTTTTCATTAATCACAGTTCCCAGGTAATTATATTTTCTAACACGCTCAATTCTTTGATCATGTACGGTTATGTCAGAAAAATTTTGTGGAGATTTCGACACCATCATTATTTTTGTTTTCTTGATGTTAAGTGATAAACCGAACTTTTCGCTGCACTCTACTATTCTGTTTATCAGTGTTTGGAGATCTTCCGGGGTTTCTGCTATTAATACTGTGTCATCAGCGTATCTCAAATTGTTTATTAAAGTGCCATTTATTTTAACTCCTATATCTTGGTCAGCAAGGGCTCTGTTTATAATATCTTCTGAATATAAGTTAAACAAGGTTGGTGAAAGTATGCATCCCTGCCTTACGCCTTTTTTGATCTCGAGTTCCTCGGTTGTTTCACGTTCTACTCTAATATTACGTACTAAGATAAGTTAACTTAAATCGACCTATTTTAAGCTCAAGAATCTGAGGTTAAGCTATGACCCATTCCTTACCAAACACCCTGTAGATATAGATTTGCACAATTTCTTTCATGTATACGTTCACGTGAAGGAATCTACTTCTGCTCTTATTCCTAATGATTTCTGCGAAAGATGAGGACAATTAGATTGCGTTTATAAAGCAGGAATGCGGGTAATTTAGCTGACTTACTGACTAGTGCTTTGTAAGATTTCAAAAAAGAAATTGAAATGGAGATCATTTATGCATATGCGTACAAAGCAGGCATTTACCATGTATGTATAATAAAAAATATAATATGATCATATTTTTATCGAGTTTTAATTTTAAGTGGTAATTTCAAAGCCGATTATTTTCAGAGAATAGTGTCTGGTTAAGTCTAATTCGATCTACAAGATTGACCACAATTAAAAAATAGTTTCGACATGCGTCAAATGTCAAATGGGAGAAAATCATAGACAATTCCAGGTCACGGCGCATACTTTGTTGAAATATCATTGTAGATATAAATTACAAGAGAACGGCAGTTCTCGCCAGTGGCGCACACCTACACCCCCTACACGCGACACTATACCGGGTGTCCATTTATATTTTCCCCCATTTTAACTGCCTATAACTTCTAAGCGGCTCAAGATAGAAATATGCGGTTTTCGCTGAAATGTTTAATTTTAGTAAAAGTTTTGTCTGAATGGATTAAATTTTTTATATCGCTTTCAAATACGAAAAAAAATGGCGGATTTTTGAAAAAAACTTTGTTGACTTTTTTTTAATGGAATACCCAGTATATTTTTTTGTAAATTGAAAGAAAGGTCATTCACCTATCCAGCGATATAAAGTTTTTCAAAATCGGTTGTCAAATGACTGAGTAATTAATTTTTAAAATGAGAGGTGCAACTCTCTAACTAATCAACTTGATATTATTTTATGTGATTTCCACATTGCATCTCTCATTTTAAAAATTAATTGCTCAATCATTTGACAACCGATTTTGAAAATTTTTATATCGCTAGATAGGTAAATGATCGTTTTTTCAATTTTTTAGGTAAATGGACATTTTTCATATCGCTTTTAAATAAAAAATGGCGGATTTTTGAAAAAAAAACGTTGTTGACTGTTTTTATTAAAACACCCAGTATATTTTTTTGTAACTTGAAAAAATGGTCATTTACCTATCCAGCGATATAATTTTTTTTAAAATCGGTTCTCAAATGACTGAGAAATTAATTTTTAAAATGAGAGATGCAATGTGAAAATCACAACATAATATCATTTTGCTTAGTTACATGTTATTTAGGTATGTGATATCCACGCTGCACCTCTCATTTTAAAAAGTAATTACTCAGTGATTTGACAACCGATTTTAAAAAACTTTATATCGCTGGATAGGTGAATGATTGTTCTTTCAATTTACAAAAAAATATACTGGGTGTTCCATTAAAAAAAAGTCAACAAAGTTTTTTTCAAAAATCCGCCATTTTTATTTTCGTAATTGAAAGCGATACAAAAAACTCAATCGATTCATACAAAACTTTTAGCAAAATAAAACATTTCAGCGAAATCCGCATGTTTCTATCTTGAGCCGTTTAGAAGTAATAGGTAGTTAAAATGGGGGAAAATATAAATGGACACCCGGTATAGGGTGAGGCAGATAACTGGCCTATTAGAAATATCTCGAGAACTAAAGGCAACAGAATCATGAAAATTGGAATAAAGGGGTTTTGAAGGATGATCTATTAAATGAAAATATTTTCATCTCTTTGCAACTTCCGGTTATACCGGAAGTTGCTTATAACTTCGTTTTTTTAAATGGGACACCCTGTATATTTTTACATTTTTGGATTCTCTTCGATGTCTTCTTTCTTAAAATATAAGGTTTTGTAATATTATACAGGGTATTTTAAAAAATAATTACGTTTTTTTTATTAATTTCGTAGTAACATTCACACCCTGTAGAATTGTAGTAGTTTGACATCTAAAACTCTACTTACGTTAAAATGATTTTTAATATACTCTACTATTGTTAAGAATCATTAGTATAGCTAAATTTTAAATTTTAGTATACAGGGTTGGTCGAAACTCGGAATGAGTATTTTCTGAGTTTTCTTAAATAGAACACCCTGTATTTTTGTATTGTAGTGAAATGATATTTTATAGTACTTTTTTATTTCTTAAGCATTCCCTATACCTAGCTGCTTTAATTTGTGAGTTATTGGTGATTCAAGCTAAACATTAATTTCAACAAAAAATACGTAAAATTTTATTAGGTTGGCCGTGAAAATATTCAATCACAAATAATTTTTCAGAAATAAATACATATTAATCCATACTGATCCTTAAAATTACCAATAATGGTTTAGCTATCAAAATACCTACGTAGTTAAGATTATTAGTGCGATTAACAATTGAGCACAAATTAAAGCAGTTAGGTATAGGGAATGCTTAAGAAATAAAAAAGTACCATAAAATATCATTTCGTTACAATACTAAAATAGAGGGTGTTACATTTAAGAAAACTCAGAAAATACTCATTCCGAGTTTCGACCAACCCTGTATACTAAAATTAAAAATTTGGCTATACTAATGATTCTTAACAATAGTAGACTATATTAAAAATCATTTGAACGTAAGTAGAGTTTTAGATGTCAAACTACTACAATTCTACAGGGTATGAATATTGCTACGAAATTAATAAAAAAACGTAATTATCTTTTAAAATACCCTGTATAACATTACAAAACCTCATATTTTTAGAAAGAAGACATCGAAGAGAATCCAGAAATGTAAAAATATACAGGGTGTCCCATTAAAAAAAACGAAGTTATAAGCAACTTCCGGTATAACCGGAAGTTGAAAAGAGATAAAAATATTTTCATTTAATAGATCATCCTTCAAAACCCCTTTATACCAACTTTCATGATTCTGCTGCCTTTAGTTCTCGAGATATTTCTAATAGGCCAGTTATCTGCCTCACCCTGTATATTCACGAAATTTTCGAATTTCTAAATCTGACTGAATTAAAAATTGGGCCAACTCCCATCTTAAAATTCAGGGACAGACTCACCCATTCATATGTCAACCATCCATTTTGGTCCAAGGGTGTGGATTTTACGGCCCTTCCTATTTAGGGTCTGTTTTTCGTTCTCGTCCCCAAAACTCCCAAAAACTTCGAAAATTTAATTCCGACCTTTGCGGCTTCTAATAGAAGCGATCATTACCTTTCCAACGCATGTCTAATTTTGAAAATCGGTTATACCATTCAAAAGTTACCGAGCTCAGAAATATGAGTCAAATTTTATTTAAAAAAGGGAAAATCTTTGTGGATATGTAGGTATGTGTGTATGTGTGTGGAAAAGTTAAACCGATCTAAATTTTTTTTTCTGTGTTTGAAGAGGGGGTGATGGCTGATTCAGAACCGGTGTAGTTTGTGAGTTTTGACTACCCATAAGCCAGCTATAGGACTTGGTAGGTACAAAACGGCATATTTTTTGGCGGTATATATCTTCGGTTCAAGAAGAGACAGGAGAACAGTAAATACACCAAATTAATAGCGTTGAGTTAAGCTTTCAAATGGTGTCTAAGCTGTCAGGATCAGACATATACACGGCTCAGTATAGCCGAAAAACTGAAAAACTAAACTTTAAAAATTTTGGTTTTTCGACAATTATTCAAAATTTCAACCTACGAATTACGCCAATAACTGAACGTTTGTAGAAGGACTCTAGACGAATCTAACGGTGTATACCTTATTATATCCAGGAAAATTCGAATTTTTAAGTTATAGGCTTGATAAGTATGATCAAATCTATTTCTTATGGGAAAAACGGTTTTTCAAGCTCAAGAATTCCTGTAATAGCTTCAGTTATCATACTTGACCTTAGATGCTTAAGATACTGCTTGTCAATACGTTTCAAACTCATGTTTAGTGAACAAAATCGGTTAAGCCGTTTAGAAGTTATTAAGCTACAAATGTATAATCCAATTAACGATTATTCCCTAAATGGTTTATGTAGTTGTAGTGGTTACGACGGTAATTTGATCTGGCAGCGGGCAATCCGAGTTCATTTACCGGCCATCCCAATATTTTGTTCAATCTATTTCGAATAGAAAAAAATCTAGTGTACATTCGATGGACACTAGATCATTTGGGAGATAATGCGACAAAGGCGAACATTTATAAAGCTTAACGTGTAATCGAGAAACATTGCATTCAACTTAATACATTTAATTTATAAATAACTTTGAAAAACTCCTGATACAAGAATAAAAAACCGCTAAACGCCGTAAAAATGAGTGGCGCATATACAATATTCCAGCTACAAAAGATCTGATATGAATATTACGTGGCGCGAAAATTCTAGTTTTATTTTCAAAAATGTTTTCATAATATTTGCTAAATTTGAAGTAAACGCGCCACAAAAGGGTTTCAAAATTCAAACTGTATCAAAGTTACTCTTTTGTGGCGCGTTTTACTTCAAATTGGGCAAATATTATGAAAAAATCTTTTATAATAAAACTAGCATTTTGTTTTGCATCAAAATGAGAATACATTTTCGCGCCACTTAATATTCATATCAGATCTTTTGTAGCTGGAATGTTTTATGCGCCACTCATTTTTACGGCGTTTAACGTTTTTTTTTTATTCTTGTATACCACTTACAATGATCTTCACCTAAAATTCTGAAAAAAAGTGGTATTGTAACTCGACCTAAATCAGAACCGGTAATGTTAACAACAATGTGATACCTAAATGTGAAAAGCTGAGAAAAAGTTATAAAATATGGATTAAGAACATTACAAAAAATGTAAAAGCTGACTAAGTAAAAAAATAAAATGTTGTGGAAAGGACTCCGCAACACTCCTTATGGAAAAGTGGTCCCGGTCAAATTTAACGAAACTTTGGTCAATGATAGTCATCAGTGAGTAGATTAAAAAAGTCCATGGCACCTAGGTCTGAAATAGCTATTTGTATAACAAGGGAGGAAAGTGTTACTTTTCCTCCCGAGAATGAAGTTTACTGCCCGACGCGTAGCGGAGGGCAGTAATCATTCAAGGGAGGAAAAGGCACTTTACTCCCATGTTATACATATGGTTTTTCCACCTTCCTCAAATAACAAGTCATTTTTTCATTTTTACTTAATTTATTTATGTAACTAACCAACAAAATTTATTGGAACTAAAACTAACAAGTAGGTACAATATAACTGTCAACTGTCAAATATAAGTCAAATTATTAATGTAAACATTGTTAAATCAGAATAAAAATTTACTGTTTTTTACCATTCTGCAAAATAGAGTGTTTTTAAATAAACGTTAAAATGTATAGAGAATTACGTAATAGAACATAGATATTGTACAGGGCGTCAATAAGTTATATTTCATGAATGAAATACCATGACGTCACTTTTACTTTTCCTCCCTAGGGAGGAAAAATATTTTCCTCCCTAGGGAGGAAAAGTACAACTTTGCTCCCTACAATCAGGTCCGGAAAAGTATACTTTCGGTAGAGGTAGGTGGAAAAAGTATTATTCTCGAGCTACAGCATTCTGAAATTCTTAAATTCAGGTACTCGGTTTACGTTAAGTGCACTAATTCCCGGTCAAGTGAATGAAAATATCTAATACTGAAACTGAAAGACGACAAATTAATTTTCTTCATGCATAATTGCGTGTTGCATATGAATTCGTGTAGATGCATTGTATTTTAGTCTTCAGAAAACCTCCGAAAGGTCCTCAGAAAACTGAAGAAGTGCGGTCGAAAATGTGCTACTAGAGTGACATAACAATTATTATCATATTTTAATGAATGCTTATCCAATACCAGTATAGTTGAAGTTGCACGTTATCTTTAGAAAACTACTGAACAGTGGCGGATTTAGGGGGAATAAGGGAATTCCTCCCGTAACCAGAATTAAAGAAAAAATTGTTGAGGCATGATTATTACACCTTGAAATACGTTAGCTTACATGCAACTTACTACAAACAGAAAAATTCACCTAAAATAACTCGACAGTTAGGAAAATAAAGGGAACTTATTGCACATGCTAATACCTATGTCTTTTATGTAGTTTGGGTTTATCTATTTTATATATTTTGGGGTTGGTGTTTTATTGGAAGTCGCTCCCCTCCCCCAAGGCAGATGTTCCGCCACTGCTACTGAAGTATCCTGATAGGTCGTTATTTAACACGGCATATGATGCATCTAACCGAAATCAGCACAATCTTATAAATATAAACCCGATTTTTCCATAGAAGATTTTAATTAATATTTCGCGTTCACCTACTACCATGTATGTACTTTGTTTTTTCTTTTCGTATTGAGATTCAAGTATAAACTATAAAGTTTGTCCTACTAAAGTCTTTATACTCCGTATAAAGTCCATTTTCTCCACTCATATCTCATATGTTGGAGATAATTCTTTGCAAATCATCTAAGCTAAGCTATTTGCAAAAACTACTGCTTCGTCGGCATATCTAATGATTTTTAAGCGGGCTCCACACTCTCGGCGAAGTTACTTCGCCAAAGTTGACCGAAGTCCGAAGTACCTCTCTACACACTCGTGCTACTTGGCGAGGAACACATTCAAGTCAAGCGATGCAATACCGACAAAGATCCCTTTGACTCGGACGCGCCAGACCGAACAGAGAACGGAAGTAGAACGAAGCGAGGCAAAGTTGCACAAGGTGGCCGTCTACACTCTCGTACTTGTTGAACCTCGATCGACTTCGGCGAGAGTGTTGGAACTCACATTAGAGGCACTCTATTCTGCATGCGTGAAAACGTGAGGTGGTGTATTGTTCTGCTCTAGCAGCACTTATTGTGGTTGTTCCTCAATTTTCTGATGGCGCCTCAGTAGCAGTGGCGGAACATTTACCTTGGGAGAGGGAGCGACTTCCAATAAAACACTAACCCCTAAATACATGAAATAGATAAACTCAAACTACAAGACATAGATAATAACATGTGCAATAGTTCCCTTAATTTTCCTGACTGTTGAGTTAGTTGGGTTGAATTTGTCTGTCTGTAGTAAGTTGTATGTAAGCCAACGTATTTCAACGTAATAATCATGTTTTAACAATTTTTTCTTTAATTCTGGACCGTTTTCCCCTATTACCCCTCCTAAATCCGCCACAGTCCAGTCAGGGCCGCCGCTACCATGTGTGCAAAGTGTGCATCGCACACGAGCGGCCGATTATAGGGGTGGCCAAAAGCAGGCCACTGATGATAATACTTTTTTTAAAACGAAAATAAATTCAAAAAATTAAATAGTAATGATTCAGATATTTCTATAAACTCTAATATTCCAAACAATCTAAACAAAAATGCCAGAAAATGTTATTTATTATATGAACTGCCCTTTTGCAACTGTAGTCATAAAATAGTTCCGGGAATGCTTTTTAATTCAAAATGGCTGGCAGCTTTCGGACTTTAAGATATTTTTATCTACGTGAGTGCTGCAGAGTCCTTTCTTTAAATCGCTCTCCTGCAAAGTAAGCAAAAGTGAGTTACAATGTTTTTCATATCAGGCGTCGATGTGATGTCATATCATGCTTAACCCTAGAATACGGGACCGTTTTTGCCAAACGTAAATACGGGATTATCGTAAATTTTACTACTCCATAGAAAAAAGCCTATATTTTTTACTTTGAATTTTTTATTCAGTGTATAGAAAACAATTAAGATTCTTAGAATAAAAATAAAAGCATACAATTATGAAACAAACATAATTAGGAACATGGGTACAAACATCTCCTCGGTGTTCTCCGCAAATTGGCTTCTTGCACTCCTTGCAATAGTTGGTGGTCTTGTGCCTTTTTTTGCCTGGACAGTAGATCCTCATCTTTTTCTGGGTCATATTCGCATCATCTCCTTTAGTTATGTTGAGGATTTGTCCTGGCGAGTATTTTGACGTAAACTTGCGGGGTTGTATCTGTTTATCGCCATGACTATGACTGCTATCGGAGCCATAGGATTCAGTTTCTAAATTGTCCTCTTCCCAGTCACTATCACTATCTTCAAACAGATCTGCATCACTCTCTTCCCCGTTTATAATACGTACCGCTTCCTCCTCTAGTTGTTTTGCTGACAAAAACTTTGTATTTGACATTCTAATAAGAAAATCTCAAATATTAAATAGTATATTTTGTAATGAGAATGAAAAAACAATTTACCTCAATTTTTTGTTACTAAAACACTCAAAATCAAAATACAAACAATAATAGCCAGCTGATTTTTTATATGACATAAACACGGGACTTTCGTAAAATTTACGAATCAAGTGACGAAGAATGGTCGTAGAATAGGGCTTTTCATCGATTGTCATTTGTTTCGAGCTTCTGTCATGTGTCACATAATATTAATATATCAACGTCGTACGTCTTCGGTTTGTATCATCGGTAATACCAATAACGTACGACGTAGATACATTAATATTATGTGACACATGACAGAAGCTCGAAACAAATGACTGTGAATGAGAAGCCCTATTGGAAATTGTAACAACCGTCTGCTACATTATCAAGCTCAATACTAATGTGGAAGGTAAATAGCAGATTTTATTATGAATGTGTTAGTTTCACACAACGGCATAACCAGGATGCCCCTAAGGGAGGGGTTAGAAGGCCCTAAGGGGGGGGGGGTTACAACTACTGGAAGGTCTCTAGCGGGTATGGTGTTAAGCTAGGGTGACCAAACGTCCCATAAAAACTAAATGTCCCGTATTTTCGTTGGGTTGAGTTTTTTTATCTGACTATATTTTCTGTCTTTAATTTTTCTTCAATTTCTGCATTTGTTTTCATTCTTCTATCTCCCTCTTCTGTTACATTGTGGCCCAGTATTGTTCTCATTATTTTTCTTTCAAATTTCAGAAGGCTCTCTTCCTCTTTCTTGTTAATCGTCGTTGTTTCCATCCCATATGTAACACCAAGTCTTATTAAGGTCTTATATAGGTTCATATTATACTTAGAGTCTTGCTTCTCAGCAGATTTCTACCGTGTAGATGTTTTTCTGTCCTTCAGAATTCTTTCATCTGTTCTCTCTTTTCCGGTTTTCCCTATTTTTACTCCTAAGTAGCTAAAGGTGGATACAGTTTCAAATTTATGGTTCTGTTATTAGATATTTCTGAGTTGGCTCATCTTTCCCTATCGCCATGTATTTTGCTGTGAGCTGGTTTATCTCTAGTCCTATTATTCTCTTCGCTTTCTTATGTAATTTTCCAACTGCAAGTATTTACTTCGTCTTCGCTGTGATGACTGAATCATCTGCATATGTATTTGAAGTTGATCTGTAATAATGTTTTTGTTTGGAAGTTTGTCATCCTCATGATTACAGATTATGTCAATATCTGATATTGTCAATATCAGATTAAATACTGTCGGAGAGATACCTTGTTTTACGCCTTTGCGTACATTAATCTCCTTAGAAGTTGTTCCGTTGAAACTGATCCTTGCTCTTGTGTTCTTTAGGCTCACTGTTAGCATATGTCTTAATTTTTCTGGGATTCCAACATTATCTAGCTGCTCCATCATTTTTGTCCGATTGGTTGTATCAAAAGCGCTTTTGAAATCCATGAATATTAGGTGCATTTCTATGTTGTATTCTCTCGATTGTTGAATTATTTGCTCCACTGTATGTATGGAATTAATCGTAGACCTCCCCCGGTCTGAACCAGTTCTGGTATTTTCCTAATATTCGTTCAGTGCATGATTTAAGTCTTATGTTTCGTATATTTTCAAGAATGTTATAATATGTGTTGTTTAATAAAGTTATTGCTCTGTAATTCTCGTACTCCCCTAGATCTCCTTTTTTATATATAGGTACCTACTATAATACCTGCGTTCAAATCGGCTGGTAGTCTGTTTTGTTCATATTTGTTGTATTAGCTGGTTTATTCCTTTACGTAATTCTCTTCCTCCGTATTTTATTCCACAGTTATTTCATCTTCTGTGAAAATTTTTTATTCGTCGTTATCTTGTACGGCCTTACTTCTTCATCGCAGTGTATTTCCTTCACAGTGAATACCATTTTTTCGTAATATTCTTCCCATGTTTTGCCGATCTGTCTGTCATCAAACAAGGTTTTTCTTTTTTTGCTTTTTTAGTCCTCTTGTTTTAATGCTGGGCGTTGTTTTGCTGCTTTGACTTTTGATAGTTTTCTCTGTCTTTTTCAATATCCTTAAGTGAAACCAGTCATTTTTCTTCTTTCTCTTCTTTTTATTTGTTGAGTTGGCTTTGTTTCTCGATATTTTGTATTCTTCCCTGTTTTGTTCTGACGGGTTGTTGATCCATGTCATTCTGGCGGAGTTTTATAGTTTTCTGTTTCGCAGTCTTGATCGTACGTAAATTACACGTTCAAAAGTAAATTGAAAAGGATTTATAGGTCCCAAATTAGCTAAAAGACTAATTTCCCCTACCTGTTTGGGTATCGCTCCAAACCCTCCTTGGGGTTAAACCCTCCCAGGGCATATGAAAAATATACAAAAAATCGTAGGAAAATATAACATGTCTTTCACAAACAATACAAAAAAAAATTCGACGCCCAACCAACCCTCTCCCCCCACAGAAAAATTCTAGGTGAGCCACTACTCCTTGGATGTGTCCCGTTTTTTCAAGTTTATGATTTGGTCACCCTATGTTAGCGTATAGAGCTCAAAGTACATCCCAATGGGGGGTTATAACCCCCAAACCCCCCCTGGTTACGCCTATGGTTTCACAGATAGTTAATTATTAATTTTGGGAAACATCTAAAAATTATTCCAGGCACATCAACAGAGCAATGGTAAACACCAAATTCTTCTATATTTTTCATTTTCCTTTCATGAATATCAAATTAATGTTCTTTGTTTCTTTTTCAATTTGCTGACATAAAATAGTGATAATGCAATGAATACACACATTTTTTCAAACGCTGTAATAAACGCTATATTATAATATCAAATTAATGTTCTTTGTTTCTTTTTCAATTTGCTGACATAAAATAGTGATAATGCAATGAATACACACACTCTTTTCAACGCTAGGTTCGTAATTTATTCAATATTATAATTAGATTCTGCCATATATGACTAAGTCTTCATTATTTATCTAAGGTCATTTTCACTTTCAAAGTGTGCCGCATGGTTTCGTCTAGACCGGCCGTTATAAAAATGTTAACAAACAGAAAAAGCTTCGCTTTTAATTTGGAATGATAAATATCTGATGAGTCACATCTGCAGGTAATAATAAAGAAGAATATCGACATCAGGCCATTGTCGGTATTTAACAAAACTGATCCGACAAGTATTAACAAGTTTTGTCGACATATGATATTTATAAAAATGAACGGTTCCATTATACTCTGGGAAAATTAGGAAAAAAACAAATTAACGTTATTTCCAGCAATTTTGTTGCTGGTAAATAACTTTTTTATTGCTGGAATCGAATCTATGATGATTGTATGTATCGTATCGTATGTATAAATCGTGTTTTTTTTCAATTATTGCTCTGTAACTCAAAAGATTTTAACCTTAGATACACCAAAAACAAAAACTCCCAAATAAAAATTCACCGTAATTTAATTCTGCATAGATTTTTTTTCCGATTCGCTTCGACGAAAATTTTCCTCGGAAAATCCGGGGTTTCCCATCAAAATATTTTATTTTCAGCTAAAATTGTATGTAAGTAATTACTTATTTATCAATAATTAAATAACTTGTTGACATCAAAGCTTTTTGGTATATTATATAGATTATATTTCTAGAAGCCGGTGGAAATTGAACAAATAGTTAGCAACAATTAAATTGTTAATTAACATGAAACAAAAATGTATACCATTCTTATTCAGTTGCAATGGGAAGGCAAAACTGTCTTATTTTTCACTTAGAACAGAGAGCGCAAGCCAGCAGTTTAAATCGACGATTTTCGACTCCATTTGGAGTCATCATCAGAGAGGTGTAGGCCTGCTGCTCTCTGCCCCAAGTGACCAATCTCCGAGAGCTTATCCCCGCATTGCAACTGACGTTAATGGAGTAGGTGTCTAACGACATCTGGTAACTGAAAGTCAAAGTTTTAAAGTTTTCAACCTAATAGAAATATTAAAAAGTATTAAAAATCTTTTAGGAATATTTTTAATATTTTTCAATATTTTTAATATTTCTATTAGGTTGAAAACTTTAAAACTTTGACTTTCAGTTACCAGATGTCGTTAGACACCTACTTCATAAACGTCAGTTGCAATGCGGCGATAAGCTCTCGGAGATTCGTCACTTGGGGCAGAGAGCAGCAAATCTACGCCTCTCTGATGATGACTCCAAATAGAGTCGAAAATCGTCGATTTAGACTGCTGGCTTGCGCTCTCTGTTCTAAGTGAAAAATAAGACAGTTTTGCCTTCGCATTGCAACTGAACAAAAATGGTATACATTTTTATTTCATTTTATATTGGTTTTACTCCTTTGAGTAACTAGGTCCATTTTCCGTTGGAATTTACCAGCTGACCAGACGGGGCCGTGAATTGTAAGTTTTTGAATTCTCTCTTGTCTTCTTTGCTTCAGCATGCATCTGGCTTACAATTTTTAGAAGCCATGGAGGTGTTTCAGGAAAATGGTCCAATAAGTTTTCAATTAAATATCTTTTAGGAATATTTTTAATATTTTTCAATATTTTTAATATTTCTATTAGGTTGAAAACTTTAAAACTTTTACTGTTAATTAACAATTTACGGTCGCAATAATAACCATAATAATTATGATACACCAGAGTAACTATGATTTTCATTATAACTATAACGTACACTACCACTGTAACTATCTAACTTAAGAGAATTGAAATCAGACTATTTGAGCGGCTTCAGGAATATTTTAAAATAATAAACAATTTTTTGGCTTATAAACAAATATAATATCTCAGCCATTATGAGATTAAATTAAATTAAGAAAACGGTATTGAAAAGGACACGGCAGGACTAAGACGCTTCTTTTAAAGAAAAAAGTTTAATTGCGATGAGTTGTTCCTGATATACAATCCGATACATTTTCCCGGAATTTTCCGGGGAAAATTTTCGTCGTAGGAAGTCGGAAAGAAAATATAAATGTGCAGAATTAAATTACGGTACATTTTTATTTGGATGTTTTTGGTGTAAAGTTAAAATTGTCTGAGTTACAGAGAAATAATTGAAAAAACACGATTTCGGAGATAGCACCCTATCTGCTAACTTAGCATATTCTTTTTCTCATGATCATCTTTCAGTGCGTCACAGTTTTTCGATTTCTTTCTAACGCATTAAATTGTATGTGACAGAAAAAAAGGCACGTCGGTGATTACATTTTGGCGGTGACATTTATAACATTTATTCTAGTTATTCTAGTTGTCGATAGATGGCGCCATAATAAAAAAATAATTTTTTTTAATTCGATAATAATATTACAAAAAATATAATCTGTATAATTTATAAGACTATACAAATCAAAGAAAATACCATTTTATAAATGCAAGAAACACATTTGATTTGTTTTTATTCCAAATTGAAAATAAAATGTGACAACTGTCAGATTTAACTAAAATGTCATGTTAGAATAAATGTCATAAATGTGTATTATCACGGACTTACCTTTTTTCCTATCATTTGTTACGCACTGAAAAATGCTTATGAAAAGGACAATACCTATATTATTAATATATATGGTATGTTTAACAGTAAATGGTTGAGTTCAATTAGTTACCACTATAAACATCCTGGATTAACCGATAATACTGATAATATTATAAAAGGCCCGGTTTCAGGTAAAATTTATTTCAGGCTTTAATATGGGAGTACCGTCTAATTAGTGTTAATTGCAAAAGAAAAAACTCTGTCTACCTCGGTGGCTTATCGCTCCGGGTGGGTCTTAACAATGGGCCAGGTCAGATAAATTTAATAATATTTACGACCGCACTAATTGAACTCAACCATTTACTGTTGAACAAACCATACCAGGGGTGGCCAAGCTCCTTGATAATCGGAGCCATTTTTCAAAATTTGAAATTTTTCGCGAGCCGCAATTAAACAATTATTTAAATTTAGAAAGTGTAAAAAAGGTATAAAATTTTTCTCTCAGTGTTTGGATTTCACGAATTTTAAAGTGAAATAAAATGGTTCACATCGTTGTTTCAAATATGGTAATAAATCTACAAGCATCATGAGCTCAAAATATAAAAATCGGTTAGGCGAATGGATCCAGTAATCCGCAGTCATTTTTTTCAACCACACACACACACAAATCTACAAGCAGCCTTTACTGTTTCATAATATTATATCTTTTTTTGGGACGGCCGACTGATCTTCTACCGTCTACGTCTCTCAAAAAACACTGTCTGATAAATATGTCTTATACGATGTTTTTAGTACCATACAGTCACCAATTCAGCTTTGAGGCGCCTTCTTCACTCTCCTGTCAATTCATCTCTTTGAGGGCCAAATATCATTCTGAGAACTTTCCTTTTAAAACCAGCAGCATATTTATTTTCCGCTGATGTAGAGTCCATGTTTCACTTCCATATGTAACCATTGGGCGAATAATTGGCATGTACAGTATTAATTTAGAATGTCTTTTTAGCAACTTGGATCTTAACAATGAAGGTAGGGAGTAAGATACTCTATTCACCGCAGCTATCCTTGCCGAGACCTCTTTTTATATGTGGTTATGATCACCGCCCCCAGATATTTAAACTCTTTTACTACTTCGAAGTTATAGTCATTAATAGTAATGTTCTGCCTAACTCTTCGTCTTGGTTTTTGGTTACTAGCATGTATTTCGTCTTCTCTTCATTTATTCGAAGGCCCGGACTACCTGTTTCTTCCTCGAGTTGTGAAAACACCTCTCTCACGTCTTTTGTAGAATAAGCAACTGCACCTAGATCATCAGCAAAGGCCAACAATAGTTTTGATCATCGATTCGCAAATCCCTCTGTCATCTCAGATGATATTTTACTTATTACCTAAATATTCTAAGGCCAAATTGAATAACAACGGTGATAAGAGGTCTGCTTGTCAAAGTCCTGATGTTACACTTAGGCTACGGCTCCACGGGCGGGAAATTGACGCTAGCAGTAGCAGTAAAATGAACTTAAGGTTCCGCGGAACGGAATGGGAATAGCCGAACTGAACCGACTACGCACAAGTCCTGTAGTCGGTACAGTTCGGCTATCCCTATTCCGTTCCGCGGAACCTTAAGTTCATTTTACTGCTACTGCTAGCGTCAATTTCCCGCCCGTGGAGCCTTAGCCTTAGTCTTTTATATTTTTTGTTGTCAGTAATAATTACTGACTTAACTCATTTAAGACATTTTGAAAGAAAAAAATTAAAAGTAATTCAGATATTTATTGAGAGCCACAAATAATCCTTGAAAGAGCCACATGTGGCTCGCGAGCCACATTTTGGCCACCCCTGATATATACAATCACAAGATTCGATTCCAGCAATAAAATTGCTGGTAAATAACGTTTCCCAAAAATGACCATTTTCCGATAATCTACTCAGACTATTATAATAAAAAAAAAAGGATTATGTCTAAGCGACGCTCATAACAAAGGGTGTTTTTTTTTTCAAATTAGTCTACTGAGATTGTTGCAGATAATACAATAATTAGGAACCTACTTATGGAGGTAGTTTGCTAATTAATTGGTCTGACGCCAAAACAAAAAAGGTTTTTCCATAGAAAACATTATTTTATTTTTCAATATTAGGCGAGGCAATGAAGCAGTAAAAAGCTCCAAATTTTTGCAGTTGAATGCATCTCAAAAATGGAAGCAATAAACAATAAATATTTGGAAGACAGAGAAAAAACTACAAACGGTTGAAACTGTATTCTCAATATTTCTATAAGGGGCAGACTCTTGGACTCTTCGACCGCAAAAATACTAAAAAAATTATGCCTTTGAGATGTTGGAGAAAATGCTGCGCATACCTTGGACAGCTCATCTGACAACCGTTTCCATTCTTAACTAACTTCACATAAAAAATTACTCTTCAAAACATGTCTGTAGCAAATTCTACAGTTCTTTGGTCAAAGTGGTTCGCAGAGCTGACAATCATTTAGTTAGAGAGATTAATTGTTTCTGGAAACGTTCCAGGGAGAAGATCAAGTACACCAGGGAAATAAGGCAAAAATATACCATGTTCGGGACACTTGAGCAGCCAGGTTGCAAATGGGTTTTTCGGGTACTATATACCTAATACATTATAAATACAAAAATGCCCGTCACAGTTTGGACGAGAAATTTAGTTATTAACAAATTAATAAGGGTCAAAAATGAGAGTTTTTCGTTTAAATCGCTACAGGTAAAAATAGGGTAATTAAATGTCTTATTTATAATATTTTTCTTTTAGTAGATGAGCCAAGGTTTAAAATAGCTTTTTTTGAATTTTGGTCCGATTATTTGTTGCTTTGGATATTGCAAAATAAAACTAAAATTTCGAAAATAAAAAATTTGCTATAACTTTTGCGAAAATGAATTTAGGACTTTCATATTGCACGAAAAGTTGAGTCAAATAGTAAATACAATGCACAAAAATTTTTAAGACGATGGGTCAATTAGTTTAAATTTTATTCAATTTGTTTTTCCCAAAGAGCTGTTTTTTGCAATGCTATTGTTCAGAAAATAATAAGATACATCAATTCTGTGAAAACAACATGAAAGAAGAATAGTCATATTTTCAACGCATTTAAAAAAATTATTAAAAAGTCATTTCTATCACTCAGAAAACATTTTACTAAAATAGAGTCATTTTTGGCTTATAAACAATTTGAATAACTTTGTTAATATTGACTGTAGGCTAAAACTACAATGGAATTTGAAAAACTGGTATTTTTATACGAATTTTTAAAGAAAAACTTTTCGCCTAGGTTAATTACGGTCAAAGATAGCCACTTTTCTTATTTAATTGACGGCTACTTTGTTTATAACAACTTAGCAACCTAACTAGAGCCATTTTGAAGTTAAAGATATATAGGTTATGTGTAAAAGTTTGAGTAAACTTTGAACCTCAACAGAGTGGTTAATAAAGCTTTAAAAATGGCGTCCGTACGGAATTAATTCGTGGTCGGTGGAGGGGAATTACTAAAATACGTGTACTCAAAAAATGAAACTGATTCTGCAAACATATGCTGCGATTAATATCGCTGGAACTTGTTGATGGATTTTGATCATAATTTTTTTAATTTGTATGTACTCGTAGTCTTATAGAGTACGTTATGTACACACAACCCCACCTAACATTACAGAATGTTAGGGAGAACTCCCCTTATCACTCAGGGATATGAAAAATAGATTACGACCGATTCTAAGACCTACCGAATATACATATATAATTTCATAAAAATCGGTCAAGCGGTCTCGGAGGAGTATGGAAACTAACACTGTGACAGGAGAATTTTATAGATGTAAATATATAGATGGCTATTAACAAATAGGGGTTGGTGATAGAAGAGTCAAAATTAAGGGTTTTATGTATTTTTTAATTCTACATCATATAAAATTAAGGTAGATAATTTTGTCCAAAAAAATAAAAAAAATGTCAGGGGGGCAACCCCCCTTATAACTTACGGGTATAAAAAATAGATTAAAACCTCTTCAACGTCCTACAGGATAACGTGTAAAATTTTATAAAAATAGGCCAAGCCGTTTCGGAGTAGTATGGTAACTAACACTGTTACAGGAGAATTTGATGTATATAGAAGTAACTGCGAATTAAATAATAAAAGTGGCTAACTTTGAACCAGGCAGGCACTCAAGATGCTGAAGTAAACAATAGAATAGACAAAACAATAAAGCTGTACCATGCAATGAATAAAAAAATTATCAGTAGAAAAGAAATTTCAAGAGAAACAAAAATAAAAGTGTTCAAATCAATCTACAGATCAGTACTAACCTTCGGCAGCGAATCTTGGGTCTTAACAAACCGACAAAAAAGCAAGATCCAAGCCATGGAAATGAAGTTGTTGAGAAGAATAAAAGGCGTCACTAAATTAGACCGACTACGGAATGTAGCACCTGGAACCTCCAAGGATGGAGAAATAAAGACAAAGAGGTGATAGAAGAATTTAAGAGGATGAACCTTGACATTATGGTAACAAGTGAGACCAAGAAAAAGGGAAATGGTACACAATTTGTAGACGACATCTTCCACTGTTGGAGCGGGAAAAAGAAGGAAGAAAGAGCAGCTGCCGAAGTGGGAATACTAGTCAAGAGAATATGGGTAAAATCAATAAAATTATGGGAACCTATAAATGAACGATTAGTAAAACTCATCATGGAAATCTATGGCAGGCAAATCGTGATACTGGGAGTATACGACCCTACGGATAACAGTCCGGTAGCAGAAAAGGAGCAGTTCATGGATACCTAACAAGAAGAGATCGGAAAAGAGAGACCAACACAAGAAATAATAATAGCGGGGGACCTGAATGGAAGACTACTTAAAGAACTACTCACAGAAAACCGACCAGATTTCATAGAGACAGACACAGAACATGAACAACAACGAAATCAGAATGAAGAACAGATTGAGATAACATTAATCCAAGTAAATAATGCCATAAGAACTTTAAAGAACAAAAAATCAGGGGGACCAGGAGTAATCGTTAATGAACTAATTAAGTACGGAACAGGAACAGAGAACAGACAAACTGCACAGAATTATACACGAAATGTTTAAACATCACGACGTGTTCTGAGGGACTAGAATCATCAAATTATTTTAGTGATAACAACTTTAGCATGGTTCTGATTAATATTCGTTCTGTAAGATATAACACTGATGAATTATTTCTATTTCTAGAGGAATTAGGGTTTCCACCGATAGTTGCGGTTACTGAGCAGTGGCTTGAAGTCAACGATCCTTTTTTGTAGAAAAATATTTCACTATTGCAAGGTATGATCGTCCAAGTTCAGCCTATGGAGGCACCCTAATTCTTTCTACAAATAATGATTTTTCTCTGGTAACAAAATATTTTATGACTTTCTATTAAGTGAAGCATTCTTTGAGTTTTCTTTAGTTTACAGTAAAAACCTTAATCTTTATATTATTTGCATATAGAGATCACCTGACTCTTCCGTGGAACTATTTTTTCAGAACCTGCTTAATTTGTTAGATGACCTACCCCATAAAAGCAGAAATATTTTATGCGGGGGCTTTAACATTAATTTTGCTACTGTTTGTGCTACACAAATATCCCTGGTCAACATATTTGAATCGTATGGTTTAACAATGCACATTGAATCTCCTACAAGGATTACAAAAACTTCATCTACCATAATTGATTATATTGTCTCAGATTTCTCACTCCGTGATGTCTGCGCTACAACTGTTAATAAGAGACTATCAATCTGATCATGAAGCGGTTTATACGAAGTTTAACATCCTCAGAAAGCCCTCCTCGAAAACTCGACGTTTAGGCAAGATTTTTTCCGCTCGGAACTTTCGTAAATTCCAAAATTTATGCTTAACCTCTGAGTGACACTTTCCTTCTATGGACGTCGATTATAATTTCAGTGATTTTTTGAATAAGCTTGTCTTTATCTTCAATAAAGCATTTCCTTTAATCACAATTAAGCCAAAACATCGCAAACCCTGGACTACCAAAGGTGTCCGCATATCAGCCAAAGATATGCGTTCACTACTGTACATCAAGAAATTTACTACCAACGTCTATGTTACTGAATATATCACCAAGTACAGGGCAATCTATTTAAAACTTATGAAATCAGCCAAATAATTATACTATCAAAATCGTCTCAGAGGCTCTAAAAGTGTTGCAAAAGAAACTTGGTCCATAATAAACGATCTTCGAAATAAGACTCACACAGCTCAAACATTTTCCCTTCCAGACCCAGAAAATCTAATTAAATACTCTGTTAATGTGAGTAAAAATATAACATCAACTATTGTGTCAAAACAAGATCCCATTTCCTATCTCCCTAATTCAGGAAAGGTCTCGAATTCATTCTTTATAAGACCGGTTGATAAATCTGAACTGATCCAAACAATCAATAGTATCAAAAGCAAATCTTCCTGTAGTACCGATGGACTATCCATAAAAATTTTCTCAAATCTCCCAGACAATGTGTTGGGAGTCCTCATGTCTCTAATTAATGATTGAATGGTAAATTTCCAGAGTGCCTAAAGACGGCCATCATTATTCCTCTGCATAAGGGTGGTGAAAAATCTAATGCCTGCAATTATAGACCTACTGCATTACTACCGGTACTCTCCAAAATTATTGAGAGACTCATAAAAGCCCGACTAAACATTATTACGAGTAGTTTTACATTGAAATTTTTCATGCTGTTGACAACAAGTAGTTTCATTTTTTTATTTCCAGACTTATCGTTTGCTTTAATTTTTATGTATTGGGGATTAAATTGCGTTAAAACAAATATTGTTTTAAAGCCGTTGGTTTTTTTAAATTCGCTTGAAATAATAAGAAATACCAGATGATTCCATGTAAGTTTGGTTGTGTGCAGTGGCGGCTCGTGATTTTTACAATAGGGGAGGCTATACCTAACTGTAAAATATCTAGACAAATTTGCACTAGCAAAAAAATGCCCCAAAAAATGTAATTTAAGGCCCCACTTTTTGACCATTTTTTATTTAAATTTCATAATATCGTCCTAATTCATAATTTCATGATATCATATCATTTTAAAAATAGTTAGTCTAATTGTAAAAGTTTAATACCAAAGTTTGTGTCGTTTATTTGTTAACAATTCCATCTATTTGTAAATAGATACCTCGCATATCAAAATAAATACAGATTTGAAGTTTTGCAGTCCATACATAATGAAGATTCAAATTTTTTAAGATACTCAACTGAATTTTTTAATTCTAAACGCGGCCTACTGCGAATTCAAAAACACCATAAATTACCGATATTTTGCTTTGAGTTAGAGATATCGGAAAAAGTTATTTGAGCAAGTTGTTCCAAATATTTATAACCCCACATACCAAATTTCATAACAAAATTCGCACTTTTAGATTTTTCATTATTTTTAGTCAGGACCCTAAAATTCGTTGTCCCGAGACGCACGCAACCACGCAACGGAGCCGAGAAGCTATTCTGCCTCCCTTGGTATATCTCCGGGCAGCGTGTGATGGCACCGTAGATGTCACTGTTAGGAGACCGGGTCTCCTTAAACGCCTGCTGCGCTGCACGGAGCATTAGCAACGGAGACTGCTGGGCTTCTCGGCTCCGTGCTCCGTTCATGCATCTCGGGATAACCCAGGGTCCTGCCTACAATAATATTTATGTAATAAAACTGAGACGCGATCATGCGTTCTAATGCTAATGCTCCATACGTATGGATAATTAGTGATAATATGGAATTTACACCTTGTATAATAGTGAGAGTGCTTGTTATTTTCGCGATTCATGATAAACAAAACAGTGTAGAGTGTGTAAAAAAATTATGGGGAGGCTGAGCCTCCCTTGCCTCCTCTGACGAGCCGCCACTGGTTGTGTGTTTGGTAAGGATTTAATAAATATGGTTGATAATGTGGGATGTTTTCATTAAAATAATTGCAAATTCTGCATATGTAGTGGGGTCAAGATAATTCGCTGGGTGTAAACTATAATTCTATATTCGCTTGTTTTGTGAGTGGAGTAGGTCGGTTACAGTAATTTTCTTATTCACTTGTTTGCTTTTTCTGTGCTATCATCAACATCAAACGAATTATCATAGATTCCTGGTACTGGCAGTTCATACCTAATCATTAGTGGCACGCAAATGTACGACTGCTCTATATGTACACATGTGTCCATAAATTTTTATTGTGCACATAACTTTTGCTTGGGGATTTTTGTTATGCAACTATAATGCAACTATAATATTCGAATTTACATGCTTGTTAAAAGCAGAAACGTTTAAAAAACTGAGTGAAACACAAATGCCAACGGCGTTCATCAAAAACCAAAAACAGGGAACAATATAACAAAGAACTGACCTGTTAAAAATAAGAAATATCTCTCATTCTTGAATATATATTTCAATCAACGATATTATGTATTTGTTTTAATATAAACATCGCTTGATTTAATGTAAACTCAGTTATAAACTACATTTTAAGAAAATCATCAAGTTTGTAAACATTTAAAAAAATTATTTTTATAAATACATAATTCGATTTTGCGTTTTATTCCCGTTACACCACTTTACACTATTATTGCCCAAAATCGTA
Organism: Diabrotica virgifera virgifera; assembly: GCF_917563875.1. Classification (NCBI taxonomy): domain Eukaryota; kingdom Metazoa; phylum Arthropoda; class Insecta; order Coleoptera; family Chrysomelidae; genus Diabrotica; species Diabrotica virgifera. The sequence goes on from NC_065449.1 coordinate 207,860,494, forward strand.
ACTTAACACGGAACGCTAGGAAACGTTAAGCTAAGCGAAAGGCCACACGGGCGATAATTTACGGCGCCGTAAGAGCAGTAAACCCAAAACCCATTGGTTGTCTAACTCCTCGTAGATAGGAGTTGTTAGTCAACCAATGCCTCGTCAGGTTAACTGCTCTTACGGCGCCGTAAATTATCGCCCGTGTGGCCTTATAGCCTAAGTTTACATATTCGTTTTCAAGCGAATTGAGCATGGATATATTGCATTGTATTGTATAGCTAACAAAGTAAACATTGCTGCCAAATGAACAAAAAGTAGGCCGCGAGAAGTAATATTCGCCGTTCTCTTGTTTACGCTATCTGTCATATAATAAACGCAAAACGCATCCTCACCGATTCCTAGAACTCTATAACAATCCATTACTGACCACAGATATAATAACCTGTAGATTAGGCTAGCTATGGCCCGCTCTGTGCATCGAGGTGTAACGCCGATATCAAGGACGCCATTGGTCAATATTCATTTTGAGTGGTCTAGCTATCTTTGCCAAATAGGAGCCAAAATAATAGGAGACCTAAATGCGAGATCCCCCAACTGGAATGATAGAGCTACGAACCGAAACGGAAGATTATTAAACAGCTACATAGAAAATAACGAAGATACAATGGCAATGGACCCAGAAGATCCAACACACTTCCCAGGAAATGGACTACCCACACATATAGACATCGTTGTTGCAAAGAACCTAGGACTTCAAGCAGAACTAACCACACTAGACGAAGGGAACACAGACCACAACCCCATTTTACTAGAACTAGGAACATGGGAAGAAACAAATCAACCGAAGAGAACTAAAAAGAAAATAAATTGGACAAATTATAAAAGATTAGTTAGTGAAGGAATAAACATAGTGCCAACTATAAACGATCCAGAACAAATAGAAGAAAAAGTCTTAGAGCTAGAAAACATCATACAAGAAGCGATTAGAAACAGCACAACGGTAGAAGAAGTCGAGATCCACACGGGAAGGTTCAAAGACATACCACAAGAAGTAAAAGATCTTATAAGGGAAAAGAACAGAGCGAAGCAAATAGCCAGAAGAACGAGAAAAAGAGTAGATAAAACCTGGGCAAATACACTAAACAGAGAGGTGAAGACGGCTCTTCGACTACACCGCAGCGAAAAATGGGACAACTTCGTACAAGAGATGGAAGAATCAGACCCAAACATGAAAAACGTCTGGAAGCTCCAGAAAATGCTAAGAAGCGACAGAAAACCCATCCCCCCATTACATGGAGCAAACGGCATGGTATAATCCATAGAAGAAAAAGCTGAGGCGATGAGGTCCACACTCGAAAGTGAATGCAGGATAAACTTCCATGAAGACGAGGACGACGACTTCTTACAAGAAGTCGAAGAGCAAGAGGAAAGACCAGAGGATCCAGAAGACATCATCCCCCCAACATCACCGGAAGAAATAAACGAACATATAAGAAACAGTTCACCGAGAAAAGCGCCTGATCTAGACGAAATATCAAATAGAGCCCTAAAATACCTTCCCAGAAGAGCCATAGTGTATTTTACAAACACAGTGAATGCGATAATAAGATACAAAAGATTCCCAAACAGATGGAAAGAGGCCCATGTCATCATGATCCCAAAACCTGGCAAAAACCACACGTTCCCGCAGAACTACAGGCCAATCAGCTTACTCCCAGCGATCAGCAAAATAGTGGAAAGAATCATCCTCAGAAGACTGCAAGCGGAAACAAACAGACTAGAGATAATCCCAGAAGCTCAATTTGGATTCAGAGCAGAGCACTCCAGTGAGCTACAAGTACTCAGACTAACTGAGTACATAGCAGCTGGTTTCAACGATAAGCAGTACACTGGAGCAGCATTCCCGGACGTAAGCAAGGCTTTCGACAGAGTGTGGCATAAGGGACTCATATATAAAATGCGAGGCTATGGGTACAGTGGGGCGATGACGAGGCTGATCTCTTCGTACTTGGGCGACCGGAGCTTCAGGGTAGGACAAGTCCCCGAGCTCGGAAGCTGGAGTACCGCAGGGAGCAGTCCTGTCACCCCTACTGTACACAATATATACCGCAGACGTACCTAGAACTCCGGGTACCATTATGAGCATCTACACAGACGACACAGCGATAGCGGCCAAACATAGAAATGTAGATATAGCAGTGACCAACCTGCAAACAGCGTTAGAAGACATAGAAGAATGGAGCATAAAGTGGAAGATAGCCATCAACTCGGAGAAAACGCAAGCGGTACTATATAAGAAAGGAAGACAACAGCCAGAAGAACAATTGACGGTGCAGAACACCCCCATCGAGTGGAAAGACGAAGCCAAATATCTAGGAGTCATCATGGACAAAGGATTAACCTTCAAGAAACACGTAGAAGCCACAGTCCAAAAGACCAACATAACAAGAGCAACACTCAGAGGACTAACAGGAAAGAGAAGTAAACTAAGATTGAAGACTAAAATAAGGCTCATAAATAGCATAATACTTCCGATATTAACGTACGCATCTCTCGCATAGGGACACGTGTGTAACACAACAAAAAAGAAGATACAGGCGGTCCACAACAACAGCCTAGGAAAAGCAGCCAAAGTCCCAAAATACGTTGCCGAGCGATTCCTTTTCAGAGAACTACAGCAAGTAAGAGTCACGGAGATGATGACAGACAAGGCCAGGGTAAAATTTGCAGAACTGGAACATCATCCAAGCCCAATACTGCGAGAGATGCTAAGGTACGACGCTCTCCACCGGTGGAAGCACAAACGTCCAAAGCAACACATATTGTAAAGTGGGATAAATAAATAAAATAGTGTAAACAGTGAACGGTTCGTAGCTCGAAAACAAGTGCCGAAGAAAACGTAACACACGTAGGTCCAATACCACGATCACCTTTAAGGTAAGTCAGATATAGAAAAATACAGAAGGGCGTAAGCCCCCAAAAGAATATAAAAAACCAAAAAAACACCCAAAACAACTCGAGCAACAAGTCATTGGACAAAGCTCAATGGGGCTCGGTACAATGACTTGGGGCCCAAGCAAGCAATTTTAGTTCCGCGGATAAGTAATTAAGAAGATAAAGGCATAGAGCGCTTCACGCTGGCCTAGTTTTTTTGCATTCCATTAGGGTACCACATGGAATCTTATTACCCAGGATTCCATTGTGATGAGCATTTGGCTACGATAGTTGTGCCCCCATCAACGTGCTATGGGGGGGGGGAAAGGGATAGCCTGGGGCATTGGAGCGAGGTGGGGTGATCCGTGTTTGTACTCGGGTCAAAACACCTCGCCCCAATGAATTGTTACACCCGAATGTACTTTTTCGATAGGGTGGACAGCTCCCACAGGTCGGGTTGAATCAAATTGCTTGCTTGCTTGCTTTGCCAAATGCAGGAAAATTATTCCATATTGCAGAAGATCAAGAAGCTTTGTCAATGGTGATCGCCAACGTCGGATAATTCTGATATCGCACGTGAAGAAGAAGAAGAAGCCATCTTTGTCCGTCATATGAGCGGTATCGCTTAGTAAAAAGAGATAGATAGACCACCGATCGCCTTCCCGCGCGTTACGCTTTTTTGCTCAGTATGCCTTGTCTACGGTTACCATGTCTCTGTTACTGACACAACTTCGCTAATGGCTTCGAAAAAAAATTATTTTAACGGTTTGGAAAAAGTTTTAAAAGTTTGAAAGTTCATCGTTATGGCATTTAATACCGAGAAAATTAGTACGACTTGGCATCTTTCTCAACTCCAGCGCAAGATTCATGAGTCCAACGATGACAATCGTGGTATGTACATAACTCAACCGTTTTCGCCTTCTGTCTTCAGTTTAGAGTAGAACTCTGTGGAATAAATGCAACTTGAGTGACTGTCTTCCTCTTCTTCTGAACTGCTATCTCTTTTCTTTCTTTCTTTCTTTCTTTCTTTTCTTTTTTTGGTCAATTTAGTATTTTCATTTTTTCCTTTGGTATTTCCTACTTTTTGGTTTAAAATCCAAGTTTAGTTTGGGATTTTTAATAAACTTCTTCTTTATAAGTGCCCCTAGTTCTTCTTTGTGAGGTGTTGATGTTAGCACAGTCGTTTTTGGCCATCTTTTATATTCAGCAATAAATTGCCTTTCTGCATGAAGAAGTGGAACTATTTGTTCAGGTTTTACTTCAAAATTCGTGTAATGTAAGAGAGGGTCCCATTTTTATAGAATTTACTACAGAAAATAGAGGGAGGCGTATTAGGCAAAGTTTCCTGGTCTGCAAAAGGCTAATACGATTTGTGTGGTGTTAAAAAATCGGAGGTTGGCGTTCTTGGAGAATCACATCTTCTGGAGTGTGCCTTGCTTCATTTTCACCTGCAGCTCGGTTTTGTGGTGTTGGTGATGATATATGTAGTGTTTTACGTGGTGAAGAGCACCAACTACAAGATTGTTCACCGGCATATCTGTGGTTGCCACTGGCTCAAACATCCAGTCTTCATTCAAACATTCACTGCTGTTTGGATGCTAGCTGCTCTCATATATGCAATTCCAAAAAGCTTGCTGATTTGGCATATTGTAATTAGTCGACTTGGATATTGCAACATAAAACTGACGTCTAGAGGTTGTAAGCGGTGTGTATATGCGGTGGAAAGCATAGTATTATAACACTGCTACTTTTAGCTTTCTGTATATCCTCTAAATTTGACAGAATGTTCTATAGAGGCATGGGAAAACTCAATTAAATTATTAAACTATTTGGAAAAAATCTCCTTTTGCGTCTATCCTGGCGAATGGTAAAAACCTTTACTTCCAGGAAGAGCCTCATCTAGCAGCTCAAGCTTGTTTTTCCCACGCAGCGATAAGCATTTTGGCCTTTTCTGGAAAACTGCCATTTACCTGTTTCATCAACGTTGTAAATCCTTTCAGATGGTATTTTACATTTTTAAAGCTCGTCAGAGGGCAACGAAAAATTGTTTGGGATACTATTAGAGTCCATAGCTCTAGTAAGCGATGTTGCTCTAGGGTACAAAGTTTAACGTTTGGATGTCTCTATAGAAATTTGATATAATCAAGATTAATTCTTTGATATAACCAAGATGTACCAGCCTTTTTTGTCTTTGTTTAATCGATGAACTAAGCGATTGCGTTCAGCTAAATGAAAAGCCAAACTTCGTAAGTCACTTAAAGTGAAACAAAAAGACGTGATCCCATATACAAAATGAGTTATGCCAAACGCTTCTTCTTCTTCCTTACAAAAGCCTACCCCTAAGTATCCTATTGTAGCCGACGGAACATGTTCGAAAGTTTTTTTGAATTATTACAACAACAAAAAGATGATGTGATGGACACGCGCCAACTCGCAACTTTTAATGAGAAACATTTTCAAATTAAAATGTACACCGGCCAATTCGTAACTTTTCTACTACCTGAACCTGCCAACTCGAAACCTTTTACAGGTGAATTCGAAACCATGGATTAAATCTAATACCTCCGGTAGTTAGGTTAAAACGTAAGAAATAAATTTGAACAGTAACTGATTAAGCGAACACGGGGCCTATCTCAAATGTATACCTTTCATTAATGTTTATTGACAAACAAAGCTCCCATTCTATTTTATTTCAACTCATTTTAAAGCTATTTCAATAAACTAATCGGTTCTTTTTTCAGTTTTTTGGTAAAATGCTGCACCTTATAGACGAAAATTATTAAAATCGGCTATTTTTCATTTAAATTGTCAATAAATAAAAAGATTGAGCAAAAATTGGTCAGATTTACATAAATTTTGATATTCTATCCAAATAGAAATTAAAAAAATTGTTACATATAGTAGTTACACTGAGTGTCATAAAAACCGTGTATTTGTACTCATTTCTTTGGGCTATTTACCTTAATATCGAGATAGAAGTTTTATTTTTACATAAGTTATTAACGTTTATAATATACCAATGATACCAAGCAATATACCAGTGCATAATAACACCAATGTTCAAGAAAGGAGACAAAGAAGATCCCAACAATTATAGAGGTATAAATCTACTAAACACCGCACTTAAGCTAACCACAAAAGTCCTAACTAACAAAATCAATAAACTAACAACTTTATCAGATGAACAACAAGGATTCAGATCCGGAAGATCCTGCGTAGACACCGTATTTGTACTGAGAGAAATCACAGAAAAGGCCATTGGGTACAATAAACCAGCATATCTACGTTTTATAGACCTGACAAAGGCTTTCGATCGCATCCAAGTCGAAGACGTCTTACATTTACTGTATGGAAGAAAAATACCAATCAATATTATACAAACCATCGAAAACATCTACTTTCATAATCGAATACAGACAAAGATAAATGGAAAACTAACGCAGTTTATACCAGTACACAGCGGAGTCAGACAAGGTGACTCGTTAAGCCCACTGCTCTTTAATATAATAATGGACGAAATAATAGAAGCAGTACGTAAAGGTCATGGTTACAGAATGGGGAACAAAGAAATCCAAATATTATATGTTATGCAGACGACGCCGCATTAATCGCCGAGACAGAAGACGATCTCCAAAGATTAACACACATCTTCAATACAGCAGCCAAGAAATAAAATATGATAATATCAGCAGAAAAAACCAAATGTATGACAACATCTACAGTGCTAGTAAAAAGTCCGTACCCCCCCTCGTATCTTTTGAACGGTTATACCTATAATAGTGAAATTTGGAGGGAGGAAATAAACGGACGTAAGCTTCTTAACTAGTCATGACAGGTGACGTAATAGTGACAGATGACGTTACAGAGCCACTGTGACCGATAATTTTAAATGGGGCCTTATGACAAGTGATACCTCATTTGAAAGGTATTGATAATACCTATTCAGTCATACTAATTTTGTTTGAGCCTAAGCTAATTTTGATGAATAAATGAGATAAATATAAAATTGTAGTTTCGCATTTAATTAATAAAAATTCAAAATTCCGCCTATGATTACTTGTCAAACAGGTTGACGTTGACGTAAAAACTACTAGAGAATTGAAAAACGTCAACTTTTTTGACAAAAAAGCCATAGACGGACATTTGAATTTTTATTAATTAAATTCGAAACTACAATATTATATTTATTTAATTTATTCACCAAAATCAAAATCAACTTAAACCCAAAAAAATTAGTATGACTGAATAGGTATTTTAAATACCTTTCAAACGAGGTATCACTTGCCATAAGGTCCCATTTAAAATTATCAGTCACAGTGGCTCTGTAACGTCATCTGTCACTATCACGTCACCTGTCATAACTAGTTAAGAAGCTTAAGTCCGTTTATTTCCTTCCTCCAAATTTCACTATTATAGGTATAACCGTTCAAAAGATACGAGGGGGGGTACGGACTTTTGACTAGCACTGTATATACCCACTACGATGTAAAATCGAAATTGATGAGAAAATAATAAAGCAGGGAGCAAGGTTTAGATATCTCGGAATAGATATAACCTGTTACGGAGATGTTGAAGAGGAAGTACGACAACAAAGCTTAAAAGCAAGTAAAGCGGCGGGATCTCTTAATGACACAATCTGGAAAAACAAACACATAAGACAAGACACAAAAGCAAAAATCTATAAAGCAGCAATTAGACCTATATTGACATACACGGCGGAGACAAGACCTGACACATCTAAAACGAGACGACTACTAGAAACAACAGGGATGAAAATACTCCGACGAATATCTGGCAAAAGTCTGTTGAGGCTTGAAAACTTAATCAATTTATGAGGCTAATATTGAAGAAGAAACAGGCTTTAAAGCCTGTATGTAGGAAGAAGAAGAAGAAGATTAACGTTTAACTGACTTAATTTATAGTTTTATAAGCAACAATTAAGTATAGCAAGATTTATAAAACCTTGTTTAAATTGTTTTACATGCACTATAATGCTGTTATCTTAAATTTTGTTTAAATGCTTTTCTTCTTACTGATAGACAAAAAACAGCAAAAATGTGCATTTTTGACATCAAATTGTTGATAACCAAGATAAGTGTTTGTTACTACTGAAAATACTAAAAAAAACTTACCGTCGGTATAACAGGTTGCCTTGCAACCAGATGCAGAACAGTACCATAAATGTTTTCCACTTTTTAGCACTTTCTTTAAGTGAAATTTCAAATTATTTACCACCAATAACTTACACCCACGTTCACTCATTGCGAAATCTGTTACAAGAATTTCAGCCATTTTCACAAAATTTATTTGGATTTTCTCTAGTAACTCTTCCAAGAGACAATACATAAATAATGAATACCTTTTACACCACCCTCAAAGAGGGTAATTTATACAGGTACATACCTGGAATACCGGTATTAGATTATCAACATTACTTAAAAAATGAAAGTTACAAATTCACCGGTAGTTAGTGGGTTATCGAAAAATTACTTGCGCGCCAGAGTTGCCAGTTGACCTGTAATTAGGATGGGGGATTAAAATAGTTACGAATTCACCGGGACCCGATGTGATATGCAATAGGTTTGGAAATGGCAGTGGGCAGAATACTAATTCAAAAATAATCTCAAAAGCTAGTATGAAAACAAAACAGGATGCAGTCAAACCAAAAGTAAAAAATGATTATTGTCAACGAGAACGTAAAATACAGTTGCAGTAATTTACATTCATTTCTCTTTTGAAATGAAATTGCAACAGTATTCGGCTAGAAAAATTACCCTCAGGGTATATATACCAGCAGGGTTTTCAGCGAAAATAATTATTACTTTATCTGATGTAAATTTACATATCATACATTTCAGCATAAATCCTAAAAGCATTGTTTACATATTCGTTTTCAAGCGAATTGAGCATGGATATATTGCACTGTATTGTATAGATAACAAAGTAAACATTGCCGCGAAATGAACAAAAAGTAGGCCGTGAAAAGTAATGTTCGCCGTTCTCTTGTTTACGCTATCTGTCATATAATAAACGCAAAACGCCTCCTCACCGATTCCTAGAACTCTATAACAATCCATTACTGACACGCAACTTCGCTAATGGCTTCGAAAAAAAAAAATGATTTTAACGGTTTGAAAGTTCATCGTTATGATGGTATTAAATACCGAGAAAATGAGGTCTTCACTTACTTTTACTTTTTATGAAGTAATTTGCTGACTTATAGTTTGAAGTGTTGTTGATTTATTAACGTTTAAAACGTAATTACAATTTAGTACATATTATACAGATCAAGACTATTATTTTTAGAATTTTAGAATTTTACTACATATTTGGTATATGGATCAAGATATTATCTTCAGAAAATCAACATGAATCCCATTGGTGCTACGGCCTTATTTGAGCCTAGTCTTGACCTTCCTAAGCTATTTTTCCTTCGATTCTGTTCCCTGCAACTACTTGGTGTCAGTTTGCTACACCAATTTTCCTGGCGTCTTTATCTACACAATTCGTTTATCTCAACCTTGGTCTACTCCGTCATTTAGTTCTATCTGGTTTCGCCAATAAAGTAGGCTGGTCTAGTATTACTTAGTATTACTTAGCAGCCTTATTGCTACCACTTGCTACGTCTTTGACCACCACGTCAGAGACCCATAGGTTATCATTGGTCTAGCATCCCTTGTGTATTACCATAGGGCCATTTTGGAATTGAGCCCCCAATTCTTACCGCAGATATCTTGAATCTCTGCCCAAGGGCATACAGTACCATTTTGTCAGTTTTGTGTGGTTTTCAGTATGTGAGTATTCCATGTAAGCCTATGATCAAAATATCCCCCTAGGTATTTTGTTGTGGTCGTTTTAGGCCTTGTTATATACTGTCTTTTTTGTCAAGTTGATGATTTTTGTTTTTTGAGCATTGACTATCAGTCTCTCTTATTTACACTACTACTTGTGATCAACTGTATTTATTACTGCTGGCATTCTTCCAGATACAGTCTGAATTTTGCCCTTGACGGCGATTGCAATATCACCAGCGTATCGTAGAAGCTAAAATTCTTTTGTAGAGAGATTTTTGAGATCATCTAGCAAAGTTCCCCAAAGGAGAGGTGACAGAACTCCTCCTTGTGGACAGTCTCCACCCGTTCTTGCTTTGATGTCTGCTTTACCCAAAGTGGATATTATTATCCTATTTTCCAGTGATGACCTTATGCATCTGAATATTACCTTAGGTATCTACTCTTTGGATGACTCGTATGACAGTTTAGGCTAAAATTGATTGGTTAACGACAGGTCACATCTTCAAGCATTTTTGGACTAGGTTTGTCTGAACGATACATATTTCTTAAAATAATGTAAACTTCCTCTGTTATCGTATTCAACAAAACCGAAACCTTTCTTTTGCCTTTAACTCCGTTTGCTAAGAAAGACCGACCGCGGCCGAGCCTTTCAAACTTTTTTAAAATCTTCTTTGATTGTAATCCGCGTCGCCAGACAATTTATAAAGAAACATTTATTGAAAGACAGTCCTCTCGGATACCCTATTTCCCAGGACATTCAAGATCAAAACCAATTAAAGCCTCTCCAAACGCTGTATCTGCGTTTGAGTAGGAGTGGTGGTAGCTTGGGGGCCAGGAAGAGGGAGGTACCGTCTCCACGAGGCGTGACCTCTTTGATCTTCGGACATGAGAGCACCTTACTCCGGAAATATCATGTCCCTTGGAGCTGGGATTTGAATTTGTGTATTATGGCGCAACTAGAAATTGTCTAGGAATCGCCTTTAAAGTTGGTGATTGGTTACTGACATTTGAAACTGTTATTGTTTTCACCCAATTTTGAAAAAATGTGAAAACTTTGAATTATGTACGTCCGTCTGTCCGTCTGTTTGTCTGCCGGTCTGTGAACACAACTCCTCCGTCATTATATCAGGTAGAATGACAAGTGAGGTGTCAAAGGAAAGCTAATATTCCAAGGATGATACTAAAGGTGAGAAATTTGACCTAGGCTGTCTGTGCGTCTGTCCGTCCGACCGCGAATATAACTCCTCCGTCATTATACCAGGTAGAATGACAAATGAGGTCTCAAATGAACGCTTATGATCCAAGGATGGTACTAAAGGTGAGAAATTTGACCTAGGCTGTCTGTCCGTTCGACCGCGAATATAACTCCTCCGTCAATATACCAGGTAGAATGACAAATGAAATGAGGTATCAAATGAAAGCTTATAATCCAAGGTTGGTACTAAAGGTGAGAAATTTGACCTAGTACTTCCGGTTTGAGAAAAGCAACCAGAAGTACTGTTTTAAAGTCACCGGAATATTACAAGTGATATATTATTCGACGCACCCGATTACTTTGGGTGAAAACCTAGGACTTACGAAGTCCAATTACTTGTTGAGTAATTAAATTATTTAATGCAAAGGCGTGGCTTAGGAAGAAACTTTTGACTTTGACCTCTGTACAAGTACAATAATATGCAAATTAGTGCCTTCCCTAATGACGGGACTTCTACTTAAATTGATTTTATAGAAACATTCAGTCATGCCGTAATTATCATTCTTCATCATCATCATCATCCAACCAATTTACGTCCACTGCTGGACATAGGTCTCCCCAATTGTTTCCACACTTCACGGTTTTGTGCTGATTGTTGCCAGTGTGACCAGTGCATACTCCCAATTTTCACATACGCATGCCAAAAATGGACCTTGACCAAAGGGAGCGTTCAAGTATTACGTAACGCAGCTTATGGGGAGAGGGGGTCTTGTAAAACGTTACGGTGCGTTACATGGGGCAGGGGGTTCGAACAGCGCGTTACGTAACATTGTTTTTTAATTTATGTAAATAAAAAAGGGTACGGAATCAAAATCTCACAACTTGGCAACTTTTGTTTATATTTTACGGAGAACCCCTAGATTGTATTATATTGTCCCTTATGATCCGCTCATGTTCCGGCCCTTCTAAAACTACAATAGGATAATATAGTATCTATTCAAGTGAAAATTCTTCAAATTTGTCACCAAATCAAGAACAGTTACACATGTTTGCCATAATTAGTTGGACCTTTTTGGAGAACAAAAGCTGAAAAGATACAGGTTACAGATGGGATTCAGACCAAAGAAATTTTAAGAGAGAGTCATAAATCGTTTGTCTACTCGTTTTCTGAAGTCCATATGCAGTCTAGTTTTCTCAGTGTTCTGCAGTATTCATTCGTGTTTTATACAGACAAAACGTATTGCTCTTGTCAGTGTTGTTAAAGGGAATTAATTCATACTTTAATTAATTAAATGTCGTCAAAAAAGGGTGATTTACATCAACAGCTCTTCTTGGCCTATAAGAGCTGTTATGCTAACTTGTCAGCACAAGTGTGCCAAAAAAATACCAATGAAATTTGGAAAACGTCTAAAGAAAAACTAAACAATGAAAAGTTTATAGAACATATAAATGATGTTATACTCATATATAAATTTTCATTTCTAATTTTATTGCCAAATGTTATTTTATTTTAAGATTTTATTAATATAAAAAAAGTTTAAATAGAAGAATACATGAGAAAAACAATAAAGGATGTAGCCAAAAAAGTATGTAATAAAGGATGGGGCCAACTAGGGAAAACGCAAAAAATTAGTAGTAAAAGATTATTATTTTAAGTTTTTATTATTACCACAAATGCGGTTAAATCAATTTTTTACCGACTCTCCGGTACTTTTCGCAACATAATTGTTCCATTTAGGTTAAAATGGTCATTTGGGTGTTACGTAACGTTTTGGTACGGAGGGGTACAGAAAAACGTTACGCTGCGTTTCATTGGAGGGGGGAGGGGGGTCAAAATTTTTCAAAAATTGCGTTACGTAATACTTGAACGCTCCCAAAGCAAATATGGATAAAATATTGAAGATACAAAGAACCATGGAGAGAGCAAAAAACAACTGGGTAAGAAATAAAACAAAAGTTAAAGACGCAGGCAGGGCTGCTTTATCCATTAGGCAATATAGGCAGTTGCCTAGGGCGGCACATTATGAGAGGGCGGCAAAAATACTATACAAAAAAATATTTGTATATAAAAATTATGAATCTAGGTTCTGTCATTAAAGAGTATCTCTTTCAAATTACTTTACCGCAAGGAAGCTAACAAATTTTGCACAAATAAAACATATAAAGAAATAAGAAAGAGAAATTCAATTTGACGAGGGGGCCGATGATGAACTAAACTTTTCAGCTAGTGATGAGATGAAAATCCACACATTCTATGTTATAATCGACACTCTGATAAGAGACTTGAATAGACGTCTGGAATCTTATCGACTTATTTATCAACGTTTCCGTGTTATTAAGAGATTTGCCAAAATTAAGCAATGAAGAAATTATTAAAGAAGCTGAAAATCTAATACAAAATAAAGACGACCAAGATGCATTATTCATACATGAATGCATTCACTTAAAGGGTCATTTGGATACCACAATAAAATTACCAATTGACATATCTTAATATTTAAAGAAGAGTTAGTGCAGTCACTGAAGGTGTATATGAACTATTATCTCCGATTTCGTTGAATCTCCATCGATTTGCATGAAAATTGGTGAGTGGTTAGAGGATATCTCAAGGAACAAAGGTGACATGGTGCCAACTTACGCTTTTACCCTGGGGGTGAATGCCACCCCTTCTCGGGACTGAAAACTATTTTATTAGAAATATCCCCTGAAAATTAGAAATTTTATTAGAAATTCGATAGAGGGAAAATTCTAAGCAAAATTTGTTACATAAAGTTATTAAAATAAATCAATATTTTTGAGTCACTAAAAATCAAAGATTTTAATTTTTCGTGAGAAAAATGCATGTTTTTTACCGATTTTTCATAAATAACTCAAAAACTATAAGATTTTACAAAAAAATTATTATTACCAAAATTAAAGCTAATAGAAAACGAAATAAACTCCGTACTGGAAAAACCTTTTAACGTTAACTAAAAGTGAGTTATAGGTAACTGAATGTATATTTTTTCGGCGAGTATCATTTCCAAATCTAAGTATTCAGCTTAAATAACGGGAAAATGACTATAACGTAACCGTATTAACCATTTGTCAAAGTACCTACTAGAAATATCTATCAAATGAGCCCCCGAACAAGTGGATAGCATTAAGATTTATGCACAAAATATTTTTTTAAATTTTTCTTTTAAAAATTTTTTCCAAAAAAGTTTTTGTTTTTTTTTAATAACTCCGTTAATTTTTACGATATCAGGTTAGCCTAAAATCCATTTAAAATAAATTATTTTTAATGGAAAATAAGCCACAATTTTACCAAAAAAATGATTTTATTAACGTTTCGAAGCCCAAATCAGGTTTCGTTGTCAAAATACAAAATACTACAAAATCATTTTTTTGGTAAAATTGTGGCTTATTTCCCATTAAAAATAATTTATTATAAAAATGCCACAAGAAAATAGCTTCAGAACAACATTAAAAAACCATTTAAAAGTTAATTTTAATGGCTATTAAAACACGTTGAATTTAATCTGTTAAACCACTTACTTTTTTTAAAATAAAAGCTTAAATGGCCCCAGTTAAATGGTTCTCGTAGCAAAATTTAAGCTTTAAACGTTTCTATCTCGGTTATTTTTTACCCTACAGAAATAGTAAAAAGGTAAAATATTTGATTAAGAAAAAACTAAAATTTGGTTATACATATATCACTTTTTACGTATATTGAGTATTTTTGGACTTAAGTATTATCAAAAGAAAATGAAAATTACGATAATTTTAAAAATTCTGATTTTTTTAAATTACATCTTCTTTTTCAAAAATATGCATTATAAATCGGTCAAAATTTTTGAAATCATTACTTATGCTAATATAAAGAAATTCTTCTATAATTGTGATGCTATTAACTTCTACTGGAGCTCATTTGATAGGTACTCCGAAGTATTTTCACAAGTGCTTAGCAGGCATATTTTATAAAATGCATCGTTTTCCCGTTATTAAGGCTTGAATACTTAGATTTGAGTACTCGTCGAAAAAATATACATTCAATTACCCATAACTCACTTTGAATTAACATTAGTTTAGCTCTTTAAGTACGGAGTGTATTCAGCTTTTTATTATCTTCAATTTTGGTAATAATAACTTTTTTGTAAAAGCTTACAGTTTTCGAGTTATACGTGAAAAACAGCTTTAAAATATGCATTCTTTACGGAAAAATAAAATCTTTGATCTTGAATAACTCAAAAAGTATTGATTTATATTAATAACTTTATATAACAAATTTGGCTTAGAATTTGTCTCTCTATCGATTTATGGTATTATTTCTTGCACCCCCACTTAAAGTGGTAGTTTTCACCACCACGGTAAAAGCGCATTTTGGCAGCATGTCACCTTTGTTCCATGAGGTATCCTCTCACTACTCACCAATTTTCATGAAAATTGATAGACGTTCAACGAAATCGGAGGTGAAAACCTTCAGTGACTACACTAAGTGGATTGAAAGATATGTTCCCTAATTTTGACATTGCTTTGCACATTCATTTGTGCTTCCCAGTTGCCAACGTGTCCGCTGAAAGGTCATTTTCGAAAATGTCAATAATTAAAAATATTTTCCCATTAAGTATGATGCAAGAACGTGTTAACAATTTGTCGATTTTGTCAAGAACAAAATTTTTTTTTGAAAAGTCTTTTTTTGAAAAGAATATTTTTCAATGAAGAATGACAATTTGTTCTATTATAGGTATATAACCATTGTAGTTTAAATCGATTTTTAGTGTATTCTTGTTAATATAAAAATTTTTTTTTTCACAAAAATGGTACATGTTTGAAGGGCGGCTACTAGAGAATTGCCTAGGGCGTCAATTGACCTAAACGCGGCCCTGGACGCAGGACAACACATAGCCAGGCTAAAATGGAGCTTCGCAGGTCATAACGCTAGACAAACGGACAATAGGTGGAATAGCACGATACAACAATGGAGACCATGGACAGGAAAGAGAGCAAGAGGACGACCCCAGATGAGATGGGGAGATATCATCTGTCCATCGTATAGGCGGCCTTCCTCTACTGCGTTTATCTTCTCTTGGTCTCCATTCCATTAGCTTTCGTGTCCATCTTGAGTCCTTCAGCCTGGCGACGTGTCCTGTCCAGTTCCATTTGAGCTTGGTGACACGTTATATAACATCTGTGATACCGGTTCTTTGTCTGAGATCTTCATTTCTTATTTTGTCCTATAGGGTTACGTCCAGCATGGATCTTTCCATACACCTTTGAGCAAGCCTCATTTTCGACGCTGTTGCCTTGGTTGGAGGCATTGTCTCTGTTCCATATGTCATTACCGGTAGCACACATTGATCAAACACTTGTCTTTTTAAACTGATCGGTATATACTGCTCAGTGGCGTGCGGTGACATTTTCGGAAGGGGAAGCGATTCAATAAGAGTATAAAATTATTTTCTTACGGGGGTCGAGATCAAAATATATACTATGTGATAAATATGTACCTACTTAACAGGTAAATAGTAGGTATATACCTAATATTATACTACTTGTTAACTTATATGGATTAAAAACAAAAACTATAAAAAATTACCTGTAAAACGAAGCAAACAAGCAAGCAATAGTGTTTAACCCAGCCTGAGACACTTGCACGCCCCTTGAGAAAGACATTCGGGAGATACAATTCATTGGGGAGAGGAGGATTTACTCCTAGAAGCGGCCGTCACTCCACCCCGCCACAATGCTCCAGACTATCCACTCCCCCCCCCCCGATAGCACTCTGATGCGGTATAGGGGCTCTATATCAGCAAAGTGCTTATCATGTGGGAGTCCTGGGTACAAGGACTCACACACGAAATCCTACCCCGATCAATGCAGGCCAGCGTGAGGCGCTCTATGCCTATTTCTAGTGACTTATCGATCTGTATTGCTTGCTCGGACCTCAACTCCGGGCTTGGTTTCTTTAAACTTGTTATTATATTCCGAGGCATTTCCACAACACGCACTTTTTACCACTTATTTATATTTAAGGTCTATTCTCCTATCAACCTGTGCAAATTTGTCTATAACATCGTCGTAAAATTTTGGATTTTCTGACAATTGTTTAATGCATTCTTTTTCAATAGATAATAGGGCTAACTTGGAAAGTCTGTCTTCGCTGGTTGAATTTCGTGTAAAACTTTTAATGCGTTTTAACACTGAAAAACTGCGTTCAACTGATGCACTTGTGGCTGGGATAGTTAGTACTATTTCACACAATTTGACCACTTCACACAGGGACTTATTTAAACCAGTAGTGTTTAAAAAATTTAACAAATTCCTGGTAATTTCTTTTTCACTAATGTCACTTGTTTCATAAACGACACTTAACTGAGAGTTCAAAGCTGGGACATCAAAAAAATTTCCATAATTTAATCGTAGGGAATTAAATGCCTCTGTGGGAAATTTTGATAAGTTATAGTTGGATATATTAAAATTACATAATTCTACAAATTTTAATTCGTTCAAATTTTGAAATCGAGAATTCATTTGTTGTATGATATGGCAAAAATTTCGATGTATAATCGTCGATAGGAGGTCTCTCTATCGCCGACATCAGAAATCTTTATTTTTTTACTTTGAGGTTCTAACCCCATAGTTACAGTTTTCTCCCAAATATTTTTGAACTGCTCTCGTTTTTTAATTAGTGTATTTCTAAACTCATCTATTTGTCTTGTACAAAATCCAATGTCATTTGACTTCGTCTGTAAAATGTCAAATAAAATATCAGTAAAAGGAAAAATCTCTACAAAAACATTTAGAAAAAAATTGAAATCGAAATTTTCTTTAAGCCAATGTAAGTACCTCTTAGCAGCAGTAACAGTCTCAGCATCCCATTTTTCTTTATTATCGCAAACGTCTTGAAAAAAGTCTATCAGTGAATCACGGTATTGAAACACCGTTTGCACTAAGCGTCCATTGTAGTTCCATCTCGTCTGAGCAACTTTTGGAAATCTTTTCTGAACGTGCATATCCAAAGCATGCGTTCTTTTTGATGATTTTGAAAAATAGGATGCCAAGCCACTTAGCGTCGAAAAGAAAACTTTAACGCCTTTAATATTATCCATGCCTCGAGATAAAATCAAATTAAGTCTTTGTGCTAAACAGTGAACAAAAATTGCATGTTTAAACTGTTCCTTTACTTTAGCTTGAAGACCTGCTAACTGACCAGCCATTACTGCAGCACCATCATAGCTCTGAGCGACAAGCTTGGAATTACATTCTAGCTTAGAAATAGTATCACACACAATTTGAAACATAGCCTCTGCAGTCCGATCGCCAGTTCTGTTCACGAATTCTAAAAATCTCTCTTGAGGAATACCATCAACCACATATCGCACAACAATGGATAACTGATAAAAATTGGTTACATATGTTGTTTCATCAAGTGCAATTGAAACAAATGGAGCTTTTTTTATCTCATTTTTAATATGATCCATTATTACAACGTCAGCAGTACATTTAATTAAGTCGTATTGGATTCTGTTTGAGGTACCTCGGAAAACTGTGGAATTAATAAAATGATTTTTTAGGATTTCATCATATTTTGCCAAAAAATTTACAAGGTCTATATAATTTCCTCGATTGGCCGATTCACTTGTTTCATTATGACCTCTGAAGATAGATAGATAGATAGATTTATTTAACTACTTTACAAAAAAAAATTGTTTGTAGCAAGTCAAAATTACAAACATTATTATATATTAATTATATATTAATTCATGCTCTCCCAAGAAACAAGTTACATCAATCAACCGTTTTAACACATCGCTGTGTCTAGGTACACGCTAACGTGTACGCAAATAAAAAAGTTAGGTACACGCGAATTAAACTTCATCAAGCCAATAACGTCATTATTTAGCGTGCACAGTGTCTGTATACTTTGGTACACGCTATTTTGATACGTGTAGTGTTTGATAGAAAAATATTTGTTTTAAGTGAAGAGAAGCAGAACTATTCAGATGTTTCAAACTTAATTGTAATAAATCAATGTATATACAGTAGGAAAAATGAAAGAATACCCATGAACGAACATATAAAACACGCTGTATTTTCCTGTCACCGTGTCATACAAAAAATTGGCCAGCGCAAGTACATGTAATAATTATTATTACATGTACTTGCGCTGGGCAATTTTCTTTGTGACACGGTGACAGGAAAATACAGCCTGTTTTATATGTTCGTTCATGGGTACTCTTTCATTTTTCCGACTGTATAAAAGTATATATTCAGGTTAGCAAAATAAATATGTATTTAGTTGACATCACATTATGTACAAAATATTGTTAATATAATTTTTATACGTAAGTTAATTATTATAATCAACTATTCTAAATGGGAAATAAGCCACAATTTAACTAAAAAAATGATTTTATTAACGTTTCGACGTCCAAATCGGATGTCGTTGTCAAAATAAAAAAATTAGTCAGATTGAATAAAATATTAGAAGAAATTGTATACTAAGCCACAACATTTTTGTTTAATTTATTAATGTTTTGTATTTTGAAAACGACATCCGATTTGGCTGTCAAAATGTTAATAAAACCATTTTGTTATTTAAATTGTGGCTTATTTCCCATTTAGAATGGTTGATTACAAAAATGCCACAAGGAAATAGCTTCAGAACAAGTTAATTATTAATGTGAAAGTTTTAGGTCTTCCTTTTATTTTAATTTTGGACGGTACTACTATTTTACTTACAACTAAAAAAATACCTATATTTAATTTATAGTCTCTTATCTTTTTCATACTGTTTTAAAATGTTGTTAAACTCATTAAAATATCTAAATAATTGTCCACACTCCATAATTAATTTAAAAACAAACACTAAACAAATAAAAAATAAGAAATCTCTTTACTAATCAATATTAAAGTGTAAACACAATTCAACAAATTCTAACACTCTGACTCTCTGGTACTCGCGGTATCTTACCACATCATACACGCGGCTCAAGTTGGGTGTATGCAAAAAACCAGTAACAGTGCACGCTAAATAGTGACGTCACTGACTTAATGACGTTTCGCGTGTACCTAACTTTTTTATTTGCGTACACGTTAGCGTGTACCTAGACACAGCGTTAACCGCTCCCTATTTTTCTTAACGCTTTCATTGTGAAGTTTTTTCTTTAATTGTAGCACTTAAATGGCACTTACTATTTACATGTCGCTTTACACTTTTGTGAAAATTATTTAAATCTGTAATGCCGACCGAGTTCCAATGTGTTTTTTCGCTTGTATTAAAAATAATAGAGGGCCAACAAAATAATTTTGATACAATTTTGCAGCTTGTTAACCATTCATATT